>NW_026643125.1:2400000-3600000 GCF_028828085.1 Penicillium nucicola | reverse complement strand
GTGATTGGACAAACCATATCAGGCGGTAGCTCGTATTTGGAATTACAGTTTAGCTTGGAGTCACAGCCAGCAATATCGATGCAGATTCCAGAAGAGCGCTGAACTTGGCAAATTCTTGGAGAAAAGGCGCAGTACATTGGTGTGGACTTTGCCATGGTAATATAAGTCGCTCTATGCCTCGACTTTTCTCAAGATTTCACCCTTGTCCTTTTCATATCGAGTGTATCCTTTTATTCTCACATAAATTTGCAATGTCAGACGTTCCAGATGACTTGATTCAATATGATGGCAGTTGTCATTGTGGACAGGTCAGCTACACGGCGCAGCTCTGTTCGCCTGTAGAAGAGCAGGTTGTCAATACGTGCGATTGTACATCTTCACCTTGCGTATAGGAACGAACAAATACTAAGAAAACTGGTTTCTCTAGGCTCTATCTGCAGTATCAATGGTTACATATTGGTCTATGTTCAAAAGCCCAATATTACGTTTCATCACAGTGCAGACGCTGCCAAGGTTCGTATTATGTCGCCATGTCTCTCCTCTGTTCATTTCCCAATATTATCGCAATTTACAAGTAGACATAGGAATACCTTTTCGGAACCAAGATGTTCCATCACACATTTTGTGGCAACTGCGGCACCAGTGTCTACATTTATTCCGAGAGCGGCGAATACAAAGATATCGTGGCTATCAATGTAAGCCCTGCCTTGGTCAGAGCCCCAGAGATCGCCCAACTGACAGAAAATCAGGGACGAACCTTGAAAGATGTCGACCTAAGCACGTTGAAGATTGAGCAGCTCAACGGCAAAAAGATTGTCATATAGCGCAACATAGCCCTCAGCAATCCTGAATACCAACATTTGCACGCAAATCCTTCTTCATGAAGGCTTCCCATAGCAAGATAACCTGTCCATCGGTCCCTTTTTCTTCGGTAATAGGCTCCTCCTTCCAAGCCACATATCCGAGGCTCTCATACCACTCTTGAATACTAAACGAAGGCGGGCAAAGTCCTAGTCTCGCCCATACGCCCCGCCATTCTGGCGCCTCATCGTAAACATATCGTTTACTTAACGCTGTCAATGTAATATACCGACAGCGTGGGTTCCCAAATTGTTCAGTGGTAGCCATGTTTTCAATCAACTTTACTGCTTGCTTTCCAAGTCCCAAGGCGCGATATTCTGGTAGAATAAAGAATGAGCTGATGGAGAGCTCTGTTCTGTTTTCTGGTGCGAGGTTGGGCTCAAGAAGTCCAGACGAGGCATCGAGTGATATGTGACCGGTGTGGATGGTCTCATTGCCGGCATTGAGGTGAGGCAATATGATCCAAAATAGTCTTTTGGTGTTGTGAGTTTCCTTCCAGCGTTGTAATGTTTGTGGATCTGAATCCCATCCACAAATCGTGCGCTGTCGTCTCATTTCGTGGAATTGGTCTTCTTTATGTAGATCGACGGGTTCAAGGTAGCACTTTGGGGACGGTGGCTTTGTTTCCATGGTGGGTACAATTTATGGATGAATGGGTGGGAGAATCCAGTGTGAGGAAATCTATGTTGACTTTCAGGAGTAAGAACTAGGGACATCTGGTGATAGCGGCGATGACTCGATCGAAACACGTGATTGAGGTGTCTGATGCTCGAGAAATTATTTACACCACTTGGAATTTGAGGACTACTGATACGAGTAGAGTTTTGTCTCTGCTGTTGGTGGTGTCAAAGCTGTCAAGTATGATCTACAATAATGGGAAAGTAAGGATTCGGCTTATACAAAAGGAAAGCGAGAATTTTCTACGACAGTACGAGAATTCCATCATAAGTTTGGTTGAAATTATTTGGTTTGTCATTTTGAAGATGTTTCCTTTTGAATGCTATCACTGATAGATACATGATGGTGATCCCATGCCTGGCCAGTCAGGCTATAACAAGGAGAAGATATAAGGTCATTTTTGCGGTACAGTCCATGACTTTTGGGTTTTTTGGCACGTACTTTTGAACCGTGTAAATATTTCAGGTCGTTTGATACCTTGGAGGTTTGCTGCTTTTCATTAAGGAGAATGTCCCAGATGATGTGGATCGCTGAACTCCTTGATCGCCTTATTACGATGATTCCTCTTATGAGAGTCCACCATAGTATGCCGAGGATAAAGATAGATAGATTTGATGTTGATAGGGCTTCTGAGATTCGTTTTATCAAATACGTTTTTTTTTTTGGCAAACAAAGGCAACAAAGAACAGAATGAAGCAGGAAGACGACAGATTCGGGAATGAGTCGGACAAAATCGAAGAAAGGATTGGATGTTATATGATCGGATTGTGAATTTTGATTTTGATTCTGGATATTATGTTTTCGTATTGTAAGTGCATCAAGTGTCGATTCTCATTATTGTAATCGTCGAAGTGTAAGTTGTAGCAAGACAATAAATCTTGAGGAGCCTGTTGTGAAGACTTCAGGGATCATCGCAATTTTTTGGATCATATCGTCATAAATATTGTACAAGCCATGATGGGTATTCGTATCAACATTTCACATCATTTCGAATTAGTAAAAATCATAAGTTATATCATAACAGTCGTAACCGTCATGAACTATGGTAGGCATCATTTCAATGGTAATACTTATCATAGGACATTAAGGACTTGTCTTAGCTTCACCTGAAAAGGTTACTAGTCATCAGCACTGCGAAGAAGTGCAAGTCCATCGCTGATGGCCCAATCCACTCCAGTCCATCAAGGTGAGCCGTCTCGAAAGATGAAGTATCGGAGAAGGCTTTGAGGCTATCCCACTGCCACCGAACGATCTTGAATGTCCAAGCTACCTCTCTTCCTACTATGGACATAGTATAATAGTATCGAGGTAGACATCGAGTCGTCCGGCATTAGTAACTTGCGACCATCGAGTCCGGCAATTGTAGAAGCTAGGTAAGGCGTAGCAGAGAATGCGACCAAGAGACCTCAGTCTTCCACGCTTGCCATGCTTCCTCGCTGAAAGCAAGACCGGATTCGAGGTCTGGAGGGCCAGTGGCTGGCAGTTTCGGCCAAAACTGCGCAGCTTGATACTGAGCCCACCTGAACAAGGATCATGAATTTCATGATTGCTAGCCCCAAAGTTGGGGTGCTGTATATCAGCAGATGGGTTCCTAGAAATGAATAGATGGTTAGTAAATGAGTCTGGGGGTAAACAATACTGACAGGTGGGACATTGGATAATATCCATAGAGAGAATCTGTAGGTAATTGTACTTGATCAAATGATGAAGCACGATGTGTGATGGTGTGTGTATCGAGGAATTTGGTTGCGACTTGGGCTGTTACTTATACTGTCGGAGTGAGCATTCCTCGCATTTGAACAATTAACTTATTCGTTCTTTGAATTAAACAAAGGAGATAAAGAGAGTCTATGCCGTGAATGGATTTCCTGACAAGACCAAAGGATACACAAAGAGAAACAAGTTCCACAAAGACTTTCTATATAGGACAACAAAGACCAAAGGAAGAGCATCACTTGAACCGAAAACAATGTCTTGCTTGACGAGTATAGTCAAGCAAATCTCCCATAGAGAATGTCATCCAATCGAAATACGCAATTCCACTCATTTGCAGCAATCGGAGGATTATCGAGTCTTGGCCGAGGATACAAGAGGCTCATGCGGGGAGACGTAAGTGGCTCTGGGGGCCAAAATGCCTTTGATCACCATCCCCCGATGGAAATGATATGCAACATCTCCTCCAGTACATCCAACCTCCACGATGCCTGGGGTACCGTCAAGCCGAGCGTGCGATGAATGTCGCAAGCGAAAGAAAAAGGTCAGCTACGCCTCGAAATAATCCCAAAGGGCGTTCGCTGATCCAACATAGTGCAACCTCGCAGTGCCCGCCTGCGCCAGATGCACAAAGCTCAACCTGAAGTGTTTTGGCGCTGGCCAGCAACGATACAAATTCATTCATCGAAATATCACGTCCCTGAATCCTCTCCGGAGAATTCACAGCAACCAAACGACCCTCATCACTGGGCACTTGATCTCTAGGCTTGAAGTCAAAGACATTCGCTATGATACCAACTGCTTTGGTGCATTCTTACATCTAATCCCCCAGCGCATTGGGTCAAACAAAGCTCTTGATATAGCAGCGGATACATTTGCTACAGTCTACTCGAATCTACACGCGGACAGTAATCCTGTGCAGGCCCTAGTAAAGCATGGACAGGCGCTGACGGCGCTACGGGACTGCTTGAAAATGCCCCTGGAGGGACAGGTTGCCGAGATTGCAACAGCCATATACTTCACAATGCTCAATGATGTAAATTCTATGTCTTGCCCAGGCCCTTCTTTTTCAGACGACTAATAGTGACTGTAGGATCTAATAAATAACCGTACCAACCGGCCGCGCGTATCTCACATCGAGATATTAGTGTATCTATTGCAGATGACGGCCCATTGGAACTGGAAGTCCAACTTTGAGTTAGAGACACTGTTAACACTCACTGGTATCGTGGTACGAAGCTGCCCTTGACAACCCCATATGAGAACACCACTAAGCCAGCCCAGGTCATGGAAAGCGTGGGGAATCCCCGAATCAAGCTCGATCCATGGGTGTGGAAAGTGCTCGAAAAGGTCGAGATTCCAAAATCGGTCGAAGAACAACACTTGCACGTCGAAGCTATGAGAAAGAGCCCGGACAAGTTTCCCAGTCTAGAGTTGCGCCGCATAATCGAGACCACGCAGATGGTTCGCGAGCCAGCGCATCGCTCCTCTGATCTGCAATTCAACTACAAACTACTATTGAGTGATTTGGAGAAATTGAAAAATCTACCAAAGACTCTCTTTTTCACCAATGACCCGTCGGCGGACCAGCCCTCTCCTCAGATTCAGCTTGGATTCCAGACACGGCTTGCAACGGTGCTAACACTTGCATTGATGGTCAATATGGCTCTTCACGAGGTTGTCACTCTTGAAACGGACTTGTTTACTGAAAGTGACATGCTTGTCGAGGAGAGTATTGCTGTGAGTCGGATTCCAGATCGGTATATGCCCTTGGGGGCCTGCTATGTGACTCCATGCTTGATTGCTGCCAGTGCAGCATCTCGTGATCCGAAGCAGCAGACGATCATAGCAAATCTTCTTGGTGAGCTATCCGACGCAGAAGATATCCCTACAATCTCTAGGACTGAGGACGAGGATGGGTGGAGGAAAAAGTGGGAAGATGTGCGGCGGCAAATCCCTGGGCGGCCATTGCTCAGTGCTGCTATCTGCAGACATGCTGGGGGGTAGTGAATATATCTAGCTTTAGGTGTTACGTGCAATGTTATGAATGGGTTTAAAGCTTGGCTCCGCTTAACCCAATTCTCCTGCTCCCTTTGCACTTTTACAATATACCCAGACTACTTAGCTCAATATAAGGTACTTGAAATCGTAAAGCAAATATACTAAAAGAAAGAGCAATAAAGAGGTTCTTATAACTCAAAGCATTATATATGACCATGTTCTGAAATTTAATGAACTTCCGAGGCACTTGCTGACCCGTAGTGTTCTCTTAGTTCCCAAATCTCAACTAGATCTATAAATTTAACAGAGACAACATGTAGTCAGCCTCATCACTGTCTATTAAAAGGTCCTTCATATCTAGTTTAGAGTAATCAATAAGGAGCGAGATATATATAACCATGATGATTGACCGGCTATATGAATTCATGCGATCGTCCAGTAAAGCTACCCAAGTGACCGGGAAGCCAATTTCTGAGGTAAATACTTGATACTATTTATTGGTCAAACGGCAATGAAAAACTATCACAGTTCCGTGACACGGTCCTTCTGACGAATGGCGAGCTTGCCCGCCTGGCTAATCATGGCCTCGTAACCACTTCTCTCAAGGACACCGCCGTCGTCCTTGACAACCTCACGAGCCTCGAGTTCTTCAACAAGGCGCTGGTTCTCACGGTTGCCTTCCAGCAGGAACTTGAGGCACATCACGGCATGTTCCTTGATGTATGGGTTGTGAGCATCAAAGGCTGTGCAGCAGAGGATTGCCTCGACACCGCCGTAGCGGCGAATCTGTTCTTGGACTTCGGGACACTTCCAGACAAGAGACGAGAGGACCAGGACAACCAGTTTCTTGAGATTGCGCCACTCGAACTCGGAGGGGTCTTCGGTGATGGGTGGGGACTCTGGACGGGAGTCAACGCTACCACCGCCGTTGTCAATTGGGTCGGGGTCGCTTGGGTCGTAAGGACGCTCGACTGCGACAGGGCCCGGTTGAACATCGCTTGCGGGATCGTTGCGGGGTGGAGGTGGTGGGGGCACTGAACCGAAGGATAACTGGCTAAGCTGGCCCTTGGGGATGCTGGCTTCCAACTCCTTAATCAAGGTCACTAGGTCATATACGATCTCCCATTTGACGAGTAGGTTCTTCCAATCGTTGTTCTCCGTCAGGACAGCGAAGAATTCCAAGAACTGATATACACCCTCGTACACCCGTTCCATGTCCCACAGGTTGAGCGGGAAGTCCTCTGGCAGAGCACGCTCGGCTCGGATCTGGCCTTGAAGGTAGATGAGAGCGCAAGTCTCGGGAATGATGTTGCCACGGAAGATGGTAAAGATGTATCGGACGGTGAGAATATCAACTCGGTTGAGCGAAGACGGGTTGCGAGGAATGTTGGGTTGAGAAGATCCTGTCACCGAAGCAGGCGAGTACTTCGCACGGAAGATGTGGGTGAGAATCTTGATAACCACAGCTTGTGCCGGAGATATGATATCCTTTGGCTGGCCAAAGTCGGAGTAAGCGTGAGACATAAGTCCATTCTTGAGTACTGCCTCCATGATCTGGACCATCATCTTAAAGTAGAGCTCGTCATCCGGAAGATCCCAAGCAGCGATGAAGATAAGAAGTTCACGTAGAAGGTTGCGCCCGGTTTCTTGAGTGAGCAGTATGTGGCATCTGAGAGCTTGCATGTTTCTGGTTCCATTGCGTTCACCACCCTTCAGTCCAAAGCTGTCAACGATGCCGGCCTGAACGATCATAGGCAAAGCTTCGATCTCGGCGGGTCCAAGTACAAGTGGGATGTCTGTCAAAAGGCCGCGTTGCTGATCACCAGGGCGACCACGGTATTCATCATCCTCGTCGTCTTCCTCGTCACCGTCACCATCTGCACCATCATCATCCACGTCATCCACATCGTCGCCATCGACGCTTCCATCAGCCATAGCCTCCAAGCTCCGCGAGTCGTCGTCGCCGACTGTGTGTGCATCACCGTGGTCATAATCGTGCTCTTCGTCGCCATCGATATGTGATGGCTCCTGGAGACGAGCCATAAGCTCATCCTTGGCCTCTTGGAGGGTCTCGGCAGCAGACTGAGCAGACCGGGGCATGCTCGTGTCATCGTCCGTCACTGGTGCATCCACTGCGCCGAAATCGTTGATTTCAGGGAGATCTGCCCAGCAAAGACGAGGGAAGCCGGCTGTCAGACTGCGATCAATGGTTAAGATGGTCTTCTTCTTAGTGACCTCGTGGTCCGCCTCCTCTTCCTCGTCTTCATCCACCTCGTGTTCCTCCTCTACCTCTTCTTCTTCATGTTCTTCGGACTCGCCCTCGGGAAGGGCAGGTGGGATCTCACGAGCTCGCTCTTGAAGATCGGACCAACCATCCACCTTCGCTCCGAGTATCGCGGTTAGAGCAGCACGAATATCCTTGACCTGGTCTGGGTCCCGTCCCATCTCTTGAATGGCGCTCAGATCCCGTCCGAGGATTCTCTCCATGTGGTCCTTGATGTTGGCAAGAAGCAGCATAGCGGCCTCTTCCTTGATGGTAGCAGGCTCCCGAGGGAATTTGGCAATAGTCTCCAACAGGAGATCTTCCGCGGTCTGATCGTAAAGCGCACGAATAGGGGGGTTGATAACGCGCTCTCCAACCTGCACAATAGGCGCAACTCCTTCTCTAGGACTGGCATCGTCCAACGGTTCCTTGGGCTTGATGATATTTGTATCGGCGGTCGAATGATACCCGAATAGATCCAACCAGAGTACCATCTTGCGATGCTCGTTGTGCATAATAAAATTGTGGAGGTACTGGAGGCATGTAATCAATAGGCGCTTGTAGAGGTTGACCACTTTCTGCCAACGCTCCTCGTTCCGCGCATTTGTCTCGCCGTCGAAGCCTCTCGCAGTTACGCGCACGCAGGTGTCGATAAGCGCGAGAATTCGCTGATCGAACCCAGTTTCCGCAGCAAGGTTTTGCGCTTTCTTTGTCGTCGCGAGGAGGTTGCGGGCAATCGTGCAGAGGTCATTGAGACGCTCAATGTCCTTGACTAGAGAAAGGTAGTTGTATGCGATTAGGTTGGAGGATGAATGTTCGTAGCTCGCTGCCGGGCTTTTCCATGCGAAAGACTGGGATTCGAGCACTGGGATCGCTTTCGTGAGGACATTTGTGAGGCCTTGCCAGATGTCGGGTGACATGCCTAGGTTGTGACTATAGTCGCCTAACATCAGGATACTGAGCGACCAGGCCAGGTGTAGGGATCACTTACCGAACATCGCTCTCTTGGTGTGTTTTGTAGAGGATCTGCTTTCCAGCGGCAAGCATGTGCTCGAGGCGTTTGTCATCGATCATGCCCTTGGTCTCATAGTGGCTTAGAGTCCCCGCGAGAATCACCTTGAGCATCAGCTCAGCAGGTGTGCACAAAGGTTTTGAGTCCATGGCGAAAAATCCGAGCGTAGCCAAAAGAACAAGCGGGGGTGGGATGAGAGATCAAAGATTTGGAGGTGTGGGGAGACAAATTTTCCGCCCGCACGAACGCGCCTGCCCGAGCCTCCAAATCTCAACGAATACTTTTTGAGGTTATGTGGAATGAAAGAGACAAGTGATGAGAGAAGTCAATTTCAAGACCTTCAGCAAATCTGCTCATAGTGAAAAGATTCTTTACATCCTGGATATGATCCCAAGTACCGTTTAAGATCAATACAGAAGCCCGATCTCATTGCAAATAAATGTTACTTTCTTGTCATTTGCTCTCAGTTCTATCAACACTCAACAACGCTTTAAATGATCCCTTTGCCATCTCCTGACATCGTTGGGCGAACATAGTTTGGAGATTGGCAGAATAGTTTATCGCCTCGCCGCCTTGGCAAAATAAGGCGGTGATGGTGCTCAATCGAGTTCTGCTTTCATCGTAGAGTCCAGAGAATAATATTGACAGTGCTCTCAAGATGTCATTTTTGTTTCTATCAGACATCTTGCTGAAATATCACCCTGTCGCTCTAGCCAGAGAAGATCGGCACTGCCAGGCCCACCAGATGCATTAAGCTACTTCGGGCTAGTGTCATGCTTCTATAGATACCCGCCGAAATAGCAGAGTGCAGAGTGCAGAGTGCATCAATGATTGATTAGAAGGGAACGCCGTGAGTAAATTGTGACTTGTGAAAGACAGGTGTCTGTGTCAGGCCGATAACTGGCATCCTTGATTGTGATAGTGCTACCTAATTGTCCTCATCACAAACAAGGTCCGTCGCTCTCTTCGCGATAATGGTAAAGGTTCAGAAGCCTTTCAGAGTACCTTGAACTGGCTCAGGACTTGAGAGAAAAGGATTTGAGTCAGCCTGGAGCACCGATAAAAGCAATAGTCTCGTTTCGGGTACGTACCGGTGGCATGAGCTAATTCCGCTGGGGTATGCGCCTGCACATGGAGACTGATGCCCTCAAATGCGCGGTAAAGGTGGTCTTTGTTCGTTGTGTAATAGGTTTTGTCATGAATACCAGCCTTTTCGGGGACCCTGGAGTGAGAGTTTGAGCAATTAGCAAGCTGCATCGACATCACGCGACCACTAGGCGGGGTCAAGTAATACGGGGGTAACCAGGTCCACATACCAAGTGATGAAAACCAGTTTATGACGCTTATCCCCGCCAGTCGGGGAATCGTACTGGAAGTCGTAGACGGAGTAGAGACATTCGTTGTCCGGGAATTCTGTGAGGAACTCTTCGTAATTCTTGGATTTGCCGGACTTGGCGACGACAATGTTCTTGTCGTGAGCAGAAGCTTTGTAGAGAACGTAGTCGAGAGTGTCAGTTTCTTTGACCTGGTCAAAGACCTCCTCGCACTGAGGCGTGATGGTTGCGAATCCTCGTGTCATGGTTGGGAGAGATGGAGGAAGGAAGAGGGGAAGGTGGGAAGCTGAAAGGAGAGTCGATATTTATAGCAGAGTTTACCCCAGCATTCCGCGCGGGGATGGTCTGATCTACATTAAGGGCCGCTTTGTTACGTGTTGCAAGCATGCAATCATGACGGTAGCTATGTCTCCACTTGGCCCCTGTAGAGTCTATATCTCGTCATGACGTAAGCTCTCCCCGCATTATCAACATAAGCCGATATACATGCAGGTGAGCATAGAGGACCACGACCCTCTAAAATCCTTACTGCAATGCTTGTAATCCTAATGTTGGCAAAGTGGACTTGAAACTATAACCTCATGGGTGGAGCTCAGCAGTGACATGACAAGGAGCTGTCATAGCCGGATCACCTGATTTCCAATTAGATTATTGTCACACATTCGGCAAAGATGCTGTAGAACATATAAACTTTTATAAGTATTCATTAAACCTCAGACAACTGTGGGCAAGCTGGAGGGTACTACAAACTTAATATGTTCCAAAGCACGTTGACTGGCTAACGAAGACCTCCTTTTGATAGCTCAAATCCTTAAAACAACGGCTTTAAACCGATTTTGGCGAAAGCACCCTCTATATATAGAATCTATTGCCAATGGAGAGGCGGAACTAGATGATTTTCACTCAGTAAACGCATATATTTATCTCTCTGAAGCATGCGCAACTCCGCTAGGCGTCGAGGATTTGTATTAGTGACCCGAAGTGTCTCTATTATAGATATCGTTGTACTTCCCCAAAGCCTGGCTAGTCAGAATATCCGCTCCGATACCTTGAAAACGCGCAGGACTCAGAGCTTCCAAGAGCTGCCCATCCTCCTCCGAAGAGCTGTCAATTCCACCCAGAATCTTCCGTGACAGCAGCTTCGCTGTTCCAGCAGCAGTAGTAACCCAGATCGCAGCGGCCATCCACAGGTTGCCAACATCTGACACTTGCCCTGCAAGTGGGAGATTGTCAGGCGTCACGGAGAAGATGCCATTGAACGGTCGTTTGACTGCCCAGGCATCCGAGTCGGCATTGCATCCGTTCAGTTGGAATTGATCGCCATTCTTCAAGTATGAGGCTGCCTCGGAAAGAACTTTATCGAAGCTGGGTGGCCAAGCTCCGATGGCGGTATCCACAGGATCGAGCTGCAGGGGAGTGTGATCGTAACTACCCAGCCCGTCCCGATCTCCATGATCTCTGGCGTAGACATGATGATCGAGCCAGCGAACAAATGGGTACGGGATTCCAGTGCGGAGAGGTCGAGATGAGGTAAATGTGTAAGGGTGTGCAACTGGAACAATGGGGACTGGAAGCTTGGTGATTGAAGCTTGATAGCCGGCCGTACCTGTCAAAGATGGAGTCCAAATACCAGTGGCAAGTATGGCAATACTGCCTTGCGTGTCAATATTCCCGTTGGCAGTCTGAAGGACTTTTATCTGTGCAACTTGTCCATCTTTGCCATCTGTGACCTCGAAGCCAGTAACAGAGGCCTCGACAAAGTCCACAGCTCGGCTTCGAGCTTGATCAAAGTAGTAAGAAGTGATGGCCTGCGCATTGGCTGTCCCATCCGACGAGAAACGCAGCCCAAGTTTCACCGTATCGGCGTCGATGAAATCTGGAGCAAGGAACGCCGCTGCCTCTGGTGTGATAAGTTCAGCGGGCAGGCCAGCAGCTTCTGCTAGCTCACGTCGGCGATGCAATGTCTCCACTCCTGATGCTGTTGATGAAAGCTCCAGCCCCCCGACGGTGTTAAAGCCACCGGGGATAGTGCGATACTCTGAAACGGTATCTTTAGCAAGTCTAGTCAGCACGGGCGACTCATTGAGTTGGCCGACGAAGCCGGGGGCATGACCCGTAGACCCAACAGGCTTTTCTAAACACTTGTCGATGAGAACAATGTGATGTCCATTCTTATTTTGGGAGAGGTGGAAGGCGAGAGCTGCGCCCACGATACCTCCTCCAACGATGAAGATTCGTTGGGAGGAGGGAGCTTCGTTCAGATCCGTGATTTTCACTGTCGGTAACATCTTGTGAGCGATTTGGAGTTGGAAGCTGACAATTCCCAAAATCAATGTTTTCCAGGATAGCACCAAATACTGCTGATTTCCATGCAAACTATAAGAGTTGCTGAATGAGCCCGATATCGGGGAAGCGTGGCTTCTCTCGTATCCATTTTAAGCCGATTGTATGCGCAATGAAGGGCTGGGTGATTGATTCGCTCTCGAATGACTCATTTCGCAACATCATTCGATGGCACAGCCTGTTGATGCGCTAAATATAGGCGCGGTGTAGGATACAAGCAAGGAAGCAATTTGCGAGTGTGGAGACGTGGCCACAGTGTATTCAATTGAAGCCAACCGGTGACCATCTATCTACGCCCATTATTCGACCGTCGAACAGATAGTCCTATCACATCGCGTAGATTATCCCAGAAGCCTAAATCATAGATGTTGTCAACATCTCGCATACTGTCAAGTCGCTTCCATCGCGGATCGGGTGGCATGTCATGGCCAGGACGACGAACGATGCAATTAGAATCAGAGGCCAATAAACACCCTTCTGTTGGAGGATCATTGTCAGTGACAAGAATCTGATCAGTGTGGATAGGCCAGGCTTGATCATGGGGGGTCATCGGAAGAGGATTCTCAAAGATCAAGCTTCGCTTTGTCTTGAAAACATATCCATCCTCGACATCATCCTTCCAGTACGACCACTTGGATGTCTCATTGGTAGTTGTACCAGCCCAGATCAAGTATACATGGTAAGCCAAGAAGGCACCCGCCAGCGGGGCAGTCATAAGCATCAAGAGGAAGACAGTTCCAATCCGGGGATCGGCGGAAATCACAATACCCCACATGTTGAAGTACATGGTCCAGCCTTGAATGGCGGCCCTCATATCTGGCGATATGAGCTCTTCAAGGGTCTCGGAGAGCAAGACATAGCCAAGATAAGATCCGTAGACCAGCATGGCAGAGAGTGACAGGAGCAGCGAGATGAAATAAATGCAGTTGTTGGCTCCAACACAGTTCATAAGCCAGACACAGTGGTGATCGTGTCTCGAGACACAGGCGTTGCAGAAACTGCAGTGCTTGCTGCGCGCCGGCTTGAGGAAGTCACAGGTCGTGCACCGGGATCCTGGATGGAAGAGGACTCGGTCGTATGGGTATCGTTTCATTTCTTCTTCGTGATTCTCAGGTGTGATGAATGACTTAGTCGTTACACACTTGTACAGAAGAGCATAACACAACAAAACAGCACCAGTGACTGAAAGTTTATGGCAGCTCGACAATCGAGGCCATGCAGCTGGGACGAACGCCCCTTCGCCAATCACAAGTAGTGCCACAAAAAATATCTATTGTAATATATATCAGTATGTATGTCGCTTCAAACATCAAAATACATACCAAAACCAAAGGATGATTCTCCTTCAGTACATAGCTACCGGACCGAGTCCAGCACCGCACTATCCTTCCGCCTAAGAAGCGATTGTCGACTATAGTAACTCCATTGGGAATATGAACCCATAGGATTCGATGTAAGAATGCGACCGGTGTTTTTCTTGATCAATTAGCTGCTGCTGGAAACACCTAGGCGCATTCCCTTACCTGAAGGCCGGTAGCCTGCCAAACAGAGCAATAAAGGTGAACGCTGAGATTCCCAGAATCACTAGACCGACCGTTCGGAGAGCACCCATTTTATTCCTAGGAATTTTCTGGTCACTCGTGCATCATCTCGCAATTTCTCAAAGTTCCTTTGGGATGTCCTTGATGCGTGGTCAGCGCCGAGTTGGTTTTGTGTACACCACGTGACCGCCGTTTCCATCCTAACACCAACTTTCAACGCGCAACCTTCTCGACAAGTTTACCTGATCATTTCAGACTTATCCTCGGCGTTTAATGAAAGGCTGGTATTGTGCACAGGCCTTTTGCCCGTGAATTATGAGACTTGTGATACGTTGACACGTGATATCGCGTCCAGAAGTCAAAGTCACCAACAACATCTTCGGTGGGGATATCACTGAAAATGGCATCCCAGAGTGATCGAGGGGCAGGGGATAGCCTGTTCAAAGGTGCCCGATTCTGGTTGTCTCAGACCGTTCCCCAAAGGCTCAGATTCAAGGAAATGATAGCGGTTTGTCGCCACGCCATCTATTTGATAGATCGAGAAGTTGACTGATGTAGAATCATGGTGGCATCGTGGTACTCATGGAAAAAGATGCCGACGTGAAGCTGGTAGATCACGCAAAGAAAGGGATTCCTCCCGATACGTGAGTTCTCTGTCCTGGCTTGACCGAAAAGCATATTAACGAAATGATAGATACTCCTATCAATATGTTGAACAGTCTATTCGCAATGGTCGACTAGAAGACCTTGAAGCACACAAATCTGGGGGGTCCAAACCTCGTCCATCTGGGGCATTTCATATTGCAACCAAAGGAACTAGACAATCCTTCACTTTAAAGGATGACCAGATCTTGTTTGACTGGATTACCCACATTCAGAAGGAAGATCCCGGGTCTCCTCTCATGGGCAACAAAATATACCAGGTACTGGAAGAAATTGTATGGTGGAACGCTTTCATTTGAAGAAGAAAAGACGCTAATGCTCGAGCCGCAGTTCCCTCATCATTCGTGGCAATCGTGGCGTACTCGATATGTGAAGCAGCTGCGTGAAAGGTCTCGTCCTGGGGGTGGAGTTCCCGAACTACGCCCCGAGTTTCTGAAAGATGTCCCATCTGTCTCGAAGCGAAAGCGAGATTCAGATCTCAGCGCTGTCGAGACAACCCAGTCAACCGATTCACCCTCAAAAAAAAGGGCGGTTGATATTGCTTCCAGCTTGTCTCAGTCAGTGCCTCGCTTGAAATCCGGTAAACAACCAGAACCGGCAAATATGACACCAAAAGTGGCATCAAGCACCCAACGCAAAGATCCTGTTGACCCATCTCCAACGGCAAAGGCACATGGGATTCGTGGAGACCCCATCCCATTCCAGGTTCCAAGTCCTTTTGCAAATACTCGTCGTGGAAACCTTGCATTCCCACCTCCACAATTCAATACTTCACAACAGCCAATTGACACAACACAGCCACCAGCCAACACAACACACTCACCATTTAATTCAGTACAACCGCCAGTTAATGCAACAGAGCCGCCAGTAAAAGTGCCGGTTAATAAAACACAGCAGCAAGTTCCCATTCCCCAATCAAAGAACGAAATACCAGTCCTCATTTCTCGCCCAAGGGGAGACAACGCTTTTGCCCAGTCAGGTCTGTTTACGAAACAGCTGAACAAGAACAGACCTCCAGTTGAGGATCTATTTAAAGACCCAGTGGACGCTATGTTCTTAGAACTACCTTTCTTCCCATCAAGTCCAAGCCCAGAACCGATGGACGACGACGTGAGCGACGGACCAGACGTGGACACCTGGATTGATGAAAGGCTTAGTCGAGGTGTTGATGAAAGTCACGTCTTTGACGCCTTGCGCTGCACAAGCATGGTTCCAGACATGGCAGACAAGGTTCTACAACAGCTCGCTGCAGGGAATGGGATCCCTGAGGGTGTCCCTGGAGTGTGGACAGCGGATGACGATCGATGTCTACAGGCCGAAGAAAGGGCAAAAGTGGAACGAGCCTTGACGAAACACGGTGCTGATTTCGTGAAGGAACGGTGGGAGTACTACCGAATGGCGCGGGAGACAGGCCTCATTTATTGATATCCATGGGAGACTTTATCTTTATCCGGCGTACGAAAGGAAATTGGCGGGAAGGAAACGTGAAATTATTCAAAGTTAAATGCACATGGTATAGCCGGCTGTTAGGAGACAAAATGACCAAATAACTCCGGTTGTAAAGACCCAAAAATGAAGACAAAGAAAATCCCGCTAGACAAAACAAAGGACGAATCGAATGTGAAGAGATATCTGTGCCATGAGCAAAGACGCGTTGGCTAAATCCGTAGAGAGCATTTATTGTAGTTTACTCTCCTTTTATTTCCCCATATTCATGAAGGAACTGCTCGCACGTGTGACCATGTCAGGCTTATATGTTGGAAACGATCAAACAAATGATGTGTTCAACTATCCTTGAAAACGCTGCAAGGGGTGTTAGTATGCGCCGGGGATTGTGGGGGGATAGCTGGGCTCACAGATGAGATTCGTAGAATTTAAGCATCTAATGAACAATTAGCATCATCGATTTCCTGAGTGTTACAGCCGAGGCTGACTTGCCTTCATTGGGCACTTCTCATAGCAAGCCTCAACGATGACCCTCGATTTACGTCCGTTGGTAAAGACGAGCCAGGCGTACAGGCCATTGTCATCGGGGTCGCGAACAATTGTGTCAACTTCTTGGACAAGGTTATCCCAGCTCTTGCCCTTTGGTAACCAGCCAGTGCCATTTTCCTCGACGTCCGCCTCTTCTCCCTTGATGTCCTTCTGTGACTTGCGACGCTGTCGCTTGGGTTCGGCAGCTGCTGAAAGGCTTGTGGTAACTGTGTCGCTCTTGGAGTCCGCCATGGACTTGCGCTTGCGGCCCGGCTTGGCCTTCGGTGCGGGTAATTCTGGCCTTCCGCCAACCTTCTTGTAGTAGGCTGCCAGAACGTCACCGGCTCCCTCTCTAGATCGCTTGTCAGTAAAAGCGCACGGGCAGGTCTCACGCTTTAGATCTCAATGCACTCGCATACGTACTCGAGACCTTCTTCTTCCTCCCATGTTTGATCGGTCGGGTCTTCGTAGCCCTTCCACTTGACTAAAAGCTTGAGGGTGCCCTAACAATTGCGGATCAGCTTGTCGCACGCAGAATGAAGCTTGAGGGGGCTGTGGCTGACCTACATCATCCAACCAGCTGTGCTCAACGATCTTCTCAACAATGTAACTGTTTCTCGTCAGCTATTCAGCTGCGCGATTGAGCTGGAACGCGCCACTCACACTCCCTCCTCCTCCTCGTCGTCGTCTTCGTCTTCGTCTTCGTCGGAATCGTTATCGATGGCTTTGTCATTTGCTTGAACCTCGGGCGCATCTCTGAAAGGAATGTCCCCAGACTCGGTGTCTGATTGATCCTCCACGGGAGCTAGATAGCCCAGAAGGTCAAAAGTCAATAACGATGCTCAAGCGCGAATATGCGATGTACAACGATGAGCTCACTTACGAGGCATGGTTGGTCGGAACGGTGAAATGAGGTTTGCGATTTGTGAGAACAGATTGGCGATACGAGGTCAATACCTCAATTGTGGCCCTGAATTTGCTCGAAATCAAGATTGTCGCACCGCATACAAAGCAATGATGGAAACGCGTGAAGGCGGACAGGAGACGCTAGTCCCCTTCGGGTAGTCAGAATTTCATTTGTCGAAAGTGCATTTCGGGAAGCTTCAACCCCTCGGATTTCAGTCAAGCTGTGTTTTTTGGTTCTCGCTCACTCTTGATACTATTTTCTCTTCGGAGCTCTCTCTCTTTTTATTCATTATACCCTGCCAGGTGGCAGCCCACCGTCAATATGGCAATGCGTAAGGAGCACCCCCCATACCCCTCATTCTGGAAATGTGCTATGGCTAACTATCTCCATTTTGGTCGTGAACAGAGCTTGATATGTCTCAAGGTGATTATCTATCGAATTCCCGCACGAGATAAATCGAATCCGGTTACTGATGCTCAGGGGTACAGCCCAAGTCTTGAAGGACGAACAGGGACGGCCATTCATCGTCGTTCGGGAGTACGTTCACCGCTACGCCGACCTTTCTGCTTTTATATACCATTGAGGGTCAAATGATGGGTAATAAGGGCTGACGGAGATGTGATAAAACAGTCAGGGAAAGAAGAAGAGACAGCACGGCACCGAGGCTGTCAAGTCACACATTGTTGCCGCTAAGACAGTGGCCAGCATTGTCAAGACTTCCCTGGTATGGTACTCAACAACCAATGACGGAACAACATCTGATTCTCATTGATAGGGTCCCCGTGGTCTCGACAAGATTCTGATCTCCGCCGACGGCGATATCACCGTCACCAACGATGGCGCAACCATTCTCGGCCAGGTGCGGCTCCGAACTCCTTTTCCTCCGCGAGATTTGATTTCGATATGGGAAGCTAATGTGTGGGATATGGACAGATGGATATCACAAACAACGTTGCAAAGCTCCTAGTCGAGCTCTCGAAGTCTCAGGATGAGGAGATTGGTGATGGTACAACCGGTGTCGTGGTGCTCGCAGCCGCCATGCTGGAGCAAGCCTCCGATCTCATCGACAAGGGCATCCACCCCATCCGTATCGCCGATGGATATGACCAGGCCTGCGAGATTGCCGTTGCCGAACTCGACAAGATCAGTGACGAAATTCTTTTCAGCAAAGACGATACCTCCAACCTCCTCCAAGTGGCCAAGACCAGTCTCGGCAGCAAGATGTATGGGCTTGTTGATATGAGATCAAAAGTTAAGTGCTGACAAATTTCGCAGTGTCTCCAAGTCTCACGACCAATTCGCCAAGATCGCCATTGATGCTGTGCTTTCTGTTGCCGACCTTGAGCGCAAGGATGTCGACTTTGAGTTGATCAAGGTGGACGGCAAGGTCGGTGGATCTCTCGAGGACTCTCTGCTTGTGCAGGGTGTCATTGTGGACAAGGACTTTTCTCACCCCCAGATGCCCGACGAGGTTCGGGATGCCAAGCTGGCTATCCTCACCTGTCCCTTCGAGCCCCCTAAGCCCAAGACTAAGCACAAACTTGACATCACATCCGTCGAGGAGTTCAAGAAGTTGCAGGATTACGAGAAGGAGAAGTTCACAGAGATGATTCAGCAGCTGAAGGACTCTGGTGCCAATCTTGTTATCTGTCAGTGGGGTTTCGATGACGAGGCCAACCACCTTCTGCTTCAGAATGAGCTCCCTGCTGTCCGCTGGGTCGGTGGACCCGAGATTGAGCTGATTGCCATTGCCACCAATGGCCGCATTGTACCCCGTTTCGAGGATTTGACCGCTGATAAGCTCGGTACTGCTGGTAAGGTCCGTGAGATGAGCTTCGGTACCACACGAGAGAAGATGCTGGTTATCGAGGAGTGTGCCAACAGCCGTGCTGTGACTGTTTTCATTCGTGGAAGTAACAAGATGGTGAGTAGACCTGCGATATGAAAAGGGATGTATCAGTTGCTAATATCCTACAGATCATTGATGAGGCCAAGCGGTCACTACACGATGCTCTATGTGTCGTCCGCAACCTGGTCCGTGACAACCGTGTTGTTTATGGTGGTGGTGCTGCTGAGATTGCTTGCTCTCTCGCCGTTGAGGATGCTGCTGTCAAGAGCCCTGGCATTGAGCAATATGCCATGCGCGCTTTCGCTGATGCGCTTGATGCCATTCCTCTCGCTCTCGCTGAGAACTCTGGTCTCAGCCCTATTGAGACCCTTGCTGCTATCAAGTCGCGTCAAGTTAAAGAGAAGAACACCCGTCTCGGTGTTGACTGCATGCAGACCGGTACCAATGGTAAGTTGAACTTGATGAACCTTCGTCGAAATTTATCAGCTAACTTCTGTCTTAGACATGCGCGAGCACTTTGCCATTGACCCCCTGATCGGCAAGCGCCAGCAGCTTCTGCTTGCCACTCAGCTTTGCCGTATGGTTCTTAAGGTATGACCCTCGTTCTCTTCTTTTTTTAGTTCCCATACTAATTGTAATCAGATCAACAACGTTATCATCTCCGGTGACGACGAGTCAGAGTTCTAGATTCCTCGACTCAGTAATCGACGATGATAAAGAAAAAAAATTGATGATTCTGGCTTGCCTATGTAAAAACATGGTCCCTTACATAGAACCTTTCGGTTGCAATGAAAGCGAAAGGATTGATAATGCTTCCCCTTGCCAACATTCTTGCTCTAATTTAGGCATGAGCTCCACGGACATATCTCTAGATGTAAGCACCACAAGGCCTGTCGATAGGTTACAACTACCATAAGACACCGTCGTGTGGTCTGTCCAAGGCAGGACGAAAAGGAACTTCCGACTTCGACAGAGAGGAAAGCGACACAAGATCGATACCAGTACTTTACTGAAACTAACATATTAGGCCATTCATACACTTTTCGTCGCGATCCGTGTCTCCATTCGGAACCGTCAGGGCTTTGCCATCACGAGGATTCACCCGATCTGCCGAGGAACAACACCGTACAGAAGAAAAAGATCACACCATCTACACCCTCTCTTCAGATGTTTCCGACATCAATTGCCGACTCTAAGTTTCGGGGATATTCTCCTGTCCAACCTCGGTATATCATTTCCCACGAACTCCCTCTAGGCCCAATAAAGGGTGACTGGTGACCTGCCCCCAACGAGAGATCAACACTGCCATGTTAACCGGATACGAGAAATCGGACATATGGCTCTTTTTCTTTAGGTCGGGCGGTGGTCACCTCATGCATTGTATTGTGCATCCGAGTCTGAGTCTTGGTCATGATGCTATATCAAATGAGTGATGCGTTGTTCACCTTGATACCTCGGTCTGCTGTCCTCTCCTTTCTCCCTCTCTCCTATTTCTTCCATGGTCACGACTACTATTTTTGCGACGATTCACATGGTACCTGATTTTTCTTCATGGATACGAGTTACGACGATCTGATCGTCGGTGCAGGTCGAGTCGGTCTTGGATGAAGTAATTTGCACGACATGCACGCAAGGTATGGAGAATATGGTAGTGATCAGCGATCTCCAGCTTTGCGGTGCCATTTCTTCTAGGTTGGTGTTATGCAAGATACGAAGAATAAAGTCTAACCTCCTCCAACCTACACTGAAGGGTAGGTATTGTCTAGAAATGGTAAGCTCTTTGGTCTCATGTCTTGCGCTTTGCTGTGATATTGCTCGTTCGGGGAACCACCTCGAGCAACAAGATATGGGCCTATGGGACGGACTGGAATTGTAACTTTTGTATACACTTAGAGCGGATAAGGGGTTTGAGGTATTGATCGGAGCCCAAATCGGAATTCTCCGGTGGGTGGGTAGTGGCCGCGTAGGCTTGTTATGCTGTATGCCCTTCCAAATGATGTCTACCTATTTCGGAAGTCGTGTTGAGCTGAACTCAGAATCCGACTTGGTTCTTTCTCTTGTGTGCCTTTTTGTCCCGGTATGATGGCCTTTCAGCTCGGTTCAGGGTTTCAAGGTTTGAATTTTGGTTGCACAATGTATAGAAATACAATCCTTGTCCTTTACCACCATACACAAATGATTCATTTTGGGGGTCTCCCAGCTATTGAGACTTGGCTGGGGATATTTATATTGGCTTGGATCGGTTAATTTTTTTCTTTGGTGAGATTTCCTTTGGTGTTTCTTTTTCCATCATGTGAGACGCGACGAGTGAAAGAAGTCAAAACTCACTGGGATATCGAACCCTTCGAATCTAGTATCACTTTTGAATGACCTTCACCCTATTTCAATCTCACAAGTCCAGAGAACAGCCTAGATTCACCAGATCAAAGCCTAGACCGATATCCTGCAAAGAAAACAAGAGTAATTTGAGACAACGGGAGGTCAATGAGCTCACCCTGCAGTGCAATTCTAAAACAAAGCAGCCAATGTCACTCGATCTTTAAGTCTCTATCGGATACATAGCACTGCATAGCCCCTACAGCATACACCAAACAGTAGCATAGCAAATACATACAGACATACATGCAACAATCCCTGTATAGTACTCCTGCGTCTCGCGCGGTAGATGAATTAAAGATACCCATGACCTGCAGCCAGCCAAGTCAAAAGGACGGCATTGATTGAAAATACGACAGGCGCCACCATGGGACAGAGGTCAGAAACAGCGACACCGCAGAGCCCAGCATGGGATATGTAGGCTTGGATATATATGCCACACTCTACAGTATGTCGCCATCTACCTCTTCCTATCTGGCCAGACCGCTGGGGGCAGGAGATCGGGACATGTGCTTGAATCGGTTCGAGCTCTTGCATCGGGCCGAATGCCAATCCATTGCTGTGGTGTGACGGCGATGACAGGTACGAGTGCAAGACCCGATCTCCGTGGTGATTCTCGTTCACAGGGTTTGTTTGTAATCTTGTGGGACATGGGTGCTTTTTTTATGTTTTATGGGGGTTTAGGTCTTGTCTTGGATACGGTGGTGGAGATGTCGGGCTTGGGTTATTGGTTTGTAATGGGACTGAGCTTTTCTCGATAATGTGGGTGAGACCTTGGTGTGTTTTTTATACCCGAGACTGCTATACTTATCTCTCTTGTGCTTTTCTTGCTCTTGACTCTTGGTTGTGGGCCTTTGTTCGTGTTTGTTGAGTGGCCTCTTGGATTGAATCCGGACAAACAGTTCGGATGTTCATTTATGTACGCTTTATACTCTTACTGGTCATGTGAATCAACTCTCTTGAGAATGGATATAGATCAGACGCAGATCAGACAGAGATGCCGGTATCTTGGGTCCATCTGGTTCATGGACAGAAAACTATCTGCTATGCCATCCCTGCGGTAATCAATCTCGATTTTCCCCTCTATCGCTGTGTCACCATTAATCAGAGCGACAAATATTGGTAATTGATCTGTGCTTCGGGCTGTGCTAGTTACCAGTGTATTTTGCCGCGGCTCATCTCAAAACATGTGGTATATTGACCAGATATCACGAAAGTAGAGGCAAATAGCTCCCTGTCACGTCATTCTAGCAGGTGCAAGCATGAACTGGTCAACGATGATAGCTCCGAGATTGGCAACCCTCCAAGGACCAGTTCAAAAATATATTCGTGAGAGCACGGCAGTGCAACCGGTTTCGAAAGTGCCACGACTCTGTCCGACAAGGAAAAATGAATATATGTTCTTCCTTCTAGACAGATTCCATAGGCGCGCCAGCCTTCGGGTAAACATCTGCCGAAAGTTGTAGCACAACTTGTTCAGATGACCTGAAAGACGGCTCGGCTCCATGTGGAACGGGGCGAGCGGGAAGAAAGTGGACAAGCCGAGGTCGCGATGTCGATATCAACGAAGAAAGTGACACTTCTAACTTAGGAAGGTGAGATTAATAGCCTCATGGGAGCTAGAATGGAAATCACCATGGTGTTCACATGGCACCGTTCATCGACGTGGCTTCGATCTGTTCGTTGAGCAAAGACTCCGGCGTTCGTCTTTTTTTCTTCCTCGCTCGTGACAAGGGTATTCTGTAGAGTGGGCGTTATTTTGAAACCTCCCATATAGCTATTATTCGCTTTCGATCTATGTGGAGGGTCATATTGCATCCTTTGCGGCCTGAGGGAATCGTTGGTCTACGGTGGTTTTGTCACACGACTGGGATGCACCTGTCAACCATCGACACATCACAAACCCAGTGATCTCAAGGCGCTAGATTTACGCATAATGACCCTGCTGCTTGGCTGCCTTGGGCGCTGTTTGGTCTCACCGAATTTTGATGCCGCTCCCTAAATCGCTTCAGATGCTTCCGGCTTACGGGATAGATCGGGAATCGGTATGGTATTATTTCAGAACCATACTTTGAATCCCCTGATCTGCCGTCCAATTTGATTCTCGTATTCTATTTGCGTCGCATCGTAAATGGACCTTTTTCTAGTCTCGGACTGGGGTAGCGTTGGGCATCCTGGCCGGATGCGGCCGTACATACCTCAGGGTCCGGGGTATCCCATCGATGTTGCTTCCCCGGATTTTGATCTCCACAGCGGAGACAGTCAGGTCGCATAGAGTAATAATGAATATTCTGGTTTGATATAGTTGCCTAACAATATTTGACTTTCTAGAACTTTGAGAGAAGTCTAAGCCTATAGGTGGCTGTGATATGTGTTGCACACCCATCGACCACAAAGAGGCTTGCAACCACCACAACTCAGCATGCCAAAAAAAAAAAAAACAACCATGTTTGAGTTGATGCATGTAACATATTCATTACCAGTCCAAATTCAAATCATACGCGACCAGCAGCAGCCACGGCGGACGGGGAAGTATCCTTGAAAAGCCGGATAAATGAGCCTGGGAGGCTCCATCAAAGAACCCCCACGCCCAATGCCCCACCGAGACATAAACAGTATGACCTCAAAAAATGGAAAGGCCTAGATTTAATTACCCGGTCAGCGCCTGCTGCCAGGCGACAAGGCAAACAGCCCAAGCGGAAGACCAGTCGATCACAAAGCCGTCGTGTGGCGCGCCATGAAAGAAGGATACGATGGTAGAAAGTATAACACTACCTAAAGAACCTATACACGTATATCCAGCAATTCAACCAGACCAGGTCCAGACTCTATACAGCTGAATACAATGACCTACAGAGAGACACAATCAAAGGCAGCGATGTCGGACTTCCGCCACAATCACAGCGAGAGACACCGAAGCAACGATGATTAGACAGGTCTTTGTTCCCAGCCGCCACAGCCGTTCTGGGCATCGAAAAAGCAAAGAGAGCTGTCAGGAGATAGCCGCCCCCAAACAGCCACAGGGGGCCGCACATGGCCCGATGCAGTCAGCTGGCGGGTTGGGATCGTTATTGGCTCGTTAGGCCCTGATCAGCACGTATCTCATTCGATTGTTTGCGCGACGGCGGAGAGTGAAAATGAGAATGCGATATGACTGCACTGATGAGCTACGTTTGGTAGGTTGATAGGTCTAGGCTTGTCACGGGATTTGGTCAAGTCTATTCTGAGATTCGTCGTGTCTTTGATCACTTGTGTACATTGGACGCCCAATCCTAGGACAAAAAGAAAATATGATTTCTTTCGAGACTTGTGAGAGTTTCAATTGTCTCTTTAGACACGGGTAGCTCGGGACTTGGAAGGAATAGTGATCAGCTGGCACTGCTTGAATTGGGGGCCTGGGGAAGTTGTTGACAATGGAAGTACAGTAGAGAGGGCGCATTACAGGGGGTTCACCAATGTTGGACGTAATACTATGCAGTAAGAACAAGCAAAGAAGAAACAATTGTCACATTCAATTCTCCATGTTGAGACTCTACCCTCGCAGTACAGCATGCTTCCCCAGCAATAACAATGACGAGGTGGCGGATGAAGCATAAACACAGTACGGAGGTATAGACCCTTACGGAGTACACAAAGTCCAAACTTCAGGGAAGTGGGTCCGCAACGTCGGAAAATGAGAGCAGACATGCCAGGGCTACCAAATACCTGGGAAAGGGATCTGCGGCACAGGAAGGATCGATTTAACATATCCTAAACAAGGGCGTCTTCGATAATCCGGGATCAGGGACCCTTGATATTGGAGGGCTAGACCTTTCCGACGGCATGCATGGCTGTGTGCTCTGGTAGCTGGTTGAAGGAGCAACACAATATTGCCAGTATCACCTGAGCACATTTCACTGTCTATCAAGCTTCGTACGAGACTGTTCCGCAAAGGATGCCATATCTAGCGAACACAAACAAACTGGAGTCCAGAACAGTCTTTACCTAGGGCAGGGGTGTTTGGAAACCACCAGACTGATTGTTTAGAAGACAACCATGACAGTAAGCCAAAAGAACCAGGACCAAAGCTCTTTCGAAACTGATCGTCGCGGATATGCAAGTCTTCCTTCCGGCTGGATTGCCAGGAACAAAACACCCCTCCCATCACAAGTCCCAGCTAAAATCCATTTCCCAGAAAATCGTAGGCTGCCAATAGAGTAAGCTTCCCTACGATCTGGAAGATTCCCCGGACTCAGGATATATATCCCTTGTTCCGGGTCACATGCGCAAAGGGCTGGGGTCGATCTTTGCGGAGTCGGGAAGCGACAGACAAAGAGGCCACAAAGTCAGTAATCCAGAAAGTCAGCAAGTCGGGACGGTCATGACGGTCATGACACACTCCATTCATCCTGCCTTGCCTTTGGATATTGGTATGAATGCATCCAAATTGAGATTGAGTTCGCTTGTTCACCTGACCCTATGGGCCTTCGAATCGAAACTAAACTATGCCCGGCTTCAACTCCCCGATATCCCTTGCTCGAATTATATCAGCCCATGGACTTTGAAGTACGTTCAAGAACCCAGGGCTTGAATACCGAGACTCAAGTGACGTACCCCCTTTGTTTACGTTTAACTGGAAGTTTTAGGGATATATTCAAGTTGGATACATAAACATGCACAGACATCCGGGGAAGCGGGCCAGAATCGGAGATGAAAATGGTATGAATTTGAAGGAATGTGATTTGCTACACTCCCCTCCCCAAAAGAGAGACAGATCATCGCGAATTTTTGGCTGATTTCGATCAAGGGGAAACAAAGAGCGTAACGGAGTTAACATTACTGTAATTAAGGAGACCGTGGGAGTCATGGAATCACGCTCGCACATGGTGATTTGTTACATGTTTGGCCACAGATATGGAGGACAGTCACTGGCGTCAGGCCCTGTCACAGAGGAGGAGGATGCTGGCTTTTGGTTTGTTCAGACCAAGCGCGTCCAGGCACAGTGTGACTTGAAGGTTCGTCTAGGCATCATCGATCTCGAATGATATATTCTATCTCACTTCTACCTATCAGCCATTTACCCAGAATAGATAAAGCCAGTCTGACCGATCGACACGGCCGATGGTATCTCCATGCATGAGTACACTTTAGGATAAGAGATGAGTTCACTGCATGACGATGGTGATTTTTTATTTTGGTGATGGATGTTCGCTTTGAACGGTACTGTAGCTGTTCACCCCTGAACTTGCCGGTTTCATTGGCTTGGACTAGCAAGGTTGGCATGTGTAGTGGTTTGTACAAGTCCATACACAGTAATGACGGGGCATTTGGCGAGAGTGGAGAGGTGGACACAGTCGGACCGAGATCCATGTTCACTTTCCATCACATGAACTAAATTCTCGCCTCAACACAGCCTCATCCCCATCATGTGACCAGGCCTCCGCGTGATCTCGCCACAGTATGAGTTGGCAATCTCCAGGGCTGGGAATTGTTTCTCCGTTTAGTAAGGAGCTCGAGGCGCGCAGTAATGCCTGCGTCGACTGTCATCTGCTAGCCACCTCAGTCTGCCCGTGGTCATCTCGTGGCAAGTATTGTACAACCGATCCAGTATCCAGATCCTAGTCCTCCCAGCTCTCCCAGCTATAGTATATCGCCTCGGACTGATCTGCCGGAGATCCCTTCTCCCGACTACCTCGGTATCCACATTTCCCGTGTTCTCAGAATGGACAGAATGGGGGCGTGACTGAACTATTGGAAGCCTCAACCAGGTTGATCATCCTGCAGCACGCCTGCGTTAATGAGGTATCTTATGTGCAATTTCATATTGCCACCTGGTACCACCCGAATCATAGAGCCAGTGAGACAGCACTATAGAGTGAGTCAAGATGAAATGAGACCTCCCAGCTCTTGAGATGACCCCGTCAGAATTTGGGAGATTGTTTGTGCAAGCTTCTCCCTGACAGCATCCTAATAGGGGGTCAGCAGCGTTAAAAAAAGTCAGGCTGCATAAGCGGCCAAAGAATGCTTCATGTCCTGTAGGCGATTGTGTAGTCATGTCATACATCCACCGGGATATCTCCACTACCAGCGAGCTGTTTGGAATGAATTAGACGACTTGGGCGGTTAGGGTCTATGAAGATATAGACTGCTTGATTGGTGGTTCTTTGTTTTTGGAACTAGATACCACAAGTGATAAATTATATCCAAGCACTAACTTCCTGTACACAATACTGTACATATAGAAACTACTGCAGGTAATTGCTTGTCGAATGGGTCCAGGAATGCTTTGCAGACACTTGTTTCCTCTCCACACACAGACCAGACCAGACCAACTTTACCTATTTTAAATTTCCAGATAGTCCCAGCCCCAAAGCTTCCCCCACAGGAGCAGGGGTGTTAGCTACATGCAAGATCCAGGTTTGAGTATCAGTTTCTGTTAACATCACATGATGAAACGTGCGCCCTGTGTGACTTGTGCCCCGGCAGGGGGTGGGGACGATCCTATCCCAAGCCTCCGGGCAGTTGGAATTAAGGAGACACAGTTCCTTTTCCGCCAGTCCGGGCTACAGTTGCTCTATGTGTTCTCCCGTGACTATCAAAAGGTCGCCTCTGTTGTTTCATAATGACGGCTCTCCTGTGGGAAACAGGAAAGGGTAGAAGGTACCCAAGTACTTCTGCAACTCGTGACGATGTACGGTTTGTGACACTGCGGTCGTGTCCTAGGTCAAAGATAGAAAAATAGTCAAAAAAGAAACCAGGATGTGCTCTTTCGGAAGATAAGAAAAGAAAGAAAAGAACGAAGGGGGAAAAAAGGGCGGTAAGGTTGATTCGCAAAGGTCGACATGAGACCTCACCGATGTCTAGAATAGATCGGAAGTAATTATTTAGCGATGCGCCTGAGAGCCCGATCTATGGAAGGACAGTTCCCCAGTATGCAGGCATCCTTGGAATCATCCCTTTCTCCCGGATACCAACTGCTTGCGGGGAGAACTGGGGACTGGGGGATTACCGAGCAACCAATTCAGCCGGCATCAACTGCCCCAATAAGCCGCCCGATATTAAGAGGCGTTATGATCTATAATCTCCGGGGGGGGGGGGGGGGGGAGGGGGTGTTTAATTATCTTGAGTTTCGCCTCCGACCTCAAGATGGAATACGGAGCACGGAGTACGGAGGGCTTCCGGTAGATAGCACAGTCAAGCTTGATGAGCACAACGTGGCTTAAGATCTTAGACCGATCCCTTCTAGCCCTTTGAATGCGGTGTACCCCATGTCCCCAGCGGCCGTGACGAAAAGAGTCGCAAGGCGACACATATCAGTTTAACGAGTCAGCCGGTCTTGCAAGGCTTGGAATGGGACCACCAATCGTCCCTTGGACACTTCATCAAGTCAGTAGGTTAGGTCTGGGGATAAGTGAATTGCCAGTGGCGAGTGTCTAAACGACCAAGACCAAACGACCTTATACATTAGGTGGCGTGGTGAGCCTTGGGTCTGGACTTTTGACAAGGTGGTTGACCACTGATTTGAGTGGTGGTCATAGACAATTAAGAGATTTCTAAGAATATCTAGATTCATACAAGATGAAGATTCCACATTGTAAGTGAATATTCACGTTACTCTTCAGTGAACATTCCAATGTAACTGATATCAGGGCTGGAAATGCCCAGGTGGGATACAATGATTACATAAGAGCACGTGTAATGAGCCCCGTGATGCGATTGAATTTTCCTCACCGTTTTTTGGTTTTTTCGTTTTGGGTCCGTTTTGGTTTTTTATTTTATTTTCTGGATTTTATTTTTCCCCCTTGTATTGTCACGTATTTACCACTTTCTTTTTTTTCTTTTCTTTTTCTTTTTTTTTTGATTTATTACCCCCTCTCCTCTCCACTCCATTGCCGCCCCCGTCCTTATTATCGTTCTCTTCGCTCTGTTCTTCACTTCTCTCTCCTCTTACTCAACACTTCTCACCCTCCGACATTCGACCTCAATCCGGGCTTGCTTTCGTTCATACACGAGACTCACCCCGTCTACACCCTCCCCCGACTCTCCGCTCCCCGGTTTCTCCGCACTGTGTGGCGTTCGAACGGAAATTTGGGATTTGACTCTGCACTTGCCTCGGATTAGCGACTCGTTCACCGTTTCACCTCCGCTGTCAGCTGGATATTTTGCCTAAGCACTTCATTGCTGCTCAGACGACAAGCGATTGACTCTACATACCTCCGGGCCCCAGTCTCCAATTTCAAGCCAATCTCAAGACCCCGGTTGATTCTAACCTTCACCTCCGACTCTCAAGCGCCGTACGACCACTCTCGGGGGAGACGGCGACCCCGGAACATCATCAACACGGACCCAATCAATTACAACTCTAGTTGTGGCGACGCATCAATGCCTCTAACGACACCCGTCCTCACGGTAGACGCCGACAATATCCACAAGGTGGATACGGCCAACGCTCAAAGTCTCCATGGAATGTGGATGGGTACGTGACAATGTGCGAATCGCGAAGATTTGGTTATGCTGACATGTTACTAGTTTTCTCAAAATGTGCCGACTACATGGATCAAGGTCGCCGACTGGAAAACCTCAGTTGGCGCTTGTGGACCCGCGAAACCTTCTGCGTCGAGCCCAAGTCCAACAAAAGCACCTCAGCTCTGCCATTGCTCCGTTCAGAGGCGGGCGATCTACCGGAGCTCTCCGCCAGTGTCGAGTCGGCCGCGTCCGACCAAGCCGAGCGGATCGAAGCTCACATCAAGCGCCCCAAGTTCAACGACTTCCGACCTGCTGTCGTTCGTGAGGACTCGTTGGCCAGCCTAGGCCGTGGAAAGGAGAAGCACATCACCTCCCTGGATTTGGAGCGCATGGTGCTCAACATTAAGGAAAAGAAGTGCTTGGAACCGATTACTCATGCCGTCGAGCCTGCTGCGCCCGTCGTCGACATCACTCCTCGCCCTTCTACCCCGACTCCTACTCCCCCCTCCGTCTCTACTGCCCGCCAGGTTCCTCACTTCACCCGACCGATTCACTACCCCCACGAGTCGACCGAGTCTTGCTCCACAACTGCCCCCGAAGGCAATGAGAGTGACACTGCTCAGCCCAATGCCTCCGATACTAGTGTTTCCTCTTCGGGTGTCCTTCCCAGTCGACCTGAATTGATCAAGTCTCCTAGCATCGTTCGCGGATTCTCTCCTTCGCACATATCTTCTTCCTTCCGATCGCAGCCGAGACTGGCCATTGACCCCAGTCCCTCCCGTTCCACTACTCAGCTAAGACCTTCGCCACTGAAGAAGAAGGGTGGCATGTTTACGTTGGGTGGATCTTCTGGAGACGATGACGAAAGTTCTTTTGAGGAGCGCATGGGTCCCCAGGTGGCTCAGGAAAAGGTGCCCGCCGGAGGATTGAAGCCGAGAATCAGCATCCCGAGTTCCGCGAAGAAGACTGCTTCTTTCAGCAACCAGGTCTCTCATATCATCCCCAACCCCAAGGACATCAGCCGATCCGATGAGGATGCCATCGAAACGGACGATGAGGTCTCAGAAAGTGCGATCGAGGATGATGAGGACTCGGATTGGGAGGACTCAGTTACTGAAGGTGGCGAGTCCAGCGTCGACGAACGGGGCGAGCTTTTCCAACGGGTAGACTCCCGACCCAACCTTGTGTCGCGGCGTTCGATGCTCACTATGATGATGCACCAACCGGCCCGGATGCAAGGAAACGCGTTCCGGTCCAGTCCCGCACTTCAACGGTCCCGGTTGACCTCACCCAACGGCCCATCAATCCCTGCCTCTCCGCCTGCAAAGGACGAAGAAAGTTTGACCATGCGTGGTCCCGATGTACCCAGGTCGAAGCCTATTGGCATGAAGCCGGGCGGATGCCAGTCCATGGCTCACTCTCCCCGGACCACCCGCCGCAACATGCTTGCAACCGAATTGACCGAGTCCCTTCGCCGGCATCTTCTATGGGAGCGTCAGCAGAAGAGCGCAACAGCCAACGCCTTCTTGAAGCGCCGACACACCGCCCATGACATGAAGAACCTTCAAGAATACCCGGGTCCCAATGGCCCCCACAGGGGCGTTGGCCCGAATCAATCAAGCGTTGAAGCCGATCCCAATGCGGCCAACTTCGATGCGGCTAAGAACGGCTCCTGGACCAACTACACTACCGACTTTGGTCCCTGGGAATACCACGTGAAAGGCTGGTAGTCGATTCGTCTGCGATCACTTCTCTACACCTACGCGCTTTTCGAAATTTCTCCACTTGCTTTGCACAGCATAGCATTCTTTTCTTGACACGTACGATCACGATCATGCATTGCATATATGGCGCACATACGGAATTTGTTTCATTTCTTTCTATCTCACGGTTCGAGGGTTTGGGGTGTTATCATGGCATACAGCATTGCATGGAGCTTATGGAACACCTTACTCGAGGGCTAATCCCTTTTACGAACCTAATATCCATGTACAGCTCATATCCTTTCTCTTTTCGGTCTGCAAATGGTTGAAAGAAACTATCTGTTTCCAAAAGATATCCCGGATGCGTTTTCTTTTCATGAACAGGAAGTTCACCCAAAAAAAGGTTCCTTTTTCTATCGTCAATCTCAGCGCCTTGACTGCTTGTCCACCCTTTCCGACAGCAGAAAACGCCTAGCATTTGTTTTCTACTCTCGATTATCATCGCAGAGATCGCTTCCCCTTACCTTTCCTTGTTTTCTTCTACTTTCTCTGCGATACCTGATACCTGATACCACACGTTTTTACGTCTTGCAATTCATCCGGCCCCGATCCTCTTCCTCGTCCACTCACGATTGAGATCAGATCAGATCGGGCTGCCAGTTGCCCCTATGTACGCTACCTGATGACTGCCAAAACCACAAAGTCAAAAAAAAAAACAAACAAAAACAAATGAACGAATATTCAAAGAGAATCTTGCCTGAGCTTCATTCCACATTCACATGCACATCGCAAATCGTATCCCAATGTAAATTGTAGAGTAGAGTATAGACAAAAGTAACTGGGACATACCAGCAGAAGAGGCTTGACGCCATGCATAACCCGAATTGGCGGTCTGGACTCGCCCTCGTAGCCATAGCATGGCGTAAAGCGCATAGCGCATATAGCTATAGCTATCAGCAGCATGCCCTGCAGAGCACAGAGCTCGGAGGCCGGAGGTCCCGACTATACCAGATCACGGGGGGACGGTACATGGATGTCCCATCCCGCATTGTCCTTGTACTTGCATGGTGGACGCAGGCGCAGTGCAGTCTATGTAGGGTTCGTAAAAAAGGGTATCCCGGGCATCCCTGCGATAAAGGCGCCTGTTTACATATCATGCTATCATGTGGGAAATATCAGGCTTTCTGGTCTTGTTTATTTTATCTTTGTTTTTGTTTTTTAGTGGCGCTGACACGTAGGAGCTTGCTCTTTGTACGATGTGCCCTCGTGTGTCGCGCTGTGTGAGGAGTATCATGGTTGCGACCTTGCTGCGGGTTATGCGGGTTTTTGGAATAGTTTGTTTGGTATTTGTAGATCATTGTGCATACTTTCTTTGTAGGGGCGTGTGTTTTAAGGTACTGTCAATGTAGGTATGTGATGAAGCTGCTAGACTTTTGGGTTTTAGTACTGTTGTTCACTCTGTGTCTATCTGTCCCAGGGTTGTATCGCAGGGCTATCTAAGCTATCAACCCGGTGTCATTTTGTATGCACCGGACGGTAGATAGGTGTACACCAAAGAAACGTATGGGTTCTATATTCTTTATCAGGAAGATAAACTATCCAGGTTGTAATACCACCTGCCTAGACGGGGCACCGAATGCAGTACACAGTTCCAAGCTCAGCTATCTACAATATTAACTTAACTTACGGCAGACATGTACAGGTACAAGTCTAACGTACCCAAAGGCCACCAGTTAAGCACCGAACGTTTCAGAAAGAATAACCGCAGATCCACCAGGGCTTGAAAAATCGAGAAGGTCAGGTGCATGGGAAAAAAAAGAAAGAAAAAGACGCCATCAGTCAAGAACACAGGGGTGAAGGGGGAAGGATGTGGAAGGGGGGTTACTAAAGAAAATGAAATGCGATAAAATAAAAGCCGCTCAGCCAATACAAGAAAGGACCAATTTCCAAAGGCCCGAGATCCCCATCCCTGCAAGCTTGAAAAAGACGACAAAAGTACGACCCGCGGGAGGAGGGGAATGGGGGAGAGAGATAGTTCGCGTAGATCTAGAAACATAAACCGGAATCCTGGATCGGGAAGACTAATAACTGTACAGTGCTAGTAATACTTCGATAGCATCTACTGGACTGACCTGAACTGTCATAGCGCTGGTCATCTCAAATCGAGCTCAGTTGATATGAAGCGCACATGTACGATGTATACGGGGGGCTTTCAGTTATCAGTCATAAAGCATAAATCACACACCTCTGCCCCGTTCTGCGGTCCTATATGGTCGGTAAGGCAGAGATCTAGACCGACGCGGTACTAGGACTTGGGACTTCAGTGTAGCTAATCGTTCGCACTGATCGCTCCCACATGTCTTGAACATGACATCTGGTCCCCATTAGCTGCAGACAGAAGCTCCCGCGGAAAAACGGAAGTGGTGGTGGTGGCTTCGATTCGACTCGACCAGATAAGCGCTCAGTCCTGTGTATGGGCCGTGGTGGCTGATTTGTTTTGCATGTTTTGCAGGGCCAGCTCATCGATCTGGGATCCGAGAGGTAATGTGTTTGGGTGGGAGAGGAGGGGGAGGGATGTCTTCGTGCCTTGTGGCTGGCTTGCGGAGGTGTGGAGTTCTAGGCTCTGCTGTACTTTTGGCTGATCGTTGGGAAAGGGGTTTGGGTTGTTTGGTTGGGGGTGTAGGTTGAAGGAATTCAGTTCCTGTTGCCCGCCTCATGATGACACTATTCTGCGTTGTTGTTTACATCTACAACTACATCTGGCCGGGGGGTTGATGTACGATTTCATCATTGGGATTTTGCCCGTGCTATTACCTGTGTGATTGCCCATGGGGTCAGGTACCTGCTTAAGAAGTATAATAAGGAAGTACTTGGGGGTTGGATCTCTGGTTCCTCCCTGTAGATCAAGATCAGGATTCGGGTTGGGATAACTTGTATTGTTTGCTGTATGATGTCATAGTTCACAGCAAACCCTGCCTCGGTAGGAGACCTACAGTATAAGCAAAGGTGTGCTTTGAGCCCGGAGATTATTGAGAATGGCCCTGGGGTCGTGGGTGGCACTATTAGAACCCAACCATTTCTACATAGGGCTTCTATAGAGTCATGTGGCCCCATCGATGCACATGACCAGCGCACATGATTCCGGGGGTGGAGTCGCTGACTTACCGACAATCTTCTACATATCCATTCCCATTCCCTGGATCGAATCCTGATTCCATGGATCTCTTCCTATTATTACAGACTACTGAATATATATTACCGGTCAACATTTGCCCCCGAATCTCAGGGATCTTCTCCCCGATGCAGTGTTTCAGCCAATGACGTAGTCCGCTCCGCCGACCGAACGGGTGTGGGGGGAGAGGATTTTTTCCCCCTAAAACGCCCGACACCATCTCCATTCTAGAAATACTGTTTTTCTCTCCGGCCATGCCCGAGTCGTGGGGCTACGAAAACCCTTCACTGGACTGTGGCTAGAGAGAACAAGGTACAGCTTCAGACTAATCACAGAAGCTCCAGATGAGTTCATATGTGCGGGATCCTACAGCTCATGATCCAATTCGTCTCGCTTGACCTTCCCTCCGGGCGGAATAAGAAAGCCACATCATGCAGAGCCGCTGTTAGTACACCAAATATTCAATATAGAAACACTGTGCGCGCAGTCAAGCCACCTCCAGAATCCACCTTCTAAGCCTAGCTTAGGGCTTTCATGCCGGCCAGAAGAGTCTTCTCAATCTCAGCTTTCAAGAGCAGTGGATATAATCAGTGGGTCAAGCAACAGAGGCCTTTCATTCGCCTACATCTTTCGTCCCGCGGTCTCGTCTCACCGGTACAGAGCTGTTTTTTTGTCAAAACAGTATTGCAGTGACAGCTCGGGCTCCGCATTACCTCTTTGGGATTCGATACAGAACGCGTGTTATGAACCCCCACGGACCACTTTCGATTGAACAGGGTTAGAGGCTTATATATTGCCATGGAATTGCGAGACACGCTATACGCTTCCTGCTGTAAAATTGACGCCTAACAAGGTTTTCGGGTTCGTGATGGGCGCCCGACGAAAGGTGTCGGCAAGCCGATGCAGCTGAGCTTGCATTTCAATCATGCGAGATTATCATGTCTGGGCACGGTAAGGGATATGGAGTTTGATGAAAGATTCCATCTCACTGCATGCACAGTACATTGAGTGTTGTGCAATCTAGCCACATGTCTCAAGCTGATGGCGACCCCAGGCGGCCTCTCCGAAGTTTGACACGAAACAATCCTCGTCGACTGACCCTTGATTGCTCTCCACTACACCACGGATCGACCGACCGCGACCCATACTAGCCCTGGGCCTTCACAGATCTAGAGCCGACCCGTTTTCATGCTTGCTGCAGTCATAATTTAGGGTTGGGCTCACCTCCCTAACTGGTGGATTTTTCTTCGAATCAGGGGGATCTACTATATGCTCTGCACATTAGCAGAGATATGCAATTCGCTCCCGTTTGCCCTTTCTGCGAATTGCACATTATCACGCACTATGTGGCTGCATGTCCAACATGCGACAATACTCCGTAGGATATTTATACTCGGCGAAATCCCGAGGGGAGGCATTCGGGATTGGACGTCCAATCTCTATCCTGTTTTTCAGGGCTCAAATGGGGAAAGTACGGTAATAATGTAAAAAAACAACAACATTATCATGGCCAATATAAAGCTCATGATTGGCTGGTCCTTATTCTAGGCCTTCCGGTGGAGATGGATATAATCACGTGGAACAGCTTCCGGGGAGCTCAGTACTCCGAAAACCCCGCAAGATGTCAACGATTTCGACGATTTGGTCGATTCGGTCAATGGACCGGTTTTGACATACATATTTAACATATAATATGGGCATGCTAAAATTTCATCATAGAACTGCCGATATATTCCCGAAATAACAAGCGAAATTTACGAGTCCATGGTCAGGTTCTGGAAGGCTTCTGGAAGGGCGATCCGGTTGGCCGGCGAATTCAAGGTTCGATTCGCGCCTTTCCGCTTTCGGTGTAATTCAAAATACAAATACAATACAATACTACCAATACACAGAACTCCGCCGAGGCTTAAATGTTCCGAGTGCGGAGACCGGAATACGCACTGTACACGCTGTATACACAGTGTAACAAGCGCAAGGATGCCGATTAAGAATCGGTTACAATATATAGCTCGCTTACTTGATAGCCTCAAAACACTCTAGACTCCAACTATACCACATATAGCCCAGCGGCACCAAGCCTTGCCCGACAATTCGGGTTGGAAGACCGGTACTCCAGTTAGCGGAAGCCACAGGCGCAGGTTAATGCATGGAATACAGGAGCAAGTGACCTCGCGAAAACCGTTTCCTGCAATCAGACCTGGGGCCTAGTTGTGGCGTTGTATAGAGTGGGATGTCGTTTCATGCTGACTTGTGTGTACTCCGTACATGTCTCCATACATGTGTATTCCGACGGGGCCACTTTCCGCTGTTTCCGTATCGCCTTACACTCTCTTAAGAAATGTCGGGGTAAAGACGGAGAAACCATGGAAATTATGGGAACTACAGCTACTGTACAGCTACGTGAGGCTCCAGCTGCGTCAGATGTGGGTATATAATATGAAGATCTGATATATGACTTCATCTGCTTATTGATTTATTATAGCTTGTCGAGATTACAGTAGAGGTCAAGAATTCCATGGACATTGTCGTAGTGGACCGATGTTGCATCCCGGCTAAACGCGTACCCCAAACTGGCCATCTCGCAAAATCCCCCTCTTCTCCGGATCCCGTGACTACAGCGTCGGGTCGTATTACTTCATATGATTAGATGGGCTTTCTCACTACTTGTCACTCTATACAGAGTACGGAGTGGGGATATCCCCCGGTCACTTTCTCTTGAAACCCTTCACTGCGAGAGATAAGACGGGGTGTTTGCCACACACACACTAGACCGGAATCCTGTTTCCTCTTGCTTGGGTTCTCTGCATGCAACAGTGATGAGCAGGTTCGTGGTTGCCAATCAATTCCTGGGGTTGGAAAAGAGGGTGTATATCTGCTTTCCTGTTGTGGCCGGGGACAGATGAGATGCCACAGTACAGACTCCTGTTTTCATCCTTGGATTTCGATTTGGATTTAGACATGAACTTGGGGGTGACTGATCAGCAATAGCTGGGATGTCGAATGCGAGGAATAAACATAGACAAATCTTAATTAAGCATGATATCTTTTCCAGAGTTGGAAAGTCTGAACCTTTGCAGAGAGTGACAAGATGATTCTACATGCATCCATAAGCAATTATGCAAGTGAGGATCTGTAGTTCCTTCGAGTAGATCTGAATCAGTCTTGCCACTGTGAGTCATGGTGTGTCAATGGGAATCAAACTGATGGAGTTCGTAGAAACGTGAGTCAACTCGAATCATCGCATGAGATCATCGTCCCCGCCAAAATGTCTTGGCATGAAAACCGTCAACACTCGGTTATAACTTCATCTATAGTTCCCCCTCTGCCATACTGCCGCGGGAGTCACGTGGATCTCACATCCGTACCTTGATTCCAGCCTAGTGCCTTCAAGTCGTTCACTCGCACATCTCGGCTTACTTACTGTGCAGATTTGGTCCTGTCGATCTCTTCAAGGTCACCGGATCTCTGCGCTGGCACGCACGTCACCTCGCCTTCTCGATCATCTCATAGCTCAACGAGGCTCATTATGGATAAGGGGTCATTTGACGCGGGCTCAGCACCCCAGGTTCTAGGTGAGTGTTTTCTATTATTGGCTTTGTGAAGCCCGGAGGCTTTTGATCCCAATCAAATCTCTGAGATCTACTTGGGCGGTTGTCTCGGCCCTCCCCTCAGCATGTCTTTCGTATTTCCAGCCCCCTTGTTGCATGTCCATGCACATGTTGCATCCGCCACACGGCCTGACATGCCTATCTTTCTGGCCCATGGCCTATGAGTGCACCTAGCCATGAGGCGTTTCTCCTTGCTAATACAACACCGAGGATCGGACCAAGCGGCCCGCAACTTATTTGATCACACGCTCATATTTATCTTTCGAATAGGTACAGAGGCTTCGACTGCTGAGTTGTCAGCGGCCCCGTCGCATGGCGTAGCATCTGAGACCAGTACTCGCCAGTCGAAACGTGCTAAATGTCGTTTCTTCAAATCCAAAAAGGGTATGTACACGTTCTGAGTTTCATTTGGGGGCTGTTTGCCTGCTTGGTCTTTTAAAAAACTCCACGCGTCATGGAATACGGGGTTTGGTATCTCGCGTGCCGCAAACAGGCCCTTTTGCGAACGCCTGTATACAGTATCTGTCATGTCTCCCAAAAGGGAATGCCGAGGCCTCGACTAGTACTGCATGACTTGCGTATGCCCTAATAATCTGTGCCTGTGTTCATGTTTTGGTCATCCTGATGTCAAGCGATGTGTTGTCAGATCAGATGCTAACGTTCATCCAGGATGCCGGCTTGGATCATCATGTCCATACCTCCATGATGCCTCGGCTCTGGAGTCTAATCGGTCTCCTTCCGAGCAGCAGACACCTACTGAACCTTTGCATGGTGATACCCAAACTCCAGTACAGGAAATGGTCGCCGGGGCCCAGAAGCTCACCATGGGTGGCAACCAGCCGAAGAGCACTGCTACTTCGGGGCCAGCCCAGCCCAAAAGACCGGTTTCTAAACTAGAGCAATCGGACCCCAGAGAATTCCAGATCAATCAATTGAGGCGGCGTTACCAACCACAGGAGACCAATGACGACCAAGGTTCTATCTTGACCTTTGGATTGGCTCCCTCGGATCCTGACTTCCCATTCGAGCTGGAGAAACTTCAATGTGTTCTTCGTGTTCCGAAGTCATATCCCAATGAGCGTCCTACACTTACGGTGACCAATGCTGAAATGCAAGCTGCGTATCAAGCCAACGTCGCCCGAGGGTTTGACGATATTGTCAATTTTACGATCCGAACTAATAACCGCGGAACTTTGTTGACGTGGCTGAATAGCTTGGACAAGCAGCTTGAGAAGCTACTCACTACCTTGGAGCGTGGACCAACCCTGAAGTTCTTCTCGAATGTCGGTGATGCCACTGCTCCTAAGGAGCCATCAAAAGTTGCAGAAAAAGCTCCAAGCCCGAGCTCATCTCAGACTCACGCAAAGCCATCGACTACTCGAGCAACAAGGCCAACTGTGGCTCCACAAGCCCAGCGACCAGCTCCCAAACACTCAGTTGAGGCGAAAGCCACCGCCGAGAAAAGGCGAGCACTCGAAGTAAAACAACTCGAGGCACGCCTTGGGAGGATACCCATGTTCCAAAAGATGCAAGATGGGAGAACATTTATCATTCCAGTCCAACCAGCCAAAAAGGACCGCCTTCCCAGAGCACTTCAGGCACTGAAGACAGTGAAGCTGATTGTTCCAAATTTCTACCCACTTGAACCCAGCTCGATTAAACTGCAAGGAGTCGATGGTCCCGAGGCGAAAGCCACAGAGGCAGGATTCTTGCAGTGGGTGGAACAAACATCGCAGCTGAATCTGGTGTCCCAAATCAATTACTTGGCAAGCAATATGCACAAGTTTGCTGAGACGCCTCTGCCAGAAGAGAAAGAAATCAGTGAAGATATTGTTGCAAAGGCCGAAGAAGAAGAAGAAGAAGTAGAAGAGCAAGAAGTAGAAGAGTCCACCGAAGCTCCAACCCAAGATTCAGAAGATCGACCCCATCTCCATGTCATTCCTCGGCCACCAGAGTGGTCAGTTCCAGATCCTCACAGTGGCGCCGAGGATACAACAGAGGAATCTAGCTACGACGAAGACGAGCATTCGGAAGATGAAGAGGATGAGGAAGGAGGCGCTCCTGTACCGCCATCGGTGGATACCAGCACACCTGGCCGAGGCGTTGCACTGTCTTTCCCATTCTTGGAGCTTTATGGCATCGAGTTATTGGAGCTTTCTGCTCTCAATATTACCGTTAAGTGTGATCGATGCAAAACTGCCGTTGATATCAAGAATGTGCCCCAGGTTAGCGACGAGAAGGGTGCGATTCCAAAAATGGAGTCTTGCAGGAAGTGTGCTAATAACATGAGCGTTGGTGGGTTTTCGATCTTGCTCCTATTTCTGCCTTGGCTATACTGACTTGTTAAATATAGCATTCCGGAGGCAGTTGATGCACACTCATGCTAATCGCGCCGGCTATTTGGATATGGATGGCTGTACCATTGGCGATATGCTTCTGAGGTAACTTATGGGATTGCAACGTACAAAGATTTCTCATTTGACTGACTTGGTTCCAGTAACTTCATCCCCACATGTGCCGAATGCTCAACCCCTCATCCAGCACCTGGTATATCCGCCGTTCGCGGAGAAAGTGCTACGGCTAGTTGCCGTGATTGCCATCGCAAAATGGTCTTCAAGATCCCCGAAGTGAAGTTTTTGCTTGTGGGAAGCGCAGCCAGTAAGTTTGAATTGCCCAATATGCGACATCCAGTTATACTAAGTACCAAATTCTTTAGTCTCTGGCCGCGGTGGTCTCCCTTTGAAGCGAAAGGTAAGTTATCACATGATATATTAGTTGATTGATATCTGACCAAATAAATAGCCCAAGGAAGTCCTCGGCATTGTTGCAGGTCAAGAACTCCCTAGGCGCGGCCGTTGCCAACACTACGCGAAAAGTCAACGTTGGTTCAGATTCAGTTGCTGTGCAAAGGTTTTCCCATGTGATAAGTGCGTTTCGTTCCTCTCTGAGCCCCCCTTCTTCAATAGCAGTGATATTAACCAACTGCACTAGATGCCACGACGCAGAAACCGACCATCCGAATGAACACGCAAACCGCATGATCTGTGGCTACTGTTCGCGAGAACAAGTCTACAGACCAGAGAATTGTGGAATCTGCAAAGCTATTCTCATTGGAAAGGCTGGAAGTGGATTCTGGGAAGGCGGAAAGGGAACAAGAAATCGGGCTCTGATGAGTCGGAAAGGTATGCTTTTTCTTGCAGATTCTTAGAGTTTCTACTTTTGGCTAATTCTGTAATAGATCCGAGGAAGTTTAAGAGAATCGGTGGGAATGCTCCTACCTCGAGTGCGTCGAAGAGAAAGTAGAGGTCTTGGATAATGTATAACTATTGCATTGCATAGCATAGCCATTGGAGATACAAAGGGAAAACGAAAAGTCTTGTGTTGGGTCACTATTATAAACGTCAAATATAATGCATTCAACTCACACAAGTACACATTTAAGATAACCAAGTTTCCCACGTTGAGAGTATGCTAGGAAGGGTTCAGTATGCATCTAGGACATACGTACTTCCCACTAACGCTAATCCATACATTATACCAGGCAAGTATACAATTTGTATTCAAAGAAAGAGTTCAAATAATACCTGAACAAGAATCGCTAAATGTACAAATGCAAGTGGCTCGACTGCAAAGCAACAGCCCGTAAGAAAACAAATATGGTATCCAATGAGCCCTCTCCTGCAATCTTTCTTTTCACTTCGAGGTTGTTTTTTAAATAAGGTTACCACGAAGCTCCTGTTCCCGTTCAATAGCCTCAAACAGCGACTTAAAGTTCCCGGCACCAAAGCCCTCAAAGTTATGTCTCTGAATAATCTCCATGAAAACAGTAGGGCGATCCATCAAGTGCTGAGAAAAGAGATGATGTCAGCAAAAAGTCCAAATCCCAATCCCATAGTCAACTGATATCCAGATACATACCTTGGTAAACAGCTGAAGCAAATAACCACCCTCGTCGAAATCAATCAGAATATCAAGACTCTTGATTGTCTCGAAATCCTCTTTGAGGACTAATCCAGATTGCTTCAGGCGGGCCTGCATATCTGTGTAATATGTCTCAGGAACCTTAATGAACTCGACACCACGCTCCTTGAGATTGGTAATGTCGCGGATGATGTCGTCTGTTTGGAGGGCGATGTGCTGTACGCCAGCGCCATTGTAGAAGTCGACGTATTCTTCGATTTGGGATTGCTTTTTTCCCTTTGCTGGTTCGTTGATGGGCATTTTTACGACCTCGTTCGGGGAGGCCATGACGATAGACTTCAAGGCGGAGAACTCACTGGAAGGATAAGATTTAGTTTGAGAGATGAAGATTGGGCGAAGGAAATGGAGTACTTACGTGCAAATTTGGCTGTCGTCCACGCTCCAGAAACGGTGGAAGCCGAGGGCTTTTTCGTAGCTGAGAAGATAGAATTAGCGAAGATTTGATCTGGAATTGGTGTATGAAACTTACTACTCGCAGATCTGATCCATCTCATCCCAATCCTGGTTGCCCACACAGTGATCAATCTTCGAGAGGTGAACACCGGGCAAGAACTTAGCCAGAGGATCAACGACTGCAGTGTCATCACGGTATCCTGGCAAAAAGGTTCCATGATACTGATTCCGCTCGATGAGCGTATGCGTAGTCTGGCCATAGGTCTGGATAGTGGCAACCTTGACATGGCCAGCCTTGTCTTCCAGAATCTTAGGGTTGGAAACGACCTTGGCGCCGTTCTTCACGGCAGCATTGAAAACAGCATCGACATCATCAACCTCGAAAGCAACGTCCTTGACTGCATCGCCGTGCTTCTCGAAATGACTGTGGATTTCCCGCAGCTCGGCCTGTTCTTCACTGTTGAAACGGTCGGCCTGCTCCAGAGACCGGAGTGGTGAAGTCAGGATGAAGGTCACATTTCCGTTGCCAACTACGTGCGAGCAGACGGTCCGGTTGCCAGTTTCAAGGCCTTTGTAGGCGATCCGCTTGAATCCCATTCGGGTTATGTAGTAGCTTGCTGCTTGCTTGGCGTTTCCCACGTACCAGTGTACATGATCGTAGCCACGATATGTTGCCAGCGAGGAAGCAGCATTTGTTGAAGGGGGAGGACTGCTTGAAATTGCTGAAGGTGCCATTTTGATGTTTGGTAGGTAGGGTTTGGGTGCAGAAAAGTATAGATGGAAAGTAGTTGAAGTGGAGGATTGATTTGATGAGAGGATTCGCACGCCTGCTTTTAAATCATCATTCGAGCACCTCTAGCCGCATTCTACGGATATTCTCCAACCTTGAAGTTCTGGCGGCTTGGAGGGCCGGTTATTGCAGGTTCCTGGAGTAGCCGGAAATAGCCGGGCCTGATAACAATATCCGCCCTTCACTTCAACCTTGAAAGCTTCTCTTGACCTTCTTTTCTTTTTTAAACTACTCAAATATTTTACCGAGTAGTACATCTACCAGCTTTCAATATGACGAGCATTGCATCTGCCCGCCCATCCTTAACATCCAATGATTCGGCCGTACTTCAAGCACTTTTCGACGCCGAATCCTCTCCATCATCGGGGATCACGGTTGATCCATCCCTACCCTCATGGCCATCTTCTTTAAAAATCTCCCAAGAAGATATATCATCCCTCGGCCAGCGTGAAACAGAAATCATCCGCACACTGCAAGCCGATGAACAATCAAGCGAAGAAACAGTCAAGTCCGCCCTTAATGACTTCGATACACTCATCAATCAATATCCAACCTATCCATCTGCGTACACAAACCGAGCACAAACACTCCGTCTTTTGATTGATATCATTCACAATACCCATGAAAGCAAAAACAATAATGTTCAAGCTTCGATCTCCGAGCTAGACGATGCAGTTCTCTTCTCACCCCAAACTTCAGAGCTATCATCTCGTATTTTCTCTGATCTAGGACAGGCGATTACTCTGGCTACGCCGGTTTCACCTGCTGATCCTGTCTCCTCTGTCCAAGGACGTCTTTTGGCTGATGCACACACGCATCGTGGTTATTTACTTCTCAAAGCAGCACGGGGCAAGAAGGCACAGCTTGAGGACGATGGATCGGATATTTTGGGTCCGGAGCGATTGAGAGGACTTAGCGCCGATCAATTGGAGGAAATGGCAAGTCGGGATTTCTTCTTTGGGGGGCGCTATGGAAATAAAGTTGCCCAGCAACTTTCTGTGCAGACAAATCCTTATGCGAAGATGTGTGGGGCTATTGTTAAGGAGGCCATGAGGAAGGAGGTAGAGGGCTGAATGTGTGAAATATTAGTCTAATATACCCGTTCTCTCTTCGACGTTTGGAATAGTAAACCGCACAATATATTTTGGAGATTAACTTCATTTGGACTATCCTTTTGTCACTCGGTAGCTATCTGCAAAGGATTCCCATATCGCCTGTGGCTGTGATAAAGCTCCACTTTAGGCCTTTTTGTTAGGGTTGACAAAGTGCCTCTTCAACGGCTTCCAACTGTGCTCATTGTATTCCTCCTGCACCTTCTGGCAAGTCTTCAGGCCCCATTCCGAGACACCAACCATCAAAGAACTAAATCAAATGTCAGTGATCAGTACTACAAGACACTTGTTATGCAGCTTACCTCTCAAACATGAAAGCCATGCTCCCATCGCCGACCTTTTGCGGCTTCAATTCCGCATTACTAGCACCCTCGAAGGCACCGTAGTCAGGACCATGTGCACTCATCACATTATGCAAACTAGCACCAGCAGGCTGGAAGCCACCACCAACTTTTGCATCGTAGTTACCGGCAATCAATCCCATGAACTCGGACATGGTGTTGCGGTGATACCATGGCGGACGGAAGGTATTCTCTGCTACCAGCCAGCGAGGCGGGAAAATTACAAAGTCGGCAATCGCTGTACCAACATGATCCGAAGGACCTGTCAATACAGTGAAAATAGATGGATCAGGGTGATCAAATGAGATGGAGCCGATGGTATTGAAACGGCCAAGATCGTACTTGTAGGGGTAGTAATTGCCGTGCCACGCTACAACATCGAAGGGGGTGTGGTTCTGGCGAGCGGAAAAGAGAGTGTTGTTGAACTTGCTGTAGAGCTTGTACTCACTCTCCTCTTCGTCGTCGAAGTCGGCAACGGGTGCTTGGAAATCGCGCGCATTGGCCAGGCAATTGGAGCCGATGGGGCCCAGCTCGGGAAGCTCGTAGTGGCCTTGGTATAGTTCACAAATGTAGCCGCGGACAGGGCCGTCAGGAAGAGTGACGCGGTATCTGACACCACGGGGAATGACACAGATCTCATTCGGACGGAGGATAATACGGCCAAGCTCGGTCTGGATATCAAGAACTCCGTGCTGGGGCACGATTAAGAAGTCTCCGTCTGCGGAATAAAAGGCTTCCTTGCCCATATCCTTGCCGGCAGCATATAGTAGAATTCCTAGTCCTTGCTTCATCGTTGGATCGCCAGATCCAGCGACCAAGTGCAGTCCATGTACCCAATCGACCTTCTCGTCGAGGTCGAATGGATTCCACCGTAGTTGGTTGGGAATATGATGAAGTTTATGGGTCTCAGTGGTCATCCGAGTGTGATAGGAGTCGGCATCCTCGGCGAAGAAGTTCTCATGTGCCGCTGCAGGGAGGATGCGATATACCCATGTCTGCTTGTTTTCATGCCGAGGTGCTGTAAATGCAGTTCCTGACAACTTCTCTGCATAGAGTCCATGAGGGGCTTTCTGTGGAGAATTCTGGCCGATTGGAAGAGCTCCCTCGACAGCTTCGGTCCTAGATATTTGGGTAAGCCCGCGGCCATTGCTATACTTGAGGTATATACACGTACTCGTGGTATGAGCCGAAGCCTGTCTGGTACTTGTAAGGATCGGGGTGGGCGAAGTTGGTGACAGGCATGATGGTAGGTGACTATGACTATGTGCAGTTCCAGTCCTGTCTTTGTATAAGAAAAACAACCGAGGAGCTCTTCAGCGCAACGTCAGAGCGGGAATCTTCGGCCGCGATTATCCTGTTGCTTCCGCGCTTGGCTGCGGGGGTGCGGATGTATTCCGCTCGCTCGGAACTGAGCGTCGAGGGGCCAAACATCCGCATAGTTAAGATGAAGCTTGCTTTTTTCTTTTTCTCCTTTCTCTTCATTCTTCATCAGATACCTCATCATGACTTCGTGGTTCCAGATCCCCAAGAACTCGCCCTTTTCGCTGGCCAACATTCCGTTCGGCATCATCTCAGCACAGTCTGCTTCAAAAGCTGCCGCAATTGCCATCGGTGACCATGCGCTAAACTTGAGCACATTCGCCTCTTCGGGAGGTTTCTCTCAGCTTCCTGCAATTCAGCAGCACCTGGCTGTTTTTAACCAGCCAACACTCAATGACTTCGCTGCTCTCGGTCGCCCTGTGCACAAGCAGGTCCGCGAGTATCTACAGAATGTCTTCCGCGCCGACACACAATTCCCGCAGATCCTCAAGGATAACGCTTCTCTCCAAAAATCAGCCCTACTCCCTCTATCTGAGGTTACCAACCACGTTCCTATGCAAATTGGTGACTACACCGATTTCTACGCCGGTCTGAATCACGCCTACAACATCGGAGTCCTCTTCCGTGGCCCGGACAATGCACTCCAGCCCAACTACAAGCATCTGCCTGTCGCATATCACGGCCGTGCCTCCTCAGTGGTGGCTTCTGGCACTCCCCTTCACCGTCCCCAGGGTCAAATCCTGGCCAACCCTACTGCCGACCCTAAGGTGCCTATCTTCTCTCCTTGCAAGCGTCTCGATATCGAGCTTGAGCTTGCCTGCTTCATCAGCAAGCCCAATGATCTTGGACGGCCCATTCCCATTGATGAGGCCGAGAATCACATCTTCGGTGTCGTTCTCATGAACGATTGGTCTGCACGTGATATCCAGGCCTGGGAGTATATTCCCCTCGGCCCCTTCAACGCAAAGAACTTCGGTACAACCATCACCCCATGGGTAGTCCTGATTGATGCCCTCGAGCCTTTCCGCGCTTCCGGTTTGGAGCCTGGCAACCGGGAGTCTCTCCTCCCCTACCTGCGCGAGAAGCGCGCCGAGAATGCCTACGAAATTCCTCTCGATGTGGAGGTCACCAACCCGGGTGGCAAGCCTACACTCATTTCTAAGAGCAACGCTCGCAATTTGCTGTACTCTTTCCCTCAGATGGTTGCCCACCACACCATTACAGGTTGCAACCTGCGCACTGGTGACTTGCTTGGATCGGGTACTATCTCTGGTACCGACTCTAAGACCGAGGGCAGTTTCTTGGAGCAGACAAATGGGAAGAAGCCCATCATCCTGGCTGATGGCTCTGAGCGTATGTTCCTCGAGGATGGCGACACTGTTACTCTGCGCGGTATGGCCGGCACAGAAGGTAACTATGTCGGCTTTGGTGACTGTGTTGGCACTATCCTGCCTGCAATCTCCCTGCAGTAAATGAACAAAACTCAAAATGAACCTTATGATGTTTCTTTGACTTCATTCCATAGTCTCTAGACAGTTTGCAATAACAATACTCAACCTACAATTCATGAAATCAACCCAACCACAAGCCATAACCCTCAGCTAAGAGTAACGCTCCCTTAACTTCAATCCACCAACTTCCTACTCCTTAACCTTAAGTTCTTCAGGCGTATCATCCTGGGCCCTCCAGTGCCCCAACTGAACAGCCCGAACCTCCTCCAAATTCCCTACAATGCGACAGGTAACCGGAAACTGCCCCAAATCAACACCAACCCTCTCGGCCCCCCAAGCAGCGGGAACCAAGCACAAATCAGCAATAGTAATCTGATCCCCAACACTAAACCGCCCGGCCGAGCCAGCAACAACAGCCTCATAAGCCCTCAACCCATCAACAATCAAATCCCGCGACCACTCCGCTCGATCCGCCCCAAGCGGCGCAACACGCTTCAGAATCCGGAGATTCGTCACGGGCTGCACATCGCACGCAATGATATTCGCCAGGGTGCGCACTGTAGCCCGGGTTTCGGGGTCAGCAGGGAGGAGTGCTGGGCCTTTTTCGGGGAAGGCTTCATCGAGAAACTCCAAGGCAGCTAGGGACTGGGTGATTATGATTGGGGGTTTGGTTTCTTGTTCAATCACTAGCGCGGGCACTGTGCCTGATGGGTTGATGGCTAGGTGGGCTTGGCTGTTTTGTTCGTTCTTCAAGAGGTTCACGTAGACTGCTTCGTATGGAATGCCTTTTAGATGGAGGGCTATTCGGATGCGGGCGGAGCAGGAGCTGCGGAAGTAGGTGTGTAGAGTCACTTTTTCAGGCATTTTGGTTGCTTGTCTTATGGGACTTGGTGGTTTAATAGGGTTTGGTAGGTTTTTGGTTGACCTTGGATGTACGATTGTAATGGATGGAATGTTTTGATTTTGAGACTATGAGAACCGACTCGTGTTATATTGTTACATCACATCAAAGGTGCGGAGTTCGTATCCCGTTGCATATGAGGTTGGAGTATACAATCCGGGGTTGCGGAATAAGTTCCGTTGCTCTGCCGAGTTAAAGCGCGGATTCCGGCTGCATTTCTGTACTTACTAGTCTAGTGACTAGAAGGCTCATGGACTGTGGATATTTCGTGTCTTTCCTGTTTGTCAATATATGGTCTATCCAAGCTCTCAATTGATACTTTGGTTGCTAATGTGTTCATTGGTGCTGCCAATGCAGGGATTTTCAAAGCCACTGACCAAATCGACCACATTTTAACTTAACGTTAACCCACGTGTAACGAAAAGCCACCATATATGCTAATTTCCCAAGCCTGAAACCAATGAGCATATCTAGATCAGCACTAAAATGATTTCAATCATCACCCTTCCCATTAGCTCATGGGTCTGATCCTGCCACATAGCAACAGTTAGCGCGGGCGGGTATCGCCGGCTATTTCGGGGCTCACAGCTATCGTCCATACCCTGCAATTATCCATCATCAAATATCCACAGCACTACTGTTTCATCCGCTCAGGAACGGTTGACGATGGATGGGATCAGGCCATCCCGGTCGAGCCGGCCGTACCAGCGTACCTACAAGGCGTGCATTCCTTGCCGGCAACGCAAGGCCAAATGCGACCTGGGATCAGGAACCGAAGGCCGGTCCGATGGATTCCCGATCGGTCCACCATGTGTGCGGTGCCGCAGGGAGCTAAGGGAGTGTGTGTTTCCCGAGAAACGCGCGTGGGAGAGGTCCCGCAAACGAGGTGCGCTAGATTGATTCTCCATGCTGACGGGGTGGGAGTTGCGCGATATCTGACTGGTCCATGATCTAGCTCGATCTTCTGCGGACTATGAGACGGATGTCTCGCCCCGGCAGGTTGGCCATTTGACAGAGGCCTTGCCGGATGCTACTTTTGTTCAGGGTCGACATGACCAGTATCCATCCACTGTCGACAGGGCTGATCCGAAGCCGCAGACGAATCACTTTCAGCAGTCGCCGGGTTTTCAACCTGGGTGGTCGGTTCCCCGTGGTCAATCGCGGTCCCAATATGGCTCATATGATCATGGCGGGGCTATGGAGCGGCCACGTCCTGACCGACCTGATCAATCGCCCTCCAGTACATATGAAAACAACAAGCACCGGTCTAATTCTTCTCTGGCAAGCTCTATGATGCGAACTGTTGTTGCGAGTGGAAATGATGCATTGAATATTCTGTTTGAGGCGGCAACTGCCCAAGAAGAGAATCCTGCTGATACAAGTTCGGAATCACTGGCTGGGCCTCCGTCGGCAGGTCCTAATAATCAGGACCGAACACCCAGGAATTATGATGCTGCATTTGATCCAGTGACTAGGGTTATCTACCCTGTACAGCTATCTGATGCCTCGCGAGACACTCTCAATGTCTGGGAGGCTTGTCGGTTTGTTAAGATGGGCTGGTTCACTGCCAGAGAAGCTGTGACATTCATTGATTTGTGAGTTTTGCACATTGAAGACAGCCTGATACACCCCATGCTATTGCAGGACTAAATTATATCAGATTTTTCAAGAACATGTCATGTCTATCTCCAATTTTGACAGACTTTTATGCTAACCATCGATATCACTACTGGCTGATTACCCGAGAGCCAGTCTTGTGCTCTACTATTCTCATGATATCCTCTCGCTACCACGTTCTCCCCGGAGCGGGAGGTGAGTCAAGAAACTTCTTCATCCACCACCGGCTCTGGCTACATTGCCAGCAGTTAACGATGAGGCTTATCTTCGGGCAGGAGAAAGCTACTAAATCCAAGATTCGAAGTCTTGGTACCGTGGAGGCCTTGCTGTTAATGTCAGAATGGCATCCTCGCTCGCTCCATTTCCCGCCAGATACAGACGGCTGGGACGATGATTTAATTCCGCAAGACCCCAACACCCATGAACAGAATGATCAGCCTGCCAGTCGCTGGGTCGAAGATATGATTGAACCAGCACGGAGGTCAGATCAGATGTCTTGGATGTTGCTGGGGTCTGCACTTTCGCTGGCGCATGAATTAGGCATCTTCGAGACCGAGGAAAGTAGCTCGCCAGCAGGAGAGCCAGAATGGCGAGATCAAATGACGCTTCGTTGGCAGCGTGTACAGCGTCTGTTATATGTTTACATCAATCAATTAGCCTGGCGGATCGGATGCATGTCTCCAATCCCTCAGTCATTGAACCATGCTATACTGGGCGGACGAAAACCACAGGGACTGAGCCAGCCCGGGAGCACTTGGTTGACATTTATGGATTCATGGATTGAATTAACCAAGCTAGCGAAGTCGGTCACTGACATGTTCTTCCCGTCTGCTGCATTTGCACGGCAGCAACTGCACAGCGGTCGCTATGTCGGCTTGCTTGAACATTTCCGGCCTCTCCTCAATCAATGGAAAGACAGGTATCTGCAGGTTGAAGTCCTGGATAAGGCATTCTACAACGATCTATTTATCGAATACCACTTCGTCCGGGTGTACACGCATTCGGTAGGAATGCAGGCCGTGGTAGAACGTGCCGTGGCAGAAAACGATCCCAATAACTTTGATGAAGTGCGACCTATGGCCATCGACCCAACCGACTACGAATATATTCAAGAGGTGATCGAGGGCTGTTGCCAGATCTTGCAGAAAGTCACACATTTAGCTGATGCAGGTGCTCTGCGGTTCTCGCCGGTGCGCATTGTCCTTCGTATCACCAGTGCCTCGATCTTCTTGATGAAAGCGCTAAGTCTGGGTACTCGGCATGCAAAGCTTCAAGAGTCACTTCAGATTCTGGAGAAAAGCATCAAAGCGCTGAAATCAAATGCATTGGACGATGTTCATCTAAGCACTCGTTATGCTACCCTGCTAGACATGCACGTCGCGCGGTTACGGCGTAATCTGTTGGCGTCTTCGAAGGCGAGGAAGAACAGTCGAGGGAACACAAGACGATCATCCATGGGCCCCCCTCCTTGGCCGGACGCGGGCGATCGATCCAATAACATGAATACTCCCGTGTCGCAGGACCTAACATCCGACCTGGGCTTCATGCCGTCCTTGAACGATGTTGGTGCTGATGATTGGCTGTCGCTCCCATTTGATCCTTCGATGGCGCCGTTTGGTATGAGCAATGGAGGGCAGTTTCCGATGTATGAAGGCGGGGGGTTGGACTTTATCTTAAACCTGCCATCATAAGCTTGTCTGTACGTTAGCTGTTGTAAATAGCCCTCGCAATTCATGATACCCCGGGAGAGATCTGAGAGCAGGGTAAAAATAACCTAATGCAAAGTGAAAAGTTTCTTATCCCTGCAACGGCATTTCTTTCCCGAGCCTTCATATCATAGGCCCGGAAGTGTGGTCGAAAGGAACATAATCCCAGAATTCCTGAAGCTCCCGAGAGATTCGGTGGCGAACGGAATGCACGTGACCTGGGGTCACGTTTCCACCGAACGAAAAGTTCATCTCTTCCCCGACTGCTTATCGTTTATTAAGTGACGCCCCCTTCGCCTGGCATTTCTCGTTGCCATCAATATCCACCTCCCGATCCACTCTTGAACAGTCTGTACTCTTTGGAGTGATCAGCTGGATCTCCCTTAGTCGATAATTCGCGACCAAACAATCCGCCTCAGAACCCGACTCATCCCATCATCATCCTCCCTTCAATACAATGGATCACTCGAGAGATCCCTGCCCATGGGTCGCGCTGAGCGACTTCGGTGGTGCTTTCTGCATGGGTGTACGTCTTCTCAGATCATCAATTCTTCGGTCGTCCGCGTTATGACAGACCAGCTAATCCTCTCTTTCCATCCAGGCTATCGGTGGTGCTGTCTGGCACGGTGTCAAAGGTTTCCGTAACAGCCCCTACGGTGAGCGCCGGATAGGTGCTCTCACAGCCATCAAGGCACGCGCCCCCGTTCTCGGCGGTAACTTCGGTGTCTGGGGTGGTCTCTTCTCAACCTTCGACTGTGCCATCAAGGGCATCCGCAAGAAGGAAGATCCTTACAACGCCATTATCGCCGGTTTCTTCACTGGTGGTTCCCTCGCTGTCCGTGGCGGTGTCAAGGCTGCCCGTAACTCCGCCATTATGTGTGCCGTCTTCCTGGCCGTCATCGAAGGTGTCGGTATCGGATTCCAGCGTATGATGGCCGATAACACAAAACTCGAGCTTCCTCCTCCTCCTCCCTCTGAGCAAAAGGCTCTTGCTTAAATTTTCATCCTCACCGACCACTGCGCCCGCGCAATTCGACTCACCACACCGGTGGATTACGATCCATCTCCTTTTTCGATCTCCGATCTCTTGTCTTTATAACACATCTCACAATGAGTCTCTCTTCTCAGGTGTTTGGTTTTTGGGTCATCATCATTAAACGACATGGCATAGAGGTTCTTGGCTCCTTTATTTTTCTGCTTTTGTTTTAGCTTGCACTTCATACCACCCTTCCACTGTCTATGTCTTTGGAACTGTATTTTATGGATGGCGGGCTCGTTCTACGGCCAGTTCCTAGCATTGCCGTGTGTCTTTTCTCGGGACCATTTGGTTTTTCAAAAGTCCTCTTCTGCAAAAAGCGTCGGGATGGTGACGGATTCTTGTACATTAACGCACAGCTACCAGGCATAATACGCAACTTCACTTTCAAATGTTCAAATATTGATTCCTCTCTTCTCAGACCTTCTCAGACCATTGCATATTCAGTAGGATTCAAAACGGACTTGATCGATTGCACACAAGGTTGCATCACTGACTTCTAGCGTTATCTCTCCGCGCTCTCTCTCTCCCCCGCACCGAACGACCAACCTCCAGTTCAAAGCACATAGCATTGCATTGCATCCCAGGACCACTGCAATGCCAGCACCGGCGATATTCAAACCAACCCTAATAATCCACGGCGGCGCCGGCAACATCCAACGCCCAAAACTGCCCCCAGACCTCTACGCCAAATACCACACCTCCCTCCAATCCTACCTCCGCTCAACCCACGCCCTCCTCAAAAATGGCACAACAGCCCTAGACGCAGCAGTCCACGCCGTCTCCCTCCTGGAAGATGACCCCCTGTTCAACTGCGGCCGCGGAAGCGTCTTCACAACAGCCGGATCAATCGAAATGGAAGCCTCCATAATGGTGACATCCGTGCAAGCCCAGAACGAACCCGACCCCGGCTCCATAAAGCGTGGCGCCGGCGTCATGGGTATCAGGAACGTACGACATCCCATCCAACTCGCGCGCGAATCACTCCTTCGAACGGGTGTTGCGGCAGATGGATCGGGGAATGGTGATGGGGGCAGTATGCATTCCCAGCTTGCGGGACCGTATGTTGAGACCCTGGCGCGGGACTGGGGACTGGAGTTTATGCCTGATGAGTGGTTTTGGACGCAGAAGCGGTGGGATGAGCATGAGCGTGGCTTGAGGGGGGAGGAGGAGCCGCTGTTTCTTAGTCAAGGGACTGTTGGGTGTGTTTGTTTGGATATGTGGGGTGGGTTGGCTGTTGCGACTAGCACTGGGGGGTTGACGAATAAGTTGCCGGGGAGGATTGGGGATACGCCGACTCTTGGGGCTGGGTTTTGGGCGGAGGCTTGGGATGAATTGCTGGGTGGTGCTGATGGGTTAGATGCTTCGTTCTCGGTTCGGAGCTTGTTGCATGGTGCGCGTAGTTGGATGGCGGATTGTTGGCCGCAGCTGGTGCGCGAGTTGGATCCTCCGGCTTATTCGTCCCTTTTGTTGGTTGATCATGATGCTTCCTGTGGCTCTGGTGCGATTCGGCGTGCCATTGCTGTTTCTGGAACAGGCAATGGGGACTCTTTCTTACGTGTTGCGGCTGCGCGTACGGCGGCTGCTATGATGCGGTTTTCTGGGCCGGGCAAGTATCCTTCTACTCTTGCCGATGCGGTGTCGGCTGTTGCTGGGCCTGGTGGTGAGCTGGAACGTTCGGCTGGTAAGAGATGGCACGAAACTGGCGAGGGAGAGGGTGGCATCATTGGTATTGAGGCGGCACTGGCTGTTAATGGGGCTTCAGATGTGAAGTTGCACCGCGGCAAGGTTGTGTCTGACTTCAATTGTGGTGGAATGTGGCGCGCTTGGGTAGAAGAGGATGGTTCTGGGAAAGATATAGAGAGAATCATGGTCTTCCGAGAGGAATATCAATAAACAACAGTAGATAGCTTAGCATTGGTACTATACGAGGGAAGTGAGTTCACCAACTTCTTTGCTACACCAAAGTCAGCAATTATGTCCCGTGGATCTACTGGTGTGCGTTTGATTCGACTATTGGTGGCTTTCCTGACAAGGAGTCGGGCTTTGACTGCCCATTGAACAAGTTGCTCATTCTACTATATCATGTACTTTGCTTGATTCCAAGACTACTACTCATGCGTACAAGTGCTTCAAGATACTACCGAATCCCTGTGAATAACAGGAGATTGGGTGGAATGAAAGTGGATGGATAAAAATGCACTCGTGTAATATTCATACAATCATGCTAATCGTACAAGTTCAATCAATGGCAAATTGGAAGCTGGCTTCCTGGGTATCATGCATTTCCATCAGTAGATCAATGGTTCCATCCAGCCTCATAAGGCTACAACTGTGAGAGCAAGCGGTGGACCTCCATGGCGAGATAGCACATGAAATAACTGCTCACAGCTCGGACGCAGAAGCAAACGCCAAGGCCTGCAGCTGGAGCTTGCGGTTACGACGGAGCAGAGCTGCGAACTTCTTGTCCAGCGAGTCCAGTTCCTTCCGAGTCGATTCGAGGTCTTTCTGGGATCGACTAGCGAGTTCTCTGAGCTCTTCATTGGTAAGTCCAGCAACGTCGTCCAGGGTAGGGTTGGCACCGAGCATGCCTTGATTGTTGAGCATGTGTTGAGCAGTAATGGCTGCGAAAGAGCGGACAGCCGCGGGAGTAGTGTTGAGTAGTTCTGCGGAGTTGGCGACGGCCCAGTCGTGGTTGCGGGTGCTGTCAGCCTCCATGGCAGAGAGCACGTTGGGGGGAATTACAGAATCTTGCGCACCGAGAGAAGATGCTGGGGAAGATGCGCCAAGACGGGTGGGCATGTCCTCAACCCAACGGATGTTGAACTTCTCTGGATTTGCAAAGAGTGCTTCCAGGCCACCACTAGGGTTGCTAGAGTCGTCTCCAATCATGAAAGGGTCAGAAATGACAGTCATGTTCTTCTCCAGCTCAAGGTACCGATCTTCTTCCTCTGCATCAAGGTGGCGAAGCACACAGCCACGAGGTGTGATGAGGCATCGAGTCTTCAGACGCTCGTCACCAAATCGAACGGGTTCCCCGCGAAGTAGTGATTTGCGGTGATCCTCGTTCAATTCAGTGGGGCGCTTGAGAATATCGTAGTCGTCTGCGGTACATTTCATGTCGGTACGCTGGCTTAGATTGGTAGGGTTGAAGAGCGAGCTCTTGTAGAGATCCAGCTCGCCAGACTTGTGCATCTCAGCAAGCAACTCGTGCAGAGGCTTGGTCCGTTCCACAAAAAGGTCCTTGATGGACTTTCCAGTGGCCTCAGAATCCTTCACCAATTGCTCGACTGTGTTATTGGTGCGCCAAGGCTCCATAGGGGGCTCGTTTAGACGAGGCGGCTCTTCAACGGGCGGAGGAGGAGGCGGCGGAGGAGGGGGAGGGGAAGCTTCCTTGACAGCCTTTTCTTTGGCCTTCACCTTCTTGGGAACTTCGGCCTTGGGTTCAGACTTGACTGGAAAGCTGATGCCTGCCTTGGCTGGACTCATGGTCTCAGTGCCACTGGCAGCAGCACTGTCGGTTGTGTCCACAGTAGTCTTTGGTTCCTTCTTAGTCTTGCGCTTTCGCCCCATGATAGGAGCTTGGACGGGCTCTTCGGGTACAGGTACGGTTTCGACTTTTTTGGCTTCCGCTTCCTTAGCCTTTTGCTTTCTCTCTTTCTTGACTTGGCTCTTCGTCATGGATCGGACCGGGGCAGAGCCAATGCGAGAGGAGGCAGGAGGAGAATTCGCACGAGAAGCAGAGGTAGAGGGATAGTAATCGGCTTCCCAGCTGTGATCAGCCGGTGTATCAGGTCGGCTGTTGGACGAAAGGCTCTGACGCCTAGAACGTGGCTTGCTTCCTCCCATGACAGAGGTCGTCACAGAAGGCGAATCGAGGACTGGAGGGGGAGTTTCGCTCTTAGTCGACTCTACGACACGTAGAATACGAGGCTGGCGAGGGAGAGGTGAATCGGAGATTCGGGACGCGATGGTCTGAGGCGTGTGAGGACGTGACCCAATTGCAGAAACAGAACCAGGAGCAGAAATCTGCTCAGACTTGGTAGTGGCAGCCAATGGAGTGCTGAACTCAAGCGGACTGCCTTTCGTCGTCGCAGAATTTGGCTCCGGCGGGACAGGAACTTTGATAGCTGTATCGTTGGTATTAACGGCAGCTGCCAAATCAATCTTGCGCTGGGCACGAGCCTTGTTTGCAGGCTTCTGTACCGGTGAGCCCAATGAAATCTGGGATGCGTCTTTCACACGCCCAGATGTCACCGGACCTCCCACAGTGAGCTCTGGGCTCAACGGCTGGGAGTGATTTTCCTCCCGGTTTTGATTAGGTGTACCAAGTCTTGAAATGCTAGCCCCTAAGCCAGGCGGCAGCATTAATGAAGGTGAGGAGGGTTTCGATGAGCTCAGGTGTTCTTGAAAAGCAGAAGTAGAGGGATGAGCGTGGGGTAGAGGCAACCCAGGGGGTAGTGTCGGGGTTCCAGCCCTAGCGGCTGATTCAGTAGGCAACTGAGACTTCAGAAAGCCGAAACTGTCAATAGGTCGACGATCCTTGGATTGTTCTCCGAGTGGAGGAAAATCCTCATTGACTAAGAAGACCAGCGAGATCAGCAAACGTTCGGATGTGGCAGGATGAGAGATGGGCAGATGATGAGTAGAAAGCGACAAGAAAACAAAGCAAATCCCAAAAATAGAGTGTGACGACTAAGCAACGAGACTAACAAGAATACAAATGGGGCAGGCACATCAAATAATTACATGATAGGCTGCGACTCCCGGGGCATAGAACGTTGCAGGGGAGGTCGCCTATGTAAACAGCGGCTGTGTGAAAACTGATTTCGAATAAGACCCTGTTTCGGCTTGTGGTATCAGGGTAGGGACATCTTAACGTACATTAATTCATGTAAAAACGGTCCACGGTCATCAAGACGCAGTAGATAGTATCATGAAATCCGGATGCAAACAAGAAAGAAACGGAAAGCACAGCCGCCGAATACAAAGGGAAACCAGACATGCCAAATGTCCATTAAATGCAGAGACACCTTGGAATAAGGAAAAGGCCGGGAATAACATGCAGTAAAAAAGACAGCCAGGGGGGAAAACAGTCAACGAGTCCATAGTACGCCAGAGGCACCCCCTGTCAACGCAGAAATCAGAGCAGCCAGATTGATCGCGAGTAGGAAAGCATCAAGATGCAAAGCCCGGCTCTTGGATAAAGAGAAAAGAAACAGGAAATGATATCATGTCATAAGAAGAAAACAATCCCATCAAGGGAACAAAGTCATGACTGAAAGAGCAAAGAGGGAAATTGGATCATGGGTATGCGAGAAGGTAGGTTAGGGAATGACTGTGGGGGTTTCACCAGCGACTGATGCCACCACCATACACCATTGAGGGATTGTACCCACCTTGACCTTGACTCCCATATAACGCTTGCCCGGCTGTAGCATTCGCACCGACCTGATGCATTCTCGCCTGCAAAATGCTCGGGTCCGCAAGATCTACTACACCACCTCCACCGGAGGAAGTGTTAGCGTGTCTCTGCTTCTTTCCCTTTTTCTTCTGCTTCTGTGGGCCACCAGGTTCAGGCATGCCTGGCTGAGACCCATAGAACGAGCCGAGAAGGCCATTGGTGGGAGTCATAGGGGGTGGGGTATTGTGCTGTTGAAGGAAAGGAATCATGAACTCACGCTTAGCCGCCTCCTGGCCTTGTAATCCACCAACATTTGTACCAGTTCGTCCACGCAGTAATTCGCGCATCAATTCCGGGGTGGCATCTTGCTTGCCGACATTGGACCCGAGTCCTGAGGTGAAGCCATGACCTTGAGCAAACATTCCACCACCACTGATTGGAGGGGTACCAGCCGTCTTCAATCCGGGGGAGGACCTTGAACACCACTTGCATAGAAACCGCTCGCAAGGCTGTGCTGAGGGCTCGGAGCCGACAGCGGGTTGGGGCTTGCGGACTGCATCTGGCTCATCATGCGAGCATTGGGGATGTTCTTCGAGTTGGCTTCATTGAAGGAGAAGCGGGAAGACTGTCGATTCTGTGCTGCCTGCAGCGCATTGAATTGGGCCATCTGATTCTGCAAAAGTCCCTGGCGGACTTGAGCAGCTTGATCGATAGCAGCGGAGCTTAAAGGGTCAGCCAGACCAGCTTGTTGGTTGCCAGCAGATTTCAGCAACATCAATTGCTGTTGCTGAAGCGGGGTCAAACTTCGTCCAGCAAGGTTCAGGCCTTGGAATTGGTGGCTGGTAGCAGATACAGGAGACCCGACAGTGGAGTTATCGGCAGTGCCCTGCTGCGAAGGCGGTTGGATGGCACCATGTGACTCTCGGGTCTGGCGGCCACGGGGAGGGTTCGCATCCTCTGGTTCACCACCAAGCTGAAGGCTTCCAGCTTCGCGACTGTCCTCCTCGGCGGCAACAGATTGAAGTAATTCCTGCTCACGGTTAAGACGTTCCTGCTCGACCTTCTCACGCATAGCTCTACGCTTGACACCACCGTACGGATCGATGAAAGACGGATAGTTCTCGATTAAGGTGACCTCTTCGGCGGACAGTTCGGCTGTTGAGAATAAGAATCTGAAATTTGGCGATGTGATATCCTTCAACAGATCATCGAATGGCGTGGGTTGCTTTGGAAGCTTGGTGATTGCACGCGGGCGTGACTCCGCAGCGGCAGGTTCGGGGTTGGTTGGCGGAGTAGGTTGCTCAGACTCAGGGGAGATTGGAGATGGCTTCTCGGGTCGCCTTGGCTCTTCAACCGGAGTTGCAACATTGACGTTTGCAGGCCGTGGGCTATTAGATGTCTGACTTCCCGTGAGACTAGTTCTTCGAGTTCTCTGAATGGCAGCATCCTTGTTGGCCCAACTGGCAGATGATGGTAGAGCAGGCCCGTCTGGAATGATCGATCGACCACTGATAGAATCATCTTTGCTTGGCTGTCTGCGCATCGGATGAGAAATAGGTTGTACGGGCCGCACATGTGCAGGGACGCTCGAGGGGGTAGGGGGGAGATTTTGGCGTTGGGTGGATATGGTGTTCATCGAGGAAAGATCCTGGCGACTGTAACTGTCACTGTCCTCCCCAGTCTCATGCAAGAAAGTGCAATTTCGGTTGTTGCACTGCTCGTTTCGAAGGAAAGAGGAACAGTATTTGGTCGTGCCGTATTGCGCTCTCAAGACTCGATCTCCATTTCCGGAGCCATCCACGGCGTTGATGCATAGAGCGGCATCGAGTTTGCGAGAGAAGGTCACATAGACACCAATTCCCTGGTTAGGGTTGCCACCGGGCTTCGCCTTGCTGACCACGATTTTTTCGATTTCACCATATTGGCCAAAGTATTCGCGACCACGAAGGGTTTGGAGAAGTTGATTTTCGTCGCGGATCGTAGGGTTGAGGCCGATAACGTAAACCAAGTTCTTTTGGACGACACGAACACCGGCTAAATTCTTGCGACTGGAAGCCTCGATTTCGCGTTTCTCGGCTTCCTTCTTCTTGGCTGCAGCTGCCTTGCGGTGCTTTAATGCAAGATCTGCTTTGAATCTAGAGTCGAAAAAATCTGGTTAGTTGGGTGTGGCGGGGCGGTGCCGTTGGGCACAAAAGGACTCACTCTTCCGCGTCAGGAATCTTGTACTGAATAGTACTTTCATCGTATCCACGTCGACAGTTGGGGCATCGACCTTCTTCACTGTGGGTTTTGATGTTGTTGTAGCAGAATTGGCAGATCTAAAGCCGGTCACATGTTAGGGCTGTGGTCAAGCTGAGTGAAGAAACAGTGATCATGTTTCCCCAACACAGAAAGAAAGCGTGAAGAATGACGAAATGCATACCTGATATCCACAAGGGCATGGCTTAAAGTTCTTATCGGAAAGATCGAACTCTTCAATGCACAGGGGGCTGTGGGTTGATCAGTACTCAAGTCGCGCGATCCAAACGGAGTTTGATACATACCAGAACTCGTCGTCATCGTCGATGACCGAGTCGATCAGTGAATGGCTCGACATTATCGCGGGGGGATGTATGATAATCGGAGAGGGACACAAGATCTCAAACGCCGAACGGATGGGAGACGAGGGTAAAAGTGGCCCCGAAACCAAGACAAGAGGAACGAGTATTAAAGGAGGTGGAGGGGCGATAGTAGGAAACGACGGAGGAAAACGAAGAGATCGATTGTTATGTAGAGGATGAGCGGGAAGAAGAAAGGAAGGAAATTGAAGCGCGGCTTCATTTTGCTGGCATTACCCGATCGCGTTTAGCGTGGTTAGATCAGCTTTCACGTGACCGCAGGAGTCGACCACTCTAGTTTCTCGCAATCCGACTTACGTCCCCTCCTCCCGTTGCATCTGCCATTGCTCGCACTACACCATGGCCTCCGCACGCTCCCTAATGCGCCTGGGCTCTGGACGCTCTGTGGCACCTGCCACGAGGTCCATGGCCGCCCGCACCTTTTCTTCGGCCTCCCTGCAGTATGCTCCTAAGGCTTCGACACAACCGGGACCGGAACCTGAGAACATGCGCCAGGCGCAGCGCCCGCGTACGTGAACTTGATATGTCGATCTCATTTGGTCAATTGAGCTAACCGAAGCGTCTTCTTCCAGCCCAGGGTCCCCTGCGTGCGCCCGTCGTCAACCCTACCGACAAGTACCAGCCCATGGCCGATAGCCTGCACAAGTACGGACAGTACATCATGTCTTGCTTGCCCAAATATGTGCAGCAGTTCACCGTCTGGAAGGATGAGCTCACCGTTTACACTGCCCCCGCCGGTGTCGTCCCTCTGATGAGCTTCCTCAAGAACCACACCTCCGCCGAGTTCACCCAGATTTCCGATATCACCGGTGTCGACTTCCCGACCCGCGACCAGCGCTTCGAGGTCGTCTATAACCTTCTGAGTGTCCGCTATAACTCCCGCATCCGCGTCAAGACCTACGCCGATGAGGCCACCCCCGTTCCCAGTGTCACTGGCCTGTTCGAGGGTGCTTTGTGGTACGAGCGTGAAGTCTACGACATGTTTGGTGTTTTCTTCAGCGACCACCCCGATTTGCGCCGTATCATGACTGACTACGGCTTCGACGGTCACCCTCTCCGCAAGGACTTCCCCTTGACCGGTTATACTGAACTGCGCTACGATGAAGAGAAGAAGCGTATCGTTATTGAGCCCCTTGAGCTCACCCAGGCCTTCCGTAACTTTGAGGGTGGTTCTACCTCTTGGGAGCCCGTTGGTGCTGGCCAGGACCGCACGCCTGAGTCTGTAAGTTTCAACCTTTGATTATTCTCTGATACACTGCCAAGCAAGTGCTAATTTCAACGACCGCAGTTCAAGCTTCCCACTCCCAAGCCCGAGGAGAAGCAGGAAGAGAAGAAATAGAAGAGAGCTGTATGCGTATCATTTTCTTTGCCATGTTTGTATGTACATATCCGTCTGTTTAATCGATGGTCTTTTTTGGTCCGAGCAACAAAACAGAATATGTAATACCATATGTAACGTAGTCAAGTCATACAAGAGTATGAAATAGCCCGAGTGTAGGACAGTAAATCGCATAATTGAACTGCAAACCCCAAACCAACAATTACAAGCCCATTGGAATATACTCCGTTTCGCCATATCAATTGGAGTTGTCTTGGCAGCGGGCTCCGCCTACGAAAAAAAAAAAAAATTAAGCTACGGCAACATCGAACAACCTAACAATCCGCGACCCTGGAAACTGCCCTCGCTTTTCAACCTCCCCAACCTCTTCGACTATTCCCTCGCGCTATATTCTAGTCATACCCGCTCACAGATACTCAACATGCCGAAACGCAAGCTCGCCGAGCTCAACGGCCCCCCGCGGTCAAGCGACACCCGCAAGATGTCGATCCACGGCACCCGCCTGACGCAAATGTTCGAGAACGGCGTACAACTCCTGATCCGTGCGCTGAAGACGTCGCGCGGATTTGAGCGACAGAAGCTCAGCCGACGAGAGAAAACTGCGAAGTCGCAGAAGGATATGAAGACACTGGCGCGGTTGGCAGAGGAGATTGAAGCCTTGAAGGTATTGTCTTATTCGCACAGCCTCTCACGATAGTCGTTTACCCCGGCCAAGGAACTAGATTGCTAACATTATCCTTTTATTCTTAGACACTCAACTATCACACCGTCTCGGAAAAATACCTATTCAAACAACTTATCAAGACAAAACGCATTGCCGAGACACGGACATTCGGCGAGTTCCAAGAAGTCAAGAAAGTATCTCAGGATGGACCGAAAAATACTGCCGAAGCCAATATCCTTGCGCGCCTATTCAAATCCACGCCCGTACAGAAAGAGATGCCAGCTCTCATGGCCGGTATTCGGAAACTGCTGAGAGTCGACGATGCGCCGGCTGGAAAGGAGGACAAGAAGGAAGTTGTGCTTAAGAAGGCTCCGGCGGATGATATATCCGACTCGGAATCCGAGGGAGTGACATTAAAATCTCGGCGCGGTGAGCAGGACTCCCGTGACGTTGAGATCTCTGGTGACGAGTCTGGAAGTGAGGATCTGTCACAATTCAATTCGCGACTTGCTCCTGGTTCAGACTCTGAGGATGAGGCCGATGAGGAATCTGGTGATGATGATGACGAGAAAGACGAGGGTTCAAACGCAGACGACATCTCAGATTCGGTCTCTCGTTCACCTTCGCCGGACTTCTCTGCGGAGGATTCTCCGCCGGCTAAGAAAGCAAAGGGAGTCAAGGGTTCTACTGCTCCGGTGAAGGATACAACATTCCTTCCATCACTCATGATGGGTGGTTACTGGTCTGGGTCTGAAGAAGCCACAGATGACGAGGAAATTTCCGGAAAGAAGCCGCAGCGCAAGAATCGTATGGGTCAGCAGGCTCGTCGGGCATTGTGGGAGAAGAAGTTCGGAGCGGGTGCCAACCATGTCAAGCATGAGGAGATGATTCAGAAGCTTGGTGGCCGAGACAATGGGTGGGATACCAAGCGCGGAGCTACTGATGGTGCGAGAGGAGGCAGAGGTGGTCGCCGTGGTGGATTTGGTGGCTCAGGACGTTCTCAGGATCGGCACGATGGCCATGCTCCTGCTGGGCGGTCTAAGCCTGCGCCCAAGAAGGATGAAGGTCCATTGCATCCTTCTTGGGAGGCAAAGCGGAAGGCTAAGGAACAGGCTACTACCGCTACGTTTGCAGGAAAGAAGATTTCGTTCGATTAGGACGATTAATTTGTATATTTATGAATGAATTGAGATACTTGCATAAGTCATTGAACAGACATAAACTGTCCATTTACGGTGTTTCGGTTTATTTATCAAACACGAGAAGCTGGCTTTGAACGACTCAATGGTCGCCTGTTGTAGTATTTCGAAAAATTCATCAGTCAATTTCTAGTATATATCTCGGCAGACACCAAAGTTAACAAGAAGCTCAAAGTAACTTATCAGCAGTCGCAAGATGGTATAACGAGTAATCAGAACGCAAAGACAAAGTCCAGCCTAAATGACGCAAAGAAAGCCCAGAAGCCACTCAACCCTTCATGAACTGCAACCAGTGCGGATCAGGCTCACCACTGGGGGTCTTGATCTCAGCACCAGACAGCCCATTAGCATTCTGCGCATCAGGTTCAAAACAAGGAATCGCCGTAAATTCGCCCAGCTCCTGAGGAAAGTTGGAAACAAAATGATCAAAGCCAAAGTGCGGCATATGCGAAAGTGACTGCTGCGAAATTGAGAAATTGTCGGAAAGAACACTGCCCGGAATATCGTTTTCTATATCCTGGTCTGGGTGCCCGGGTGTTGTTACGGGTCCGTTACCGACCATCACCGCTGATGGGGGTGTCATTGACAGGTTTGGATTTGGATCGTGGATTGGTGCAGGAATCGTCGGTGTGGCGTGGGCTGTTAGACCATGTGGCATATTCTGGTCGTTTGTACCGTAGGCTTCCTGTTGCTGCCAGGCGAAAGTAGATGGTGAGATGGGCCCTGCTTTCCAGAGCATTTCCCAATTCTTGAAGCGGTCGTAGGCCGATTCTACGCCTCCGCCGTTGATGATATCCGGGTGAGTCTCGCTCCATGCCTCTAGCCGGCGGATTGCTCGTTCGAGTGCTTCAATTACGCTGACTGCCGAGCGCGCTGAGCCGACGCCCATGGACATGATCTTGATGAGGGATATGCCCTGCTCGAGAGCAGCTCCAAGTCGTTCCGTACGCTTGGTCAACCCCTGTGCCAGGATTACCAGCAATGCTGCACGACAGGAACTGAATTCTGTAAATGAAGCTCGTGCAAGGCCTTTCTCATCACGCAGTAAGCGGCACAGGTCGATAATTTCCAGAGCAGCTTCCACACAGTCTGTCACAAGAGTTGCGCGGCTTTTCGATAAACCGGAGGCACCCTTGAATGGTGGTGCTTGAGATGGTGTTTGATATATGCCCTTTATGTTGCTGAAAAGGAATGGCCGTCCGATGAAAACACGAGTGAGACAGTAGTCAAGCTTGAGATGAACGTTTGACCTGAATAGCGGTCCAGTGGGATTCAAATCACGACAGCTGATTTCCTCTGGGAGCGTTGACCACCAGTCAACCAGGTGTTTCCTAAGATTGAGCAGTCGCTCGAGACAATCCTGCTGTTGGCCTTTGCGATATTTTCGTAGTGAAGTGCTGTCCATGGTGTCAGATTTATATTGCAATCAAATGGCATGGAGGTCTCCTTACATCTCATTCGAAACCTGCCCCAGTTTCAAGGTCAACGTGATCAGCGCCACCATATTTGTATGGTTTGAGACCTGTTGGGCAGGCATGAGACCAGGGCAATCAACAGGGAGCGGGCCGTCAACATCGGGATCTGACAAGGAAGATGGTCTGCCGTGAAGAATACTTATGCGTCTGAAAGAACTAATTAGCAGGCGCACAGCAAAAGACGGTGAAGGGAAGCATACTTCTCGATGGTGTAAGCTGTCCAGAAGACTCGGTTACGAACTTCAATCATCCGAGATGATAGGCCCTCACCAGAGTATCTCCTATGCATTCCATTCTGAACCGCTAGCTTTAATGCCAGGCCAAAGTATGTATAGCATAGTCCGGATGTATCTAATGGGAGTAGGTATGTTCCAATCAGTAAACAAGCCTGTACACTACGGACAGATGCAGTGGCAATGAGATCTGGGAGAAGCTTCGAGGCGAATTGATAAAATGTCAGGCCAACTTCATCTTCGGAGAAATGATGGTCCTGGTTCGCAGTAGACCCTGATGGCAAACAGTTCACCGGCGTGGATGACTCCATATGGGCGAATTGTGTGCCGACTGCCAATACCATTAGAATAGAGCATACTGCACCTGCATCGTCCGATGACAAGCTTTCAGGGTCGTTGTAACAGATAGCCAATTTCTCAAGTAACCAGTCTTCCTCGACATAGAAATTATTTGTCTGAGCATACTTGAAGAAGATCTGAACGAGGAAGTCAGCCACATATCGTGGTGGAAGACAAGTAATCGATGATGATATCAAGGGCGACCCCGATTGAAGCTGTGTGCTTCGCCATCGTTCCTCGAATGGTTCGACTTCAGAAGTTGCCTGGGGTTGGGTCAGTATGGCCATTGCGTGCGCGTCTAAAGATGGATTAGACCTACATCTGGAGCCGCAGTCTTCATCCATTCATCAATTTTCTTCCGAATCTTCATTGTGAAGTTCAGATATGAGAATTCTCCAGAATATTCTATCAATTAGGGTTAGCACAAAAATCCCGAGTAAATGATGGAGCCAACCTACGGGTTGTATTATCAGGCATAGCCTTGATAGTGAAATCCTCTTCATCAATGGCAAGATCCTCCATATCATTGGGGTCCGCCCTCGTCGAAATCGCATCCGATCCACCATCGCGATGTTTGTGTTTCAAGTCTTCGGCGGCCTGGCGCAAAGATTGAATATCAAATCTAATATTTGGCATATAATGCGAGAGCAGGCGCTCCATAATATGCACTCTCTCTGCCTCGGCGATCTCATTGCGACTCAATGCGGCCGCCCGATCCAATAGCCTGCGGCGATATTAGCGGTCTGCACGGCAGAACGGAAAAGGGTCACGAGGCCCAACTCACGAGGCGGAAGTTGACCGACTCTTCTCATTGGGGTCGATGTGTGTGAAATTGCATTGCCGACTGTATCTCAGGCATCGGCGACATGGCACACCACCTTCGCACTTCTCCTTCACTCGGCGGCATCCATCACACCTGTAGGCCACGTGCGTTAGCGTTTTCATAGCTCTGGGTAGCAATTCGAGAATCCGGGGCATTGATTAAAGACCTACGCTCGCACTGCTCGTTTGCGGTTTTCCTCGGCGACACGAGGGCGCTTTTGCGCGGGTGCCGAAGTCGAGTCATCCATAGCCAATCTCAGCGGAATAGCGGTCGGAACATGGTCGTCACAGAGAAAGGGAGAGCGATGGGGATTGCAGGGGGGTACCGGAGTGTATGTATAGAAGAAGTTGAGGAAAGCCCGAGTCAGTCGAAAAACGGAGCGGAGATAGGAAGAGAGAAAGTTGCGAAATCCAACTTATCGATAAGTGACCCCCGCATGGCCCCAACCCCGGCCCTGGTTACGGGTTCGGTGGTTTCTCCAATGATATCTTTCTATGACAATTACATGCCATATATTTTCTACATGTTGATACATTTAAGCTATGGATCTCTAGCAAATTTATTGTTCAATTCAGTCAACAGAATGTATGATCTAATAGGGACAATATAGCAGAATGAAGTCAGGGGTCCCCTAGCCACGGCACAATGGATCTACATGTACGCAAATCTCGAGTCAATGACAAACAGGCTTTACATGTCAAAAGGTTTTGAGCGCTTGGATGGATCCTCGAGGTTAAAATATTTTATTATCCGTCTATGATCGGGCAAGGAAATATACCCTTGCGAATTTTCCTTCCCACACGACTTTTTTAGGCCAATTGTTGAATATATATACACCACTTACCTCCTATATAGCGTCACTAACATTTAGTTTATATAACGGATGTCATTTCACAGATTAGGACCTTCCAATCCGTGCTAAATTCCTAGTTTATCAAAGGTCATGTTAAAAACACATTCCAAATAGATCAAAACACCCTATCTCCCCATGTACTGGTGGATGTACGTATAACGTTATTAGCGTTAGGATTAGCGCATTTTCAGCTTACATTTCACCTCATATTTTATCTAAAAAAATGCATCGAATTCTTGGTATTGTAATGAATCAGATCAATCATCAGTTGTCGCCTAGCAGTTCACGAAGAAATTGATTTTTTGCCAAGGGTGTAGGGTCAATACGCACCAAGGGTATCTGGGTTTCCTAGGGATTCCCTAGTTCAATCATATTCCTTGGGTGTCGAATTTAAAATGCGATGGAACTGTATGTAAAATGGAATGCTCTCCTTTATTCAAACCGTAGAACCTAGAGACATGAGATACCTCAATTTGCTATGCTGCCACATAGTCAAAATGCGTACCGAAAGCCCACTAAGTCCAAAATAAATAGGCGAGAATTGATGATCGATCTGATCATTGAAATACTAAAAATTGATAAATTTTTCAATTAAAAGATGAGATAGAATATGAGGTGAAATGTAAAACTAGAAAGACATCATTTTTAACGCTCATGCTATACATCTATCATTCTATGGGGAGGGTTGTGTTTTTAACATAGCCCTTTATAAAGTAATCCGGTCGCGTATCTAGGAGCTTTACGTTTATCATCGTTACTTTCTACCAGTATATTTTTCTACCTGGCAACTCTTGGATCTATGGTCGGTAAGTTTGGCAGCTTATTTTAGCACCCTCCTCACAAATGCTTTCAGCCTTCCGAGATGCCCTAAGCCTTCCTCTCGAGCATAATACAAGTAGCCTATATTTCGGTAAAAGATCGATTTTGGATCCACTTGTGCTAACATACAGTGAAGCAGCCTTGTCAATTAGTCCCCGCGCTGACGGCAGTTTTGGATTAGGGAGCTACTCCGGCTTAGCGCCGATAGTGACAATATTACGGTCGACAATGCCTGTGGACGCACCATCTGGGTGCTCTTCGCCCTTAAGTACGCTGGTAAGTTCTGCTTATAGACCGCCACAGCCGAGTGGCGACGGTAGAGACTCAATTTGGAGGATCATTGGAAACCTATACTGGCATGTCATGTAGTTGGCGAACCTGCATTTCCAGACCTTTCAAAGAAAAGTGATTACCATATCGGGAATTTCTCGCCGACGTATTACCCCTTCTAGTTGTTTTCAGAACATCCCACCAATGGCCCACGCTGATCGTATGGACGTTATACACAATATGTTTTACAGAGCGCTGAGAAGCCCTTACCATCGGCGACAATCTCCATAGACGGCGATTCTCAATTTGATCAATACTAACATGTCGAACTCAGATAGTGCCCATTATGCGGGGAAGCTGTGTTTACGTCTGTCGAGAAACCGGACCTGCTCTGGAGCAGAGACCATACATGTATAAATAGCTCACATATCGGACAATACGAATGCACCATTTGTCTTTATCGCTTGACCACCCACCAAAACAACCACGACGGCATCCTCAAAACAACGCCTTCAACGGCTTCACTTAATCACAAAATCTTAGCCATGTCGAACGGAGACCGCCGACTCAGGATTGCACTTTTCGGCCTCGGTCGCCTAGGAGTCCTCCGGGCCCGCATCCTCGCCTTCCAGCAGCCTCGAATCAAACTTGTCGCCGTCTGCGACACAAAGCCTGGCACTGACAAATGGGCCGCAGAGAATTTGCCCCCGTCTGTCAAGTACTTCTCGGACCCCCAAGAATGTTTGAAGAGTAGCGACGCCGAGGCTGTTCTCATCTGCACCGCGACGGCTACTCATGCGCCCTTGATCCTGCAGGCCCTCGATCTCGGATTGCACGTCATGTGCGAGAAGCCAGTCTCTGTGGACATCGCTACAACTCAGGCAGTAATCGAGAAATCTGCTTCAAAGCCTGACCTCAAGCTTCTCGTCCCTTTCACTCGCCGATGTAAGTAACACTCGGCACGCGCTTTACAGAGTTCGGAGATTGACTTGCTCCAGATGATAAGTCTTACCGCCAAGCAAAGGCCCTAGTCGATAATGGAGACCTTGGTGAAATCCATGCTGTTGAGACGACTGGTATCGATCAAGCAGACCCCAATGGTATGATCATAACTGTCCCCTGTTGTCATTGCACAAGCCCCTGATTGACTGTTCTGATTAGCCTTCTTTGTGTCCTTTTCTGAGCAGTCCGGCGGCATCTTCCTCGACTTCGGTATCCACACAGTCAGTATCAGTCCCTTCCTTTGTCGACTGTTCACTTGACTAAGACGGCAATAGGTTGACGCCGGAAGATACCTGTTGGACGTCAAATCAGGCCTCTCTAACCCCAAGAAGCAAGTCAACAGAGTCATTGCATTCGGCCAAGTGGCTGTCTATGGAGACTTGGCCAAATATGGCGACGCTGACAATGCATGGGGCCTGGTTGAATATGCCAATGGCAAGATTTTCAAGACTTACCTTGGCCGTACACTCACCAGCGGTTTCGAGGACACGACTAGACTCTGCGGCACCAAGGGACATTCGATTATCAGCGCTAACTCGAATGTTGAGATTCGCGATCACCTCGGTATTCGCTCACAATCTGTGCCCGATGCGTTTACTCTTTTCGATGCGACTTTCTTGGCTGACCTCGCTGAGTTTGCCGACGCTGTACTTGATAATAAGCCCTTGACATGTCAGCCTGAGGATGCCTTTGAGGCGGGCAAGATCTGCGCTGCGCTGCAGTACTCATTCCGCAAGGGTCTTCCTGTATACTTCGATGATAACGGCATGCCCATTATGGAGTAATTGGTAGTGGTTGCATATAATAGTATAAGATACAATGAAAATAGACATCAGATTGTGAAACTTCATCTGAAATCCCACGGTAATTTTAGAGAGCTCCTTCATTATACTAGGTTTCAACTGAATAGATACGCACTTCATACCGAAAAAAGGACTTGTAATTTCCACTACCTACCTAGGTGTGGCTCAAATACTTCAATTGGCCTGTTGGAAGTTGAAATTTATTATAAAAGTCCAAATTCCGCGCAGATTACCATGACTGAGAGGTGTTTCCAAGGTTTCAGTCGTCTTATGAGGAATCTTGGGCTTGTAGTAGACCTTGAAGACTATAAGAGTTGTAAGTTGTAGGTAGTTATTAACGTCGAGGGTTCTAATGGCTCGGTCGTCATGACCAACCCGATTAACCATATGCCAATTTTAACGATAAGCCCTTGAACTTTGGCATATTTGACTCGCTTCCAAATACCCTCTCCATGTTCATGGGATCTGTTGCAGCGCGATTGCACGTCTGCATTATTTGCATTGCTTGTTTAGGCCTCACGGCACAGACCAGGCCCAAAATACCCCAAGAAATCAATACTGGCTTGGCCTATTAAGAAGAAGCAATGGAATTTTTAGAGGAGACTCTCTGTGGATACACTCCATGTTCGTATCCTGCCTATGTTGGTACGCTTGCAAATTCGAAAACTTCCAAGGTTGCTATAACAGGTCTATCTTTCCGTCGCCACTAGTTTATTGTCGATCCAGTCAGTTTTAGACAATCGTAGGAACCGTCCGAGTGTCGGTGTCAGCTGAAGCTCGCCGAGAGGATACAATACCGGCGGGCATATCCCCAAACAGCTAATCAAGAGATCCAGGTCGATCGCGGGTATCCTGTCATATGATAGGCCAACACGAAATGCGGCGACACTTTCCCGATTGGGAAATTTTGGATCATCTCTCCTCTTTGGGCGGGTAAATTGACAGTAGATGTATAGATCACTTGATGATGTCTTTGTCGAACATCGTATATAAGCAGCTCTGAATCTTGTAATCACTTCTCTTCTTCCCAGGTTGTCAGATGAGACTGTGAACATTGCTCAAGCCATTTCAAGATATACCCCCCATCATAAAAAAAGGAAATGGCACCTTTCCTTCAAGCGGCCACTGAGGCTGTCGGAGCCGGTACCGTTCCCGTCTCCAAGGCCGGCGTTCAGTCTCCAAGCGTGACCCTCGATCACGACAATGTTCCAAAACCTGTGGCGGACGACTTCATGTACGACTTCAAGTATAATCACAAACTGCCCACTACCGACATTTTGGGTGTTGGGATCCCTAATGATTGTAATGCTCAGAAGCAGGCGGAGGAAATCATGGCCCGTCTATCTAAAGCCACATTAGAGGCAGATGCTCAGGCTTTTGCTGGGCTGTTTCTTGACTATGGTGAGACCCATCGCAACCAAAATCCGAAATCTCGACTTTGACTAACTCCATTTGCACAGGCGTTTGGCGTGACAAGCTCTCATTTACCTGGGACTTCCGCACATTCAACTTCCGAGAGGCTATTTTAAAAGCCGCCACTGATCTTTTGCCTCAAACAAAGGCTAGAAACTTCAACTTGATCAACCCTGCACCTGCTGTGTCTCGCCCTTATGACGACTTCGCCCAGCTTCAATTTGTGGTATCTTTTGAGACTGAAGTGGTCCTTGCTTCAGCCGTCATCAATGCTGTCCTCACTCAAGATGGCTGGAGAATTTACACGATGCACACTGTTGCCGAGAGCCTCAAGCAATTCCCCGACCAGGCCCCACAAGATGGACACATGGTCGGTATTACTAGCTGGGAGAGCCAGAGGTCTGAGGCCATTAACACAGTTAATCCTGAGGTATTAATCATTGGTGGTGGTCAAAAGTAAGTCCCTATACAGGTCAGCTCCATGATATAGTACTTACTCGTTTCTACCAGTGGTCTTGCTATGGCAGCACGCTTGAAGGTTCTCGGTATGAGCAGCCTCATTATCGAACGCAGCGACGAAGTTGGAGATATCTGGAAGAAGCGCTATGAATATCTCTCACTTCACTTCCCACACTGGCCTGATGCCTTGCCATACTTCAAATACCCACAGCAGTGGCCCACATATACCCCAGCTCAGAAGCAGGGTCTATACATGAAGTGGTATGCCTCCGCCCTCGAGCTTAATGCCTGGACCAAGTCAGAAGTTGTCAAGGCCGACCAGGACGCCGACGGTAACTGGACAGTCATAGTCAACAAGGAGGGCAAGGAGACTCGAACACTACACCCTAAGCAACTCATCATGGCTACATCACTATGCGGCCTACCCTCCACGCCAGCCGTGCCCGGTATGTCTGATTTCAAGGGCGTGATCCGTCACTCCAGCGAACACAAGAGTGCCCGTGAGTTTGTTGGAAAGAAGGTCTGTGTCGTCGGTACCTCGTCCTCGGGCTTTGACACGGCCTTCGAGTGCGCCCGTCTGGGAATCGATGTAACCCTCCTCCAGCGGTCACCGACGTACGTCATGTCCTTGACTCATTCTGTTCCGCGCATGCTTGGAGGGTATGCACCTGACAAGAATGGCAACCTCCCCGATACCGAGACACAGGATCGTCTCAACTTCTCCATGCCGGTGGGACCGGGCGAGGAACTCGCCAAGCGTACGGCGAAGGACCTTGAAGAGCTTGACAGACCGCTTCTCGAAGCTCTCAACGCACGAGGTCTGCGAACATGGCGCGGCCAGCGCGATACTGGTAACTCCACATTAGGTCAGACCCGGAACGGCGGATTCTACTTTGATGCTGGTGCTTGCGACGAGATTATCAATGGGAACATCAAAGTGGAGCCAGGCTTTATTGAGAAGTTCACCGAAGATAAGGTGGTGCTAAATGGCGGCCGGGAGAAGGAATTCGACCTGGTCGTCTTTGCTACCGGATTCTCAAACACTATTGACTCTATTCGAAACACTCTTGGTGAGAAGATTGCCAGCCAATGCGGACCCATTTGGGGTATTGATGAGGAAGGCGAATACAAGACGGCTTACCGGGAGACGGGAGTTCCCAACATGTGGATCATGGTTGGCTTCCTTCCGATGACTCGGTATGCCTCTAGACTGTTGGCTTTGCGTTTGAAAGCTCTCAAGGAGGGTGTTTCTCCGGCACCTTACAAAGCTTAGATTCTATAGACGTCTTAAACATGAAGATATGAAGTACTTGAATATATTTCAAATGCCCGCATTTTTCGTTCACTTAGGTGTAGCTAGCTATAAAGACAACAAATATGACAGTAGAAGGGGCAATTACATGACGAGATGGTCCTAAGATAATTGGAGGTTCTGGGTTGGATATCTGAAGCGATTTGCTTTGATTTCTGTTAGTCAACTTGACTAATGTAACTTACCTAGAATAAAAAATCTTCGAACAGCAAAAGAGGGAACTAGGTAGATGTTTTCTACCATTTCAGTACGAGAATACCCTAGGAATAAAGGCAGTTTTATGCTTTCCCCTCAATTTGCACTTGTTTGGGTGCTGCATCAAATCATCTATTTGCCCTCATGGTAAATCCCTAAAACAAAGGAATTCTTTCTGCCAGGACTGATAAAAAAATGGAATATTTTCTAGATGATTCTCATATTCTATAACCCGATTCGGGCAATTTACTGCTTGTACCAGTCATCGAAACCGAGATCCCATCCAAATAGAGGAGTATTGATACGCTTCGCTTTTCCCTGCGCAGCCAGACCGTTCAGTAAATCCATATCCTCAGATGAGAGAGGAATGACTTGACTGTTACTGACAATACGGCTTTCTTTAATAGACTTGGGCAGTACAACAGTTCCCCTGTTAACGTGGTAGCTGATAAGTACTGTGGCGGGTGAAGTATCATTTCTCTTGGCAATCTCCTGGATCGCGGGATCAGACATGAGCGGAGCACCTAAAAACCGCCAAATTAGCTCTCGTTACATCATTGAAATGCCACCCCGGACACAGCTATCAAGGGGCACTTACCTTCAGAACCAAGGGGCGAGTACGCCTCGAGGAGAATTCCATGTTCGTCACACCACTTCTTCAGTGCGTGCTGAGGCAGGAAGGGGTGGAGCTCAACTTGGTTGACCGCAGGGACAACAGTCCAACTCTTCTTGAGCTCCTTTAGATAGGGAATGGACCAATTGGCCACGCCAATCGCCTTGACTTTGCCGGAATTGTATACCTCCTCCATCTGGCGCCATGTCTCACCCTGGTCCCAAGATCGATCTACCGATCGTGTGCCATCTGGGTTGACTGGAAGAAGCGCGTGGGACTCATTCTATATGTATAAGTTAGCTCTGCGAAATCTGATAGAGGAAATCACGAATCAACTTACGGGAACAAGTCGGACTGGCCAGTGAATGAGCTGGTCATTATATTAGTTAGGTTCTCGACAGCATGCGTGGCGCATAGACAAAAGCAGAAGGGGTTCATTTACGTATAAATCGAGGTAGTCGGTGCCTAGGGCGTCAAGTGTCTTTTGGAGACCCGCGGCGACATTGGGATGATCGGTGTTCCAAAGCTTGCTGGTGATGAAGATGTTTTCGCGAGGAACACCACTGTCCTTGATGCCCTGACCGACTTCGTGCTCATTTCCTGGATATGCTGTTAGATCCACAAGCTCGATCAATTCCATTTCCAAACGCACCGTAGATCCTTTTATCTGTTAGCCAATGCTATAGGTCGCAATGGGGACATGGGTATCTTACAATGCGGCGTCAATGTGACTATATCCGTTCTTGAGCGCAAACGCGACTGACTGGCGGACCTGACCTGGTTCAGATCTCCATGTCCCTGTAATTGTTAGTAAATGTAGCCAAGGTCCAAAAGAAGAAAACACGTGTATCATACCGAGACCCACGGCGGGAATTTGGGTGTCAGAGTTAAGCTTGAAATGAGTTGCAAGTGTCATATTGCTTTTGGTGGGAGATTAAGTGTATGAATGTTGCTGTATACGTTGAATGAGAATCGCGCAGGACGAGACAAGGAGGATTTAAATGAAAACATTTCCACATACGAGGGGTTTTAGGCCTGGACCAATGTCAACAGGAACATATGACATAGTCCGTCAATAATAAGTGCCCCACGAGAGATCGACTGAAGTCCAAATGCGTCTGCGGAGGAAGTTCTTTCCGGTTATGATGTCGGCCAGCTTGTTCCAAACGCCCAGCAGATGCCTTTTTTACCCAAGCAAGAAGTGGGGGAATTACTTCACGAGACATTTCCCACTCGTTCGCCGCAAAATGTGGAATCCCCATGGTCCGCCGCAACCTTCCAAATCCGGCAATATTGCGTGGGGTTGGAAAGGAAAAACGTGGGGGAATCGGTTAGCATAAACAAGGCAAACAATACAGGTTTCTGAAGAAGCGGGAATCTAATGTTGTTTCCATTGATTCGCTGGTAGTCACCCAACTACTAAGTCACCGGCGTGTGGAGGATGAGAGTGCTCTATAGACCGGGTGAGAGTTGGGTGAGAATCACCCGAGTCGCGCGAGCACTGCATTGATCCCTTCAGCTGAACAGTGGCAAAATACGATCAGATCGCAGCTAGAACCCTGATACATGCGTTCCAAGACCCATCTCAGCCCCAACATCAAGCACCTGCTTACCCACAACAAGATCCATCAACCCCATGCCAACACACTTGTAAACCACATTGCACCCAGTAGGAACATCAACCGCATCCTCCATAACCCCAGTCTTAGCCCCCAAAAGATCCCCCATCTCAATAAGCTGGTCCTCCCGGACCTTGGCCTCAATCAACTCCCCAGCCTCTTCCAAACAAGCAACCTTCGAATCAACATAAACCTTCCCCCCGGAAAGCAAAGTCCTCGTATCAATCTCCCGCATATGCGGCTTATAAGACCCAATCAGCGAGATAAACCTCCGCTTAGGCTTCGCCTCAAGAACCTCCCACCCAAAGTTCGGCTGCACAGCAGGCGTGCAGCTAAAGATAACATCCGCAGCACCAAGAACCGCAGCAAGCGCCCCCTGATAACCCCCATTCCCCTCCATAGCAAGCATCTCAAAATCAACAGCCGGATAGACCCGCCTCAGCCCAACAACAACATCCTCCTCAAACTCCCCCAGTCTCTCCCGTCCCCGATTGACAAAGGTCACGCTCCGAATCTGCTCGGGATAAAGCAGCAGCGCAAGTCGCGCATGCCACTCCGCCTGTCGCCCACAGCCGAAGACAACAACGTGGTCCTTGCGGATTGTCGTGCATCGCACGAACAGCGTCATTGTTGCTAATGCGGTGCGGAAAGCTGTTACTTCGGCTGCGGCGAGGAGGCCTTGGAGTCGGCCTTCTGGATTGAAGACGTTTATTACGCCCTGGATGCCGGCTTCACCGACTGTTACTACTTTGATGCCTGTTGTTTCGGTGTCTGAGACTGGCATGAAGATGCATGTGTTATTCTTTTTGGTCGTGAAGACTGTTCGGAGGGGTTGGTGGATGAGTCGGTCTGAGGCTTGTATTTGGGGGCTTGCTTCGCGGGTAATAGCCACGAGAGCGTTGCTGAGGGTGTCTATGAATGTGTGACATTGTTCCTGGGACAGGCTGCGGAAGATGTGCGCAACGTCTGGTTCGGAGAGGATGTGCATCTTGGTGGTTGTTGTCTGTATTTGTGGGGATGGGAGGGGTGAAGTAGAAGTTATGTAAGTGATGATATCCGGAAGTGAATGTTGCAGGACTCAACTATTTAAGAGAATCGGAGTAGATAGATCATAACGGGTGGTGCTTCCGAGCTATGAGGGGCAGGTCGATCCGGCGGGGACTACACTCGACACATCATTTTTCTCTTTACACTCAGTTACAATGTACATGAAAGTTGAATATTCAAGATTGATTTCATTGCTCATTATGAAAAATATTTATGACCAGAACGCCCTTGGGGATGCACCCCAGCTATGCGCAGACAAAAAGCACCCCGCAGGGGCTGATGCTAGGAGAGGCGAAAGCACTCTCCAGGTATCACAGAGATGAAGATGAAAAGAAAGAAAAGGAAAACAGTTACTGGCTACCACCGAAGCCACAGCGACGCTTCAGCTCACCAATCATAGCGATCTGAGAATCCTTGGTACGGCCGACAGCCTCGGTGTTCTCGACAGCACGACGGAGCAGGAAGCCCATGCACTCCTTAACGGAGCCCCAGGTCAGAAGCTTGAAGACGTTAGGAGCATCCATGGGGGTAGCACCGACAGAAGCCTCAGCATTCTCGAATCCTTGGAGCAACTCGCAGCTGACCTCATCCGCCATACCCTGGAGCTGAGCGTAGCTAAGGTCGACACCGTAGTCCTGGTTGCGGGTGGCCTGCTCCATGCGGAGCGCGTGAGCCTTCCGAACAGACTCGCGGTTGTGAGTAGCGATGATGACGTTGAGAGGGGGAAGTTCGGTCGGGGTTCCCTGGGTCGGGGCCTGGAGCATGGAGTTGTACTTGCGAGTGAGGAGGGCTTCGACGACTTCGTCGTAGCAGCGGTCGGTATCTTCCTTCTCGGCCCAGATGACTTGACGGGGCTCGGTCTTCAGGTAGGCACCGCGGACCAGCTTGACACCCAGGGTGTAGCCCTCGACGCGGGCAATCTCGAGGTGCTTAGCCAGAGTGGCGGGAGTGGAACGGAGGTAGGCCTGGTATGTGCCGTAGAAGATAGCGCGGCCGGGTGTCTGGGAGTTGCAGTACTTCTGGTACTTCATGATCCAGGCTTCAATACCGGGCTGCACAGCTTGCTCTTCGGCGTCGACGAGTAGACGCACACCGCGGGAGATGGCCAGGTCGCAGACGCGCTGGATAGACTCGTCCATGAAGTCGGTGGGCATGGTCTGCTTTTGGAGGAGGCGGAGGGCATCAGTGCCCATTCCGGTGAACTTGAGAGCGACAAAGTCGCCGGCCTGGGCCATGTCGACGGTGGCCAGTGTGCCATCGAGCCACATTTGGATTTCAGCCAGAGCGGCCTTGGCGTCATAGGAGGCATCGTCGTTCTCGCCGACCAGGACTTCACGAGCATATCCGAGCAGCACACCGCGGCATCCAAGATCCTTGATCTTACGGATCGACTCCTGGACCTCGATCTTGTTCTCACCGGCGTTGAACTGCTTGTAGATGGTGTGCTTCACTAGTGCGTTCAGCAACGGGTTCTTAGCGACATCCCAGAGGGCAGAACGCGGGTGTGCCAACAGCGAGAGAGTGTAGATGCATGGCTTGAGGAGGAGAGTAGAAGATGAGACAGAGAGTACCAGCAAAGAGCGCAGCACCGATGAGAGGGGCAGCTTAGCCAAGGGCGCAGTCAGCGCTTTGCGTGGTTGCGGAGGTGTAGATCGCGCGATTGGGCTCAACAGACTGGTTGCGGCAACTGATGAGCGAGAGTTGTTCGTGCCACTGACGAATCTCTTCGATTGAGCAGCAGCCTTGAGTGGCCGCATGGAAGGTGCAGCCTTCATGATTGTGTACGAGATGGGGTGAGATTGACAGCTCAAGAGGCAAAAGAAGATATCTAAGAAAGCTTGAGGAGAGAGCCACGGTTTGAAAAAGGTGGCTGACTTGTAGATAAGTTATGTCCATTTCTTTGGCAGTTGGAGGGCCGGTGGCAACCGCAAGGCACCGGTACGGTAGCAGGGACCGGGAAAGCCACTTCAGATCCTCGTGGGGAACATTATGGAGCATACTTCAAAGTAATCTCTAAATTTCTATTACTCATGATCTTTTTGAACGAGAACCCCTAACCCCGGTAAACGGGACTTTTGCCATGGCTTCAGGTACGCGCCATGACTACCACCAAACCAAGCATCCGTGCGAACATCTCCAGCTATTCTGTGCTTAACTTCAGATTCCAGAGAGTCGGGCCGGGTGGAGAGTGCACGGGCCAGCGATAAGCTGTGACCGGCCCGGTGCACCTCAGATTCTTTAGTCACGCGGTTTGGAGCCGACAGCCCTACAGGTCCGGTGTAGGACTATTTCATGACAAAATGAAATTTGAAGTTGACTAATAGAGTCTCCCACGTGCCTAGTGAATTAGAATGTGGATAGAAACTACAGTAATTTACCCCAGATATCGAGTCTACCCCGACAATTCCACGTGACATTGAGTCAAGCCTCACCAGCCAATCGGAGAGCATCCTAGCGTTCCACTTAAGGTTATTCCCGAAGAGCGCTAGAAGACGCTAGTTGGATACCCACCACTTCGAACACCCAAATAAAGCCTCTATACCATCGCATGACAACTAAGTTGGGTACCAGATATTGTTGCTATTCAAGTACTGTGTGCAATATACAGCCATGATAATAAATAATGAGCTTTGGCACCTAACATATGTGTAGCATTATCTGAATAGAAGTTTCCGTCTTTGCTTTTTTCCTTACATCTCTCGACCTAAACCTTTCCCCCTCTTTCACGCGGACAAGACAAACGCACATTTTGCGTTTTAAAGCTGTTCCTGGTGTGCAACGAGGCAAAACTGACACCTCAACTTGGAAAAGACCCTTTCCTCGTCCTCGCAGCATGCAGTTCAACCCAAGCCCTTACCAGACGAAGTGGCTCGAAAGCCCACTGTAGTCTGAACCATCGTCACATTCAATTCTTCCCCCTGGACAGCTGCATTGGAACTGACCATTTTGTCGGCAGTGGAGTGACACGTTCTACAGTTGATCCTGGGAAGTACTTTTATGCGTAAGATCAATCTGTCATTGACTTGTCATGGCTCCTTTGCTCATTGCATGCGTATATGGCCATGTAAATCATTGTCTACCTCCTTATGGATATTCTGGGTGAATTGACTGACTACCTTCCTGTTCCTGGTGTTTTTTGTTGGAGTTGTATATCTGGTTCGTACTCGGTTCATGCCGGTTCTAATGAAATTATTAAATTCATCTAGCACGTCTGTAGTACTTTAGATTTCTACAGTCTGCTCTAGTCTCGCCCACCCAAGCTTCTTGATCTCCTAGCTTGTCTTTGTGATCTTCTTCCTGTATTTTGGTCATAAGCTGTGGTACAAGACCCCATGGATGACCAAGAAATCTGGAATCGAAATATTTACTGGAAAACAAGAGATTTAACCCATTCAACGCATCTGGGTAGAAAAGGTTTGATGGTGGATTTTATAGATCTGAGATCTGAAAGATTGTAGTGGATCTGTGGTGGGGAATTGAACATGTATGAGATAACATGAGATAGCCCCAATCACCTTTAATCTATAGTTGTTCTACAATGTTACATATCTGAACCCAGATATGATATCTTAATGAACTGAATACAAGTCAGACAATAGCTTCCACAAGAGTCTCTGCTTAATTGGAATCCCGGCACCTGATCTACTTCTACTCCGGCCCGGTTGTACCACCCGGGACGCTTACCGGCAGCACCTGATTGGCTGGCAGATTCAATGCCCCACCGGTCTCCGTCACGGCAAATTGGAGCTTTGAGCTGTGCAGCACCGGTAGTAGCCGGCCTACATCATACCCCGCGTGCACTTTTCTTCTCCAACTTAGCTTTTAGATCTTCTCTTCTTCATCCTTGAGCTTGGAATACCATCAATATTCAAAGTAATCATGATGCAATCCGCTCTTTTGCGCGCCCGCGCGCCCGTTTCGCGCGTGCAATCGCTTGCTTGCCGCATTCCTAGCTCTAGCTCGCGGGCTATGGGCACCTATGCCACTTTCAAGGTTCCTCAGATCAACAATGAGCCCAACGTGAGATTTCCCAGAAACAAAATGCTAGAACTTTGCCTCCTAACAAACACCATTTAGAAACACTATATTCCCGGTTCCGCCGACCGCAAGGGTCTTGAGGATGCATTGGCGTCATATAAGTCCAAGGCTCCTTTAAGTGTGCCTTTGGTTGTTGCTGGCAAGGAGGTAAGCATGAGCTTTGAATGACGAAGAAGAACAACAATTCTAACATTGAATCTAGATCAAGAGCTCCCAGACTTTCACTCAGACTAACCCTGCCTCCCATGCTCCTCTGGCAACTTACTCCAATGCTTCCAAGGCCGACGTGCAGTCTGCCATTGAATCTGCTCTCGCTGCCCGCAAGTCCTGGGCCGACACTCCCTTCGCCGAGCGTGCCAGCATCTTCCTCAAGGCTGCTGATTTGATCGCTACAAAGTACCGTTACGATATTATGGCATTGACCATGCACGGACAGGGCAAGAACGCCTGGCAAGCCGAGATTGACTCCGCCGCCGAGCTCTGCGATTTCTTCCGATTCGGTGTCAAGTACGCCGAGGAGCTCTACGCTCAACAGCCCGCTCACCACGCTCCGGGTGTGTGGAACCGTCTTGAATACCGCCCTCTTGAAGGTTTCGTCTACGCTATCAGCCCCTTCAATTTCACTGCCATTGGTGGTAATCTGGCTGGCGCCCCTGCACTGATGGGTAACGTCGTTATCTGGAAGCCCTCGCCTTCCGCCATTGCCTCCAACTGGCTCGTTCACCAGATCCTCCTCGAGGCCGGTCTGCCCAAGGATGTCATCCAGTTCGTTCCCGGTGAGGCTGAGGAGGTCACCAGCACCGTCCTAGAAAGCCGCGAATTCGCCGCTCTCCACTTCACTGGTAGCACTGATGTCTTCCGCATGCTATACGGCAAGATCTCCCAGGGTGTGGCGGACGGCAAGTACCGCAGCTACCCTCGCATTGTTGGCGAGACCGGCGGAAAGAACTTCCACTTGGTTCACAAGTCTGCCGATGTGCGCAACGCCGCAGTCCAGACCGTTCGCGGTGCCTTCGAGTTCCAGGGCCAAAAGTGCAGCGCCACCTCCCGCGCCTACATCGCGTCTTCCATCGCCGAGGACTTCGTCCAGCAGGTCGTGGCCGAGGTGCAGCAGATCCAAGTTGGCGAGCCTTCCGAGTTCACCAACTTCTGCGGTCCCGTAATCCACGAGGGTTCCTTCAACAAGCTGGCTGGTGTTATCGATGAGGCCAAGAACGACCCCGAGCTTGAGCTCCTGGTTGGTGGATCTTACGACTCCTCCAAGGGCTGGTACATTCAGCCTACCGTCTACCGTACCTCTAACCCGGACCATCCTCTTCTGTCTCGTGAGCTCTTCGGTCCCATCCTTGTTCTGCACTCCTACAACGACGCCACCGAGGCCGACTTCACCAAGATTTGCGACAAGATCGACACCACCGGTAACTACGGTCTCACCGGATCTGTCTTCGCCCAAGACCGTGAGGCCATCCAGGTTGCCGACGAGGCCCTCCGCAACGCCGCCGGTAACTTCTACATCAACTGCAAGAGCACTGGCGCCGTTGTCGGCCAGCAGCCCTTCGGTGGTGCCCGTGCCAGTGGAACTAATGATAAGGCTGGCAGTGCCAACCTCATGTCCCGCTTTGTCAGCTTGCGCTCCATCAAGGAGGAGTATGTTCCCACATACACCGTTGCCTACCCCAGCAACGCCAACTAAAAGGCTGAACCCCAGACCTTTCAGTTGATCCCGCATGCTTTATGATATATTGGCGTCAATCTTGCATCCCACCCGGCGTTTTGCTTTTTTTTTTCAGATTGTCTTTACAAGATCCCGAGGGATCTGAATACGTACATGTCTGTACTTCAGACACCATTCCATGTAACGTTATCAATTATTACTAGTTTCGTCAAAATCAGAGTATAACATTTCCATTCCACCCAAATCTTTGCTCATGATGTCCTCTATCCCCCTTTCAATCTGTAGCACAATTTTTCAACAAAGCCTGCATACTCTCCATAGCTCGATTAGCATAAGACCCCATCTCATACTTCTTCCCAGAACCGCCCGGTCCACTATCAAAGATTTCCATGGAAAACCAACCCCGGAACCCAGTCCTCAACACCGCACGCGCAACATCCTCAATGGGCAAATATCCACCATCATACGGCATAGGCCGATAGTCATGACTCCACCGGCCTCTCGCCCTTAACCCCCCAATCACCTTATCCTCCAGCGGTGGCGAAACCTTATACGCATCCGAGATCTGCAGCAAATAAATCTTCTCCGCAGGAACAGTCCTCGCCAGCTCATCCATGCTCGCATGGAATCGCGTCTTCAATTCTTCTTTTGAGACATTTTTCATTAAACCCGAGGAGGTCGTTGGATCCCCCCATTCACTGCCGGCCGTTTGGAATGTGTCAAGGCAGAGGCCGCAGTTCGGGCGATCGACCGCCTTGACGATTTCCCAGACGCCTTTCCAGTCTGGAGCGTGGGAGGACCAGCACCAGTTCTCGTACGCAAGACAGTATTTGCGCTTCGAGAGCAGATCTGAGAGCGTGCGGAGATCGCAGATTATTTCTTCTTTGTTGCAGTGGAAGTTCGGGAGGTCTGTTGGTGTATCTGTTGCTCCGACCTGTTCATGGATTTATACATATTCAGCGGGTGTGCTTTGTATTTTGTGCTTTGAGGGATTTTTCTTGGTTCTTGTAGGCGGGCTTACCTGTAGCAAGTCGGTCCCGACAACATGCATGATCTCCATCCATCCTGTTGCTCGTGCGAATGCTTCTTCGCGCTCTACTGAACCCTTGTGCCAACCTTCGAAGTTGGAGAATGGCTGGAGCATCATGATTGACAGTTTGTTTTCTTCGCACAGTTTGCGGATCTGATCTGCTACGGGGAGTAACTCTGGATAATTGTTCGGAGCGATTTTGCGGCCGGTGATGTGGGCGCCATAGTCTAGGATGTCTGGGAAGGATAGCTCGATTGCGGTGAAGCCCGCTGCAGCGATGACTTCCAGTCTGCGGGGGAGTGTATCAGTTGGACTGCAGCCAATCGAACATGAGGCGTAAGAGAGAGGAATCTTTTGAAGGCTGGCGGAGGTAATTTGGGTCATTTTTTGTTGCTTGTGTTTTTTGATTTGCTTGGTAATTTGGGTTGAAGCACCGAGGATTCCAATTATCATACTGGGAATTTGAAATTACTACAATTGCGCTATTTTGCCTTGGGTCGGAATTTGTGTTGCTTCACTTGGTGTTCATTGTGATCGAATCTTGTTCTGAGGGCCTGTCACGTCAGAGAGATGTCATCTTAGTGCCACTTCCTCAAAGTTGTTATGTTCTGTCCAAAACAGTATATGCATCTTCTTTTGCCTGGTTTAACAGCTGATATATGCCACAGTGGCTAAAATGAAGGCAATCTGGAATGGAACCTCCTATTTCGTATATGATCACACCTTGACGTTATCCGCAACAAAGCCCCGTTGCCACAGCCTGCTCATTCAAGAAGAGCTTAAGATGTATGAGACGTTTCCAAGAATTATTTATCAATTGAATGAAAATTGAGCCTTTCCCTGGAACTATTCAGAAATACAGTATCTACATGCAGGAAAGACCGCCACATCTAGCTACAATGCCGTCTCCAACCCACAAAGGAATAAGAAGCATCGGTGTTGTTGGGGCCGGCAACATGGGTTCCATGATGACACTCCGGTTCGCCGAACTTGGTCTCGAAGTCTCAGTCTGGGACATTGAAAAGAAGAACGTCGACCAAGTTGTGGACCATGCGAGGAAAGACCAGGGCATCAAAGGCCGAGTTTCGGGTTTCTACAACATCAACCAATTTGTGAAGAGCGTCGAGGGCAAGTCCGACCGCAAGCTGTTCATGTTCTCCATCACCCACGGTAAACCTGCAGATGAAGTCCTTCAGATGATGAAGCCTGATCTGAAACACGGTGATATTATCCTCGATGGCGGGAATGAGAACTATCGCAATACCGAACGTCGACAGAAAGAGTGCGAGGCTATTGGTGTCACCTGGATTGGAATGGGTGTTTCCGGCGGATATCAATCTGCTCGACGCGGACCCAGTTTGTCACCTGGCGGTGACGCCAAAGCCATTGGACGTGTTATGCCTTTCTTGGAGTCGTATGCTGCAAAGGATTCCAAGACTGGTACGCCCTGCGTGAAGCGGATGGGGCCAGGAGGTTCTGGTCATTACATCAAGATGGTCCATAATGGAATTGAAGGTGGGATGCTGTCTGTTCTTGCTGAAGCTTGGTCTTATATGCATGACGGACTTGACATGGAACATGATAAGATTGGAGACGTGTTTGCCAAATGGAACTCTGCTGGCGAATTGCGGAACAACTTCCTCATTCACATTGGTGACAAGATTCTCCATACTCGGAGAACCCCTCAAGGTGACATCAAGGGGGAAGGTGCCAGTCGTGATGATGGATATGTCATTGATGATGTTCTTGACAAGGTCGTTCAGGACGATGACAATACCGAAGGTACACCCATGTGGTGTTTGATGGAATCTGCTTCTCGACATGTCTCCTGTCCCACATTAGCTGCTGCTCATTATATGCGGATCTCTAGCGGCAACCGTCTGGAAAGAGTTCGTGCTGCCAAGAAGCTGGAGATGCCCATGCCGAAACCCATTCAGGGAACTCGTGATTTCTCCGAGATCATTGAGAATCTGCGCCAAGCCGTCTACTGTTCCTTCCTGGCTTCATTCTGTCAAGGTCTGGAATTGATATCTCGGGCATCTATTGACGAGAATTGGAACGTCAACTTAGGAGATTGTCTCCAGATCTGGCGTGCTGGGTGTATCATCCAGTCTGACCACATCGCCGATCTACTGCAGCCACCACTTGCCGCCCACAACGAGCTCACCAATACCAAGTTTGTTGATTCGGTTGCCCATGAGTTGCACCAAAGCTTCCATGGTTTGAAGGAAATCGTTATGGAGGGAACGTATTCTGATCAATACATTCCAGCGCTGTCGGCGACTCTGGAATATCTGAAGTATGAAGGTGGACTGAATTTGCCCACCAAGTTCATGGAGGCTCAGATGGATTACTTTGGGGCTCATAACTATAACAAGCCAGGTATTCCCGGTGAGGACCCCGGCCCTGTTCATAAAGGTCCTCATCATTATGAGTGGCTGCCAGCGTAGATGAGGTGTACATACCAAATTGTCTTTACCAGTGTCTTCTTGCCTCTGGTGGTTATATTCTCCTTTGCATGTCCTGCTAGGTAAGTGAGTGAATGTCTGTTGATTGGCCACTTTGCTCGGAGACAATCACAATGATATGGCGCTAGTCCTGAAATGGCCAATTGCAGCCTCAGGGACTATTCTGCACGTGGGTCGATCTCAGCCAATCGGAGATGGAGTTTGCCCGCAACATCTGAAAATTGATGGCGCAAGATGCGCAGCTTCTCATTCTTTCGGTCCTTCTCTTCTATTACCAAACCCTTCATTCGAATTGAATCTCCCAAACAAATAGCCCGCAGAATGGCCTCCCTTCCCACCACCTACGAGGGTGCGTAAACCCACTCCCCCTCGCAAATCATACCCCTCACCACCCCCACCTTGCCCAGGCTGACAATTGCAAATCTGACAGGCTCTGTCCCTATTGCTGTTATCGGAGGCACTGGCCTGCGTGAGCTCCCCGGCTTTACCCAGGTGGCCTCGCTGTCCGTCTCAACACCCTGGGGCAACCCCTCCTCGCCCATCACCATCCTTCACCACGAGTGCAAGCACAATGGCAAGGTTGTTGCCGTTGCCTTCCTGAGCCGTCACGGCGCCCACCACCAGATCGCCCCCCACGAGGTTCCTGCCCGGGCCAACATTGCCGCTCTGCGCTCCATCGGTGTCCGTAGCATCATTGCCTTCTCCGCCGTTGGCAGTCTCCAGGAAGAGATCAAGCCCCGTGACTTTGTCATTCCCGATCAGGTCATTGATCGCACTAAGGGTGTTCGCCCATGGACTTTCTTCGAGGGTGGTGTTGTTGCCCACGTTCCCTTCGGTGACCCCTTCGATGAGGGTATGGCCAAGGTTGTTCGTGAGTGCGGACACAGCCTCGAGGGTGACGGTGTTGTCCTGCACGACCGCGGAACTCTGGTCTGCATGGGTATGTTATCCCCGTTCAAGCTGCCCCATATTCTATGCTAGTATCACTGACCCGTTCTTTCCATTTACAGAGGGCCCTCAGTTCTCCACTCGCGCCGAGAGCAAGATGTACCGCTCATGGGGCGGCAGCGTGATCAACATGTCTGCTCTCCCCGAGGCCAAGCTCGCCCGTGAGGCTGAGATCGCCTATCAGATGATCTGTATGTCCACCGACTACGACTGCTGGCACGACTCCGCCGACGTGACTGTCGAGATGGTCATGGGCAACATGAAGTCTAACGCCGAGAACGCTCGTCGCTTCGTGACTTCCGTTCTGGATGCCCTGGCTGGCGAGGAGCACACCGATTTGATCAACGCTAAGCACTTGGCTGGCGGTATCAAGTTCGGCATCAGCACTCCCCAGGCCCACTGGAGCCCTGCTGCCAAGGAGAAGCTGGACTGGCTTTTCCCCGGCTACTTCTAGATTAGAAGTGTTCTGCGCTGCAGCATGCATTAAGATACTATAGATATATATTATGACAGCATTTATGCATTATAGTTATGGCATAGATATGATTGAATAGTTAACGAATCTGAGATTTGATTACGTATAGTCATGAAGATCCCTGAAGTCAATATGAATTATTACTACCATAAGGTCATCCAATAGCTTAAAATGTAACCCTTTGATCATTATATTTCCTGCACATGTCCATATCTATAAGAGATGCTAGTGACATTGTCCATTTTGGGTTATAGCTTGCACGTGACTCCATTATGGCCTGAGGCATGAATAACGGCGACCTGCCAGATAGTCCGCCTTATCTTCCCCCAGACCCGGACATCAACAAGGGATCGGAACTGCGCTGATTGACGACCCGTTTCGATAATGCAAGCTGCATACACTCCCGCACAAGTACGATAAACCGCATTGCAGCGATCGACAGTGCGATCCCGTTGACCGCTCAACCAAAGCTCCACCAATCCGGACCCTGACCGCAATTGAATAATGGGCTTCGGACTTTCTTGCGCACTGCTGGTATGAAGTTAGTTACCAGAAGCTTGCCTATACCTTGAAAACAACCATTGGTCTGTCACAAGAACTTCAAGTAAGCAGGATGAGTCCTTCCGTGGAGAGCGAAGCTCTGTCCGGTCACCATCAGATAACGGAGCACGGTACGGAAAGGCGGACGAACGGTAGCACCAAGACGGAGCCACATTTGGAACCTCGTGAGCTAGAAAAGCAGCGACACGAGATGGCAGTACCGACGAAGTTGTCCAACGGTGTGCCTAGCGAAGGCTTAATCGATCGGGGAACTGGGACGAAGGAGCAACGGACACACCACTCGAACAATCATTCCGAACACCACTCTATGAATGGCGGACATAAAATAGCAGAGTCTGGATCGGCAGAGCAGGGTCTCGGTATTCTTGTTGAGCAATCACCAGATGACGGGGAGACACCTGGTCGGTTTTCCGTCGTGGACGTCTACGACGGACCCCGAACAAAGGCTGCTCTAGCTGAGCTATCTGATGACCTGCAAAACAAATCATCCGAGGATAAAGACAAAATCATGAAGTTGTCTCCTGAGAAGATCCAGGAACTCACGTCTTCGCCAGAATCGATACCCTATCGACCTGCAGCACCAGAGACCAACACTGGTAGACGAGTGGTATCTGACAACCCGCATGGAAATGGCACCTTGGCCCGATCTGAGATACCGGAGTTCGTGCTCCAGTCTCTTGCCGACAAGCCAATTTCTGACGGCCTACCAAAACATCGGCCTTTAAAAGACCTGCTGGAAGATGTCTCTGCGCCGGCGAGCCCTCTTCCTCGGGGCATACAGAACCCGTCTGTTCGGACTCGCCCGAATCCATCACGAACGGTGTCAACCCCTGGCTCCACACGTCGTCCACCTCCTGCAACACCTAATAATGAAAGGTTGGCCCACACATGGGCATCACGATCGAAGCAGGACAAATCCGCGCCGGAACGCGACTTGAAGAATCATCTTCTTGCATCACCTCAAATCATTGAGACTCCTATGTCTCCGACCTTGTCATCGTCAATCCCGTTACCTCCAGTTTCGCTGCCAACATATCTTCAACTTGAGCTTGCATCTGGCCGGCCTTCGCCGTTGTACATACATCGCCCCGCATCGAACGACTTCCCATATGAATCATCGCGTGTGAAGATTGAGAGGCTCATGAACTTCCTCATGCTTCCACCGCTGTTGGAGCAAGTGCTTTGTTTCGGGAGTCTTGCTTGTCTGGACGCATGGCTGTATTCCTTTACCATTATGCCTTTGCGCTTCATCAAGGCTATCTACATACTTGTTGGATCATGGGTCATCAATTTGGGGGCCGAGGCTCGGTTTATTTGGAAGTTTGTCCTTAATGGAATTGGGCGGGTCTGGCGCAGAAGAAATCTAGCTTCAAAAGAGGATCAGCCCTCAAGGCGCGGGAGTGAAGCAGACGTCACACCTCGGCCTCCAGGATCTTCTACGGGACTAGATGGGACAACTGCAGAAAGAGAACCGCGGCAGCTGCAGGCAGAGCCAAAAAGGAAACATCGCACCTCTGAGTCCCGCAGACATTATCACAGACGAAAGAAGTCTATGCCATCGGCTCTACTTCCGGATGATAAAGCCGATATTTTGACAGGCTTGCTTATGATATCCACCTGTTGTGTCCTAATGTACTTTGACGCCAGTCGAATGTACCATTGGATTCGTGGACAAGCTGCGATTAAGCTTTACGTCATCTATAACGTGCTGGAGGTCAGTGACAGACTCCTGGCTGCGCTGGGTCAGGATGTTCTCGAGTGTCTCTTCTCCCGAGAGGCTCTCGAGCGCCGCCCTGATGGCCGAAGCAAGATCATCCGCCCATTCTGGCTATTCCTCTTGGCTTTGGTCTACACGGTATCTCATGCGACCTCGCTGTTCTACCAGGTTATGACTCTGAACGTCGCCGTGAACTCCTACTCCAACGCATTAATCACTCTGCTTTTGTCTAACCAGTTTGTCGAGATCAAGTCAACTGTCTTCAGGAAGTTCGAGAAAGAGAACCTTTTCCAGCTTACTTGTGCGGACGTCGTGGAGCGATTCCAGCTCTGGCTGATGCTTACTATCATTGCCTCGCGAAATATCGTGGAGACGGGTGCTTTCAACTTCGTCGGGAACTTTGGTCTTGGTTCTAGTTTCTCTGTTCAGACTTCCACAAGTACGAACAGTACACCATTATCCACACCTCCTCGCACTGCATCCTCCATTTTGCCTCAAGCGTTCACAATGTTCCCATCATCAATTCTGTCTTCCCTGAATAGCGTGAACTCCTTTATTCCAACCCTGGCACAGGTGCTCGGTCCATTCCTAGTGGTGCTGGGCTCCGAAATGCTAGTGGACTGGCTGAAGCACGCCTACATCGGTAAATTCAACAACAACCGACCCGCAATCTACAGTCGATTCCTAGACGTCCTAGCAAAAGACTACTACACCAATGCCTTCGGCGAACAAAACCTTACCCGCCGCATCGGCCTCCCAGTCATCCCACTCTCATGCCTCTTCTTCAGAGTCTCAGTCCAAACCTACCAAATGTTCCTAGCAGCCCTACTCCCCCAACACCCCTCCTCAACCGCAATAGAAGCAACATCCCTCTCCTCAATCCACAACCAATACGCCCCCTCCCCACTCCCATCCGCACCCCCAATAACATTCGCAACCCTCCTCCCAGCCTCAGCAGCCCACGTCAGCGCATTCTTCCGAACCCTCCTGGAAAACGCCATCCCATCCCCAGCCCAATCAGTCCACATTTTCACCGCCGTCCTCCTCCTCACCGGGTTCGTGGTTCTTCTCATCCTAAAACTCCTCCTGGGAATGGTACTGCTCGCATTTGCGCGCTCACGCTACAGGAAGATCAAAGCAAGAGAAGCAGAATCAACTTCCAACTCCAATAAACCAACCCCCCATCTATCCCACGCCCACCACCAACCCGGCCCCAGTGAACAGCAGCCCGTGCCGCGCGCCCGCGAGTTCTCGGTCGAGGGGAGCCAGCGCACTGGCGGGTGGGGCATGGTCGAAGTTGGCGACGAGAAGCGTCGACTGATCTATGCTGATGATGCGGATGGGTTACGTCGTTTGAAGGAGAAAGAGGACAAGAAGGAGAAGGAGGAGAAGGAGAAGATGGATAAGGAGGGGGAACTTAATGTTGATCATGTACAGCGATATGAGATGATTGCGAAGAAGATTTGGTGATGGTTCAAGGCGGATTGGTAGGTTCCGGAGGTGTGGTTGTGTTGGTTTATGTGGATATACGGTTCATATTTTACATCTGGACATCTGGATGTCTGTCTTGTAGATGTGTATAATATCATAATTTCCATATCCCTATTCTTGTACAGCACTGAGATGAAAGTAGGGAAATTCGATAAAAATGTAAAGATCAATGAATTCATACATATCGCGGAAAAACTGAAGGAAAAGGATATCAAGTGAAAGGGTATGTACAGGATCGTCCGTCATAAGTGTAAACAAGTGATCCAGCCATCAAGAGAGCCAGCTCTCCTGTTCTGCATCATAAGATGAGTGAATAGACTTTATGGCCTCGCAATAAGGCTAGAAGATGTCTAATGAATATCCATCTAATACTGATGAGTATTCGACCGGTTAAAATAATGGCCAGGCGGAGCGCGGTGCATAGCAGAAGGCGAGGCAGTATTCGCGCGGTTAAAGTTGTACCCAGCAGATGCGGGATTCCATTGGCCGCGACGCTGCTCGGGCGAGGGTGTCTGCGAGTGGCTTGGCATAGATGGGTTGAATGCGGCGTAGCTGCCGTTTTGAGGGGCAGGGGTTGCAGAGGTCATGGGTGTGAAAGTCCGTGGTGGAGGCTGGATGGGGGTTTGGGCCTGCGGTGGAGGCGTTGGACGGTAGGTTGCCGGGGTCATGGATCGTCCGTATGGAGCGGGTGTTGCGCCGGTGCTGGCTGGGGTATAGGATTGTGTGGAGTATGGATCCTGCGCATAGTAGGGTGACTCGTGCTCGTAATCGGGCTCGTGCGATTCGTAGTTGTCTTCAGCGTACTTATCTTCGGCGTAGATGTCTCGTGGGCCGTAGGGGTCGTAGTTTGAATGGGGTTGTGCGTGTGCTGGTGTATGCGAGCGATGGAAGTAGTCATCTGCGCGGATGGCGTCTGGGGAGGTGTACTCTGGTGCCGGGGTGTGTGTCTGTTGGTATGGGCGCGAGTGGGACATGTTTCGTGTTGGTTGTACATTTGCTGGCAATGGCGGCACTGGAGGAGCTGGGGAATTGTGGCGATCAAGGGGACTGTAGCCCATTGCGGCCGCGTTGCCTGCCAGGGAAGCCGAATCCGACATCATTGACGTTTGGGTTGTAGTTCGAACCAGCGGGGGCTTGGTGTCGAAATCCAGGTTTGGCAGTGTTGGGTTTTGCTCTGGGTGCGCTGCTGAGTTCGACCGAGTGTATGGGGGCAGAGTTGTTGCAGTGGTACTCCGAGAAAGACTAGCCACAGAAGTTACAGGCACCTTCTCACCAGTAATGGACGGTAGTGTCGGTTTCGAATCCGAGCTGACCAGACTTGGCTGTGTGGGGGTTCGGTTCTGCAATTTGAGACCCTTTGCCAGTGCTTTGTTGTTCTTGCGGTGGACAATGCGCTTGAGACGCTGTCCAACCTTGCGACGACAGTATCTTGAAAGCGTACCGTCCTCCGCTGGGATATGATGGAACAGGAAGATCAGGTAGAGCACGATCGCTGAGATCAATTTCAAGACGGAAAGCACCCAGATGACCAGCGTGAAGAGCATACCAAATAGAACGACCGCCTGAAGGTTGTTGTCCTCAGCCAGAATTTTGACATTATTGAAGAACTGCGAGGCTCCAGAGCTGCCATCGTCCTTGGCTGCGTTTTTACCGCCAGGGAGGAGATCCATCTGCATGACTGAGTAGAGTGTGATGGCATTGATAACCTGACGCGGGCCATCTGCAAAGACTGTATTCATCCAGAATTGAAAGGAGAAATGCGCATAGAGAGCAACATATTCAGCTGCTTTCCTGTCCTTGGTCAACTCGGCAAATACAAGGAATCTCCTCCATCCACGTCCCTTTTTGCCCAGCCGAAAACTCTGGATACGAACGGCCAGCGGGTCAAGGAAGCTGCGAGTGATACTACCAGAGCGCATGGCCCGAACGGCATGGATCCATCGGTAAACCAAGATGACGAACGAAGCGATAATGCACGCGGCAAAGATCCATCGCGAGATGTAGAACGGAATGGCAGGTTCTACTCGCCCAGCCCATCGCGAGAAGGCCAGAAGATTCACGGCAGTGAAGACATCGACACCATAGACAGCGAGAGAGATGAAGAGGAATATCCATAGAAAGAAATATGAGAATCCGGTCCAGCAAGACTCAGACTTGAAGTCATCAAGATTCTAGCGCAGGTCAATTTCCCAAGTTCCCTCCGCGTAATTTTGCTCTGGAAACTTACCACATAGTCCCACTTCTCCTCCATTGCGGTCGCCTTCTCGCGGTCTCCGGAGCAAGACATTGTATAGTAGACCTGGTCCTGCCAGGGAGCAATCGGTCGTCAATTGAATGGTGAGATGACGGAAGCTTAGATGGTGACTTCCTCGGGCCAGCCGGGCAAAGTCGTGAACAGAGTATCAAATGAGTGGTGCGAGGGAAGTATCGTAGATCGGAGCGAAACGAGTGACGGAGAGTGAAGTCTTAAGCGCATGAACGGCGCATAACTGCGCGAGGCCAGGGCGATCTGTCAGAGTTCGAGCGCGAGGCTGTACGTGTCAATGAGCGCTTGTGTTTCAGAGCGCATTGAATTCAATGCGGGTCGAGAGCTAAGATTGGCGGATTCCTTTGTCGCCAAGCAAGGGGGGAAGGGAGGCGGGGAGAGTCAAGTGCCGGCGTGTGGAGAAGGAATGTCAGTTTAGTGTAAATCAGGAATGAAAGAGAGACTGGAATGAATGGAAACTCTGGAGGTCAAGAGAATGAGGTTGGAAAGGGGAGAAAGATGAAACAGTGCGGCAGGGGGTGGAGATGCGCGATATGCACTTTAGGGCTGACGCTTGGCTTTGATTGTAACATCGCCCGGGTTGGCTGGTCTTGATTGTTTTGATGGGGTTAATAGTCTTGGTAGTTAGTCTATGGTCTATTTTCTTGTGTTGAATTGAGCACCTCTGACTTAAGACATCTGGTTTACAGCTAACATAATAGGTCAACATTAACATACTGCCCCAGATAATATCACTGGCCGAGCACGCGCCCGAGGAGGGTCCCTACTGAACCCTGGCCCACATCTTGACGGCATTGAACTGAACAAGAAAATGAAGAGGCGTGTTCAAGTGGTCTATAAACACCCCTTCCATAACTTACTGTGCAGTGAACCGAAAACAGTTCGTCAAACCCAGATAACCGAATCCCACTGGTGAATATTCTCCTCAAATGCTGCTAAGCGCCATGGTAACCGCTCTTGGGTTTCAAAGATGCATTGCCAACTCATTAGTCTGCCAGGGTATCTCTCAGCTAAGTATAGCAGGACTGGCAGCCTGAGGCCTATCATCGACACCTGAGGTGTCAAGTGTCACCCCTCTCACCTATCTTTCCCCCATCTTTTCTCCAAGTCGGCGATTAAATCGACGCATCATCTGTAAGACTCCCAAATCCCTCCCCAAGTTGCCCATTTCGAGGCAATGCCGAGAATTGTGGCAGTCGACACGTTTGAGGTCTCACCTCACCTCAGCACTACCAGTGCCTGCACTAAAGCGATCCAGTGGCGTGCTGCTTCATTCAGGCTCAATGGCCCATCTCGCGACAAAATATGATACACAATACAAAAGTGGATGAGTGCCAAGCTACCATCATTGGCCAAATTCCCAATGGTGACGTCGATTAGATGCAACTCGGAAGTCCTGCTCGCAGACCGCATTTATAAGCTCAGGTGAAGCATAACTTGCGGGGCAGCTTATAAAGAGCTCCCCATTCCTCCCCCTCAAAGTCGCTCACTTGAACATAAATTTAGAATCATATACATATAACGTTTTACATACTTCGATTTCAAGGTTCCCAGCCATGTCTTCCCCAGACATCCCCAACAAACCAGCCAATGGCATCTCCTACTACACCCCAGCCCAAGATCCCCCCGCTGGAACCGCAGCAAGTCCCCAATCCGACGGCACAAAGCCTCCGAAACTCTTTCAACCCTTCAAAGTACGTGGCGTAACATTCCACAACCGCATTGGTCTCTCCCCACTATGCCAATACAGCGCCGACGACGGCCACATGACAGACTGGCACGTGGCGCACTTGGGCGGCATCGCGCAACGCGGTCCAGGATTCCTCATGGCAGAAGCAACCTCCGTCCAAGCAAATGGGCGCATTACACCGCAAGACTCGGGACTCTGGAAAGACTCGCAGATCGAGCCGCTGCGCCGTGTCATCGAGTTCGTGCACAGCCAGAGTCAGGTGATGGGTGTTCAGCTTGCTCATGCTGGGCGGAAGGCTAGTACTGTCGCGCCTTGGCTCAGTAAGGCGGACACTGCGACTGCTAAGGTCGGAGGATGGCCTGATAATGTAAAGAGTCCCAGTAATGTGCCCTTCCATGCCAGTTTCCCGACACCAACCGCTTTGACGTTGGAGGAGATTGAGGAGTTCAAGAGGGACTGGGTTGCTGCTGTTAAGCGTGCTCTGAAGGCTGGCGTGGACTTTGTTGAGATTCATAATGCTCATGGGTATTTGCTTATGAGTTTCTTGTCGCCTGCTACCAATGATCGGACTGATCAGTATGGTGGGAGCTTTGAGAATCGTATTCGGCTTTCGTTGGAAATTGCCAAGTTGACTCGTGAGACTGTTCCCGAGAGCATGCCTATCTTCTTGCGTGTCTCTGCTACGGACTGGTTGGAAGAGTCAATGCCTGATACGCCATCCTGGCGTGCGGAGGATACGGTTCGATTTGCAAAGGCGCTGGCCGATGCTGGGACTGTTGATGTGTTGGATATTAGCAGTGGTGGAAACCACGAGAAGCAGCATATCCATGCAAAGGCTGCTTTCCAGGCACCATTTGCCGTTGAGGTGAAGAAGGCTATTGGAGATAAGCTCATGGTTGGCTCAGTCGGTATGATCGGTTCTGCTTCTTTGGCCAATTCCCTGCTGGAGAACGATGGGCTGGACTTTGTCCTTATCGGTCGTGGATTCCTCAAGAATCCAGGTTTGGTCTGGGCTTGGGCTGAGGAACTTGAGGTTGATATTTCCATGGCTAATCAGATTAGATGGGGCTTTGCCAGTCGCGGTACTGGTGGCGGCCCTTACTTGCACAACAAGAAGCAGAAGCTTTAGACGTTATCTCTAGATATTTGAGTAAATTTATATTCAAATATGAACTATGATGAAGTGATTGTGGAGCTATTCATGGATGTCCATTGAATCTAGCTGTAGGGTGCCGAGCTATATAGCCTGCGATATCAATTGCCCCATTAAGAGTCCTAGGGGGGCTGCATTGATTCTGATATGTAGCCAGCCCCAATTCAAGCCAATTCCTTCTCATATCAAATTTCGCAATCAATCGAATCTCCTCCTCTCCCCGATTTTGATCCGTCCGGACGAAACCATCGCACCGGCCGGCCGGCCCAAAGATGGACCGATCAATGATTTCATATATAAAGCGCCCCTAAACATCAGTAAATCAAGCCCCAAAGTCCTGATATGTCCAACTGTAATTGAATCGCAATATCCAAAATTCAAAATGGTATCCCTACCCGATGTCCAATTCTCAAACACCCAGATCGCCAAGCTCCCAGACCTAGTTGCTGTCTTCATAGGCGCAACGAACGGAATCGGCGAAGCAACCCTCAAAGAATTCGCCCGCTCAGCCAAACGTCCTCGCACATACTTCGTGGGCCGGTCCCAAGAAGCCGCGATCCGCATTACAGCCGAATGCCGACAGATCAATCCGGACGGCGAATATACCTTCATCCAAGCAGATTTGAGTCTCATCCGAAACGTTGACGATGTATGTCGGGAGATCCAAAGAAGAGAGAAGAGGATCAATCTTCTTTTCCTTAGTTGCGGGAGCATCAAGTCTGGGTCTGGTGAGTACATGGACTAGTACGTCGAATTCAAGAGAGTTCCGGGGCTGATGTGTAACAGATACATCGGAGGGTCTTAATATCATGCTTGCAACACAGTATTACGCACGCATCCGGTTCGCTATGAACTTGCTGCCGCAGATTCAAGCTGCGAGTGGTCTCCGGCGTGTTATTAGTGTGCTGGCGGGTGGACACGAAGGACCAATTCACGAGGATGATTTCCAAGCCAGGAAAATGAATATCTTGAGTCTGCGTGGACATGTTGTTTCGATGACCGATATGGCATTTGAGAATCTGGCGGCGCAAGCGCCGGAGGTCAGCTTTATTAATGACTATCCTGGTACGGTGAAGACGGGTCTTCATCGTGAAGCGGAGGGATTTCTGATGACGCTCATGGTATGGGTTTTGGCGATTATTGGGCCTTTTCTCTATATTCCTATTAAGGAGTCTGGAGAAAGACACTTGTTCTTTGCGACGAGTGCTCAGTATCCGGCGCGTTTAGGTGAAGATGGCGTTGGGGTTCCCTTGGTGGATGGGCTTGAGGTTGCCAATGGGCTTGATGGGAAGGCTGGGAGTGGTGTTTATAGTATTCATTGGTCTGGAACTCATTCTGGTGAGAAGGTTGTCAGGTTGGTGGAATCGCTGAGGGGACAGGGAATGGTTGAGAAGGTATGGGAGCATACTGTTGGCGAGTTTAAGAGGATTACGGATATGAGGAGACACCGGGAAGACTGAAAGAATGTATGCAAAGGAGTGCATCACGATCTGAGTCGGTAGTAATTTACTCACGTAAAGTTACGTAGCAAGCCGTATCTATAGCGTATATCTAATATGAATCTGTAGCCTTATATTTTGCTTAAATGTGGATAAAGTCATCATTCATCATCAGGACTCTAGAAACACAGTCACGAGAGTGGTATAGATCATGCAGACAATCCCCAGCGCAATAATCACTATATCTCGTCCTTTTGCCCACCGATTATTCGCAATACCTTTCCAATGCAGATACGCCGGATAAACAAAGATCAAGGGAACACACAAAACGGATCCCACCAAGGCAACGAATTTATCCAATTGCCTGGCACCTAGTGCTGCAATCAAGCCACAAAGAACGACAAGGCCGGTCCGGAACATATTCTTTTTCCACTTGATGAGAGGGGCTCGCTGGCCAGATTTGCGCCCGAATATCCTTGCTTCCAAAATCCTCACAGCAGGGAACAGCTGCATTGGTGTGCCCACAAGAATAGCCAGTGAGAAAGACAACCGAACGAAGTTGACGAAATTGTTTGTCTGCGGGAAATTGCTGATGATATTGATCTTTGTATCGCTGCCAAATGCCCCGTATGAGAGCACTCCGACAGAAGCGAAAAGAAAAGTGATAAGGGCCATGACGGTGTTGAGGATGCGGCCAAAATGGTGTGGGTGTGACATCGAAGATTGGATAGGGAGGACCAGCCCTATACCCTCAAACAAGAACACGGACGACCCGATCATTAGGATGAATTTGTTAGGGTTGAACAGTCTGACAGTGGGCTCTAGGCCATCGCGAGAAAATTTTGAAAGATCGGAGTAGTATATGTACCCAATGGCGATGAAGATGAAGACATCTGCAAGTAAAGCTACTCCTCCGAGACGGGAGATTTTGCGAATGAAGGCGAGAGGCACGAGAACAACTAATTGTAGCGCGATGATAAAAGAAATGGATGACGGTGTGCGGATATAATCGGTCGCCACGCCCTCCACAAATGAAAGCAGGTTGTCCGCAGTAAAAGCGATGGCGGCACACACGAACCCAAGCTGCGACGTAGTGATCGAAACACGAATCAAGGAGCGAAGATGCGTGCTGGATATAGCTTCTCCAATATCGCCGTAGCCGCCGCCATACCGTCTTTGGCATTCTAGCAGCAAGTGAAAACAGGTAGTGGTCATTATCGAGACCGCGATAAGAGCAACAGATGAAAAGAGTATGCCGCCGTTGCTGAAAGCCTTGGGAAGAAAGATGATGCCGGTTCCGATGAACGCCTTGAGGAGTGTGAAGAAAGTTTTTACGTCTGACGCGTCCCCTCGAGAGCTTTCATGACGGGCAAGCAGTGGTCTCCTTTCCCCCTCTGCTTCATCAACCGGTGCCCCGATTGTTTCAGCATCTGTCTCATCTTCCGACTCAGCCAGGTCTTCACCGGCGAACCTGCCGTATAGTTGTAAAAAGTCCACGAAGCTCTTTGGCGTAGATATGTGGGTGACGCCACGCTGAGAACGAGCCAAAAACTGCCGACGAAACGCCCCTGGCTCATTTCGTATCGTGCTCTCTGGATCATCGTCTGCTTCCAGCCTTGGGGAGTAGGAGAAAGTTGCTGCGCGCTGATTCAATCCGGCCCGTTTCGAACGAGCTTCAATACGATAGATGTCGCGATGAATATCCCCGCCTTGCAGTTTGAGAGAGGATTGTTGGTTCTCATCGTTGCCTGCACTGTTTGCATCACGCCCACCATCGCCATCTTCAGTAATGGCCTCACACGCTCCGGTAAATCGGGGATGCAAATGCTGGGAAATGACTTCTGCTTGGTTGTCAAGCTCTTCTTGATTTCGAGTATCCGCCATCGTCTCTCAACGTCTGTAGAAGGGCGAGTCGATACAGTACCCAGAGCCCCTTTTATTTGTAGTAAATACACGTGGGTAGCAAGCTGGAAATGTTCAAAACAGTTGAAAGCACTAGCCAACAAACAATCTTGGAAGTTTCTGCGGCATGACGTCATGATCATGTCCATTCTAGACTCTCGCACAGCGCATGACGCCTGGGGCTCGGCCCGACCCAGCCCAACCAGGCCCCAAGCAACAAACATCGGGGGCTCAGACTCGGCCTTAAGGCTTTATGAACCCCAGACCATGCAAATATCTCTTTACGCCATGTTTAGCCCCCATTTCTGGACCTCAATTGGGGGTATTCCATTTGAAACTTGTAGTCGCGCGCATTAACTTCATAATTGTTCCATCTTAATAGGTTTCTGTATCATAGAAATACAGGTTCTTACTAGTCAACTCATAGTCTATACTTTACAGCCTCGCCCAAACAAAAGAAGTAAACGTTCCTACGCAAAATCATGTGCTAGAATTCTATGAACTATATGTACCGTTAGACTCGGTTAAGTCTATGTACGATGGTGCAACAAAAGTTTTTGGCCGCGTGTACTTCGGGCTTCTGAACCACTATTTCTGGCCAGAAATCTCCGGAATTCATCCAATTGAATAGTGTAATGGAAACTCCGCGATGGCATCCTGGAATAGCAGACTGGTCCATAGTGAATAGACAGAGCATGAGGAACACCCAACAATATGTCATAAAGCAGGATTATTAGGGTAAGGATCATATGAAATAAAAGAGAAGAACAGAGATCATTGAGAATGGTTGAAAATTTGATTGAGACCTGAGCGAGGTTGGGATCAATTGAGAGACCAGGAATAAACTGAGGACATAGACAATTGTAGTCAAATTGTTTGATGCTCATTTTAACCAGTAATTCCTTCTATATTTAAGTTATCCCTTCTCTGGTTAAATCTTTTAATCGTATACGTATTGACTCGATTTATTGTTATATCCCAAGGAATCCGTAAGTCCTCGATTGCTCGTTGCATCCGTAGTAATCCGTTGAACCACTTTGTTGTTATATCTTGAAGTCATGGACGTTTACGGAAACTTTGAATGATTTCATATAGTTCTCGATTTTTCTACGGAAATCTTGCCTGAGCTATCATGGTTTGAGGATTGCAATTCAGCACCAGACATTCCGAGCTCTATTACCGTCATCGAAACACGTCCTTGAAATAAACTTGTCGGATTCGCACGCGACTTGTCACTTGAATAAATAAACTGCCCGTGATATACTTTCTCCTAATGGGTGGGAGTTGGCCTTGGCGACAGGCCAATATTCGTAGAGGTCTGAACTACGAATGCGAATGCGAATATCTCAAATTGTTACGAAAATGTATTCGTGCCGACCCCTACAGCCAGGCATTTTGTTCTGAATCTGTACATAGAACGCACGCTTTGACTTTGAGTATATATCCTATTGCTCCCGAGGTCTATCCTATCTTCCACTTGCAGATAACTCAAAAGGTTGCAATGTTGTTACAAGGTCTTAGGCAAAGAGGCCCCTTTAGCAAATCCCCACCGATACTGAAGTCGCGCACCATCAGCCGACGCATTTGCAGAATGCGGCTATAGAGACTTATCGGCCCAAAACTCAGGTCCCGATTAGAATGAGTCGCACGACACAGATGAAGGGGTTTGTTCAATAAGCTCCAAGTTCACCAAGGATTTGGCCTCTGGCTCCAAGTTGCAGGAACCGTCATTCTTCAAGATCGTGAACTTGGTCTCGTAGCTGCGGTTTATGTTAGGTGGGCTTCAACAACCAATTTGAATATGGAGAAAAACGAACCTTTCAACTGCACATGTTGAGTTCTTGTAGTGTGCCTTGGTCAGGCCGTAGAGGTGGAACTTCTTCTCAATTGGGTAATCCCCATCGATGGACACAGTGGTAGGGAAATGCTACATTTGACCAGAGTTAATTATCTCCTGGATTCGACTGTTTCTGAGATGCTGGGAATCAACATACCTCTCTAACCATGAGTCCATCTTTCACATCTTGCGATGGGTTCCAGCCTGCCAGCTCGATGGTTGAATGAGCGTCGAAGAAAGCGCTGTATCCAGCTGCGGTGGTATTGGTCGCTTCAGCAGCCTGGTAGAATCTGCAATTGATCAGCTTTCGATGAGACTTGAGTAGCTTTGGCCGAATCGACTTACGACCCAATCCAATTTGCGAAGGCAGGATCAACACTAGCCTCTGGGGCATAGTAGGTCAGATTCACAGCTCCTGTGCTTTTAGCGAAAAGACCCAGGAGCGCCACAGCCCAAGTTGTGATATGCGTAGAGTGAGACAGCATGTTGATTTGATGAATGAGAGATCTGCAAAAGACTTTCGATCGAGCTATGAAGACTTTCACATAAGCTCCGCCGGCGTAGAGATATGCTTTATATACCCCTATTCAGATGGTAACGGAGATCACTTTGGTCTGCCCCGTAAGTCCACTGTAGCTCATACGAGGCTCGGTATTCGGCTGGCCAAAAGCACCGGTTTAGATCAACTGGGAATCTTCATCCGAGGTGAACATCCGATATTTAGCCGTTATTAACACTAACGGTGGTAGATTGTTTTCTCCGAGATGCGTGTCGGAGGAGAATCGGGGCTGTGGAGCAGTTCATCACTTTTTTGGAACATCAATGATTTTCTTTTTTACATTCGATTGGTGCCTTCGAATCATGGAAGCCCCTGTATCATACTGCGACCTCCCCACACAAATCCGAGAGGGTCCACCTAAACCCGAACCCTTTCACCATAAGGCAAGATTTGCATAGCCCCAGCATTCGTCAGAAGACTCAGAACTATACTCTGCGTAAGGCTAATCCTCGGACATGAACTCCGTTTCGAATTGCTTGATTCGAGAAGCACCAAAGACAAATATAAAACCTGACATTCCTTTGAGCAATGTGTATCAATTCGCTCATTTATCACTTGACTTTTCTTCACTCTCTATCTCATCTCCCTTCTTCTTTACCTTTGTCGCCATGCCAGCTCCGGGCTCGCTCCTACATAGGAGCCTTGCTGCTTTGCTTCTAGGCACATCCGCCGCCCATGCCCAGATCTGGGATCAAGTGATCGACACCACTGGGGGACCTGTCCAGGGTTTCAAATACTTCAGCACCGAAACTCTCGAGGACTTCTTCAATGTTTCTGAATCCAACGTGACTGCGTTCCTTGGTATTCCATATGCTGCTGATACTGGTTACCACAGTCGTTGGAAAGCTCCACAACCGCGTCAAGCTTGGAAGGAAACGCTCAACGCCACCGAATTTGGCTCGCCGTGTCCGACTAAGTTCACCTCTGGCTATAGCGAGGACTGCCTGAGCTTGAATATCTGGACGAATGCAGATTCGGTTCATGCGGGACTCCCTGTGATGGTCTGGAATCAAGGTTCGGATCTGCCCAGTGATATTCCGTACTGGTATGGTGGCGGAATGGCAATGAAAGATGTCATTCTTGTTTCTTTTAACCGCCGTGATGATGCATTGGGATACCTTGCTCACCCAGAACTGAATAAAGAGGGACTTGAGGCTTTCGGCCATGAGACATCAGGAAATTATGGTGTCCTGGACTTTTTGGAAGTCTTAAAGTGGATAAAGGCAAACATCGCCGGCTTTGGTGGTAACCCAGACCGTGTTGTGATTGCTGGTCAGTCATTTGGCTCGTCACAGGTCTATCATGCAGTGAACAGCCCGCTTTTCTCAGGCTTGTTCCATGGTGCCATCTCGGAGTCTGGTATTCGCTTCCCCCGTGACCCTATGCTGGCAGGCCTTGCCACCTCGTATAACAATATGTCCGCTGCTCTCTCACATGGGTTGAACTACACTGCTTTCCACAATGTTTCCACCATCGCACAATTACGATCTCTATCATTGTCTGATCTCATGATTGGCTCTGGTGACAGTGTTAATAGCACCTGGATTAACTCGATCACGGCTCTTTCCGCGGGCTATCCCGACATCTTCAAGCCAGTTCTGGATAACTTCGTTCTCCCGTCAACTTATCTGGAGACCCTGGAACACGGCCCAGCAAATGATGTGCCTCTGATTACAGGAAACACCTTGGATGAATCTGGCGCATCACCAACAACAAACTACACCCTTGCGCAATACAGACATTACAACTTTCTCCGATATGGCAATCTGTCGGAACGGTACTTCAAGCTATATCCGGCCACCGACAAGAAAGGTCAAAGCACAGCCAATGCTAGCTGGAACGATGCTGCCCGTGACCAAGGCAAGGTTGGTGCCTGGGCCTACGCTACTGATTGGTATCGCTCCGCCTCCTCCAATTTCTATACCTATTTCTGGACACACGCGCCCCCAGGCCAGACCGAAGGAGCCTTCCATATGTCCGAGATTATGTACGCATTGAATGCGCTCTACTCTTGCAACAGCACGTATCCATTTACTTCTGAAGACTATGCCATTGCAGAGAAGATGTCTGCTTATTGGGCAAACTTCGCCAAAACCTTGGATCCGAACAATGGCGATTCTTACACCGGGTCTGGTCACTTGCCTCGTTGGAATGCCAACTCGCCTAAGGGTGATCAGGTTGTCATGGAGCTAGGAGATTCCTTCTCTGCAGTCGAGATCACTAGTCAAGAGAAAGTCGATTTTGTGATGGACTATTTCCATCAACAGCGTCCTTACTAGAGAAAGGTCCGACAGACTGAGTGTATTGGTTGCTGGACCATTGTATATCATTTTCTTCACTTCTCAACGTTAGCCACTACGTTCTTCTGTTATCTTTCAATTCAATCGAAAGTTTCATTTCTGGCTTTTTGTCTACTACTGCTCCCAGCTTCAGGAAAAGATATTTACCCCAATGTAATACTGGTAGCGGTGACTTTTTATGTATTCCACATCAAATGTTGTTCTCCGTCCAAAAGGCTACTAGTTCTAGAGTGTCCTAAAATACAACGTTCTGCATGATGGAACTCTTAACGCTTGACTTGAGAAAAACCAATCTTCCATGGGAGAAGATAACGTTCTCGCCCTCAAACCTCTCCTGCACCCTGTCTCCACCTTCATGACGCATGGGTGGAATATTATCTGAGTATTCACAGAGCCAATCCTCAAGGTCATCAACTGTCATTGATCAAACAGATATGCCGCGGGGTAGAGAGGAACGAGAACAGTGTATGGTGTTCCAGGGACAACCGACGCTTTATGAACGGACGGTTCAGCGAGAACTCTCGTTTCATTGAAATCTTTCGCCCCTTCATCGCGGTGCGAGAGCCGGAAGAACCCTCTCGCAAAATTGTTCATGGGCTCACCATGATTACCACGAAAAGTGACAGGTTTCCCTTCACTATCATGAGCCCGAATGTAGACAAAGAGATCCATGTCCATGGATTGAGTCATGACTTCAATCCCCAGGTATGGAGATCCTAAAAGCTCAAATGGAGCTCAGAATGGGGCTTCAAGTGAGAAGTGAATGTTGTCCTTGAATCTACGATACGAAAACGAGCACTTTTCATCCGTAGGCTTCACGAGTGACATTTGTTTGTCCGGGGTGAGGTAGAAGCTGATATCTTCTGCATCAGGGGGAGGGTAGACGACTTCGTTCTCGGGGTAGAAGGTATCACTGCCATTGAAAGCGTGAATGCTGCCCGGCAGGTGAAGTTCGGGGTCTGTCCAGTTACCCGAAATATAGAATGGAACTTTGATGTCGGAGAGCTTTCAGGCTCTATCAAACACAGCCCAGACACCCTCAGTTGGATATTCGGTTGTAGCGCAAAGATGAGGATAATCGACTCTGTTGGCAACAAGTTCCTCATCTTTGAGCAATCCATCTTTGTTGCCACCCTGAGATGGGACGACGATGTTGTTGTACCACTGAAATTGGAAGTTGTTGCTGTAGACGCCGCCACGTCGAACAGCTTGGTACATGGAGCAAGCTGACTCGTATGACATGACACAAGTCAAGTGTGGTGGCTTCTGCATGGCAGCCCAATATCCCACCATCCCGAAGTAACTGATTCCGGAGAATGCGACTTTAGCATTTGACCATGGCTACACAGCTGCCCACTCTACCACACCGTAGAGGTCTTCGATGTCGGTTCTAATTAGCTTTGATCTCATGTCTTCGTGTTTTGAATGGGGAGTTGAAGCCTACCTTGGCCCTCAGCATCTTCCTGTATCTGGAGGGACCTTTCCAGTCCAAAGGGGTCGAGTCTTCCTTGGCTGCCGCCAATACCGCGAGTATCAACTCGAAAAAGAGCATAACCGAAGTCTCTGCACTTTTGGTCGAAGAAGTCAGCAAACACCATTAGCGAAATATTATCAAAAGCCATACACCCAGATAGTAGGCTCGCATAACTCAAAACAAGCATCCGGTCCCAAAGGCTTGATATTCTTGTACATCTCTGCGTATATCGGAGTTTGGGGCAACCCAAAAACGGATGCATGAATATCTTTGCCATAGGGGCCCATGCTGCAGATTACAGGGACCTTCTCGCCACTTTCGGATGCAGAAAATGGCAGGAAGAGATCCGCACAAAGTTCGATTCCATCACGCATGGGAATATAAGTATGCCTAATGCGAGTGTATGCTTAAATGTCGGCTTGGAAACCCTCGTATTTGGGGCGAGGTGATGCCATGGTAGATCAAATTTGGAAGAAAAAGGCTTTTGTCGGGCAGGAGGCAGGTATGTAGAACGAAGGTATATTCAGAAAAGATAAACTATTTCAGAGGAACCAAGCTTGATAGTCCCCTTTCTACATTGTTCGGGTCTGCCCCCAGAAGTGTGGGCATCCGACGGTTCCCTGGGAGCCGAGAGAGATAAGTATCTACATGTACCCCATGATTATACGTATATGTACTTGATCACACAAGGAAATGGATCCCTGGAGACCCCACCGCAGGTCCACTCTAGGCCTCCGGCGCTGCGACTTCCGCTTAGTCAATAGCATGCCGGGCGCCCGGGAGTCTCCGGGGCCCCTGAGCCCCGGAGATTCGGTGATTATTCAACTTCACAAGTCCCCATTCGATCACAGTTAGTACTGGATCCAGAAATAACCACGCTTTATAATGGAAATATCGCGCATTCCGCCTAGTAACTCGGAGTCAATTTTTGTCCACTTCGGATGTTCACTTTCGCGATCAGATATAAAACAGCAATGGCAGACAACGATGTACATTCACAATTGGGACTTTCTGGCACTGCTATTACCTGGTCGCGGTCTCCAATGATTCCCGGAATCAAGCAGCTCATTGTGCTCAGACGCAAGGCTGGAATGACGCGTCAAGAATTCTTCGACTATCATTATCAAGTGCACGGAGCCATCAGCACAGGCACCAACTCCTGGTGAAACCCCACAGTATGTAGAGAGCCCCGAGAACCTTGGAAAAAAGCAACCGACCATACATTGGTGAAACTCTGACATAGGAAATATTTCCAAACTCACTTTAATGACTCAGCCTACCATCCTCAAGGTCCAAATTTTGACCTCAACTCTCACCCTCCCTGGGCATTTGGGGACGACATCACCGAGCGTGAATGCTTCGAGAATTTCAAAGCACTCTTCATCCATGGAAAGGCAAATTCGCCGGTCAACCAGGTATTGTAGGCTAACTACAAGGGCATAAAGTACCTACCAAGACAATGATAACAATTTCAATATTTGATCGCCAAAGTGTTTGCCTTCTCACTTCTAAGGTTTCAACTAGAATGTCTGACTGCCGACTAAGATGTCCAAAGCTCCTGGACATAGAAATCTCAACTGTATTCACTGGATATATAGCCTCTCTGATGCTGTGGATCTTAGTTAAGTCTTAATTTCGGGCTTCGGGTCACTTTCATTCTCAAAATTCATAATAAGATCAAATGAGTGAATTGAAATGTTGATGAGATAAACATTGACCACGACTTTCGGTGCAGACAGCATTTGAACCAAGAACCAAAGCATAAGTAGACTCCGGCGCTCATAATTATCAAACTAGTCTTAATGATCTCTCGGTTGGAGTGACGTGACTAGATGGAGAATCGCCTACATAGCACTACCTAGAGATTGGGGAGAAACTCTGACCAATCACGGAAGAAAGCGAGACTGAATGGGCCGCGCATTCGGGGCTTGCCGACTCACACTGTACGGAGTACTCCCGATGTAAACCTATTTGCTGATCTTGCTTTTCTATTCATTCTTATTCAAGTCACTCCGACTGACCTGTTCGGGGGCCAAGCAATCTAAACCGATATCGGCAAACTATGAAAGGCATGGTGCATCAATCGTGATCTTGCTTTTTTATATGCCGATATATTTTGCTTTCTCATACACTTTTGTTTGTTGTCGGTTTGAGATCTTATCCGAACAATATATCTACTCACACACAGATAGACGCATCAGAAGATGAGTACTAGCTTTACAGGCCCACTTTCTGTGCAGAATGTTGAGCACTGGAGAGAACTATGCCAGGATCTCCCAACGGGTGTTTCCCCTGCCACCAGTAGCAGCAATTTCAAAACGCCAGTGAGGATATCTGAACCTTGTCAAGGGGGAAACTTGAGCTCACTCGTACACCCAAGGCATGTGCGGCCAAACCCAAAGCCAAGAACTTTAGCCGTAAGTTCGTCAAGGAGTCTAATGGCAATACACTAAGGCCAGCTTTTGCGCTAGATTTCATTTCCCCCGAATCAGCTAGCCGCACGGTATGAAAAACTTCAAAATCTGTATCACAAGCAGTGGACACACCTCAGCAGAAGAAAACATGTTAATGGTGTTGTGTGCCATAGGGCTCTACGTTAAAAGTTACCGCCAAATACTTGAAAACCCCAGGTAAAGACAAGAATCTCCCCATGACATCATGGGCTAACGATGCACTCAAGGAATAATTTCTCTGGGGGGTGGATTGCCTTCGCCGGACTTATTCCCTTTCGAAAGGGTTCGAATAGATGTTTCTCAGCCCATGCACGATCATGGCCACTCCGACTCTGCAGTCACGCTGGATGCCAAAAAGGGAGATGTGCGGAAGGGCAAAGGCTTTTATGGTAATTCAATCATGCCGCCGATGACAATCCATCACACCTTTCAGACTGACGTGAGGAAAGACCTTGAGGTAGCGCTCAACTATGGTCAAGCTGTAGGATCTGCCCAATTGCTAAGATTTGTGACTGAGCATACCGAAGCATGTGCCCTCCTCGCCTGGTATTTTTTATCGATCATTCACCTGACAAGTAATTCTCTTAGATCGTTCACCACCCCCCTTACTCAGATTGGCAATGCTGCTTGACCTCTGGAACAACATATGCATGGGACTCAACACTGCGCATGTTAACTCAGCGGGGTGACTATGTCCTCATGGAAGAATACACCTTCTCAAGTGCACAAGAAACAGCCCTTCCATTGGGCTTGAAAATCGCCCCTGTTCCAATGGACAATCAAGGATTGAGACCAGACAGGCTGGATGAGATCTTAACCTCGTGGAACGTGCAGGCCCGAGGGGCAGCCAAGCCACATGTGTTGTACATGATCCCAACAGGCCACAATCCCACTGGGTGTACACAACCCGCTTCGCGAAGACAGGCTATATACATGGTGGCTCAACGGCATGATCTTTGCATTGTGGAGGATGAGCCTTACTTCTTTCTCCAATCGCGAAGGGACATGGCAAGCGAAAGTCAGGCTAAGCCCATTGACGACCAAAAGTCCTGTCATGAACAGTTCATTCGCAACTTAATTCCATCTTACTTGAGTATGGACATGGATGGAAGGGTGTTGCGTCTTGATTCGTTTTCTAAAGTCCTCGCCCCTGGGCTGAGGGTTGGCTGGATCGTGGGCCCCGAGCAGCTTGTTGAGAGATTCACTCGTGGATGCGAAACTTCCAATCAAAACCCCTCTGGTGTCTCTCAGCTCATGATATACAAGCTTTTGGACGAGCACTGGGGTCATTCTGGGTATCTGGACAGGCTGATGGAATTGCAGAGGTCTTACGCAGTACGCCGAAATGACATGATCCGTGCTTGCGAGATCTACCTACCACGCGAGGTTGTCACTTGGGAAGTGCCCATCGCTGGGATGTTTGTAAGTGCAATATCAGCTCTCTAGTATCAATCATTGCCTAACAGAACGAAGCATTGGATTGGCGTTGACTGGAGAAAGCACCCTTGCGCTGAAAGTGGGCTTTCTCCCGAAGATATAGAAGAAAATGTGTTCCAGGCTGCGGTCCAGGCAGGTGTTCTCCTCTGTCGCGGAAGTTGGTTTAGAGCGGGTGGAAGGGCCATCGAGGGATCTCTTTACTTTCGCACCACTTATGCTGCTGCTGAGTCCCATAAAATTTCGGAAGCAGTTAAGCGACTTGGAAAGGCATTCAGACTGGAGTTTCAGCTTGCAGAATGATGATGCGGAATGGTATTGCGGTTACACTGGTGAATCGAAATTGGATGAAGCAATGAACGATATCGAATCGGTTGGCATTTATCGCATTTTGTGACGGTCATATTCCTCAGCACACTTCAACATGGACAATACTTATAGTCTTCACATCAAAAGCCAGAAACGACAAATTCAATTCGATGACATGGCCTTCTGGCTCCTTGATGTAGACCGCTATAGCCAGTGTGAAATGCTTCAAGTATGACTCTGACAAGCAACTAGACAGATCCGCTAGTCATTGAAGACGTTGTGGATGAGATGCATCATGTCTTCATATCCCATAGAAGTCGTCTCCGCGTGCCACGGAGGTGACATCATTGGGCTTAAATCATCTGGATTTGAGGTTGGTACGGCGGTCAACATGGCCAAACCTTGGGTAGGTAACTGTGGCATAGAGTCATCGCGGAGTTCAGGCCCAGGTGTCGGGCATGTTTTTGTCGTCAAAATCAATGCGCTAAGCAATTTTTTGACGCTGTGGATCCGTCCAGCGACAATGGTGTTACAAGCCATCATAGATAGAACAGTCACACCCCTTTCGACCAGGGATATGGAGTCTTCTAGCCCGTGTCCACATATCGAATTTAGACACAAGGTAAAGCAGGCAGTCTCAACCATCAACGCATTTGGTGGTAGGTCCTGATTGATTGAGGGCCCTTGTCAGCACAATCATCATGCCTGAATGATTTTCTGATAAAACCAACCTTGACTGCTGATCCAACTGCAAACTGCTGCTCTGCCAATCTGATAATGTTTTTTGCAGCATCAATCGCATGGCCACGAGACTCTGTCAGAGCTGCTAACGAGAGATCAGGGGCTTCTCTTTGCAGTGCACCCCTCTGATGCTGTCTCTTCCTGTCTTGTGAATACAACAAACAAAATGGCTGGTATATTATTATAATGGAATGGTGGTATACTGGTAAGGAAAAAAGAATTAGTTGAAATTAAGGGCCCATCTCGGTGGAGATGCATACTCATCTCTAACAGAAATTTAACATTTCGTTGCTCGTGCAAGTTGCCATTGAGGACAGTTTGACAAGACTCGGAGCTTTTCGTGAGATATTGATCAAGATCACGGTGAAGCTGCTGTGAGATTTCCCATAGTGTGTCAAAGTCCATAGTATTCGAGTGCTGTGTCTTTTGGATGTCACGGATGCAATAGCCAAGCTTTCTGATTGCGCCGGGGAAAAAAAGACTGTCTGTCTCTGGAATGCTGATGTCCACTGGAAAAGAAGATGATTTGCCTAGGAGGAAGGAAATCCACCTGAGTCACGGGTCAGCGCTTGATTCAGACTTAAGCAAGGTATTGGCTGAGGGCCCCATGTTCGACATACCTTTCAAATGTGAAGACTGAAATAACAGTACTAAGAAGCTCCGGCTCGACCATAGCCTGCCAATCCGATTGAGCGACGAGTAAATGTAAACCAGCATTGAATAACTTGCGACTGGTGAGACTAAGCTGGAGGTGCGCTTTTTCATACTGGCCGACATGGGACAGATACTGGGCGTAACTAAATCAGATCGGTCAGCCACCTGGCGGTTCAGAGGTAGGAAGAAGAACATATTATAAGCAATCCATGTTGGATCGTTGAGACGGTAGTTATGTCTGCATATTTAGAGCCATAATAGTGGGACTTCCTGTAGAGAAACTCCCCAATCTCATAGCACGAGGTGGTTGTGGCTCCGATAGCCAAAATTGCCAGTGAATTGACGTGATCCACAGCAGAAATGTTCATCATCACCGGCATGCCGTATAGATTACATACTGACATGTTGAGGAATTCTGATGTCTGAAATGGAAGGACATGCGAAAGACTTTCCGTGTAATTTACTAAAAACTGTTGACATAGTGGCAGAGGAACGGATGAGAGATCGCATGGTCCTGACATCGGCATTTGCGTAATGCAAGGTTCTTTCCGTGGGAAGACTATGTCATGGTATTCAAAGAAGTCAAGGGCTTTTTTCCCGTTGAAACATGGGGCGTCGCTCATCTCGGACTCCGTGTCATGATTCAAAGCGCAATACAGGTGATATAATGCTGCCACGTTGGATGTGGGGCCGAAGAGCGCCGACATCTCTCCTAAAGAAGTCGCATGCGTTACATGAATCGGCTTTAAAACCTCTCTCATGTTGATTGATTTGGATGGCAGGTCTGTCAGAGAGCTAGAAGTGACCGGGCTTGCTGAAGACCATGATGGTGCCTGCCCGCGAGCAGGCAATAACTGCGCGGGTGGTCGACGTCGTAATCCCGTACGGAAGAGACATTCTTCATTGGTTTTTAAACATCGCTGACACGGTGACTGGCCATCACATCTCACTTTTCGGGCACGACAACGTTGACATGCTTTTGAGATATTCGTTCCCCGACTCAGTGTCCCTGGAAAGCGATGAGATTCACTTGGCAACCTCAGGTATTGGCAGACGACTGACCTTTTTGGGTCTTCGGTTGCATGATCTTGTTAGGATTGCTATACCTCATAAAGTAAGATGGTTTCCAAATCGCAAGATGGGCGACGTGACAGGTTGCGTGGAGAAAGAACCGAAAACCCGACGTTACTGCAAGCAGGGGTTAGTACTTAAAGGCCACACATTCAATGGTTCAAACAGTCCATATGTCCAGGGGCTAGGCTCAATTTTGGTCATTAAACTGAAGCGTCGGGGCGCACAGGAAAGAGAATGCCCACATGGTGTCCGAAGTAGGAAGCCTAAGGGTCCAATGTTTCAGCAGGTTTCGCCGTATCTCCGGGGCTCGGATCAAACATCCCGTTTGGTGCTCCCTCGGCCGAACCCAAAGCTGAGGCAATCTCGGTCAAATTGTTCTCAGAAAGGAAAACTTTTCTGGGGCGTGAGAAAAGTCGCAATTTGAACCATGGACTCTCAGAGAATGCACAGGTGGCTACTGCGTACATCAGTCACTACTGGAAGCCCCTTTAAGGGAGGGGAAATTTCAACGAGTCGTGGTCCTACCGACACACCCCTCGCAGGTAGGCTTAGCTCTACGCAAGATGGGGCACAGGTTACATCACAATTTCGTGGGTTCAAAGTACTATATGCATACGATCAAGAAAATCTGGTAAGCTGCGTGGCCCCAGGGTCATCACTTAATTACCTCCTCCGCCCGGGGCTGCAAGTCACGACGCTCGGGATCAAAGGACCGAAAGGAGCTGAGAAGGAATCATCCTTGCCGCGAAGGCAAACGCTATGGCCATTGTAACCACAGCGGTGAAAGCACAAAAAAAAGGCCCAGGTGAGTCAAGCTTTCAATCCCAGGTCGTTCAAACTTAGTACTTCTCCTATTGCCAAGGCGAGTCGTCCGAGTGAGACTGGGGACGTATTTGAAGTCGAACCGGGACTCCTCACCCAGGCCCATCTTCTCGTCAAGTATCATGTTGTTGAAGAAATTGCGACGGAGATAGAAAGAGAACATTAGCACAGGTAGGGATCGTTGCGGCAATTCACTTGGGCAGCTCCATAGCTCAATGGGAGTTCCCATGTAATAGGCCGCAAGCCTCCACAGAGCGATGTAGTCCTCGATCTCCTAAATACTAAGATAGATTCCCGACCGTAGAAGACCTAGCCAGACGGTGTGATACCTTTGGAAGCATTTAGTGACCCAGAGCCTTACTCTTCACATAGCTAGGCGAAGGAGAAAGGGTCGGAGAAGCTATATATTCAGGGGGGCTTTGTGCTTTTGTTTTATAGTTCATCGCCTACAGAGTACCAAGGTAAGAAGTCAATGCTTACCCAAAGGTATTGCGGCCTCCCGACCACCTTTCTACTGCTTAGTAACATAGCTTCCTAGTTACTCTTCCTTTCACATGCCTAGGCAAAACAAAAGGCCTAATAGGATCCTCCTAAACCCACCAACAATCTCACAATCTCTTAACTATTTCACAAATCTTAAAAGGGTTCTTAATAATAAAGAAGAATAGTAATAAGCCCTAGAAAGGACGTATACTAAGCTTACCTATAAAGGACGCGAAGCTACTTACGCGCTACTTAAGTATCGGTTCTATAAGTCACCTATATATAAAGAAACGGCTTCGTATATTCGTACGTAAATTAAGTACTAGGCATAGGACCCTATTAGACTTAATCAGCCTACGAATATTACTACGCTTCTTCGTATATTTAATAGATAGTACGTAGATATAACTTATATACCGGTAGAAGATAGTATTAAAAATGTTACTTAGGGAAGAGAGGTAATTAGTCTTCCAAGAGTAGTTCGTAAGTACAATTCTCTAGCGCCAATTTTGGAAGGTAGAAGATTTTGACCTATATTTGCTGTGCGTACTGAAGAGGAAATCCTAGTGTCTACACTAAGTAAGCTCTAGTAGGTCTCTATAAGGACTTCTACTTAACCAAAAAAACTGTATCATATAATCGATGTAAGTCCTAAGTCGCCGAATATAGGCTCGGTATCTATATAAAGAACTTCGCAAAAGAAATATAACCATCTACTCTAACAACATTGTAGCACTGACCTTTATTCGTATTTATAGAAGAAATATTGCCGCTCAAAGACCCTATACCGGTCTTACACCAGAAAAATATACAGTGGCGCGGATTTAGGCTTTACCGAGGTCACTGAGTCGGGGATTAATAGAATCCAACCTCAATGTATTTGACTCACCGTCGACTTACGTCACATAACGCGGCGATTTGTTCGAGACCTAGGTTATATCCCGCAAAAAGAGGTTACCCGAATGTCGGTGCGAATGTTGTTCCTAGGATCAAATTGGCACAGGATATAGAGGAACGAGGACCAGGGTGAATTTGCGTGGTTCGTTTGCTAGGTAGAGTCGGCAGCATTAGCGAGAGAACGTATGAGAGAGCGTAGAGATAAGGCGGTGCTAAGTATCTCATGCAAGCTGAAGGGATTGAGTCAATCGATAGAAAGTTTCAAGAGGACAGCAAGTCACTGCAGCGACGTGGGAATACGTCATCTCCAGACCAGAACTCCCAGAAACACCAGTAGGCAGTGCGGTTACCATCGGAGCAGGCGAAAGCTAGAAGGCAAGACGGAGGGAGGGTGAGGGGGGCTGATCAGGGCTGCTCAGAAGAGAGCAACGGGGTAAGCAGCTCAGGGTCGCTCAGTGGGCAGCTTAGGGCAGCGGGGTGACTAACTCACACTGGGATCCGGGAACTGATCGCTTCTCGAGACGGCAATGTTATCGTCAACATTATTACAGCTAAAGGATGATATTTAAACCGTACCTTCTCTATTTAAGTGTTTTGTTTCATTATTTCAGTTTACATACTATGACATAGCTTTTCCGCTTATAATTTAGTATTTGAAATTTGAAAACTTTGGGTTTAAGCTCTAGGATATTATGGAACTAGTCCGAACTTCTATTTTATCTACTAATAGGATCCTTCTCTACTACCTACCGGGCTATTATTAGGATCATTTCGACAACCCAGAGCCCCATGGGCCGGGCCCATTAACCCATCTGTCAGCAGATCACGTGCAGCACCCTACACTCTGGCCCCAGCTAAGTTATAAGTAAACCGAAGAGGAAAAGAGAAACCACAATCACGCTCAGTGAGCAAGAGAAGGACCCGCCCTGGTCCGGCCTACATGGCAGAGGTTTTCCGGTACCTGGGGTTGATGAAGCAATGCGGCTGATGCTTTCGGAGAGATTATAGCGCCGCACATGGGTCTGTTCGTTACCCAATGGAGTATTCTTTGCGAGTTCAATCCCGAATTCCGTAGTTCGTATCCAATATAATCCACTCCAAATCATGATGCCTAATCTTGATCTTTAATCCCAGTGTTCTCTTACCACGTGCGAACTTAATTAACAACCTACACGTTTTGCATATCCTTTGCCTCAACTATAACTCTCACATCATCTAGTTATCGCATTCAACAGATATCTACTTTCATCACGCGATTGCAGTCTGGATTCGACTTGAACCAAACAAAGGCAAGACTTTTGTCAGCGGCCCCCACATTTTGAATTGCTTGTATTCGCAACTCAACTTGCCATCTAGCAGGTTGCAAGTGAACTCGTGAGACAGCACTATCATAAGTATCATATATCGCTGCTTCCGGAATTAACTTCTCTGGATACTCGCCATGACCACTGTCAACGATGGCCTCAATATCGCCTTGATAGGTATGGCTACTGGGCTGTATCTCCGACCAGAATATGCCATCTTCGGCTCTCAAATTGCGACCGGCGCTATCCTCTTGGTAATTATCACGGCGCTGAAACTGACCTATCGTCTGGGATTTTACCCGGAATACTTCAGCCCGCTAAAACATATCCATTCACCTCCGGTGAGCTAAGCAACTTCCTGTCTGTCAATCATGTCTAAGCATTCATAGAATCGACACTGGTTGAAAGGAAACACAAGCTCCTACTTTCTGGAAGCCCCCTTTGAACATATGCGGGAATGGGTCAAGAAATTGCCAAATGATGATCTCATTCGATTTTATGTCGTCGGTAACCTCGAGAGACTCTTCTTGACAAGCCCAAAATCGTTGGGCGAGCTCCTCGTAACCAAGAATTATGATTTCGAAAAGCCAGAAATGATTCGAGAGAGCTTGCGACGCATCACTGGCGATGGTGTACTCCTTGCTGAGGGTGATGAGCACAAGGTACCACACAAAGTGATCGTACATCATGCATGCAATTGACACGATGAATGACAGACACAACGAAAGAACCTCATGCCAGCCTTTGCATACCGCCATATCAAGAACCTATACCCAGTATTCTGGGCCAAGAGCATCGAAATGGTGAAAATGATCGAACAAGACCTGAATGCCAGACCCTCGACTAGCGACAACGTCGTTCAAGTCAGCAACTGGGCCAGCCGAGCAACACTCGACATAATCGGCATAGCAGGCATGGATCACGATTTCGACTCTCTCCAAGACCCAGACAATACTCTTAACAAGTCCTACAGACAGATCATGCTCACCCCACCCACCTGGTTAAGACTCGTGTTCGTGTTCAGCTTCCTCATCGGCTACCCAGGTCTGTCCCGCAGATTCCCTTCGAACTGGAATACCGAGATCATGAAGAGCGGCGAAGTGATCCGCAGCGTGGCCCGCCAAATGATCCGTCAGAAGAAAGCGAAAATGGAAGACCCAGCAGCTGAAACCGGAATTGATATCGTCTCTGTCGCGCTAAGCAGTGGAACCTTTGACGAGGAGAACCTTGTCGACCAATGCATGACATTCCTCGGCGCAGGCCACGAAACAACAGCCTCAGCTCTCCAATGGGCCGTATATGCTCTCTGCAAAAACCCAGAAATGCAAACCCGCCTTCGCGAAGAAGTCCGCGCCAACCTCCCGTCCCTGAGCGACGAAACACCCATCACGGCAGCTCAAATCGATAACCTGCCTTACTTGAACGCAGTTTGCAACGAAGTTCTCCGTTTCCACCCCTCCGTTCCAGCCACAATTCGAATGTCAGTTCGCGATACCAGTATTTGTGGTAAGAATATTCCAAAAGGAACATTGTTCAGTATCTCTCCACAGATCGTGAACCGTATGGAAGAGTTCTGGGGACCGGATGCGGATGAATTCAACCCGGATCGCTTTATGGGTCCTGGAAAAGCGAACACCGGCGGTGCTGTTAGTAATTATGCCTTCTTAACCTTCTTACATGGCCCGCGCAGTTGTATTGGTCAGGGCTTTGCGAAGGCTGAGCTGGCTTGTTTGCTTGCCGCTACTGTTGGTCGGTTCCAGATGGAGTTGAAGAACCCCGATGCTAAGTTGGAGCTTCGCCAGGCGGCAACTGTTTCGCCGAAAGATGGAGTTCTTGCTAAGTTTACGTTGTTGGAGGGGTGGTAGGTTGTATCACAACGCGGGCTATTTAGTGCTGCATTGGATGAACTTGGACTTGGTATAGATTGCCCGAGAATAGCTGGCTATTCGTGTTCATATACTATCTCTTACCAAACTCTCCTCCTTTTTTCGATCTCTGATATTATACTTGGTTTAAAGCACCACCGTAGTTTGCGAGTGAGTTCCGCTTCTATCAACCCTACAGCTTTGGCACGTTGGAACAGTCTCCCTCTGTTCAACTAGTTCAGTTGCTCTTTTGAAACCCCTAGTGCCCAAGGCCCATCATCAAGAATCGTAGACCGGCGGACATCCCTGGCGGTCATCGTAGCGGTATAGGGATTGGCGCGATGCATGGATTGGCTAGAACGATTAGCAAGATATCAGATACGATACACACGAAACTTGCCGATTATCCCACCAGACCATATCGCCACCAGACAGCCATTCCATGCTAAACACATACTACTCTAGTTAGTCCTTGATCCTGACTAAGAGTGGCTCGCCGTGGACTTACTTTCGATTGAGTGCAGTGCTCAATTAACTCCCAAATTAGCCGTTGACTTTCTTCAATATCCTTTCCGACAATTCGTTTGGCATGAGCAGCCAGGTATAGTGTCTTTCGTCCGTCAGGGGCCACTTGGACCAGACGATGATAGGCAGGCGGCTTGGCTGCCAGTTCGTGAGGCAGAGGGTTTCCAAACACAGCCGGCGACGCAAGCTTTCGAGAATGCCACAGACTATGCTATGTAAGTCAAGAGTTTTTTTTAGAGGCCAGAGCTCTCAAAACAAAAGTGACGACTTACTCATGTTCAACAACGAGACTCTCAATCTCGTCTTTCTTCGCTTCAGAGAGATCGGCGTAGGCACGGCGTGTGTCTGCAAAATGGGTCCACGATCCACCCTTGACAGGACTTCCATGAGACAGCAGTATTGAATACTTGGATCGTTCTTGATGATATGATGAGTCCTATGTTGGTCAGTATTCGTGCATCTTGCTCGTTGGGGACTAATCTCCCTACTGTATGCCATAACGCATTCCCCAAACTATGATGGTACCTGCGACTGTCGACTTTTACCAGCGAGCCATCTAGCTCAATGCTATTCTCATCAGCATATAGCTACCCTGCAATATCCACCTTGCCGCGGGAAACTCACTTGGCCACGTCGAACAGTAGAGGCTCCCCCAGCCTGTCATTTTCCCGTCCGTAGAAAAACGGATTCACCTCCAGCTTTTCACCCAGCTGTTGCGAAAATGCAATATGTCGACTATTGTCTAGTCCTGTTTTGCGAAAGATCAGTACTCCATACTGGTCTTGCAACGCGACTAACTATTATCTTGTTAGCGATCTCTTGTGAGCACTTCGATGATCACCTACTTGGGCCACAATGTCTGCTGGAACAGGCTTGCTCCAATCGACGCCGTATACTTCTGCACCGAAGGAGGAATCATCCGAGCAGAGCACCGGGTGTATGGTTAATGCGCCTTGCATTCTATGAGGAACACCTGTCCGAGATGGACAGGTGTTCTCATACGACAAAATATGCATTTGATCATACATTGAACTGAGCTGCATTTGACTTGAAGTTGCGAGACAACCGTTGTTTTTGATGTCCTGTTCAACACGTTTAGATAAGACGGCTTGCAGCCCGCGCGGGCCGACCCCGAACATACCGACGCGATAGATACGGCTACCTCGAAAGCCTAGCAATATCAGCTATGAACGTAACTATTCTCTCATTGATTTCTTTCCATATCGTCGAGATGGCTTCTGTCAGAATTACAGCAGGACCCTACAAATTCCGCGCGACGTTTGAATCGTCGGCTCCCAAAACAGAGGCACTCTTCCGCTCGCTCCTCCCATACCGCCAAAAGCTGATTCATGTTCGCTGGAGCGGCGAGGGTCTGTGGATTCCACTGGGAGAAGCTGATTTTGGACTGCCATTTGAGAATCATACGGCTCACCCTGCCGCTGGTCAGATTTTGTTGTACCCTGGTGGCATTTCCGAAACGGAGATTCTATTCTGCTACGGCGGTGTTTCCTTTGCGAGTAAAATGGGTCCATTGGCTGCGAATCATTTCTTGACTATCACTGAAGGAAATGAAAAGCTGAAGGCTTTGGGTGAGCTTGTGCTTTGGGAGGGAGCTCAGGATATTTTGTTTGAGATGGATAGTGCTGATGGGTAAGCTCGCTCTTATGACTTTTACCTATGATGATTATTTGAAACTAAATTCCTTTCTATGGAATTGGGTTTAGACGTGGTTCTGCGAAATTGTAATATCGGCTTGCAATTATGGGATCAAACCGTCTATATGCAATTCGGGGAAATCAAGCGATTCCCCAAAAAGATTGCCTGCCCAGTCAACGCCAGAATCGTTCATCAAATCCAACAGCGATTGAATTTCCATATCGTCAATCTCTTTCCCTTCAATATTCGGCTGCTCCTTTTCGGAAAACAGTACTAGAGAGACTGCGTAGTGGACAATGGCTTGGAAGTCGTGCGCGAAATGAAACGTCCTTGTCGGGCTCACGCTCTCAAATATTTCTACTCCTAGTACAAGTAGTCGAGCAAGGACTGAAGATGAAGATGAAGGGATACGTCCAAACGCTTTCTCTTTATCGAAGCTGGAGAGTTGGTAGCAAATCTGAAGGTTCTCTGTTTTTCAAAAAATTAATGTGAGCGGCGATGGAGCGATTTTGATTTATATTTGTAAGAATCTTACCATCAACAATGCCTCTTATGTAGCAAAGACAAAGAAATGTTATGGCAAATGTATGGGAGATCCAAGTCGAGTCAACTGCATAGTATAGTCGACAGACTGACCCACGATCTGCATGGTATGCCCCTTCGGGAAAGCTAGACACGTTCTGGGAGTACAATGAGATAATAATATCTGCATCGCAGCTCGATTGGGACAATAAAATCTGTGCAGCAGCAGTTAAACTAGCTGACAACGCTTTTCGAAGATGAGGTTGAATTGGATCTGTAAGTGGTTGGCGAATGCGTGGAGAGGAAAATAGCGGCGCGAGAGATGCACAGTTCAACGAGAGTCGATACCACTGTACACATGTCAGAATGAGAATTTGTGGGAGAATACACAAGAATAGCTAGCGACATACCCGGGCTGAGGTGAATGGTAAGTGGCTATGGTGAGATTCCGTTTTTCCTGAGAGCGTCAATGAGGAGCAACTAAAAGATGTCATGCAAACATACGTAAGCAAGAGAACCAAGATCTGTGCATATGTTAGAAAAAAGACCCAGAATAAAGCCTCCAAAGGGTCTCACGCACCTTTCCCAATCATCCAAATCGCTATTCAACTGTTCCAAGCATTTTGGCTGTAATTGACGACCAGACCTATCCCCACAACTAGACATAGCGAGGTAAACAAGTCCGACAAGCTCCACAAGACCCCTTACGCGAGAATCAGCAGGCGACTGCATCAACTCACTCCCAACACATTTCCGCGCAACCTCAACCGACGGGCCAGGGTCAATTGATGCAGGTAGGCCGGATGTAAGCATAAGGTTGAAGTTGCAAGTGAGCAAGTTGTACCAGACTCGTAGTCTGTTGATATCATCTGCCGATGGAATTTTGCTTGGATCTTTGAATAATGATGTCGCCGATTGCTCGAGGCCCAAAAGGACGGAATATCGTTCTGCTAACCCTAGTACAACCCAGGCACTGATTTCGTTGTATCGACTTTTCGACTGAGATGTTTGACCAACGCTGGGGTTCTGGGAACCTTTATTGTCTTCTTCGTCTTCTCGACTGCATGGCATCCACTGGGCATAGAGGAGAAGTACACAGATAGACTCTAATGTAACATCCGATGGAGTGGGACGTAGTAGGAGTCTGGAAACCGCTTTGTCGAGTAATTTTGTAAGATTGTGGAACTGGAGGTGGCTCCCGATACTCTTTCCACTGGGGAGAATCCACAGCATAAGCCTATAGATCTGAGTAATTGCACTTTCCGCTTACCTTCGGTCCCCTATATCCCAAAACCTAGTACCGACTGAGCATATTGCTAGAATTAATGCTGGGCTTTGTTCAAGGTACTCCCGCCATAGGAAACAAATATTTTCATCAAGCACAGGCGCCGAGGCATGGCAATGCTGGAAAAATCTGGTTCGTGTTAGCGAAAACGCAATTCTGACAAGGGCGGTAGGACGGTACATTTCAATTGCTCGCTGGACATCCTGAACCGAGATAAGCCCCTGATATATAGGGTCATATATGCTTTTGTGCTTTTGTGCTGGGCGAGTGAAACTTTGAGTTCCTTCCTCCGCAAGTACTCTCAGTGATCGGAGTGTAGCGATAGGAGGACCCAGATGAATCCCATCAATGCTTGATTCAGGAGAATCATATTGATACTTTTGACCAGAGGACAAGTCTTGATGATGCTCAAGGTGGTTGACCTCATTCTGCTGATCTGTATTTACTGCGAGTGAACTGTTCTTTGTCTCTAGCTCCCTGATTCGCATTTCATGCTGGTTGAGTCTGATTTGAAGCTTAGCATCGGTTGTTCAACTGATAGATAGCTTTCAATGTCACCTATTTTGCATTTCAACCACCAACTGTACGAGACTCGATGGACTCTGCGTCATTTCCACTGTCGGGGCTCTATCTGTTTGAAATGAACAAGTGATGTTTAGCCTTTGACATCGCTTGCATGGTAATTGCAAGTTGGTCTCTTCAGAAGATGGTGAACACCGCTGTTTGCGCGCACGACACTAACTCAGTAGTAGTGAGTATTGGCTCTGTATATTACAATTATGCTACTCACTTGTAGACAAGCTCGAGCAATCCGACGGGTTTTGGCTGGGCGTTCATCATCAGTGCTGGGGTTGTCTGGCCAGTTGACGCTTAGAGACATGATGCGTCTTATTTGACTAGATCTAGCAAAGGGACATTACAGAGTATAAAGAATCGAATGAAGAAAAAAGGCGAATCTGGACACTCTCATTGCTCTGATAACATCTCGGACGCTGATTCGTTGGTGATACTCATTTCCGTGCTGGGGTGGAGCAACGAAGGTCCCAAAGTCTACAATCCGGTTAGGGTTTCATGACTGTTGTGACCCAAGTCTTTGAAAACAACGAGCGAACAAATGGCATTATATTCTTCCCCACAAGATTTACTCATAGAGCCAGTTGGCGACTCGGCGAGGATCTTGATCAACCCGAGACGGTACTGATGCTAATTGGCTGGGCCCACGCTTGACATACTTCCCATCTCGCACCTTTCCAAGTATCTTGCCATTTGCCCACATCACCTTGCCGCGGAGAATGGTGTATCGAGGCCAATTCACGAATCTCATTCCTTCATACGGAGTGTCTTTGGGAGTAAAGGTTAACCTCAGTTGGTATAAAAATGCCCTGTTGCAGCACTTACAATCGACGTTGTGATGTAGCATGGAATTGGTTAAATTGAAAGGCGAGAAGGTCTTCTCCGGATGCCACTAGAAATAGTAATGGTTAATATTCATATGTTGACAGCGACTCAATGCGAGGGTTAATAGCTTACGATCACGAGATCGGCGTCTGATCCGGGCATCAACGCTCCCTTCTTGGGGTAAAGGCCATACTATCGAGGTTTAAGCACGTGTTAACAGGTTCAAGTGGAAAGGCAGACAATAAATACCAATTTTGCTGGGTTTGTTGACGTTAATTCAACAAACCTTTGGGGCGTAATACGGCCACTGGCCAATGCCCCTGTATAGAGCAACGGCAGTCTTGTTTCCACACCGGGAATACCGTTGGGGATGAACCGGAATGCTCCATTTTTCCGCTTCAGCAAACTCTGCAGCTCTTCACCACTGCATGGGTTTTCGTCCTTCATACTTTCCTTGTGCTCTAAGACACCGGACGGTTTCCCATGAGGATGGTCATAGCGAAAAGGGCAATGATCAGATGAATAGATCGTAAATGTTCCGTTTGAGAGACCACTGTACAGAAGTCAGTCCAATATACCTTGTATGCAATGCGTCAATTCTTACACAAATAGTTCCTCGTGGTCGGCATCAGTCGGGGGTGGAGGTGGCGAACAGATCATCTTGCTGTTTTCGAAACATGTTGGCGAATGGAATTTCTTCTGCAAGAAAATTTAGCGGTTGCTTTTTCAATTCAGTTTGATTAGAGTACCAAATCATTCCAGGTGAGATGGAAGTATTGAGGACAGGTTTCTGCATAGATTGGCAGTCCCATTGTTTGAGCATGACGCACGTTGGCAGCACCAAGCTACCTGGTTCAGTGAATGTTATCTTTCAGAAGGACTCCACATACCACGGATCCCACATGAACAAACAAAATCGGATTCTGAATGAGTTGCGCTAGGGCGATTGCTCTATTCGTGGCTTCGCCCTCGACAAGAGGAGGGCGCGACAAGGCGTGATAGTAAGGCGCTGATAAACGTCAGCAAGTTAACACTATATAAACAGTCAAGGATTACATACAAACCATTCCCTTGCTCTCCAGCTTCTCTGCATATAGGTTAACGTTGTTAATTTCCCTGCAGTGGCAATTTTACCTGTCAACCATTCTATCATATCCCCGTTTTCCGCATGTACCATCTAATAGCAGATAAGCCATTATTCAGGATCTAGGTTGGGATAAGGAGAGCGCTCACTGTAGTTATCTGATTCTTCCTCGCCGCAAACATCACATCCAGCATTTGCGAGTCGGTCAGACGTTGCGTTGCATATGTCAAGAATAACTTGCAACTGCTGATTCCCCAGTCTTGAATCAGGACTGGCAGCTCATTCTCGAGGATATCCGCATCGTTACGAACAATGATCATATGGAATCCGTAGTCCACGTAACTACCGGTTTCCTCTGCACGAGCATTATATCTTTCAGCGACTTGCAAGAGACTCCGATCTTCTTCATCTCTCGTTTGAGTAGCAAATGTGATGATGGTGGTGGTTCCACCAGCAACAGCGCTTCTTGACCCAGTTTCAAAGTTGTCAGAGCATTCGCCCCCGAGGCCATGTGGTCCTGTAAACATTAGATCGATATCGTTACAAAAGATGTGTAGAAGATTCACCTGTTTTCAAATCCTGACATAAATGAACGTGTGCATCAACACCGCCAGGCATTACATAGGCGCCTCTGTATTCTATGTGTTAGTCCAATATCTGCTTCACAGAATTTTAATCATGCGTACTCGGCATCTATGATCTCAGCCCCTTCCAACTCATCATCTGTGAATTCGTTTGCAAGCGACTGGATTTTGCCATCTTTGACTCCAATCCAACACTCACTTCTACATGTTAGCGACCGTACAATTTGGCGTCGACGAGTTCGGAGGCTTTACCTGATGTCACTGGCAGTCACGATCGTGCCATTAATAACCACCAGATCAAATTTAGGAGCCATTTTCAAATTGCGTGTCGATTTTGAATAACGTTATAGAGAGTATTGGAATTGGGGTAATAGAACGCAGCATGCGGCATACGCGGCGCTCGAGCCGACAGCGTTCGGCTGGTGCCGCTTATCTGCCCCCGCGGTGCTAGTATTTGACACCCATGGATAGGAGTGTCGACGTTATCGCTATCAAGCTATTGAGTCACGGTAGGATCAGTCAATATCGTGTGTCTTAGTTGCTCGTATCGCCCCGTATCTCCATACGACAGTCCCGTTAGATGGAGACTAATTGGGGTTTCAGCTTATCATTCATGCGGGCCCGCCTATGGGAAGAGAAAAGGCCTCAAAACGAGAACATAATTTCAGAACAGGTCTATCTACCATATTCACTAGCATACAAAGTTAACAAAAATTACTGATGGGCGATACTGGATCATTATTTAGATTCTCTCCGAGATCTTCTGCCACAGAGTCTGTGAGGTTCCCTAAAGAGTCGAATATTAGAAATGAGACTTTGTATGATATACGAAACATACCTTTTCAGTGACCTCAATCGAAGATCCGGTGACAAAGTCCATGTCGGCATAATTGACCATTTTTGACTTGGTCCAAAACTTGTATCCGAAGAAGAGTACCGCAAAGAACGGAATCGGGAAGTAAGTCGTGACAAAGGAGGAAGCGTCAAAAGTGGGCACTATAAAAGATATCAGCAAATTGAAGTAGAATACGGTACTTGAATTTGTGCAAACTCACTGAAGGAACCGAACCCGCCGAAGATAATAACCATGCCACAGATTGAAATTCCGTCTAAAAATTCCCATTAGTATCTTTTTCAAAGAGCCTTGCATTGTAAACTTACAATAAGAAAGATAAGGTTGGAATGGCGCCATGTATGGGAGTGTCTTCCGATCAATGCCCTGTGCTTTGAGACCCTTGTTCCAGCGAATGCTGGTCCATAAGATACCGGTCCAGGATATCATACCGCACATAGCAGTCATATTAGAGACTTTTGAAAGTTAGCCCTGTCATTTGACAAATCCTCATTGACTGTCTTAACTCACAGTAGCCAAAAACTTTGCCCGCCTCTCCGTGAGCGGCGGCCATGAATGAGAGGAAAGAGAAAGCACCGGAGAAGAGGAAGCAAACCCAAGGAAATCCGTCTTTCCGAGTCTTGAGGAAGATCTTCGGGGCATGGCCTCGTGATGCAAGTCCGTATAAGGCTCTTGTAGAGACAAAAAGATCGGCAGTGCCAGCGGACCATGCACTGGTGAGAAGAGCCGCATTGATAATGGATGGGAGCACTGAGATTCCAGAGTTCTGTTGTTATATGTTAGTGCTGTTCCGAACCTGGTACAGTGCCTCAACGCTAGCTTACTTGAATCGCAATAACAAAAGGACTTTTGGCAGCAGTTGAAGCGAGACTGAGAGATGGATCGGATGGAGAAACAAGAAGTCCAATCTGAATCTGTAAGCATGCTACTAGTCCCGACCAACTGTTTGAATTCTTACCAGGAAGGCACTGCAAATATAGACTAAACAGAAGAGATAAGAGAAGGTTAGCCAATAATACTTCAAAGGTCACTGATTTCCACTCACACAGCACAAGTCTAATCCAAACACTCTTGATCGCCCGCGGAACGTTCTTTTGTGGCTATAATGCATCGTGAGCGAGGTAAACTTATATTTAATTTCTGAAATCTCACGTTTGAGGTTTCGGCAGCTGCAATTGCTGTAATCTCAGAGCCAATGAACGCAAATGCAGCGTTGATCAAAACTGTGCAATGATGAGCGACTAGGTTTGCAATTGAACCTCGACCTTGACCTTACCGCTAAAGAATCCGAGAAATCGACCCTTCGCACCACCTTTGAACAATGTTAGTCCTCAAAATATGTTGAAGCACTTGATTTCAGCTTACCAATTCCATTGTACTGAATAAATCCCCCAGTCTCGTGCCAGAATTTAAATCCGATTGCTTCATGGTTAGGCCCGCCACCAGCACTGATGATAACGCCTGTGATGATGAGACCAATGATAGTCACAACCTATATAAGTCAATACCCCTGTGGTTTCCAACTCTAGGCATTTCCAGCTTACCTTGATCGAACAAAACCAGAATTCCATCTCACCAAAGACTCGCGTTCCGGCGTAATTGACGGCAAACTAGACTGTCATCAGCCTATGGTTCATGACTTCAGTCATCTGCGCCACGTACCACAACTATAAGCATTAACCCAACCCACATGGCATTATTGCAAATTCCAGTGGAACAGGTCGAGTCTGCTTGGCCTGCGGGTGTCCAAAAGGTAACTAGAACAGCGGCTGCAGAAATCTCGGCCGGTAGAACAACTGGAAAAATGAGTGATGTGATTATTTGGGATCATCAGAAGTTTTCGTACCAATGTAACTAGAATATTTGTGAGTCTTAGTTCCACTCGAGGAGAGCAGGATGTTACTTACTTATACCAGAACAAAATACCCATAGCAAATCCAAGTTGAGGAGAATTAAACCGGCCAGCCAAGGCAAATTGACCTCCAGGAATCGGGAATTGCGACACCATCTCACCAAGTGCAACCTGACAATGATCATCATCAGCACTTAATTTGGAAAAAAAGGAGAGGACAGAAAAAAGAAGCGGTTTTACCATCACTGAGTATAATAGCGAAGCCATGATACAGTATCCAATGAGAAGACCAGCGGGTCCGCCATTCTTGATGTCGCTTGCTGTGCCTAGGAAGAGACCAGTGCCCTGACCATTGATCAGCTAGAGAACCGGAATTGGGGTATTGTGACTTACGATCACACCTCCAATGGCAATCATTTGACTACATAATGCTGTCAGTGGCTCGCTATTATCAAGTCTCGAGCATGCTGTCACTTACAGATGCCGGGGCTATGTAAATTGTTAGTCAAAGGTAATGGCGATTCTAATATGTTGTCTCGACGTACCTTGAGCTGCCGTTGAAGACCATGGTTGCTACCTGTGTCTTGAATAGTTCCCTGTTGAACAGGAATCTCACTGGTATCATAAGCCAGCTCCTTTGTCTTCTTGGATATACATTAATTTTGAAACAGGCGTACGTCTTGTCCTTCAGGACGACATAGAGATATCTCACCTCGTTCATAGTGATCGCTGTTCGTCGAGGTATTGGTCTGAAATCTAGAGAATTGGGAGAGTCTATTATATTTAAGCATCATGATATCAATTCCTCTATCAGACCGCCACAAGAAGTCTAAATGCCCATCTTATCTTGGTGAGGCTTCTCTCACGGGCGATAGCTTAGATTGCAATGCGGGTCAAGCGGGCACTTTCCGCGCTTTTCTTATCAGCGGGCTGAACGCCGATCCTCCCGACACTTGCACCGCATCCTACACATGAAGAGAGAGTCATGGAACCCTTTAAACCGGATTCTAGCAAGTTAGTTACTCTGCTTCATATTCACTGATGTCTATTTGGGCATTCCTAGCGGTTTTAAAATGACAAAGTATACCACACGTCCACTGCTTCCCGGGGTATATGTCCCCCTACCCACATTCTTCGATGGAAATCAAGAAATCGACTATGACAGCTACAAAAAACATCTGTTGGGTAAGACATTTATCAATGTGGAATTTGTTCAAATCTAACGACTTATCGTGCTCTTACCACAGCTATGACCACTCGTGGTATGGGTAAGTCAATTGACCCCAGATTCAGAAAGCATCGACTGATCCGAATACCTGTCCAGTGCCAGTATGTGCTGGATCGTTGGGGGAGGCTGTTCACCTTGTGAGCTAAGATATCTTTATTGTTACATTAGACTATGGTGTTAACTCTTGTTAGGATTTTGAGGAGCGTGCCTCTCTAATTCGCTTCATCAGATCCACTTTGGACGAAGCCGGGCTGCAATCTACACCGATAGTCGCTGGCGTGGGAGGACTCAGTACCAGAGAGACAATTAGTTTATCGAAAGCTGCTGCAGATACTGGAGCGTAAGTCAATACTGAGATCTGGACGCCACTCACGTTCCTTCTGACGGTAGCAGAGATGCGGGAATGGTAATTCTACCTGCTTACTACGCCGCGAGTCTGAACACCGATGTAGACCAAGTCATCCAATACTATGTTGATATTTGTGAAGCATCTCCAGTATGAGTTGTCTGAGAAGTCCCACCTATGCATAGGTAGCATTACTGATAAGGTGACAGATCCCTCTTTTGTTATACAACTTCCCCTCAAATGCTGGTGGCCAAGATATGTCGTCAGACGTGATCAGCACAGTTATGAAGAGGACTACCAATTTGTGTGGCGTTAAATTAACGTGAGTGGCACCCTTTGAGTGGCCGACCCTTCGCTAAAACAACAAAGCTGACAAAAGAAGATGTGGTGGCAGCATCGGGAAACTGATCAGGCTGGATGCCATGATCTCTGAAGACTTCACAATAAACGATGTGCGGAAATTTCCATTCTTGTTGCTTGATGGACTTATTGCGGATCTCACGCCGTGGATGAAATGCGGCGGGCACGGAACTGTGAGCGGCATCCCCAACTTTACGCCCGTGGCCGCCATGCGGCTGTGGTATCTGTTGAATCTGTCATCACCAACTGAGGGTGAGCGCAACGAAGCAAAACGGATTCAAGGAATTCTGGCTCGGGCTGATGCTGCCGCGGTTCCTGGTGGTATTCGGGCAATGAGTGAGCATCTTGTGAAGAGCTTTGAGAAACGCTAAACTAATTGATTGATAGAGTACGCATTGAATAAGCTACATGGATATGGTGTTGCTCCACGAAAGCCATTGCTTCCACTAAGAGAAAGTGAAGGCGAGGCCTTTATGGATGTTTTAAGTGAAGCAATGCGACTTGAGAATGAACTGACAGAAGGAAAATTAGCTTTATAGTCATTTTTACTGCCCATTTGGCACGGATACTTGTTCCAAGCAAAGTTAAACTTTTTCTCGAAATTGTGAAGGAGTATCTTCCATATTCTTTTCGTCGTCTACAATTTGTATTCTTCCTCGGCAACCTTGTTTTCTTCATGATCAAGTCGATAAGCATCTCATTATGCTGCAGATAATTCGACAAGGTAGCACATAGCTCGCATGTTGTTGGACACTTTTGAGTATCTCGGCGAAAGAAAGAAACCTCGGGAGGTTCAAAAAGTCACCAGGAGTTCGAATCCAATCGTCAATGAGCTCTGCATCAGAGCCTGCCTTCAAAAGGAGGTCCACAGCTGCTATATTACCATTGGCAGCCGCCCAAGATAAAGGTGTTTGTCCAAAAATATTCCTTTTGGTAATATCAGCGCCATTAGAGACAAGCAGCTCAAGGATATCTGTATTTTGCGATTTTATTGCCCAGAATAACAAGGAATAGTCTCCTTTTGTGACAACCGATATATCCGCTTCACTTTCAAGCAAAAGCCGAACAATCGCTGTATTTTCCCTGGCAATAGCTGAATGCAATGCGGTCATGCCATTTTTTGCAGGAATATCCGCACTTAAGCCTGCATCCAAGAGCAAACATGTCGCGCTATAATTTCCAGCCTGACATGCATGGTGGAGAGCGGTATATCCTTCGTTGTTTTGAATAGAGAGTTCGAATTTCTTGGTCAGAAGAGACTTGACAATATCGTCCCATCCATTGGCAGAGGCTATGTGAAATAGTGTATCTCCTGTATCATCCGTGATTGGAACCCAATACTTCGGTTTGTAGTCGCGATCAATGCCTGGAATAGCTTGAGCCAGATGAATCAAGTCCAACGGTCCGAGCAGCCGAGCTGTGAGGAGTAAGACTTCTGCTGGGAGAATAGGGTTCCGCTTGGGCATTGTAGGATATAATGGCAGATATCATCAAGATGATAAATTTCAATGAGTTGATAGAACGCAGGGATGAGATAGGTAGGTACTATTATACTGTGATATTCATCGTCCCCCAAATTGGGGAAGTCTGGCGTTTTAGCCGGTCCAGCCTATCTACATTAGATGTCGCCCCCGGAATACAATAGAACATTCTTCTGGAAAATAATATCCACTAGGAATCTGTGTTTCAACGTTGTGATCGTAGATAGCCAATTATTGGAGCAAGATTACCGAGATGGGCGAGTTACTTGTTGTATGAGAAGGTGGAGCGTTGTGAGCACGTTGCCCTGTCGGTTTAGAAGTTCCCTTTGGACTAAGTTAATTAGTACACTTCTATCACAAAGTGAAGAACTAATAGCTTCCTAGTAAAACACTTGATCAATTTGATGCAATGGATTGGATTTTCCTTTGTGTCTACTTCAAGTGAGTCAATGCCCCTGAGACCGCTTTGAACAGCTTATGGCAACATTCGTGCCGTTGGAGGTACTCCAAGAGAGCAAATTTCTTACCACACCGATGGTAATGACGAACCATCTATTTGCCCCGATTTGGGAAGCGGGGACTAGATAAATATTCAAGTTTACGGCATTCGTCGTTTAGTTCTCACAAGCAACTGGTTGTTTCATCATTGTATGGGGAGGGTATGGGATGGTCCCCAAATTGGGGAAATCGCCTTCAACTATGGAGATTCGTGATCAAGTCAGATACCCGAACGATTGCATAGTTCAAGCAAACAGCGATTTGCTAAAGCCTTGATGAGCTGATGTTTATCAAGGCCGTACTTGCTTCCCTCTACTCCATGCCCACTCTCCTTGTTCCCCCCGAATGGCGATTCACACGTGCTTGCTTTACCTGCGTTAGTTCCTCTTATGCCACACCAAAGGCAATGAGCCACAAGTATTACCCTTCCGATGTTCCGAATGAGGAAAGAACTCGAGATATCGAACTTTGTGCTATTAGAATCTCGATGGCTGGTTGAATACTTCATCTTTGTCTAATATTCCTGCATGTGAAGTGATCATTCTAAATTTTCATTTCATTCGTGAGATATATTTTTCAACGTCGAGGTCCCATGTATGATGAACTGTACCAGTGCTTTCCGGCCATCCAGCTTTTGAGGTCCCTCCGTATGCATTGCACCTAGGACATCTTTTCGGTAGATGTGCATACCAAGTGATTTGGCTTGATTTTCTAGCTGATCGGGTACATATGCCGGGATGACCTCGTCCTTTTCTACAACTAGGAGAAAGATGGGTGGAATTGTACGAGGTAGTGGCACCACTGCGCTGGATGTCCAATTTTCAGAGCTTGCAAGATTAGTATCATGGTCTCTCCATGCAGCAATTTCTCTCATCTTCGCCATGATATCCCACGTATTCCAAGAAAAAGGCCACATATACCGATACGGAAGCCACTTCTGTGGATACAGAGCAATCAGCATATCTTTGATACTGGAAGTCGGTGCCTCCAAGATCAACCGAGAGACTGGCGAGAGTAGTCGGCCACTGCTTGTCTCTGAAGTTCGGCTCAAGCTGTCTTCAAAACGTGGAAGATACGTTGCTGTAGCTGTGCTTGCAACTGCCGCTCCTAGGCTGTGGCCCCAGAGCACAAGTTCAAGATCGGTATTCGGAGCCGCGTAGGTCTCTGATACCCAGCTCAAAAATGCCTGGGCGTCCATCTCAATACCAGATTGCGTGGCGCGGCCCGAAGATGTCCAGTAACCACGATACGACAATGCCACAATCCTATACTCTGTCTCTGCAGATTCCGATTTCGCCTTCGTGGTTGGTTTTGAAGCCTCCGTGATTGAGCGCAAGACCTGTGAGAGAAGCGGCAGTCGCATAGGCGTTGAACCACCGTTTCCTTGAAAATAGCAGATAATAACGAGTCTCCTTTTTCCGGATTTCGTAATCTCTTGATTTTGAGCCTTCAAAGTGGACGCATGTCCATGATCCTCGAGCTTGGACGGGATACGACCCTCACAAACGGTCAATTTAGTCCCATCAAGACTGCGTATCTGGCTCTCCTTCCATTTTACAGGGCTGCACTGAGCTTCATATTCTGATATGACCTCCGAGCGCGTGAATGGCGGTAGCCAGGATATATAAAGAAGCTTGTTCTGCATGACGATAATCCAGAAGCATTTCCACGTCCAAAGGCCCAGGAGGAGTCCGATAAAGATGAGTGGCGGAACGAGAATACTTGGAATAGCAGCTGTCGCTAATCTGCGCATCTGGGTGTTTTTCAATAGTGCGTGGTGGGTGATGTTAGGTCTCTTGCTGGTGGTATGGATATTATTTGATAGGATGTTGCGGGAAGGAATCCTTGGCTGCGAAGGGCGGACATGTATTAATCTTGCATTCGACCCGCGCAGCACGCGTTGTAGGGTGCATCTTGCTGACATAAATTTGTACTTGGCCAACAATGATGGTAGCATTATTGGGGGATGTTGGTTGTTCGCGCGTTCCAGGGGTTTGAACCAAGGTGGACCTGAAGCTTGAGTCAGCAGTTGACGGCGGAAACGCGTGATATATCAATGGAATGAGATGGACGCCTTCTACATTGCGTGGATATCCTATTAAAAAACTCCTGATATGCAGGGGCATATTTTCAGTGAATGTAACAAATCGATCGACTTTTAATGAATACAGAGCTAGAGCATTCAGTAACTAGTATGCTTGGGCAGTCTCCAACGGCCTGAACCTCGACTCGAATTCAGCCCCGTATTGCTTATAACAACTGTAACCATACTTTCTGTAATGAATGTGGAGGTACGATAGGCCGTATGTTGGACGATAGGGAATTAAATACGGGCAAACTTTTGGTTTGAGCTTGAGGCTGCTAGAGACTGCCGTGGTATGCCACACTGAAGTCATGTAAATAGGGTCGAGTTCAATTTGAGTACACCGGAGAAGAAAAGTATGTCTATATAGGGCGTCCAACGCCCCAAGTTCCAACAAGCAAAGTAAATAACAAGGTTGTGAAGATTCAAATGGGTATTATGGGTCGTCATCATCTGGAGTCGTGATATGCAAAATTCAAAACGCAACCGCAGAAATAGAACAGCGTAAAAAGCCAAAAGAGGCCAACCCCGAACCCCAATGCAATCAATGCAAGGTTTCACAGAACTTTCGATCTCATCCATTCACTCGTCCCTACTCCAAGGTTGAGTCCGTTCCGCTCCCACCAGAGTCGAACACGGCCCTCAGCCCCAGAGGTAGGATCTGCGTCTTCCAGCGCTTCTTCAATATCACAGGTCTTGAATTCGACACGCATGCCGCAAGTTTTCCACCACTGGAGCACATGGTCGTGTCCATTTTTCGTGGGGCCAACAAGCACCTGATTATCAAAGATCATTTTAGGACCCTTGAGCTGATACCAAAACTGGAGAACGTGTACGTGGCCGTGGGTGCTTGAGATGCGAGCGACGTTCTCGGCGTGACTGTATGGAATACCTGATGCATCCCACCAAGCGAGTGATGCAGTGCGACCAGACTGTGCCGCAAGAAGGACGGATTTTCCGGGCTTGAGGGGAACAGGGCTGTGCGCTGGGGCATTTGCGGAAGCAGCCTTCCACCAATCAAGAACGTCGATCCGGCCTTCGGCACTGGCGGCTTCGAGAGCACGCTCGCTGTACCGTAGTGGGAGACCAGAATGGAGCCACCAGTCTAATACGTGAAGATAGCCGGCTCGGGAGGCGCCGTCCATGGCATCTGCCATGTATTCTTTGTTGGGAAGAGCGGGCGCATCGCGCCACCAGGTGAGAACTTTGGGGTTGCCGTAAATCGCAGATGCACGGTAGGGAATATTAGTGAGGCGAGAAGTGGTCCAAAGCAGGTCCAGGTGATTTTCAGTGAGGTATGAGAGAATGTCGGTTCGAGAAAATTTAACAATAAGGTGGCATGCAAGGTCAGAAAGCGGTTTCCACCGAGGAAGAGCGTCAATCCGCTTTTTGATTGCCGCGAATGATCCTCGCAGCATGGTATATTCAAGGGAAGCTGGTGTGGACATTTTGAGTAAATGGTTTTGCCATTCCTGGGGGACGGGGAGGTTCGAGGGAATGCCCACAGCTTTCGCTGTTTCCCAATCTCCAAGCTGATCTTCAAAAACGCTCAGCCATATCTCGAGCGGTAAAAAATGGGCATTGCCTTCGGATTTCGGGATGCTCCGCAACGCACAGCTAGTCCCGCTTGCCGATGCCAATGGCACGCATGCGGTTGTTGATGCAGTTTTAGTAGCGGTCAAATTGCCATTTATACTAGGCCCAGTCAAATTAAAAGCCCGTGGTGGAAGTTTCAAAGTTGTTTCCAACGTTTCGTGTAGCTCCTTTAGCCCATCCCACGGAAGTATGGTTAATTCTTCGGGCCCGTTTGACTTCCAGAGCACAGGCTTGACAATGCAGACCCAGGGCCAGTAGCGGCCTATCTCGCCCAGTTGGCGGGAGCTTAGCGGGTGATCCCATTCAGACACAGTCATTCCTGGAATGAGTACAACTGGTTTCTTTGATACCCAACCGCGGAGCAGCGCCAAGGTCAAGGTGTTTGTCAAACCAGCTAACATCGCACCAAGAGCTCCAGCATCAATGGGTGCGACCAGCAACATGTCCGCCCATTCACATAGCTCGGCAGTTTTCGCCTTCAGCCATTTCCGCGCCCCTGTTTTCTTATCGAATGTTTGGCTGTCAACCGTATCCATATAGTGTGGGATCTTGTTGGTGCCTGTGAGCAATGCCGAGGGCTCATCTGTGATCAGGCGCAGCTCGATATTTGGGTTGTGGATGAAGGAAGGAAGGACCGTATCGGCGAAGGCACTATCGGTTGATAAGAGAAGTCGTCGTCGCCGGGAATGTGAAGGTGTGGCATTCTGAACTGCTTGATCGCAAGACACCTCGTGTCTCGCTTTATTTCCAACCACTGTTTCCTCAGAGTCGCCTTCCATTTCACTCGCCGTGGACCACGCTCCCTTGGCAGTGTTGTTTCTCTGATGAACTGGGATGGATAACTCAGATCGAAGACCGACTGCCATGCCCGGATTGGCTAGCGACCATGAAACTTGTAAGGAGGTGGGAATAGTCGACTTTATCGGTGTCGCGTATCGTCGGGGATATATGGGAACAAAACGCCGGAGAACAAAGCGGCCGGACTCGAGGTGACAGAGGGGGAGCAATTGACGCTCTGAGCCGTGCAGAAGATTTGAGTGCTTATGCGGCGCTGATGGGTTGATCGCGATTGAATCATGCAATCCTTAAGGAGGAGACGTGAGTTTCAGGCTGTCATGCGACCGTTAAGGTACAAGCGGTGAGGTGGTTGCGTTGTCCGACTTGGGCGTCGCCACGTCTTTGCCACTCCCAGGATTGGGCGTGCAGTAGCTACCGACTTCTTGTCAAAGGGGGGTAGGTACCACCAATGATAGGATATTCAAATGTTAGTTCGAGGGTCTCTGCAGGTCTCTGCGGGCTAGAGATGGACGTGCATGAAAAGCTCGAAGTGATTGGGTGTCATTTGTTCGATCTCGGCGCCTGAGGCAGCACCGCATCTTGGGTGGTGTCCGAGTTTTAGTTAGTGTCCTAAGTATTACAACGATCATCCTATCTTGGGTATACTCACTTTAGCTTGCAGTGGTCTTGCATTGTTCCGACTTCCAGACTCAATACATACACATGGACATAGGTCATTGTAAACAACAGCTTTTCTCTGCTGGTCTGAGCTACCACCGCTGTCGCGAGGGCGATTAGAATTAGGCTGAGCTGATGAGTCTTGTCAGATTTCAAACCAGTGAGGTCTGATGAGTGCTCGGTGAGGACTCAGTGGCGTCCGAACATCTTGCTAAAATTCAATAACGGGTTGCAAATTCAATCGATTATGTGACTGTAGAACCTGTGAATATAGAACCGATGCGCATGCCAGTGCTAACTTTATACTACGCGGTAATTATAACTTGTCATTGAGATTTGCAACTTTGAGAGCTTGATTTGGACAGTCGTTCATTGAACAGATTGTAGTAGTTTTGATGCTCACCTCCCCCAAATGGAGGCATTATTACCCTCGACAAGGCAATAAATGCGCCAAATTTGCTTCGTTGTATCACCTCAAGTCAAGACTTGACTGGTTGAATAAAGCTGTATATTCCACCGAAAGATCATTGCACAAAGAATTGCCCACCTTGCTCACATCGGGAGCTTTAGACTTAGTGAAGAAGCAACTGGAGTGTCTGTGATGGTGTCTTTTCCAGTAATTGGTAGACTGCTTCGGAACTGAGACCAGGTGGTCACCGAAGGTCTAGGAGAGTCCATAACTTACACATAATTATCATGCAGTGGCTGAAGTAAAACTTTGTGGGTATAAGATTAAGGCATCTATACTGCTCGATTTAGTGCTCGCAGACCTCTTTCAACTAGGCAGCTATGTGCAGCGCTCCAGGTGTGCATGGGATCTCGGTGGTGAAAATAGCAGCACCCATCAGTGACGCGGTCACTGAATAAAACTCAGTCGAGTACAGAAACTCGAATGCCTTGTAGGTCAGTGTTTCCTGTGCTTCTAGCATATCTGTTGTTGCTACGAGTAGTATCATTGACTGTTCTCGCATCTCTGATACTGGTACTGGATTGAGAATTTGTTACGCCCAGTCATGTAGCTCTTAGCTCCATTTTTTCAGCATGAAATACAGATATTTTTACAACCCCTTTACTTCTTCATCAACTTTTCTTGTACATGGTGTACTTTGCAATCATTTCTATGCTTGTTGGAATTGTCTCATCCCATCGGTCTCCCCATCTACTCCATTCGCCCCTTTGGTCTTTTCGTACGAGTGTGTGGCCTACATCCTGTCTCAAAACTCATCAACTGAACACAAACCATACTGTAAAGAACGGTCCACGGAATATTTGATCGGCTGGCCCCCTCATCCCTCCCCTTCGGTATAACTTAGTGGACATGTGGGGATGTATGACATAACAGAAGCGTTTTGCAAATTGCTACGCGATATTAATTATCGTCTCTCTGCCAGACATCAGGACTGCAAGGAGTCAGACCAACGCGTCCCATGTTTGACTCTACTAAAGGAACCGAACTTTCATGTTTCGGAGCAGTTCCTTATCCCTAAAGAGATAATAGACGCTACCAATCTCGTCTCGCTCTCGCTTATGGCGATTGGCATCCTGTAAGCTCCTTTTTTTCTAGTTAGATGGAAGGATTTGAATCTCAATATCGCGAGTCTTTATTTCAATAAACTATCCAAGGGCTTAGTGACGGATGAGTCTGAACATGCTCTTTATTTGCCGATATTCTGGTAAGATTCGTGGCGATAGCCAACTACAATATATCCGCAGTAATACAACGTTACATATCCTTTTCAATGTCTGGCTTATGATTCTTGGCTTGAAATTTTGGAAATTTCTGCCATGTAAGCGAGACTAACGATTCAGAACCCCCGCATCAATGAATTTTAATGCAGGACACGGTTGTAGTCATGACGTTGATCAGGTCGATCGTCCCCCCGCAATTAACACATCTATTCCAACCACGAACTCTTTGTTGTGGGCGAATATACCACCTTCACAAATAGCTCCAATTTGTACCTAGGGTTTACTATGTGTGGTTCGCGCAAAAATAGAACGATTGCTGTTGGTTGGAACCTCCGTACCAGGAATCGAACAATGATCAATGAGACCCGGGTTCTTTGTATCCGAACCAAGCCTAGGGTAGTCGAATATGACATAATAAGGGTTTCAACAGGTTCGTGCTCGCTCTCGCAAGGGTCCAGAGAAAGGTGGGTGCTTCGGAATGACCGGTTACGGGTTGATGTTGGTACTGGTTCGGTGTTTCAGTAGGGCTCCAACAAATCTACCGAAACAATATGCCTTACCGACAAGAAGATATGTTTGAAAGATCATAAAATATTGCTCCTCTATCAATTCAGCCACAAAATCATTGCAGGTTATTTTCCCAAGCTACTGGCTGAGTTACCACGGGGTAAAGCTTGGAACTTTACAGGTAGCTCATTCATGGGTCTCTGCACTGGACCATTTCCATGTAAAGAAGAGGAACCTGATCATAATTGGAATTCGCAAATCACTATTGGTCAATATCATCAGTGTATTCAGGGTGTGGGCAATCAAAACCAATCGCATTAGAATGCATCTAGGGCTCGAGCCGTGGTAGACATATTTGCCACCCCGGCGGCCCAGCCCATTGCCCTTTACAGTATTTGCTGGGTCACGATGTGGGATAGTCTTGTCCTGTGGATGCAACAAGAAATACGATCTCCAATGGTAAATGACGTCGACTATATTTCTTGTTTGCCTAATCGGCTAGTAAATTTGGTGTAAATATTTGTTGAATCAAGATAGGATGCCTGGTGCCTCTCGGTTATAAATAGTGTGATTGTTTCCCAGGGAAGAACCGCTTGTTTACTCTCACTCCAAGGAACTTATATTTCAATCGCCTACTCCATTCACACTCTCTCTCACAATGAAGAACTTTGGCACCCTCGCAGCTTTCGCTGCCGGCGCACAAGCCCTAGTTGCTCGTGATGATAGCTGCTGCTTCCATCTTGATGCTTCTGGTGATATGACTGGCTCCGTTGGCCAACTGAGTGATGGCCAGAACCGTATCGGTGATAGTAGCTTGTCTCCCGCAGAGTTTTGCATTAGCCCCGACGGCACCATTACTGATGGCAATGGCCGAGGCTGTATCCTGACCCGTGAGTGAAGTAAACCATCCTGGTTGAAGTTGAGCTAACAAAGGCTTCAGCCCCAACCACCCAGCTCCAGTGTGATGTTGGTGCCACTCCCACCCCAGGCTTCTCCGTCAACCCTTCTGGAATGCTGGAGTTCAACGGCAACCCAGACTTTATTGCCTGCGAGACCGGTCAGAATGGAGGTTTGAACATCTACACCACCGATAGCTCCGATCTCAGCAAGTGCAGCAAGATCATGCTGAATGCCGATTCCTGCGCTGCTCCTGCTGCACCTGCTCCTGCCCCGTCGACTGGCAACAACTGCCCTACCACTTTGACCTCAGGCAACTTTGAGTTCCCTCACTTGATTGTCCCCATCGACTCCAAATCCCCCGATCAGGCATTCGGCACCCAGTTCAACGGCACTGTGACGTCGACTACCTCAAGCATCTTTAACTTTGATATTCCTCAGTCTGACTCTGGCAAGACTTGCAGCCTGGTCTTCCTCTTCCCCGAACAGAAGGATCTTGTTACCTCGGCTTTCAGCTTCAGCGGGGATGGAAAGATTGACGTTGCTAAGCTCTCCAAGCCTGCCGATTCCAAGACCACATTCAACAACGCCCCTTCAGTTGATCATGATCTTGGCGATATCACTGTCTCGCCTGGCAACTCTGTTGTTGTTTCAACCTTCTCGTGCCCTGCTGGCGATGCTGTTGCCTACGAGCTGAAGAACGCTGGTAGCACTGACCTCGACTTCTTCCAGGACTTTAATCCCTCCCCGTGAGTTTTCACCTTCTACTAGCACAGGAATGTCGTGTTAAACTAATATTCTTTTAGTATCGGTCTTTTCATTACTGTCTGTTAAGGAAACATGCAGATAATCATATCTCGAATACTCTTTAATAAGTGATACTTGTACCATCAATTTGGTAAAGTCGTGCAAATGTTGTGTAATGTTATTTGTTATCTTAGTGAATGCCTTTGATGCTATTCATTCTTGGGGGGAATAATCATTAATTGTTGGTGTTGGCAGTCTCACAAATAAGGTCTTTGCTGTATTATTATCAAATCTGAATATTCATTTCATAAATTTCGCTTCCATTGATGTACAAGGGCAAGCATAACGATGAGCCTCTGAATTATAGTTGCTGGACATCGTAAAGTTGATTCTGGTATGGATGAACCGCAGCAGCCTCTTCAATTTCCATAAATTGTGTCTGCCCCTCTCACTACTCGGGTACACTGGAAAGAACCCCATACTCCAGTCTTCTATTTGGTCGATATATTCTGCTAAAACAATACTGTATTATCTGCTGTAGAGGCGATTTAATCGGCCTAGAAACCAACTTTTTATCACTGCGGAAGCCTTTGAATCTACTACTATTCCTTGCCATAAAACTATTTCAATTTTTTGACAACTATTATTACCCTTTATATTACCCCTTAATATTTATTTCTACTGAGACGTAGTGTTTCTTCATTACACCACAACGCTAGGTGACGGTAAGGCCACTTCCGGCCTCCGATTCGCCGTCTCAAAGAATACTTGTTTTATAGTTTTCATAGAATTCTTATATATGGTGTTTGCATGTATTATTTTTCTATTCAAACTTGTGTTGAAGTTCTTTTGCCACATTGTATTTGTGTTTGGAACTTTAGTTACGTCCCTTTTTTCTTGTTTCAAGTTCTGTTTATGTGTTTCTTCATGTTCTTGTTCTTTTATTGAATCTTGTTTTATTTCTTGTTTTGCTTAATATTGATAGATCTTAGGTAGGCTAGTGTATATATTTAGTCCTATAGATCTAGCATAGTCTATAGAAATTAGACTACTTTCGTTTCGGGAAGATTTCGAGGGATATAAAGATCTCTTACATCTACTACTTAGGAAGTTATTATTATATAGGATATATAGATTATAAGCTCCTTATACTTATACTTTATAACTACCTATAATTTAGTGCTAATAAGCTAATCCATGATTATATACGAAGAGAGATAAGTTAAAGGGTTTAAGGAAAAGGTGATCCCTAGCTAGTATATATTATGAAATATACGAGAGAATATAGAGCGAGATAGATAATAGTCTATGGAAGGGGTGGGTGTCTAAGTTAAGCGATACCGTTAATCACACGTAAATCATATTATATCTATAGAATATAGTAAAACGCTTAATAGGTGGCTACTCGTGACCTTATCTTCTAACTTAAACGTGAGTAAAGGAAAAATGTCTTTATAATATAAACGACACCGTTTAACCCTACTTACTTATTCCCAACCGGTTGAAAACACGGTCGAACCGTATTTCGAGGCCTAAACGCGTCTAACACGTAGGAAATCTTATACTTCCTAGCCCTCCGCTTCTTAGCTTAAGGCCTTGGCGCAAGTGTAAAAAGCTGATACTGTTATTTCTGGAGTGAGATACCCTATTCAAATCAAACGAATGTGAGTATGACGTCATTATTGTCGTGATATAAATCGGACAGTATGCCACGATACGTCAAGAAGCCAGATAACCAAAGAGAAAAAAAAGCATCAATCAAGACACCTGAAAAATAGCCTACAAAACAAAAAACATACAACAGTAAGGATTCGCTAATGGTCACCTAACTGAAGAGCCAGTAAGAGAGAAGGGATATTATTTGCTAAAACACTACAGTACTGTACAGTTCAATCGAATATACATGTCGTTTCAATTTTCTATCATAAAAAGCCGAAGAACGGATCCGCTTATGTCAAGCTGAACTTATGCGCTGTCTTTTCCCCGGTTGGAACCAATTCCCTCCTTCTGTGAGGCACAATATGCATCTTAAAATGCTGATCTATCCCCAATTTGTATTAGAATCAGGATGGATGGCTGTGAAGGCTAGTCCCTATCTGGTACCTTTGATGCATAGCCAATGAGAAACGGCCCCCTATCCCGATGCAGTAATTGGGGCTGAAAGGTGGATATAGCCTATTTGTACAAAGCTCAGCCGAATATGAAGGGCTGAGGCTTTGCAACACATCAATAGTTATAAAAGGGCAGTGTACAAGCTCAATAGATGCTCCTTTCTTCATCATAACTTCACTCTTCAAACATTAGCGAAGATGAAATTGCTTCTTCCAACTTCTCTGTCGGCCGTTGTAGCCACAGCTCTAGCATCACCATCGGTCACCATTGACGCTGGAACCATCACGGGTGGAAAGTGCAGTGGTGGACAAGGTGCGGTGTATTACAAGGGCATTCCGTTTGCCGAACCTCCTGTCGGGGACTTGCGATTCGAGCCTCCCAAGGCCTACAGCAAAAAATACTCCAATGGGTTACTGGAAGCAACTGTGCCGGCTCCATCCTGTATTCAATTTGGAACTGAAACTGTACCATCCGGAGCCAAATCTGAAGACTGGTAAGTCGCACCTCTGACCTGACAAACGACTATTTGTTTTAATGGATTTTATTTCTTTAGCCTCTACTTGGACATCTGGGCTCCATCTAGCGCGACCAAAGACTCCAAACTTCCCGTCAAGGTTTGGGTCTTTGGTGGATCCGACACAGAAGGCGGCATTGAATATCCTCTGTATGACGGCTGTAACTTGGCCGAGAAGGACACAATTGTGGTGTCACTGAACTACCGACTCGGACCCCTTGGCTTCCTGGCACTAGATAGTGCCGGATACCATGGTAATCAAGGAATCCAGGATCTTATTCTTGGTTTCGAATGGATTCAGAAAAGCATCTCTGCTTTTGGCGGTGACCCTGTACGTGAGTTCAGCTTTAACTTCTCTCCCCCCGGGGCAATTCTTGACTAATGATGGTTTGGAAATGCAGGAAAAGGTCCTCGGTTTTGGGCAATCAGCTGGTGCCACAGATATGTACACTCTTGCGACTCTTGCCCAGGCACCATCTCTCTTCAAAAGCGCGATCATTGAATCGATCGCTCTACCACAATTGACAAACAAATCGATTGCTCAAAAGCTAGGTCGGTCGTTTGCGAAGAAGCTCAAGTGCGGCCCCAAGGATGTAAGTGAATAATTTTTTGTTATATACATACTGGGCTAACCTTGCTTCAGAAATCATGTCTGCAGTCCAAATCCCCGGCCGACCTCCAGAAAGCATTTTATTCCGATTCATATATGAATTCAGGTATCGGAGGACTTGATGGAATTGGTAGTTCCAATAGCCAGACACCTGAATTCTGGCCAATTGTGGATGGCAAAGTCGTCAAAGAAAACCCTCTCCATCGTGGTGCACAAGTACCGACAGTTTTCGGTTTCAGTATGTTTACTCTTTCAGTATTTTGAATAAATGAGTCAAGGCTAACACGTCAAACTTTCAAGACCAACAGGAGGGCACTTTGAGCACCATCGGGAAATACTCGTCCCCAGAGCTCATTGCGAACCTTACGGCGGTTGATTACAAGACTTTTCTACGAGGAGACTGGGGCCCTGCAGCTTCAATTATTGAGAAATATTACCCTCTATCTGCGTTTGAATCTGCTGTCAAGAAACTCGGATTGACAGCAGGATCCGGCGTCTTTGAGGCTATTGCCCAAGTTCTCACAGACGTTCATTTCAAATGTCCGACATACCAGAGTGCGCTGAGTACTGCGCGTAACGGTCATCCGGCATGGGCTTATGAGTTCACTCTTAACTCTACCTGCGCATGGCTGGATACACTTGTTCCCATCGCAGACGATCTGTCATTCCTTGGTGCCGCTCATACTGCCGAGATCCCATTCGTATTCAGCAACTTGGATTTCAGCTACCCCGAAGGGAACTACACCTGCAGTAGCTCGCAAGCTGAGCGAAAATTGAGCAATGAGATGATCAGCTTATGGACCGCGATGGCGAAAAATGGCAAACCGTCCACCCAGGCCATTGAATGGCCGCAGTTTAGAATCACATCAACAGGCTCGAACACCCCGGGAATGATCTTTGGTAATTCAAGTTCCCCTGGTGAGATTGACTTCTCCATCTGCAAGTTGTGGGCTCAGGTCAGCGCCATGCTGGATGGAGGGAACACCACGACGACAGCAACAGCATTTCCCAGCGGTAGTGGAAAGCCGACGGCTTCTTCGACCACTATGGCTTCACCGACTAGTTCTCTATCGTTTGGTGGTGGAGTCATTATCACGCCCTCACTTGGAGTTTCGATCATGTTGAGTGCGATTTTAATGGGAGCTACTATCCTGTTTTGAAAGACGTTAGGTATAGTTGGACGGCTTGTTCATGATTGAGACGGATTTAGAATGGGGGGAAATTTCAGTTAGTGGTTAGACTCATGGTAGATCCGCTGTTAATAAATCGTCGTCAAAAGTGGCGATGTGCTAGTGTGATGATAATGCATGCCTTACATTTCCAGCATTCACTCCGTGACATATTGTAGGCGTGCCGGACGACAAGACTCGAGAGATTCAAATAAGAATATTATAAATAGCCTCTTTAGCACTAGCTTTATTCCCTTTGACTAAAATGCATTTCATCGAAACCTAATGTCCCTATTATTGTACCACCACGTCTGGCTAGCTAGACAAGTGACTCCAGCAAGAATTATAGCCCAAACGCAGACCAGACATCAGACTGTAAAAGACGTACAGAGAAAGCGTTGAGATATTCGGAGGTAATATCATCCGGCAGCGCCACCAGCCTTCACGTTGGAGTGAGGCGTAGCAATAGGACCATGGAGGGCGTGACTTAAATAGTCCCTACAAGTATTAATGTCCCACGAGCATCGATTGAAATTAGTGGAAATCCCGGGACTAACTCGATGGAGGTGGCATTTCTTCACAGTTTCTCTCATACTAAAAGCATATACAGTACACACACACACACACACACACAATTTATTAACGCCCGGCGGCTCAGCCGAAAGGGCAACTATCTCTGATCTACTATACATTTCCTAAGGTATATAGAATTGTTAAATTAGAGAAATAAATAATTATAAATTTAATTATCTATTTCTCTAATTTATCTACCTTCGATCTTAATCTCTCGCAGATTCTTAATCTCACTTTGTTTTTATCATTTACTTAAATGATCCCTACCCCAATAACCTAAAAATTATACGAGTAGTAGAATAATAGACAGTCGATAAGTAGAACAGTTCTACTATTCTACATTCTACTTATCTATAGGAAGGACTCGGGGTATATATAGGCAGTATATATCTAACTTAGTTCTTCGTGTTCAATTATCTATTATTACTTATATCCACCTTTAGAAAACCTTCGTGACTCGTACAACTTAGTTATAACTTAACAACACTACGATCGGACCAATACTTCGGTATGGATCTAATCGGTGCTCTACTTAGCATCGCTCCTCGATACCCTCAAAAGGACTTAGCCCGTATAAGGCCTATTCAGGCAACGGTACGGTTGAGAGACAGATCGTTGACGTTAGAAGTCAGCATTCCAGGCAAGTATAGTATAAACCACAGGAATCTTCTAACCTAGCGACGACCCGGAAGCAAGTGCGTAACACTACCCTATTATAATAACGGTTTAGGTTTTAGAATATATAGAAGAATACCTTTATAGGGATTTCGTTTTGAGCGGCTACTAGAAGTTCTAATAATTTAGTATAATTATAGTAAACGTAAGGATATCTAGATAGCTAAGAGTTAGAGTGAAATATTATAAGACTAGATTTAAAAGGATATATAAGAAAATGTAGGAAGAATATTTCCTTAAAAAAATGATATTTTAGGTACTGATACCTCCTTACGCCTATTATACTAATAAACGTAACATAATAGGATTAGTATAGATTTTAGCTTTATAGTTGATATAAAATAGGATTAAGATAGTTTATCAGTATAACTATATAATCCTTACTAGGGCTAATTAGAACTAGTTCCGCTTCGTTATAGATTAACTATAGGAGGTTATCCTAGGAGTATTAGTATAATATAGACTATTTAGCAAACTTCTTTAGCTAAGGCGTTAGTACAACACTTATCCCAAGCCCTGTTCGACCATCACTAGTTGATGGCATGGCGTGGAGGAGTACAAGGACGGCAAATCATAAGAGTGGCTAAGTACTACTGTTCATTTGCAGGTCTATATACTGATTGCTAATTACATTTCTGATAAAAAGCCAGCTCGATTACGACCTTACCGACGAGCCAAATTGTTGTGCAGTTTATGCTCTCTCATAGCAAGACTGGCTAAAGCCCCCAACACGACGAGACCCAACAGGGTCAAAAATACAGACCGTAAGGAAGTCATGTAAGCGTCCAACACACCAGGAATCCAGTCTGCGGGAAGATTCCAGATCTCATCCAAGCTATCACGAAGACGTCCAATCAGCTCCTTTGCGTGATCGTGATCACCAAATCGAGACCAAAGCCCCTGCTTGAGAGTGTTCTGGAAGACGGCTGAGGCGATAGTAATACCAATGGTGCTTCCGGTACTTCGGAAAGCGTAAGAGGCGGAGGTCACCACGGCATGGTGTTGATGATCCACCGCGGAAATGAGCGCCACCAATGTGATGGTCAACATGCTGCCGTAAGATGCACCACCCAAGAAGAAATAGACAAACGGTAGTCCGATAGGAGTAGACAGAGTCATGGTGCAGATCAATCCAGCCGAGATAACCTGGATAGCCATAGCAATATAGTTGAGTAGGTTATAGCGGCCGCTGGCACGCATGATGAGACCCGATCCTAAAGATCCAATCGAGGTACCGATGGCTTGGGGGATCAATCTAGCGCCAGCAGCAGTGGCCGAAAGACCCTGAACCTGGAAGTAAACAGGTAGGTAGAAGAGAAGTCCAAACACAGACATCGTGGTGAACCAGTTGGTCAAACAAGCAGCCGCGACCGTCCGATTCAGGAGAAGGCGCACTGGGATGACAGGCTCAGTGGCAACATAGGCTTCGACGTATATGAAGATACCCAGGAAAACAGCGGACATAACCAGGGATGCCAAGACCAATGGGTGAGTCCAGGGTACCTGGTTTCCGCCGGTGTTTAGGCCCAGAAGTAGAGACACCAATGTCAGAGCTAGCGTAATGGCACCGAGGAAGTCGACTCGCTTGATCCGGGCAGTATCCGATTCTTTGACAGGGATTTTCACCTTCACTGCGACCAAGATGCAGGAGATTACCAAGAAAGGGACCTGAAGCAAGAATGCCCATCTCCATCCCAGTGTGTCATTGATCCAGCCACCGAAAACACCTCCAAGTCCCATTCCAGCACCGTAGCATATATTTCCAATACCCTGCCAGATACCGCGTTTGCGAAGAGGGATCAAGTCCGACGTGACAAAGGTTGAGATGGCTGTAAGACCACCTCCGCCGACTCCCGCCACGACGCGACCAAGGATGATCACCCATTGAGCTCTCGCCAGGCCACAGATCAGGTTTCCAAGGGCGAAAAATACATTGGAGAAGACCAATCCCCAGCGACGGGAGTAAATATCAGTTAGTCTTCCGCTGAGGGGTTGGCAAGCGGCATTGGAGATCAGATAAGAGGTAGCCAGCCACGAGAGCAGCGAAAAGGAATTGAAGGAAGACGAGATAGGCGCGGACAGCGTGGCTACAATTGTTGTGTCTGTGATAACCCAGTTCATTAGCCCTCGGTCAATCGTCAAACAATTGAATTCATACCTAGCGCTGCTAAGAATACACCCAGCCAGATGCTACCCAGGATCCAGATCAGCTCCTTTGTGCTATGCTCTTCTGGTAGCGGGGTATCCTGCGCATTGCTCTCCGATACATCGCGGAGAAGAGGTGTCTGCTCCGATGCAGGCTGTCTCTCCGAATCAGACATGGTGAGGGTAAGAGTGAAGATGAACAGGAACAGAAATGTTCAAAGTTGCGGGATGACGAAGTGGAGCAGGGACCGGCATTCTGCCGCGTGCGGAGAATGCCTGCGGGGGAGACTCGGTGGACAACTTCACCACCAGAGTACTATCTATTCCGACCATAAACTGCATGATCGAGATATGAGGGCATTTTCAAGAGTCCAGTCCTCTTGTCGGAAAGACATGGTCGAATCCTGGGCTTGGTCGGGACGACTTCCCAGGGTTGTGCCAATCTCAGTTATTGAGAGCCTGGAACCTTGACAGTGTAGATAATCAGGGACCAGATATCAAACCAGTGGTTCCATTGCATTGTGCTTGGTTGGGCAATTTTCGGGCTTCAAAAATGATCAATGGCCAGCTTCGCCAACGAATCATCTGCCATGGCCATCAAATGCGAGCTGTCATAATCCTGAGGGCTTAGGCAGTAGACTGCTCATTATCTGCCTTTATTCCTCGTTTTTCCTGCTAGCTCATGCCATAGATTCCTCTGATCCGCGCAGCATTTCACTTCAACTCATCTTCGCTAGCCAGAATCTACATATCAAAACTCCCTTTTCTCCCTTGGGAACCCTCTTTCGCTGACCATGATACCCGGAATAACCAACTGGGATGATCTAGGTTTCTCTTTTGAGGAAGTAGATCATGTGTCTAATAAATTCCAGTACACATCATTTGGTCTCGTCGACGACAACGACACCTTCTATTATGGCCAGCTAGGCGCCCGCAAGACGGAAATATCGCTCGAAGGAATCATGGCTGCTCTCAATTCTATCCCGGACAACACCATACTATCCCCATGGTCCTTGTCAGAGGCAAAACTTCGCAAAGCACCAGAAACACTACCTACAAAAGTTTACATCAAACGCCCGGCACTAGAACAATACAGCATGCTTAAGAAGCGAGGGATTGAGAAACAGCTATCCAACGCACTCGTAGCAGAGGCGCAAGTGTTAGAAGAGCTATCACAACATCCACACCCAAACATGATCCGCTACCACGGCTGTCGGGTCGCGCGCGGGTATATATCACTGGCCTCGTGCTTGATAGACACCCGCACGATCTACAGACCCATCTTCAAGATGGGCACGACACAATCGACATACCCGTTTTTATGGCCGCGCTCGAGGCTGTGATCCGCCACCTACATATGCTTGGTTGGGCGCATAATGATCTTACTCCAACCAATATTCTAGTTAGCGAGGCCGACATGCCGGTATTGATTGACTTTGAGGGATGTCAGAAGCTTGGTACGAAGTTGAAATATATTCGGGGGACCGAAGATTGGATTGAAGGGGAGATCGGGGACCATACCACGTCGGAGGTGCAGCATGATACCTTTGCGCTTGAAAAGGTTCGGGCTTGGCTCGAGGATCCAGGTTCGCATGAGTGCGTTTTGTCTGCTAGCTCTCAATTATCACCTTAGACTGCCCCAAGTGTTATACACATCCAATATTTGTGTACCATAGCTCTTCTCCTAAGGCAGCAGGCAATGAAAATGCATATGAGGCCGCTCGGTACATGTGTCAGTTACGCTGCTCTGTGCCAGGGCAGCCTTTGCGTGGATACCATGTAAGGTAGGACAATTAATCATCACGGGTACGAAGATCTTGATCTGCAGGAAGTAAGTTTAGTAGATCTGTAGATCTGACATCTAATCAACCATATGTAGCTGTCAATCTATACGCTCATTACCTGGGCAGACTTCTGAAGTTCAAATTGTTATGTTTATCTGAGATTTACGTTCGCCCACGGAGTTCAATACGGCGAAGACTGAGGATACTGCTTGGTCAAAGTAAAATGAGCTCCCCCCCCTGCTCTTTCCTGTTGCTCTCACCTTCGTCAATCCTCATTTCCTCCCCCGACCTCCCGAGATCATCTCCAATCACCTCGGCTTTATCTCAGATCACATTGGCTTTATCTCAGTGGCCATGAAGAAACGATGTTGCTGATCTTCTTCACTTCTATCATGTATGTATTCATCGTGATTCAAGCCGCAGTGTGGACTCGGTCCATCCTCATGAAGTTCAGCCTCTGGCAACTCGATCGCGAGATCAGATTGGCAGCCAATAACATCGACAATTACCTGCAGCACTTCATGGCCCATGGCAGAGAGGAGCACGAACTGTCTCCGCAATTTCAACGCTGCGAATGCCCACGGCGAAAGTCTTTTAGCTCGTTTCCAGGTACACCTAGCAACCTATCGACCTCTTAGCCCAGCTGAGGCCCTCGACCATCTGGAGGCTATGATCAGCATGTGCCTCAGACAGCATTTGGTGATTTCTCAGCTGATAATGAGGCTTCTCGCCATGGAAGCAGAGCATCTGGCCCTCCGAGCTGAGTTGGCGATACCTGTGGCGATGAACCTGAGACAGATTCGAAATATCGAGGCGCGCATGCGAGCCATCGAAACCTTGTTGTCAGTCTGCGCTCTTGTGTTTTTTTTTTACTCTTCTACCTTTTCACTGGCACGCACTAGTATCTAGTTACGGCCGTATCGACAAATGCCGAGTTCAACAGCCATGGACAGAAACAGGGCATCCCCGCCTTTGTGGGGAATCTGGGGAAGACCAAACTCGGCAATTGGTCCGTCATTTTCCCGAAGTTTTGCCCATTTCATTTCACTGTCCCCTCACGCCTCGGTCATCCACGATATCTACTGCTGCAATCATCAAACTCGCCTTTAGCGCTTCTATTCTATGTCTGATTAGAGATTCCTAAACCTGTTCAATGGATGGGAACTACCACGTTCATCCATACCGGAGACTTGCGTTCTCACATGATCGAGCCAATGAAGTTCTGTGGGTCCCTGTGATGGCTCAGACGGAAATGGGCAGCCAGACGCGACCAGTGGATTGCAGGACTTCGGATTTTAGCCTCGCCTGATGACTCGTTGAAAGATTTAGACCTCCTTCCCCCAATGTCTAAGACGCATATTGGAACCTATGGGTTGGTAGTACTTATCTGCTCTTTTGTTCGAATCCAAACATGTTATTGTTCAATTCAAAATTTTTGGTGAAATATGTGCACTACTCTAGTGTTGATGGCATAATCTAAGCTCCTTCTCAAACCTTAGAAGCTAAATATTGGCTCCGGTTCGACAAGAGTCCATGTGCATGTAGGTCGTGGGTTTCTCTTGGAGGTGTTATATCTTTTTGCTAAAGCTCACCTGGGTAGCTTTGAGAGAGACAGAGGCTGGCTCCGATGACTATCAGACGCGATGATCTACCCAACTCTATAATCAACCCGATGCTGTAGATGCTAGACATGGTTTTGACCGATGGACTGTCAGATAGTGGAACTTCATCGTAGATTTTCCTGAAACATACAGTAGAATGTTACCAAACACATCCATTCCCGGGCGTTGGTACCAATAAGTGAGGGATTTTGGAAAGTTTGGAAAGTTTGGAAAAAGCGGAGATTTGCGCTAAGTGGGACGTCTTGCGTGTTCAGAGAACCCTACTTCGTACCCTAGATACAGTCCGGAGTACCAACCTGCACAGGGTCCCAACTACCACTTGCTCATTACCTTGACGTCAGCACTGGAGATTTCCAACCCATATCCCCTGTTCAAAGTGCTGCTAGTCATGGCCGTTCCCGTAGCAATGCCTAGCTTCCTCTGCTAAGTTGTTGCCTCAGCTGCAACTCCTAAATTCGGCCGATCATCCCTTGGCCCACTATTCTCAGCCATACCAAGCTTCACGGCCTTCTGCTGCTTGTTTCGTATTGGTCCAATCGACGCCACAGCCTGTTTCGCGTGGTGCAGCATATCTCTGTCCCGTCCCTTTCGGCGCCACTTCGGACCTTGCAGTTTATTTCGTCACTTTCCCCACAGTTTTTGCCCGGGATTTCCAGCTCTCTCGTATGCCGAGTTACGGCTCCTTCGATACAGCCAGGAAGCCAAGAGTCGATGCCTCGGAGTATTTCATCGGAGCATATTTAGTCTGAGCCGCAGCCGGTTATGAGCTTCGTTCAAGAGCTAGTCGGTCCATATCTTTTCAATATGACTCGTCTTTCTACGTTGCCCCTGTTGGCTTTGGGCTCTCTTGCCGTCGCTAGTCAGGATGCCTTCAAGTCGAAATGCGCCAAGTTTGCCGATCAGATCAACATCCCCAATGTGAAGGTGAACTTTGCGGAGTTTGTACAAGGCGGGACCAATTTGTCCTTGCCTGATAATCCTACTTCCTGTGGGCGATTCTCGCAGGTTGTTTCGGTCGATTTATGCCGAGTTGCGATGGCTGTGACCACTTCCAACAGCAGTGAAATCACTTTGGAAGCTTGGTTCCCTGAAGAGTATAAGGGCCGCTTCTTGAGTACCGGAAACGGTGGTATCTCGGGTTGTAAGTGTTACAAAGTAGAATCCTTCCACCAACGTTATCTATTGCTAAACCGTCATCAGGTATTCAATACTATGACCTGGCGTATACAGCCCAATTAGGCTTCGCCACTGTCGGAGCCAACAACGGACACAATGGCACTTCTGGAAAGCCATTCTATCAGCACCCAGAAGTAGTGAAAGACTACGCATACCGCTCTGTCCACACCGGAGTTGTAGTAGGCAAGAAGCTCACCAAGCAATTCTATGACGAGGGCTTTGACAAGAGCTACTACCTAGGATGTTCAACAGGTGGCCGCCAAGGATTCAAGTCTGTTCAGAAGTACCCCAACGACTTCGATGGAGTGGTTGCAGGGGCCCCCGCGATCAACCTGATCAACCTGTTTTCATGGAGCGCACACTTCTACCCCATCACCGGCTCACCTGGGTCCGATACATTCCTGACAACCGCTCAATGGCAAATCGCCCACAACGAGATTGTCCGCCAATGCGACACCATCGACGGCGCGAAGGATGGCATTATCGAAGATCCCGATCTCTGCCGTCCAGTTCTGGAAACCCTGACCTGCGACCCCCACGCATCAAACAAGACAAGCTGTCTCACCAGTACCCAGATCAACACCATCAACCAAGTCCTCGCTCCGTTCTACGGACTGAATGGCACTCTTCTCTACCCTCGCATGCAGCCCGGTTCGGAAATGCTTGCTGCCAGCCTCATGTACGATGGCTCCCCATTCCCGTACAGTGAAGACTGGTACCGTTATGTCGTCTACAACGACCCAACATGGAGCGGCGAGAATTTCACCGTCAAGGATGCCGCAGTTGCCCTCGCTCAGAACCCGTATAACATTCAAACCTGGGAGGGCGATCTCTCTCCTTTCCAGAAGTCAGGTGGCAAGGTCCTGCACTATCACGGTCTGCAGGACCAGCTTATCAGCTCTGAGGATTCAAAGTTGTACTACTCGCATGTCTCCCAGACTATGCAGCTCTCTCCCTCCAAGTTGGATGAGTTTTATCGCTTCTTCCAGGTCAGTGGTATGGGTCACTGTGGTTCTGGTGATGGCGCGTATGGCATTGGCCAGGGGTCTTCCACTTATGATGGTACTAACCCCGAGGACAATGTGCTTATGGCTATGGTCCAGTGGGTTGAGAAGGGCATTGCACCGGAGACGATCCGCGGTGCTAAGTTCTCCAATGGCGTTGGCTCTCAGGTTGAATATAGACGCAAGCACTGCAGGTGGCCTCGTCGGAATGTGTTCAAGGGCCCTGGTAACTATACTGATGAGAATGCCTGGCAGTGTGTTTAGACAATAGAGTCAGCAACCTTCCTGTAAATAGAACGTTTGAGACTGAATGCAATTCATCTCTAGGCAGACCAGTTTCTTTCATTCCTGGCTTACATGTGTATTTTGAATGTGAATATAAAGTATTCCAAGTCGTCTTGTTCACTCAAACTCCAACAAAAAGTATATCAAGCACACGTCATGGCAGAAAGAAGCGGGAATCACCGGCAGAAGAAGGCGAAGGCGTTAGACCGCCTTACCTGTTGCCCGGGTTGGAAATGTTGATCTGAACCACTATATATCCCGCTATTTACTTTCCTCCAATATACATAGTCTGGTCAATCCATCATCCCGTTGACACGTACATATCCCGCCACACAATTCACCGTTCACTAGCCTGCGCACGGATCCCCGTTCGTGGCCCGCAGAGAAGCTACCCCTCGAACATATACCAGCCGCGTCAATCTCGCGTACTCAATCATCTACATTTCATCCGGCCTCAATCGCCCTTACACCCAAATTTCCCAACTAGAATGGCCGACCCCGAGATGGACGAATTCGCACAGACCCGCGGCGACGACGACCTCTTCGACGACGAGATCATCCCCGTCTCCGCGCCGGAACCACAGAAACAACCGGATGTCATTGCCCCCAAACCAGAGCCAGCTCCAGCTCCAGTACCCGAGCCAAAAGAGACATCTGAGAAGCCAGCTGCTGAGAAGCCAATTCCACGTGGGGAAACTCCGCAGCGCGGCCGTGGCGGAGAAAGAGGTCGGGGACGACGGAGTCGGGGGAAAGGCGGACGCGGTGGGAAGGATTCTGATTCAAAGAAGCCGGAAGGTTCTCAGCGGCGCAAAGCTTCTGTCCCTGTTACCGAGGCCGAATCCCAGGGAGATGCGGGTGCCTCGAAGTCTGAGAAGGTCACAGAGGGGTCCAATGAACAAGCTGTGGAAGTTAAAGAAGGCGATGCTGAATCCAATGGCGCTGAGGCCCAGCGGGTACCGGCAGTCCGCGGTGATCGAAGTGCCACGGGTGGCTTGAGAAAGGTAGGGACTTGATTCCTGTGGGATGAGGCGAGAGCAGCAAGCTAACTTTACCCAGCCGAAACTCACCGAAGAGGAGCTGTCCAAACGTATCGCTGCCGCCAAGGAAAATGCCGTCAAGAAAGCTGCGGCTCATGCTCGTGCAGAGGCTGACCAAGCGTCATTTGTGGAGCGCGAGCAGGTTGCAGCCAAGAAACGTCGGGAGGAACTTGCACACCGCCGCGTGATGGACAATGAACGTGAACAGAACAGGCAACGAAAGCTCAAGGCTCAAACTGGGCGTGAGTGGGATTCGCAGAAACGCGAGGAGGATTACAATCCCCGGGGTGGGGGCAGCCAATTCCGCCGAGGAATGCACGGCGGTGTATCTGGCTATGCACGACGAGACTTTGACGATGGTCGCGCAGAAGAGACACCCGATCACGCTGATAGCCAAAGAGGTCGTGGTCGAGGTGGCCGAGGCGGTCGTGGCCGCGGCTCTCCGCGTGAGCCTCGGGGAGAGAGGCCTGGCAAGGGTTTGTCAGACAGTAAATATGCAACACCAAGTCCTGCCGCGCCAGCGCTGGATAAGAGTGATTTCCCCGCCCTGCCTGAAGGAACCAAGAAGCCAGAGACGAAACCTGAGACCACTAAGATTGAGACTACTGTGGCACCTGCTACTGCACCTGCACCTTCAAAGTCACCAGCTACTTTGGAAAAGCTTGATTCTACATTTTCGCCGATCACTGGAACTTGGGCTGACCAGTTTGAGGATGATGAGTAATGATCTTGCTCACTGGACATATTCTGCTTTCCCTTTTCTTCGTTCTATTGCCTGTCACGACTTTCATTGGATTTCTCACGACACGAAAAGATTCATGTTTCTCTTGGAATTGATATCCCCCTTTTTGGCCGACTACTGGCTCATACAAAACTTTTTTGCATGCTTTACTCAGAGTTTCGGTTTTACTTTTCTCTACATAACTTATACCCGTAGGTAGATCTATGGAGATCACTCCAATGACAGTGAGACACTACTTCGTAAGATCATCATGTAACCCAAATTATAACTGACAAACAATCGTACACCGATTGAATCTTTGCATCTGGCTAAATTGATGCAGACCGTTGCTGTCATCGGCACTTTGATTGGTCTAGTGTTGCGTCAACGGACAGCAGTATGCAGCCAAGGAATTCTCCGAGGTCGTCAATATTTCCTAGAATTTTCCGAAGTCAGAAGCCGCAGTTCTCTGCCCATATATGTTATGGGCAATACAAGATGGATGATGATAGCCTTAGGGCTAGAGAGTCTCTCAGTACAAGTCGGGAGCGGAGATAGCCGCGTCTCCAAATTGGGGATACACTGAAGAATCAAACGGTAGAGCTCGGCTACGCAGTGCCGAAGTGACTAATGGAAACCCCGTGGGAAAGCTCCCCCCACAGTGGGGTTTGGGGTATGGTTCAGTTCTTTTATGGACGTGTCGCTCTTGCTTTGCCATGCGTCCTATTCACCATGTCGGAAAAACGTGAGGTTGATGGGGCTCAGCCGCCTCTCAGCCCTACATTGGACAACTCCCCGTCCGACAATCTAGGAACTGGACCAGATCTTCCGAAAAAGAGATTAAATGGAGGCCTCGATGCGTGGCTAAGCGTTCTTGCGGGATTTTGTGTTTTTGTGAACTCTTGGTGGGTTTCTCTCAGTATGGTTGCTGTTTTATAGTACTGACAACTATATCAGGGGCCTATTGACAACGTATGGAGCCTTCCAGGAGTACTACCAGACTGTACTTCTTCCAGATGAGACACCCTCGACTATTTCCTGGGTTGGCAGTATCCAAGCCACCTTGATCCCCATGGTTGGTCTTGCAACAGGCCCTCTAGTTGATGTCGGCTATCTACGGCCTCTAATCATCGCTGGGAGCTTTTTGACTGTCTTTGGAATGATGATGACCAGTCTCGCCACATCCTACTACCAAGTATGTTCATAACTCAGCTTCCATCCAATGGACTCTAACCGAAACAGATCCTCCTGGCCCAAGGCTTTTGCGTTGGAATGGGCGGCGGCATCTCCTACATCCCAGCCCTGGTAGTAATCTCCACAAACTTCACCATCAAGCGGCCCATCGCAATCGGCTGCGCATCAATCGGCTCAAGCGTCGGCGCGGTGATCTTCCCAATCATGTTCCGCCAACTCCAGCCCAAGATCGGTTTCCCGTGGGCAGTGCGCTGCATCGGCTTTATCAGTCTGCTGCTTGCCATCACCGCGTGCGCCATTCTGTGTCGACGTCCGGGTGGAAAGGCGCGCGCGAGAAGCCTTATCGATTGGAAGGCCTTCCGCGAGCCTTCGTTTATGATGTTCTCGCTGTCACTGACCTGCGTCATGCTTGCCTACTACGTCCCGATTTTCTATATTGCTTCGTATGCGCGGACGGTCGTGCATACGACGTCTAGCTTTAGCTTCTACATGGTTGCTATTGTGAATGGGTCGTCGGTCATTGGTCGTGTTGTGCCGTACCTGCTTGTTGCGTATATCAAGCCAATTGGGATTCTGATATTTGCTGTGGCGGCTTGTGCCATTGCTATGTTCGCTTGGATAGCAGCTACCGGTACGGCTGGCTTCATTGTTTGGTCATGCTACTTTGGTGCATTGAGTGGTGTTTTGGTCACGGCGCCTACGTCTATCGTGGCACATCCGGTGTTCTGTCCGGACTCTTCCTTCCTGGGAACTCGTCTGGGTATGATGTGGGGCATTTCCTCCTTCGGGGCTTTGGCTGGAACGCCTATTGCGGGTGCTCTGGTCAATCTTGATACTGCGTACTTTTTGCGTGCTCAGGTCTTTGCTGGGTGCATGATGGTTGGTGCTGTGTTATTGCAGCTTTGGCCTGCTGTTAGGGTTATTCGGTATGATCGTGATCATTCTTGTAAATCTTGACTTGCATTATAGAATTTATATACAGAATCTACATTTGGAAACGCGAACATACGTACTTCATGGAATTTGAGAGGCACCCAAACGCACTAATGGCTATGTTCGCCTAATTATAATCATAAGCCTGTTTATCAGTTAGCGAGTCTATTAAGACGCCGAAGATATAGCAGTATCCACTAAACTAGTATCTACCTACTTAAATATGGACGGCGTAATAACAGTCTGATTAAGTAGATAAGTCGATACTAGTAGAGAAACCCAATAACTTATATAACCCCCCTCCCTTTCCTTAACTTATAGATTAACCGTCCCTTAATTTATATCTCAATAAATAAAGAATTATACGAGTTATAGCGGATAAACTAATAGTCTAAGTTTCTTCCTTCTAAAATAGTGCCCAGGTCCGTGTCTGGAATAGAAACTGATGGGGTTGTCGCTGGCGTTCTTTTGAAATGTCCCCGAGTTCTAAGAACACCCAATTCAGCCAATCTTGAAAACGGATTAGTGTGGTTCTCCAGTACCAATATGGCCATTGGAAACAGAATAGACCCCATCTTAGTTCTCGCTTCGACGGGTTAAATTGACCTGCCTAAGGTCAGCATCTCGTGCGTTGCTAGCAGTATCAATCAGGGTCTGGGTCACAACATATCACCATTTCCGAGGCCCAATGCTGAAATTAGTTGAAATCAGTACTTATTACATGAAAACACACTTTTGTATTGCTACCAAATTTCACTTGGTGGACCCCTCGGAAGTGGTTTTTACACCTGTATCACTCTACCCATAGGGCTGTTAAGGACCTAGTAACGAAGATATATTAGACTGAGTATCCGGAGACTGAAGGATTAGGTCAGTCCCTTAAGATAGTGTTAAGATGATGATATACTTACTTATATGATTATCACCTAACGGGGTTATGTCAACCTAGGGGATAAATAGTAAGCCCGCGCTGATTCTAGGAATCAGCGTTTAGACTACTTCTCTTACAATAAATATTATTCATTATTGTGCACGTTATATCAGGGATCTATCTCGCTTACCCATTCATAACTCCGAGACTAGCGTAGTCTCACAACCACCGTCTACCACGTAAACATGCAAGGTAGTCCTCATTTAGGACCCAAGAGGTGTAAATGTGTGTAATTTCGAATCTTTCGTCAACACTTTATTACATATTATCCAAAATCTGCAGTGATGGCCAGCATGGAATCTCCCTCTCTGGAAACCGCGATTTCTGTTTGGAGTCAGGGGCATCTATCGAGAGTAGCCATTCTTTAATTTTGAGAAAGCTTTGAAAGGATTCGCGGTTGGAATGATATTAATAGTCTCGAATTAGAATCAGTGCGACGTACTTAACTTGTTCATGGTTTCATATACAGCCCAGTTTGTGTATGAGCTTGTAACTATACAGTACAGTTCCCGTCGCATGTGGCGGGGAACCACTGCACCAGGGGCAAATTGAATGTCAAAGCTGAGGGGAACATGAGAAGAAGAAAGTATAAGATAGAATACAGTAATGTTCGAAATCAGCTAGGGAGGTATAACTGATTTCGAAAACTACTGTAAAATAATTACAAACCAAAAAAGTGCGGTGCGATCTACTTCGCCTATAAATCCTTGCTGGTCGAAGCATAATCCTGCCCTTCCTTTTCCTCAACATTGAACTTCATTTTCCCCACTTGTCACTGCACGCAGCACCAGCGCCACTGGCACCACCGTACGATTTCCTCATGGCGGCTACCGAAAATTCTGGTATCAGCCTTATGACCCAATACTCTATAGTTCTACCGAAGAGGCAGGCAACTGACTCTTCCGGCAAACCTATACCTGCATGCGACCCCGATCAATGTGCTGCGGCAATAAAGGGGGAGGGAGTCCCCACCGATATAAGCTCGTTTTGGCATCAGAGAGCAGTTATACGTGGGATTCGTGATTCACTTCAATTTGCAACAAGCCCGGCAATTATTGAGCTATGCTCCGGTGACGATGGTCAGGCCCATCAATTTTCCCGCGCCCGCAATGCTCGCCTGATAATGAGTGATGCAATCCCCGATATGCAAAATCCTGCCACTCAGCCGTACTGTATATGGTATCCCGAGCTTGCATCAGAAGAAACATATCGCAAAGTTGCCCATCAGTATCCGTCTATGCGGTATCAAGTAGGCCGAGCGTGTGCTGCAGCATGCTATACGGATCTTTACAAAGAATTGGACCTTCTGCCTGACGTTTCTATCTCGGAAGAATCCCGCGAAGTCGACAAAGACGCCGAAATCTACAAGCTTATCATGTCCGCCTCCCAGCGATATGTTGTCATGGAAGATTTCTCTCGATCCGTTCATCTTGAAACCCCACGAACACCTGCGTTTCTGAATGGGGATATGAAGCCCCGATGGGCTTTGGGGCAGCGAGTTCTCCCTGGTAAAAATTTATCAGAGACGACTGCTGATGATATTGACATCGAGGAAGATGGATTTATCGGCTTGAAGGATATCAACCCAGTGGAGGACTACGCTCAACTGGGCCCAGGCCAATCCGATCAATTGTGGATGCCTCTTCCGCTTGATCTCCCAATTCTCGAAAAGCGCCTTCAGACACAAATGGCCGCGTGGGAGGGCAATGTGGATCGATACAGTCGACTAATGCACCCACGCAGGCTGAGAACCAAACTTGAATACAATTGTGTTCTTCGTGGCATTTATCACAGTACAACCTTCGCCAGATGGTGGGCCTATCAGCTGGAAACAAACCCTGGACGGGCTATCCTCCCAGGTAAATTGCTTGGCCAAGGCAATGAACGGGAGTGCAGGGAGATTCGCAGTGCGATTAATGCCCGTATGATAATGAACAATGATATCTCTGGTATCGACGATGACTCGGACTGCCTCCCGTGGGTCATATGGGGGCCCGTGAAGCCCTCTGAGAACACTTTAGCTGATCTGGTTCGAAAGTGTCCGTCCATGGGACATCAAGTTGCGATCACTTGTATAATATGTGATTACCAATCGATATTCGGAAGGTTGAAGCCCCCCTACACCAAATCCTTGTATGTGGCTGCCAGGCGAAGTGAAAATCCATTTTACCTACAATACCTTGAGGAAATCATGAAGAAGCACGACATAACTCCCCCGGACTTTCACAAGTTCAAGGACTTTGATCACATTGCACCAGGCTTGCAGACTGATCTGGAGCCTAGAGATGATCTCACTGATCACACTGTCAGGTACTATGACATGGAGATCGGGTATGGGCAATATCAATGTGGAAATGAACACGAAGAAACTCCAGGTACATATGGAGGTGGGCTAGCGAATGCGGGAATGGTGGAGAGATACATGTGGCTCTCAACTGAAACTGCACAGAAGTTAAAAGATGAAGTTGAGATACTCTACCCAGGTGCGGATACTGGTCTTTTGTATGGCGATGATGAACTTTATTCCAAGCTTTCACGCGGTATACAGCCCATGGATTGGTAGTATGTAGGTTTCGATATGTCAAATACTGTTAAAACCACCACCAACTGGGGCTGTTGAGGCCCTAGTAATGGAGACATATCAGACTAAGTATCTGAAGACTTAAGGGACTGGGTTACTCCCTTGAGATGATGTTTTACTTGCTTATATGGTTCGTTATATGGTTATAGAAACCTAGGTGATGAATAGTAAGCTTACGCTAATTCGAGGAATCAGCGTTTAGACTACTTCTTTTATAATACATATTATTCATTGTTATATACGCTATATCAGGCACCTATCTCTCTTGCCCATTTACAACCCAGAGACTAGCGTGGTCCCACACCCCTATCAAACCATCTCCCCTTAAGTAGTTAGTAACTCCTTATCCTAGACTTAATTATCTACGGCCTAATCGGGAAGTCATGGGGGTTTTTATATAATAGTCAGCTATTGAAACGATAGCTAAGAGCAAGTAGGGAAGGATATTATCCCAAGTGAATTTCAGGGTTCAAAATTAGTTACTGCTCAAGGTATTGCTTAACAGTCACTTACTAAGTCAGGGTTTTTCGGCTAAGAAACTTAGATAATAGTAGATCACCTAGACAAGTCAGGGGCTTCTTGCCAAGTAATGATTACCATGCGATCCAACAATTATCTCACTACCTAGGTAGGTAACATTTCATACTAGCTTATTAATTTGCATATTTCTTGTCTTCTTACCGAAATAATAAACAGGAGATCAGAATGATGATTATGCACGTGGGTTGGTCCATAAAAGCGGCACTAACTCATCATGACTTCATCTGGGGTTGTGGCAAGTAGGGATGAGGTCAAGATCCAAAGAAAAATATAAAGCCAGGATACTTTAACGGATTCGAGCAATAATTTATCACATTTTACTGAATACGCTTGTCATAAGTATACCACTTTCAAATTCAATTTATTTTCCCAACATCAACGCAGATCGTGAGTATACTTCACTGCCGACGATGCCCTTCCCGATGCACGCCCATATCTACTAAAATTCGCCATTTGTCAATGAAAGTTCACTAACAGCCTTTCTTTTAGATACCTACCAGAATGGTCAAAGAAGCAGGTCCCAGCGGCGGAAACAGCAGTTCCAACCAGCCGACATCCTCAGTCGCTGGGGGCACAAGTGCTACGCCCACGCCTGCCAATAATGTCGGTGGCGGCTCCGGTTGGGGAGACAAGCTCTGGTTATCAGGTCAAAATCAAGGACAGGGTCATGCAGATGTGTGTCAAGATTCCTTTCTGGGATTGACATCATGAGAATTACTGACAGGGTACTTTGACTCTAGGCAACAGATGCTAGATCAACAATGGGTTCATTTCTCGGTCTAAACGATCAGAAATCACGCGCCGAGAGCAAATACCTTCAGCGTGCAGGCTTGGCTGGAGATAGTTCCAGGCCTGTGAATGACCAAGGAGAGCCGACCTGTGCGAGCGAGGATCATTCGTTCATGGGACGAAAGCCTGGTAATGAGGGTTCTTTGCCTGGAATGGAGACTATCAGGAATATGACTAGTTGGTAAGTTTGATTTGATATATGAATAACTTGTTTGATACCTAACGAGGGACTTTCGATCTAGGAGGCCTGGCCCTAGTGAATAAATGAAGCTGTGGGTGCTGGACTTGATTTGTTCTTATGATATTTGTATTTTCTCGGTACTGAATGTGGATACGTCATATAAGTTACATACTGCTTAATTGTAAATGCAAGACAGACATGTCGCAATCTCAGGAGAATCAGCTCGTACATTCTAGCTATTTTGCTTTTTAAATTGATGTAAATGAAAGTGATGCGTAAGATAGGATATGAAAAGCTGCTGAATCATAGCTAGACATTTTTTTCAGGGCACAAAACACGGAGCAGGTAGGTTGCAACCAGGCGGAAGCGCGTCGAGCTGCACCGGTGCAGCTTCAAAACCCATACACATAAACTACTTCTTCATTCATTGCTGAAGAGAGTATATGGATTTGGAACCGCATTCTTATTCATAGGACCCTCAAAATCTCATACGAAGACCTTAGCTAAATGATTCCACCAGATGTATGTATTATTTTGTCTGATTTATAACTTAGAACCACTGCTAGATTGCTCCGTCTTTCTCTCAAGTGCCTTATAAAAAGCTTCTTCTAACTCAATCAACAGCCCAGTAACGGCTGCATCCCCGGCTGGCATAAGTTGCGTAAAAAGAGCGGCTGCTATGCCTGTTTGTCGATCGATCCACTGTCAAATGTTAGAACATAAGTTTATAGAAACGAACGCAGTGAATTAGTCCAATAGTAAATAGCTATGATTGAAATAGGAAAAGGATTTTGTCTTACCCAATGCAAGTTTGGCATCCCACTCCAATTAATAGTACCTGCTCGCCGTCGGCGGGGAATATCCTTCAGCGTCATAGTACCGGCTATACAATGATCTGCCTGTGCGTCATCATCTGATGATCCGATCCCAAGGACTCGTCTCATCTGAGAACCGAGAGGCTTCGGCATGGCCATTCGAGATGCCTCGCTCAACTGGGGCTGAAATAGAATGTTAATGCTATCATTGGACAACAATGGATATCCACCTCCCACAAGAGCAGAGAGTAATTTCATATAGTCGTTGGGCGTGCTGAATAGGCCAATTCCACCCAAATTATGTCTAGCAGGCTGATCCAGAATGATAGGTCCTTTTTCAGTGGACTTTTCGCCTTGGTTAATACTTATTCGGTATCCCATCTCCAATGGAGAAGGCAAAGTGTCGCGATGCAGTTCTGGACGAAACGTAGTTGAGTTTGCTCCAATCTTTGACCAGATATTCTCCTGCATGTATTCTTCAAGTGTGCTTTTGGTCAAAATTTCAATCTTGTTTTTGTAAGAATCTAGATCCAAAGAAAGGAAAGGAAAGGAAATAGCTCTGAGCTACTCACTACTCGTCCAGACCAGTCTATTCCACCACCATAAGCCCATGATGTTCCCGGCTGGAACATGAGCGGATGTGTATATCCTTCCTAGAACAAGTTTAGACTTAGCAATTCAACTTTATTCAGACAATTTATAAAGCAACACAGGCGACCTTACCAAACTTCCAGAAAAGGTATGTGTTGTTCGACCTCTGGATTCTGACCATTTTTGAAGTAATGCCGACGACCTGTCATACATGAACCCTGAGCTATGACACATCAGGTCACTTGTAAAAGCTCTTATTAGTACGGAGTTTCTTCGCAAAATCGGCCGACCCTTGGCGTCGTTCCAAGCTCTCTTTGAGCCAAATAAAACTTACCGCAGAGTCAGCTTTTTGCGCAAAGGCTCAAGCTTATCATGGGACAAAGACTGTGAAGTGTCTTCAGTGGGATAAAAGTGTGAGGCGTTAGTTACAACGAGGCACACAGTGTGTAATTGAATTTTACGTACCATTGCTATCTACGAAAACTTCGATATCTCTGAGCTCAGGAACTATTTCGCGAGCATCATCGTCTAATGAGACAATGCCCCGTTCAACCAGCTGCATAACAGCTACTGCTGTTGCTAGTTTGGTCATGGATGCAATCCAACATAGCGAGTCTTGGTTCACAACAGATGCATTTTGTGTGTCAAAAGTCGCTTTTCCGGTAGCGTGATTGTAAAGTGCTTTCCCTGTGAGTGTTGATTAGTATTTCAAGGACATGTCATCCATCAATATTTTCAGAAGAAATAAAATACTCAAGGATCAAGTGGGGGAAAGGTGAAATGTATACCTGAACGGTCAATAGCAATGAAGACCGCGCCGTGTAAAGACCCCGTCGATGGGTCGGTGAATTTTTCGAGAATCCGATTCAGGTCTTCCATTGTTTTGTAAGTATGTTGTTTTATGTATGGTAATAGATGGATTTTCGGATGCAGTTCCAATTCCCCCGCAGTATATATGTAAGAAGGCGTAGGTCTACCGAGGTCTGCTTTAACCGAGGTTTGCTCAAGATCAATTGTTGAATGCACTCATGGGTCCCGGGCTCGATGTGTCTGCAATTTATGGTTTGCTGTGATGTTTGCCATCGGCGAATGACCTGACATACAATGTTGCTGTTCCAATCTCTTTGCCAAATTAAAAATTAAAATGCATTCGTTTCAATTGTGACTATTCGACTTTCGTGTCTTTCCCACGAAATTTATCACGCAAGGCTACCAATTTGCCTAATAATTTGCCCTTCAAGCCCTGTGCGCCAAGGGCTTCGGCCTCATTCAGAGACACCACACGCCGAACGAGAATGTTGAAAACGGTCCCGAAAGCAAGTGCAATAACAGTACTAGTGAGGATGATCACATTGTAGGGCATACTGAAATCCGGGGTAGGTAGCTGAAGAAGAAGACTGGTAGAGCGGATATAAATCGGCGCACTGTGGGTCTTGTCCAAGATACGGATGACTGCAGGTGCAACATTAAATCCGCGATTGGCATCCGGAGGATACTCGGTATATCGCAGAATGGCCTTTTCGAAGTCGTATGTGAGGGTAACGGTCGATGCAGCTGGGACTGAGAGCGCAAGCTCCAATTGTGTCCCCCGTTCACGGTCAATTGCAGGACGGTAGTATGTCTCCTTGATAATGTCGGAGGCGGGAATTTCGCGTGGGATCCCATTGCTTCCTGTAATGGTTGCACGCAGAGTGTGAATATACGGCCGCAGGAACCATGGGAGACTCTCAAAGTAAATGAAATCGACCGGGCTGGTGTTGGACGGGTTGCCAAAAATGATGCGCATACCACCACGCTCCTGGCCATGACCAACAATGGTTCGTTCGGCATGAAGTACAGGTTCATCTAATGGAACTTCCGCAGTCACTGCTTGTTGTGGAATTGAGAGGTCAAAGGATGTCGATGGCGCTAACTCGAAGCAACGAGTGAACCCATCATCCCTTTTGATTTCTTTGGTTCCTTCGGGAATGAAGACGCTCCTTTCGTGGGGAATCCTCAAACAGACGCTTTGTTCACTGGCATGATCGGAGTCTGCAAGAGGGCAAACGCCAGTCAGACTCCGACCAAAGATTTCCGCTAAGCTCCAAGCTTTGTCGTTCATCTTTTCTAACGGGTAGCAGGTGTCGTCTGCGTGATAAGATTTGGAGGTATCACAAATCAATTGGTCGTTGGGCACAGGTCGCGGAATTGGGTTTGATCGAGGCCGCTTTGAACGGTCAATGTCCAAGACCATATCAACAGTTTGCTCGATTTGAACCACACATTCTCCATCCGACGAACAAACCGGCTTCACGTCCACGGACATACTCTGCCATGCTGCATCAAATAGCTTGTGGCCATCAAATAAGGTAGAAATTCCGGCTTTTCCTTTGCAAGGAAGCAACTTCAAGAAAGGGGTTAAGTTCTCTGTGCAGACAACCTCACCGGGCAGGGTTCCATGCAGCAGATGAAGTTGGTCGGCGGCCGGGTGGTCTCCAGTGGGCTCGAAAGAAACCACAGGCCGAGTGGTGCGTGTTGAATCTACAAAGTTCAACGAAGCGCAGAACAAGCCGGAGAGGGATTGAGTCAGGGTGATCCATTTTGCAAATGCCCTAACAATGTTAGTATTTCGAGTCATTAAATCAACTCAAGTGCAGTAGTGCATACTCATCATCGCCTGGCGCATCGATCCATGCCCATAACTCCACGCCGGTGCCTCCTTCTTTGCTTCCGTTCCACGGCCTTGGTCCCCAGCTTTCAGCATCCCATCTTCCTGTAGTAAATCGTAGATGAAGCTCTTTTGTGTGAGCGTGCTGTAAGATTTGACCAAGCGCGCGGGGCAAGTATCTAAAGTGCTGTTGGTCGAATGATTGCTGGGATGTATTGCTCCGGAAGTTGAAAGATGCTAGGAGGGAGGATTGAGGGAGAGGTTGCAATAGTAAGTTTTCATGATAATCAGAGGCAATTGCCGGCAAGCTCCATAGCGATAAAAGGAGTGCGACAAAGGGCAAAGAGAGTATTGAGAGGGCCGTCATGACTTCATGCTTGCCGGAGCTCGGTCTTCATGTATGCCAATTGACAGGAGAGGAGAGGGTCGATGGCGAAAAGACGGGAGTGTGAGCTATAGCTCCAGACAGCCAGACCCTGTTAATCAAAACAGAAATCAGAAGTCGGCATCGAATATATAGCGAAATTCCCAAGATCTGAGAGTTGTCCATCTGGTCTGTTGACTGCGGAACTCACCGCCTTCCTTGGCGCCAAAAGCATCAAAAACGAAAGACTTCGCAGTTCGCCTCCAATCAGCCCATTGACAATCACTCGCCCTTTCTTTTGCTAAAGGCCTGGTGCATACGCAATCATCATGGCGGCGGAACAAAGGAAGCTGCTTGAGCAGCTCATGGGAGGTATGTGGCTCTCCTTGTACCCCTCAAAGCCAAGCTCCCGGTCTCAACATGTCCCCGGATCAAGCTAACACTGACTGTTCTGATAGCGGACCAACTCATTGGAGCTGGTGCCCAGGGTCGCAATTCCCAGCTCTCTATCACAGACGCAAAAGTTTGCCGGTCCTACCTGGCTGGCACATGCCCGCACGATCTGTTCACCAACACCAAGCAAGACCTCGGCCCTTGTCCGAAGGTTCATAGTGAAGGGTTGAAGACAGAATACGACACTGCATCTTCGTCAGAGAAGGCGAAATGGGGCTTTGATTTCGATTACATGCGCGACATGCAGAAATACATCGACGACTGTGACCGCCGAATCGATAGCGCGCAGCGCAGACTTGAAAAGACGCCGGATGAAATTCGACAAACCAACACTCTGGTGCGTTTAGCTTCTACTTTCACCATTTAAGATCTACCTCTATAGTCTGCTCTATTTACTGACTTGTGATAGCTCAAACAAATCGCCGATCTCTCCAACACCATCAACTCCGGTCTTCTCGAAGTCTCCATCTTAGGCGAGACAGGCTCCGTCTCACTGGCCATCAGTGAAATGCACAAAGTCCGCACTGCAAAATTCCAAAAGGAAACTCTCGAACGCGATCTCAAGAACCTCCAAGATACATCTGGTCCGTCCGGCCACCAGAAGCTGCAGGTATGCGACGTGTGCGGCGCTTACTTGTCTCGTCTTGATAACGACCGCCGTCTGGCCGATCACTTCTTTGGAAAGATGCACATGGGATACTCGGATATGCGCAAGAATTGTAAGAAGCTGAGCGTCGAGCTCAAGGGACGTGCCCCGCCTGTGCGTCAGAGCGAAGAAGACGATAATCCTTACACCTCTGGTGGTCGTCCCAATGCCGGCCGGGGTCCTCGCTATGGTGGGGGTGGCGGCGGTGGCTATAGACGACGTGGTGGTGGTCATGGAAGATACTGATCTGTGTCCCTGGCTTGACCTCCAGGTCTCGGGTTCGATCCTTTTGCATAGCGCAGGCGTTTGATTTGATTTCGTGAACGATGTTCGGACGGTGATTAGGGGGATACTAAAACAATGTGCTCAATATCCAGAACTTATTTTTCTTTTCTTTTGTACTTGGCCATGGACATATGTTACCAGCCCTAAACCAAAGAGCACTACAGCAGAGAAGATGTTGCTTTCCTCTCCTATTCTTACGGTCAATGACCCATGCAGAAACTACATGAATAACTCGAAACTGCTACTTACATCTAAATCATTGGAGATTAGAATGTAAAAAAAGTTAAAGATAAATTCCTTTCAGCTGGAACCGGAGGGAAATGATGCAGGTCTCTGCCTATGAAGCTAGCTTTCATAAAAAGCTATGGACAACCAGTTTTCATGGTGAGAAAACCCAGCAGAAATAAAAGTTGGAAACTCGGTGGTTTGTATTCCACGTCAATAAAGCAAAAAGACCCCTTTTCCCAGACTTGAGCCCCGAACACCAGACTGCGAGTACAGCCTTGCAAAGGAATGATGAAAACTTGACATGAAGTAAACTGTACAGAACAAATGTGTGACAATCGTAAGCATAATATTATCAGGGCCCTATTGCGGGACCTGGCCACCGTTCGCTTGGGTCTCGAATAGAGCTTGCATCAAGGTGTCGTAGGATGCTGCGGCCGCCGGTTGACGAGCCAGGATCTCACGAACAACGTTCAGCTGTGCTATTTCCACATTGGGTGCGGTCTGCAACAATTTTTGAATAGCAGGTGCTTCGACTTGGGAGCCCAACACTTGCACTGCAGCGGGAAGACCAGTCAGCGGCGGCTGCTGAGCCGGGACTTGTGCCGGTTGTGTAGGCGTTTGCTGATTGAAAGCTCCATTGTTCGAGTTGTACCCGCCGAAGTGGGGAGGAGTTGGTGCGACTCCAGCGCTGAACTGAGGTTGTTGGGGAGTTCCCGCTACAGCTGTGAGGGGGCTAGCAGATACCGGTGGCTCCTGGCTAGCCTGGTGGGAGGATGGCTGTACGGAGGGAGGGTTTGACTCGCCAGTCTTGACGACGAAGATGGTGAGAAGCATGCGCTCAGTGATAGGCGGTTCCAGTGAGATGTTTTCAAGCAGTTCAATGAATTCAGGCATCTTTGTGGTGCCGACTTCCATGGGAACAATATAAGTATCCTTGACGGCAGACAGGGGGTGCTTTCCGATCACACCATATCGTTGGCGACTGTGGAAGTAATCAAAGATCTTGTCGAAGCCAGTGCGGTCCTCGGGTTGGCTTGGGCTGGTGACGGCAATCACAGAGACGTCGGTTGACTTGCTGAATTGCAGACCGCAAAGGTAGTCTGTCGCCCGTTTTATGTCGATACGTCCATCAACAAACATTGTGGGTGGCGAAAGCTGGCTCCATGGGATGCGGCCACTCAGGTCGGCGCCTCCTACATGCTTTGCAGACGATGAGAACTCTCCAATGGGGAACATTTTAACATTTCCACGCCACACAGTGCCATCGTCATCAAAGTCCTTGGGTGAATAGGGAGGAGAATCGGGCTCGTCGTCTCGCAAAAGCTGGTCGATCTCGGCATCTGCTTGGACCCGGCCCCTTGGCAATGACTCGCGAATATTTGCGGCAACCTCGGGGAAGACATGATCATGATGAGCACCTTCTGGCGAGACGCCGCGATGGGCATTGTCAATCTTGGATCGCTGCACCTTTGGACTGTTCGGACTGTTGCCGGTGGGACTGCCTTCACCCTCTCCGGTGGCACGACGGGGTCCGGCGGAGAAGACAGAGTCGTTGGCGGCATGGTTTTCGTCTTCAATCAACTCTTCTCCCTTGTGGGTGCGTCGGATCCGGGGGCCTTGCTCTTGGATAATCATGTGCTGACGCTCTGCTTCCCGCTTGATCTCGGCGTCTTTCTGCTGCAACTCTTCGCTGGCCATCTCCTGCGATGTCATTTGAGACAACGTCTTTGGAGAGAGACTACCTACTAGCAAACGATCTCGTAGAGAAGCATTCTTCTTTACATTGAAGTTGATCGAGCGGAATTGCGACTTATATGGTTCAGTGGGATCGCCCGAACGTCCGCAGATAGTCTCGTACATGGCATCTTCAATGGATAAAGCGAGTGGCTGGGCAACATCCTCCGCCGTCTGTCCAGCATTCAAAGTAAAAGCCTTGGTCTTTTGGGCCGCGGCAATCTGTTCTACAAATAACCTCAGGAGGGCTGTAGCCACACTCTTGCGGGCAGGAATGAGACCCTGTAGATTTCTAACCACGGGTGCTTCAGGAGTAGGGTCTGGCTTGATTTGAGGCTCATTCGACGTTGGAATGCCTGCGATGGTAGACTGCGGTGTGACTCTTTGCTGTTTGACCTGTGGACCCTGAAATAGAAAGTCAGCATGTCCAGCGAGTGGGTTGAATAAGGTGCCAGAACTTACACTCTCGGCCTCTGCGCTTTCCTCAAGCTTACGCTTCTGCGTACTTGATCTTTGAGAGTCAGCGTGGCCATTTTTCTCCGGCTCAGCTGATGCAGACAGAACAGGTGCAGGGGAATCATGGGGGCCAGGAGTAGTCGAGGTTGCAGCACGAAGTGGTGTGTCCGCATCTGTCCTGCTCTCACTCAGTCTTCCTTTGCGAGCGGTTCCCTTCTTGCCCTTCTTGCGCTTGGACTTTTTATCTTGTGCTTCTTGGCGGCGTCTCTCCGCGACCTGTTCCCAAGGCTTCTCGCCAGCAGAAATTTTGGCTAGCAAGGCTTTGTGGTTTTGAGGCCGACATTGTTCACAGTAGTATTCATCTGGCTCTTGACCCTTTCCGAATGTCAACCCCATGCAGTCGTTGTGTTGCCATGCCAAGCACTGGTCGCAGCAGATCATATCTCGCTCAACATCTTCTTCTTCTTCATATTCCCCACAGATGCATCGGATTATCTCCTCCTCGTCTTCTCCTTCTCCTTCGCTGGGACCCGGGGTAGGTTCGGCAGACAGTTTCGCGCTCCTCTCCTTGGGGCTCTTGCTTTTTCCTTTCTTGCCGGGGGCATCGGGAGGTAACTCGAGGTTCTTATGCTGGCCCTTGGTAGCGCGACCGGAGCGGCGTGGTTCATCTGGTCTTGCCATTAGCGTCTGGTCATTGAAATGGATTGCGACGTAGCTTGGGGTGGCGTTACCACCCCAAAGTGGTCTGACTGCGTTGTCCACAGTGGAGTACGAAAGCTTACCAGCCATGATAAATAGTGGATTGAGCGCGTACTACAGCGCTAGCAAGATAAATGTCTCTTCAGTTGTTCACAATCTGGGAGCAGATTCGCTACCCAGGGCTGACCACAGTCTCTACAGGCTCAAGGCGCTAAAGTAATACAACAAGAAGACGATGAATAAAGAGCCCAAGGTATTACTTGATCAACAAATGTGATCCAGAAAGGGCGCAATATTTTTTGAAACGGACGCGCGGGGGTGAGGAACGCGCCGAAGTGGGTGTTGTGCTGAACTGTGCAATCCCTTGCTGCGCGTCAATTCGACACTTGGCGCTGGGCGGGGTCGCGTGTAGGTGTTCAAACCTCAATCGCACACTTAGCAATAGAGGCTGGAGAGCAAGCTTGTAGTGAACACTAGAGTGGTGTTGGGCAGTGTCAACTCTGATGGCAAACGCAGTGATGCCAAGGGAGATGAAAGAAGGAAAGAAGTGAAGCCGTTAGGTGAGGAGAGATCAAGTGGCTTTGCCTCCCGAGATTAGTCAGAGTCATGTGACATCACCAGCCACAGGTTCGCGGCTTCGAATCTTGAAGCTTCTCCAGATTCCCCACTTGATCATAGACGCTTCTCTTATTTAAGCCGAGGCTAGTTCAAATTGCAACCCTTCTATCTGCTCTTTAGCTACCCTGACAACTCTCTTCCCACCCTCTTATCCCACTCATCCCAGATAATATGACCGACGTTCGATCCCTTCTTCGGAGTGAGCTAGCTTCGCGAAAGGGCACATCCCAACCAAACACAACAGGGAACCGCGTCACCAAGAAGCGTAAAGTTGACAGCGGAGATGGTGTGGTGCGGAAGAAGCTCCGCGCGGCGGACCTTGATGCTATCCCGTCGACCTCTGGCGCACCGAACACCGAGCAAACCACCGAAGATTACGGCTCAGGCCTCATCGAAGATGTCGCAGGCCCAAACTCTTCACTTTCGGCACCAGAGGAGGTCGTTGAGGAAACGCATCTTGCAGAAGACACGATAATTATGGCGCCACCACAACAACCTCAAGCTATGGCTATTGATGAAGACGAATGGGCGGCATTCGAGAGAGATGTCGCTGCACCGTCTCGTTTACCACAGGCACCTGCTGCTCTCGCTGCAGAGGCTACGATATCAGCAGCACCAATTACTACCGAGGAACTTGCTGCGCAGCAAGCACGAGAGAAGGCTGCTGCCACCCAAAATCGAGATGCAGAACTGGAAGGCCAGCGCGAGGATGCCGCGCGCTTTATGGAAGAGGAGTTCGATGAGATGGATCAACTGGAGGAACGTGTGAGGATTCTTAAGCAGAAGCGCGAGGAACTGCGCAAGAAACGTGCCGACGATCAAGCACGGGATGAAGCCATGGGGTCTGCATCAGCGGAGCAGGACTCTGCTGAAAGCGACAACGACGATGATGACGATGACGATGAGGATTGGGATGACTGGCGGTTGAAATGATTGCCTTTATGGTGAAATTGAATCTACGATTGGTCTATGCGAGGAGGGATTGCTCCCTCTCGTTTACAATGATACCCTCAGAGACTGAATGGCATTGGCGTCATGCAATATCGCCGTTGGCCTGTATTATAGAATTTGCCTGTGCTAATTTTCAAAATTTAGGTGTCTAGTAGCATCTATTGACTTGGCTTTTCTTCTTCACCTTCCACCTTGTTAATGTCCATGTAGCTTCGTAGTCCGTCCTTGTTGACCTTCATAGCCTCTTCAATTTCTGCCTCTCCTTCGCGAAGAAGATGCTTGCCACGGATGAGATCTCCACGCTGTCTCCGTTTCTCTTCCTCCACTCTCTTTTCTCGATCTGCTAAGGCCCTTTCGCGCTTCTCCCTCTCGTTTCGTTTTCGGTCAAGCTCGGCTTGCTCCTCTGGCGTCATTTTTACCTCCGGCGCTGGAGAAAGGGTAGATATATATGCTTCGATCAAGGGATTGCGCACTTTGGATGCGAGCCCAATATAGCGAATATCGGTAATGACTACAGTTGGCAAAGCTTCCACGTTGGAAGAGCGATTCAACAAGTGCAGCGGGACTGATTTGAGCAAGGCGGAGAGATCCGATTTCCGTGTGCTTTCCGGTTGCTTCAGGCGCGAAATGTACTCCCTGTAGAATTTCTCACGGTCTTTATCCGAAAGCTGAGAATCCTTCATCTCCGGCTCTTTCCTGTACTTGCGCTTGAACTCTGGCCAGTAAAGCTTAGGGGTACCATGTTCTTGCAGCAATGCCAAGTACTTAATGCGCGGGTCTGTCTTTTCCTGTTTCGCCTTTTGTTCCCTGACGTACTGTATGCGGTCTCGGGTCCAATTAGAGAATATCTCTCGTCGTGCTTTCATGTTCGAAGGCGCCGTGTATCGGGGATCTTCAATGATAAGCCCTTCTTCAATGACTTTTTCCCATGTCGTGAACGGATTGATTTGGAAATCGTCGAGCAAATCACGAAACAGGGCTTCAGCATCAGCCTCGGTGAGCGGTAGACCTTCTGCGCCCTCTTCCCATTCTTCTTCGCCGGCCTCGCCGTATTCACCTGGATCGAGTCCATAGTCCTCTCCCATGGCGGCGAGTTGGTATTCCATATCTTCCTCGGTGAATTCTAAAGGTTGGTCTTGGACACCCTCGCTTTCAGTTCGTGCGCGCTTGGATGGCTGGTCATCTTCTCCTTCGCTGTCTGTGACCTCGACCTCTTCGTAGTCATCATCGTCCTCTGCGCCTTGGGTTTCTTCTGTGGCTTTTGGGGGTTCTGTTTGATTGTCTTGCTTCGAAGGCAAGGCCTGTTTGATAGGTTCCTCGGGCTCCTCGCCTCGTTCTTTCTTTTCCTTCTTCTCGCGCTCGAGACGGTCGAATTCAACGACACCCTTCAAAACCTCCGGTGGAAATTTCCAAAAACTGTCGTTTGTGTCGGGATTATAAACAAATCGCCGCCCAAGCTTGGTCTTAACCAGTAACCATGGCGCGCAATCGGGTATGGCATATTTCTTCTTTGGTCGATCTTCGGGCCCTCTCTGGCGGTGGTCATGATAGCCTCTGCCACCTCGAAACCCTCCCTGGCCGCGTGAATCGTGTCGTTGGTCAACTTGCGCAGGTCCCGGGCCAAATCCTGTAGGTCCATAGGGTGTTGAAGAGAATGCAGGTAGTGTCTCAGGGTCATAGGTTGCTTGTGAGAGATTGGGCGCAGCCGGCACAGGCTCGGGGACTGCTTGAGGTCTCGTATATGTCGATTGCTTGGTTGAGGAGTTATAATAGTATAAATGGCCTGTTTTAGATGTTAGATATGTTCAACCTTTTCAATAATTCTCCAGCGCAAGACTTGCCGGTGGGAGCTCGATGCTCTGTCCACCCTGGGGGCAAAGGTGGAGGAGCGGTGTATGTTGATTTAAGCATGGCGATCCAAGTTAATTCAATTGAAAGAGGTATTTACAGCACAAAATGCCCCAGTTGTTGCAGGTGAAAGTGGTGAAGTCGCCGCAACGAAGCTTTGGTGTGGTCAAGTGGTCCGAGCTTTGGATGACAGAGGACGCGCCAGGGCGAGTTGCCTGGAGCTTCTACGGTCTTCACCAACCTCCATCATCTCAACCCTCCACAACCCTTAGTCTCGGCCCTTTCCAGTTTTTGTTACTTCCATTCCTAAATCACGATGTCTCGGAGATACGATTCCCGGGTTTGTTCCCCCCGTCATTCCATTTGTGCAGCTCCGGCTAACTTATGACGCTGCTGGAAAGACCACCATCTTCTCCCCAGAGGGTCGACTTTACCAGGTCGAATATGCGCTTGAGGCTATCTCTCACGCCGGTACAGCCCTTGGAATTCTAGCCAAGGATGGAATTGTCCTCGCTGCTGAGAGGAAGGTGACTAGCAAGCTGCTGGAGCAGGATACCTCCGCCGAGAAGCTCTACACAATCAATGAGTACTGCGCCTTCACTTGAAGTCCATCTTGGGCTCATTATTTCTATGGACATTATGAAAGCTAACCCTTCTCAGTAACATGATTTGCGCCGTTGCCGGTATGAACGCCGATGCCAACATTTTGATCAACTACGCTCGTCAGAATGCCCAACGCTACCTCCTTACCTACAACGAAGACATTCCCTGCGAACAGCTCGTCCGCCGACTTTGTGACCTGAAGCAAGGATATACCCAACATGGTGGTCTCCGTCCATTCGGTGTCTCATTCATCTACGCTGGATACGACCATCTCCGTCAGTTCCAGTTGTACCAGAGCAACCCTAGTGGAAACTACGGAGGCTGGAAGGCCACGAGTGTGGGTGCAAACAATGCAAGCGCACAGAGTCTCCTTAAGCAAGATTACAAGGAGGATTGTGATTTGAAGGAGGCCTGTGCTATGGCTGTCAAGGTGCTAAGCAAGACCATGGACTCCACAAAGCTGAGCAGTGAGAAGAGTAAGCTTTTTTCTGTCACATTTTCTTGTGCACCAATCCACATATCGAATCACACTAACCTGTTCATTAGTCGAGTTTGCAACAGTAGGCAAGACCAAGGATGGCAAGATCTACCACCACCTATGGACTGCGGACGAGATCGACGCTCTTCTTCGGGAACAAGGGTTGGCTAAGGTCGATGATGAGCCTGAGGCTGGCGACATAAAATAGATCTAACTCTCATGCCCTTTTTCCGTTTCAGATACTCAAATACAATCCTCTTGACTATAATCATCGAGTCGCATATCTGAAAGGTCTTGTTCAAACAATACATGAAGATGGTCTTGCTTATGCTGCATCTGTTGTTCACTCGTGACGTGTCATGCACATCGGCCCAGTCTCCAGAGTTGTCTGTCCGATTCTGGCTCCCAATTTGACGATGTTTGCTCTGAAGATGTTCAATCAGACATTACACGTAGGCTCAAGAGACGTGGATGCGCCTAAGTTTCTGCAGGTTCCCCAGTCTTTACAAATACATCCTCCGAGCGCACCTGATGCCATATATGTCTCCCAACTCCCCCATTCTTGTCAAAAAAAAACTTTTCTAATTTTACAGTAAGAAAGAGGGAGATATTGGCTCCTTGCTCTAATTTGCATCTTGAAAACTTCGGCTTACACATGTCTCAATGCATCCAAAGGTACAACAGGTGTGGAATCCGGCGGGCAACTATATATGTTCCCGTTGTCAGCCAACGGCCTTGCCCACCTCGCCTCGCAAAACTACCATTGTCATGGCCACTTTCGACCTTTCCGAATGATTCACACATTGGGCAGATTTTGTGACAGGTAACGTTATGATTCAACACACTTATATAAGCACACTGCATGTTATCACGTGCGGGGATGAGATGAGGGGCATTCCGTTTCACACGGTGTGTCCCTTTTACACAACTGTATCTTTTTGACTCCGACTTTGAATGGCCCTCATTCAATCTGAAAAAACTCAATGGCCTTCTCACCTGGCTGTAGTAGGTGCCACTCTTCACCCTGTGAGACTCGACCTGTCTCAGCGAACCGCTCATTCAGGGAAAACACGGCGCTTAAGGCATGACTAGTCCCCATTGACATTATTTGGGGGCTTGCCAGCCTATGAACGGAAGGCAATACAGAAATTGATCCAATTATATTTCTAGCCAGTCTTTTCAAGAGCAATGTGCTTCTCATATTACCTTGCAGAAACTCGATTGGGACTTGATGCCACGAACAAAATGATGAAACACTGCAAACTCCACCCAAAAAAATCGTTACAGGCAAAGGCAAACAAAATTGGAGGCAAAACTTCCGAAACAAATGAAAACAGGCCGCTATTCGCCTGTACAAAAGAGAGAGAAAAAGAAAAATGATGATAGGGACACCGCTGGCTATGCGCAACCAAGCCATTACTATCTGAGCAGAGTGCTTCTTCGGTCGTCCCGTTCCCGTTGCAGGGTGCGGATCTCTTTCTCTAGGTCCACGATCATTTTGTGAGACCGATCCATCGAGGCTACCAGGGTGGCACCCTCTCGTTCCCACCGGTCCAAACGTTCGACCTCGGCGCTTCGCCGGCGATATTTGGTCTCAATTTTCTCGCAGAGTCGGCAGTTGCTCTTCTCGTTCTCGGTCAAGTTGACGAGTCTCATCCCGCAAGTTTCGCCAGTGCGGTACTCATAGTTGCATCGGTGAGCAAAGCTGGTCCAGCTCCAATCCCCACACGCAAATCTCTTTTGGTTGTAGAAGCACATGCCTATCAGATCCGTTAGTTTTGCTCAATCTGCAGGTGCCACATAACTCACTTGCTCACGATTCCCCGTCTTTGTTTCAGCTTGAATATCGATTCGCTATTGGTTGCACCTGACTTTGCGGCACACTTGACCAACTTGATAGGTTGCCCTTTTCCTGATTTCCTGAAGGGTTCAGGTAACCTCAAAAATTTGAAACAAGAATTGAGTGGAAGCTTTCTTGTGAGGAATATCTATGGGTCTGGATTGCAGAATTCAGACTTGATTTATGAGACCGAAGAGGGTGATTGAGAACTGAAGGTATTCTGGGGGACCTGACTGGCCTATTTATGTTTCGGGCGTGGGTTTCGTATACCACAGTTCCGATATCCAATGTTTGTGTCGTTGCACTATTGATCGACGGTTACCAGTGCCCAATGGCTTATCATCTGTGGGTTCCAGTCCACGAATTTCACACAAACTCCCTGACCGTGGATCCGGTTGGCTGTGAGCAGATCTCCGCGAGGTGGGGACGGTATGATGGCCATAGTATATTGAATGGAGCCACCATTGACAACCGGTTGCTTCAGGAATGCATGCAACCTCCAGCCGTGGCGATTTCCTTTCATCACGGATTGTCAATGGATCAAAAATCCCTCAATGCATGGCTGTCAATCCTCGAGTTTTCAGATCGGACTACTGCAACCATGCTATCACCAGCTATGTCTCCCCGCTTTCATGTGCAGACTGTTCGCATGGATACACCCTCCTGTGATGCTGTTGCGTTTTACATTGCTGATCCTGCATGGCCGATTTGGTCTCGGCACTTGCCAGCTGTCGCATTGATGCAATGATCAGACTTCACTTCCAAGGATGACCATTTTCTCATGCAAGAGAAACGCTACTGCCTTCCCGAATGTGATGGGACTCTGCAAATCCCCTGTGGCTCCACCGCTATGGGATTTTCTATCTCAATGCGTGTTTTTTCTAACTGCTGCAATTATTGATTGGCTCAAAAATCCCAATTATCATGGACTTTGCCACGGGATTATGACCGACGCCCATGTTATATCCACACAAGTGTCTATCCGATATTACTGTCTGTGTGATTGCATACGCATGCACAGTCCAACTTTTTGCCTACCATTGCTCCTCATGGCTCTGACACCTCCTGCATTTGGGCCAATATAGACGTCGGCTTTGGGTCTCAGCATGTGGTTGCAACCAGTATTTCCCAGTCGTGTTGCGTTATTCTTGCCGAGCCTTAGTCGCAGGGATATCAAAATTCTAACCCGAGTCTCGTTCCACGCTTGCCGCACCTTCCCGCCCAGTGACTATCAGCCAATAATTCTCACCTGAGTGGCAATGCCTACGCTGCTGAGGCTCTATCATTGGCACCCGAGTTCGGGATACTGGGCAAGGAATTGACCTTTTTTCTGTACTCGTCCCGAATTCCAGGGATGCAGGCCAGATAGATCCAATTTCGTTCAGCTGATCTCAAACACCTGCAAAGAGGGATCCTGCATTTGCCCCCGCTCATGTGTGTGTTCATCATCATCCACTTGCTTCTTTGGGTGAAAATGATAGGACCGGATTGCTGTACGGCGCTCGCCGCAGACACGAACCGTGACACCTTCCACATATTGCAGAACCACATGCAGCTGCACCAAAGCTCGGAGACTCTGACGTGGCATGTTTCTTCTGGTTCAATTTGGAGATTCCTGGTAGCGAGGGCTGCCTGCGAGACTGTGGGTCGCCGTTTGGGGATTCGATGAAAGCCTCCACCCGGAGGCTCCAGATTGTTAATCTCCTCGTTGAGTATGACGGAGGATGACCGGTTTTCGGGGTCTGATGGAAGATCCTGCAGATTTATCTGCATTTCCGCCTTTCCGCATAACCGCAATCTACTCAGGGAGGGGGGTTTCGTTTTGGGGGATTTTCCATCGACACAGCACGCGATCGTCGGTGACTGCCACCAAGATTACGCCCAAACACTTGTACCAAAGAATACCCTAGGAAGATGATCCATGGCCGGCTTGTTGAGCTGGCAACTAGCAACCCGGGATTATGGCGAACAGCCGCAAAAGGCCCCGTCATACTCGGGAGGTCAATCCATTGCTGCGGCGAGTTGGGTGCATCCAGCCCAGAAAAATGCTCGAATCAACTTCTGAAGCCCCCCTGCCATTTCGCCTCTCGCTCCGTCTTACCACCGAAAGTTCCTCATACATCGTTAGTGTACCAGTCTTTCGTTCTGGCAAGGATCAGGCTGAGGATGCGGACAAAAGCATGGTTTTGATTTCTGCCCAACACGCGAAGTTGCCGGGTGAAATAGCAGATCAATTTGGACCCATGTGAGGCGTTGCAGGCAATTTTGCGTACCTTGAACCTTGGACTTACGTGTAACAACGTTGGAATTGAATTACAGGACCCGCATACAAGCTCCCACAGCGCCGGGCTCCTGTGATCCCGTGATCTTAAAGTGAACGGAGGCTCCCGCACCCTACACACGCCCTGCTTTTGACGGGCGACAAATGGGTACTGCTAGCCGTACCTTTGGGGCTCGAGAGGGAAAGTGCCACCGCCTTCATTTCTTGTCAGCGCACGGGGATTGGTCTGGCCATGGACTTATCCTGACTTGCAGCCGGGCACTTTGTCCAATGACAGGTGCTGTCTGGGATCCCAGTCATATGCAACTAACGAGACATTTCCCCACCCATCCTGCACGAGAGGCACGTTGTGCATCTTCTCAGCACTTGCGTTGAGCGAGGCCGAGGCCCTCTGCTTATTGGTAGATCGGCGCTGTCTCGACGCGGGCCCTCGCATTCGCCTAGTACCAGGTGCTGTTCCCTCCACCGAATGTCTGAGTATTGTGATCTTTCACTCCGCTGGCGGTACATTTCATGTACAATTTAACACGACAGAAGGGCGCCACCTTCCTTGTTCATTGTCTTTATTTTCTCGTATTCCGAGAATCACGTACTGATACAGACAAACCTTGCCACCACCCACGCCTTTCCACCATATCACTTACTGAAGTACACAGTCCCTTGATTGTTTCTGAAATTTCTCTTTTCCAAGGTATGTCTACAGAGAATTGAGTTCTAATCTACCCCATGATTTGCCATCGCTGCCAAGACCACCGAGCGAAGACCGAGCGCGCGTTCGAATGTGTCGTTGAAAGCCATCAAACATAACAAGATATTGCTCCCCCGAGACTAGTTGAAATCGACCTCTTATATTCCCCCATTTAATCCAACATGATAACACAAGTTTTGCTTGTCAGACTCCGTTGTAGCAAATTCGGTCCTGCCTTGGCCCTTCTTTCATTTCCAATTGTCTCTATTGCTCGTTCCCCGCAATGAAATTTATAAAATGAGAATAATTTCCATTTCACTAGTCTCTTAGACAAGCTTCACGTCTTTCTATGGATCTCAATGGGCAATAAGTGAAATGACTTAGGGCAAGCTTATTACCGGATTAGGCTAGCACAACCAGTTCTATGTAGATGACGTCAAAATGATACCAGGGTCCAAAGAACAGGGAAGAACAAGGATAATGACAGCTTGGAATGTTAAGCTTGCTCTAGTCTTCCATTACTAGAAGATAAAGAACCCATTAATTCTTGCCCATTACATCCAACATACAACCTCAAAATAGAGCCGACCTTCTATACTACTTCCACCACCGCCAAACAACAATTCAATACATCACCTATTCGGATCTAAGCTACCCAAAATGTGGAAATCCGTCATCTCAATCAGCCAACAAGCCACTCGAGCAACCCGCTCCCAATTCTCAACAACCATCCCAGCCCTCACTACCCCAACAGCATCAAAAGCGTCTTTCAGCACAACCCTCGGTACCCAAAAGTCACGATACGAAGGACTCCAGGATCGTGAAGCACTGGACCCCCAGCGCTCAGAAACCACCAAGTCAGGCACAGACGGCGAAGTCGCCGAGCATCCAGCCGCATTCGATCCGTCCAACACAGCACCAGAGAGTGAACTTGCAGCTACAGCAGAAGAGAGCAAGAAGGATGGAAAGCCAGACAGCCCCTTAGATATGAGCCCGGCAAATAAGGATGTCAGTGCTTGGAGAGGCCCGACTGAGGGTGGTCCGGCACGCAACCGAGACCGCGAGGCTTCTAGTGCCCGGGGATCGCCCAGCAAGAACCGGAGCATTCACGTCAAGGAGGATGGGACTCATGTTTCTCACAAGAACTGACCTTTTTGTATTGAAATAGAAGTGGTATACAAAAATCAAGTTGAATTTGCGGTTTAGTCTTGTTAATGTCTATCATTTTCTGGATTACAACAAGTTGTGAGAGATTGAACGGGCGATTCGAAGCGCATGATATAATTGAAAAAGATGAGCGATCCTTCAACACACTTGCAAGTGTGGCCGAGTTGGTTAAGGCGCCAGATTCAAGCATCCACACTTGATATCCGTCAACGGAAATCCTGGTAACGAAAGTTGCATGGGTTCGAATCCCATCGCTTGCAATTTCTTTTTGTATTTCTTTTTTGTATATTTGGACTCTTTCTGTCAATGCATTCATTCATTGGGGTAGCTTTTTTTATTTAATTTTCTTGTCTACGTACGGTATTCATGCTTGAGACGAAGTATTGTCTTTGTTAACCGAAGGGAAATACTGTGAATGAATGGTACACGTCCATATGTGTCTACTCATTCTCGCAACTCATTAAATCGCGTAGGAGAGAGAGGCCACAGATCCTCGCCATACGTGGACAAAATTTGAAGGCCATAGTACACTGGTTCATATTTTTAATTCTGTCATACACCATACCGTTGGCATGTTCTTCATAGATAAAACATGTATTGTTTCACAACCCGTATTGGCCACTATATCCGATAAGCTACTCATTCCTTAGTCCACTGATGGGTTTTCAGGTATTGATTGACATCAAACTATAGACAATCTCTTGTGAACGTGCCATGCGTGGCTCTCAAAGAGGCTGGGCGTGGGGGCCATGTCCGAACCCAACGCCCCGTCCAAACATCCATTTACAACAACCATGGCTCCAGTACTCCCACACGATATTCTATTTGTCATCCTCGATGAACTCGAAATGATAAAGGATCGTGTCCAGCTCCTTCAAGTCTGTAGATATTGGAATACTGCGCTATTGACTAAAGTGTATTCGAGTATCAACTTTGAGGATGCCGAAACCTTGGTACCCTTAGCGAAAGCGCTCCATAAGAATCCCCGACTGAAGCCTCTTGTGTATAAGCTGCGCATCTCGGACTTCTTGTGTGATGACTTTCAACGTGCCTATGTCTACGACCACCCCCTGTTCCACGAGTTCCTGCGATCATTCACGGACAGCAACGAGGAGCTAATAAAGTGGGAAGAGAAACTCGACATCGAAGACACCTCCGCTTGGCTCGCGCTAGTTCTGATCTCTCTCCCAAATCTGCAACTTCTCGATATGCGCTGGGGCAGCTATAACCTAGATTCGGAGATTCTGCTATGGGCAGTCTCTAAGATCGCAAGTAAATCTCCCAGCGAAGATCTTCCTTTGCAAAACCTACAAACACTCATTGCAAGAGCCGAGGACGTCCCAGAGAATCTCGAAACACGGGAATTCATCCCCTTCTTCAAACTGCCCTTGATGAAAAGGCTACAGCTCGATAGCATTGTTGATGAGTGCGACAGAAAGGAACCGAGCTTCGATATTACTTTCGATCTTTCGCCATGCATCTCACCTGTACGCGAGATTATCCTGCGATACTCGAACGTCAAGCGCGGGTTTCAAAATTTCATAGCCGCGTGTACTCACCTTGAGCGCTTTGAGTATCAGCACCATAACCAGGCTTCTTACGAGGAAGATTACCGTAATTTCAGGTGTCGACCTTTTCACGATGCATTGTTGTCGCAGAGGAAGAGTCTGCGTGTGCTACGTTTGAATGATATCGGTGTTACGAATCTGATTTACGAAAACGAGGAGGATGTTGATACATTTGGCCCTGATATTCAGGAATCGAAAGCCCAGGCTTGGTTTGGGACTTTGGTTGAGTTTGTGGCCTTGACAGAATTGAGAATGCCGGTGCGCAATCTTTTGGATTCCACGGCTGGGAAGGAGCCTGATCTATCTCTGAGCGAGATTCTGCCATATGGACTTGAGGTCCTTGTTCTTACCAAGGTTGATTTCGTTGAGTATTCTATGCTTGAGGGGCAGTTAAGACGCCTGTTGGGTATCCGAGAGCGGCAATTTTCTTGTTTGCGAAAGATTACACTGCAGACTTTCCAGATGGAGGTTGCTCCTGGAGAAGTACTTTGCTTGGAGAAGAGGAATTGGGGGGTTCCAAAGTGCGCGGAAACGACATTTGCGGGCGTGAAAAGTTTTTGTGAAGAGCAGGGCGTTGAGTTTAGCTTTTCCCGTTATGGTGATTTCCAGATTGTCGCCAATGGGCAGGTGGAATACGATACTAACGAATTTGGCGGCTTAACCACAGACGAGACTTTATATTGATTGCACACCCTATATGGAGAGTAGTTACAGGCAGTTGAAGCTATCCTAATGTCGTTAGGCAGGCCAAAGTGATGGTTCAAATGCGAAAGGATTTTAGCCATGTCTCTTCAGTCAATCTACTAAAAAGCCAAAGCGGCAGCAACTAGATTTGGAATCGGAAAGATAGATTCAAGCCACCCGAGTAAACGATTAGAATGAAATAGGACGCAAGCTTCGAAAATTTCGTATATATTTTGAGGCCATGCTGATTATATAAATCTAACATGAACAGCCTCACTGACTAGCAACCAATTGGATAGACGCCTCACCACGAATTCTTCTCCATCGATTCGTAGTGCGCATGAGATCATCACACCCATCCACAGTCCATGCCCACTTTCGCAAGAAACCCGGCGTAAGTTCCCAGCTTTCTTCTAATGTAGGATCCCCCCATAGAATAAGTCCACTACGAGAGGCAGTAACTTCATCATCATGCTCGTCCCCTAAGACCTCAATTTGACTTGGAGAATCATTACGTCCCAGGAATGACTGCTGCCAATGATCGAAAGAGAGAAGGATTGGATCGAGTATGTTGCCAATGACATCTCTGACAAGCTCCAAATGATTGAACGAATCTTCCCGTCGCATCAGATTCTCTCGCATCCTGGGAAAAGGAAGCGTATGAATCCATGAGTGGTGAACAATACTCATTTGGGTTTGCGTCAATTGAAGAGATGGTGGCAGAGTTAACGCCCCCTCGGCTTTGGGAAGCACAAGTGAATACTCGGCAAAGACATCTTCAAAGTCCTTGGCTTGATTTGTATCGGGCAGTATTGCTATAACTGTGCGACCGAGTATGTGTTTAGTGTCGCAGAGTCCACGAAAAACATTCCACTGTATGAGGTGGAGTAAGTGGTCTGCTGATATGGACGGTGAAGGAGATCGTGGAGAGTGATGTGACCCCAAGATAGACACATGATATAAACATGTTCTAGAGTCTGACTCGAATTCGGAGACGAGTTGAGCCGACGGATGAGTTATTTGGGAGGATGGTGAACTTGAATGACTGAATTGCCTATTTTGTCCTGGCGGAGGCTGCGTGGAGCCAACTCGCCACGTATGTATGCGGTATGGATCTTGTTTTCGCTTGAGATGGTCTGATGACTTGGATTTGAGCCTCTGTCCTGATAATGATGTTAGAGATTTACTTCGCCTAAATTTGAATCCATGCGTAGATACTCACTACGTGCCTGTTGGTTGATTCGATTCTGTGTTCTTTTCCGCAGCCTTCTCTCTAATTCGGTATCCAGATCTTTGATTTGGGAGTAGTTGTATATTGAAATATTCATTTTCTCGGTCGTTAACTTTCAAGAGAGGGGAGGGAAAGGGGAGATGAGATCGATAAAACCGACCCGGATCCATACATGTACAAAGCACCAGCCTAAACCTAAGATAGCAAATCTGTCAGCCGGTGGATCCAGAATTTTCCATCGTATTAGTTGCATAATTGAGGCGTAAGCAAAAATGGCGCTTTACTGCAATTGGTAAATTTTGTCAGCGCAGCCAAGACTTCCAAGTATACACTTGTGAGCCTACTCACAGACGGAAAATGAGATATAAAAGGACATAGAAAACCCTTCCAGGTACTGATTATATGCAATCAACAGTCCCGGAATAATTACTTTACACATAACATTTTCTCAAACTTTTTCGGACCAGCAATGTCAAAATATACCGCCGCTCACGCCGATCCCCAAGGGCCGGGAGATACCCGCCCAACTGCTCTTCAAATAATCGAAGATGAAGGCATAAAAGGCAAACTCTCAGACAAAGTAGTTGTCATCACCGGCGTCTCTTCTGGTATTGGTATTGAGACTGCTCGTGCCCTCGCAACCACCGGAGCAACTCTTTACTTGACAGCAAGGAACCTTGCCAAAGCGGAAACTGCCCTGGCTGAGTTCTTCAATCCGGTCCAAATGAAGCTCGTTGAAATGGATCAGGGCTCTCTTGAAAGTGTTCGCAAAGCAGCAAATGCCATCCTTTCTGAGACCGATAAGGTGAATATCCTGATCAACAATGCTGGTATCATGGCTGTTCCCGATCTCGAATTCACGAATGATGGGTTTGAATTGCAGTTCGGAACAAACCATCTTTCGCACTTTTTGTTATTTCAAATGCTCAAGCCTGCATTGTTGACTGCTACCTCGACGGAGTTTCAGTCCCGGGTTGTCATTGTCGCATCTGCGGGACACAAAATATGTGGTATCAATACGTCAGACAATTACAACTTCCAAAAGGGAGGATATGAGGCTTGGACTGCGTATAGCCAGTCGAAGACCGCGAATATCTACACGGCTAATGAGATTGAACGTCGTTATGGATCATGTGGGATCCATGCCCTGAGTTTGAATCCTGGATTCATCGCGACTGGCCTGGGCAAATTCCTTTCTGCGGAGCAGATCGATCAATTGGTACAAAACAAGGAAATGATGAAGATCATGAAAAGTGTTGAGCAAGGTGCCGCAACGACTGTGTTGGCTGCAATTGGGAAGGAATGGGAGGGAAAGGGTGGAAGGTATTTATCTGAATGTGCTGAGGCGGAGCGCGCCCTCGATGATGATGATCCCCGTAACGAGGTCTACGTGAGCCACACCTACAGCCTCGAGGATGAGGCTAGACTGTGGAAGGATTCATTGAAAATGGTTGGCTTGTCAGATGAGTAAGGTCGGACCTCAAGCTTGGACAGAGGAGCGGTTTGTTAATGTTATTTGTTTTCTCGTTGAAATTTGTGACAAACAAGTACATATATCCAAACAATCAATGTAACGGCAGTGTAAAACCACATGGGATCAAGACATGAACATTAGTCATAGACATTTCTCGTTTCATATCACGAAGCCTTAGGACGAGCCCTCCTTGCCGTACTTGATGATATCACTGCCGGCCAAGGTCCAGACTTTCTCGCTGCCAGCAGGGATATCACCTTCAAGTGCCTTGAGACCAGCATTGACAGCAGCCTGACCAATGACATCGGACTCCTGGGCCCAGCCATCCTTCAAGCTAGAGTGCAGCTTGCCAGCCCAGCTAGCAACAAACCGGATGCCAGCCTCCAGCGGACGGCTCTCGTCGCGACTACCAGCAATCAAGCCAGGGCGCAGGATGACTGTATGATCAAAGCCCAGCGCCTTAACATCTTCTTCAATTTCACCCTTCATACGACTGTAGGCAATGTTGGAGTCCTTGCTGGCACCACTCGATGAGATCAAAACGTAGACCTTGGTTCCGGCCTCGCGCGCGGTCTTGGCGAGTTCCACATTGAGACCGTGCTCAATCTTATACTGGTTCTCAAATCCACCTGCAGCAGCTTTGGTGGTTGCGAAAGAGGAAATGAAGATGTCTGGGGTCGGGGTGAGAGAGGAGAGCTGGTTGGCCCAGGTGGCGGTGTCGTTGGAGATGAAGGTGGTGAGCTTGGCATGGGGCGCATTAGAAGCGGCTGGAGGTGTTCGACGGGAGATAGTGTCTACGCGCGTCACAGAGGGATTTGCGATCAAGCTGGTGAGGATATGGGATCCCTGTGGTTTATGCGATTAGTCCTCTTCCAGCCGAGGGTATGGTAGATGTTTCCATGGTCAAAATGGGGACACTTCAAAGAGTTGTGACTTACCACCATGCCCGTGCAACCGATCAATGCCACGTTTGCCATTTCTGTGTCAGTGTTTGTACAGTGAAGATGTTATGAATGTTGCGGACGAGGGGGACGGGTGATGCGCACTATTTCGTCATTAGGACGCTAAGCCGTAACAGGCAACTGTGAACTGTTTGTTGTTACAACATGAGTTTTATAGACGTTATGTACCCAAGAGGATGGCAATAATTCAAATTCTCACTAACAATTTAATAGATCCAAGGATTTATGAATAATTGGAAGAAATAGATGTAGTCACAATTGTTCCCAGTCTGCTGGTTGACTGACATTCAAATCTTCGAGCTCTGGGAGAGCTTCTTCTCCTCTGCCTGGTAAACCTTGACTAATTGACGAACAGAAAGGTCAAGCAAGACATCTTCAGAACCACCAGGGATACGAATGCCAGGGACATCGCGAAGAATTGCTGTGTGGAATTCGGTTAGCATGTTAAAAACACATTCAAAAGGATTCTAGGACGTACCTTCTACCAATTCACCCTGTCCCGTCTTCGTAAAGCCACTTCCACCGAAGAGCAAAACAGCTGTCTGAGCGCACTCATTCAAGACCATGCCGGATTTGGCCTTAGCGAGTGCAGTCAAGCCACCCAGTTGACGATCGCCTTCCTCCTTGCTGAGATGAGTAAGTTGATACAGGATCTGCTCAACCCACGCCCACATGGTTTCAAGCTCAGCACCAGCCTTGGCTAGACGATGTCGAACCACTGGTTGATCCATTAGGGTCTTTCCAAAGGCCTCGCGCTTGAGACAGTAAGAGAATGCAGCCGAGAGCGCGACTCGCGCCTGTCTAGTAGCTCCGATGGCTATGACCAGACGCTCATGGTTGAAGTTGGTCATGATTATACGCATGCCATCGCCCTCTCGGCCAATGATATTTGATACGGGAACTTTAACGTCGTCGAGTTCGATATAGGTGGTGCCACCGGCTACCTGGCCAGAAACCTTCAGACGGCGCATTGTGACACCGGGGTGGTTCTTGAGAGGAACAACTAAAACAGACAGACCCGCTGCCCCAGGGCCACCGGTTCGAACGGCCATAGTTGTATAGTCGGACCAGATGCCATTGGTGATCCTGTCGATCGTCAGACGGTGAACACATGTTGAGTAGCTTGATCTTACCATTTTTTTGTGCCATTGACAATGTAGTGCTTGCCATCAGCACTCTTAACGGCAGTCGTAGTGATGTTAGCGACATCGCTACCAGCCTCGGGCTCGGTAATGGCGATACATCCTCGCTTCTTGCCAGTGAGCAAGTCAGGTAAGAACTTCTCTTGAAGCTCACGGCTACCAAACTTGACAATTGGCGAGATGCCAAAGGCGAAGCCTGCGTTTAGGGAGCCACCAGGTCCACTGAGACCTGATCGAGCCATCTATACCGACACAGTTAGTTATAGTAAACCTTGAAAAAACAACACATCACCGGGCATACCTCGTCGCAGTAGATACCAGTATAAATGTAATCCCAGTCCTCGACCTTGACTCCAAGAATATCATTGATTCCGAGACGCTTCAGCCAATCCACGGGCAAGGGGGCAGGCATATTGGGCAAAAGCATGTTATGCTTGCAAAACGTGCCAAAAACATGCTCGGGGACGGTGCCCTCGCGCTCCCACTCCAACGCATGCTGGAGTAGGTTCTCTGTCGCGAATTTACGGCAAGCTTGCTGGAAACGACGGTGCGCAGGCGTAATATACGGTGAAGGGAGGCCACGAATATAGGGTGGCTCCGAGAAAGGGATTGGATTAGCAGAGTTCTCCGCCATTGTTGAATTAGTGCGAAGCCGGTTTGAATCGAGATAGTATATCTAAGTGTTCAATAAGTTTTGTATCAAACTAAGGCTGAATATATTGGAGGTTCCCCGCATTACGGGGTAAAGCACGACCGAGGCTCGGTGTTTTCGAGATGCGTGTGTTCCGCAGATCCACCCTAGTTATGCTTACTTATGAATGCCGGTGCATGGAGGCCATATTTATCAGGCTGCAACATCTCATGTGATTTCACATTAACTTTCGCCTCAGGCAAGACTCGCCACCTGACCCTGGCTGAGTAATTGCCCCGGAAGCGGTAATGATTTGCCACTTTGTTCCGCCCGCAGAAAAATCTTATCGGGCGATAACGAGATCACGCAATTGCGGCTAGCCGCTTTAGGCAAAATGACTGGGGTTTTCTTTTATACTTGGAGAGAGGGGATTCTCTTTCTCTCCACATTCTTCTTTGTTTTTTGTTCATACCGGTGTTCACTCCGGTAAATAGAAAAGAAGTCATGGCATCTGTTCCAGCCTTGTCGGCCTTGAATGGCCCGACATATGTCACAGCCCAGACATTGATCCAGCAAGTCGCATACTTGCTGAGTGACAAGATCTTCTCTTACTCACCGGAGAGCTTTGATTTGGATGCTGCCCTCAAGGAATGGACTGCCAAGAACGAGACCAATGCCAATGGCGAGTCTCCTGCCGTCAAGACCCTTGAGACTCGCCAGGGTGCCGGCAACCTGGCTCTCGGCTACCTCTTCTCGCAGGACTTTGATTTGAAGAAGCGCCACGTCCCCCAGGGAATTGTTGCTTCTTCAGCCACCCTCCCCTATATGCGTGCAGCCCTTGAGCAACTCTCTTTGCTCTACTCTGTCGCCAGCCCCGTTGCCGCACACGTTGCCGCCGTCGACTACGCCGGCGAGGGTCTCGTCTCCGACTATGCCTCCGCCCTCGCTTTGGCGGAGGAGCTCGGACTTGGCCTTGTCTCCAGCGGCTCCGCCCACGAGGCCCAACACATGGCTCTCTTCACCACTTTGCTCTCCTCGATCCTCCCATCCGTCCACATCTATGACGGTGTCCGTGTCGGCCATGAGACCACCCGCGTCATTGACGTTCTCGACAAGGATGGCTTGACTCGCGCCTACGAGTCTGTCCGCAAGACTCTTGATGAGTCTCGCACCCGTCATCTCGACTCTCAGGGCAAGGTCCTTGATCTCCTCAAGACCTTGAACGGCGAGCTCGGAACTGACTACAGTGCCTTCGAGTACCACGGCCACGCCGAGCCTGTATCCGTTTTGGTTGCCTTCGGCACTGTCGAGGCTGCCCTTACTGCTCAGGTAGCCCGGTCTCTTGCCAATGATGGCGTCCGCGTTGGTGTTGTCAACGTCCGTGTCTATCGTCCCTTCATTGAGGAGGAGTTCCTGCGTGTTCTCCCCCAGTCTACCAAGACTGTTGGTATCCTCGGACAGGTTGCCTCTGAACAGGCTGTTCAGGAAGAGGGCGTTCACTCTGCCCTCTATGAGGATGTCCTTGCTGCTTTGACCTTTGCCACTGGCCGTGAGCAGACACCCGCCTGCGTCGAGATTAAGTACCCTCGCTCTCAGCGTTGGGACCTTGTCTCGACCGCCGCTGCCTTCCAGTTCATTTTCGACAAGCCTATCCTCCCTATCAGCAGCGAGACACACCAGCCTGCCACTCTGCAGTTGCTCGATCCCTCCTCCGTCCAGGAGTACACTTTCTGGGACGTCGACAGCTCCGCCACCAGCGAAGCCGCCTACACTCTTGGCCAAGCTCTTGGTGCCGACTCGGCAAGCAACGTCACCACCAGCAAGGCCCACGACAACCTTATTCAGGGTGGTGCTGTCCGCATTGATATTCGCAAGAGCGCCAAGATTGTAGATGCACCTTACGCAATCACTGCTGCCGATGTTTCTTACGTTGGTAGCATCGCTCTGCTCAAGGATGTCGATGTTCTGGCCTCTGTCAAGGACAACGGCAAGATCATTGTCAACGCACCTGGTGTCAAGGATGAGGATCTCGAGAAGAAGCTGCCCGCCAGCTTCAAGCAGGCCGTTGCTCAGCGCGCCATCTCCGTCTTCATTGTCGACCCATCAGTTATTGACGATTCTTCTCTGGAATCTCTTATTCTCCAAGCCTCCTTTGTGCGCGTTGCTCTGCCTTCCCAAGAGGCTGTTGCCACTAAGAAGCTGTCCGCTATTACCGGCAACGCTGAGGCCCTTGACAACGTGACCAAGGATCTCGAAAAGGTTCTGCGACAGATTGAGGTTCCTGAGACCTGGAAGGAGCCTGAGGGAATCAGTGAGGCCATTCAGCTTCCTAAGGACATTGCTACCAACAGCTTTGTTTCGTTCGACAAGAACGAGACCGAGCCCGCTACTCTCCTCAAGGATTGGGAGACTTCTGCTCGTGGCTTGGCTTTCAAGGAGGCCTATGGCACTAAGGATGCCCTTCGCCCTGACCTGGCAACCAAGACCTTCACCGTTCATGTCAAGGAGAACCGTCGTTTGACTCCCGTAACCTACGACCGTAACATCTTCCACATCGAGTTTGACCTTGGCAACACTGGCCTAAAGTATGACATCGGTGAGGCTCTTGGTGTCCACGCCGAGAACGACCCCGAGGATATCACCAAGTTCATCGAGTTCTACGGCCTGAACCCCGACGCTATTGTCGAGGTTCCTAGCCGCGAGGACCCCGCTGTTCTAGAGAACCGCACTGTCTACCAAGCCCTGATTCAGAACGTCGACATCTATGGCCGCCCTCCCAAGCGCTTCTACGAGGCCCTCGCCGAGTACGCCACCGACGAGAAGGAGAAGAAGGACCTTTTGATTCTAGGAGGCCCCGATGGTGCCACCGAGTTCAAGCGTCGCGCCGAGGTCGACACTATCACCTTCGCCGACGTCCTGCTCGAGTACCCCTCAGCCCACCCTGACTTCCATGAGATCGTCCGTATTGTCGGCCCTCTGAAGCGTCGCGAGTACTCCATCGCCTCCTGCCAGAAGGTCACCCCGACCACTGTCGCTCTGATGATCGTCGCTGTGAACTGGACCGACCCCAACGGCCGCGACCGTTTCGGTCTAGCCACCCGCTACCTAAGCAGCCTCCGAGCCGGCTCCCCCATCACCGTCAGCGTCAAGTCCAGTGTGATGAAGCTGCCCCCTAAATCCACCCAGCCCCTCATCATGGCCGGTCTAGGTACTGGTCTGGCTCCTTTCCGTGCCTTCGTCCAGCACCGCGCCCTCGAGAAGGCCCAGGGCAAGGAGATTGGCTCCGTTCTGCTGTACATGGGCTCCCGTCACCAGCGCGAGGAGTACTGCTATGGTGAGGAGTGGGAGGCTTACCAGGAGGCTGGTGTCATCACTCTCCTCGGCGCTGCCTTCTCTCGTGACCAGCCTGAGAAGATCTACATTCAGGACCGGATGCGCCAGTCTCTACCCGAGATTATCCAGGCTTACATCCGCGAGGAGGGTGCATTCTACCTGTGTGGTCCCACTTGGCCCGTGCCCGATGTCACCGCTGTTCTCGAGGAGGCTATTGCCACCGAGGCTAAGCTCACTGGCAAGAAGGTCGACACTCGCAAGGAGATTGAGAAGTTGAAGGATGAGGAGCGCTACGTTCTGGAAGTCTACTAGACTTGTTGGGACCACTTATGTTCTCATGATTTCATGTTTCGCATCTATTCCCCCATAGTTAGATCGCTTTGGTCTCTTGCATCATAGAGGTTTTAAAATGCACATATCACGATCTTTACTTTGACACTGCACATAGATTTCATATTGAATGTTATGGACAAGGTATTCACTTTAGTATACTTGTATTACGATTTTGAAAATTGTAATTCTGGCAACGCGAAGAAAAGTTCGATACCATGACTATAAAAAAGATAATGAAACAACGCACAGTTTCGATACAGTCTTGACAGAAGCCTAAAGAGGATGGGCAGCCTTGCCCTTGTCTATGTATGGTTTCAGTACACGGCACTTGAATTGGGTATCTGTTCCGACAATGCTTGCAGTAGCTTCTGTAAATGTAATGTCGTCTAGGTCATCTATCGTCTATACATGATTCTTTGAATGAGCCGTGACATTCAAGCCCGCCCCAAAGTTCCAAACTTGGTCTTCCCGTATGCGCCGCCCATTTCCTTCCTCAACTCCAATGCCCGTCGGTACGGGGGTGCAGTAGGAGGTTGGACTGGATCCAAGGTAACATAATCCGGCGGCAGCGTGTACGAGGCATCTGAGTCCCAAGAAGACAGATCTCCACACGCAATAAATGAGGGGATCCATCGATTCTCGACAGAGAACTTGTTAGAAAGCTTGGTAGGTTGATTATCTTCAGATGTGGTCTGGAGGTGGCGGACTTCTGTAGTATGATTTGGCGCAGAGGAGTTGCTTCCCGCCAAAGGAGCTCGGTTTTGTGCAAGTTCATCAATCTTCTCGCGAACCTCGACGGCAACATTGCCATCTTCGGATACAGGTACTGGGGCTACAGCACCTCCAAACAGAGGGTTCTTCAATGCAGCCATGCCAACCACTCCGCTGTCGCTAATAGGAGGAATGAAGCCTTCGCAAACAACAAAGGCTTCCAAGCTGCTTGCGCGACTACTGCGCGGCTTGGCGACACTGACACGCTCGAACACAGTGCGCAACTGTGCATAGAGTAGATCCACATCACGGCCACGGAAAATCTTGGCGACAAATTTACCACCTGGTCGGAGCACACCCATGGCCAGGTTCAGCGCCGCATACAGCAGTTGTGATTGAATATAGATGTCTAGGTCGTGGAGTCCCGTTACATCGGGTGCACCATCTGAGATAACCAGATCAACAGGGTGGGGTTGTCGGATAGCCTCCGGGATGGATGATTGTAAATCGGAGGCTTGGGCGTATGCTTCGGGGTCTAGGGCGCGCAAAAGAAGAGGGATTGTAGAGGGGTGGGTAATATCGGCTTTGAGGGTAGTAATGCCTTCGAGAGGGGCCATAGGCTGCAGATCGATTGAGACGATCTTGACATTTTTGCGAGGCTTCAGTTCGGAACTTGAACTGGGTTCGATTTCCATTTTATCGTCGTGGGTTGTCTCGTCGGCCAATTCTTGCTGTGCTTGGTGTTTCTTCTCGAGCCATGAGCGTCGCCCGAAGCTCTCGCCCTTGATCAAGACACGGCTCAAAACTTGACTCCAACTTCCGGGCGCAGCACACAGATCCACCACTCTTGTGACATTGTCCGGGTTCTCGTGCTCGAATAGGTCGAATTGCTCGTCGATTTGGATAAGTTTGAAAGCGGAGCGGGCGCGCCAATTTTGTTCTTTTGCGAGACGGTAGTAAGCGTCGCGCTTGTCCTTGGATGATTTGCCCATTGTGAATTGACAAGCCCGTCGAGGTCAATTGGCAGTCGAGGTGGGTTAATTTTGCGACGTGGGGAACGAAAAGATAAGATTCCAAGGCGGACTCACTTTTCTGCCGCTTTTTTTCTCTGCGAATCTTCCCGGCGAGCGAGTGTTTCTGGTCTACTTGCACAAGTTACAATCCTCTGGAATAACTCACAATCACCATGGGCCAAAAGAGAGGACATGATTCTAAAGCCCAGGCGCTCCAGACGAAAAAGCGCAAGAAGTCCACCAAGGCCGATGTATCGGATGAAGGTGCCAATGCCTTTGTCGGAGTGGAGGACCTCAACTGGAAGGAAGTCGCGCTTCCTGACCGTATGGAAGATGCAGAGGGATTCTTCGGCTTAGAGGAGATCGACGGAGTGGATATTATCAAGGGAGAAAATGGCGGCGAGGTTCAATTCAAGGTATGCATTTCGAAGCTATGGTCAATTTTATTTGAAGCTAACAAGTTTTATCAATTGATTAGGCCAAGTCGGGAAAGCCTAGAAAATCAATTTTGAAAGCCCCCGAGGAGGGCGATGAGGACGAGTGGGCTGGCTTCAGCGACGACGACTCGACCGACAAGGCTGCCAAGAAGACTCCCACGGCCGATGCAACCGATGTGAAGGAAGATAAGAAGCCCAAGAAGGAAAAGAAGAAGAATGAGAAAAAGAACGACAAAAAGACTGAGACGACGGCCAAAGAAGAGAACGAATCGAAAAAGCCCGAACAGAAGCCTAAGCAACAAAAGCCGAAGAAGGATCAGAGCATGAAAAGCGCTCTCTCATTCGAGGCCCTCGAGGAAGACGAGGACGAAGACAGCGTTGATGTGTCGGCCTGGGATGTGCTCAATCTCTCACCCGAGATTTACACAAGTCTTTCCAAGATGAAGTTCAGCTCGCCGTCAGCCATTCAGAAAGCTAGTATCCCAGCTATTATGGACGGCCATGATGTCGTCGGAAAGGCCTCAACCGGTTCCGGTAAGACTTTGGCCTTTGCCATCCCAATTATCGAGCACTACCTCGACACGAGAGGAAAGCAAGATAAGAAGACCGAGAAGTCTGACTCAACGCCAATCGCATTGATTCTTTCTCCCACTCGAGAGTTGGCGCATCAACTCGCAAAGCATATCGGAGAGCTCACTGCCAACGCCCCCGATACCAATGCTCGCATTGCACTCTTGACCGGTGGATTGTCCATTCAGAAACAGCAGAGACAACTTGCTGCAGCTGACATTGTCGTGGGAACACCCGGCCGAGTTTGGGAGATTCTGAGCCAAGGACAGGGTATCATCCGCAGGATGCAAAAGATCAAGTTCCTAGTCGTTGACGAGGCCGACAGACTTCTTAGCGAGGGCCACTTTAAGGAGGTCGAGGATATCCTAGGCGCTCTTGACAAGCACCAAGCTGGAGATATCAAAGACACGGACGAGGAAGCTCAGGAAGAGGAGGAGGAAGAACTGTCAGTGAGACAGACTCTTGTTTTCTCTGCTACATTCCACCGCGATCTTCAACAAAAGCTTGCAGGAAAGAGTCGCTGGACAAACGGTGATATGTTGGACAACAAGGAGTCTATGGATTACCTTCTTAAGAAGCTAAATTTCCGCGAGGAGAAGCCCAAGTTCATCGATGTGAATCCGGTAGATCAGATGGCCCAGGGTCTCAAGGAAGGAATTGTTGAATGTCCCGCTATGGAGAAGGTGAGATCCCTCCAAAATCATATCCACGAGTACATTATGGCTAACATTGGAGCAGGATCTTTACGTCTACTCCGTCCTTCTATACTACCCTAAGCACCGGACGATCATTTTCACTAATTCCATCTCTGCCGTCCGTCGTGTTACCCAACTCTTGCAAGCTCTTCAACTCCCTGCATTTGCCCTCCACTCTTCCATGGCCCAAAAAGCCCGACTGCGTTCTATCGAGCGATTTTCCTCGCCTACGGCGGACCCAAGCTCAATCTTGGTGGCCACCGACGTCGCAGCCCGTGGTCTCGATATCAAGGGAATTGACATGGTCATCCATTACCACGTTCCTCGCGCAGCTGATATGTACGTCCACCGATCTGGTCGTACTGCTCGTGCCGGTGCTTCTGGTAAGAGTATCTTGATTTGTGCCCCCGAAGAAGTCGTTGGCGTGGCTCGTCTCGCCGCCAAGATCAACGCCAAGAAGAACAAGGGTGAGGGTGCATCCAAGAAACTCCCTCTTGAGTCCCTCGACATTGATCGTCGGGTTGTGGCTCGCCTTCGTCCTCGCATCAATCTTGCCAAGAGAATCACCGACACAACCATTGCTAAAGAGAAGGTCAACACCGAGGATAACTGGCTTCGCGCTGCCGCTGAAGACCTCGGCGTGGAGTATGACAGTGATGAGTTTGATCAGTCTAAGGGCCAAGGCCGCGGCCGTGGCGGTGGTCGTCAAAGGCGCGAGAAAGAGGCCAGTGGTATGACCAAAGGAGAGATGGCGGGACTACGCGCCGAGCTCAAGCAGCTGCTTTCCGAGCGTGTCAATATTGGTGTTAGTGAGAAGTATCTTACTTCCGGTCGCATTGATGTTGAGGCTCTTCTCCGCGGTGAAGGTAACAAGGCCTTCCTGGGACACCTTGACCCGCTCTCCTTCTGATTGACTTTGTGACTACTGGAGCGTTTGGGGGTTTGTAAAAAGGATTTAGTATCTGTGATATAGTGTTACATACCAAAACATGTTTAGACCGGCTTTTTTTCTACTGTAGATTGTCATGCATTACTGTTACCTAAAAATCGGAGGTCCGGTTCTATCACCGTGTTGCTTCGGCAAATATTGATGCTGCAAGTTGGCCGAGCAGGCCTGAGCGGACAGTGTGTAGTCCGACATACATACTCCACAGCTGAGATTAAAACAAAATCTCATATGTGGAAGGAGGTTTGAATTCCACGCAGTATCCCAACTCGAATATGAAGTTATCGCACCGCCAACTCGCTATCTCACGCCGTTGGAGAAGAGATAGGCGAACGCCGATAAGAGACCAGCAGCTCACGTCACAGTACAGCCAAATCCGAGCCCAGTAACACCAAGGCCCTTGTACATGTACATGTGACCCATGTACTAACATTAACGTACATAAACCCAGGGTTTCCCCTCTTCCCCAACTTCTCCTTTTATACTCCCACATCATGGATCCCCAAATCGAAGAACTACTCAGCCTGGAGGCTGTTCGCTCCAGGGCGCATATTGTCCTCAGATTGGCCGAACAGGGCAGTTTGAACCACTTCAATTACCATAGTGAGCGAATGGAACAGACCACAGACTATGTCCTCAAGCTCATCCAGGTATGACCCACTCCCCTACCTCCCATGCTAGAAGAACATATCGTCCAAGCTATTCAAGAGGCCTATACTCATACAATCTGATTTTGAATAGCGTGATTTTGGCCCTGATAGATACCATCTCATCCCACCTCATGGTCGTTGGCAACATTTCGAAGTCGGCGGGGTTCCCCGCATAGACACTCTACTCGCCGAGTGGGAGGGGCAGGGATGCGACACCACGGAAAAAGCCCGGAGACTGGTTGATCTTTTCTTTGTTTCTGTTCTTCTTGATGCTGGTGCTGGAGATCATTGGCGTTTCCAGGAGTCGCAGACCGGTCAAACTCTGACGAGGAGTGAGGGTATTGCTGTGGCTGCGTTGCACATGTTCCTCAGTGGAGACTTTGCTGATAAGAGTTCTGACGTGAAGCATACTGTTCATGGTAAGTTTAAATTCACTCTACTGCCTTGTATGCGATGCTAATAAGTGGTAGGTGACGCACTGCGCAACATCAATGTTGATATCTTGTCTCGTGGATTACAAGTGACCGAGTCCAACCCTATGGTCGGGGTTCCTGCGCGAACGGATATTATTCGCAAACTTGGAGAATCTCTTCTCAATGTGAAAGACGTGTTTGGACCGACTGGTCGTCCTGGTAATCTGGTTGGTACGTTGAGTCAACTCAGTTCCCACACATAGTCCATGCTGATAAGCAATCTTTTTATCGTAGACTTCCTCCTGATCAAGTCCAAAGCAAATGGAGGAAAGCTCGACTACAAAGACCTTTGGAATGTGCTACAGCGCCTCCTCCTTCCAATTTGGCCATCTGACCGGACAAACATTAACGGTCAACCTATCGGCGATGCATGGCCTCTACGGGCACTTGCTCAGCAGGCTGGGGCCGAATCGAAGCCATTCTCTAATATCCAACCTTTCCATAAGCTGACTCAGTGGCTGGCATATTCATTGATGGTTCCATTCTCCCGTCTACTCTCAGTTTCATGGACTAATACTGAGCTCGGCACTGGCTTACCTGAGTATCGTAATGGTGGACTGTTCGTTGACATGGGTGTTCTCGAACTGAAGCCCGAGGCCTTGAAACGCGGACTTGAGTTGTCGGGTGGTAGTTTGCCTTCTTATGGAGCGGGTGATGACGAGATTGTTGAATGGCGGGCCATAACTGTTGCCCTTTTGGACGTGCTGCATGTGAAGATTCTCGAGCGTCTCGATGGTGTTACGCTTTCTCTGCCTCAGGTGTTGGAGGCTGGCTCTTGGAAAGCAGGACGAGAGCTTGCGGCAGCTAATCGTCCAGAGACCAAGTCTAGTCCTATTTTGAACTTTGGAGATGGTACTTTGTTCTAAATATGGCTGAACTAGCATATTTACAGAGCATGTTACTGCGACCCCAAAACTACATAGCACTGAAGAAGAGATCATCTGATTATAGTGTTAATGATTACGATGAGCAATAAAGGTCTACCATTCATCACACTGCTAAAAACACACCCATTGATCTAAAGTAAGCCAGTAAAGCAAAGCAGTTTCAGCGGAACCCGCTGTATAGATCCGGACGTTATCGGGATCGGCATGCCGAGTTCTCGGCATGCCTATCGCCGAAAGTCGGCCCTTTGAGCCCCACTGATGGACCCGACGCAAAAAATCTCGCGTGGCTTTCAGGAACTGGTTCAATCCGAAGTGCCGATTCTTTCCTTACTTCTGGTACTTTTGTCTTTTGATTCATTTCAGCATACCCAATACACAACTGTGTGGTCTCCTGGACACTGCTGCACCTCTATTTCAACAGTAACGCGAAACTAAAAGATCGGCGACGCACGCTAACGCCGACGTCGCAGTCTGAGCCTCTTCCAGAGTATGTACCCCGGCCGGCATTTATGCGAGGTCCTCTGACGCAATGGCAGTTAGTTTCCACCTGAAAACTTATATCAGCCTATAAATATATTTCCGACATGTCGAACATCTCCTCGATCAGCCGTCAGCTTCTCCGCTCTCGGAACGTTTTAGCACGCATTTCATACTCGCCGTCGGGCTCCATTACTCACCTTCACCAGCAGGGCCCGTCGCGCTCTGCGGTCGTCCACGACCAGGCAATCCCCCAAGACCAAAGACACGTCCCGAGCCCCGAGGGCTCATCATTCCTTTCTCAGACACATCAAAAGAAACCCACACCGCAAAGACCCCAACATGAATCCACAACCATCGACACCCTCATCTCCCAAGTCCCCATCGTCCAGACCCTCCGCAACGCCCCCAAAACTTACAAAGAAACCCGCCCTCACCTCGCCATCCCACCAGCAATCAGACAACACCACTTCGTAGGCGGCAGTCTAGCCGGCCCAGGCAAGCTCGCCTTCCAGCCATATATGTGGACATCAACAAGCAAGACAGACACTCAGCAAACAGCCAGCAAGGTCGTCTCAGTCTTCCACATCGGCCAAGACCTCTGCGGACATCCCGGCTTCGTGCACGGCGGCCTCCTCTCCGTTCTCTTCGATGAGGTCTTTGCTCGCTGTGTCTCTGCCGCGTTCCCCTCTGGCCTTGGCATGACGGCAAATCTCAATGTGGATTTCCGGAAGCCGGCAATTACTGATCGCATGTATGTCCTGCGTACGGAGACTGTCAAGGTTGATGGGCGGAAGGCTTGGGTTGAAGGGCGCATGACTTGTTTGCCGCTTTCTTTGTCCTCTTCTTCTATTGAGTCTGGTGGTATTGTGAGTGATGCTGGTTTGTTGAGTGAGGACAGTGAGGGGGCTGTTATGGTTGCTGAGGCTAGGGCTTTGTTTATTGAGCCTAAGTTTGCGGATGTGAGTATCAATGATTCGTTTCCTTTCTGTGTGGGGAAGGGTTTGCTAACAGATGTTTTAAGTCTATGGTTTCTATTTATAAGAACTAGTTTTGACCTGGTTCGGCTTTTGATGGGAGGTTGTTTGTTATTTTTATGCCCTAGATCGCGTTATATAGAGTTTGATGACTGATAGACTGATAGACTGATAGATTCCAAGGTTGATAGACCATATTATAATGATAGAATTCCTAATTGTCTGGACATTTTTCTCGTTTTGTCATCATTAGAGTCATTAATTCATAATGGATATTGAAGGATCCATAGATTGTCTAGCTGTGATAATCACTCGTAGCTTCAGCGATCTGCTGCCTTAGAAGGACTTGACTGAAAGATGGCCATTGTATTCATTGCTACTTCTTTGAGCTTCGCTTAAAGTACGCGACAGATCAATCAAGATGCAGCAAGTAATTATTGAGCGTCAGAGGTATTCCAAGTATCCAGGGGCACAGCATCATTCGACATCCATCGGTTCTCGGTCCCCATGAACATATCGATAGGTAGGTTAAAAGATGCATCCATCAGGTGCATGGGAGGAGTCATAACTGCTGGACCCATATATTCGTTCCCCAGCATTGCATTCGAGGGTGATTTGGTTGAGAATGAATCATTGGACTGCGGGATGGAACCCATCATGCCATTCCCAATGAACTGCATGCCGTTTGTATCAATGCCTGTAGCAGGCACAGACCCCGGAGCCCCGGCTGTATCAAAGGCGCTCTGGCTAGGAGGCGTCAACTGGGACCACCCACGCCGAGTGGAGCTAGAACGGAATTGCTCCCATGCAAGCCGGATCGAGTTAGGTCCAGGGGCAAAGGGCTTGCCGAGGGTGTTCAAATTTTCGAAAGCTGCTGGTAGGACATTCCGTGCGGCTGGCGTGGGTGGGCACACTGGGTTGGCCAGCACGAATGATATGATGCAGATAGTGGCGTCCCACTGGTATTGGAAAGCCGGGGTCCAACCAGACAGGATGTCTGTCTCTGATAGGACATGTTTCAGTATATTGGTCAACACGACAGCGTGGTTCAGAGCAGAGATTCCGAGACCATCAGTCAGTGGCGTGAGAGATGGCCCTCGTGGAGGGAAGCGAATAAATGGGCGGAGGGTGGCGATTTGAAGATGGTGATATGTGATTTCCAACAGAAGTCGTTGACGCTGTAGCCATAGTGGGCTAGCCGGGTTTAAATTGAGTGATGTGCGGTCTGTTGAAAGGGCCTCGCCTTCGCCTTTACGTTGATTTTTGAGAGACGGCGGCACGGCCTGCACCCAATCATACATAGTGCGAATTTCGCTGCTCATGAATCTTGCGAGTAGCTCGAGAGCAGGCGGATCTTCTTGGATGTCTTGTATATCTTTCTCTTGTAAGTCCTCGTCGCAGCGCGCTGCAAATACTTCTTGAACTCGACGTGCTGCAGCTGTCAGGCGGACATACTGTACATGAAAGCTGAGCCATGTTAGTTCTTCCTCGGGAGGTGATACCAACACAGTGCCTGACAACTGCACTGCATCACGCATATCTGTGGGGATCGCACAGCCGGCGTCAGCCGGGTTTATTAGCGGTGGACGGCCGAGCGACATTGAGATCTGACTGTCCAACTGGTACAAGGTCCACCAAATCCGAGAATGCAGCTCTTGTGTTGCCCTTGGCAGATCACCTAGAGGACGGAGGTGTAACCGGAGCATATGGGCGATTCTGATTCCAGTTCCAAGAAGTACAAGAGCGGTATCTAGATTCGAGATGTTGTAGGAATATATTATGCAGTAAATCTGACTCTGCAGGGTCTGGATGGTGGGGTGCTCCAGGGTTTCCATCAGCATGCGCTGGCTTCGGTCGTAGAAGGTATGTGCAGCTGTATGAAAATGTGCAGCTGGCGACTGTTCAGCGCCATTTTCCATGTTCTCCTCATCTCCCATAAAGATACTGCCATACTGCATGCAGACGGCCAACAAGCTGTCAACTAGGGCAGACGGCCGACGGGGGCCTTGGTCGTTGGTTCCAGTCCAAAGAGAATTATAATAATCTCGGAATTCCTCCTCTGAGACAATAGGATATATGCAATGATAAGATTGCCACATGAGGACCAAGAAGTTCTCTTCCTCCTCCCGCGGTAGGTTCTCGGCCTCGGCCGGTCCTAGGCGAAGGGTGGACTGTTCCGTCTCATCTGCAAACTGTCCTAGGGAATGTGTGGGGTAGTATCGGTTTATCTGTGAGATACGGATCGGCAGAGGAAATTTGAGAGGCTGTTCGTGGGAAGATTGGGACATATAACGGTTCAGGCGCATCACCATGTATGGCGAGGAGAAAGGACCAAAATGGATCACGCGTCCTGTTCGCGCCTCTGGATTTTGAAACCCATCCCATGTCACGCGATGTGTTTCTGGAAGCTCGGCGGATGCAGTGCCAGAAGAGAAATTCGACGTATTCAAGGGTTGTCGGGACGGATGCTTGGTGTCTCCAGGCTGTGTTTTCGATTCTTGGGTCAGTGTATCCATTTCCTTCTGAAAGTCTTTGAGTTGGTTTCGCAGTCGATGGATTTCCCTATTTGATCTCTTATCAGTTATCTCGGACTGTGGCTGAGCTCCCAGGATAACAAGCACAAAGAAGAGGTGGATAAGGGGTGCATTTCTTACCGATTCGCAGCCTTGAGAGAATGGGATTCAAATTGCTTGGTATTACTGCAGTGACCACCACGACTCTTGCAATTTTGGCATGGCAGCCTGTCGTCACACTTGATGCGATTGAGGCGACACCAGTCGCAGGCTCTCGCAACCTGATTCCGCTTGGGACGGGGCGCAGCGGGCTGTTCCGGATGATCAGTGGAGTTGAGGGCGGAGAATGTGGAGAACATGGTCAACAGTGCGATCGCAGGGGGATCTTCATGGGAGCAGTACAAAAGGCAAGTGATGAGATGCCAACCTGGTTTGGACCCCACGAACCTGTGGTGTGGTCCTCGGGTCCATTCAAGCTGCTTATCTCATCAGTGGGTGTGGCTTGAGATGAACGCACCAATGCGCGTAAGGTTTATACGACTTGGCTCAACGCTGCCATCGTCAAGTTTAGACTGACAGGAGTTTCCCAGATATGAGAGATCCACGTCATGTCCAGGGTGACATGTTCGAGTTTGATTTGATTTCACTCGGGCGAGCAAGGCCTCCCAGCACATTCGGCGGTTCCAGGTGCGCGAAAAAAAGAATAAGCCAAAACACCATCCGCCATACTTGTTTTCACACTGGATATCCATCGGAATATGGATAGCATTTCGAAATTGTGACTCGTGTACGTGTACATATGCGGCCGCGAGTGAGGGGAGTGAAGGGAACATAGGATATGGCCACATCTCAGTCGGGTCAGATACGCCGTGGAGAAGTTTATAAAAAGAAGGCGAGCGGAATGTGACGAGAGGTCCGACTAACTATCTGCAAGATAGTTCCGGCGAATTGTTTGCTGCTCGCTATATTCTCGTTGTTGCGGATATGCAATGGCTTGCATTTTAACTCAATCATACAACGACTGCATGATGAGAGCTCAACTGAACTGAAAATTGTGATGAGAACATATCTATCTTTCAGCAGTCATCTTCTCTCCCACCTGGGTCTTTGTCTCTTCTAGCCTGAAAACGGAAGTATAGACTGCCCGAAGGAGTTTCGGGATGCCCAATTCGAAAGGATCTAGAAGCCTGTGAGATCATTGGACCAAAAACAGCTGCGCCAAGTATCAAAGCTTTGCTCTTTGCATCTTGCATCTGTGGATTATGAACAATGCTCTTGGTTTGACGCCTCCATGTTATATTGGACCAAGACCTGAGCTTGTATCATCTACTACTCATTGCCGACATACCAATGTGATTAAACGGCTACCAGCGCATATCTCTTGGTCATCTTATTCCCAATATTGGTAGCCTCAGACATTCAAATTATTTTCGTTGCATAATTTATCCTCGATGTGGAAGTCACCCGCAAATAACACGAAGAAATATCGAGATTCAGTCACAGAGGAAACAGTACTATATGATTATTCTAGTAAAATAAGGCTCTTAGATTCTATCAACACCCAGAGGCAAAAGACTCTTTACAGCATCAACGATACTCTCTCTCAAGGGCCTAAACTGAATACCCAAAATCTCTCGCGCACGTGTATTGTCGAACCCATACACCCCCTCGGCGGGATACTCCCCTGGCTTCAATGCATCTCCAGTAGGGAGGCGCATCTTATACTCCGGGAACTCTTCCCCAATTATGTTGGCAATCTCAGCATTCGAAAAATGACTCGAGACGACGAAAAACCGTTTCCCTCCGGCATCTTCCTTCTCAACGGCGAGGACATGGGCAAGACCGAGATCACGCACGTTCACGAACAGGTAGTTCCCCGTCGGCGGACAACGGGTCTTGGCTGCGCCCGAAACGAGGTCTCGGATGCGCTGGTTGGAGGTATTTAGGGTATCGAGAGAGACGAGATTGTGAACAACGGGCCCCAGGACCAGGGGTGGGTTGATGACGGCGAGTGTGAAGTTTGGCTTTTCTCTCTCAACAAATTCCCACGCTGCTTTCTCCTGTTGGTAAAGAGTCAGTTGTCTAAATTTCACAGTTGATTGACATATCAGCAGAGATCTTACAGCGAACGTTTTGCTTGCGCGGTATGCATTGGCAGGACTGTCATTTGCCTGTTCTTTTGTGATGGGACTCCAGTCCGCCTAAAATTTTTGTTATTGAATGTCCAAGATCGAGACTAGAGTTTGCTTTGTGGGTGTTGTATACCTCTGAGTAAACCTTTTCGGCGGATGTGGCAAATACATCGTTGATTGCAGCAAAAGACGAAGTGACGACTACTCGTTTCACGAAGGGCGCATGATTCTGAACGGATTTTAAAATCCCTGTTGTGCCTATTATGGCTGGAGCCAAGAGCTCCTGGGCATCTTGGGCATGGAAATGATATGGACTGGCCGTGTGAATGACAGCTTCAAAGGGCGGGTCCGTCACAACAGCTAGATCAAAAGCTATTTCCCGATTCAGTAAGCCTTGCGAGGGTTTTCGATGACAGGATTGACTATACCATTTGGCTGAGCAATATCTTCGACAATGGAAAATGACAGACGGTCTTCTGCCATTTCCGGGTGGGCTTGTCTAATAGCATCTGCTTTGGCCTGAGAACGAACAGTAGTGACGACGGAGTGGCCTCGGGCTAGAAGGGCCTCCAGTACATGAGCGGCAATGAAGCCGCTCCCACCAGTCAGAAGTACACGAGTCATTGATACACTGGAGAGAGGAAATAAGAAAGGTAATGGTTGAATTGTGTCTGGTCTACACGACTTCAATTATATAGATTCATCCAAAGTGGATCAGCGCAGAACTCCGACGCCAATCAAGAAGGTGGAGCCTCGTGCCTCTCGGAGTTTCGGACTTGCCCTAAGGAGTTCGACTTCAAAAAGCTCCACGTCATCATGCTTCAGATCGTGTCAAGTACAGGTGAAAACACTAGAAAATATAATCTTCCTTCTATACCATCTCTGACCATGTCACATCATATTGGTTGCAATCCAAGAAAGCTAAGATAAAGATCAACGGGCCAGACACAATCCCGTTGACAGCCAATCATATTCGACCCTCACTTATTACTAGTTAATGGGGCTTTTCGGGGTATCTAATAGCTCACCAATCACGCATCTCTTGCCTCATCTCGTACAATTCCAAATATCTCAAGGATGAAGAACATGCCGTGACTGGCGTATATCAGCAGTGACTCCATACGATAATATATACGAACCTCGACGGAGAACGTATTCCAAATTATATAATTACCAGGGATTATATTGATAGTGAAATCAAAACATGCCTGGTTGGGTTGAGACAGTCAGCTCAAGATGAGAGCTAAAAAAGTCCCCCATCAGTTTGCCATGATTGTCATTATCAAATATGGCAATGCGATACGCCCCATGACGATCGATAGCAGGCTATCAAAGGTACGAATTAATTGATTATTATATCGATGAGGTACGCAGGATTGATAGATACAACGAAGATCTGTTGATTGAGCCCCTTCCAAATTGGGTTAACAGCCTGTGAGAGAAGGCTCTAAGTCTAATTCCGTAAAAACCACACAGAAGCCACTAACGGTGCAAGCCATCCCGATGCTACTTAGTAGCCTCCACAGAAAGTTGCAAAATATTGAATATGGTTCAAATCTCAATCAAAGTATTCTCCTTAGATATGTATATGCCTAGCTGAAATATCATTATTCTGCCATCAGAATGTCGTGAGACTGTTTAATGTCCTGCTTTATTGTTCTACATCGCCGAGTGGGCCTCTTTTGTAGCCCTGATAGACGCTACAGAAATGTCCCTCTTATTCTGTGGAGATAAAAACACTTCTTCTGAAATCTTCCATGGTTATGGTCCGTCATCGTCGGGACGGCCCGCTTCAAGTGGCGCTCCAGATAGCACACATCCGACATGCTGTGCATGGCTCGGTGGATTTAGCTCGTAGTTGTATCATTCAATGTGAGCCAGGGTGGATGGATAGTGAGAATGTGCCGGTCAAATAGCCTACGGGCTGTAGTCTATGATTAAATCGCTTGATTATGGTAATGATTACTGGAGGGTGTCGGAGACCATGTTGGGGCTAACATACAATGAGACCGCAAAATTTGTGGTCCTACCTAGCCAATATGAACTTAGTAAATATCTGTATTGCAATAACTACTAGTTACGTATTTAGTTAGTCATACCAATAGTGACCCGTGGACGTGGACGCCGCAAATTTCTCTTTCCCTCCCTTCAAGTCTCTATATACCTAAAACCAAATATCTCATGCTCGATCGCCGATACCCCCCCCCCCCCCCCCCTTCCTCCGCAAAGTTCTCTCTACCTCGAAATTCTGTCTTCTTCGTCTCTACCCCGTTGCCATGGTGTCGTTGTTTTATTCCTGCGCCCCTTCTTCAGTTTTGCAAGCTTCACTTGAAGCTCCAATTGTTTGATTTCATCAGAATCATACCCAGCATCAAAATCCCCATCTCTCATGGCCTCAGGTCCGCTGTCATCCTGACTATAATCCTCATCCTGGTTAACAGAACTATCATAGGAGGCGTCGCGTCGGAAAGCTCTTGGTTCTGCCTCTCGACGCCTATGCATATTTCCTTGATTGCGGTAGTTCGAAGTTGGACGAGCGTCCTTGCGAAGCCCATCTCTCTCTGCGAGAGTACCATAAGCATCTTCTTCGGGTGCTCCGTGGATATCACTGATATAATCATCAAAATGTGCAGTTATCTTGGCCACATGTCGGAAGTGGTCTACCGTAATGCGCGGTCGTTCCAGCCCAGAGGTATTGCCTTCCTCAAAGAAGTCCCAATTGGCGAGCGCGATGGCTGTTTGGAATGCATTTTTTATTTGTCTGCCGTTCCAGCGTCGAGTGGGTCGCTTCGCGTTCTTTTTCCAGTGTTCATCGACATATCTTTTGATCTTCCTTTCGTCAATATCGATTTCCAAGTTACTTTTCTTGATTCGCTGGATGTTCATATCCCAAATTTCTTTGGTTTGATCTTGTTCCAGCTTTGGATAATAGAGACAAATATGAATTCGCGATCGGAAGGCTTCATCAAACTCGCCAACTCGATTGGTTGTCAATATGATGACTCCGGAAAAGTACTCCAACACTCGAAGAAAAACTACCACCTTAAGTCAGCTAACGGCTCCATTCAAAGTCAATGCCACTTAGCACTGGAGCTTCTCAAATACCTACCGGAAACCAGGCTGTTTCTTTTGATATCACCACGCTCGCGTTTTGCCAAGAAAACGTCGGCTTCGTCCAACAACAGTACGCACCTCCACCGATGGGCTAGAGTGCAAAATGAATCAAGATTTCTCTCAGCCTCTTGAGCGCTAGTGCCGATATCTCCGCAAGTTATTGGCAACAAAGGTCGCTTCAATTTTGCGGCGATACATTCTGCTGTGGATGTTTTGCCGACACCGGGTGCGCCATGAAGTAGAATGATCAAGCCTTTGCCTTTGGCAGAAACAACATCCATTGAGAATTGATCACGGGTCGGTTCCGAGTCATTGGAGGTTGTATAAGATGGCAAACGAACTTGATTTGTAATCAATGCCATGAGAATGGTCTTGTGTTGATCAGGTAAAACCAAGTCCTCCAACTTGGACCAGCCTTCTTGTGCTCGTTCCATGGAGATTTCTTTAAGAATATTGATGTAAAATGAGGCCCACCGGTGGTCCAGCAAAGAATATCCATACAGACGAGGTGGAAGAAGTATTCGCTCATCATCCGATATCGAAATATTGTTGATGATGCGTCTGATTCCCAGTTCTGTAGTCCCCATGAACTCTTGTCGCCTATTCTCTTCAAAGATAGAATCATCGAAGACATCCGTTACCCAATCTCCATCACTCTTTTTAGGGAAATAATCGAGAATCTCTCTCTTGTCGGTCTTTGTGGGGGTTTGAACAATACGCCCACTGGTTTTCAGGCTCCACTTATAGAACTGCTCGCGAAAGTGCTGCACTCCCGACCCTTGGTCGATGATAACCTCGCCATGAACCTACCAAGGAACCATTAGTAGTTTCCTGGAATCCGATTTTTGAACTGTACCTCTGCTGCTTGAATCTCAAAATTATTGTAGCTGCTTTGAACTTTATTAGATTCGTTGAGGGTTGTCCCGTGGTACAACAAATGTGTCCGTGGTGCTAGTTGAAGAAAGCGAGCACCTCTTTTGATCAGATCATTCTTAATTTGTTGATGTTTTGGATCAAGGAAGAGGTGTTGTAGGGGGAGCAAGCTAACCAGCCTTTCCGCGCTATACGGCGTCACCACAAATCTTTTACCTCTAGGGGCTAGAGCAGTCCCATCAGAATCAAGATAAAAACAATCGATGATGAAGCTTGTTGTCTCGGTCCCGGAGCATCTCACAGCGTCGCAGCATTTCTCATCGTTTTCAGAGTCGGATTCCCATTGTCTATCATTGATCGGATCGAATGAGGATCTCCGCGTGGTATCAAAGCACACTCTCCCACCAGTGACATGAAGAATTCGATACGCTTGTCGTCGGATCTCATCATTCTCGGGGCAGCTGTAAACCAAATCACCGGGTTTGAAAAATTGCCACAGGTGTTCGAACGCTATTTTGTCCACTGATTGTGTTTGAATTTGTCGTCTGACGCTGAATATGTCTCTCATGTCGACATCCATAAATTCAACGAGACAACCAAGTTCATCTCGCTCGCGTGTCATACGGATAACAGCTTCCTTGAACTTTTCCGGGCCCTTTCCCTCAGTTTGTGTTTCCACTCTTTCTTCCGCCTGCGCTCCGCGAGTTTCGGCTTCTTGTACAGACTGAGCTAGCTCATTACTCGCCTGCTCGCATGCTACTCTGGAAGTGTGAAAAGCCTCCCGAATATCTTGTTCAATCTCCACAAGGTACTTGAAAGGCCTCACCAGGACGTTCTGCTCCTCTGTAAAAAGAATTCCAGTGTATTTCTCCAACACACTCAGGAGATATGTGGAATTGACGGCCAAACGATAAGGCGCATAGATATGATTTGGTGCATCAGACTTTTCCTCGGAGACCTCACTTTTGGATTTTGACTCTGTGTGTTTTTGTCTGGTTTTTTGCAGTAGAAGACTACTGCTCCCTTTGGACGAAACTAGAAGAACACTCTTTGTAGTATCGACTTTGCGCTCCTTTTTAACCTTTCGCCACATTTCTGGAGGCACTCTTGTGATTTTGATTTCTTGTAAGGGCTCAGGCTCCTGATTAGTCGTCGCACCGGCTGTTTCCTGAAGAGGTTCATTACTCTTTACGAGACTGCTGCAAAAACATGTTATTAAGGAAATCTGATGTTGCTATGAATCAATACAAACCTTGACGGCTTTTCAGTTTCATTCTTCACTATTTTGAAGTTAGGGAATGCCAAGGGACCAAGCTTTACTACACTCACCAGCACTTCCATCTCCACCAAGAATGCTGGCACCGGACTCTGGTTTTGCCTGGCTCAAAAGCTGCTTCTCGTTCACACCATCCCTGCCCTTAGGGCCGGTGGTGTCTAATAGGAGACTCGCATCCTGAAGTGGTGACTGGGTCTCACCCGTTGACACGGAGGAACTATGCATACTTGCAGTTAATCTCGCTGAAGATTGGTGGTGATTTCTTCGGAAACCTGAAATTTAAACAACAGTATAAATATGAAGATCGGGGAAATTCAAGTTGCTCGACTTCAGATTTCAGCCCTTTATATTTCGGGACAGAGGCTCAAATGAGGGGTTTCTGTAATTTATGCAGCTGATTCTCTGAAAACATTACGTGAATGGGGCCGGGGCTAGTGAGCTTACTGTAAATCGTCTGAGCGTTCATTCATCCTAATTTTTGAGGAATTGTGAACTAATACGCAAAACACCTTGACATTTCCAGGTGTCTGAACGACTTGTTTTGCGGATATTCTAGTTGCTATCGTTGTGTTTACCCTCTCCTTGATGTTAATCTTGATATGACTAGATTGAAGCATCGAGGGCAAACACTTCGGTGACACTAGACCGCGAACTAGTGGAGCTTTGGCGTCCGATCAAGCGCCCCCAAAGCTGTCACCAGCCGTGAAACTCTCAGCTTGTCCTTTCTCATTGATCCGGGACAGCTTTCAAGAACCAATTATATCGAAAGCAAGTGTCTATTAATATTTGTCAGCAGAAAATGAAATTACAAAATGAACAAGCCGAAAAGAAGATGCCCCGGAATGCAAATCTCAGCCCCTTTCGTCCAACAGCGCTTCGCCAAGTGCTGCTGCTGCACGAATGAAGGTCGACCAAGTCAACGCGAGGCTGTAACACTCCCATGCATGCATCATGCATGACCATGCTCACCCGGGCGCCTATCTCGGGTTGATGGGGGAAGCGAGAGCCTCGCTTTCAACTAGTAAAGTGATTGGACAGCCTTTTTTTCTCACCAGTGGCTCTCGGGGTCTCTAATCTTACTGTACTATTCGAATAAAATGGCATAGGTCGGGTGGCTTTAATCACCAGCGCTTTATCCCCACTTCGCCATAAGTTTGAAGAACAATTTTCTGTTCTCCAGCCCCTTCTTCTGCGAGCTTAGCTGCCTCCTCTATTATCTACTTTTGTTCTACTCTATTGCGCAGAGATCCAACTCTGGGTTCCCGTAAGAACAAAGCAGACATAATTCCGGCTGTTTAAGCGCAAAATTTATCTTCTGTCTCCTGGACAGTTCTAGGATGGATCGCAACCAAGCTAACGCAGGAGGCATGCAATCCCATCATCGACTGGGTAATCTAGTAGATGGATTCATGCGAAGAAAACCAAAATCCGAAATTCACCCAGCCCTCGAAACTCTCAGAGATGGGGAGAGTCGCTGCAATGCACCACCAGAGACTTTGATGCAGACTGACAGGCCTTCGGAATCAAAAGCTATCGCTACAATACAGTCAGGCTCTAGAAGTAGGGAATCAGAGGATGAACCAGATGATCTGCTGTACGAAACTCATCTATGATCCCGGCCCCCTTCCCCCCAGATTGAGACCCTGAACCCTGACAAATTATAGAGAAATGAATATATATAGAGACGCCATCTCCGAACGGGAGAATTTCCAACAGGCAATGGTGGTGTTTGAGCAGACCATCAATGAAAAAGGTCTCCAGAACAATATCACAGGTTGTAAGGTCCATACCTGGGAGGAGGTCCTTGAAGTAGTCAACAAAGCATCAGCGATCTACAATTCAAATTCGGGGGCCTGGAATAAGATACGCATCGCATTTCATAACTTTGGCAAGAACAACAAAGCCTTTGATGCGTGGCTAGGTCTCTTCCCATCCACTTCGGATTGGGTTTCCGTCATAAGTGGAGGATTTAAACTCATACTAGGGGTATGTTGTTGCCTATTGAATGACCTTAACCTGAAGTTGCTCATCACTCAAAGGCTGCCGCACGATTAGCTGATCTACGTGCCGAAATCTCGACGGCATTAGAGGAGATTCCCACCCTGTTAACCTGCATTAACAGAGCCACCAATATATTCAACAAACCCAGAGAACTTCGACAGTGCAGCACAGCCCTGTATGTCACAACACTCAAGCTACTTCAGCACATTCTCTCTTGGTATAAAACAAAGTCGTTAGGTATGATAGTACACGTTCATATGATCATTAAAGTTTATTGTTTGACATTGCATGACAGTCAAAATAACGGGCAGCATATTGAAGCAATCTGCTTACAACAATAAGTTGAGCACTCTGGTTCAAGATCTTAAAGTTCAGTCTGAACGGTTCGAGAGCTTGGCTCGTCTATGTTCCTATGCGAAAATCTCCGAGACAAGTGAACTGCTTCAGGCGCATGACCTTCGGACCCAGCAAGATCATAAAGAACTTTTCCAATGCCTTGAGTCATCTTTCGCTCAATTTAATACTTTCGAAGGTCAACTTCATTCGGAGAATATGACAAATCGAAAAACGCTTCAGACAATCAATGGTCGCCTAAGAAACCTTCAGATAATTACGGAGCAATTCCTGGCATGCCATGATCGGTTAGATCCCAACACGCGCCAAGGTATGTGAGGCGAAAGTACCAATTGAGAAACAAAATTATTAAGCCATCACAGTCAGAGGCCCAATTCTTCCTGCAAACAAAGAAGCTATATCTAGAAGAGCTATGCAAGGTAAGCTGATCTTCCGTGGTATCCTACGAGTGTTTCCTCGAGCTAATAATCTGAAAATAGATTATCTGAGGGCACGAGATAGAGCATTGAAGGTCCTAGAATTTGACAATAATGTGGTCTCAAAAGACGTTGCGACCAGTCTTAGAGATGGTTGGAAGTTACAAAGAGATGCTCAGGATCGGATTATTGCCATAATGCAGTCACCAAAGCTGCAGACCTGGATATCGACGAATACATCGTCCGTGATATTTATAAACGCCAATGCTCGCAGCAATGAAAGGCTGTGTTCTTTCATCCCTGCCAACCTGATTGATTCAGTGGCCATTCAAAAAAACAATCATGTCTTCACTATTTCGTTCTTCTGCAACATGCACTCTCTCAGCTATGATTCAAACTCTGGAATCACCAGCCTCGTGAAAAGTCTGGTCGCCCAACTTTTGATGTCTTATCCGGAGTTTGGGCTACAAACAGTCAACCAAATCTCACAAGAAGATGCAGAAAGTATCGATATGCTTTGCCAAATCTTCCAGCGCCTAATTTTCCACCTGCCCCCCGACGTCATAGTCTTCTGTCTTATCGACGCAGTCACCATTTATGAGACTTCTTCCTCCCACATGAAGGACTGCGAAGTAGTGTTCAGCCTACTTATCGATATTGTGAAGCAGACTCAAGACTACGGCTGTGTGTTTAAACTGATGTTCACCAACCCTCAAAATAGTGACCGATTTTACAAGCTTGTACCTGACCAAGCAAGTAATGTTGTCTGGATTCCAGGCCGAGTACCTCGGACAGGAGGACTTACACTTGGAATTGCGAAAATGCGAGGGCTTTTTCACGAAAGTTGAGATATTTCAAAGCATGAACAGATATCATTTTTCATTTCTTAACAACTTGTAACATGTCTACTGGTTTGGTTAGCTTTAAACATTTGGAAACTGGGTGTAGAAACAGGAGTGTGCAGTAATCCACACTGTATTTCTGGCTTATGTTTTTCGAAAGTTGAGGATGTATATAAACAATATCCGATACGGTGGGAGTCGAGGTAATGGCAGAAACTCGACAACTGTGCTTGGTTTTGCAGGGCAGAATCGTAGGGTTTCCAATTTTTTCTTCCTTTGGGTGTTACTCCTTTCAAAAATTCTTTCAATTACCTACAGTCTCGCTGCTTTCTTCGTCCCTTGATAATTGGCCTTCAGCTTCAAAGTTATAGCGCGATCTATGCCTCGCAGCAACAGCCTAATCCAGACGGGACAGGGACGATGCACCGAGCGAGAAATCATCACGAGTGGATTCCTTAGATCATTTATTGTGGGTAATTTCCACGAGCCTTGACTGCCAGAGATCCCAACACTGAACGCTGCATGGGGAAATGTCCTCACACAAAGGCTCAGGCTTAATAGATGCCAAATCCCGAGCATCCAACTCTTCAGTGGAACTTAAATCCTGGAATTCGATGCTCCCACATCGGATCAGCCACTCTGTCGTGACCCATAGTTTGCACTTAAACACGGTTACTTCTTGTGGAGCAGTCTCCAGGCCGGCGGCGATCTCCCAATAAGCAAGCACGATCCACGACTGAAAGCCATCAGACACAAGGCGTGAAGCAAACGAGTTGAACCGCTTTCATGCCTCAATGTCTTCAGATGAATAGTCGTCGAGATCTGTGGGATCTTCTTTGATATTAGAATTGCGCGTGCGTAAGAGACAAATTTGAGGCTTTGGGCTTGCTTACCGGCCCATTTGTCAAAGAGATACATGCTTAATTGAGGCAAATCTTCCCATTTTAGTGAGTTCTGTCGACACAAAGATGTTAGCCTAGCGTCTAGTGGCTTTTTGGTATTGATAGTTCCTCACATCACCGCTGCCCACGACCGCTCCACCTTCCCGTCGGAGATCATCAACAGCTGCAATGAGGATCTCATGCCCCGGATGATCGATAGGCACAATGCCCACCACCTCCAGTAACATCGCCCAGAGGTCCCAAAGGACGTCAGAGGTGATTTTGGATGATTCAGACCCCTGCGAGGAGATGTGTTCCCGCAGGGACCTGGCCAGATCTGCCGATGCCGCGGCGGGGTCGACTTGAGACGTCAAGGCCTCATTCAAGATGCGAAGAATATCCGCTTAGCTCTGAGTCAAATCTGGCCGCTTCGAGACATCAAGGTCGATACTTTCCGTCATGATATAGACAATAACTTGATTGGAAAAGGGTACTGGTTTGGTAGAAGCGGTGTGATTTCGATAGATTGGGTTGAGTACAGAACAGAAAGGATGGAAGTTGTGAAGCTATGGAAGAAGCGCGTTGTAAATTTAGTCGACAGATGACCAGGCAAGTTCACCCGAGCTGAAACACTGCTCGAATTATCACGCGCCATGGAATAGCTCCTAGTGTCAATCACTACGACCACTTTGGAAAGACCCCTTGCTCTATCAGATGAAAGTGATAAAACTGCGAAAAATGAAATGCTGTTTGACTCTAGCTGACAGAGCCTAGGGGCATTAGATACTTCAGTTTCATATGCTGCCACATAGTAAAACTACATGCCAGCTGCCCCCTAAGCCCAACAATTGCGAATATCATGATGTTTGATTGATAATTTATGGGGTGCATTAAAATGCCAAGAATTTGATACATTAGAGGCAAATTTTGATGTAAATTCTATTACTCAAAAAGCGCTAACTACAATTATGATGCCCAGGGCTGCTAATTTATTAGTCTGATTTACTTATAGGTGGCTATTTAGCAATTAACTATACTTTTAACCGACAAGACATCATCGCTTTCGTCGAGTCATGCGGCGACATCCACTAACTCATATCAGGATGAAACGATCATAGAGTTCGGATATTAATTTTCTCTTGAGCAACCTCAGCCTATACAAGAGAACCGAATTTGAACGTCGCCCGCCTTTTAGCTGCTATTTCTTAGCGAGGCAGTTGAAAAACAACATATTTGGTCCTCCGAAAGAACGAGACACGATCTAATTCTGTAGATATAGAGAGAAAATTCGGTAAAGAGTGCTAGGCAGAGCAGCCTCAACAACTTGATACACTCTTCCTCCGATTCTCCATTGATGTGTATTCCGTACATACTCCCCGATATGAATAACATCAGTCGCTTTTATATTTTCAATTTCATTGGCGATGATACAATTCTAACACTCAAGACTCAGTATGAACACTGTCTCCAAAAAGTTCATTCAGCGGAGAGGGGCCGACATCAGCAAAAAATTTGGTTCCAAATGCATAGGATCCTGTTATATATCGTGCCTCTTGGAAATTGGAGTCCTTCTTGTTTCGTCTATGACGAACCAACCAGAATCATAAAGCTCTGATCCGAGCGCATCCTGTAATAGGGAAAGTGACAGCTCCAGCAATCCATGACTTGCTCTCTTGATTTTCGGTTGATGTGCTGGGGCTGGTAAGGCTGGCGGTGGCCTTTAAAGAGGCGTTCTGAGTGTAGCTGCACAAACGCCCCAGTTCAACTGGCTTATATTGGCAGAAATCTGATGAAACTGCATCCAATATCCGATATGGTGTAGTGGCTAACATCGTCGTCTCTCACACGACAGCCGGGGGTTCGATTCCCCCTATCGGAGTTTCTTTTTTGGCAATGAAATTTTTGATGGTTCCGCTATAATATCGGATTGGCGGGCGATGTGGGGCGATGCCATCCATATCATTATCTACGATAATGTCATAGTATATCACTACCTAGGTATACATTGCCATTTTTTATTAAAGAATACGCTTCTTTAGATATAAAATGATCCTTTTCATACAGATATCCAAGATTGGTTACGGATGGATGGCAGACATTTGGAAAATTTTAGTTGAAGGACATAATTCGCAGGTATTATTCAGGTTAAATCGAATTTTCTAGTACTACACCACATGATGGTGGCATCTATTCCGTCGTAGCCAGATCGCTACCAATTTCAGATATTGCTAGGGCTTCGATGTGCTCTTGGCTTCGTTCCCTCGACATTTCAGTGTTCACACCTTCTGCGTCTGATAGTTTGCTGTGACCTTTTCGTAATATACCACAGCAACCGCCCCTACTTGCATAAAAGAACATTGTCTGTTTCATTGAAACGAGTGGCTCATTATACCCCTCGAGCTTTTGCCTTGTCTTAGAGATAATAAGAGGACAGAGCCCTTTGATACTTTTGTCGCCTTTCGAGGGTTTTGTTTCCTTTGTTTTCGGGTGATTCATGTCAGGTTGCTAACTTTCTGGTCTGACGTCTATAAATTAGCAAGTTTCTCTCTACAGATATTGATATCTACCATGGTATCTACTCACACTCTGACCTATGAGCCATCCTCTACAACCAACCAATACCCAGTTTAACGCAATTATGTTTAGGATTTTCTCCATCATCGCCACGGTCTTCACGCTGGTGTCGGCCGTGCAATCCCACGCGCTCTTAGTGCCTCTATACAGTCGGCCCGATACAATAGATTGGAAGCCAGTCCACGACTCACTAGAAGCGCATCCAAAGACGACATTCTATCTTATCGTCAACCCACAAAACGGACCGGGATCCACAGCGTTCCCCGATCAAGTCTTGATCACAGCCTTCGCAAAGCTAAACAGCTACGGCAATGCTAAGCTCCTAGGCTATATCTCGACACAATATGGGAACAGGGCCATTACAGATGTTGAGCGCGAGGTCGGCGTCTACTCCAACTGGGCCTCGTACAAGGGCAAAAACATCGCCCTCGACGGAGTCTTCTTCAACGAAGGATCAGATGGGGGAGACACTTTCAAGCTCGCGTACTACCAACAGCTCTCAAAGGCTGCCAAAGGTAGCAAATTGAACACTGTCATTTTCAACCCAGGTACTAAACTCGTGGCTAATATCCCCAAGTGGTTTGCCGCTGCGGATTTTATCGTCGAGTATGAGAACACTTGGGGCAGATGGGTTTCCCTCCCTCCTATTCAGCATTTCTCCGACATTAAGTACTATCATCACGTTGGTATGATGGTGAGGGGCACCCCTGGGGATGCTAGCCTTACTGATGTTGTTCATTTGGCTGTTAGTATGGGTCTTGGGGCTATATATGTTACCTTTGACGACAAGTACGACACTATTCTATCTATGCTTTCCGTTGTGAAAGATGCTATGGTTGTGAATTCTCCCCTTCCACGGGATATAATCCCCAAGGGAGAGGTGTACCGTATGCGCTAGTTTTAACGGTTGAAACTCTCATTTTATTCCCTCTCTTATCTGTTTATTCCTTTTGTCGAACAATATGAAATATAGAAGTTGAGTCAAATCGATTTTTTTATGTCCTTTGATCTCACAATTCCGATGGAAAGAAAGTAGACTGTTCTAGTAAAAACCTTCTCTTGAATATGATGTAGACGTAGCCGCCGTGATGGATCATTTTAAATGCAAGCACCGTAGCCAAAATACCGATAGCCCTCACTCCAAACCCTTAGCGCCATCCTTATAAGCCCTCAGATCATACTCATCAGGATAAGTCTCGAGAATTCTCTTCAACTCAGACATCTGCTCCCGCTGCTCCTCAGTGATCTCCTCGTAAACGTCCCTAAAGGCCTCCCTGAGAGGCGGCTTCATCTCCTGCTCGGCCTCACCAAACTCTTTTAGCACATCCTTGCGCATTTGATCCCTTGTTTCCTTCTCTTTATCCTCATTCCAAAGCCCCTGGTTCTCGAGCCACTTCCGCAACCGAATAATAGGATTATCGCGACGTTTCCAATCCTCCACTTCGACGCGCGCACGGTATGCGAAACTGTCATCCGAGGTACTGTGGTGCGAGACACGGTAACTCATAGCTTCTATAAGGACAGGGCGTCCTCCGTCGCTGAGCGCTCGACGTCTTGCTTCTTTCATTGCTTCGTGTACGGCAAAGACATCGTTTCCGTCTACACGGATTGTGTCAATTCCGTATCCTACGCCTCGGCTGGCGATTCCATCACCACGGTATTGTTCCAGTGTTGGGGTTGAGATTGCGTAGCCGTTGTTTCGGCATAGAAACACTACCGGACATGATCTTGTTGCAGCAATATTAAGTGCAGCGTGGAAGTCGCCTTCGCTTGCGGCACCTTCGCCGAAGTAGCAGGCCACGATTCGTGGATCCTTGTTTGGGCTTTGCATATCTTGCAATTTTAGCGCGTAGGCGGCTCCTGCAGCTTGGGGGATCTGAGTTGCTAGAGGTGAAGAGATGGTGTGCTATGTATTTCTTTTAGACAAGGCACTGTATTAATTCAGAGTGGGGATACGAACCATGCGAGGGTAATTTTGTCCATAGTGAACGGGCATATTCCGGCCTCGTCCGGTGTCATTGCAATTGGCGAAAAGTTGGCTCATGAAGTTCTTTAATGTAAATCCTCGTTGCTGAAATACTCCAGCTTCGCGGTATTGGGCGAACACCACGTCGTCTGGTGTTAAGGCGGCGGCAGACCCCACAGTAATACCTTCTTCGCCGGCGGAAACCTGTATACATTGATTAGAAACATCACATTCCTTTCTTGGGAATTTCAACTTACCATATAGAAACTCAGTCGACCCTGTCGTTGTGCCTCAAACATCACGACGTCCATAACGCTGACTACACGACAGTCAATCCCTTGATTCCGCGATAAATGAACAACAAACTAACCAGACAACATATTTTTGTACCATGTCAACACTTCCTCATCGGTCACATCAGGCGCCGGTCTTGTCTTATCAACCAATTCACCATCCGAATCCATGACTCGATAAGTAGGGATAGCGGGTAAATCCGAGGCTTTGAGGAAGGTCATATCGGTAGTGAACTTGCTATTGACCGCGCCCGGAAAGCGGACACTATAATACATTGGAATTAGCGCTTGCCCATACACAAACCCCAAATATTGAAGTGCCCTCACCTGTCCGACCCAGGCCGCTGCGAGATGGAGCTACTCCATCTCCGTGCGGGGGAGCATGCTGTCACCGGAATCTGGCTGCGAACGAGCCTGTTTCGAGCGAGGAGCTTGATAGACATCTTTGGTTGCCGCGATATTAACATGTTGCTTTTCGTATGAAAGGAGAGATTGCGGGGGATGTAGTTGAGTCTTGAATGTCTAGGGATGCGGAGAGACTCGGTTGGCGTCGGCGTCGGCGTCACTTCCGCGGCCCCGCGGCCAACCGAGCGTTTCTTTCGAACTCACTTTGGACCCCAGTTAACATGGACATGATAGGGTTAATAGGGTCATAGAATGTATGCGGAGGTGGGTTTAAAGTGGAATTGCCGAGTAGCATCTAACCTTATCGAATATCTGTTGTGTTGGACTGATCTACATGTTCGAACTTGATATTCTCAACATATGTTGCCTAGGCCCGACACAGCTTTCTTGTCACACTTGCAACACAATTACTCTTAACAAGGATTTCCTTTTACTCGGTTTATCACCGACAAAGATTATAGCACTGCACTTAAATGGTTCTAATGGTAGAGCTGCGCGTGGTCCTTCTCAATTCTATGAGTCCGCAGTTGTCCGAGTTAGCTAGGTAGGGCCTTGAAGATGGGCGAACAAGATCAGTCGGGCTCATCAATTTGATTATTATTATCAAAATTAGGTAGACATCAGATCAAGGCTGACAGAGGTAGATAAAGATGCAATGCAAAATTGATTAATGTGCGGCGAAATTTACAGATCTCGACGCTGTCTGTCATTTTAGCCAAACTGAAATCAGGAACAGCCACGGTGTAAACAGAAAAGACCCTGAAGGGATCAAGTGGCGTTAAGCAATCCATGCAATGAGAACATCGTACCTGAGAGAAGTCCAAAACGAAAAAGAATGTTCGTCATCCAACTATGACGGCAATTCCCCACTATTTCCTTGCTGGACACTATGACATAGCCGCAAAATGCTTCACCTGCCTTTATAGCTCGGTTGGAAGGTTTCTGTTCTTTTATAGCACACACAGATACACTACACTGCATACAAATACATCAATCACCATGCTGGACACTGATAATATCCAAAAGGTATTAAATACCCACATCAGCATTCCCATCCCGGAGCCCATGGTGCAGAAGATCACATCCCTACCGCCATTCATCGCTATACCAGGGGTCCAAAACTTCCGCGACCTAAGCCATGACGATAACAAGTTGCGCCCGGGGTTTGTCTACCGATCAGGAAACCTGTCAGATATAATGGACTCTGGCAAATGCATACTTGCCAGCGAACTAGGAATCACCACCATCTTCGACCTGCGAAACGAGGGCGAACGACAAAAAGCCCCGCCCCCTTCTGTCCCGGGAGTAGATACCGTCTGGATGCCATATGGTGCGCGACCGGCTACCTTGAACCTGCGCGACTTCGTTGGCGAGGACAAGGGCGCCAGTGGGTTTGTGAAGATGTACTCTGGTATCCTCGAGGCCGCTGTTCCAGGATTCACAGAGGTCTTCAAGCATATCCGAGATAATGCCGATGATCCTTTTATCTTTCACTGCTCTGGTATGTTCTTGTGTTCGCTTGTCATCGGGTTGATGAGACAGATGCTAATTGGCCCTAATCTATATAGCCGGCAAAGACCGCACAGGAGTTCTGTCTTCTCTCATCTTGCTTTTGATAGATCGCCCCCACGAAGAAATTATCAACGATTATATCCTCACCCGAGTGGGGTTGGAAAGCGCCCGCGAGAATCTCATGGAAGCCTTTGCTCTTAACATGGACTCCGATCAGGTCGATATCAGTCAATTGAGCCCCGAGGCTCGTGGCATGCTTGAACTGTGTGGTGTCCGGGCTTCTGCAATGGAGGCCTTCTTAAATTCGTTCCATAGTCAGTATGAGAATGGCGTGGAAGGGTATCTGACGACCAGACTTGGATTCTCGGCGGACGATGTAGCGACGATGCGCAAGAACTTGACCGTGGAGTAGAGGAAAGACTTTGGGTGTAAATAGAAACATATCTGTATACTAGATTTGATAGCATGGGCTGCATTTAAGACCAATTCACGAGGTCATTTTCGTTTGGACTGGGAATCAAGGGATAAATCCAACTAGCTGGCGGTCAAGAAAATTGCAATGTCATAAATCATTCAGTTGAGTACATCACACCTTACTTGTTACTCTGGCGCTGTCAAGATCCAATCAAGCATTCAACCCAGCCTAGCTCCACGACCCCTCTCCGCATAGCTCTGTAGATCATCGCCTCCTCCCGCCGCCGAGTCCATTCTGGGACATTTAGGACTTTATCCCCCGGTGACTCGCTACTCACCACTGCTACCGTTGCTTTCCCCCGCTCGTGAGAGGGGTTCAACTGCGAGAAATTCCCATCTGCTGCCGACGAGCCTTCCGACATAATTTAACCGGAGTGGCCGGGAAAATGTACTGGGTGGGTCAGATTGACTGTTGAATGCAATGTTTTGCCGTTAATTAACGTAGTAGCAAAGTGATAAATTGCCTGGTTTCCTTCTGATTTTGGTCACCGCGCTCCGGTACATTGCCTAGGCAGTTTGCTTTCACTTCTGTCACTATGCATCCCTGGAAGCAGTTCGCGCTGACTGCACTGCCGTGTTTCCCAGCTGCCTTGGGACAGAGCGTTCTGGATCTGAGCGGTGATGGGTGGACGGTTAGTAGCAAGGCACTGAATATCAGTGTTCCCGGTCGTGTTCCTTCACAGGCACATCTAGACTTATTTGCTGCTGGTGCCATTGGTATGTATACTTTGGATCAAATTATGAAGTTGAGATCTAATGCAAGTCATAGACGATCCGTTCGTTTCTCCTACTCACTGATAATATTTTTGCGAACTAACACGACTGCTTTACAGTTATTATGGGTTGAATGACTTCAATTTGCGTTGGATTGGTAACAACAATTGGACCTACACAAGTAAACCGATCCAAGGCTTGTATGAGATCTGACTATATTCTACGTATGAGATCTAGCTAACGACCCACAGATCAAGCAATTCCAAGTCGGCGTGGCTTGTGTTCGACGGTTTAGATACCTTCACTACAATCGAGTTTTGTGGCCAGTTCATTGGGACCACCGAGAACCAATTCCGACAATACAGCTTCGACATCTCCGATGCTTTGAGTAAATGCAAAGGCTCGCCATCTGTGTCTCTTCACTTCGGAAGCGCCATCAAAATTGCCAATGATATTGCTGCCCAGCCGGATGCTCCCCGTGAGTGCTCAATGTAACAATGAAGTCCACCCCCTAACTTTTACTTAGAATGGCCAGCCGGAGTTCAAGGAACATTTGAATTCCCTAACCGCTGGTTCATCCGCAAAGAACAGTCCGACTTTGGCTGGGATTGGGGCCCAGCCTTCTCGCCAGCCGGACCATGGCAAAAGGTTTTCCTCGTACAATTCGAGAATAAAGAAGGAGCCTATGTTCTCAATACCGATCTTGACATCTACCGGAAAGATCAAATCAATCATATAGCACCTGATCAAAGTCAGCCATGGGTTGTAAACGCGAGTATCGACTATTTGGGATCTCTCCCTAGCAAGCCATCGATGGCGTTCGAAATCAAGGAGCTTGGGTCCGGCAAGGTACTGAAGTCCGGATTGCTTAACAACGTCGTCGCCACCGGGAAAACTATCACAGGTAACACCCTGGTTGATGCAGATGCAGCCAACCTGTGGTGGCCTACAGGCCTGGGCAAGCAAAACCTGTACAATATCACAGTAACAATCCAAGACGGCAAGCAGGACTTGGCAAGTGTCACTAAGCGCACCGGATTCCGCACCATCTTTCTCAACCGATCCAACATTACTGAAGAGCAATTAGCACAGGGAGTTGCTCCCGGTGCGAACTGGCATTTTGAAGTGAATGGCCATGAATTCTACGCCAAAGGATCCAATCTCATTCCGCCAGACGTTTTCTGGCCCCGAGTCACCGAAGCCAAGATGCAGCGACTATTTGACGCGGTCGTCGTCGGAAATCAAAACATGCTCCGAGTCTGGTCTTCAGGTGCTTATCTTCCAGACTTCATGTACGATCTTGCTGATGAGCGTGGTGTCCTGCTCTGGAGCGAGTTCCAATTCAGTGATGCTTTATATCCAACAGACCAACCATTCTTGGACAATGTCGCTGCTGAGGTTGTGTACAATGTACGACGCGTGAACCACCATCCCTCCCTCGCCTTGTGGGCCGGTGGAAACGAGATTGAAAGCTTGGAATTACCCGAAGCCAAGCAGAAGGCACCAGAACAATACGCCGACTACGTAGGCGACTACGAGCACCTCTTCATCACATTGATCCTTCCCCTCGTTTACGAGAACTCACGCTCAATATCATACATGCCCAGCAGCACAAACAACGGTTTCCTGGAAGTCGACCTTTCCGCCAAAATCCCCATGGTCGAGCGCTACGATAACGGCACAGACGCAGAGGGTTACTATTACGGAGATACAGATTATTACAACTACGACAGCAGTGTCGCCTTTGACTTCGATGGCTATCCAGTAGGACGTTTCGCCAACGAATTCGGATATCACAGCATGCCAAGTTTACAAACCTGGCAGCAAGCCGTCGACGACGAAGACCTCCACTTCAACAGCAGCACCATCATGCTCCGAAACCATCACTACCCGGCCAATGGTCCGGATACCCATAATTATAAGAATACCTCCATGGGCATGGGCGAGATGACACTAGCCGTTCAGCGATACTATCCAACACCGGACAAACACGACTCCGTCGCGAACTTCAGTGCTTGGTGTCATGCGACGCAACATTTCCAGGCTGATATGTACAAGTCCGAGATCCAGTTCTACCGGCGTGGCAGTGGCATGCCTGAGCGGCAGCTTGGTTCTTTGTATTGGCAACTGGAGGATATCTGGCAGGCGCCTACGTGGGCTGGGATTGAGTATGATGGGCGCTGGAAGGTGCTCCATTATGTTGCGCGTGATATATTCAAGCCGGTCATTGTTTCTCCGTTTTGGAATTCTTCGACTGGAGATTTGGATTTGTATGTCACTTCGGATCTTTGGGAAGATGTTCGTGGAAATGTCAGTCTTTCTTGGGTTAATTTGGCTGGGAAGCCTATTCCCGGGAATGCTGGAACGCCGAAAAGCAAAACGTTTTCTGTTGGGGGGTTGAATACGACGAACATCTATTCGACTAATGTGTCGAAGCTTTCTCTGTCGAATACGAAAGATGCGGTTTTGGTCATTGATCTTGTTGCGCAGGGTCATCTTCCTAATTCTGAGACCGGGGGGTTGACTACGTTCACACATCGGAATCAGTTTACGCCTGTCTATCCGAAAGACTTGGAACTGAAAGATCCTAAGCTCAGTCTATCGCATGATGCCAAGACTGGCGTTTTCACGGTTGAGGCGAAGAGTGCAGCCTCACTGTACACATGGATTGACTACCCCGCCGGTGTAGTGGGTTACTTTGAGGATAACTCATTCACCCTGATTCCTGGTGAGAAGAAGACTGTTAAGTTCGTGGCCCAGAAGGACGAGACTGGAGGCAAGTGGGTGAATGATGTTACTGTGCGAAGTATGTGGGATCAAACCACGTCTTGAAAAGTACAGACCTAGCATACATCCGTTTTTCTTATGTGGTATTCCGATATTTAGAGTAAGAGTATGCATTTTGCCGTTTATGCACAATACCTAACACTCTAGATGTATAGTCTGGCTTGATCTTCCAAATTCAAAGTCATTAGATTCATCATTATAGTAGTCTAGTCTAGTCTAATCTAGTAATATTAACCTTTTTTTTTTCGCATCCAAGATATCTCTCACTATTCCACTGCCATAGACTTCCATCTCGTCTTCCATGTTCCCATTAACCGCAATCCACCCCAAAATAGATAAAAAATTGGAAATGATCATCCTCTAGTCCCGAGAAAGCTTCGCCCGCAAGCGAGCACCAAACACGTAGAAGACATAGGGGATAAACACCATAGCAACTCCAATGAAAGCAAGCAACCAAGAAGCCCACTGCAAGCCCAGACGATCATACATCTGAGTTGTAAACAGCGGGAAAGCCGCTCCACCACCAGACCTCAAGAAAACCTTAGCAGCCAAAGCAGAAGCGGCATACTTCTGATAAGAATCAATAATATAATTATTGACAGCATAATAGCAAAGCACCATTCCAAACCCGAAAGCAATGCCAGAAGAGGCAGGCCCGACCCAAATGATATGCTTGTAGGAAGTAGCACCGAGCAAGAAAAACGCAATTGGAATAAACGGCGCGCCAATCAAAGCAGCAATGAGTCGATCTTCAGGTGTTGGTGCGCGAAGACTGCAAATTTTCTTGAAATTATTCTCAATGAGAGGTGTGACGACAAGTGCGAACGCAGCGCCAATCAAGATCGGTATGAACATGAGGCCGATCTGGCCGTCATTGTAGTTGTACAAGTTGCCAAAAATGACTGGGTATGCGAAGAAGAAGGCATACAGCATGGCGTAGATGAGGACGATATACATGCACATGAGGTCGAGGACTGGCTCGGTCATGATCATCGTGATGGGACGGATGAGGCTTGTGCGAGCGATATCGCCCAACGTGAGTTTCGTCTTTTCTTGCTCGGTGATGATGTTCGGGTTTCCTGTTTCTTTGCGGAGCTTTGCGGCGCGGCGTTTGAGGATTATCGGGGCGTATGTCTCCGGTACTAGGGCGACGAGCACCATTATTGCGCCTGCGAATGCTAGATTCACCCAGAAGAAGAGGTCAAGACGGCCGGTGCCGACGTTGATCCAGCCTGTTACTATGGGTCCGAGGACGGGCCCGCAATATGGGGCTGCAGCGAAGTAGGCGATTGCCATGCCGCGCTCTTCGATGCTCCAGATATCTGCGATTGTGCCTCCTGCTAGGGAGAGTCCTGAGCTGGAGAAGACGCCGCAGAGGAATCTGCACACGAGGAGGCCGCCAATGTTTGGGGAGAGGGCGCAGGGGATGTTGAAGATGACGTATAGACCGAGTGAGATGATATAGACGGGTCTTCGGCCTATGATCTCGGAGAGGGGGGACCAGAGGAGTGGGCCGACTGCGAAACCACAGACCATGATTGAGCAGGTTAGGATTGCTACTTCAAGGGAGACATTGTATTGGTCCTCGATTAGATCAAGACCACCGGTGACGATTGAGGAGCCGAAGGCGACGCATACGACTAGGGCTGAGGCTACCATGGTGATGTACCATCGGTAGGCGCGAGACCAGTTGTAAGGATGTTCGGGGTCATTGATTGTAAATGTTACGAACTCTGTGGGGCCATTTCCGCCTTTTTCGAGGTCTGCGTCTCTTTCGTTTGCGGGTGTCGCAACTTCGGTAGATGAGACAGATCCATTGGATCGGATTTGCTCGAGAGTCCTCTGAGGGACAAGGCCAGTGCTTGTTTCGACGACATATTCCTCGGGAAATACGGGATTATCGTTGTGTCCGATAGCTGGGTAGTTGGGCTCCAGGGCATGAGGATGTTCAGTAATGCCCCGGCTGCGAAGGGTGTCTAGCGTTTCGGTCTCGAGTGGATGTAGTGGCTCGGGGGCTTCTGAGTGTTGCTCAGGTAGTGAGGAAGACATGATGAGATATGTGAGTAATGGAACAGGTTATAGAAGATTGAAACTGTTTATGATTGTTGGAGCTACATAGCCGGATATGACACAGTCTTTATACCTTTGAGTAGTTGTGACCAGAGCTTCCGTATATGCTGGGCCGACTGATCTCCGAGGTAGACCGCGCCATCACCGGGAGTTCGGGTCGCTATTAAATGACGCATTCTAGAAGATCGATAGACGCATGGCACGTATCTGCAAAGGAGAGACGGGATTTGGTGAGATTCAAAGTGACGCACTTGGTAAGCGATATCATGTCGGTGATGGTTCGGCCCGAGCCAATGCCGAAAGAAGTATGCAAGTCTGGACTTTTCTCGGCGCTGATTCTGTCTGTGATATCTGCATCTGACACAGCAGGTTTGATGCATTTCTATTAAAATCCATTACAATGCTCAGTATTCAATAGATATTGGAATGTTTGAAGATTGGTTGTGAGATAATGGCGGTGATTTCACTGTGAACGACGACGCGGACGGATCAGCTTTTAGAAAAAGAAAAAAGGGCTCGTGTCTCACGGTGTAACAGCACCTGTTACACTCTTACAATAAACCATCAAATCACGAATTTAAAAGCAATTCATCGGATAAGCTGCTAGAGAGGCCAATAACAACGGACGACATGTCTCAGGAACAACACAGCTGCGAAACAGATAGTCACGAAGCGCGGTCGATCATATCCGATCGTACCCAGACCCAAGAGTAGCCCTATGACCGAAATCTGGCCGATTCTGGTAACGTCAGTTGCTCCGATGTGAAACTGGGCCAATCAAGATGTGGGGCTGTATACGGAAATAAGCACGCATCGACGCATAGAGTAACGGATCCAGGAGATCATAGTGGGGACCAAACGGGACTCGATAGACTTATATAGACATCAAACCCGCGAGACTGTGATCTTTTGATTCTGTTCTTTGTGTGTTGGCTTCTTTCTAAGCAAGGTCTTTATCACCTCCAGTTACTCGATCTACTACTGAGCAGCGCATGGTAAGATAGCCACGAAAAACATTGCAGTCGTTATTTCATATATGTGTGCAGAGTATTACGCCTAAAATCCCAAAGTGAATGCATCCCAATACCGATATGCAAAAGGACCGTATCAAGTCCACGATTACCACTTGTTGTCGAAAACCTTGCCATCAACGTAGTTGATCATCTCCTTGACAGGCGAGAGGTGGTCACGACCAGCACCGAACATCATACCCTGACGCAAGACGCTACGGTAGTTTTTGCCAGGCGACACTTTCCCAAGAACATACTCCTGGCGAGTTTCGACGCGGGTGGGGACAGGAATGGAGCGACCCACCACGGCCTCCATACCCTGCCAAGCGAATGTGATAGCCTCCTTAGCGCCACCAGGGATGCCAGCCTCGTCGAGCATGAGAATACGGGTGTTGGGGTAATTCTTCTGGATGAAAGCGGCGATGTTGGGGTTGTAGGCGCCACCGCCGCACATAAAGATCTCGGCGATTTCGAGGTCCTTGGGAGCGTATCGGCGGTAGTGGTCGACGATGGCCTGAGCGGTCACACGGGTGATAGTGGCGACGACGTCGTCGGGCTTGAGGCCCTTGGCTTCGGCCTTGACAATGAGATCGTGGGCGAGAGTGTCGCGGAAAACCTCACGGCCGGTTGTCTTGGGGGGCTCCAGGGCGAAGTAGGGGTGGGTCAGGAAATCGTCGACAAGTTCTTGGTCGACGGTGCCGCGGGCCCCCATCTCACCATCCTTGTCGTACTCGCTCTCTCCATTGGTGTAATGGCGGACAACGGCGTCGATGAAGACGTTTCCAGGGCCCGTATCGAAATCATAACAAGCGTCCACACCGCCGTGAGTGTCCGGCAGGACGAAGCAGACATTGGCGATTCCGCCAATGTTCTGGCACGCACGCAGCTTGGTGGGGTGGTGCAGCACTAGTGCGTCGAAGAATGCAATGAGAGGTGCGCCTTGACGACCGGCGGCTTGATCACTGACCCGGAAGTCTGTAACCGAGGTGATCCCTGTGCGCGAGGCGAGGAAGGTGCCCTCGGCCATTGTCAGAGCGCTGCGGGTCTCACCGGCCTCGGGCATGGAAAGCAGCCAGATGGTTTGGCCATGGGAGCCCAGGACATCGATGGTGTTGATGTCAACCTTGTAGTCGGCGCAGAACTGATGCACAGCAGAAGCGAAGGTCTCGCCCAGAATGACATTCACTTCAGACAACTCCGACGGAGAGGTTTTGTTGTGCAGAATCATGTTCATGACTCGCTTCTTGATCACAGGCTCCAAGGGGATTTCTCCATACTACCCATTGGTCAGGTTTCCTATACGATGGAGACAGCTCGGCATCACTTACCTTGAGCAATTCAAAGTGCATGGGAGACTCGGGGGTTTCTTGACGGAAGTGACAGAGAGCACAGTCAATGCCATCCTATGAGTGTCAGTATCAAATAGTTCCCGCTGCGATTGTATGCAAACTGACCATGGAGGTGCCACTGTTCAATCCCAACACCGTAATATCCAAGGCATGGTTGGCCGATGCATTGCTTCCATTCATTCCATTCGAAGTCATCTTGTGTGCAGTGAACAAAAGAGAAAAGAAAGGGAGAAAACAAGGCAGATTTAACGTCGGCCCGTCCAGTGGAGACTCAAAAATGCGCTTTCGGCATTATTCTAGATCGCGATAGTCCGCCAGAAGGGATGATCGCTAAAACGCCTATACTGTAAAAGAAAAATCTGAATGCTAAATGGCTACACGCTTGCCCCTTTGTGGCGTGCAATGTTCCCCAACGCGAAGCTCCATCTCGCTTGCCCACAGCTCCCTTCATTGCCGGACCCATACGGCTCCGTCATATTACTTGTATACTTGGATACCGTTTACCTGATTGGGACTTCATCTGCACAATTTACACGATGGGATACACAACGCTGTGGAAGCGTCTGTCGCCGCGTCAGCTGAATGTGGCCATTCAGACCTTCTCACTGATCTCAATCTTCTTTGAAGGGTATGACCAGGGTGTGATGGGAGGCGTGAATAGCTCACCGACATATGTAACCGAGGTCGGCATCGGAAACGCTGATGGGACAGTCACCAACACCACGCATCAGGGAGGCATTGTCAGCGTGTACTACCTGGGCGCGATCTTCGGTTGCTTTGCTGGAGGCTGGCTTGCAGATCGAGTCGGTCGGATCAACGGCCTACTGGCTGGCTCACTGTTCGCCTTGGTCGGGGGCGCGTTGCAGGCGGCAGCTCAAAATTCGAACTTCATGATCTGCGCGCGAGTAGTTACAGGAATCGGCACCGGTGGTGAGAATCCTTGCTAGCCTGCATTAGCTTTCAGGATATACATATCCGGAGCTTCACGAGAGGTGTCTTTTTTTCTGACTTGTCGCATAGCGCTGACCGGGATCACTCCTGTATTGGTCTCCGAGACCTCTTCGGCGAATCATCGTGGTGGATTTTTAGGTTATGTGTTCATTGCCAACTGTGAGTTCATGCGATCTGATTCATCTAATGTGGGGATGCTAATTGGGACTTTTGTCAGATCTCGGTATTTCCATCGCATATTGGATCTCCTTCGGACTCGCGTTTGTCAACAATGGGTACTCGGACGTACGATGGCGGTTTTTGCTCGCATTCCAGTGTTTCCCGGCGCTCCTCCTGGCAGCAGGCATCAAAATGTTGCCGGACAGTCCTCGCTATCTGGCCTCAGTGGGGAGGAAGGAAGAAGCACGCGACCTGCTGAACAGGATTCGTGGGGGCCAAACCCCTCAAGAAGATATCGATCGCGAATATCTCGAGATTGTCACAGCCGCTCAGGACAGCAAGCCCAGCTCGCCAGTTGAGTTTGTCAAGATTCTGATTGGAAAGGGTGGAAAGCCAGGGTTAAATCTGGGCCGACGCGCATGGCTGTGTGTTTGGCTTCAAATAATGGCGTCTTGGACTGGTATCACTGTAAGTGTGCAAGCTGAACCAGCTGACCCTTGGAAGGAGCTAACAATGATATCAGGCCGTGACTGCGTACTCCCCAACACTTCTGGCTCAAGCTGGTTATAGTGACATCAAACAAAATGGCTTGGCCGGAGGTATTAATACGATTGGAATCATTGGTACTATTATCAGCGCTCAGATCATTGATCGCCTGGGCCGGCGTGTGTGTTTGATGGGCGGAGCTGCTGTTTTGTTCGCAGTCAACCTAATTGTAAGTTATACTTCGCGTTGAGATGTACTTTGTTTCTGACTTTTTACTAGGCGGGAGCTGTTTATGAAGGATCTTTGCACAACCCTGAAAAGGCAGCTCAATATGCGCCGGGCGCGGTCACTATGCTGTTTTTGTTCAACCTGGGGTAAGGTTTCTCTCTTGCATTTGTCTAAAGCTTACTGACATGATATGCAGATATGCCGCAACTTGGGGCACAGTTGCCTTTTTAGTCCCCACTGAGATCTTCCCGAGTGATCTGCGAGCTCAAGGCAATGGATTCGGAATCACTGGGTGGGCTATCGGTGTTGGTATGACCACTTTGGTCAACCCGATCATGTTCAATGTCATGACTGTGAGTTTCTAATATTGGAGGATTCTCTTATTCAACAAAACTGACCCGTTTTCAGAGCCGTACATACTTCCTATTTGCTGGTCTCAACCTGATCTGGATTCCCATTGTCTATCTCTGTAAGTTGTGACTTTATTCAGTGACTTTTTGTTACATCATCTAACAAGGTCATTCTTAGTCTACCCCGAAACCCGCAATCGATCCCTCGAATCTATTGATGCCCTGTTCTCGACCTCCAGTCCCTTCTACTGGAAGATGGAACAGGCTTATAAACTCCACGGTGATGTTCTTGCTGAGCATGGCGTCACAAAGAGTGAAGAAGACCTGGAGATTGGCAAGACCAAACTTACTTCGATCCCGGCCGAAATCGATTCCGAACGCTCGACCACCGAACCTGCGACCGTCTAACGTATATTCGCATCATGACCAGCGACGTGATCATGTTCAGCTCTATGCCGATGCCTCGCGGAAACACATGTATAGGATCATGTAAATCTTTGTACCCGCACATAATGTGTTATAGACCCCCCCCCATACACTAGCACTAGACATAATGTATCTTTGTGCCTCTTATTACTATCAATACTATCAGTTTTCTCCATACTGTCCATATTGTCCATATCATCCAATCGATCACCCGCCGAGTGTGATCCCGAGGCCAATGATACGCTGCTGACTCAGCATCGTTCGCAAAGTCGACATTGACTTTTATCCTTCGGACACCATTCAATTGCTGGATCATCGATGAGTCCGGAAAGGTCCATTGCTTAAGCCTCATTTCACTTTCATTTTGGTGCCTTTTTCCCATTCTGCCTCCCCAGTCTTACCCCAGAAACCCTTGAGAGCCGTTGCAGACCCCGTACCCCGTGTTCCAAGCTCCGGGGCCCGCGATTTCCTGTGGGCTGCCCGTTGCCACCCCCAAAGTGCTTCCTCCCCTCCTCTCACAGGTTGGAATGAATTAATGGGTTGAATGTCGCAAAAACCGCGAAAGCTCCAGCGCGTTTCCAAAGCCTGTAAGTCCTTCCCACGTGTATTTCCACCATTCCACTTACTCCACACGCGGCAAAATGCCCCAGATTGCAAAAAGCTCGGAGCTGACGCCACCGTAGGTGACTTCTGCAATAGGCGCAGCATCAAGTGCGGCAAAAGTGAAGACCCGCTAGGCAGGTGCCAGAATTGTGCCGATTTTGATGTCTCGTGCACCTTCGATCGCCCCGCGAAGCGTCGGGGCGTCAAGGCTGGCACGAGGGCTCCCATGCGCGAGGCGTCGGTGAAAACCCCTGGCTCTGATCATGCCATTCCTGTAAGTGCCACTGCGCCGGCCACGGCGAGGACTTCGGGCTCTTCGGGGTCGCGAAGCTCGTATTACCCCGAGTCTGCGCATCGTCCGTCATTGACCGGTGATCCTTGGTCAACGTTCAATGTCGGCGGGGTAGCAACGGAAGGGTACGATGATGACGGCGCATTGCGCAACTCCTGGAATGCGTTTGCGATTGCCAGTGATCGCCAGATCCGAAATCTTGTGCAGGTTTATTTCGAGATTGTTTATCCCATGTAAGATCTTATCAATCTTGCTTTTTTTATCTGATCGTGTAACTGACCCCCTCCAGTTTCCCACTCTTCCACAAGCAATCTTTCATTGAAAGAGTGCATAATCAAGAGCATCTCCGTGATCCGGGGTTATTTGCCTCGACTATGGCTGTCTGTGCTTTGGTCTCTGGTCGTGCACGCGATGGGGCGCTGTTCACCAATAGGTGGCATCGAGATGAGCTGGCTGAGCCGCCATCAGAAGCTTTTTATGCAGCTGCCAAGGACTCTATTCCCCGAGATCTTGCCTCAGCAAAAGGCATGAATTATATGCGCGCTTGTGCTATCCTTGCCATCGCCAGTATTCAAAATGGCCAGATCAAAAATATGCAAAAGTTCTCCGGAATGTATCATACTCTTACAAGTATGGAGGGACTTCACGACGAGAAGCTGTGGCCAAAGCATTTGAGTCCCATTGAAACTGAAGAGCGACGGCGTCTGGTATGTCCATCCTTTCTAGAAGGCTTCATTGTTACTAACCCAAGATCTCAAGTTCTGGTCCATTTACACTCTAGATATCTATTCCAGCATCGTGTGGGGTGGTGTGATTCGATATCGCGAAGCTCATTCTCTGGTCAGATATCCAAGCGAAATTGACGATGAGTTCATTACAGTACACGGCTACGGCATGCCGCCGGTATCTCCAGCCTCGACCGTGCTCAGCCCAGGAGAAGTGAGAGTAGTCTCACGCCAACCCCTAGCATGGCTTCGCGGTTGGAATTTTACTACGGATCTCTATCGGATCCTTGAACATGTTGTGGATGGCAACCGACGTCGCTTCTCCTCTGCAAATGGGACTGCACAGGTGTGGTCACTATTCAGCCCGGCATCCATGTCAGAAGAGGCAGTTATGGAGCGAGTGTACTCCATGTACGCCGCACTGCCATCACAGTTCAAGGAAACCCCTCCCACTACTGGTGACATGGCCAAGGATTTATTCGGTTTCCAGTCTGCCAATATCACAGCAACCCTACAGCTTCTTCGCATGGTGCTCCTCTCAGCCGAAGAACTTGGTGTCGATCGCAAATGTAACGTCGCTGGAGAACTGCTTAGTGTTTTCAGCAAGGTTCCTGTGGAGTATCTCAAAGCAATCAGCTCACCTCTGGTAAGTACAAAATCATCTCCCATCGGGTGCCTATTACTAACATTTAGCAGCTTCACCATCTTGGTGGAATAGGATACATCCTCGGTTCGGTCATGGAAGGAAGTCTATCAGAAGCATCTTACCGACGAGTCCGCACATTACTGTAAGCCACCCCCACCAACTTGAATCTGGGCAATTCAATCTAACGATAAACTCTCAAGTCTTGAAATGGCCGATCTCCTCGGCCGCCTTGAAACAGGTCTTCAACGCGCAGCCGGCGCCAGTCAACGCCTACGGTCCCAAGTCGACCGAATTGACGGCTACATGACCTCCCGGCCGATCAATCACCAAACAGTTCACCACAATCCAAGTCCTCATGAAGTCCCCGTCGACGCGAAACCACACATCCCAATGACATCTGTACCGTACATTCCCCCAAGCGGACCGCCAGGCCCGGCACCCGGCCCACCACCCAATGCCATGGGCGATCAGATGATGCAGTTCCAGATTCCACCGGAGCTGTTGTCAGACTGGCCGTGGCCACTCGATGGTGGCGGTAACCCGGAGGGTTTTCTGCCCATGGCGTTTGAATGATCAAGATTTTTGTTTTTCGGTGGATTGGGCTTGATTGGGGCTAATTGATTTTCAGGGAGTTGGAGGCACTTTCTATTCTCTTGTTGTTTATGTGTTTGATGATTCAATATTTCGCGACTAGAGTAAGATAAAAGCAATGTATTTAATCATTTCTTTATAACGGAAAACCTGGTGGGGACTGGGAGGTGAAGTTTGATTGGGCTTTCGGATTGTTATATTATTTAGTCTTGAGAATATAGATATTCTCGAGCAGTGTTTTTTTTGGACTAAATGTAACTCGCTTTCTATATTTTTGACTTGGCTACTCTACCCCATGATCCATCGGTTGTCTAAACTTCCCCGTCTGAGTTTATCAGTTTCGTAACGGAGCCAGACCTTTAGAGTACATTCACAGTCAACAGATATTGTTCAAAAGGCACCACTGCTAATCTATGCACTTATTATTAGTTCTACACTGCTAGGCTGATAGTATAACAGGCGTTTGATTTTGACTAGGCTGGCTCTGATAGAATTTATTCTTGATTTTTCTACCTCGGGTTCTACCTACCTTCTCCTCTTTCGAGTGATGCTTTTCAACCCCCGCATTATACCGGTAGACCGGGAGTGTCCAATGCGCTAGATTCAGACCGTAGTCTGCGATCGCTAACACTATACCCCTTCGGCGTCCTTGGTCCCCAAAATGCGGGGTATAGATGTTAGCCTTTCGCTTTGGCTTCGTATTTGCCAATGCCGATCTTTATGGGAAGCAATAAGTACGAAGAATTGAGATACAGTAAGTAAGTAGGTAGTTTTGTAGACGGAATTGGCTATATCAAGTCGAGGTCGAGGAAGGGTGATCCTAGATCGAGATATGGCACCCGTTACCCCGGGGACTTACGGATTTATATAGGGTAACAGTTGACCAGCATGCTGCATATCTTAGGGCAAGTAAACCCCGCAAGGCTCATCCGCCCCCTATTATCTATCTTTTGCTTCAGGCTGAAGACAAACAGGGCCTCTTATCACTCTCGTACCATAGCCCTGATAAGCTTATCACTTGGCAAATCCTTAGCATCGCCATCTCTTCCCCCTTTAGGGATCCCAGTCTGGTCTTAATCAAGCCTCTTATCATTCTAGGTTGACTCCAACTGCACGCCCGGTCCGCCCTCTTGGCTGTTTTATCCGGTATCAAGGTGCCTCGTCCAATGCTTGGCAGACTCTATTCTATGTGACCCCAACCCCAATTGTCGGTAGACTCATAAATGGCCATGTCCCCCGCTTCGAGCCTGTGATCTGGAGGTACGTCCAGCTCAGTAATATTCAATCATGGAGACCACGGAGAGGAAAGCCTCCGCCGAAATTTCTCCCTCCGATCCCGACCTCAAGACGGATACTGCTGTTGGTGATGTTTTGCCCTTTCGCCAGACACAGCGGGGCCTTGCTTCGAGACATGTGCAGTTGATGGCTATTGGCGGTTCTATCGGTACTGGGCTGTTTGTTGGTATTGGTTCCTACCTGCGAGATGCAGGACCTCTGTCTCTGCTCCTTGGATATATGGTCTGGGGATGTTTGTTTATTCTACCTGTCAATCTATGTGTTGGGGAGATGGCTGCCTATCTCCCAATTCGTGGGTCTATTTTCGAACTTGCTGCACGGTTCATTGATCCGGCCTTTGGATTTGCTATGTACGTTTACACTTACCTGCATTTATCATCCTCCAGCTTGTCTTGTATGCTAACAGACCTAGGGGCTGGGTATACTTCTACGGCGGCGTAATGCTAGTCTGTACGGAATATTCCTCGGTGGCAACCGTAATGCAATACTGGAATACAGGTGTCAATCCAGCAGTCTGGGTAGCAATGGCCCTAGTCGTGTGTACAGCCCTCAATCTCGTCGCGGTGAAATGGTACGGTGAAAGCGAATTCATCATGGCCTCAACGAAAATTCTGCTGCTCATTGGCCTTGTCCTCCTCACCTTCATAACAATGGTCGGCGGAAACCCCAAACGCGACGTCTACGGCTTCCGCAACTGGACCGACGGGGTAATGTTTGAATATTACACAGACGGCAGCACTGGCCGCTTCCTGGGTTTCTTTTCTGTCATGGTATACGCTGCGTTCTCTGTCGCTGGACCAGATCTTCCAGCTCTAGCGGCAGGCGAAATTCAGAACCCGCGCGTGACCATTCCTCGTGTGGTGAAGATGACTTTCTGGCGTATTGTCGGCTTCTATGTGGTCGGTGTGCTGGCCGTTGGAATCATCTGCAACCCCCGTGATCCACGTCTCATGTCTGCGATTGACGACGGTGCATCTGGGTCCGCCGCCTCGCCTTGGGTGATAGGAATCGACAACCTTGGAATCACCGGTCTACCAGATCTCATCAACCTACTCATCCTACTGTCCGGCTGGTCTTGTGGTAACGCCTACCTCTACAGCTCGAGTCGAACCCTCTACTCCCTCGCCCGCGATGGCCAAGCCCCAAAGTTCCTCTTGAAGTGTACCAAGTCTGGAATTCCCATCAACTGCGTTATCACCGTCTCGGTGCTTTCCTGCATCACTTTCTTGGTAGCAGGCAGCTCTTCCGTCGAGGTCTTCTACTGGTTTGTCGACTTGACAACAATCGCCTTTGTGCTTACCTACACGGGCATGCTCTGCGTCTTCATTGCTTGGTATCGAGCACTCAAGGCACAGGGTATTGACCGCAAGTCGTTCGTCCCCTGGGCTTCACCTTTCCAGCCGTACGGAGCTATTCTGGCCATTATCATTGGCTGCTTGACTGCTATCTTTAACGGGTTCTCTGTTTTCAAGCCTTTTAGCGTGCAGGGCTTTATTACTTCTTACTTTGGTCTTGCGTTTTGGGTTGTTATGTTTGTGTTCTGGAAATTATTACATCGGACTTCTTTTGTTAGTCCTATTAATGCTGATTTGTATTCTGGTAAGGCTGAGATCGACGAGGAGTGCAAGATTTGGGAGGAAGGTGATTGGGAGGAGAGGAGAAAGGCCGAACTGGCTCAGATGAATTGGGTGAGGCGAGTTTGGGAGAAGATGTGGTGATTAGATTCCATCTAAGAATTTCTTTACGTTTGAAAATTCCTAATTCCATGTTCCAATATCAATTGTAATCAGAGAAGCTTTGAGGGCGCAGATATACATTTCTCTCTCTAGTTCAATTTCCGCACCCGCTTCAAGAAGATATATCTCTGTTATCCTATCTCATTACAACGTAATAGGATTTACACAACAAGATACTGATTAAACCACGCAACAGCCTGGGCAAACACCTGTTCTTTGGCAAACTTCTGCCGCGGCTTCGCCAAATCACACCGAACAGCAAAGCCATGCTCCACGTCCGAGAGCAGATTGATCTGATAAGGCACATCCAACTGATCCAAGACATCTTCGCTCTGATGTCGCTTAGCGGTCGTAAAAACAGCATCCCTCACTACCAAACCACATTGTCAGAGCTTTCATTTTCATTTTAGATGAAATCTGGAGGGTCAACGTACCAGCAGCGGCGATACTCAACGGTCCCTCAATTCCTTGCAATTCTTCAGCATCAACCATAGTCGGATGAGCCGTAAATCCAACATCAATCTTGCCGGGCTTCAGGTACCGGCAGACATACTTCCCGCCAAAGCAATAGCCCACACCACCAATTCTCTCACAGCCAAGGGTCTCACGCATCTCTTTAATGACTGCATCGATTATGGGCTCTGTTTGTTGTGGTAGGTGGTTCTTTAGCCATTCCATGATATTGAAGCCTTCGGGTCTGTTGAGCGGGACTATATCGCCGTTGAAGAGGTCTGGCATTACGACGAAGTATCCCTTTGAAGCGAATTGATCGGCGATTAATTGGGCATTGATGAGGTTGTGACCCATCACGTCTGTCAGGATTATAATTGCTTTCTTTGTGGATCTGGTTTCTGGGTAGGCGATGTAGGTTGATACTAGAAGTTTGTAGATTGGTGGTTAGATATGTACAGTCGATGTAGGGGGGTTTCTTACTTTTGCCAATGGGCTTTATCTCGCCTGTTGCCTCCCCATTATGAAGAGTTCCGGTGATACAACAGTGGGATAGTTGATTGGATGTCATTTTCTACGTTTATTTCGAACGTGATTCGGCTGATACCGTCTTGGTTGAGTATAGGATATACACCTTTCAGTGCCATGTTCAGCTATATATTAAGACCACCAGCCCTCGGAGATAGCCAATATCCATATTAACTCCAGGCCGTAAAACCCGACAAATACAACGCAAGTCGAAGGAAGCAAAAGAAGAACAAACAATCTACTGCACAAGTCGGAAATCACGAGATGTGATTGGCTGGACAGGGCCCGTGCTTCGGGACACGCACTCGGATTCTGCTGGGAAAAGTTGCCGGCTCCTCCAGCTCCTCCAGCTCGACTATACACATCTCCCCTACACCATGTCGTCCCGTCCAGCATGGCGTGCTCTGCACTACAGCGCCAAGCGCCGCGCTTTCCAACCTCCCACCCCATACCGCTGTTTCTCCTGCACCAGCCGGGCCCAGAGCAAGCCCGAAGATGAACGCATGACACACTTCGGATTCACCAACGTCCCCGAATCAGAGAAGGAGACACGAGGTAAGCCCCAAGCCCAAGGCCCAACCGAAACCCTCCCGTCCCAATTGAACCAGAACTAACCCCCAAACCCGCACAGTCGGCGCAGTCTTCAGCTCCGTAGCCGCCTCCTACGACCGCATGAACGACCTAATGTCCCTCGGAATCCACCGCCTCTGGAAAGACCACTTCGTGCGCTCCCTCAACCCAGGCTCCTGCCTGCCAGCCATGACAGCCGACCAGCGCGGCTGGAACATTCTCGATATCGCCGGCGGCACAGGCGACATCGCCTTCCGCATGCTCGACCACGCAACAAACATCAACCACGACATGGAAACACGCGTCACAATCAGCGACATCAACGCCGCAATGCTGGCCGAGGGCCGCAAGCGGTCGCTGGACACTCCCTACTACAACACCAACAGACTGGATTTCGTCGAGGCCAACGCCGAGCACATGCCGCATATCCCCGACGCCTCGATTGACCTGTACACGGTTGTCTTTGGCATTCGCAATTTCACGGATAAGCAGGCCGCGCTGAATGAGGCGTTCCGGGTTCTGAAGCCCGGTGGTGTTTTTGCTTGCATGGAGTTCTCCAAGGTTGATAACCCTGTTCTCGATGGGATTTATAAGAGATGGAATTTCAGTGCTATCCCGCTTATTGGACAGGTTGTTGCTGGTGATCGGGACTCTTATCAGTATCTTGTTGAGAGTATTGAGCGTTTCCCTAGCCAGGAGGAGTTCAGGGGCATGATTCAGAAGGCTGGATTTATGATTCCTGGAGTGGGCTTTGAGAATCTGACCGGTGGTATTGCTGCTATTCATAAGGGCATTAAGCCGATTGTCAAGGCTTAGGGCTTGGTTTGGGAATGTGGCATGGCGAGTTGGATGAGTTAGACTGTACTGTATATTTAGGCTTCGCATACTATTTGTATTATCAGAAAAATTATTGGAATTGATTTGCATCGTGGGTAATGGGCCTGAGCCTTGTGGTTTGGCTCCTTTAAATGGAGTGTGCAAAAGCTGAGAATCTATGTAAACATGCAAAAGTAACAAATGTGCGGGCGTTAAATCGTAAACCAAATGCCTGATGATGCAGATGGCATCTCAAATCAATAAGTATGTCCAGGGAAAGAGATAAAAGATTGCTTTTCAACGGATCATGCATCCAGAAGATCTTCGGCCTCCATTACTCCGATACAGCTATCGGGGTATTTCATGTCTTTCACCACAGCGACCACAGAGATCGGGTGTGGTCCATTTTGAGACGCACATATTTTGTGTCGGAGGTCTGTGAGTGGTGTCGAGTCTGGAACAAGGAGCCACTTGCTTCGGTGGATAGCAAATGGAGTATTAGAGTCCTCAGTCGTCACGTCAGACACACGCATATCCATATTCCCACTAGGCGACAGTAAAGAGCGAGTCTGCCGAGGAGGAATGATTTCATCCGGTGACAAGAACACCCATGATTTGGCATTAGGATGCTGGATAGCTGTGAGGAGGATATCGAGTAACCGCAGATCACCAGACGAAGACGACGAGGCCGTAGGAATATGATCAAGCGGCACTAACATATCCAACGATATCTGTTGCTGCGCATGCGGTGATTGAAGATTGAAAGGAGGAATTATCGACGAACCCCCTATATCCTCCCAAGGAAGCGAAACAGACGAAGCCGGCGAGTCAAACATTGTCGACATACCACTGGAAGGCGTTGTCAATGGCGTACCCGCAGCAGCAGCCCCAATAGCACCACCAGGATGAAATCCCCGGAAGACCTCTGCGGGAGTCTTCCCAGATGCAGTGTGCAGCTTGCGCGCCGTAGCAATGGCCAACGCATCGCCCAGCGACAAAGCCACCGTCGTCGATGAAGTAGGCGCACTAACCCCAAACGAGGTATCCTCATCCTCATGGATGGGCGCAGGCAGCAAAATCCCCATCCCCGACGGCCCGTGCAAAGCCAGCAACGGACATGCGGCGGGATGTATATGAGACGTCAGGGCGATGACAGGCACAGTAGCAGGCAGATGCGGAAGCAGCAAAAGCAGCTCAGGCGAACGCCCCGAAAAAGAAATTAAAAGAATCGTATCATTCTGCGCTCAAGTCAGCCACTGTATTCATGCTTCCAGCTTTATTTTCCGGTGTCTAAGTTCAGCCCAAAAGTCCAAGCATGGACGCCAGATCAGCGGACCCAGGCCACAGACCAACATGCAGGACCGTGGCTCGTGCTTGTGTTTGTGGTTTTGGTCTGTCTACTTTTTTTTCTTTTTTTCTTGCTTTGACGTACCGGCCGAACCAATCCCAGATCCCCATGCAAAGCCTCGGTCGGATGCAGGAACGCGCTGTACACCCCCAGACTATTCATTGTGGCCTCGATCTTGCGCGCGACCTTGCCGCTCTTGCCAACCCCGCAGACAACCAATTTGCCGCCATCGCGCACGCTGCGCGCAATCTGCTCGACGGCGCGGGCGAGGTCGTGCTGGGCTCGCGCGTCGGTTTGGTAGATGTGTTCGAGGTGGGCGAGGGCTGCGCGCTCTGTTGAGATCACATGGATTGCTGTTACGACGGATGAGACGTCTTTGGGGGGTTGAGGATCGGAGGAATCAGAATCGGGAGGGGTGAGGGGCCATTGGAGGCTGTGACTGCGTTCTTTGGTCATGGCGGGATTCGAGGGTGGAATTGGGTTTGGGTTTGCTAGAGCATCATGAGGAGGGTGTTGGGAGGGTTGGACAGGGAAGCTGGGCATTCGGACTCCGTAGCTCTTTATCTTTCGGGTTGTGGGGAGACGAGATCAGTCGATAACGATAGTTAGGGGAATCGCGGATCGGAGTATAAGTTGCTGCTTACTCCGGACTGGCTTTTGGCTTCTGGCTTCTGGCTACCCTCAGATACTGCCTACTGCCTAAGTGGAATATCTTGTTTACCGACTCTGTGCCTCTTCTCGTCAACTCGGATGGTGTCATCACACGCTTTGATGGTAAATGTGGAGGCGACTTGCCTGTTTCAGTATGCCCGAGGTTGCATCTCCGGATCCTCCAGATCGGGAATGACTGCCATGACGCCGAGATCTGGAGTATCTTTTGAGTATCTGGAGTATCTGGAGTACAAGATCTGGAAAATATGGTCGAATCCTCTTTTAGATCTACTCTATTGAGTCTGATATAACCAACAAAAATACTATGTACAAATCCCCCCGCTTGTGTTCCTGAGGGATAGCCTCAGGCTCAGGGCAAAATAAAACTCCAACTCCAGTACGCAAAGCAGTAAATCAAGACATTAGACAGGGGTATCGTATCGGGCGCGGGTCATTAGGGGTGCCTGTCCCAGGCAATCTGGTCGCATCATCCCGATCGTCCGTCCTGCCGCTCCTTGCCCTTCTCCATACCGTCATCCTCATATAGATGGTGCTGCTCAATATAGTGAATGACAGGGACGGGGATGAGGTAGCGCACACTCATCTCACGTCGGAGGAAGAGTCGGATTTTGGTGCTGCTCACGTCGTTCTGGATGAGTTGCTGGATAACGTGGATATTGTCCTTCCAGGGCTGCAGACTGGCCAGAGCCTCGTCAATGTCGGTGCCACTGCGTTCGACAATGAAAGACTGATAAAATGTTAGCACTCCAGGTCTGTGATGACCAGATAGAAGCCGGTTTCAAGATCAACGTACTCCGTATTTGCCCAGAATGTGGTCCAAATCCTTCTCGCTCCACACGCCTGGCGTGGACATGGTATGAATCAGATCTGCACCCGCGAGCAGAGCAATGCGGACAGGCTTCCGGGTTCCGTTTCCCACATCCACACCTTCACGGACAGTATTGATCTCGTAGTCAAAGTGATCCAACACCACTGCGGTCGGCTGGTACGCCTTCTGAATCGGTTCCCATGTATCCACCATCAACCAATCGGAGGTCTGATCAACAGCAAGTTGGCACATAGCCACCCTGCAAAACCCCGTTAGCGTAGTGAGAGCAAAGAGAGTCGGAAAATGCTTACCGATGCTCCGCGCTGGCAAGACCGGCCTTGCGATAGGCATCGGACACAGGCGACAGGTATCCTCCGATGAGTTCAAAATCGGAACTGAATCTGACGTGATCGGCGGCCATTTCGAACATGCGCAAATGAAGATAAGTAATTGGAGAGAAGGAGCCACATGCGACCAGCAAGAGAGGGGTTTTCTCCGGGTCGCTCATCGTGCGCTTCAAGCGCAACTCCGGGAATGTGTACTCCTCCATCGGGGTGGGGGGCAAGTGGGCGGGCGTCTGGTGAACGTCGTCGCTCTGCCCTCCGATCATTTCTGTTGTCATGTTGAAACGGTGGACAGAATTTCGAGATAGAGAAAAGAGGGAGAGAGGGTCAAGTCCGGGGTAGTTGGAAGGAGAAAAGTAAAGTTGGGCGAATTCTCTCAATGGCGGGGGAGGCGAACCGAAGGCGGCAAGGAATGCTCCGGAGCGAGAGATATGAAGAAGTGTGGTGAAAGAGTCCAAGTGTTGTTTTGGATTTCTGTTCTGTGGCTATCATGGGATTTGGTGATTATTAAGTATTGGCTTCGGTGAGTCAATTGAGGGATCGGGGCGTCTCCGTGATCTTCTCTCCGGATCGAAGGCCGGACTGTGAAGCTCGGAGATCAGGAAGCCTATATAACTTACACTTCCAGACTCGACTATGAGCGAAGTGTCACCCAGGTCAGATTTCAAAGTCAGTGCAGTTGTGTTAGTGCAAATAGTCCATAGTATAGTCCATAGCCAATAGTCAATAGTCCAACATTGGAATCCCTGAGTGGACTCGTCTTATATCATCGTTGCACTCCGCCTATGTCCGTCACCACTTCCTTCTCTCTTCTTCATCTCCTCCCTTTGTGTTTTATCACTCTCTTCCACCCCCAATTCTCTGTACTTCCTTTGATCTCGACAGACTCTCATTCTCTTAGGCTCTCCTGAGCAAGGCGGATGGCGGGTTGATGTGACCAACACTCAATCGAGCTCCTCAAACCCCCCAATAACTTATGGCCAGGCAAAGGCCCTCCTCCAAGCGTCAGGACCCTCTCGAGGATTATCCCACTTCCCCAGGCACTTCCACAGCCTCTTCTTCCCTGAGGTACTTTCCCACCCCTAGCATTCCAGCCTTCCACTCTCAGAGAGAACCGTGTGCGTGACCCTGAGAGCACGTTTCATCGGCTTCAGTTCGGGAGACAAACAACTCATCCTTGGGTTATTGCGACCATTGCGAGCATTGTCACCTTACTACCCAATCTGCCTTATCGCTTTGACCGCTCTACACCTCTCTTTCTCGTTCTATCCCCTCATTTCTTAACTACAACGTGGACTCTTTCTCATGTCATCCAGAATCACTCGCTCAGCCGCGAGACTCGCGACAGACCCTCCTCCTCCTGCTGAGGCTGGTACCCAACCCGCCGCTGGCTCGGCTTCATCTCGCAAACGCAAGGCTTCCTCTCGCCCCGATCGACAGACCGACAGTCCGGCCCAGCCATCGCCTCCCTCACCTCAACGGAAGTCCAAGCGACCACGTACCGCTGCCCCACCGACAGCGTCATCTGCTGGCTCCGTTGCTGCTCCCCGCCGCACTCGTCGTGCAACCATGTCACAACCCGGGTAAGTGATGGTAACCTTTGCTCTTCGATGGAGCTGACAAGACTTCTTAGCCCGTCGTCTCGACCAGAGGAATCTAAGTCGGCCACTTCTCCACAACCCGCCCGAAGAAAGACGAGTCGGAACGGTAAGTTTCGTTCATAACAACCAGTCCTTGAGTTATCTCCATTTCAAAGTTGCTGATATTCTTCTTGTCCTAGATCGACCCGGTACTACACAGTCTCCGCCACCCCGGCGTCAGAAGAAGCGTGCGACGAAGACAAACCCTGATGTCATAATGCGAGATGCGGAGGAGGGTCTGGAGGAGGAAGATCCCGAAGAAGAGCAACATGAAGATTCCCCAACAGAAGAAAGTCATGATGGCACCAACCCATCCGCCTTTGACGATGACGATATGGACCCCTTCGCCAACAGCTTATTTGGTGGACGGGGTCCGATGGGCCTTCAGAGCACCCTCCGTGCCCTTACCGGTATGATGTCTGGCATGTCTTCCCGGCTTCGAGATATTCTAGTAAACCTACGGGCAAAAGACGATCCATCCATTCAACTTATCGCCCTCCAGGAGCTTTCGGATCTCCTGCTAGTGTCAAATGAGGACAATCTTACCGGCCAATTCTCTCCCGACCCATATGTCAAGGAACTTGTGACCTTGATGCAGCCGAATCAGTTCGGCGAGGAGAATCCCGAGATCATGCTTCTTGCATGTCGCTCCCTCGCTAACCTCATGGAGGCCTTGCGTGGCTCTGTGGCCAACGTTGTTTATGGTGGTGCCGTGCCGATCCTGTGCCAGAAGCTCCTTGATATCCAGTTTATTGATTTGGCCGAACAGGCTTTGAGTGTAAGTTTCTCTGGTTTATTCATCCCGATCGCATCTACTGACATTATATAGACCTTGGCTAAGATCTCAGTCGATTTCCCCGCCTCAATTGTGCGGGAAGGTGGGCTGACAGCTTGCTTGACCTATCTTGACTTTTTCCCTACCAGCACTCAACGTACAGCAGTGACAACAGCCGCAAACTGCTGCCGCAATCTCCCCCACGACTCCTTCCCCGTTGTCCGCGACGTCATGCCCACCTTGCTGAATGTCCTTTCCAGCAATGATCCCAAAGTTGTTGAGCAGGGCTGTCTCTGTGTGTCACGGATAGTGGAAAGCTTCAAGCACCGCCCGGAGAACTTGGAGGAACTGATTGAACCTGCCATGCTCAAGGCTGTCCTTCGGCTGCTGCTCCCAGGAACTACTAACCTCATCGGCCCTCATATCCACACACAGTTCCTGCGTGTTCTGGCCATCACGTCAAAGACTAGCCCTCGACTGTCGAATGAACTTTTTAAAATGGACGTGGTTGATACTCTGTATCAGATCTTGACAGGCGTCTCTCCGCCACAGGATGTTGACAATAACGCTGTCAAGATGGATAGCGTGTTGGTCATGCAAGCATTGATTCACCGGCCACGTGAGCAGGTCTTCGAGACTCTCAATGTTATCTGTGAACTGCTACCCGGTGTTCCCAGTCGCGATGCATCACGGACAGATGCCCTTCTCAGTTCATACTTTGATAGTAGCATGTCCATCAACCTGAAATCTTCCAAAACTAAAGATACAGTGGAAGAGAGACGATCCTTGCTTGACAACTGCAAGCCTCAACTTAAGCGATTTGCCATGATTCTGTTCCCCACCTTGACCGATGCCTACTCTAGCACAGTCAATTTGCATGTCCGACAGAAGGTTCTCATTGCACAGCTGAAGATGTTGCACATTCTCGAGCCATCTTTGATTGAAGATGCTCTCAGAACCGTTCCATATGCTTCCTTCCTAGCTTCTATTCTTTCCCAGAAGGACCACCCCTCCCTCGTGTCCTTGGCCCTTCGTTGCTCCGAGCTTCTGTTTCAACGCCTTGAACATGTTTACCAACATCAATTCCACCGAGAGGGAGTCATCTCAGAGATCGTCAAATTGTCAGAGGGCATTCTCTCTGGCAATGAGCTTCCTACCACGTCCGAACCCGTCGATACCGAGATCAACACAAACCCCTCGCATCCCCACCGGGCGGAGAACCCAACCCACCAAACCCAGCAAAATCAGGACGAGGATCAAGATGAGGATGAAGTCGACGATTTTGATGACGATGAGGGCGATGGCGAAGATGAAGATGGCGAAGACATGTCTGATTCTGATGAAGACGTGGCCCCCGGTCCCCGAAGTATTGAGAAAATGGATAGCACCATCAACGACCTTATTATTCGAGATGCCCAACAGTTCCTGGAAAGCTACGAAGCAATTCACGGCGGAACAGTCCGAGCAGAGTCCCTTCGAATCTTGAAGGAACTTCAATCTCTAGCCGCCGAGGTACGCGCATGCTATGCCGATGGCAATGGCGATGGTCATGCTTTGTTCAAGAAGCTTGCATCGTACTTTGATGGGGACGCTTTGGAGAGTATCACCAGCTCCGAACTGCTCAACTCCGGTATTGTAGATGTTCTCCTGGAAGTTCTGGGCAATTACCAGGCTCCGTCCATACGCCGCTCTCGAGCTGCCTTTTTGCAGGCTTTTATGGGTGTTTCAATCTCGGAAAAGGCTCAGAAACAGAGTACCGCAACCACTCTTTTCAGCGTTTTGATTCGAAAGTTACAAGACTTGCTCAGTAGGACCGAGCATTTCGAAGTTCTAACTGTCAGTCATAACTCCCTGGAAAATACTCGCAGCAATGCCAACTACATGTTGAGCAAACAGCTGCGACTCAAACTGGTTGCCGATGATGCCTCTGAGATTCCCCGCCCATATCGAAACCTCATGGTGTCTATCCATGCAATCGCAACTTTCAAGGCACTGGATGACTTCCTTCACCCTCGAATCAGCGTTTCTGAGCGTCCTCGGCCATCGCGTCCTAGGGACTCTATCCTTTCTCAGATTGCTAACGCAGCTCGCATGCGTGACCAGCTCCCTGGCTCTATCGCTTCGCGACAGCCATCGGGCACTATCCCTCCCAATCGCGAAGGAGGTCCCCGTGCTGATGCCGCTGAAGAGGGCGAAACTCCTGCAGATGTTCGTCGCCGGTCCCGTCGTGCGGCTCTTCAAGGGGAAGAGGAAGATCACGACGACGAGCCGCTTGAATGTGCGGACGAGAGACAATTAACTGACGAAGAAGATGAAGAAGATGAAGATGAAGACGAGGAACTCAACGCTATCGTTGATGACCTTGATGAGGATCTTGAGGACGACGGTGTCTCTGACCCCTCTGCAGTCAACATGGAAGTGGCTTCTTCGGGCAAGGTCACTGCTCGCAAGGAGGACGGTACCCGTGTAGGCACTCCATCTCACGGTGCAGCCTCTAGATCTTCAGCTCCAAACGTCGGTTCCTCCAAGCTCACAGGCAACTCATCACTGGCTACTGCCGGTCGTCCCTTCTCATCCTATGCCGCCGCTATGGCTTCCGTTCCCCAGGATTGGCACATTGAATTCCTTGTAGATGGCCAGCCCGTTTCGAGCGAGACAACCGTATATCGTGCTGTTCATCACAACCGCGAGCATTTGGATGAGAACAGTGCTAAGAATGTATGGTCTGCTGTTCACACAGTTACCTTCAGACGCGTTCCTGGTCCCCCACCTCCTGAACCATCGACTCTTCCCCAGCTAAACCAGGGTTCATCTAATGGCGACAGCCTCGATATGCCAGCATCTCTCGACAAGGATAAGACCACAGCCTCCATTTTACGTCTGCTTCGCGTTTTGCACGAAATGAATGCGACCATTGACGACATTCTCACAGACAATAAGGACTCTGTTGCTATTACTCCAGAACCCCTGGCCCAGTTCATCAATACAAAGCTCACAGCCAAGATCAACAGACAGCTGGAGGAGCCATTGATTGTGGCAAGCAGCTGCCTTCCAAGCTGGAGCGAAGATTTAGCTAGGCTTTTCTCATTCCTGTTCCCATTCGAAACTAGGCATTTGTTCTTGCAGTCAACCGCCTTCGGTTACTCGCGGGCCATGATGAGATGGCAGAATTCCCAGAGCGAAGATAGTCGTCGCGATCTGCGCCGCGATGATCGCCCATTCCTTGGTCGATTACAACGCCAAAAGGTCCGCATCTCCCGCGCCCGCATCCTTGATTCTGCTATGAAAGTCATGGAGTTGTATGGCTCTTCCCCTAGCATTCTCGAGGTTGAATACTTCGAGGAAGTAGGCACTGGCCTGGGTCCTACCCTTGAGTTCTACTCTACTGTTTCCAAGGAGTTCTCTAAGAAGAAGTTGAAGATCTGGAGAGAGACTGAAGGTGTCTCTTCTGGAGCGGAATACGCATTTGGCAAGCGTGGATTGTTCCCTGCTCCCATGAGTGATCAACAGGCCGCCCAAGACTCCGGCAAGAAGTTGCTGAACATTTTCAAAGTTCTTGGAAAGTTCGTTGCTCGCTCCATGCTCGACTCCAGGATCATCGACATCTCTTTCAATCCCGCATTCTTCCGCATCGCCGACACCCTATCTTCTGTTGCTCCATCATTGGGTACTGTGAAGTTGGTTGACCAGGACCTTGCCAAGTCTTTGATCATGCTCCAGCAGTTTGTGAATGCCAAGGATGCAATTGAGAAAGATGACACCCTAAGCCCCGGCTACAAGACAGAGGCTGTGCAAGAGATCACAGTACATGGTGTCAAGGTTGATGATCTGAGCTTGGACTTTACCCTTCCTGGATATCCAGCCATTGAACTCATTCCTGGTGGTTCTGATGTTCCCCTGACCATTGAAAACGTTGCCATCTATATTGAGCGTGTCATTGATATGACTCTTGGAAGCGGTGTCCGCCATCAAGTCGACGCCTTCCGCACTGGCTTTTCTCAGGTCTTCCCCTTTTCTTCTCTTCGAGCTTTCACTCCTAACGAGCTTGTCATGCTCTTCGGACAGGCAAAGGAAGACTGGACCATTGAAACTTTGATGGACACCGTCAAGGCTGATCATGGCTTCAATATGGACAGCCGCAGTGTGCGTAACCTGCTGCAGACAATGAGCGAACTAGACAACCAGCAACGCCGAGACTTCCTCCAATTTGTCACGGGCAGCCCTAAGCTCCCTATCGGCGGTTTCAAGAGTCTCACCCCCATTTTCACTGTCGTGTGCCGTCCAAGCGAACACCCCTATACCCCAGATGACTACCTCCCTAGCGTGATGACCTGTGTCAATTACCTCAAACTCCCCGACTATAGTGACCTGGATGTTCTGAAGAAGCGGTTATCGGTTGCCATCAAGGAAGGCCAAGGTGCCTTCCACCTCTCCTAAGCCTCTTCGACTACAGTTCCAAGCAATCATTATTTGATTTGAATTCAAATCTGTATTCACTGTGAACTCTCGCCACCCGACTTTTACCATTCCTCCTCTACCAACCCTCCCATTGTTGCCAATGTTGCTCCCCCTTTCCCCTTATCAACCAAGGCAGAAAAGAACGCCCCATTTACGATTCGACGATGTTTTGATTTAACCTCGTTCTGCGCTTTATCCCCCCATTATCAATTTCAGTGTCCCAAATTCGCTCTTCAATGCCTCTTTCTTGTTTTTTTTTCCCTCTCACTTGACAAATCCCCCATTTCCTCAAGCTTTCGGATGGGCTGTTTCTCACGCCCTTTTTCTTTGTTTCTTGGCACTTTTCTTTTTGTCTGTCATCTGGATTGAGAGGCGTTTGAGGTGGGCCTGCCCTGTTCGATAGTGATAAGATAGTAATCGTCACTATTTTATGAAAAGCAAAATCTTTGATTCTTTGAACCGTCTTAATGCACTTGATGGGCTTCAATTGGGTCTGTAAAAGCAGCTTACAAAAGTTGAGTCCCAGTCACCAATAAAACCTCACGAGTTATGGATCGCCTGTTGCCCCTCTAAAATGGTACAGATTTCATCAAAGAAATCTTCCTTAACATCGGCGCAATACAGTGATTTACGGGAATTAACATCGTACCTCCTGGAATGGTCAAAAATGTCGATCAATATCCCAAGTGGAGTATGTGTCTCAGTGTGCTATGAAGCTTATACGAGGCCTTTTTGGCTTGGAGTCTGATTCGCGCTACTTTCCTTTCCTTCACTGGCATTTTTCATGGAAAGCTGTTTTATCTGCTAAAGCATATGTGGAAAGTAGAGCAAGGAATGAATAAACTCACTCGCCGTCGAGCTATGTAGGATAAGCTTTCGTTCGCGTGTAAGCTTAAAAGAAAGTTCTGAGTTTCAAATAAGTTAAGTGTAGCCCTCGGCAGTCGATCGATATAATTCAAAACATATCATGGAACTTAATGGGCGACAGGAAAAGGGGTCGTAGTATTTCCTTGTACAATAGTGTACAGACCATTGTGGTTCTGTAGTTCTTGGGTTTGTCAAGCCCAGGCTCCGCTATATCCACTTTTGAGGAGAGAGGATGATACTTGTGTTTCGGGAATGTCTTTCCATTGTGGGTTGTTTCAAATACGTGTAGTTGGTTGCACTATTGGGTCAAATTGGATTTCTAGACTGTAAGTCTAAGAATAGTTGACATATACATAGAATGAAAGGTGACAGACATCACGCGAATGACCAAGAGCCGCAATGTAATCCAGTCCACTGCATGAACCATGTTCAGGATAAGCAATCCGTCTTCAAAAAACAATCACAGTCCACACAGCGGGTGATATGGCTTGTTCTGCCAAAATCAGAGTAAAACAGTCCAACCATTACCCACGCCAGCCAATTCTGCCGAGCAAACTGATCCATAACGTACCGAATCCCCTCGGTGCGAGTAAGAAGGTTGTCGCTCATATCAATTTGGGTAAAAAGTTGAAGACCAGATAATTCTTTCTCGGGTACCTTCTCACACATTTCAATTGTTTTGGTCTCCGAGAACGCAAAAGAAGTGCCGAAAATAGCATAGAGTCTCGACATCGGATGCTGGTTCGGGGACTTCCAATCCTTCTTCACCCAACGCGGTCGAATCTCCCAAGGAAATCGACGAATCTTCACCAACGATTGCCGCCACGACTCGAAGTTCAACCGGGACCGGATGCCGCTGACTGCGTGGACACAACCATGTGAGCCCATGGCAAGGTGGCATAGCAGACGATCAGCGACGACATCAACGGGGACTTCGTCGCCCGTGACGTCCGCTGTTGGGTCTTGCATGTTGGTTGCAATCTTCAGGCTTCTTGATGGGGATAGAGCCAGCCCCGCGGCAATCATTGTATAAGGCGATGACATTGGCATGTTGTACCCTGGAAAGGGATGACATTGTGCTGGTCCGATAACAGACGGACGAATAATAAGTAATTTGTCACTCGAAGAGAACTCGGTGAATCTGCTCTGCAGCGTCCTTTCAGTGAGGTGTTTGGCGTAGGCGTAGGCCCAAGGAAAATTTTCGGCTTCATATGCTTGGCTCTTGCCGTGTTTTCGAAGTTGATTGAGCTCGTCGGAGGCATGATAATGGTGCGTAAGCTCATATATCCTTTCGTCGATCTTGACATCTGTATTTTGACTCTGTTGATAGAGATGTGCGTTGGCGTAGGCGGTTGACACATACACGAATCGATCGAGCTGAGCGCAAGAGAGAGCAAAATCGGCAATCATCTCTGTTGGATCAATTATTGTACGGGTCAGACGGCCTAGCGGCTTTATCATGTTGATTGATGAAGCTGCATGGATTATCACATTGACGCTTTTACGCATGGCGTTCAACCCGGGCTCCGAGAGCCCCAGGTTAGGTAGTAGAATATCACCATCAAGGACGACTAAACGTGTTGAATGGTGCAGTTTCTCCAAAGTGCCGTGGGGAAGCCATTTTTTCCACCTGGATTGAACCTTCCTGTATCAACATAATTAGAATGATATCCTGGCAGGTGGATAGTTCGCCATAGATAGATACACTCACTTCTTGCCTCCTCTGCAAACCAGGTATATCGTCAGCACAGATGTGCTGGTGAGCAACCGATGTACAATAGCGGTCCCTAAGAACCCCGAGCCACCCGTTACGAGGACCGATTTCCCGTCATAATAGTCCCACATGTCGAAGCCGTAAATTTGATATATCAACAGAGCCAAGAGTCATATTCTTGGCAAAAGGTCAAAGCAGGCTTTACTAACGGGCTTAGTGAACTTTATGATGTTTATTTACCACGTGTAGTCCCTGTTAATCCCCAGTGTGATGTCATTGCTATTCAGAGTTTCCTCCTTGGAGCATACCATCTATCTTCCGCGCCGCCGTGCCGCGGCTTGGAATGATATACATCGATATCCCTTGCATGGGGCTTGGGCCAGTCCGTTGATCATAAGAACCGCGTCAATCTGGTATCTGACTCAATCTCTCCCATTCCAAGTTATCGCTCCCCGTGGGCAAGATGTGCGGGGTTGAGTATGGAGGGCGTTTGCCTTCCCTGGCGTGAGGCTTAGATGCCGACACATACATTCTGGAGAGCGATTGGTCCACGTGGAATACCTCCTTGCTTTTTTGTATCGTATTCCTGTTTTGCAGTAAGCGTAGGTTTAGAAATGCTTTGATCGTCGGAAAGTGTATAAGTTAGTTCAGATTGAGTTTAAATTTCAGTTGTCCTATCCCTTGTTCCTCTTAGAAATAGGGGTCGTCATCGAGAGGTATCGGTAAGTCAGATAAGAGCACCAAAAAGCTCATTGCGCTTTCGGGCATGGTTGTTTTAGCGCTAGATATATTATACGTCTTGAGGCTCAGGTACCCATTAACATGGACGCCGGGGAGCTGCCTTACAATATTATTAGGGAAAAATGAATTGTAGCATTAATCCTACCTACTGGCGATTGGTACTTGCACCTGAATTGGATATTTACTTGATCTCAAAGTCAGATTGTCAGGTAAGAAAGTGTTAACTTGTATCAAGGCCATGTTGGCCGCGTATGAACATGATATTAACAAAAGTATTCTCATATATTAATTAACATGTTCTATCATTCTATTACATTCCATTATATTGCACCATATTTTGTCAAATTACTCAGCCTTGTTGTGGACCCAGTTCTCAAGAACCGTGTGCATCATATCACCCTCAAGCAGGTTCTCATAGACGATGCCAACCCAGCTACCAATAGTCTTCTTGCCCTCGGTGGGGAGACCGTTCTGGTGGTTGTACAAAGGATCATCCATGATACCATAGTGAGCAGGCACATTAAGCTTCGTGCGGACGAAGTTATATAGCTGAGAAGTACCGTCACCGAGCTGGGAGGCCACATCCTCGGAAGAGATGGAGGGGTTGGGGTAGTACATAGCATCGGCGGTGGTGGACACGACGCTGTGGAAGTTCTTCTTAAAGGCAATGATGGCCGAGGCGGGGCACTCGGGCTTGTTGGCAGCCATGAAGTCGCTGACGGGCGACATAACGGCCTCGGCAACAGACACAACACGGTCCTTCCAGGTGTTTGTGTTGGCCTTGTACCAGCTCTTCTCAATAACGGGGAAGAGAGACTTGCTGAGATCTTCAATCTGCTCAGCGGTCAATCCGAGGCCGTGGAGGGCACCGAATTCGGAGGCGTCCACGACCTTAGTCTGGAGGGTCGAGAGGAAGCGCTTGTGATTGGCACGGATCTCGGCAGCCTGGCAGCAGACGTAGATGTGGCAGGCGCTCATGTGAGCCAGGATGTCAGCTGCCTCCATGGTGCGACGGGCAGAGAGCAAAGCGAGGGAGTTGATGCCCTGGTTGTGCATCTCGGCGGACATAACGTGAGCAGAGACGGGGTGGGCAAGGGCGGCCAACTCGGACATGTAAGCGGACATGTTGATATCGATACCCTTCATGGTGAAGCCTTCGACGGCACTGGCATTAAGGTTGGCTTCAAGGCCGTTGTTTGTGGCGGGGTTAATGATCTCGGTAACCTGGGACCAAAGCATGCGACCAATCATCTGGATGGCCAGGCGGGCCTTTTCCATAGCGGAGGTAACAGCGGTAGCCTGGAAGTTACCACCGTTCAACACCTGGCCGCAGGTGGGGCTCTCGGGGTTTGTGTCAACCAGGGGGTTGTCCGATGTGGAGTTGAGCTCAGTCTCGAGCTGCTGTTGGGCGAGCATGAGATCCTCGAGATAAGGACCAATCCATTGGGGAGCGGTTCTGGTGGAATAACGGTCCTGGCAGAGACCTTCACCGAACTTGCGCTGCGACTCGAGGCCAACAACGTACTTGGAACCCTTGAGGAAGCGGCGGATGTTGTTTGCGGCCTCGATTTGACCGGGGTGGGGGCGGACATCGTGAATGAACGGTTGGGTCCACTCGACGTTTCCGGCCAAGCACTCGGAAGAGAATGCGGTCAACATTTGGGAGAGCAAAGCAAGTTGCTGAGTATCATACAGCGCCAAACTAGCGACTGCCACGGAAGGAGCAGTACCGTTAATGAGGCCAAGGGCCTCCTTGGGACCAAGTCCAGAGGGGGCGAGGCCGGAGATCTTCAATGCCTCTGACGAGGGAACAATCTTGGCATCGGCACCCTTACCCATCTGAACAAAGACATCTGGATTACCCATGATGGCGCCAGCGATGTAGGCCATGGGCATAAGGTCACCAGATGCGGAAATGGTTCCACGAAGGGGGATGAGGGGGGTGATGTCGTTCTGGAGCAAGTCAATCAAGCTTGATAGCACAGACTTGCGGATGGCACTGTGGCCACGGAGGTTCTGATTGGTACGGGCAACAATTGCAGCACGAGCCCAGGCGGGAGGCATGACATGGGATGGTTGACGCTCAGAGTTGCTGGTGGGGTTCTTATCAGCAGAGGTGATGATTCCACTCTGGATGAATTGGAGCAAATGCGTTTGCAGCTTGACAAGCTCCTTGGTTCGGGTATCAGCGCTTCCACCGAAGCCAGTGTTGACGCCGTAGATGACACATTCTTGCGCGATGTTATCGGCGAGGGTTTGGACAGAAAGATCGAGACGCTTGGCAATCGCTTCGTCGTCGCTAATCGTGGGTTGAACTCCATGGCGAGCAACGGAGACGATAGTAGAGATGTCGAGGTTGTTGCCATCGAGAACAATGTTCTCCTGCTTGTTCTTCAACTCACGGGCACGTCTCAACAGCTGGAGAGTTGCGCTCATGTGAGCCGACTGGTTGTGCCTTGTGACGGTCATGATGGGCAGACAGCAAGGATTCAATGCTGTGTTGATTTTATGTTTTGTTCAACTGCGGTACCCAAAAAAAAACAGACTGGGATCCCAAGGAGAAAGCAAAAGCTGAAGAAATGCAGTAAAGAGAGAGGGAAAGTGAAGCAAAGAGGGAAGAACAAGGAGCGAGGACAGCTGGATATATCTATTGTCCCCTTATTTCCCTTATTTCCTTAATTTCTTTATTTTCCTGACCGGAAAGGAAAAAAGAGAAAGCCATGGAAACCTGCTCACAGTGATGGTGGAGTAGAGTTCCTCAGCTGAAGCTTGCGAGTGGATCTGATACAGTTCCGCCATCGACATCAGCGCATAATTTTAAGCTCCACCGTAGGACAGACCCACTTGCAGCTAAGCTCGGGGATCCACTCCAGCCACTAGAATGTCCATTTGAGGTTTAGCGCGCTGTGGATCATTACCCTGCTGGGTGTCAACCAAGATTGGATTTGCGATCGACATGCGGCCTTTTACACGAGAAAAGACGATCTGAAGATCTAAACCACGACGTGCCGTGTACTGTGTGGGCCGATAAAAAGGGGCAGAGATTTCCTGACACTAGTAACACATCTAACCTATCGGACCCATCCGGACTCCAAACAATTGTCAACAGGAACTCCCGATCGGAACAGATCGGTGTACAAGGCCTGAACTAACTTTGCTCGCGCGTTCTAGTGCACTCCAAGTAACCCACCTTCTTTAGACCTCCTTGAATCGCATTTTCGCGTCTCCGGTTCGAGTGGAAACCTGGCAAAAATCGCGGAGTTTTACCTATTACCCGATTTAGTTTTCTATTCCGACATTCTCGATTTTGGTATTTCGTGAAACAAAGAGAAGCTGCTTCATAATAGCATGATGCAAGAAAGTCTTCATAAGTTGGTACTGTACTGTAGAAAGCCCAGCAGTTCCATTACGTACCATGACCATTGCCATCTCCCCCTACGATAAGCTGTCGAGGCTAGCGATGTGACAGTCGATCGCCGTCTCCTCTCAGGGAAGCCCAGCCAACCACTCACATCCACACGCTAGCCACGAGTTCTTTCCTCGGTCTGCAGATGGTTTGTTACATGTATAGAGAAAGATTCATGGATAAGGTACTGACTTTGTACTGAGCGGGGCACCCAACCTCGGTAACTTCTCATTCGCAAGATCTTCGGTGGAGGTGTCAAACCATAGATCGGGTTATTTGTTTTCGGTTTTCTTCGGGCTTTCCATGAGGGTCAGTGCCACGGGATATGCGTTTTGCCTTCATCGCATCACCCATGGTCGCGTACACACCAGGGCGGAGCTCACCCCTTTCTCGGGCCCTGACCGCTAGCAAGTCCTGGCGCAATTACCGTGCACATGTTTTTCTTCCTGATTTATATTTCTGTTGTGATTTTCATGACCGAACTTTGCGTCAGTGGCGGCAACATTACATACAGTACATACAGTACAAGTGTAATCTGCCGGAGAAAGAACGCAGCATCCATATTATTATGTATATTTTTCATAAACCAACCTCAGATTCCCACCGCTTACTTTAATACAGCTAGCCGTGGGTTGTAAGTTACAGGAAATCGATTTTGACTTGGAAGTAATGGTAACAAGCCTTCCATTGATCGGTGGGTGTCATCCTAGTCCAGATTATGCTTATGTTCTCGGCCGAGGCCGAGTATTGACGTGTACATGCCCAGTACAGTACAGATAGACAATACAGTATGCACTAAAACCTCCTGGGCCTTGTTGCATGGTGGAACCCGACAAGAAGCGATCTTCAATCCTTATCCAGAGCCATGAAATCTCCTTGCATCTATGGAGCGTATCTGCCAACATCAACTTCTCTTTTCACTCATCTGTGTACTAATGCTCTGCTATTGAAATGCAAAACTTGCACTAAATCAACCTATTGTCTGGACTTTCGAGGAACACGCCATCTTGCCACCTCAATTGATTGTTCTATGTACAGTAGGCGACCCATCAGCATGGCACTAAGTTGCTCCATAGCGGAGGTGTCACTGACGCAGATATCAGTGGAGTCCGGACTAGTTTCTGTCAGCGCTGATCAATCCATGTTGAATCTATTGAACCTACTTGGCTCAAGGCACACGAAATTCACACGTATCCATTTTCGAATTGCCGGGTAGAAAGCGCTCGAATGAATGGAAACATTGCACCCTTCTTTGAGGCAAAGTCGATCAAATTAGGATGCCTGACCTGACGTTGATGAATGAATGCATCCAAATTAGTGATCATCGACCCACTTTTTCAGAAGAGGAGCTGTATACTTTGGTCCCTATTCGAGTTCGCGTTGACTCTGCTGATCTAGGACATGGGAGCGTAGGTCAAGAACACGATAATCCGAGTCGTTCCAATTACGGTCCTAGTTGAGAAGGACCGTGAAGTAGTCGTTTTAGATGGCGAGAGTTCCGGATTGGACTCTTTTATTGGCAATTGGTCAGGGGAATTGGCCATGCATTACATCGCCGGTTAGGATGTGGCAGCCGTCAATCATGACTAGCTAGGTTATGATGAAGGCTTGAGTGATAGTTGACTTGCCTAAACGCTGTCGGATCAACCACATGAGTCCGTTTCCATCGAGAAACCCGGCCTGGACCTTGTATGAAATGAATTGACGACTCCTCTTTACAGCACTGCGTAGCTCATCCGGAACACAGCAATTGCAGATGCGTCGGTCTTCTATGCGTTAATAAGACTCACTTGCATATGGCATAGTAAAGTTTTGATCACTTGAAGAAGTCCGTTCGTTTTTATTTGGTGATTTCCCTCCACGGTCAACTGTAGAAGGACATGATTCTCGCGCGTTGAATGAGAGGAAGTGGCTAATAGGGCTAATCCAAAGAACAGCCATTTTGTCGATATTTGAGCCTGGGTACAATAGGACCAGCTGCACATAAGTGCTTGAATTGTGCCTTGGGGGCGTAGACGGGGTGTTCCCATTCGATTTCAGCAGCAATCCCGGCAACGGTGTATCCCGTCAATGTCTTGACCAAACAAGTCGAAATTTGGATGCGAGTTGATGGCTAGTTTCGACCTGTTGTCAGTGTGCATGGCCCACTCATAACTGGTGCTCCTAACTTATAAACCTATTTGGGGACAACAAAGGCCCGTCAACGAAGTAGGACGATGCAACTGAGAGAGATTTGGAAACAGGTTTTGTACAGGTGCATGGGGTCAATGACAAAATATAAACGGAAGTTGGCCAACGTTTATTCTTTGTACTTGAATCATACTCAAAAAGATGTCAAAAACATGTTCAAAAAAACGGTCAAAAAAGCAAACAAGAATGTCCCCAAAAAAGTGAAAAATAACGTTCTATATCAGGAAACGTCTAGCGCTAAACTTAATCATAGTATAACTGTAAATTATGCAAGACCTATCAGTATATATATCCTCTGGGGTGACAAGGCCTTGCTACTCATCAATTGATGATGATGGGAACAACCCATGCGCATTCCGCCCCAGGACGGTTGGCAAGACAAAAAAGTCTTCGCGAAAATCTACCCACTATCCAAGCCAGACAGGGACAAAGTTGACGAGGTTTTCGATCTATTGTATAAGTAAGGTAGAATGAAATGGTCCGACCGTGCAACCCTATTTGGGTCACCCGTCTTCGTGGTCAAACGAAAGATGCCGGACGGAACACAGTCTTCGAGAGTAGTAGTTGACGTCCGTGACCTCAACAAGTGGACTGTTCGTGATTCATACCCGCTCCCTCGGTAACAAGACATTTTGAACTTCGTCCAAGGAGCGAAGTACATCAGCATAGTCGACGCAGCCCAATCCTTCTACCAATGGGCAGTCTGGTACAAGGACTCTTGGAAAGCGAAGTACGTTGCAAGTATGTTGAAAGTCTTTGTCACTGGAGGATAATAGAAGCAGAAAGAGCTTGGCAGGTTTTAATATTTCCGACGCAGCATATATGACATTGAAGTGACATATAAATCCCGAGATAAGTCGCTAGAAGAGGTTCTGGCATAATTGATGGTATCAGAGTATCCCAAGTTTAGTAGTTGATTTTGGGTAAATCAATACTCACCACAGCTATGTCAGGAGATGTGTGTCTGAGGTTTAGGCCCGGTTTATTTTCTTGCCCTGACTGACAGGATCTACGACTTTAGTCTGTCTTCTCTCCTTAGAGAGTCTTTCGATCTTATGAAAATCTCTCAGCCCTATGAAACCCTCTTCTTTCTCTCCACATACAAATCCGAAAGGGTTCAATGCGCGGATTATCAAAAACTCCAACAAGTATGATTCCACGGTCGTGCCATTCACAGTAACGTAATTATTCCAAAAGTGTGTTTACATTTAGCGGAGTCACAATATTAGTTTACGCACAATTTGTCGCGCAATGCAATAGCTGCTCCTCCGTTGGGCTGGCTGACTGTCTTGCCTTATACAATGATATCGTAAAGCGTCAGTTATATTGTTTGATAGAAGTGAGCATTTCTGTCATATCCCCTCGGATGATATTAGCTCCCCAGGCAGATTTGCCTTCATTATCGCCTCGCCTGAATTACGTTTTTGTACCAGAAAAGTACCCACATTGGACCCCACTACTGCCATACTGTATGCAATCCGGAGGTCGTGAGTATTAGACGGATATAAACAGTGGTGTACGCACGTTGCACTTAAGCGATGTTATAATGTTTTATTTAGCTGGATACAATATCTGCATTAGCTTCGTTAAACTATGTATACCAATTCCTATGTTTTTAGTAACTGAAGCGGTGTTGCTGATGCCGGTCCCTGCCGATCTCTGCGAAATCCACAAATTTAGGTTCCACTGAGGCCTAGATGAGTTGATCTGCCAGAAGTAATCTTGGTTTGGTTGTTAACGCGATCTGATTAGTGTTAGGCGGAAACGCTATTGGAGTCTATCGGCTATGGGTAGCAGCTCGGACTAATTAAGGACATAAACACAACCCCTGCTTTCTTTCTTCCGCGTCTATTCTACGGTTCCTGTCAATGCCTGCCTCCCGATTTAACGCCCATAGGGTGTATCTAGCAGTGGACGGAGTACTATGGGTTTGTTCGAGCAACGAAGGTCAATGCTTACACACTCAAAAACTACAGTTTGATTGCTTTTGAGGGTTCAATGGTAAAGCTGTTTCTGTCATATGTGAGGGTTTGAAATTCATTATCCTTTTCGCTCGAGGCTCCAGGACTGCTTAAATGAGTTCGAAGTTAAAGAACAAATGCCGAGCAAAAGGGGCAACGGGAGTCTTCCCCTAGATAAATTCTCCACCAAGTGGTTGTTTTTATCTGCTGCTATTGGAGAATGACTAGATGTAGAGGGTCACACGTGACTTTACAGTACCCTTATTGGGTCTACGTCAGGGTTTGCAAGTGGGTATTCAGTGGATGAATCAACTTGGCAATCTCCGTAGTGTACTCCACGAAGATACAGTAGTTCGATTCAACAAACCTAATAACAGGTTTACTTAGCGTATCATGAAAAAAAAGGGTTTAAAGCTTGTGCTCCCCCTAACTTTTGAACTATCGCTCACATCTCTCACACTCTTTTTGACACTCATTTCCCACTCTTTACACTCTTTTCACATTCATTTCAATACCGAAACCAAACCACACAATGTACGCTAGCAACATCGTCCTCTTCGCCATTGGCGCCATGACCGCCTCCGCAAGCCCTCTGCTCCAGCAGCGCTCCTCTTACACCGCCTGTCCTTCCGGCATGTATGAGAACCTCCAGTGCTGCAAGACCAACGTTGTTGGAGTTGCTGCATTCGAGTGCAAGGCTCCTTCCAAGGAGCCCGCTAGCCTTGACGAGTTCAAGAGCATGTGCGGTGCCCCTGCCGTCTCCGCTCTGTGCTGCACCCTTCCTCTGGTAAGTGATAATAGTGATTCCCGATTCCTAACTTGCGTGTAATTGAACATATCACTAACAAACTATAAAGGCTGGTCAGGACCTTGTCTGCATGGACCCTATCCCTGACATGTCCTCCATGTCCTCCATGGGAGGCTCGTCCGGATCCTCCGGTATGCCCTCCATGATGGGATCTGGTTCCACTGGCTCCACTGGCTTGCCCTCCACCCGCTAAAGGGGTACCCAAGGCTATTGATTCTTTTCTACGATCCACACTACAATTCAAAGCTCGGGCGTTTTTGATTACTACCGAAGTTGACATTGCTCTAAGATAGCGGTTTCGGACATTATACCAGGACAAACATTCTAAATAACGTTAATTATATACCTTTTTACAAACGATTGTTGAAGAACTCATTGCGGAATACAAGTTTGCAATTCGCAAAAACTTGGCTAAGATACGTCGCATGTACTTTTACCTGTCAGACTAATCTTTGACAAGCAAAGAGGAAAAATTCTTACATTACTAGCCTCATAGTCGCTGAGACACAGTGTACGATAGCTTTGAAATTCTCGCGCAATTGTTCGGCGTCACAATTTTGGAATTCAGATTCGGATGTGACGCGACGATCTTCATATCTTAAACCCGGACCCCTTGGGGGATCCAATTTCACGCAAAAAAGCGCCCCGCTGTCAAAAAGTTTAATACCAATACACAATGACACTAACCGCCTGCGCAGCTCACTTCTGATCTATTGTTTCATTGTCCATAGATTTTGCTTTTATGGATGATTTTAGTTACCCTGTCCAAAATAACTAGTAGGCTTAAGGTGGCCTGGGCCCGGGTCAGCACCCATACAGTTCCTTCTTGCTGAAGCACTAGCCTTGCCGCTGTTAGAAGGTCCGTAGATGGCCACATCTCTCACTTATCGCAGATAGGAGGCTAGAGTTGCAAGTTTGTTAGGCACGGCTGATACAGTCGAGATCCGATTATATAGCGCTACAGTTTGCACTTAGTATATGGTAAATATGGAATAAAAAAAAAGCAAAAATAATAGATATAGTACTAAAATCAAATTTGCTAAACCAACATAGATACAATCATACTAGTTCATGATTGAAAAATTCGAGGGAACTGGACGTCACGGGTGACGATCGGAGGATCTCGAGTCGCGGAATATGCCGAAAGACACCAGAAGTGACCGAGAGCGAAATTCTAAAACTTAAAAGTAGTTGTGAAAAGCAGCGTCAAGCCAAGAGGATTCGAAAGTCTATATCCACTGGATCTTAATTGCAATATCCTTGTTGGCAGGACATATTGAATTTACGCAATATTAAAATGTTGAGCCTCACTCTACGTGCTCAAATAATATAAGTTGGTTAGGCCATTGAACAAGACTAGCGTGATAATGTATGGTAAACAGTGTGTGTGATGTGTCTGACCCCATAAAATCCCCATTCCAGTTCAAGGTAGATGCAATAACCAAGAATTTGCGCCTCGCTAAATTTTACACCTGAAATCCTACGTTGACTGGACTGACGTCCTGATACGCCACAAGTTTGGGGGCCGCGACAGGGATCTTGACCGCCCGTGGACCCTGGCAACCTCGCCACTAACGAAACCGGCATAGTGATACCATCAGCCTGGCAACCTAGCACCTCGAACAAAGTCCACTTTCAGATACACATACCGATAAGCACGTTCTGCAAAGAAAGCCCACTGCATGACTCAACCAAGAATGGAATCAAATACCCCGGAATCCTCGCGTGGTCTGTCTCAAAGCTCGAACGACCGGTGGCTCGCTCTCACGCGCCGCAACCGATCATCCCACTCATCTTTTCTATATGGCGTGAAATCGACAAAGATTTACTGTCGGCCCACTTGCCCTGCTCGTCTTGCGAGAAGAGCCAATGTTGTTTTCTATGATACCGCAGACCAAGCGCGGCGCGATGGATTTCGCCCGTGCAAGAGATGTCAACCAGATAATGTGGACTTTGTAGGGGACAGGGAGGAGGTTGTTACAAAAGTCATAGAGCTCCTGCGGGTAAGGAAGGATAGTTTGACTATGAAGTTCGGCTTGAAAGAGTTGGCCAAGGAGGTCGGAGTAACGCCAAGTTATCTGTGTCGTGTATTTAAGAAAACCATGGGGATCACGGTAGGAACTTACTTGATGGAGTTTGAGAAGGAGTCCAGTGAGGATGGGTCGGAGAGCACAGCGCGTACTCCGAGTCAACTTGGATCCGATCTGGGGTTAGGGGCAGGGTTGACACTTCCAACGACAGGAGAGGATCCCCAGATCTACTGTGATGGTCTGCAAGAGCTCAAGTCGAAAGAAAGAGAAGGGAATATTGCGGAGGCTCTAGACTTGAACTTTAATTTCGACGAGTGCTGTGCCAACATTGACGATCAGTTTTGGACTGAAGATTATTGGACCGAGGACTCGTGGAATGCAGGGTTCTGGAACGAAGGATCCCTGTACTGAAAGACTTAGGCCTTTCTTGGTGACTTTGGTGGCATTGAATTGTGATTCTATTGGTCAATGCTCATAACTGCTTTGTACATATCTTGGGGAGGCTTTTTTGCATGTCGTACCCCAATGCTCTACCATTTCACTCTCCAATCAGATCCTTTGACTTTAATTCTAACCCACAGAAAAGATAAAAACGCCGCCACGTAGCTAAGTCCAGCGAAGAGAGCCACTCCCCAATATTTCTCTTTGCCTTCCGCCTCCACTGCACTGAGAAGACCTCCAGCGATCGGAATACTCACAAGTACTCCAAAAGACACTGCAGTGAAGCAGGTGGCATAGTATCGCCCATATTCCTGTGTTTCGCAGAGCTGACCAAGGCAGATTGGTGTCAAGCTAACATTGGAGCCGCTGCAAAACCCAAATAGCAGAATGAAGACGATAAGTAGCGCGTAGTTGTCCAAATTTGGTACAAGGATATCAGGCAGCCAGAAACATAGAACGGATACCGTGCAAAAGAACAACGAAACAATCATTGTATTGTATCGGCCGAATCGATCTGCCATATCACCGGCGACATATCGGCCCACGCAGGAAGCAGCATTGAGGATTGCGAGAAGCTGGTATGCGAACGCCGAAGACCCCGTCAAGGCCTCATCTTGCGAAAGATGCTGTCGATCAATGTAGTAAATCGGCGTGTAGGTGATAGGAATAAAATATGCCAGATCTGTCAAAAGCACACCGGCGGTTGTGACTGCCATTGCTCCAGTTCCGTCGAAGAATATTTTTGGGTCGGGCAATGTATCTCGCCAGGTAGTTTCTGCTCCTTTCCGTGGAGGGATCCTGCTCCGGCAAAATGCGATACTAACAGCACAGAGCGCAAGTAACACAAATCCAAGGATACGTATTGACCAACCCCAGCCGACTTTTGGAAGAAGTGCCTGGATCATTAGGGGAAATAGGACGCCACCGAAGCCACCTCCAATAAAAGCTATCCCGCTGGCAAGGCCGCGGCGCTCCATGAACCAATGGGCAACGCAACCCATGGATGGAGTTAGAAGCAGGGATGAACCGATTCCCGTCATAATCGAGAAGGACAGAAATATCTGATAGTATTCTGTGTCACTGTCAGCGAAAGAATTTACCAAATTGGGGATGCAGCGGGCAAGTGCCAAGATCACGGTACATTAAGTTATAAGAGAAAGTGCTTAGAAAATGGATCTTACCTGTCGATACACTGAGCGTGAAAATGCCAATCAGAGTGCAGATTGTCCCAGCAAGAATCAGCACGCGAGGTCCCATTGCATCAAATGTCGGACCAATTTGCACCCCACAGACCCAATTCACAAATGCATAGACTGAGAATATCCAGCCAAGACTGGATGAAGAAACATCCGGCAGAAGTACTCTTGAGACAACGACTTCGAAAACCCCGGTTGTGTTGTAGATACCCAATGACGAAGTCAAACCACACCACGCACCAAGCACTACTAGCCAGGCATCACGTCCACCCTCGGGGTAGGTAATTTCTTCATCAAATGGGTTTCGTTCGTTTGCGGGGGAGATGTTGCGTGTTACTTTTTCAGCGTCGGAAGGAGACGAATATTTGTTGTCGGGCCTCTCTGTTTTGTCACTCGAGGCATCCGGGGATACCATAGGAGGGGTCCTGTGCTCAAAAATCGGCCCCATGTTTAGATTGTAGCTGACTGCCGGTCATTCAACTATAAAGAATGAGGACTTGTAGGCAATGGAGATTTGCAGCCATTCGGGTATTTAGTAACTAAGTAAGGGAGGGGCACATCCTATAGTTATAGTGCGACGATTTCTACAATAGTGTGTGCTATGACGTTTTGAACATGATATACCTTACTCAAGCAGGAACAGAACAGGGTAGATGATTGAAGAAAGCAGAATAGGTGTATTAAATGTGGCCAATCAGGGCAAGCGAACTCAAAGTAACCAATGAAAGCCCAGACTTGACCCTGAACTTGAACTAGCCAATCAGGAATAGGCCCCGGTTGTGGACTAGATGTAACCAATCAGTATGTTAGGCTAGAAGGATACAGGCAAATGTATGATATCTTGATGATAACCAGTACTTGCCAACTCGCCTCACATGTACAGCCTTTTAAAGATATGGCAAGTGATAGAAGTGACAGATCGAATGCTGATACACCCTAAGCGCCATCGTCTATATGTGACTATTGTTCAAGAATTATGATTCGAAAGATTGACATTCATCATCTAAGCACCAACAACCTTAACCTTATGCATGCAGAAGTGAGAAATAGATTTTAATCAATGAAAGATGATAGATTTCTTCCGGTTATGTCAAATAAAGAATATCGGCAGTGTTGAAGAACGTCACAATCTGGATTTCCATTTTATCATATCCATGAACTTAAACAAATACCAACGAATGACTTATTCCCACTTTGAACAAGGATCGCCAATATCCCAAAGAGAAAACAGGGAAAAGAAGTAGAGATTTAACAAGCGCATCTGACCAATTCACACCCTGTATCTAATGGCAATCTCAGATATATTTCAAGCTCTGTCTCGAAAAAAAAGAATCAAGCTTGCACTCGGATAGCCCTGGGAGTGTTTTTCCAGCTATCCACGCCAAACATATGATCTTTCTCGTTCAACTGCTCCTTCTCACTCAGGTGCTCTTGCTCGTTAAGCCCGTAGACGGTGCTATTTCTCCATTGCTGGAACTCAAACGCCGTCATGTTGGGATAGATGGCAGGCTGCTTTTCCGACACGAATTTTGGCAATGGGCCAACGGAGACATTGCGCTCGGCCTTGAAGAGATAGGCCATCGACATTCGGGGTGGAATTGTCAGGCCACTGCCCTCTTTCATTGCCTCCGGTGCAGTGACCTGATGAATTCCGCCTGTGATCTTTCCATTTGTCCAACGTGTGAGCGTATCACCTACATTGACAATCATCTCTGTGGTATCAGTGGGCGGCAGAGGAACGAAAGACTTGGTCTTCGACTTTTCGTCCCTGTCTTCAATTTCCAAGCCGCCAGTGCTGTCCTGGAACAATAGTGTGATGGGACCAAAATCGGTGTGGGGTGCAATGCGGCTTGCGCGGTCTCCCTGCATCTCCTCCACGGGGATGGCAGGATAGTGAGTGAGTCGGAGGTCCGTTGCACTGGGAACACAACGAGCGACCAACGAGCCATCATCGATACCCCAGGCAACTTCCAGAGCTGCCATGAGAGTCAGGCAAGTATTGTCGCATTGACGGTAGAAGTCTTCCATGAACTCTTTGAAGCCGGAAAGCTCGGGTGACTTGGGCCACTGGTTTGGGAACTCGCCGTCATAGCTTGGACCCTGATCAAAGTGCTCCTGATAGTGACCCATGTCAGACTTGTAGCACTTGCAGATCAGCTGTAATCATCACGAACCTTGGAATCTTTCATCATTCTAACTCTTGCATCACGGTGAAGTCTTCCAACTTCCTCCACCCTCCATGGGGTGTAGCCACGCATGGGTCGAGGACCTGTCTCATTTGGAATTTCATTCTTCACATCCAATGGTTGGTCGAAGAATTTATGACCCTGGCGAGGGAAAGTCAGTATCTGCATCATTGCAAATCTAGCAAACAACTTCTTACCCATGTAAACAATTCCTTCAATTCCTGTGCGTTGAAAGTATGGGCCTTGAGCTTCGCAAACCCAGTCCTCTCGAAGCTATCTAAGAGGTCTTGGGCAAACTTTTCACGCTGCTCTTTGGTTCCCGAGGTGAAGTCGGTGTAGTTCAAGGTTGGAACTGACATGGTGAAGAATTTCGATTGAATCAAGTTGAAGTTTGTTGCTGTTGTTGATACGGTTGATAACCAGAAGAATTGAGCTGTATATTTCTCACAACTTGGACCTAACTGCGGCTTTTATAAGTTTGTTTGAGATACAATGTCAATCTTCAACTCCATCATGAAGCAATACCCTGACGACACAACGTGGCGATTCTTTTGCTCAGACATACTCCGCAGTTCAATAATTGTCATGATGCGTTGTTGTGCTTACTTTTTCTTCACAAGCATTGCAAGGACCTGAAACTTTTTGTCATATGTACTCAAGATATGTGTTTCTCATTGGCCATTTTTGGTTCATGAAGCCCTCGCCAATTGACTCCCAATTGGGCATTTTCAGTTCATCAAATCTACCAGGGGACTAACCAGGCTCATTCTGGGCCTCGTATTGTGCCAGGGGCTCTGAACTTAAAAGCTGGTCCAGTGATTGGCTATTTCTAGTACGAACTCTGCCTAGACCTGAATATTCGGTGCTTTGTGAAGTTTGCCACTTATATCCGATTGGTCATATTTGGTGCATAATCGGTCAATCTTCAGCTATTGTTCAAATTCTGTGCCAATAACTAAGCTACTCATTGTTGAAGTTCAATCTCGTCACAATTCCAAGTAAACGGCACGATATTTAGAGTTTGATCAGCCTTAATCTTTAATGCGGTCGTATCGGAGCTTTTCGTAAACTTTAGCTGACAGGTAGATCACTCTGAAATTCACAATACTGCCGCCTGTCGCTGATTGATCATTTTCAGTACCAACCATTGAATCATTTTCTTCTGACCTTGCACATTATGCAATGCGGCCATGATGGATGACATTGTTCTGATTAAACTCTTTAAGTCTGGACCCTTCTTCACGGGTTACGGGCCGCCGTACACGGACCCTTGATTTCGCACTGCATAGTTAAAGATGACGTCTGACGGCTTCACAGCAAAGCGGTTCCAATACACTTGAACCTGACATTAATATATCAGACAAACAGGTTTTGCCCCCAACCAAATGCAACTACGACACTGTATACACATGCCAGTTGACTTGTCAAAAGAATGATTACCTCGTGTTGTCTCCAAAATACGACCTTTGTTGCATCATTTTACCCCGCAGAAGACCCTGTTGCGTTTGAAGACAAGTACTTACCCTGTCATTGCGGCTCATGGATCACGGAGCCCAAATCAGCCTTTGCACGTTGTGCGCCTGAATCGGTACATGTAATTTCATATTAAATCGTGCAGGCTTGGCTATGTGACAACAAGTCTCGCATTATATTCGCCTCAAACATATGAACGTTGTTGAGGTATGTTAGGGAGCCGTCTGAAAACCTGATCCCCGGCATACCTGTAGGAATACTATGAAAACTTGTATGCCTGATGGTTCCCGAGGTCTGTAGTTCGTCAAAATACAGACAAGTCCTTCCTTCAGGGCGAGGGGCAGGCGCACATGGACCTCGGGAAATGTCAAGCAAAATACGGGAGCATGGGCTTTTACCAAGTGTGATTCTAATACTTCTGCTCTCATTTAGCGTCATCGCTTACCTATCTGCCTGCGTAATCTAAGTCTAACTCTTTAAGTCTATTCTAACCGGCAACTATTGAACAGTGAATGTCCAAATTTAACTCACTGCAGTCGGAGGGAGCCATGCTCCTCGACCTTATCCAATGCATCGGTGACGCGGGATCCCTCTCCTTCATAAAGCATTCCGTCGTAAGTCATGGCGCCTATCAAACAGCCGACAACAGGGGCAAAGAGGGGAACAATGAAATAATATCCAGCCGCCGTAAACACCTCACGTCCATAAATGATGGCAGAGAACAATCTCGGCCCAAAGTCTCTGGCGGGGTTAAGAGCCTGGTATAATCAGTAATAGTCCCAAGCGAAGGATCTTCTGAACGTACATAGCCGGTCTGCCAGCCCAATGCCGCTCCGATGCTAAGCAGGAGCAGGAACATCGAGAGCTGAGGGGCGGGGAACCTCTGGGCATTTGCCGGATCAGAGATGCTGAGACAGCCAAACATCAACACGGCTGAGCCCAGAACCTCAGCAAACACAGCCTCCCAATTTGACTCGAAAAAGGCTGATGGATAGGTTGAGAAGATGCCCGCTGAATGATGGCCGGATGGGCTCAGGATCGAACCCCATGGAATGGTGTATTCAGGATCCCACGCCTTGATGGCCGACCGGTAGTTGATATACACGATGGCAGCACCAACGAATCCACCCAAGAACTGTGCAGCTAGTTTGCCAGGGATGGTCTTCCACTGTCCAGAAGATGGGCGCACCAGAGCTGTGCAGATAGTCACAGCTGGGTTAATAGTCGGACCGGGGTCAGACATGTAACCGGAGAGGGAGACGGCAGCAGCCCAGGCGACGTTGATAGACAGCCAGGTACCATACTGGTAGTCCGAAAGCAGGCACTGGGCAACGACGCCATCTCCGAGGACGATCAGCAAGGCCGTGCCAAGAAACTCTGCCAGATAGGGCTTCAACACCCGACGTGGGAACATATTTACAGTACAATGGTAAAGAAAATATAGGATTCTGGGTTCCCAGGGGCTGCCGCGTTGTTTATTAAACCGAAAGTGGACCGTGACGTCATGCGAACCGACCTGCCTAATCGGGATCGCCGATCTTGTTTCCCTCCATAGGGAACTTCTATACATCCGCGTACTAAGTTAAAAGATAAATGTGCAGAGAGATTGTATCGATATTATTGGTAACCAACAATTCAAGTTTGGTCTCTAATAACACACTCCCTACTTGCATCAATTGCCAACAAAAAGAAACTCCGATAGGGGGAATCGAACCCCCCGGCTGTCGTGTGAGAGACGACGATGTTAGCCACTACACCATATCGGACCAATATGAAAATTTTCTCTCAAATCCACTTATATTAAGCACAGCTTCACACCTCCGATCTACGTGTGTCCGTGCGTGGTTGTATATAACTGCCTCGCTCCCCGCCCGCCAAACATCCCCTAGTTTCTTTTTCGCCGTCCTTCTTCCTACGCCTCAGGTGAGGCAATTTTACTATTGATTCAATAACCAAGCTCCTGAGCTCTGCCACCCTCTTTTCTATCCTCTGACTTATTGGCTCGTCTGCGATCCCGCAACTGGAATCCAAGTTACCTTCGCTCGTTCAGCCTTATTTTCCTCCTCTGCCCCGGCCGTGGTGTTCGAAGTAAGTAAGGCATTTTTCTTGGTTTAGGACATTACCACACAGACTCACTACCTCGAATTCTAGTTGGCCGGTCTATAGTTGATCTCTACGTATGCACGCGCATTTGCCCTACACTCCTTTAAGACAATTATCTCTATATAGTATAGCTGCAAATATGCCTTGCCGCTGACATACCGCACGAGGGCCTCCTTATCCCTAGCTAATTAGCGCTCGCCTCACTTTAGAACCGAAGATAACCGGACCGGATTACTCAATTTTCTAGACGAATCAGACTATTATAGTCATGATTCGCGTCTATCGGCTGCAATCAATTTTAGAGATATTAGCGTTCCTATCTATATCACACACGATGCCTTATAATCACAATCCCCGTTAGTTCCATGAGTAAGTGGCATAGAGGATAAGATAGTAGATAAAGAACAAATCATATAGACTGTAGATAGAGGGTGCGTATGCCTCCGTGTTAGTCAGATTTTGCGTTCTTCATATTCTGTCTCGAACCATGAATCTATTAGCAAACAGAGCACGTTCAAATCAAGGATAGTGACACTATATGCAAATGATGCGTAGATATGCAGTTATCTAAGAAAAGCAGAATCATGTTTAGTATAGTTTCGGAGACGTGGTCTCCCGTATATCTAAGAATTGCGCAATCTCGACCCCTGTTATCAAAGACGCCTGATTCCACTATCGATTGGCCAAAAGGATTGGATGGACGCATCAAAATGGCTTATTGCTGTAACAACAGCGTTGTGCGGACCGGAGATAATGAAGAGGGCGTTTGTCTCCGCGATGCTTCGCCCTGCCTGGTTTTTCTCCTGTCATGGGCTTTGGGTGGTAGAAGTTCAGTCATATTTGACTCTAGTCTGACATTGTGAAAAGACATATGGGGTGTAGAATGGGTGGGAGCTTCGGAGCAAGTGTTTGTCATTTGTCGCAGATGGTGGTAATAGCAAGCAAATTATGAAAAAAGATCGCATCGAGTAGTCTAAGGCTAGTCAAAGAGAGACACGTCGATAGTACCTATGAAACTACCAGTTAAAGTGTGGAAGTGGGCTAGGTCAGGATTTTTGATTCTGAGCTCAGCTTTACAACTTTGACCCCTTATGTGACATGTGATACTCAATATGGAGTTTGGAGAGATGATATCTAACGCGGGAGCTTTGTGATTGGTTTCTCCTCAACCGTGAGGCTCATCGTAATTGAGAACAGCAGATACGGGAGGTTTGTTTCCTAGATGAAGATTGATGAACAAGTTCCAAAAGGTTTGTATTCAAGGTTGTTGGAAGAAGAAGATTATGAGATTAAGACGTTTGTGTAGAATCCTTATGCTAGATTCTCAAGGAACAAGAACACCGAGCAAAGTAGCCGTTTTTCTTTTGCGATTCCAGCGGGAAACGCGATTTGCTGCATGCGCGGAAATGTGACGGACACAGGCTCTCCTAACCCAGTACAGCCCGGCGCAAACCTGCATGAAACAGCAAGGGATAGTCACCACCCCTCCTCTCGATGCTACCTCGCTATGGACCATCCATATTTCTGTACCCCCACCTCTTTCCGCTGGGTTACCTGCGCTCACTTTGGCTCGCGGTAGAATTCGGCGATGTCTGTTCGAAGGCTGTTCTCTAGCGAACTTCTGGGTTATGGTCAGCAACCTGTTTTTTGAAGTGTCTTTTGACAAGACCCACCGAACGACAATTCTTATACACGTAGTCGCATGAATAATCTAAACAGATCTTCTGATGGTCATGAATATGGGAGGCTTTCACGTGGAAGTATTAAGAATTGCCTGTGTTCTTGCATCGGGGCACTCCGGTCCGAGTTAGCTTTACTGGTGTACTCTGCATGGGTCGCTATCCAATCGACTTCCTAGGCTCTAGCGAACCGGAGATCAAAAGCAAACAAGACGAAACATCCCCTGTTCCCGTTCTTTGTTTTGGAATTGCACTGACCTTGGTACTTATATATACCGCACTCCTCCGCGAACCCTTTCCAGAGTTCTTGATCAGGGATCACAGCGCACCGTAACGACTTCTTCTCACACCAGACCCAGAAGTCGTAGGCTGGTTTGACTGCTGACGAGCCGCTCCATCCATTTTGCTCCGCGAGTGCAAGTATCTCCCAGAGCCTTCTTACTTCGCCTTCAGAAATTCCAGGAGGAGTATCTCCGCTCAAAATAGCTTCGAAGAGGAGTTTTCCAAGAAATGGGTCCTGCACTGTGAGGATGACAAGTCAGCCAGCCTTCAATAACCATGTCACAGGAGCGAATTATCTCACCCTCTGCTCGAGTTGCAAATACTTCTGCACATACGCCAGACTCCGGGGCCTCTGATGCATGTGAATCGAACTGCATTGATTCTGCTGTTTCATCGGAGTGGACTTTGCGGCTTTGTGCCTGCTCCGCCATCCTCATCCAATTGGAGAAACTCATCGTCACTCGCCCCAAGCCCGCACCGAAGGTAAAACCAACACTGAGATCTGACCCTTTCCCAGGAGCTCAAAATTATGATGCCAGAGAGAGAGAACACTGCTGGAAAAAATTTCGACTGACAGGGACCGGTTGCCTGGCCAAAAGGATTTTTTTTTGTCTCTATGCGCCTTGGCCTTGATGAGCTTGTATCAGGTTCCTGCATACCAGTCTTGGCAAAATTGATTTTATGACCCTGCTGGCCTATTCATTTCATTCAATTCTTGTGTTTAGTCAATAATTACACGACCTTGTTACCACATTTTGCTGATATTAACCCTTTACTCTTCGCACAATCTACCTTTTACAGTGTGTCGCCAGACCTCGCTGGTTTGGTGTTGGGGCTGATTTTTAGTTTCGCATTTACTATTTTTTCCAAAGGAAAGAAGTGGCTATGCTTAGCAACATGTGTGACTCACTCCCTGAAATCGACAGGTCAACAGATTGCCGTGTGATGAAGTGGTCGGGGCCCCATATATCACACCAATCCTTCCGGCTGATTGTACGTGCATCTTAATCTCCTTTCAAGGAAGTGATGATACGAAAAGTGAAAACAGTCCAGGTAAAGGAAACAACACAACTTTTTTTCCCCCACGATGCTGCAACTACTGCAATAGCGCGTCTCATTCGGTAGCACACACTCTGAAGGGCCTTCTTTTTTCATTGTTCTCTGATGCTCAGCGCCAAAGCATGGGCCATGTCCTAACTCAAGGACCGCCTAAGCGGCCCAAGCGCATTTTCTAGCTCATCATTTTCTCCGTTGAGATCTCTGATAACCCCCTGGTTTGACATCGTAAAAGCCACCCGGATCGGTCGTTCGTGATTTCTGCAAAACCAATGCCAAAGACTGTTCAATTTACCGATTTCATCAGAAGTCAACGATTTCCCTCCCTGTGCAATCAGGTTTTGCCGGGCTCTATTCCCCAGCCAAGCAATGCCATGTCGAAGAATTTCTCGGTCTTCCAGAGGCGCGAATAGAACCTGCCATTCCAACGCTGGCATGAAAAGACGCTTCATCCAGATGAACGTGCTCAAGATCACTCGGATCTTGTAGGCATGTTCATGATAGTCGCTGGAGACTTCAAAAGCATGCGTGTTGTGTTTCAAGACCTCGCGGTCAATCAGATAAATCACAATGTTCAACTCAATTCCCGCATAATCCTTTGCGATGTTTGAGTATTCGTCCTGCACGCCATTTCCAAGGTGTTTCTCGAGCAATAGATCAAGAGACTCGGGTGTGCTCCAATTACGAGCATCCAAAAAGATTGTCAGAGCTGTAGAAGATCCTGTTTTCATCTTTTTGTCTTTTACCCAGTCTGCAGCATACTTGCTGATCCAATTCTCCAGATGTAGGCCGACGGCTTTGCGGTCGCTGAACTTTTGCTTGTACTCTGCATTTTCCCTGGCGCTGTCTTCTCTTGCGGTCTGACCCATTTTTTGAGTTATTTGGATCAATTGAGCTAGCAAATCGAAATTATTGCTCAATCCGCGACTCGGATGCCTGGATGACTTATACCGACTGTCATGTTCATCTTGGGCCCACTGCGCCATGTAAATTGACTGAACTTGAATCTCAACCCTCGGCCTCACTCCTGTCGTGGACGAGTCCCATATGATCATATCTTGTTTCAAGTAGACACGATAATGTATCGCCTCGTATCCACTCTTTTCTTTCATCGGTCTCTCCTCCTCCACCTCGAAAAGCTCGTGCATGATATCCCTGACGCAATCCCTATCTTCCCACTTTTTGAGAATAATGCGAGCCCCAGCAAGGTCCACGACATCCTCAAATATATCCTTCAGGGACTTGTATAGACCTTTCTTACGCTCACGCTGCTCAATCTTCTTTCGGAGGCTTTCAGTCTCCTTTCCCCGGCTCTCTGTTTCGTGACGTATATTTTTCTCTAAAAGGGCTCGTTCGCAAATTTCTGCAGTTCTTTTCGCCAGATTTTCATACTCATGTTGGTCATATTGAATCATGAACAAGGAAATCAGGGACTGCTGAGTTGTGCTTTGTGTGGCCATGGCTTTTAAAGACGTGTAAAGGGAACCGGAGTATTTTAAGAAATAGGTGCACAAATCATGGAGACTCGAAAAGCAAATTCTTCATGAACAACAAGAAATGTCCGTAGACAGCCTGGAGACATCGTGGTATTTATCTTCGCTCGGTTTCCAAGACCCAACCATTATTGCTACCTCACCACACATTCTATACTGAGGTGAAATGTCGCTTCGCCAAATTGGCCAGCTGCTGAATTCTTTTCCTGGACAAGAAGCTGATGGTGTGTAGAGAACCAGGGTGATCAAACAGAGCGGTGAATTACACGGAAATAATTCGCTCGAGACCTGCTGTATACGTGTCATTCATCTGCAAGTCAGCCTTACTGCGTGGCAGACTTGGGGACTAAGAAGCCTCTATCTTGGTCAGAGCCATACGTTCATGCCGGGAATATGAAGTGCATCGCTAGCCTCTTGCCAGATTTTATCCGATTAGCTCGATGGAAGAATGGTAGCCAAAGTCGTTGTGGCCCAATGCTTTCATGATCCTTGTTCGTGCCCAGGACAACGGTAGACAAGATCAAACTGCATTTCGATGCGTTGTGGTGATGACTTTCCAGGGCTAGTGAATGACTCGCATATGTAACCCAAGATACTAAATCTCGGTCTAGATTTGAATGAGAATTGTTAGCGTTTTACTTTGAACTTAGTAGATGTGGTGGACTTCAGAAGCGGGTATGGGGCTCTGCTAGGGTACCGAAGGTAGGGTCACAACTGTCATCTTGTCCATAGATTTCGAGGACCACATAAGCAAGAAAGTCAGTTTCACCTAGGATATCATGGAGAGAAGAGCCAAATATCATGAATGTTTCGATTGAGTGGCCAAAGAAATATGGGAAGGATGTAAAATCAGAACGGTTGTCATTATTATATTTCTATTGACCGTCGGTAAATGATCAGGCTCTTAATCAACTACTAGTCTAACAACTGAAAATATAGTACAATGACCTATGTATATCGAAGTCTTAATTGACGCGAAAGGTCTTGAAATTTTAGTATATAAGAGGGCTGCAGCCAACGGCCCTCTAGTCAATATCAAAATTGCAAGCGGCTTTCCTCCTGCCATGGTGAGAATACCAACTATGCTCAGGAAAAAAACAAGCTCCCAGAGCTACACGCTGTTAGTTGTCAACTAAAATTTCTCTTTACAGCAAACAATATATGCCGTCTAGTCAGTGCTTTGGGGTATGGGAATCAACCCTTGCTTATGGACTTCAGCCCAAAGGCAAGTCTCAGTTTGCATCAGAGAGGCCAAAATTTGCTTGGAAAATCATTGAAATAAACAGACCAATTTCTTCGTCAAAGATGTGGCGCTCGTAAGCTCCAAGTCAGCCGATGTACTGAAAAAGCTAGCCATCGAACTATCACATGGGCGAGAAAGAAAAATTTCTAGAAGTACACAAAAAGAGGCCTAAGCGGAAAGTGCCAAACCCTAGATCTGTGCAATACCCATGTGCCACTTTGTAGGGGACCCAAATAAGATGGCATTCATACGAATTTATCAACAGATTCCTATCACTGGAATGGAATACGCTGACCATGGCACTCTGGCTGGATAAGCTGTTGCTCCTGAAGTTTGTGGCGAGCTTGAATCCTTCAAAATGTTGTAGAGTGGAGGCTGTGGCGCCGTTCCTCGCTTTCTTGGCTACGTAGAAAGTATATAAGGAGATAAAGAACTCCTTGCCAGCGGCTATATTAGATACTATATATATAAAAAGATCCTGAAGAAGCCTCTGATAAAGAAATTCTTCTAAAGCTTAGATATCACCGCGCGTAAAGATATCCGTACGAAGTTCCGCGACGCTTATGAGTAAGTCTATGTAAATTTTAGAGAGGTAGATAGGATTTTAATATAAATAAATAATAGCTATTGAAATGGGGTCGGCGCGATGGCAGTCTAGTCGAGTAGACAGGTCGATACTAGCAATGGGAGCACAGGCAAAGCCCAGCAAGAGGTAGAGCTATAGGAAAGGAGAGCACGTAGGGGTGGTCTGAAGAGAAGATTGTGTCTGTTCTGCTCTACTATGCGTAGACTCTTAAATACATCATAAGTGCTGAATCATCCCTAGACCGCTACTTCATGCAGTAAGCAGTTCCCCCACTACACTATATGGTTACGGGATATTAATAGGCTAAGCTAGGATCTCGAAAATTGTCTTAAATCAGTCTATAGGTAACCTATACGTTAGGGATACCCTTTAAACACATGTATCAGGGTTTAGGATTCGCCGTGCATACAACAGTACAAATCATCTACAATTTTCCCTCTATGTGATTATTTCGGTTCTTGTCTCATGCCCCTCTTTTACTAGGACGACTAATTGCTTATTGCCACGTACGACTAGGAGATATTTTTGTTAGATTAGAAAGACCGCTCATATCGGCTGATATCGAGACTGTAGTGTGCTACTAATGCTCGATATGGTCCTTAGACAGAAACTAGCCTTGAAAACACTCGTAAAAGTTCTTTTCTATAACCTACTGATACGAAACCTCAACAAAATGGAGTGCCTTGGCGTTCCTATCGACCACCGACTGCGTCCAACGATCTGTAAGGCAAGACGTATAGATAAAGACAAGGAAATTTCCAAGCCTATTTAGCTACTCCATACCTTTGGATCGTCACTCGAGGTAGACGAGAGCGAATACCCGAACTCCAGTCCAGCTCAAATCCATTCTTTGTCTCAATACTGTCGCTCAATGAAGTGCTGAAAACCCAGCTCACTTTCACTGTTTACTGAAACAATACAATCTTCTCCGACTCTAGTCCCAATCGGGGTCAACGTCTCGGGTAGGCAGTTCCCCCAGTATGACAACAGTGCAAAGAGCGACGTTCGCTTAGATAGAAACACCTAGTTGTGAAATACTTCTACACTTTTCATTTAATAAGCAGAGCGAAATCGTGTCAAGACATCTTACATGGCACCTTTACCCCGCCCAAGAATTTCTCGTGCGAATTGCTTGACCACTTCCTTAAGCTTCACCAAAAGATCAGCCACAACAAAAGGGAGTCGGAGCACCTCATGTCGAGGATGCCAGCCTACTTGCGTCGTTAGCTTTGCTCATTTTGTAACTTGAATCATGAAAATCACTATGCCAAAGTATAGTATGCGGACGCCAGAATTTCGCTAGTCATCAGTTAGGTCAATAACTCTAGCTTTTCCCTTGCCGACGTCAGGCTCCCCCTCTGCTGTCGAGCGTCGACATCTATACCGCTTCGTAGATGAACCAAGTTCCCCACACCTCGATCTCTTCATCTATCCCAGATTTGGCTCATTGGGGTGTTCTTCAAAATCTTTCAGCTCTTTGAAAACGTGTCGTAGCCCTATCGTGGCACTGTCACTGTATCCATGGGCCTGGCGAAAAATGGGTTGAGAGTTCTTCGTTGCCTATTAAAGGAAATCCCGGGCTTTCTGTTAGGCCACAATCCCCTTGTATAAAGTGCCTATCTAGAGGCTCATTATCTTTATTAGCATTAGTGTTAAGTCGACAAGCTTCCCAAAAATGAAATAAAGCCCTATCCCGCAGCTTAACTTTATCTCGAGTATCCGTAGTCAAGTTCTTGACCCAACCCGCTAGCTGTAGAGACGCCACTGGTCCTAGTATGATCGGTTCATCGTGCTCTTCGCTATATTCCTTGAGCGGATCTGTGCTCAATTGCTGATCCAGGAACGGAGAATAATTGGCATAGCATAACCTGCCAAATGCATGCCAACTTATTAGGGATTCAAATAAAGCGAATAGGGCTAAAGGCGAGAGGTGGGGGTTTTCCCCACCAAGTCGGGGAGTCTCCGCCGTCAACCTCGCTGGAGACGGGGAATGGTTTCCAGAGATCCCATCGTACAAAGATTGACTGAGTGCGAATGTATTTATATATAGTAGACGCATAATCTGCATATCTTCGCTCTAGAAGTTAGACATAGAATTTTTGCAATTGTTTCCTTGTCCACACGTTCAGTATGCCCGAGACATTCGATGTAGAGCATGTTCTAGCGAACATCAGCGAGCAAGACAAGATCGCTCTTTTATCCGGTACAATAGAGACAGCAACCATTGCGGACATTATCAGCTGACAAATGCAGGAATCGATTTCTGGCACACACATCCCATCCCCGAATTCAACGTCCCCTCGATTCGCGTCACCGACGGTCCCAATGGTATTCGGGGCACGAAATTCTTTGCCGGCACACCTGCCGCATGTTTGCCCTGCGGCACAGCGCTGGGCGCCACCTGGGACCGAGACCTAATATACCAAGCGGGAGAGCTGCTAGGAGACGAGTGCATTGCGAAAGGGGCTCATTGTTGGCTTGGTCCGACAATCAACATGCAGCGCTCTCCCCTCGGCGGGCGTGGGTTCGAATCCTTTGCGGAAGATCCGCATCTTTCGGGCATTTTGGCCAAATCAATCATCCTCGGATGCGAAAGCAAAGGTGTCATTTCTACAGTAAAGCATTTCGTGGGCAACGACCAGGAACATGAACGCCGGGCGGTGGATGTTCTCGTCACGCAGCGAGCCTTGCGCGAGATCTACCTGCGGCCCTTCCAGATTGTGGCGAGAGATGCGAAGCCTGGTGCGCTCATGACTTCGTATAACAAGATTAATGGGAAGCATGTGGTAGAAGATCCGCGCATGCTCAATTTGATCCGCGAGGAGTGGAAGTGGAATCCGTTGGTGATGAGTGACTGGTACGGAACGTACACAACTATCGACTCTATGAATGCAGGGCTTGATCTGGAAATGCCGGGAGTATCCAGATATCGCGGGAAGTTTATCGATTCTGCCGTGCAGGCTCGACTGATCAAGCAATCGACGATTGATGCACGGGCGCGGAAGGTGTTGGAGTTTGTGAAGCAAGCGAGTCAGATTCAGGTGTCAGAAAAAGAGCGAGGACGGGACTTCCCAGAGGATAGAGCGTTGAACCGCAAGATCTGTGCAAACAGCATTGTACTCCTCAAGAACGAAGGCATCTTGCCTCTTCCAAGGGAGATTAAGAAGATTGCCCTAATCGGATCTCACATGAAGACTCCTGCCATATCAGGTGGCGGCAGTGCGTCACTTGAGCCATATTATTCTGTCTCGTTATACGACGCCTGCATGGAAGCGCTTCCTAGCGCGGAAGTGCTCTATGAAGTGGGCGCATACGCTCATAGAATGCTCCCTGTGATAGACCGTCTCTTAACAAAGGCTGTCATTTACTTCTACAACGAGCCGATGGGCACAAAACGACAGTTAATCAGCACTGAGCCTGTCTCAACGACAGCATTTCAGTTCATGGATTACTATGCTCCGGGCCTCAACCGAGGGCTGTTCTGGGCCACACTCGTTGGCGACTTCACGCCCGATGTCTCAGGGCTATGGGACTTTGGCCTCAGTGTCTTTGGTACCGCAAATCTGTACATTGATGACGAGCTCGTGATTGACAACACCACAAGCCAGACGCGTGGAACTTCGTTCTTTGGTAAAGGCACCGTTGAGGAGCTTGGATCGAAGGAATTAGTGGCTGGGACTACATACAAAATTCGGATCGAGTTTGGGTCTGCCAACACGACCATAACCAAAACTGTGGGAATGGTGAATTTCGGTGGAGGTGCCGCAAACCTGGGCGCTTGTCTACGGATAAACCAGGATGAGATGATCGAGAGTGCTGTAGAAGCTGCTACAAAGGCCGACTACACGATTCTTTGCACCGGACTCAACAAAGACTGGGAATCTGAAGGGTTCGATCGCACGCACATGGATCTGCCAGCAGGTATTGACCGGCTGATCTCGAAGGTGTTAAAGGCCGCTGCAGACAAAACCGTCATAGTCAATCAGTCCGGTACACCCGTTACCATGCCGTGGGCCGATCAGGCGCGATGCATCGTGCAGGCCTGGTACGGAGGGAACGAGACTGGTCATGGAATTGCAGATGTGCTCTTTGGGGAGGTCAATCCATGCGCAAAGCTGCCTTTGTCCTGGCCTGTGGATGTGAAACACAATCCAGCGTACCTGAACTACGCTAGTGTGGGTGGCCGAGTGCTCTACGGAGAGGATGTTTATGGGGGGTATCGATTTTACGAGAAGACCGGACGAGAAGTTCTCTTTCCATTTGGGTGAGTTAGCACCTTTGTCTCTTAGTCTCATCTAACTGCATCTCATCTGACCGTATTATAGTCACGGTCTATCATACACGACCTTCAAAGTTTCACCGACTGTTACCATCACTCCGGAGATCTTCAACAGGGAGTGTCCTTCGGTCGCCACCATACAAATCAAAAACACGGGCAAAATGGCGGGTGCCGAGGTTCTCCAACTGTACATCTCTGCCCCCGACTCCCCAACACCGCGCCCAATCAAGGAATTGCATGGGTTTGAAAAGGCGTTCCTGCGGCCTGGGGAAGAAAAAGCGGTTGACATCCAGTTGGACCGATATGCAACCAGCTTCTGGGACGAGATCGAGGAGATGTGGAAAAGCGAGCAAGGAACGTATGAAGTGTTGATTGGAACCTCCAGCCAGCAAGTGATGGCCCGGGGCAAATTCCAAGTCGATCGCAGCACGTATTGGCGGGGACTTTAGGGCTATGTTAGAAACACACCCCAGATACCAAGAACTTAATGCATGTTTAGGTAAGATATGAGATAGAATATAATACTGAAAATTCGCCAATCCTAACGCTAATATTTTCCATCCACTATTATACGAAGAGGGGGCTGTTTTTAGCACTTGGGTCTTCGAGGGTCCATCCCGTTTTGGCCTGATGAGGCCATCGTGGCTTGATTGGAGGGATGATTCAGCCATGTCTCGCCTAGCCCATCAGCAATAGCCAACGTGAGTTTTCTCTTGGCCTTTGACATATTGCGTATCCCGTGTCCGACTGGAGAATGGAGTCTACGTCGACTGCCCGAACTCGCAAGAATACGCGGGTGCTCACCGCATGCGATGCCTGTCGACTCAGCAAGACTCGATGCGATTCCGCACGACCAGTGTGTGCCAAATGTATCCAGCGGGGTGTAGCTTGCGAGTATCCGGAGACGGACGCCATCTCAGTGTCGGTTCCCATAGAGCCTTTTCCATTAAGACGTTTAATGACACCAACTCTATCTAAAGTCTAGAAACATGGGGCGCAAGAATCCTAGACGCAGTAGAACGTCAAGAGCGGCTGCTGTCAGAAAGGCTCTCTATGAACTGGGTGCCTCCTTTTTCGCAGGCGTCGCCATCCCCAGTGGACGAAGTAGATCCCGAGTCAATCTCGCGCAATGATGCGCCCAAGACGCCCATTACCGGGTCGGACATGATTCTCAGCTGGCCTATTTTTCCAACAGACAAGCCTGTATCAACCTTTCCAATGATGGCGTATTCAGAAAAGCCAGACTGCTTTCAATCGGGTATGATCCTTTCCAGGGATGATATCCTAGAAGCAGATACTGATAATTACAGTTCTACCAAGCTTGGATCCCCAAAGACTCCTTGAGCTGCGAGAGATTTTCATGACCAAGATCTGGATCAAGAACCCGATCGTTGACTCGGACCAGCTGGACATTGCTATTGCCCGAGTGCTGGAAAACGGCATTGACTGGTCCGCCTCGTCGTGCTTAGTTCTTCTCATCTTTGCGCTAGCAGCCATCTGGGGGAATTATCCCGACGACGAAACCCGCGAGGTCTCTTACAATGAACCATCATTCGGTCCACCGGTCAAGTATATAACTATGTCAGTTCCGGAGCATCGAATGAAGGAATCGCTGTCCTTCCTCTCCATGGCGCGTAAGCGTATCTCTACTGCCCATCTCGACGATACCTTACTGGGAGTGCAGTGTTTCTGTTTATTCGGGTGAGCTTCCCTCACCGGCTTCGACATACAAATGTCTGACTGCTGCCCAGGATCTGGTATCAGTATAACATCGAGCCCATTCAGGGCTGGAAAATGTTCCGGACAGCATCCATGCTGTGGCAAACGTATCGCTTGAAACACCGTGAGGGGAAGACGATGAGAAGTGCGCAGGAAGAGAGTACGTGATTGAGTCTCTTCATTGTCTGTCGCAGAGAAGCCTAACTCCCCCAGGTCTGGAGCAGCGGCTCTACTGGACATGTTTAAAATCCGAATGGTATCACACACCATCGTCCTCAAACCCCCACACAACTGGCTGACATGCAACAGCGAGGTTCGATATGAGCTGACAGATCTCCCACCCTGTGACCTCAGCCTCTCCGACTTTCCTCATTCTCTCCCAAGCTTCCCCACGAGACAACCATCCAGCGACACCCCCGGATGGATGATCTCCAGTCCCTCGTCCACAGACCTCGAAGCAGCATCTTCCTACTATTATCTAGCGGAAATCTTCCTGCGTAGACTTCTCAATCGGGCCCGCAATGCAGTTCGCGTCCTCTCCCCCGATATCGACCTACCCACCATCAAGATTCTGGCAGAAACTCTGATACAGCTGGAAGGCCAACTCCAGCAGTGGGTCGACTGTCTCCCACCCACACTCCGGTTTAACAATCCATTCGACTCCGCCCCTAGACCACACGAGAGCGAGCTGATGAAGCTCAGCCGTGAACGATATGTCGAGGTGCGCGAACTGCTCTGCCGCGCGTATCTATACCTGTGCATCCATGTCCCGCTCGACCCACGGATGGCGGCGCTGTACGGGGTCAAAGCGAGCGAGGCGCTACACTTGGCAGTATATCGCATCCAAACCGAGGTGCCATTCTTCCGCCATCCAGGGTCATGGGGGGCATGTCGAGTCCGGTTCAATCATGCGCTCTGCCTGATTGCGGGATTTCGTGCAAAGCGGATGCAGCGCCCCTCGGCTGAGTATGTGAGCATTCCGCCCGACTGGGCGGACTGTGTGCGAGTGGTGATTGAGCGGTTGAAGATTTGGGGCGAGGAGGGAGGCGGGATCAAGGAGTTAAGTGTGCTGCTGGAGTGGCTGATGCATGGCAATTTGGAATTGTAGAACAAAGCACAAGACATGCATTGCAACAATGTAAAGACCTTGATATTTGTCTCAGCCACATTACTCTCTACAGAACAACTGCTAGAGCCCCGTTTCTCTTCGAGTATCCGCGTCTTACTCTTGGCCCGAGGCTCTCGGGGAGACTCCGCGGAGTCCCTGCAGCCTTGTTTTAGGCTAAGATCAAATGCCAAGCCAGCCAAGACTTGGGGATAAGCGTGCAGGCTCGAATCCTGGCCTCTAGTCAACTCAGCTACCCCGTGGGGTGATGAAACTATAATCCCCCCCCCGGGGATCGTACCCGGAGGGTCTTCATACGATAGAAACAAGCCGCCCTCCAACCCCTCTCCGTATAGCGTGATGGCTAAGACAGCTCATTCCTGTTTGAAACTGAGCCAAAGTGCCGGGCCCAAGGGGTCTTGCGCTGCATAACGAGCATGGAGCGAACAGGATATATAACCTTATTCGATCCCGAGTCTTCAAGGGTCCACAGATCAGCACTTGATCATTTGAATAGCAGCCTTTCAACATGGTGTTGGTTGGAAAACAACGTGAGGAGAATGTGGCCGAGCCTGTACTGGCCAACCTGCTGGTCGATGACCGTACGCCTTGGTACAAGAAGCCGAATCTGAGACGACTCTATTTTATCTTGTTTCCGGCCTGTATGGGTATCGAGATCACGTCGGGATTCGACTCGCAGATTATCAATACCGTCCAGATTGTGTATACGTGGAACAAGTGCAGGTCTTCTCCATTCGCGATGAGCTCTACAGCAGACTAACGGGGCGATATAGATTTTGGTAATGAAACCGGGAAAATCGTGGATGGACGCCCCGAGTACGCGATCGAAGCGAACCTGAAAGGCTTTCTGGGTGCGGCGTACTCCCTTGGGGCAATTCTCTCCTTGCCTTTTGTCCCATACCTCAATCAGCGAGTTGGACGACGATGGACGATCATGTTTGGTTCATGCGTGAGCTTGATCGGGGCCCTTATCCAGGGTTTCTCAAATGGAGGTATGCTCATCTTTCCCCATCACTGCCGTCACGTCTCTGATGATTCCCAGTGGCCATGTACATTGTTGCACGTATGCTTCTAGGATTTGGAATCCCGTTCTGTATCGTGGCAGGGTCATCGTTGTTGGGAGAGCTGGGTTACCCTAAGGAACGACCGATTCTCACCTCACTGTTCAATTCCTCGTACTTCATCGGCCAGGTCATCGCGGCAGCTGTGGGCTTGGGAACGGTAACCATTTCGTCCAACTGGGCATGGCGAATCCCCTCTTTGCTTCAGATTGCGCCTGCCACGATCCAGATCGCGACTGTGATGTAGGAAGCACCCGCCACTATCCTAACTGCTCTCACTAACAGACGCCCAGGTTCCTCCCTGAAAGTCCCCGGTATTTGATCAGTAAAGACCGCTATGATGACGCCTTCGACATTCTCACCAAGTATCACGCAGAGGGCGACCGCAGCTCGGTCATTGTCAAAGCTGAACTGGCGCAGATCGAACGCACCATCAAGATAGAGCTCGAAGAGTCAAAACAATCCTGGTGGGACATGTTCCGCACAGCCGGTATGCGTCGTCGACTGTTCATCTCCGCGTTTCTCGGCCTGTTCACGCAGTGGTCTGGTAACACGCTCATTTCGTAAGCATCTGCCTATGACATATGCCCAATGTGCCCTTTCGCCGTCGCTAATCCTTGTAATAGATACTATCTCAGCGACCTCCTCAACATGGTCGGAATCACCTCCGGCGTGACCAAATCCAAGATCAACATCGGCATCGCCTGCTGGGGTCTCGTCTGCGGCACTGCGCTCGCGCTAACCGCGCCGCGCTTCAAGCGTCGGCCGATGTATCTGACCTGCGCAAGCTGCCTGCTTTGCGTGTACATCGCATGGACTATCTCCATGGAGCGCTTCATGAGCACGAAGGCTCAATCCGCAGCCATTCTGACCATCGTCTTTATCTTCGCCTACTCGCCCGCCTACAATCTTGGCTATAATGCCCTAACCTACAGTGCGTGTGCCTTCTTCCTCATGGCGTGGGCAGAGATTATACTGACATGCAACAGCGTATCTGGTCGAACTGTTCCCTTACGTGGGCCGGTCTCGTGGTCTCTCCTGGTTCCAATTCTATGGCCGCGGTGCGGGCTTCTTTGCTACCTACGTGAACCCCGTTGGTCTGAAGCGCCTCGCCTGGAAGTGGCTTCTGGTGTACTGCTGCTGGCTGGGATTCGAGCTAGTGTTTATCTATTTCTTCTTCCCCGAAACTTCGGGCCGCACTCTTGAGGAGCTGTCGTTCTGTAAGTTGTCTTTCTGTTGTTATGCAACAGACGGAGCTAATGTTACCAGTGTTTGAGGATAAGGATAAAGCCAATGAGGTCTCTGCAGCCGTGCATAAACAAATCGATCAGGATGACGAGAAGAAAACGGGCACGGCACATGTGGAGGTCCAAGAGACCAGAACTGCTGTTTGATGGTGTCATGATGGCTCTTTTGTAAAATTCATAAGATGGACTTGCGGGACAATGTTATCTGCTAGGTATTCTGTGTTTATTCTACATCATTACAACCTGAAACTTATTTACTACTGCACTCGCCAGCAAATGATTCCGCTCCAGCCAGATAACCGTAATTGATTACATCGCGCACGGGACAACTCGGGGTGCTTTGACGCCAAAACAACAGAGCGAATGGTTTCTTTGGCCTGGTATTTTGGCCTATTGAACAAATAATTGTATGTTCAAAGGCGAACTTCGAGACATTCTGTTCTTCAATAATTTAACATAGTAAAAGGAAACACGATGGTATTGAGCTGCATTTTCATACCAAACGTCCGTTTCGTTTATCACCTTTTATTCAAAAAGTTATCCCATGGTAATAGAGCAGGTTGCTCTTTCGACACTTTCCATAACCCTAATTAGATTGATATTACAAATATAGTTGCGGTCCCTATATCAGTGGAATCACGATTGTCGGGGGGTTCTTTAATAAGAAACGTTAAGAGGACGCGACTAAAAAACGAGCGCAACCATAGCTCTACCATAGACATGAAACATACATACTGTTTCAATATACCTTAAGATAGATCAAACCGACGTCAATCAATAAAAATACGACAATGGTACTAATAGTAATATCTTGGCTGTTCTTCTGTCCCTTGGTTTTCCTCGACTTCTTTGATAGACAAGGCCTTTAAATTTCTTTGTCAAATGTTGTCAGCATCAGATATATCTATGGCTTTGTCCCCGACCTTTCAAGTTTGTTCAATGATAGATTAGATTAAGAATAGCGGGCTTTCAAGTTATATTCGTCACTCGGCTTTGAACTCGATCAGTACTTTTCTTTCTTCGGCCTTTGAGTGACAGTCTATGTGCGCAAGACACGATACCCTTGGAATCGATCGAAGTCTTTCACTGCTTTGAACAAAAGATAGATTAAAATATCTGTTTCCATATAAGATCGAGTCTTTGCCCCCGTAAAAATGTATATTCAAGCTATTCAGAGCATTATACTACGCAAACAATCATCCATCTCGAATAACCATCCAATATGAACGCTACGACAAACTTGGATTGGGAACCTGCGTCAGGACCTATCCCGACGCCCCTCCAAAACAAACGCATCGACTACTGTCTCTTGGAGATTATTTGCTTGGTCGGTGGTGGTCAACACGCTTTACTGAAACTAGTCTTCAAGAACCCAATAATAGCTGCTTCTCCGCGCTCACCCGCTGGCACCCATGGTGTTATAATGTTTCTCGAAGATCAGGGTTCAGTCGGTAACCCAAACATCGATCAAGGTCGGTTGGTTGTTAGGACTTTTACTTACACAGGAGCCCACCAGAGGGCAGCCTTTAGTCACAGGATACCCGTTAGAGGGAAGAAATGTCTGAGGCACTTCCTTAAGGTTGCTCGCGATTTCAAAATGAATTCTTGTGACTTTGTCGTGAATGCTACTGGCACTCATGGATGCAGAGACTATACGTGAGTATCCATCCGTATCTTTTGCTCGGGACATATGCTAACAATCTCTATAGATCGCAATTTATTTATCGCCTAGATGAACGCAAGGTTTTGAAACTTCCAGTTAATGCGTTTCTCACTGTCTACGACCTGTTCAATTATACATACTCGCCCACTGCGCCCCCTGTTCTCTCAGGTATAGTACTTGCTCATTGGCTTAATGGCTATAGACATATCCCTATAGTCGGATGCTTTTACCTTCCTCCTCCTCCTCCTCCTCCCCCTCCTGGTGGTCCTCCTGGTGGTCCTCCTGGTGGCGGTGGTCCTCCTGGTGCTGGTGGTCCTCCTGGCCTTGCTCTATGAAACAGGAAACACGCGATAGTTTCATAGTCAAGTATATACAGGGCCACAGAAGGAACGGGTTGAAATTAATTATATTAGAGTGCTGCTGGAGCGAGAGAGCGATAAAGAGATGTATCTCATTGACCATATTACTTCGCGAAACTAGAATTTTTAACCTCCAGAATATTATTAATTCCTCATTATAATGACAAGAGCGACATTCAGCTCGGATTGCACAGCTTGTGTCCTAGAAACCTTTCGCCCAGCTGACAAAGCTCATAAAAATTTGCTGATAGTGTAAGTAAGAACGTTTAATGGTTTTTTAATACTGCTACAGAAGCTTTGGATTTATCTTTTGTTCGTGAGGGCTGACACATTTTACCATCGAGTAATCAGGTGTTTGATTTCAATGTAAATTTGAGTTGAAAATCATTAGTATTGTACTCCTTTCGAGCTCTCAATCATCTATGACAGCCCCTTCAGAATATGCCTACCCAGATGTTAGGGCTATGTGGAGAGCTCTGCATTCTGTGTCTCGTGTTTACTCACTCTTTATCAATTGATGCTATCCACTTATGGCTAGTATTTAGTACGCGGACTATCTAGTATTCAAGTTCCACTGTATTCTGATCTTCGGCCATGTTTGTAAAGTATGCCTGACAATCATCATAGGCCTGAGGAATCGGTCGGTCTCTGATTCTTTGGTTTTAAACAAGAAGGGCCGCAGTGCAATACGCATCGAACATATTTAAATCATGATCGAAGATATTGGCTTCGACAGGTATTCGTACAACCTCAAGACCTTCCTATTCGGCCAACCAACCAAGCGCTTAGTCGACTGAGCAGTCCCCCCAAGGTGTTGCTCTCCCGTGCTTCTTCCACCGGTCCTAGATTCGCTCCCGAACCGTACGTTTGGCGGCTGCTGCGAGTCGGATGGTCGGTTATCCCTAAGGTAACTTCCGGTTGAAGCTCGCTTATTTCTCGTGACATATTGCGTTAAGAAAATTTTGGTCTAGTGGAAAGAGTGGGGGATAATAGTATCATGAAGCTATGCAATAAAGGTTCAAAAGACTTGAGACTTGAGACTTGGGGATAATGGAATCCCATACCCCAACAACCAAGAAGATATCTTAGAAAAAAAACGATAGCCAATTGCCTTGGGTATACCAATGAAGTACAGGACTAGACAATCTATGAATAAAGCAAAGCGCAAACGGCAACAATAAAGACAAACATGGCTCATAGGTTAAACACCCCCCGATCAGACCTCCTTCCTATAAGTTTGTCAGTAAGTTCAGGTATTGAAATAGGGAAAATGACATACCAAGAGTAACCCGATTTCTCCACACCCGGCGTCTTGATGGCGTTCCGGTCTCCAAAGGGGTTGTCATCGTCATCTTCCTCTTCTGACTCGCTCTCGCTCTCGAAAATCTGGCGCGAGTGCTGCGATGAAGACGCAAGAGGAAGACTTTCCGGACGAGCTGGTCTTGGAGGCTTGGGAGGATTGATATTCAGGCCGGCAAGACCGTCGTGCACATCTTCATCGAGGCCAAGTCCATGTCTTTCCTTCCAATTACCTTCAAGGATATCATCCTCACTGTCACTGTCGTAGTCCACACTCTTGTCGAGTACCTCAAAAGCCATTAACGCCGTCACAAGCTCTTCGTTCGCATGAATAAGACCGCCCAAGAACTCTTCGCTCTCAATGTACTGGATATACCGAAGAATTTGATGGCGAAGTGACTTGCACTTATCGAAGCGGTTGATACACTCTGCATCTTCACTGACTCGGTGCGTCTCACGGTTCACGAGCTTGAGGGCGTTCAAGAGATCTGTGCTGGCAACAGAGGAAGCAGCAAGTGTCTGTAGAATTTCCGGACGTTCCTTCTCCAAGTTGAAGCCCTTGCTTCCCAAACTTCCCATGCTTATCGAGAGCTTCTTGTCCTTTCTGTCCTTCTTAGCCTTGATCTTTTGCTTTGGGCTGGTCAAGACTGTGGATGGGCCAGTACCAGCTGACACCGATACAACGTGACCCATTGGAGGCCCATTCGAGTTTGAGCCCTCTCGGAGGACCTTCGCCTTGGCTTGGTTCGCAGGCTGCTTGCGCTTCGGGAGTTGCTTGTACAACGCCGTGACCTTGGCCATACCAGGTGTGTCTTTAAAGGTCGCTGCCCATTGTCCAAAGATTTGCTTACATTTTTGCTTCACAAGAGGATCCGATACAGAGTCAGTACCTGCGATCCGAAGCCGCTCAAGAAGTGCCTCGTCTGCGAACTCGCGCAAGAAGCGGTCTCCAGCATTTTGAACCAGAAAGTCAAGAATGACAAGCGCACGGAGCTGACGATGAATATTGCCGTATTTTCTGCTTCAATTAGCTTGGGTCAAAAAGTTCTGTCAGTTATATTTAGACTCACAACTTCTTGCGTAAAGCCCGACTTGCTTCTGTCGGACCGCTGGCCTGAATGCGCACTACCTCCACCAAGTCGACAATACCACTGGAGTCTTCCACCTCATATTGCTCACTCGTGAGAACCTCCACCTGCACAGTCACCGCCGAGTATGGTTTCTGTTCGTAAACTGTTAGCGGTGCCGGGGCATTCTGGGGTCATTGCCGAGCGACTTACCGAAGATTGGAACATATTGATTCAGGAAAGCCGAATTCAAGTCCGATGCAGAAGCAGAACAGGAATTGATGTGTTCAAGTATAGCGGTGAGGAATCAAACAGTTCCACTTGTATGAATCAGCCCACGACCACAAACACCCCGCCTGCAATGTCGATATAGAACGGACCCCGCACGGTACTGTTTACAACGATCGGTGGGATTGGGGAGGTGACGAGAGCGCGATGGTGATATTTGGGAGGTGAGAAAGCTATATAAGAACAGTCCAAAGGTAATATCAGGCACCAAAAGCCAGCGCAACGGTTCGTAGCGCTTGCGACTGTTTCACGTGGTAATGTCGGTGACGTCGGAGGTCGCAGGAGGTCGCAGGAGGTCTTGGCATCCGTTTTTCGTCTAGCGGGCTGAGCAACAGAAGTTGAAGAGTATATCGACAGTAGGAATCGAATGGAAGTTGCAAATGGCACTTGACAGAGAAGAAACAGGGGAAACAGCCAAATTAACCTTATCGGCCCCTCGTGACTACTCCGGCCCAATGGGGTTAGCGCGGGGTTCGATGCCTGAGGGAACAAGCAGAAAGCGACGACACAGTTCTCTGAGGACTACCAAATAGCTCAATTTCGAGTGACAGTACATAACATCTAGTCTACTGTTCATGACGCATTCAATTGCAAGGGATCCATCCCCCCGTTCTTATTTGTTACGCGTCCTGTCCCGCTTGGTGGTCTGCTCCACCCTCGTCCTGGCCCTCAGTGTGGCTCTCACCCGCTCTCGTCTCTCCCTCCTTCTCCCCCACCTCTCCTCCAACCACACAATCATGTCCTACCAACAAGAACGTTATATTGCCGAACTGGCCGTCCAGCGGGCGTGCCTCCTGACCCAGAAGGTCTTCTTTGAGAAGGCCAAGGGTACCGTTTCCAAGGACGACAAGTCCCCCGTCACCATTGGCGACTTCGGAGCTCAGGCACTTATCATCTCAGCCATCCGCAAGAACTTCCCCAACGACGAAATTGTTGCCGAGGAGGAGGCCAGCTCCCTCCGTGAAGACAAGGACCTCAGCGCTGAGATCTGGCGCCTCGTTAAGGACATCAAGCTCGACGATGCGGAGAGCGACAACCTGCTCGGCGGCCCCCTGGCTAGTGAGCAGAGCATGCTGGACATCATTGATAACGGCAACAGTGCCGGTGGTCCCAAGGGCCGCATCTGGGCTCTTGACCCCATCGACGGTACCAAGGGCTTCCTCCGTGGCGGTCAGTACGCTGTCTGCCTCGGCTTGATGGTCGACGGCGACGTCAAGGTTGGTGCCATCGGTACCCCCAATCTCCCTGTTGATGACGCTGCTGCCCTCGATGCCAACACTGGCGCCCAGCAGTCTGAGACTGCCGGCAACGGTGTGCTCTTCTCCGCCATCCAGGGTGAGGGTGCCACTAGCCGCCCTCTGGCCAGCGGCGCTCTCGCTGCTAGCAAGCCCATCTCCATGCGCCCTGTTGCCAAAATCTCGGACGCCGTGTTCTGTGAGGGCGTTGAGGCTGCGCACTCCGCCCAGGGTGACAACGCCGCCGTCGCTGAGCTTCTCGGCATCACCGCCCCTAGTGTGCGACTGGACTCGCAGGCTAAGTACTGCTCGATTGCCCGCGGTGCCGGCGATATCTACCTGCGCCTCCCTGTCAAGAAGGACTACCAGGAGAAGATCTGGGATCACGCCGCTGGTGATCTGCTTGTGCGTGAGGCTGGTGGTCAGGTCACTGACATCTACGGCAACCGTTTGGACTTCAGCAAGGGCCGGACCTTGGCTGCCAACAAGGGTGTCGTTGCTTCCCCCAAGGCTTTGCAGGACCAGGTCATCGACGCTGTCAAGACCGTCTTGAAGCTGTAATGAAGTATATGAGGTTTAATCTGTCGTCTATTCACGGCATTTGGGCTCCTGGGGAGCAATCACGCTAGCTGCATCTGAAGTAGATTTGTGATACCATCGCTGTGGGAAATAAAAAGTACATATTGAGGATAAGAGTACAAAACACGGAACCAAGATAACACGTCCCGCGTAGTATAAAAAGTAGAGCGCTCCCAGACTATTTGATCTTCTTGGCCTTGAGCTTGATAGTCTCTCCATTGACGAAGATACCCTTACCCTTGTAAGGCTCGGGACGTCTCCAATCCCGAATCTCAGCCGCGAACTGGGTCACAATGCGCTTATCGACACCCTCAAGCAGAATTCGGGTAGGCTGCGGTGTGCTTGCGACAATTCCCTTGGGAATAGGAAGCTCAATGGGGTGGGAGAATCCGACCTTGAGGGAAACGAACTTTTGACCGGGGAAGGTGGCCTCGGCAGTAGTAGCAGTCTCCTCAATGGTGGCCCTGTAACCAACACCAACCATACTCAAGACACAGACGTGGCCTTCGGAGACACCGAGGATGTGGTTCTGGAGAAGTGCGCGAATGGTTCCTAAAGAGAATTACAAGCGTTAGGCTCAATTGACTTGTTGCGCAGACCGGGAATCAGGATGTGAAAAGAACAAAACATACCCCACATAGCACGCTGGTGAGGGACCGCCGCATCCAGGATAGACAAGGTAGCCTTCTGGCCAGCCTCATCGGGGGTCACAGTGACGAAAGAGGGAATGCTCAGGGACAGCTCGCCTAATCAGAACAATCAGTATCCTCTGAATAGCTTCTATCCAAAACAACACATACCCTTAGGTCCCTTGATCTCGGCCGCATACTTGGGAATATCCTTTCCGCGCGTCCGAATCAAAGATTTGGGAACGTCGACGAGCTTGAATGACACCTCTGGGGGGATGGAGATTGCGGCACCTCCGACTCGGGACTGCGCCGGGGACGTGGAGGAGAAAGCTCGGGCGGAGAATGCAGGGGCAAGGAAGACGGGCACTGAGCTGCGCTGGGAGGCTTCCCGGAATAGTTGCCGGGCACAGCGTTGGGGTATAGAGGCTGACATGGTTGCGTGTTGTTCGGGTGTTGCGTTGCTGGCGTTGCGGACTTTCTCGATTTTGTTGCGGATGGCTTGTGCCCGAAGGGGATTAGCGCGCACGTGACCATGTATATGGCTTTGGTCTGGCATCTTTCTGCGATTATCCTCTGTATATGAACATATTATTACTTAAATTATGCAGAGAATATTACTGTTGAAGGGTATTAGGGCTCTTTCTCGGGTGAATATCCGTGATTGATGTAAAACTCACTTGTCAACCACCCAAAAGGCGTTGTATAGCAGCAATTTGCCTAATAGACATCAGATTGGAAAGATTGACATCTGAGTTCAACTGAGTAAAGTTAGACTATCTTCGAGTATAAATCTACTAGATATAGCGGTTGGTTGAACAACATGGATTCAGCGTCTCACTTTTGAAGTGAGATTGTTTTTCTGCTTCTAGCAACCATCATCCGCTCTTCTCCATTCGCATCACCCTCAGGCGTTCGTTATAGACGAATCAGCTACCTGCAATAGATTCAATCCCAAGCATGATCTTGCCTGAAATCTATTTCTGCAATCAAATCTTGACAATTCACGCCCAATATGAAAGCAGGCTGGATCTTACAGCTGCTTTTCTATATTGTCTTGTCGCCCGCGAGCTCCAGTGAAGTGAGACCATCCTATAAAGGTCAGTACCCTAGTCAGAATATGAATTTTCAGTTACTCACGGATGAAGGTGATCTTCCGATTCTTCCTTCAATGCAACTGGACGTCGACGCGATCTCTCTCCTGGGCCCTCGAGCACGAAATCAAGACACAATCTTCAAAGAAGCAATCCAGCTTCTGGAATCCCTCAAATCATCACCATCGTGCAACCAGGCGGCGGTAAGGAAGCTGATAGTGTCGTGTCAGACACTCAGCGGCGACACACATCGTACGCCGACGGACAGCCCTGAGACTGTTGACCTCGTGCGGTCAGTCTACGCAGCTCGACTAGCATTATGTGAGATCGAGAGTGCCGGTACCACAATCCCACCGTCATGTCTTCCTATTGTTACATCTTCTACTCCCCAGAAAGGTCGGTTCGGATTCGTGTCTCGGCACAAGTCTCGTGATAATCCCTCAGATGACATGCCAAAGGAGGTGCTGGAGCAATGTCTCCGGGCACTCGAGTCACGACCTCAATGGTGGACTTCATACAGCAACAGTCGGCAGAATGCCTTCATCATATGCCAAGCCTCACGAATCGAGATAGAGAAGGAGGAGCTCCTTGAGCTGCATCGATCCATTGCGAAAAGTAGTCTAAAACTCAACAACGGTATCCGCAACGCTTTGCGAGATGCAGCGGCGCAGTCTGAACAACAGCAACTGTTTATGCATGCTGTTGAGGCACTGCAAGAGAAAACTGTGACGGGCATGGAACAGGCAGATTCATTGTTTCAACGGACTTTCGGTAACTTCCTTCGAGAGATTGAGCTAGGGGTCGGAGTTCTCGAAGCCAGTATATCTTCGGCTTTTCTCAGTTTACGAAAGGAGACGGGGAGTCTTGAAGAGGTGAGCCTCGAAGTTTCAAGCGTGCCGATTTGCTGAGGTGACACTGACCATGGATAAGAACATTCACAATGTCTCAAGCCAAGTGGGCGCCCTTCAACAAGCGCTTCAAGAAGTTCACGAAGATGCTCTTACTAGAAGCCAAGAGGTGGCACTAGTACAAGAGAGCAACACGGCGGCTCATGCCAATCTTGCAGCCTCTCTACATTTTTCACTCGAGGCACTCTTGGATTCCGACATGGTGAAGGTATACAGAGGAATGCAAAAGTTTGATGCTGCTATGGTATTTCTTTCAGACCCTTTTGGTGGGAGACTACTGACACTAACGGATACTTCAGGAATGGCTGACAAGCCGGATGAATATGATTCTCGAACAAGAGCTTCGAATGAACGAGGTAAGATACCACCCTTGTATGTCCCCGATCACCTGCTGACTTTGGAAGCGACTTCAAAATATGGAGACGTCCATGTATCAATCTGAGTTGAAAGCGACTGAACTCAAAACTGCCCAAGAACAACAAACCGAAGCACTAGCTGCGCAATCCCGCGCTCAAGAGACGATCCAATTCCACGCACAGGTCTCACAGGCTCTTATCAAAAATACCAACATCGCAGCTGCCAACCTGCAAAGCATTATTGACGACGCAACTAGAAAATATAAAAACAGTCCCATATTCCACGTTGGGGGTTATTCCGCGTGGTCTCTTTGCGGTGTTCTTCTTTTGGTCATCGCGGCCCAAAACCTCAAGATTGCAATATTCCTTCTAGCTTTGATTCTCGGTAAGTTTTTCTCTTTCTAGATTTCCAAATTGCGTCTTCAAATTCCTAACACATTATATAGCGCACTCCATGACTTTGACAATTTCTTCTTTCTAGCCATACCACGGACATCATTTCCCATTTTGACGACTTTGATACCTCGTCTTTCTTTTCTTTTGCAGGCAATTCTTTCATTCCATATGTTCGTTTCTAGTCATCTTCAATTATTGAAGGCTTCGCATTATGACTATTGCATTCTAGGGAATAGATTACAATGGCAATATATTCTACGCCATCAACCTCAATAAAACAGCTTATGGGTGACAGCTACAACCATCTCCGATACGATGTAATTCAAATCGACCTTTCTGAGCGCCGTATTTGTTAGGATTTCTTGGCTTCGACAATCACTTATATCTAGCTCTAAGCAACATAAAAGCGAGTTATAGTCAAGGCACAAGCCCTGAAATGGCTTAGCGCCGGCTGCACGGGGATAAAGTTTAGGTCTGCGGGTATAAGTGGGACGGATGAAGCCAATAAAAAGGTGTCAATGCCGTAATTTCAAAGTGATATCAAAATAACGATAAAATGAACATTGTGTGATCGAAACTATGGGCTAACAATAATAATTTCGCTTCAGGGTATCAAGAGAAAACATAGAGAGACTCGAAGAGAGCGTATATGTCAGATCGGTAGCTTGATAGCCTTGTTCAAGCCTCTATCGCATATATTTTGGGAGGAACAGTCATTCCAGAACTCCCAATCCTATTTATTAAATGTCGATCATGTCAATCAAAAGACCATATCTCATTCAGTCATGTCGTCTGAGCTCAACGCGCCCAATCCGTTCACGACCAGGCCGTAAGCTTAACTCCAACCAGCGGCCATGAAAATCGACCATAAAATAAAGCCTAAGCAACTTTCTTCATCGTGCATGCCGTGGTGAGGAATATGAGGCCTTATTTATTTATTTTCGAGCCTCTACGGAGTCCCAACGCTGCACACCGCGAGCACTGCCCTGTCGGGCTGGGGTCTGGCTGGCATTTTGATCAGCCCAACACAATGCGTTTGTGCCAGTTGTATCGTCACATCGAGTATATACAAAGAGAAATCCTCTCGAGGGTATCATATTGAGAATCTCTAGTAATGCTTAACGATCTCAATTTTCCTCACCTTCGTCTGCATCAGCCATGGAGACATCCTCGGCCCCAACGTCCGTAACAGCGATACCGGCCGCGGCGGCCTTTTCCTCTCTGGCTTTCTGTCGGCGCTTAATCTTCCTCGCGTGGTTCTTCCGGTTTCGCTTCTCGGCTTCCGACTCTTTAGCAACCTGTGCAGCAACAACACGCTTGCGCAATTGAACTCGACGCTTCTTGCCAGGCTTCTTGCGGGTGAGTGGGCTTTTTGAGATAGGTGCACCTTCAATTACATATACCGGAGCGCTACCAGCCGGTCGTGGCAATTTCGTCTGATGGCGTTTTAGATGGATCACTCGCCAGGGGAGATGACAGCCAGGCTATATTTGAGGTTAGCGACTGATATAGCAAAGTCCAGTGGGACAGAATCCACTTACCCAGGCTTGTGACTGGGCCCATGTTAGCATGTGCTCTCCTGTGACGGCCATATTCTCGAATTGCTGCTTCTTCTCGGTGATGGCATCCTCATCTTCAGATGAAATTTCTATATCGCGTCTACCAAGCAGGGTAGGCGTGGAGAAGTAATAGTTCCAGTCGCGGGAAGCTTTCAAAAATCGTCCCTCAGAGACTCCCGCTCCCGGTGAGGGTGACCGCAATCGAATGCGCAACTTTTGTGTGACTGTGGAGGCCTGGTCTTCAGGTTCTGCGCCTGCCTTTTTTGATTTTCCCGTTGAATTGGCTTCGGTGTCCTTCTCGGCCACATTTTCTGTCGATTTTGTGGGGGCACTGAACAGTCGGAATTCGAATTCTTGTTCCTCCTCGTCGTCCTCCGGCTGTACAGGGTCGTTATCCTGTGTAGCTGTATCTTGCACAGCAATCAATTCATCGAGATTGAGTAGTTTTCCCAGGCGGGCTCGCGCATCTTGTGCCTCAGCATCGTCTGGTGCGGGTGACGGTTCGCGGGATGACACTGGAGATTGCATTTCATCGCGCCGGATGCTGGACCAAATTAGCTACACGTTCCGTCCGATCCCAGGACATAATTTTCAACTTCATACCGCTTCGCATTTGGTAGATCAAACATTGTGGGTTGTGAGGTAGAGAGGTTGCGAAAGGAAAAACGGAGTTTCCACCGCCTCCGCCGTTCTGCGGCCTTATCGATGACATGGCACGGACCCCAAGCCTGACTTCAGACCTCAACGCCCGATCATTCTCTGCTTAACTTTCTATTCCTCCATTTTGCTTCATTTACACTTTTGCATATTCCCACACTCCTTAGATCGGCACTCCCTCTTCCAGCCGCTCCACACGTTCTGTCTCCCACGCGATCATTGGCACGATTGATGCCTCGTGCCCTTCGCATCGTGCAATACGACAGCCTGCAAACTCCCCAGCTCCGATCCAGATCTCTTTAAATGGGTGTCTGTGCCTCTTGCCTTGGCGGAAATCGCCATGAGTCTCCTGAGGTGAGTTTCGATTCCACCGTCTACCGCCAACTTCATGGCGCATTACCTCGGCATCATGCGCGATGCATGGGACTCCTGTCAAAATAGACCACTTTTCTAACATTGCCTTTTAGCCCGAGTCATCTCGTCTGCTCGACGACGACCCTTATCAAGCCGGTTATGGCTACGGGGCGCTCAACCACGCACAGCAGACTAGCCAACCGGATCCGGAATACGTGAGGCGCGAGAGGGAGGCCTTGGATTCTATCTGCCAACGAACTTCAGAGTGAGTGTATACCTGCTGCGGAGATCATGGCATTTTGATTTGTGGCAACCATGCATATATTGATTATGGCTTCCGCTAACCTATCCCCAGCTCGGTAATTGATATTTGGTCCCTTCAACCTCAACCACATCTCCAACCTCAAGCAACCCTCCACACACCCATGTCTGCATCTCCGGCCCAGTCACAGAAAGGCGACTCTACAATCATCGCCTCTGCATCTCGCTCAACTTCAAGCCGTCCTTCCTCCGGCGCCGACGGCAATGTACCCAAACACTGGGGTGAAGTGATCGTCAATCCAAACAAGAAGCGCTCCCGACCCGACATGAAGGCCGATATCAAGGTTAAGCATGATGTATTCGGGGTCTTGAACGTCAACTAGGTGCCTCATGCGCTACCGCTAAATATTGACGATGACGACTGACACGACCCAAAAAACGCTGTGTGGTCGATGTCATACAATCAAGGGTACCGGAAGACCCTTATCTTTTCTCTCTATGCTTTGTTTGCGCTATTCTTGGGGGGATTTTGTTCTTTGCATGGATCGCAGGTCGACTGTTTTCGCACATACATAGCTATTCCTTCTTGTTCCCTCTTTTTTCTGGTCTGTTAATACCCAGTGGCGCAGACTATCTCCTTTGTCAAACCTTTCGTCATTTTTTTATTTTCTGCTTGTGGGCGCGATTGCAAACATGTTTGTGATTTTCATGTTAGTGTTTGTTTTTATATCATCTTGTTAGATATGCACGTCTTGTTTGTATACTTCATTTTTTTCCCGCTTATCTTTTCATAGCATAGAACACAAATTGAAGGTACCTTCGCGGGTCGTTCTCTACATCTTGCCTTATACTGGCGTCGTGATTAGATCTGACCATAGAGATGGAAAAGATATTATCTTTCGATTAAGTTCATGCTACTAATTGGAAATGACTAGATGTTGCGACGGTAAATGAAAATGATGCGCACTCCCATGTCCACAAAGAGATCGCATATGAGCTTATTCAACCATGACTCCGACCACAACCATCGCAAATGCTCAAGTACATCAAATTCAATAAGGGTAGAAGTAGAAATCGAGAAAGAGGGGGGGGGGAAACCTATTGAAAATGAACAATAACCTCCATTGAAAAAAAAACGCCCGCTGATCCGGTTCCATAGAGGGATAGAGGTATAGATGTGAAATGGGTGATGCGAAATCATCATACCAACCCATTCTTTGAGTTGAATCAATCATAGTCCTGTAAATTGATCAAACATCATCCATCGTACCGGCTGGCTCTTCGCCGCCAGACTCATAGCTGCCAGCTGAACTCAGCTCGTCTTCAGATTCGGTGTCTTCGCCCGCCTCGTCTACGGCTTCCTTGCTGGCATACTTGGCAACATATTCTGCGAAAATTAGAACCGATAAACAAAGTACGAGATGTTATCTCATGGGGACTTACCCTTGACCTTTGCCTCGTACGCCTTGGGTTCCCGCATCATGAGTGCCGCGGCCTCGCCGTTGAGCGGGTCTGATGGGTTCGGGTAGCGGAGAAGCTGAGGAAGGAACACCTCAAAGATGTTCAGCATGTCATACATGGGTGACCATGTTTGGTTGATGACATCAAGGCAGACTGATCCGGACCTAATTTGGAAAAGAGAATGTTAGCTTCTGGGCGGCTGATGTTGTCCTCGTGTAGCCTTGACTTACAGCTCATCAATATTTGGGTGGAAAATCCGATTGACGAACCCAATACTGGGGCTCTTGTATGGGTACTGATCCGGTAGTTCGACGTGAATCTTCCAGTGGCCTCCGGTGAATGGTGCTGGAATATTTAGCATGATGTGATTCTGGTTTGGCATGGCAAAACATACTCTCTTCTGGTCCCTTGAAACGGACATAGAATTCTTGCCTATTCGCAAACATTAGTATCACAATATCTCAACTGTATCAGTACAGGAAATAGTGGGAAAATACACTAGATTTCAACGTCAGTAAATTGATATATATTGTCGCGAGAATGAATACATACTATTGTCGTTGACCAGGGTGACTTCGTAGTCACTCATCAGCCTAAATTTCCTGTTAGTTGTGTATTCCGGCCAAATTGCACGCTGGGGGTTATTGAAGGGATTCAAAAGGCGGCGGCGAATTTAGAATAGGGAGGAATTTCTCGACCATACATCCTAGCGAAAGGTTAGCGATCACAAGAGAAACATAACTCTCAACAAGGGATGTAATACTTCATGACCTAAAAGCAAAGGAAACGCAAAAGTTAGCATTGTTGGGGACCATGATGGCTTATCGGAATCGCTGCGGCATAACTTACATCAGTCTCAATTCTGCGCTTCGGGCTACTCATGTTGGCGATATGGCAGGAAAACAGCTGAGGGATATGGGTATGGTTTCGATGATCAAAGTTGAGATGCTGTTCGGCAGCTAGAGGTATGTCGGGGCCTCTTGTTCAGCAAGCAGATATTCCCGCAATCGGAGCGGGGAAGCAATTGGCGGGGCAGGTGATCGAAGGTGCTACGAGAGATCGGACAGATCGCGGGTGAACGTGGAGGTGAACGTAAAGACGAAGTAATATGAAGATTAAGAAGCCAAAAAGAGCTTGAAATGGGGTTTGAAAGTTAGAACTAAGAGAGAGAGGTCGGAAAAGCGAGGAGTCCTGGGGATGATGCCTAGATGAGTCAGCGTCTTGCAGCCCAAACCATGGAACAATCACCGATCCGCTCATTGAGTACTTCGTTGCCTGTCTTTGTTTATGTTGCTCATGGGTATCTAATAGTAGATCTATGGGCCTGTCATTGTCAATCTTATATGCTTAGACCTTGTGTCAGCACTTCAATAATAGCTGGCGCTGCGTTATAGCGACATATCAGGAATATGATATCGTCGATCGAGATAACCCCCTTCCTATCTTAGGGCAACAACTCTCAGCTTATCCATGAAATGCAATCACATGTAAGCACTATGCCAGTGATGTGCTTATATCACGAATCAAAAGTAGTATACTGATGTGAGTTGCACATAGCCGCTGAGGGTATGACGTGAGTATAACGTTAGACTTTTTCAGTAGTTCACGTAGATTGGCTCTAGCTAGCAACATGATCGATGACGAAGAAGATATATTGCACACCTGGGCAGGCTCTCTTAATGCTCATGCTATCATTAATAAAACATGCTCAGTTCGACCCTAACCATTCTTAAGTCTGTTTGATTAGTTTGATGGAGAACAAGTAACAGTCAATACCATAACGGCTATGTAAAGGCTTTCTTTTAGTCAAAGCAAGAACTTGAGTCAAGGACTCAGGTTTCGTAATTTGATCTCACTAATTTAATCAATCAAGCCTGAAATGTCTCTAAGCTCCAAAAAGCTCAGCCAGGGGCCACTTTCGTTGCTTCCTTCAGATGGGATGTCAATGCGTTACACTTAATAATTTTGCAGGCTGGTTCGAGAGTCAAGAAGTCGAATCAACTAACAAAGATCGGTGATATTATCTGTGTGACTAGGACGCAGATGGTTATAGTGCCCTAGATGTCCCCGTCGTAATTATATTGTTTCCCAAATGCGCTAAATACCCTAGAAATTTGAATCCTGTTTCTAGATAGAGTTGGCTACAAGTAACATAACAATTAATGATGAAGGTTGAATGAATCAAATGTGTCTCATGATATAAATTATACTTCTCTGGTACATCTAAAGGTCGACCCAACCAACTCAGCACTCAGTGTTGCTCCTCAGCTGGCAGACAAATCTTCACTGCACCCTCCGCCAAGGCCTGATTCTGAGCATTCTTGTTTGCAATATAAGAAGTAATATACTCCGGCACATCTGAGACCTTGCCATCGCCACTTGGAACAGGAGTCCCAAAGGTCTCCCAGACAGGAACAACACCAGTCCAAACACTATTGGTGACCTGCTCGTTATCATAATCCTTACGCTCATCAGAAACACCACCGTCACGGATCTTGCCACTGCCATCAGCAATCTTTACCTTGAGAATAACAGTAGACGACATTTCCGCACGGTCAGGCGGCACACGCGAGTGATCCCATCGATCCTCAAGAACTGAGTTTGTAATAATCTTCATTGCCCAGAGTTTCTCCTCTTCATCGGTGACAAGGCTGGCATAGCCGTGTAAGATAGCAGAGCGGTAATTGTAGCTGTGAGAGTTGGGCGTGAGTGACAAAATCAGCCCGTCTACTTTGCTGGTCGCCACGCAGATGGGCAGGCCCTCGCCTCCGCTGTTGCGTGCCAGATTCATGATGCGCGAGCTGACATATCCATGGAGATAGCATTCAAGGGGCTCGTCGATGCTCGCTGAAGGGTACTCAAATGAGCCCATTTGCCCGATCATTGGGATGATGGCGGGGAACGGGTCCTCGGGGCCTGGGTTGAATGATACATGGAGGACTTGGGAATCGTTGATGATTTTGTGAATTGCGCCCAAGTCATATGTGGCTGTGTAGATGGTGAATCTTGATCTTTTGGGGAAGACTTCTGTAGTTATGCATACCTCGATGTTTATATCTGTTGGCTGTGTTGGACACGCCCTTGGGGTAAGTCAATGTTCGTCCCATTGTATGTGTGGATTTAAAAGTAAGCTGTAACTGAGAATAAGTAAGAGAGACAGAGAATTAACAAGCATTTAAGTAGATGGACCAGATGAGTCGAGGTAAGTGACCCGGTCAACGGCGTATTCCTTCAACCCGTTATAGCAGGTCCATCCGCGTAAACTTTGCCTGCTAAGGTTAGAGTGATATTGAATCTGCGCACAGATGATAAAACAGCCAGACAAATGCAGACAAATGTAACAGGGCGTGGCAGCAAGTAAAGCAAGAGAACCTTGGAAGATGCCAAACGCATCCGAGGTGATTGGCCCACACCGCCGACCAGCAATAAACCTGACGATAACAACTTCTGTCTCTTATCATTCACCTTCAGCATGGCGTGCAGGTCTCTGGTTCGATGCGCTGTCCGCTTGCGCCCAGCGCGGCCTTCAGTGGCTCTGAGTCAATCATTGCGTCAACTCCCTCGATATAATGTGCCTCGGTCCTACGCTACTTATCTCGCCGCCGCGGACCTCAAATTCGGGCAACCATTGCATGAGACGCATCCCCATCTGCTCAGTCTGGGCGAACGTATGTGATTGAATACGGATTGACTGTCATTGATCTCTGGTAATTTTAGCTAATTGGCATCCATCTAGTTACGCCTGGAATCACCGCCCTAGAATATGCGCAACGTCGATCGCGACTCGCCAACAAACTACCGAAAGGAGCAATTGCGGTGCTAGCTGCTTCTGAGGTCAAATACCGTGCTCAGGGGATCTTCACTGAATACCGACAAGATTCAAATTTCTTCTACTTGACGGGTAGGTTCCCCTCCGAGTGGTCGTGTGACGTGGGACGACAAGCTAAATGTTGATGCAACACAGGGTTCAACGAACCAAATGCACTGGCGATTATCGGTAACGACGGCTCCGGCGACAACCATATCTTCCATCTATATGTTCGGGAAAAGGATCCCCGGGCTGAGCTCTGGGATGGCGCACGTTCCGGCACCCAGGCGGCCGTGGATGTTTTCAATGCGGACGAGGTGCGCAAAACACGGAAAGGGTTCATGGAGCATCTGGCTGATAGCAGAACAGACAGGAAATATTGAACGAATTGGCGACATCCTCCCAGACATCGTTTCGGGAGCCACCGAGATTTACTCGGACATCCCCTCCCTCGACAATGCACGATCAAGTTTGAACCGCTACTTGTACGGACCTACAGTCGCTTCGGAGAAGCTCAAAAAAGTTGTTGATTACCGTCGGGTTAAACCTCTGAAGCCCATTCTCAATGAGATGAGAGCCACCAAGAGCGAGAGCGAGGTTGTACAGATGCGTCGCTTAGGACAGGCTTCGGGACGGGCTTTCACCGAGGCTATGCGCCAAACATTTGAATATGAGAAGGATCTTCATTCCTTCTTGGAGTATCAATTCAAGGTGAATGGGGCTGAGGGGAACGCTTTTGTTCCTGTTGTCGCAGGCGGCCAGGTAAGTACGGCCTTTGCTTCCAACGGGCCAGCATTGACGAGAATAGAACGCTCTGGCTATTCACTATACCCGAAATGACGATGTATTGAAGTTTGTGCTTCTTCGCTCCACTGTGCGAGTCTGTGCTTACATTGAATGTTAGGGATGGCGATTTGGTTCTTGTTGACGGTGGCGGCGTGAGTCTCCAACACAAATTTTCTTTGCCGCTTCAAATTCTGATTTATCACAGGAATGGGGAACTTATATCTCTGACATCACCAGAACATGGCCGGTAAACGGCAAGTTTACTGCTCCTCAACGGGATTTGTACAACGCAGTACTCAAGGTGCACCGGAGCTGTATCTCGCTCTGCCGCGAGACCTCCAACCTCTCTCTGGACAAACTGCATGGCATCGCCGAGAATGGATTGAAGGATGAGCTGAAGTCTCTCGGTTTCGATCTTTCTGGAAATGTAAGCACCTGGACTCATTTTGTCTGAGACATCCACTCACTATGACCAGGCAATGAACACTCTATTCCCTCACCACCTGGGCCATTATGTTGGTCTGGACGTCCATGACTGCCCTGGATACTCCAGAGGCTACAACCTGAAGGCAGGTCAATGTATAACTATTGAGCCGTTCGTACCCCTAGCATCTCCATCTCCACATTCTGAGACAAGCTAATTCACACTAGGGGTATTTATGTTCCTGACGATGAGCGATGGCCCGCTCACTTCCGTGGGATCGGCATTCGGATCGAAGACAGTGTTTGTGTCGGAGATGAACACCCGATTGTCTTAACCCCGGAGGCTGTCAAAGAGGTAGATTTCGCATGATCCCTTTCATCTGCTGTTTGCTAACCGTTTGTACTAGGTTGAGGACATTGAGGCTCTACGCAGCTAGGTGTATAGTAGTCAGAACCCTTCCAATATTCATGTACAATAGCCCTCAAGACTTCAAATTGGATGTTTTGAGGCCCCTTTATTTTAATATAAACTATAAACTCCACATGTTTGACCTATCCTTGCCTACCTTAGATTACTTGGTGGTGGCTGGACTGTTGTTTTGGGGCTGACTGGGGGCTGGTCTGGGGGAGGTTGGACACGATTAGCAGGAGGCTTATGTTTAAGGGATTCCAGGTATTCAAGAAGATTGCCATATGAGAGAATGAACCAGAGAATGAAGTAAAAGAACAAAAGAAGGCCAAAAGAATCCTGGTCGCGGTCAAGGAATGTAGTGTTGATGTTCATGCTTCGCGCGACGCCGTTGGTTGTCGGGCCTCCGCCCAAAACAAACTGAGCTCCACACCACACGACTTGCTTTGCTCTTCTTTCTTTCTCTTCCTTCAGGTCTTCCACCTCGTCTTTCTCTTCACTACACACTTGGTTTGACCACTACAACTTGTTGCTCACTACTTAGACCACTTCTGCATTGTTTCTGGTGATACAATGTCCCTCTAATTCCGTCCAACATCGGCAAGACGTGTAGCACGTCGCGTGCTCTTCGAGTACCCCTCTTCCTCTATTAAGCCCTGCCAGTCTACAGTGACTTCCATACGTGCCCTCAATCGTGGGAACCTCTTCCCCGATGGCTGCTGTATTCGTACCTCCCTCGCCGCGAACCTCCCTGACCATGGCGACTCGCCGCCCACTCGCCAACGTGCCGAATGCAACAAATTCTCCACATAGGTCAGGTCCCGTACCAGCCAAGCGATCCAGGTCTACACAGATGGAGATGCCATATGGCCAGCCACCACCGAAGAAGCAGGTCATGGAAGCTATAGAGAATGATGGACGCTCCCCTAGTCGAAGCAGGTCGACTACTGCTCAAAATACCGACTCGAAACTGTTTGCGCGACGGTCCAACAACGTTGCTCCTAGTGCTTTCGAGAAGAAGCTTGTTGCAGCTCGCGAAAAAGAACGTCAGCCGGTGGTCAGGACTGTCAAGACAGAAAAGACTTCCGCGGATACCATGGATACCATTAGACAGTGGCAGAGACATTACCGAAAGGCATTCCCTCAGTTTGTTTTTTACTTTGACAGTATCCCTGAGGATGTTCGTCGGAAGTTCTCTCGCCAGGTCATCGCTCTCGGCGCTGTAAGTTTGAGATTCCCATTCTCAATTGTGGCGTTTTCTTGAACTTGACGACATTGCACTTTGATTGTCTAATTGCCTCATTGTTTTTCCTGTTACTGACAACTATAACTATAGCGTGAGGAGAAGTTCTTTTCACGTCTCGTAACGCATGTTGTTACATCCCGTGCTATCCCACCCGAGTCTACAAGCCCAACCGAAACCGAAACTACCCCCGACACAACGAATGGAGATGGAAATATGCAAACAGTCAACCCTTCAATGCTGGAGCGGAATGGAGACACACACCTGCATATGTCCTTGAAAACAGACCCTCGCCGCGACCAAGGAACCATGGATGTTCTTCAGAGAGCTCGGCAAATGGGCATGAAGATTTGGGCCCTGGAGAAACTTCAACGCATGATCACCACCATCAATGACAGCGATATTGGTGCTCAGGCTGATGCCGCTTCACGGAGCAAAGTTGCTGGTGGAAATGCCGCCAATGGAAAGGGCGAGAATGACCTTTCTCGTGTCCTTCGACAAGAATTACTTAATGGACCGTCCGATCGTGATCCATTGTCGTCAATGGAGATGCTGATGTTCAAGGGTCCATTTGTCTATATTCACGATATGAACGAAAAGACAAAGCCCGTTTTGGTCCGGGAATATTCCCGGGTTGCCCGTCGACAAGACGGTTCCTGGCCCCAATTCAGAAGTGCCCCCTGGGCAAGTGTCCTTTCATTGATGAACCCCCAAGCAGAAAGGAATATGACCGACATCGTTTGCGGCAACTTCAAAAAGAGAAGAAGGCCGCTCTCCACAACACTGATGGAAACCGTGAAGCCAAGCCGAAAACAATTGCCCCTGCTCCCCAAGTTCAAGACTCGAAAGTAGTCACCGAAGTCGCCAGGTCCAAACCCGCAGAGAATGAACAGCGCATCTCCCCTCCCGCTCAAACAGAATCCCAGAAGCCTTCATTTGATGAAAACAACGAAAGAAAGAGCTCGGAGAGCTTCATCCCGCCTCATTTCCCTCGCACCGGACCTTTTTATACTGGCCGCGAGCCGGCCGCTTCAGGCGTTCAGCCGTCTAACATAACCTCCGCCATTCGCTCCCAGATGATCTCTTCCACTGCCGCGGCGCCTGGTGCGAAGGCTGGTCTCAGCAAGGAGGTTCATGGCCTCAAGCGCAAGGTACTCGAGAAGGGCACGGGATCAATGGCTGCTCCCCAGCGGCGCGAGGGATCTGCCCCTGTGCATTGTAAGAGTATGAACCCTCCTGGACGATCCAATCTTCGCCATGAAGATGATGGAAACCAGTCCGAAGTTGCTGGCTCCAAACGCCAACGAGAGGAAAAAGAGCAGCAACGGAAGACAGAGCGACGCAGAGACCCTAAGCCTGGCTACTGTGAGAACTGCAGGGACAAGTTTGATGACTTTGAAGAGGTATGGAGTCACAATTTCTTACCTTTGTCAATCATATACTAACTCTCTTTCAGCACACTCTAACAAGAAAACATCGTCGCTTTGCCGCAAACTCCACAAACTGGGCTGAACTTGACGCGTTACTCTTTGAAATCCAACGTCCTCTCAAGGACAAGCACGAATATGATGAATAGATCTGGGGCTTATCATCGCCCCCCATGATTTCTTTAGATGTCCACCTCCGTCGGACACTTGCATCCTGACAGTGTTCGAGATCTACAGTTATCTTTCTTCTGCCACTTGCACTTTTTCTTTCCGCCCGTCATGCTCGATTTGGATCTCAACCTCGCATAATCATACCCTCGGCATCGACGCATATGCATATGGTGGCGTTTTTTCCTCCTTTCACTTTTTACTTTTGCATCAGCACTTCTAGGAGCCAGTGTCAACAAACACTGTTGTCTCCTTTTGATCTCGACTGAGATTGTCCACTCATTTGGCATTTTCACTTCTTTTCACTGTATTGAATATCTCATTTTACGTCAACATCCCCTTCGACGCGCGACTCAACCGTATTCCCAGACGACGAGCATTCTGGACTAAATCAATCACCATCCGAAAAGCCGCACCCCAGCTCACGATGCAGTCCCTGTCGCCTCTCCCCTGTGGCCAGACGTGATATAGCGAAGGTATAATCGACGATCCAGCATGAAGTCAAGCAGCCATCCGCTTTGCATTGCCCTCCATGCAACATCATTATCCCCGATTTTGGTCCCACGGGGCCATATTTTTTGAACGTCAGATTCATTCTCTTATGTCTCTCCCATTCCATTTGTGGAGTCCATTTCCATTTCCTTTTCGACGGCTGAGGCTTGTTGCCCAGCGCAGACGGCGGCAGAGTCTCGCTGAGACTTTTCCTTTCTCGTGACATTACTTACTTGAATACCGCATTTATTCCGATGATCTGTATGCAGTTTGTATCGTGCTAATTGAATTGTGCCCTACTATTCCCTCCACTGTACACACTGTACACTAGCAGCATAGAGTAACTTATAAGCTGTAGAGTATAACGTTATTTGTAGTTACCCCCCACTTCCCAAAGCGGCAATCACCTCGGCCAGACGCAATCAGAAGGCGGTGACTCGCCTGTCAGGGCGGTGAAAGTAACGAGAGTAAAATACGCCCGAGCTCAATGAGCTTCGTTCATCTATTACAGCTCGAATCCCTACAAATTTCTGCAATAACATAAAATCCATTCTGCTAGACGTTCATGACAAGCTGCGATACGTTATATCAGAAGTTCCAACGTTAACACAAAATCAAACTCAACGCCCTACGCCCTGCAGCTCGCCCCGCAATTCTCGGTACTCGGTGCATGTAATCATCGGCAGAACGTATCAGAAGATCTTCAACTTCAGATTTTCTGGAGATGCTCCCGTCTACGCCGCATAACCCAGCACGTACACTCGGACGGATGGAATAATTGATCAAATCATTCTAGCCGTGATATCCGAGAGACACCTTTATATACAGCTCCTTCTTTCCCCCCCTTTGTTTCGTTGCTGGATTGTGAAGGGTACTTTGGTTCATTGAGATTGTTGCTGTGAGGTCATTGCCACAGCTCACAACTCACAAACAGCTTTGGATAGCGACCAAAGACCACTTTTCCTTTCTTGATCTCTAATCGGGAGGCAGACTTTGTTTTGAATTTGCATCTCTGAACAATTAAATCACTCCGCGTCACTCCGATCACATTTCACGACAGATATCATGGCTGCACCGGGCCCTGCGCTGCGTCGCACAGCGTTGGCATCTTCGACCTTTATCCGGATGAGATGCCTTGCTGGTGCACGAACTCAGATCTCGAATAATACTCTCACTTGTCGCTGTACCTCCCCATCCTCGATCTCGACTTCACACTCTTTCTCGCAAATCCGATATAGTTCCTATTCTTCCCCGACACCGACACCAAGTGCCAACGGGAAAGCGCGCAAGAAGGTCACGATCCAAACGTTGCAGAATCTTTATAAGAAGGGCGAGCCAATTGCCATGCTGACGGCGCATGACTTCCCCAGCGCTCATGTCGCTGATGTGTCGGGGATGGATATGGTTTTGGTTGGGGATAGCTTGGGCATGGTGGCGTTGGGACTGGATAATACTACCGAGGTCGTAATGGAAGAGATGATATTGCACTGTCGGAGCGTGGTCCGTGGAGCGAAGAGTGCATTTATTGTGAGTTTATGAATTTGCTGGCTGGTGTGGTATGTATGAACTGACGAGTATCATTTGATAGGTTGGGGATCTGCCCATGGGTTCATATGAGGTATCTCCGGAGCAAGCTATTGAGTCGTCATTGCGCTTGATTAAAGAAGGGCGTGTGCATGGCGTGAAGATTGAAGGTGGGGAGGAATTAGCGCCCACTATCAAACGGATCACACAGGCCGGCGTACCTGTCGTGGGTCATGTTGGTCTGACGCCCCAGCGACAAAATGCTCTCGGTGGATTCCGGGTTCAGGGAAAGACAAAATCCAGCGCTTTGAAACTGTTGGATGACGCCGTGGCGATGCAAGAGGCGGGTGCATTCATGCTTGTGCTTGAAGCTATGCCCGCAGCAGTCGCAGCCCTCATCACAGAAAAGCTCAGCATCCCGACCATTGGTATTGGTGCCGGCAATGGCTGCTCAGGTCAAGTTCTCGTGCAAGTCGACATGACTGGTAATTTCGAACCCGGTCGGTTTATCCCCAAGTTCGTCAAGCCCTTTGCCAATGTTTGGGCCGAGGCTGCGCGCGGGATCACACAATACCGCGACGAAGTTAAGAGCCGTGCGTTCCCGTCGGAGGAATACACATATCCCATCCCGAAAGAGGAGCTCGCTGGGTTCCAAAAATCCGTGGACGAACGCTACCAGAAAGAATGATTGCGTTCATCATTCCTCATATCACCATCAACATCTCTTGCATATTTCTGTATTAAGCATCATCATCTGTACATAAAGTCATTTCATTCATCAGTCCTGTGAGGGCAGGCTATGATAAAACCTGCTCAGCCAAACGCCGGGGTCATTGAATAAGCGACAATCAATTGATCCTCCGTTTTGAAACACTAAAATAAAGAGATTATTATGTATTAGTTATGGCCTCGGTAGACGTTAGTAGGAAAACACTTGGTTGAACTCACCCTCCACAAGCCACCCATCCCCTCATCCAACCCGGGCGCAAAGACACTGTTGACATAACAAAAAACAGAATCTGTATCCTTGCAGTCAAGCTTCTTGCGCAGGAACTTGACCACTGTTTCAAATTTCTGTGATGCGCTGACCTTGAACACCCGATTCTTCAGAATGGGAGCTGACGGCAAAGGCTGGAAGCGCACAGTGACTAAATCCACGTTAGTAAGTCAGAGTCTATACCAGAAAATGCAGCTAGTAGGTAGAAAGGCCGGTGGAAAGATGCGACAAATACCTTTTCCAGAGTCAATCCTCTCCACATCGGCGAGTGCCTGGTGCGCATCGCGGGGTAGGTTGGTCAACATGACAGATGCCGACAAATTCATCGGCAAGTCAGCGCCATGTTCGTCGTCTGGAATGGGTGCATTGACTGCGCTGCCTGGTGGTGTCCCTGAGCTTGGGGTTTGGCGTGGACTTGGGCGATGACTGAGGGGTGAGGCCTGTTGATTTGGGGCGGGTGAGCCCTGCGGAGAGTTGGGTGAAGAGAGATTCATCGTGTATATAACTTCATGAATTAAGAGAAAAGTCGTCACACTTGAGGTGAAGTATGAAGTCGAGGAGGGACGTCGGAGATGGGAAGTGGGGAGCTTAACGTGATTTGGGGTTGGGCGAGACGCGCTTGCCGGGGCTCATCAACTACAACGGGATGTTTTGGGACGTTTCTTGGTTATTGGGTATTTGGTAGTATTTAAGATATATCTTGAGATTAGCTAGGCTCAATTATATTATTCTGGTAGGTATGTTCTTAACAAGTAAGAACCACAAAGGATAACTGGTGTAGTTGACCAAGTATCGCAGCCATGGAAGTGTAAAACGACGTCTGTCTTGCGTAGTTTGACAAGTGGAAGGCGCGTCATCGATTGTATCTAAGAACTTTCCTCTGACCTATCTTCTTCACTTCACATCTTCATCTCGCCATCCAACATCATGGCACCTATCAGCCACGGCAAATTCTCTTACGACGGGGACACATTCTACGTCGAAGCCTCCGGCAATATCCATCGACGGGCGATACCTGCAGAGCTGAGAGCACTTTTCGACGCCTCCATTCCGGATAGAAACCAGAGGCTCGGTCATCCAGCCCACTGGTATGAAGCACAACTCCTCCACTATGGCCTCTCGCCGTCCAAAGTCAAAGCAACAGCACAGATGAGATTGTTAGATGCCATACAAGATGGACTTCTAGAGGTCCCTATCGAGTTGGTTCAGATGGAGAAGAGACTCAAGAGAGAATGGAAAAAACAAGAGGAAGCGGCACACATGCTCCCACTAGGGCTGCCTATCCTTGATACCACAATCACCACGACAACAAAGACAATCATCCCGGATCCACTCGTCTTTTCATCTTCTGTTCCAAGCAAAAGAGGTCGGGATATGGAAGATTGTGGGGAGAAAGAGAGAGTATCTGTCAAACAAACTGCCCGACGTCCTGGCCTGGGGAGGTCCAGTCTACAATCCAATATTCCTCCGTCTACTAGCTCTCAGTCTCAAGAGAAGCAAGAACCAGAGCTTGCAAACCAAGCAAGACGAAGACATGCTACTGGAAATACAGTCCCTCGGTTGCAGACTGCCAGGAAGGGGGTACGTAGTAGCAACGGAAGACGTACCCATCTCACTCCGTTTTCCGCTGGCTGTCATGGACAGACGGTTTCAACCGCAGAAGCTCTACGTGAAGTCAGTGAAAGCAATGATCTGAGCGGCCGGATTGGCCGAGTTGGAATCCAGTCCTCAACTAGCTCTTCTAGGGGTGACCGTGAAGTGGTAAGTATGTCTATCATCTCATTCAAACCCAGAATTATAACATATTGTAGCATGATTATGACGATACCTACGATGAGGAGTACTATGGCGATTCTTCGGATTCCTTCGATGATTACGATTCCCCTGAAAGCAATCTACCTTCTAATACTACCGAAATGGACGATCCTTTCCATAATTTTTACCATTCCAGCGCATCTAACACATTGGGCGCAAGATCATCGAGTGTTAGTTATGCGGACCTCCATGGACCTCCACCGACCTATGACCAGCTGTTCGGATCTCAACCCCCACAGCGATGCCTAGGTCTATTGAATGGAGAATACGAAATTTCTTCCAACGAGCCTGCGGGCAATCTTATTCACCGCAACGGCGTCAGAGTCCAACCAAAGATATGTCTCACATTGAACTGGGACGAAATGTGGGGATCGATCGAGCTTGGGATCCTTGAAGGCATAATTTGGATTGCAAAACGCCCCAAGAAGGCTTCTGAAGAGAAGATCGCCTTTGAATGGTATGGCAGGGCTTCTGAGCAGCTCTTCGTTGGGCGCGAGAACTCGGGTTGGATTCGATTTCTGGGCGATGGACAGATCGAAGGGGAGATCTCATGTTTTCGTCGATACACCTTTGTAGGTCAGCGAATCAGTGGAGAAGATGCAAGCCCACCTCGGAAGGCGCGTGATTTGCGAGCGGAATGGGAATGGTTTAGGAATGAAGTGCATCCGGCATGACTGGATGGCTTGATTGATTAATGGAGGAGATTGGTTTCTGCGCTACCTTGACTTACGCTTCTTGCTAGTGATACTTTTTCTTTTTCAAATTTGCTAATTTCTCTTCGCTCTCGTGTGTGTATCTCAATGATAAATCTAGTTCTGTAAGTCTTTATGGTACAGCTTCACATTCTCATAGATATGTTGCTTATTCAAGCATTAGTCGGCTAGTAGCTCTCTCGCAGAGCGAATGCCATTATCAATAAGCTCAAATTGAAACGGGGCATCAAGAAGACCTGCCGATGACTCCCAGCCCTTCCTCATATACCACGGTTTAATTAGACAAACCTCAAATGTTCTGGGCTGCTTGATCTGATGCATCGGCATGAGCAGAACATCCAAATTGCCTACGACATGAGGAAACAAATGAATAGTCAACGTCTCCAGTGCCGTCAATTCATTGCCAAGGACCCAACAGCATTTATCCCACATGCTACCCCCAGGATCAGCAAAGCCAAGCTGAACAGTCCGAATCAAGCTCAATCGCCGAGGTAATATAATCCCTGGTAGATCAACGATGGTATCTGCATGGTTGAACAGAAATACATTGTGTCGGTAGATCATATCGATTGTTTCAGTATATCTGTCAATATGTCAATATCGAATCGCGCTGTACAAAGTATAAGGGAAATGACTCACATCAACCGACAAGTCTGCAACAGAGACACGAAACCAACTCTCGTATCAATCTTCCATTCATCATCTTCATAGCCAGACACTTCTCTTGAGCCCCGCCCTCCACCAACACATCCACCGGCAGGTCGGCGTGCCAGCTGTCCCCAACAGCGATGACTGCATGGGCATATTTCATGCTTCTCGTGACATTGAACCCCAACGATTCGTGAGCGAGCCTCCCTTCCCTGTCGCCATTTTGTCCTCACGATATGTAGCTTGCGGTCACAGACGTAATGCTCCCAAATGAGCAGTCGGATCTCAGCTGGCAAGGTTTTAAACAAAGGAGATTGGCTTTGTGTTGCTATTGGTTGCCGCCTGCGCCGTGGTTTACGAAATGATAGGAGCCTGTGATTTGCTGACGGGATTTGTTTAGCTAACTCTGGTTCTTCTGATAATGGAGGTGTGAGTGGCCCTGAGCGAGTGTGTATTTGCTTTTCTTGCGTATCGTCGAGTCCTGTTGGTTCGCTTTCGTCTCTTCTTCTTATGACGCCCCTCAGGTTGTGTCTGGAGGTCTCTTTGATTGGGACCATGTTGCGAGTTGCAACTTTGTCCGGATTTGGATCTGGCTTTGTGGTAAGACTGAGACCTCCCGGGAGATTGTCAAAGAAGATATCTGTGCTGACCTCAGACATGAACTGTCCACGAGTAATCTGCTTGACAAGGCTGGGGCAATGGCACTACTGCGAGGGGTTATGAGGGCCGCAGAATATGCGTTTTTGACCAATAACGCGAGCCCTTCCGGCTCAGACTGGAATTTGAAGGGTTTTAGGTCATTGTTTCCAGTAGAACTTTTGATCGTCTTTGCACAGCCCAACTGTCTTTGTTGCAGCGAACTTCTCCAACTATATTGCTGCCTTGTGGCCTTATCAGTCAGGTGTTGATATTTCCCCGCTGCTCTCCAAGTTGGCTCCTTCAACTCCTTCGAACCTGAAATATGCCACATCCTATGCCTGCAACCAGGGCTATCGTGCCAGCTGGTGATCTCCAGTCATTTACTGAATATCTTAGTGGCTGCAAGCGAATCATTGCCCTTCTTGGAGCTGGAATCTCCGCATCATCAGGCTTACCTACATTCCGTGGTGCTGGTGGACTCTGGCGTTCATATGATGCAACCTCTCTAGCAACCCCAGAGGCCTTCCAGAGAACTCCAGGTCTTGTATGGCAGTTCTATAGTTACCGAAGACACATGGCCCTACAAGCGGAGCCTAACAAAGCGCACTACGCGCTGGCAGAACTGTCGCGGAGGAATCAAGACTTCGTCACGCTAAGCCAGAACGTTGACGGTACAATTTGCCCTCATTGTCATAAGGAATTGCATTCAATAGAAAGCTAATAAATTAACATCCTCATTCTAGGTCTCTCCCCACGAGCACTCCACCCATCTAAGCAACTACATCTACTACATGGTAGCCTCTTCAATATCAAATGCACATCCTTCTATTGTGATTATACGCGCGAAAACGACTTTACAGACCCGCTCGTTCCAGCGCTAGATATTCCTAAAATTTGCGCCGGCCTGAATCCCTCCGCGACCGACAAGACCGGCGAAGAAGCAGCCAGAAGTATACAGAACGTGCTGGGCACCAGAGAGGAATTAGACATCTCCGATGCTAGCAATCCAATCCCTCAGCTCACCGAGGATGAACTCCCCAAATGTCCCAAGTGCAAGACTGGCTTGCTTCGTCCGGGTGTGGTATGGTTTGGAGAATCTCTGCCCGAGAAAACGCTTACAGAAGTCGACCGTTGGATTGCCGCTGGTCCTATTGATCTTTGTCTGGTTATTGGTACCAGTGCGAGGGTATGGCCTGCTGCAGGATATGTTGACGAAGCTCGCTCTCAGGGTGCGCGCATCGCTGTGTGTAATATGGATTATGACGATACTCCTGGTGATCTTCAGTTTGGAGATTGGTTTTTCCAGGGTGATGCTGGGGTGATTGTGCCTGAGATTCTGAAGAGTGTCATTGGCGAGATTTGAATATTTCTTGGGGTAACATTGGGAATGGTAATTATTGGGACATGGCTAGATGCCATTTGGATTTTGGGTGTTTCATTTAGCTTTGCATGACTTGGTAGCGGGTGGGGAACGGAAATAACGAGAATAAAATGAAAATGAATGGAGAATCTCTTATTTGGATATTTAGCTTCCAAAGGAGCATTGCAGACATTCTGAGTTTGGTATCTCATGGCTAAGGGGACAGAAGAGCCAAGGCACTTTGAACGAGTGCAATGCCTTTTTCGGGACAGCCAAACTTCATAGACTCAAAAAGCTTTATACTTTTCGAGCAAGTCTCCAGTGATTTGGTCTTCTCTTCTGCGGAAATATCACAGGAAAGGGTCAGTATGACAAGGGCAGCAGCAATAACACGGTGATAGTAACGAGACAGATTCTCATCGAGAGACCTTTCCATGAGTCCCTGGTACAATGAAATGATTGTATCTTGAGCAGCACCAAGACAAACATTCCGAGCCATGCTTGATGTATAGAATGGCGTTGAGAAGGTTATATTAGTGAAGAATGGGCGATGCATGATGATCATTACATGGTTGAAGCCTATATCACCCACGGATGTAAGTATTTAGTGATAGGAGCAGAAGGTATTGAGGCACTCACGAAGTTCAATCTCGCGGCATTGCTGCCGAGCCCATGCAACCTGTTCCCTTGCACGTATTCCCTCGCTCGTCGTGGTATCCTTTGAGGCTAGATGTGCAGGTAACTCGCCTCTCCAAGTCATGAGTTCCGCTTGGAGGTTCATGAGTCGGCCAACGAAGGATTCAATCGCACTTTTATTTTCGTCGATATTTGAAATCTGTCGGAGAGGATTAGTAGTGAGTGGGAAAGTTGAACATTTATAAGTCTTGCCAGGTCAATGATCTTGCGAACGATCCTTGAGAACCTCGCCATGACGATTATGAAAGAGTATCTACTAGCACTTTCTCCTATGTCCTGGATTCATGTCAGACGGTCCATCAATGTTTGTGAAATTTGCAATGCTCACCATGGTCTCTTGGGGGTAAGATGCCGTTGAATCCGTTTCGCGAATACAAATTGGCTTGCCGTATTCTAAACAGAGGTCGGACTCGAGGCTATATAGAGTCCACCATGTTCGCCGCGCCTCTTGTACTTGTATGTTACTGAGGGAAGCTCGGCCACAGTCTCGATTCAAGCCTGCCGAGTAGGCAAGTCTAATTGCAAGGCCTAGATAGTTGTATGCAACTAACAACGCGGTCAGCACGTAAGAAATACACAACTCTGAGAGACGTACGACTATATTGAGCCGTTGAATGAGCAAATATGGCCTGATTTTTTGTCAATACATGTTCGATCGCTTTCAAGGGGAAATATAAATGAACAAACCATCAATAGAACTGCCTGTACAGTCTTCAATCCGTTAACCCCCAGAAAGGTTCCGAGGCAGCTTTGTGCTTGGCTGAAATGTCGATTGTAAGATTCCGGGGTATTGGCCTGATATAAAGCCCCAACAGCTAGGACAGAATATGCGAAGCAGTCCCAATCTGAATCTCCGGGATCCCTCGATCCGTCGTGGTAATCCTTGAAAGTAATATGTAGCATTTGTTCATCGAAAATCGGGAATGCGCTACAGGCGACGTTCAAGAGGGCGTGTAGATCGTTTCCTATAGCTTCTGCGCATGGATAAGAGGTCATCGCGGTCCTCATATTTGGGGAGTCGGAGTTATATATATCCTGTACTTTTGGTCGGGAAGAACGGTAGATATCGACTGGGTGCTCATTCGATTCCCGCCGCTGTCTCTTGCTCGGATGTTCGTCGGTTTTATCGTGGTGCACAGGATCTGATATACCGTGAATTTTTTCGTGAAATGATTTCAGAAGGTTCATTGTGGATGTTGACCCGAAATAGTCTATAGTTCCTGTTTTTTCGTCGACGAACGTAACACCAGACACTGAGTTATTTGTCGCCCTTGGCACATCTGCGATTCATCAGTCTTTGTCTTTGGATTAGAATGAGATAAGAATACCTGGTAGCTCAACCGTCTTTCTAGGTTGATATGTTCTTTCGCCAAATACGGCTCTCTCGAGTTCCATGAGCCTTGCATTCATGATATCAAGATCACTGCGTCGAAGATGAGCCACGAGATGCATGATATCATCCATAATATGACTTACCCCGTAATTCTACTTGCAGACGTCGAAGGGTCATAGGAGCACTTTGCTTTGTTCTTTTCACATGATGCGCAAGGGAACATCCCGTCGCACTAGACACGTTAGGATAAAACTCAGTCCTTTGGAAGGGTCCTTTACTTTCAGCTTTCTTGCGCGGCATGAATTGCAAGCCTCGGTTGTCTTCCTGCGATTCTTAGAGAACCCCATGCTCTGGGACATTGCAGCAATATCCACTCTTCGCGGTTTGTGTTTGCTTTGCCTTATTTGAAGTGGAGAAGGAGCTACTGGCGTAGTGCTTATTTTCTGTATTCCATATGCCAAATACCGTTAGACCTGTTCAGTAAGATCAATATGTAGGTAAATTGATCCGAGTTTTTCTGTGAAACTGTTGCAATTCGCAACGAACATGTAAGCGTGAAGTTGAAGCGAATTTGGTATGCTGACTAATCCGTCCAGTCCTACGGTGGCTGACCAGTTGACCTTTTACTAGGCAGAGTTCAGTCTAATCGTCTCCATACTCTATGGTGGGATATTCATATCTAAAAAAAGAGCAAATGGAGGAGTCTTCAATATCTCTACCAGCTGCACTCAAACCTAACGCCCGGACCCTCAATGTCTGCATTGTCTATTTGTCAGACCTAGGCCGAAGATACAGTAGCCAGTTGGCGAAGCACAAGGGCTGGCTGAACCCGGACATAAACGCAGTCAGCGGAGCCAAGTAATAGGCTAGTTCAAATTGCATTATGTGATTGCCAGTGCGTCAGCAATGTAGATACCAGGCCTGGGCCCATATCATGTACAACGGCACCTGTGGCATCCCATGCGTACGGCAATTGGCCAGAGGCTTACGCTCAATATGGATTTAATGTTTTAGAGATAGCTACTCAGTGGTACGGGCCGCTCCGTAGTGAATTAAATTTTAAAGAGTAATGACTCCCTTTCTCACTCCCTTCCACTGACCTTACCTACCTACGCAATAACTTACACCTTTACGTGAGAGTTGGGATAAGCAGCCAGTAATAGTGAAACCAAGCAAGTTACACGGCATGTATACAGGTTCATTAAGCACTGTGAAAGTAATAGCATGCATCAAGATATCACAAAACCATACATGAGAAGTGCCAGTAATAATAAATAAAAGTTTAGCGGCAAAGTTCATTTTTAGTTTTAAGGCATTGACAGACTGCTGTACATGCAGTGAGACCTCAGTAAAGTTAAGCATAGTCTGCGTCTTGCGTAATTTCAATAGTGATAATGGTGGCTTTTCAAGAGTGGTGCAAGGCTTTGCAAACGCAGGCGTCTTAGCTAGCAACGGTGTGCAGGCCGGCAAAGAGGGCTGGCTCAAATGGCTTATATACGACCGTAAGCCCCAACACGTACCATGATATTTATTGTTCAAGATACATTTACTATTAAAAATGGCACTTGAGGTCTCGGCTCTAATTTATCAGGCCGAGGTTCGACCTCGAAAAATCCCAACGCTAGGTTCAACTCCCTGTCTCCCATCAGACAAACCGTCCACCTACCAAGAACATCCATTTTATGTTGATAACAAAGACGTTGCATTTAAACATCACCAAAATGATCTTCGCTTGAGCTTTCTCAGTGACTGGGACAGAGTGGAGGATCTCATGCATACGCCCACGGAGGATTGTCCGATATACTTCCCACCCTCGTTGAAGCTTCAATATGATCTGGAAATCGAAGTACAACTGGCCTCCGACATACAAAAATGGGAATTTCTGAGTTTGTTCAGTCCAAAGCTTGCAAAACATGGCATCAACATGTCGCACTACTGCGCGTTCAAGTCGGACCTTAGCTACGATCGCAGGGTTCTACTTCATAAACATACAGCGTGGATATTCCTGATGGATGAAGTCTCCGAGATGCTTCCAAGATACAAGCTGCACAACACTGCCGGCAAAGTCTACCTCCAAAATCTCAAATGCATCATGAGAAACGAGTCTATTGAAGACATAATGCAGTTTAGAGGCCAATGCCCAGATGAGCTACTTCAAACGGCGCTTAATGTACAGCGCATCTTTTTAGAAGACCTGATGCCTCTCAAGAGGAAGCTTCTTCAACCTCGTCACTTCCAAGCTTGCATCGACGCTTTTGATATCTTTTTTGACGCTCAATATGAAGAAGGTCACCATTTCTTCATTGAGCAAACATCACATCAAGTTCTCAAGACAAGAGGATCCACAGTTGGCATCCAGGTGCCTGCCATTCTTTCCATGACATCAGCGAATGCTGAGCTATATATGGCCAATGATCCCTGTATCGGTCAACTTGGAGTACTTGCTGCTGTGTTCCACGACATAATTGGTTTATACAAGGACCTCGCCGCGATGAAGAGCGAAGACGACGGATCTGCTTTGTTGAATCTTGTTCGGCTATGTATGAGGGAGCAGAATTTGAGTGAAAGTGAAGCCTCGCGACTGAGTGCACAAAAGTTCAACCTTCTCTGCAGATCTTATGAATTATTCGTCGACGGCTTTCTCCCTCACCTGAAAGAGTTTTATATGGAGAACTTGCGTTTTTGCTTCAACTTCTGTGACTATAATCTCAATGGGATTATGGGTAACCCAAACAACCGTTACGGGTGGAAAATAGTGTAATATCTATGATCTATCACTCACACTAGAGTGTTTGAGTTAGTTGAAATGAATCAATTTAGGGTTAGCCTTTGTGTACTCCGTATACAAACCATGAACATTGTAGCCAGTATCGATTCAAGACGGCTGAAGCGCTTATGAAATAAATATCGCTGAGTTGAGCCCACAAGAAATAGAAGGTATGATATCCTTAACTTCCGAGAGTACTTTATGAAAATTGACACTGGATCGCGTTCGCAAATCTCCGGACGGCTTCCGTAAGATCCCCTTGAGAAGCTGAAGCATAAGTAGCGCGAAAGAACATCTGGTCCTCTTTTGAATCTATGTCAGACCAAAAGCAGGTACCCGGTGTCAAGAAGACCTTCTGTTCAACAGCGGATGCAAAGATGGCATCCTGGATCGCTTGATGCCCAGAACCAGATTTGTACGTAGGATGAGACTTCCAATTTATCTCAATCCATTGCTTTACGAGCCATTAAAAGTCATCCCAAATGATAGTGAAAGGAGTACTCACAAACATGCCTGCATGGGATGGAACCCAGCTGACAATATCCTTGGGAAGATATTTCTCACAAGCCTGTAACAGAGCATCTCTTCTCCACGCATATTCGGACTGTATATTCGCGAGCCATTTGAAAAAGCCGGAATGACCCCAATGGTGATTGAGAAGTTTGTAGATGATAGCCTGTGAGAAGCCACTGGGGTGTTGAGAAGACGATTCATTTAACCGAATAAACTTTTCGACCACTTGCTCAGATGCTGTAACCCAGCCCATCCTTGAACCCGGGGCGAGAACCTTTGAAAGCGAGTCAAGGCGCAAAACTCGTCCATCGACATCCAGGCTCAGGTAGGATGGAATGAGCTCACAAGCTTTGGATTCGCTGTAGGAAGAACCCAAAGAATTGAAAGAGGGTAATTGTAAATAGTAGTATGGCTCATCTTCTACAATGTAGAGATTATGCTTCCGAGAAACGGCGTAAATGGCTTTCCGGCGTTCGAGGGATTGCGTGGCACCAGTTGGATTCTGGCCGGTCGGGACCATGTAAAGAAGGAATGGCTTTCGAGCATTACGCTTTTCTGGCTTCCACGTCGAGAGAAGTTTGTCCAAATCATCTGGAAGTAGCCCTTGGTCATCCATTGCCACAGGCAGAGTTTTGATACCAAGTGCCCAGGCTGTCTCCAAAGCGCTAGAGAAAGAATACTTGTCCACAATGATATAATCATCTTTCTCGCAGAAAATTCTTAAGGTCGAATCCCATGCTGAGGTACTGCCGACTGTCATGCAGCATGCCCAGTCCAGATATGGAGGGTTGTGAACGAGCTATCAGTTATGGTCAGTCTTGATCTGTAAATAATTGAGTAGGCCATCAGGCGTTCATACTTCAGTATGCTCAGTGACAAAGCGAAGCATTTGTGCAGAGCCACTGCCCTGGCCATAGTTTAAGGCAACGTCAAGACCTGAACCAACTTATCAGTATTTCGGATACTAGTGGGACCTTAAGAATGACTCAATGTAACTTCAACATACTATAGTCATTGATGCCGGGCTGAAAGTCATATTTTGCCAGACTAAGCATAGATAAATCTTTTCCTGCATCACCTGCCTTGCCGATCGCGTTCGAGACTTGGAGTTGGATGCTTTCAAACGGGAAATATACTTCTGGTGGAGCACCTGCTCCCAAGGATATCATTCCTAAACGTATTAGGTCAATATTGAAATGTTGGCTTCGGAGAAATTTTCCAACTTACCTGGCGCACTTGCTGCTCGAGCCGCTGCTTTGATGCTGGATGGCTAATGCAAGGAGCCATTAACAAACAGCACCGGAGTAATGTCAAAACTGGTCAAAGATATACCTTTCTCCTACTAGCTTCCTCAGAGAGTCGATCTATCTCATTGTTAAAAAAAAAAAAAAATGACGAGCAGACATGTGAATGAGTAACAACATACCGTCCCATCTCATTGCCAGGGGCTTGTTTGCTGTCTGGCAAAACAGTCAATCTATTGCTCTCCAAAGCAGATCCTAGCTTGCTCACCGAACTTTTGAACATCGCGCTATCACCTTTGGACTCTATGCCATGAAACAAGTTGGTATGGTCCTGACGCCACAAAGGAGCACCTTTAGAGTCCAGTTGGTCAGATATCTTTTGGGTAAACATTGTTGCAACGGGTTGGAAAAAAAATATGTCGAGGCTTGAGACTGTTCCGGGAGAATTGTTCTTCCACTATCAAGGAGTGCGGTGCGCCCTTATAAGTTCGAAAATCGGCGATGTCGGAATGAATATCAGTGCGATGAACTGGATCTTGGTGGATCTATAGCTGTGGGTCACTGGACTGCAACTCAGCCAATCGCGGAGATCCCGAGACGCTGAGCCCAACCTGCCGATCGAGTCCTTTCTACGGATAAGTGCATACTCTACAGCAGTAATCTGTATTTTCCAATAGACCGCGTAATGCCCCATCGACGCCCTTGATATTTGCTTTAATCCATATACTAATCTTTATTCCGGCATGTAGGAGCGAAGACCATCCGTCAGTTTATCAGCGTAAGCTCGGAGCGCCTGACAGAATACATCCATCATCGGAAACACATGTGTGCCGTTCAAGATATCAGACAATAGCCGAATCAAGACTGCACCCATCTGCCGTAATTGATCACTTCCAATCTCTTCGGTATTATCCTCTGACGGGCTCAGGTCTGCTTCACACAGCACGCTATTGATGATTCTGAGAAGGCGTCTTGTATCACGATGCAAGTCTTTCTGTTCCATCGCAAGCGCTTCAAGCCACTTACATAGAAACAATGCACATTCCAAGTTACAAAGCGAATGAATAGTGCTCCATGTCAAGGCCTGTGTCTTGGCGACATACTCCACGCCAAGTCGCACCGGAATGGAAAGGGAATGTATGGATTGAAGCACCGCGTGATAGACTTGTGGGGTTTGGATGGGCCGTGGTGCATTGGAGAATGCGGCTGCAATGGCTTCTGGATCCCAGGTGCATATGTTGCGGTGGGGGCCAAGGTTCAAGTGCACCCGGAGGCACGCTATGCGAAAGATTGCTGTCGCATTGAATCCCAGCGGGCCTTTGGGTGATGATGGAATTGTCGAAGGATCTGAGCTTGTCTCCCAGCTGCTTTGCCACCGCTTTAGTGCTGTATAGAGTTGTGTGCGGAGTTCCTGTGGCAAGGAAAAGGGTTGCTCTGATTCGGAGGTCCCAAGGCAAAATGCAGATTCCCATGCCAGATATATGTGCTGAAAGAGAGCATGGATTAGTAGCAGGTTTCCAAATGAAGACAAACTGATACGTTCTCGGGACGATGTTCTGGATTGAAAAAGCCGAGAATACCCGTCACGAAATGAAACGCAGGATGGTCGCTTTGAGTGAAGAGCCTGCCACTCTTGTGCGCTAGAGGCGGCCCAAAGCTCATCCGGCCAAGGGAGATAAAGTGAGGCAATTTCGCTATTTAAAATCTTCGGGGGCATGTTAAATAGGATTGTTTGGATATTGGAAAGCGTATAAGCAATAAGCTTCGTGCGCCTTTGCCCCTCTTGTAGAATCCACACTTCCCAGGATTGCTCAGTCGAATGGCGATCATGTAAGAGCAATTCGCTGTTGCGAAGATAGAGAGACATATGATCTGCCATTGTGACAGAATCCTGCAGTAGGTCCTTATAACCCCAGGTAGCCAGTGTCGTAAGAATTATTTGGGATTGCAAAATTTCAAATTGCTCTTTCTCTGTGGCATCCATATATTCTGTTTGCGACCCAGGGCTGTGCAGAGAATTTGATTGGGAATATACGCTGATATGGCGATCAATCAATGCTTTCGAGGCACGGTAAAAGGACAGGGCTCGGTCTCGCTCAAATCTGTACTGTGCTCCCATGGCCATAATTGCAAGGATTAATGGTGATATCAATTGGGCAACCTTAACAGTAGGCAGGTGTAAAAATGGCAAATGCGCATGGCTTCCGGTGAAGTAGCCCTCAACATATCGGCAAAACACGTATTTTGAAGGAAAGGTGAAAGAGTTCGGCAGAAGGTATTGAAAGCTCTCAATACGAGTAATAATCTCCTGATAATCCTCCCTGCTAATTCGCCATGGATAGCTCAAAGGGAGGTCAACACATCGTTTCAAGGGGATGTCTTGAATATTGTGACGCCTTTCTTGATCTTGAGAACTGCTGTCGTCATTTTGCTGAAGAGACGGAAGTTGGTAGTTGCATAAAGATGCATCATCGTCTGAAACAGGGCATTCAGAATTTGCTTCGTATGGCATTTCATGGACTAGTGGCCCCGATAATGCAGAATTCGCCGATCCTGGTATATCAAACTCAGGCAACGAGATAAGCTCAGTTGGGACTCCGAATCCCGTGGAGAAGTACCCTTCCAGAGATATGCTTGCATCCATTCCACTCCATAAGATGCTTAGATCCTGTAAATCTTGGTCATAGAAGTTTTGCTGTGGATCAATAGGAGGTTCCGTCGATATCAATGCCATAGCTGTGTTTATATCACTAGGTGAACTTGTTTGATCAGCGGATGGGATTGCTGATGAGTAGATGTTGGAATTTGTTGCTCCATGTGGTGTCAACTGAAACCCCCTAACATTATTTGGCAACGTGGTAAGCGGCTGAGATATATTCACTTCAGGTCCAACAACTTGTAAGCCAGTTCCGCCTTCAATCTCGGCATGGCACGAAGTGTCGTTTTTTAGTCTCAAGTGACGCGACAGAAGGTCCCTGACGTTTGTTACATTATGTCTATCAAATAATAGGAAGACCCACACCGACTTACCTCCTGGTGAAGCGTTTACTGCATCGGCAACCAAAAGGCTTTTCACGAGTGTCTGCATTGTCTTAGTTTGTTTGGATTGGGAGGTGGGTACACGAGTGGAGGCTTCATACGAGTTCTTTCGTGACGGAGCAGGTGTTCTCTTCGAGCAAATTCTCTCTTGCAATAGCGGCATGGTGCAACCTCAACACGTGGTCGCATGTTAGAGACTTAAGATAATGATTCTATGAGGTTGTGGATTTCCCAAGATTGCAGCCCTGAGTAACTCGATGGATGTTCAGGAAAGATACGCCAAGGCCGTTATCTCCCTAGTTCTTATGGTGCCACACGTGATTGCATCAAGACAACTACACTTTGTGATACTTTCTTTGAATTTAATTTGTACTGTTGCAAGAAAGTGAGCAAGGGAGACAACAGCTGGAAATAGTGTCGCCAGAATCCCCGCAAACTTTGAGCTTGTTGGAGTGTTCATCCAACTAGTTTGGAACTCGGGTCTTTCTTTCGAGCCTATGAAATAATATCAATATCAAACATTTTTCTGTTGAGGAAAGTTAAATTAGTTCGAGGTCGGTAAAAGCATGAATAAGCTGCTGCTAACAAATATCGACAATAGCGGCGGCTACCTTCAAAACCAATCCTGTTTACGTCTCAGCCTGTCTACTATAGTTTCTCGATAAATCCCACTTTTGGCAGTCCTAAGGTTCTCTTTTATCAAGGAGAGCAGGAATTGTATACCAATTCCAACCCCATCTATCACTCTCACGCCAGTGCCATCAACCGCAGCCTCGCAAAAAGCGCGCATCTCTGCCATTCCAGCACATCCTAACAAGATACAGTCTGCATGCTTCTCTTGAATCAGTGTGTCTATTTTTTGGGATACAATTGCTTGCACCTCTTCCTTCGGTTTTGAATCAAGTTCTAAGACCCCAAGTTGCACTGACTCGCAACCAGAAAAGAAGTCTGAGAATCCATAAGAAGATACAGCACGCTTATGAACCATCATGGAGCGGTCTGACGTGCAGATGATCCCCATACTCTCGCCAATCATGCGTGAGGCATACATGGCTGCTTCCATGATTCCGAGAACAGGGGCTTCCAGCTCCTCTTTGAGAACAGCAATCAAAGGATGCGCTCGAAAACAAGCAACCAAAAACCCATCATATTTATCTGCAATTGGTTTGATTTGTCGGATGCAGGCTTCCGTTGAAAGCACCGCATCTGTTTGTGATTCTATCGCAGTAGGTCCAGGGTGACGTGCGGTGAAACCATGTACGGTGACATCTGAAGGCAGACTAGATGCTATAGCGTCCAAACATTGCTTCGTCATATACTCTGTTGAATTTGGATTCACGAGTAGAATGTGGATTTGTCGGCTGGTGGGTGCCCCTGAAACACATGGTAAGACTAATTCGCTATGGCTTGTATCCATTGTTGATATTTGGTTGTGGTGTTTAGAAGATTTTGTTCAGCGAATGTCCGTGGAAGCAAGTAGCTTATCAGTAATAAAACAATTCAAGCTTACGGTCTCGCCATACCACAGATCTCAACAGGTGGTTAAGAGGGGAGGAGCAGGGTTTTCGCCCCCTCTTTAACTCGGGGTAGAAACCCCAAACTCTTGTTGCCGTTCCCCGATGATCAATGCGTCTAGAACACGGCTCATATCATCGGATATACAGAAAATAGCTGTGAATCACCTGAAAGTTGAATTATGGCTTGTCTCTGAATATCCCGCGAGGTTTCGGCGCTTTTGCAAGCTTCTCAATAGAATTGCATGGTACTGAACTTCAAGCATCATGATATTATGCTCTTTCATTCAGTTCAATTGAATAATTCTCAATGACAAAGCTCTAGAGGTATGTCCAGGTAAGCTGTTGATTCGATTTCAGAACGGACCCGGCCTAGCTACGTTACTTATATGTTGAACCGTTTGAGTTATACACCAGAACTCGGAAGCCACATATCACGCTCACCGTCACGCATGCCAGAAGGAAGCTGGCCCAGTTTTCCCACCAACACACGTCCATTTTCTCGCTTTAGAAATTTTCCTGTCCCTTTCTCTGCCGTCACCCGGTTTTCATCCGCATCCCAAACAACTTTGCCACGCAACATCGTGAAGCGAGGCCAATTTCTGACTCGAATTCCCTCAAATGGTGTATAGTCCACATCATGATGAAGGTTTTCTTGTTGAATTATTCTTTCTCCTTTATCCTGTGGGTGCCAGATTACCAAATCGGCATCAAATCCTGGTAGAATAGACCCCTTTTGTGTTAAACCGTACAATCTTGCCGGATTACCAGAGGTAAGCTCCACAAAGCGTGGTAAGTTTAATCTAGCTTCATGTTCCGGGAGACAAGCCTCTGACTCGCTAAAGAGAAGAGATAACCGTGTTTCGACCCCTGGGATACCCTTGGGGATTTTGCTGAACTTCGGTATTCCGTTGATAATGCCGGCTTTCTTTCCCTGTGGATGATCATATTTGGTAGGAGCATGATCTGAAGAGAAGACGGTGAAGGTATCATTTGCGATACCACGCCATAACCCTTCAAGATCTGCTACATTATGACGAAGAGGAGGAGAGCATACACCTTTCGCACCATGGAAATGGTCGTGCTCCTTGCACTCTAGCTTATCAGATAACAAGAACAAATAGTGCGGGCATGTTTCAGCATGAATAGGTAGAAGCCTTGTCTGGGCGTCTCTGATGTGGCTCATTGCCTTGTCGGAAGAAACGTGAACAAGTAATATAGGTGCATCAACAAGCTCTGCGAGAGAGATCGCGCGGTATGAGGCTTCATCTTCTGCAATCTTGGGGCCGGAAATCGCGTGGAAAAATGGAGCAGTGTTGCCGTTTCTCTCCAGGCCTTCGATCAGAAATTGGATCATATCGCTATTTTCAGCGTGGATCATCGTAGTTAACCCCAGTGAACGGCAAGCCAGCATTGTATTGAGGAGCTGACGGTCGGACAGTCTGTACAGTTCATAGGTCATGTACAATTTAACACTGGTAATTCCCTCCCTCTTCGCAATCAAAGGAAGCTCGTCTCTGAGAATCACCTCGGTGGGATTCGTGAGAATGAAGTGAAACCCGTAGTCACAGTACGACTGGCCTCGAGATTTCTCGTGGTAATCTTCAAGCACTGGGAAAAGCGATGTCATCTCTTTTGTTTGAGATGCAAAGGCGAGAACTGTCGTGGTTCCCCCAGCCACGGCGCTGCGAGTGCCAGTTTCCCAGTTATCTCCAGTTGGCGCATTTCTCTGGGCAAGATGAACATGAGAGTCTACCCCTCCAGGAGTAATATATGCCCCTGCAGCATCAATCACCTCCGTGTCGGGGCTTTCAGGAAGATCGTAACCTATCACAGTTATCTTCCCATCCGCAATTCCTATGCTTTGCCCAGCTGGAAGAATTCCACCCTCTGTGACCTGATTGAATATTCGTTAGCTCTTCGCATAAACTGTAAGAGTATGAAATGCATTTTACTTCGCTCCCGAAATGATATAGGAATAAAAGTAGGTATGCTCACAATCAGGCCATTTTTCACGATGGTTTCCAAACCCATTGTTACTACTTCGCTATTAAAGATAACTCGACGAAGGACCGTGATCTTTTGCTGGTCAAAATAGATTCATACGTCTCGAGCTACCAAGTTCCAGATGGATATATTTGGGGGCAATCATTTTCGTGTTGGGGAATTTACGCTAGTGCAAAAGTACTTGCTCCAACTTTTACACTCGTTATCAGTACTCCCTCGATCTGCAGAGGGGACCAAGATAAAGACTTATGACTGAGCTGAGCGTTTCAAAGATAAGAATGCAGAAGAAATACTCCGAGGCTGCATTTGCGTTCAATCCAGACCCCGCAACATCCCAGACAGGTTGGAATTTTGAGGTCACAGTACGAAGTTACCTGCTTGACGCTCATATTCGGTGTAAAATCGTTCAATTTCTGTATCCCCCTACAGCAAACTAAGCGGCTTGTAAAGTCCTGATGTTTTAGTGTTCACCCTTAATTTGATATTCGTAGATGCAAGAAACTATCAGGCATAAGTTATCAAGAAGGTCAATCATGTTTGGTATTCATTCAGTATGCTTTTTCTTCTAGCTACAACAGATCTGGCTCAACCATTCCAGTCCGCTCCAATATCATATTATAGTGCTCAGTTCGCCGGTGTTTTTCGAACGCAAAGATCGTGCTCTTGGGCCGGTGACAATCGGCCAAATCGATTGTCGCAACAACCAACTCATCCTCGTTGGTGGCAGCCTCTTTAATAATGTGTCCAAGAGGATGAACAATCATTGTACCTCCAATCAAAGGGTTACCATCCTCAGCGCCCGTTTTAGCGACATTGATGCTGAAACAAGCGTTCATATAACTATTTCCCTGACAAGAAAGCTTGTGGTGCAACATGACCATGTCCTCCGCAGCCTCTGTACTCATATCGAGCATGTGTCCGCTGGCAGATGTCGGGAAAGCTGTTGTATTATATCCGCAGCACATGATCTCCATCCCTTGGAGGCCATAAACCCGCCAGGCTTCAGCCCATCGACGATCATTGCAAATTAGCATGCCGATGATGGGATCGCCCTTTCCAACTGTACTTGCATTATCTTCAACGCCATTTGACTTTTTCAGCGCACCATCCACAAGTCCCGGAGCTCTGAATGCAGGAAATCCAAGGTCTCCAGAACGGAAGTAACGTTTCTCTAATTGTTGGTAGGCACCTGGCTCAGTTCGAGGCTCAACGGTGCCCGGAAGGTGAACTTTGCGGTATTTGCCGACAATCTTGTTTGCGTGGGCAGAATAATAGACGCTGGAGTTATAGTCGATATGAGAGCCGTTACTTTGAATACTTCTCTCTGCGTAGCCGATGTAAACATCAATGCAGAGAGAATGGGCATGATCCAACATGGGCTTGATATTGGCACATTGTTCGGCACCTCCCTTAGTTTGATCCTCGGTTTCGAAGTAGTGGCTCAGTTCATTTTCTTCAAGCAAGTATCGAGGAAAGAATGTCGTGAAAGCAAGCTCAGGAAACACGGCCAGCTTCACACCTTGTTTTGCGGCCTGTTCCAAAAGTGCAATCATGCGCTTCAATACATCCTCGCGCGAAGTTGCAAGATGAATAGGACCAAGCTGGCAAGCAGCAACCGTGACTACTCTTGACGCTGAAGTTTCCGTGGAGGTCATTTTTGCCCCAAGGAGTGAAATATCAAAGGGTTGGACTGTAAATGGATCTCTGGAAATCAACAAAAGGTTATTGCATCCAGCTTCGTGCATTATAGTAATATTACAATTGACCTAAAATTGACCGGTTTCCTTGTCGCCGCTTGGTTCTTGGGGTAGAAACCCTACTTGATACGTACGTATCGTCTCCTAGAATTGGGGTTGTTATGATGCTCTTTTATCTGAGCCAATCAGCAAGGCTGCCCCGATGCCGAGCTGTATTCTCAATCAATTGATTTCAATTCCAATCAAGCTAGATTATCACGATCATGATTTACTAGATATCTTTTAAATACAGAACGAAACTAGGACTGATATCTTCAAGGATGATAGCCAGTCATTCATTGATCCCGGTTTTCGTATTTTGGAGACGGGAAAGCAACTCTTTCGGGGATATCTTGTAATGCGGGGAAACAAACTAACCAATTCAACTGACGGTTATCTAGTCGGATATGGATTGTTATCTCGAGGTCTAATCGATTCAAATAGCTATAAATGAAAGAATTGTCTTTGATTACTATGTATCTGTCTGTGCAAGAAAGGTCCTTGGAAAACCTGGTGTGCGTACATGTGCATCAATCCTCTTAGGAATGGAAAAGCCTTTGGACTCAAAGCTCTCTCGAGATGAAGAACAATCAATCGATCAATCTTCCTATGAAGATCATGTTGAGCTTTCAGGTCGAGTTTCAATTCGTGAGTATGTCGCGACTAGACTCACTTCATTAAAGCCTCCTATGACGAATGCGGCCAATCCATTCAAACTTCTAGCCATGTTGAACTGCCAACAATGGGCTTTCTTCGCAGTCTCATTTCTTGCATGGTCATGGGACTCGTTTGATTTCTTTACGGTCTCGCTCACGGTCTCTGATTTGGCCGAGACCTTTGACAAATCCACTACGGACATAACCTGGGGGATAACGCTCGTTCTTATGCTCCGGTCTGTTGGATCTATTATATTTGGAATTGCAGCTGATCGATATGGACGAAAGTGGTATGTTTGTCGAGGTATTCTAGACGAACTTTCCATTATCTAACCTTCTACCTAGGCCTTTCATAATCAACAACGTGCTGTTTATTGTCCTTGAGCTCGGCACGGCCTTCTGTCAGACTTATCCACAATTCCTTGCTGTCCGAGCTCTTTTCGGCATCGCGATGGGTGGTATGTACGGCAATGCGGCAGTCACAGCACTCGAAGATTGTCCACCGGAGGCTCGCGGGCTTGTATCAGGTCTGTTGCAGCAAGGATATGCATTTGGCTACTTACTTGCTACTGCTTTTTCAAGAGCACTAGTCAATACAACTGATCACGGTTGGAGGCCTTTCTTCTGGTTTGCAGCCTGTCCCCCTATTCTTATCATTCTCTTTCGACTTTGCCTACCAGAGACAAAGGCCTTCAGGGATCGACAGTCCAGTAGGGCGCAGCAAGGAAATCTGGCCACAAGCTTCATCTCTGAAGGACGCCTCGCTATCAAGCGCCATTGGCTATTGCTTGTCTATCTTGTTCTCCTTACCACTGGGTTCAACTTTACAGCGCACGGATCACAAGACCTATATCCAACTATGTTGAAAAATGACTTCAAATTTTCATCCGACGCTATTACTGTCACCCAAGTTGTCGCCAATCTAGGAGCCATGGCTGGTGGTACCATTTCAGGGTACTGTTCTCAAATATTCGGACGAAGATTCAGCATGATGACCGTTTGTATCATTGGCGGGGCGATTATATATCCCTACACATACACCAGATCCAAAGCTGTCATGGTCGCGGCATTCTTCGAGCAATTCTGTGTTCAAGGGGCTTGGAGTGTCATCCCCGTCTATATAATGGAGCAATCTCCTGCCACGTTCCATACTTTCTTTGTTGGGTCAGCATATCAATTTGGCAACCTTGCGTCCTCAGCCTCCTCGACGATTGAGGCCAAGCTTGGTGAACGATTTCCGCTCCCATCAATGACTAACGCAGATGGTACAGTTGTCGAGCGCTTCAACTATGGCAAAGTCATTTGCATTTTCTTGGGATCTGTTTATGCCTACAACCTGATTATGATCTTTATTGGTCCCGAGAAAAGATCTCCAGTTAGGGTTACTGAAGATGAAATAGAGTAAAGCAGCTCATAACGATTGGATTCAAAGGGATATCTCTGTCACGGGGTCAGGCACTAGGCCAATTGATCTTAATTCAACACCTCATTTGAAAGAAGTTTGTCCTACCACAATGGTGTCTACAATCCGCATCCTCGGGATATTATGTACCCCAGCCTCAATGAATGTGAGCGCAATGAACCGATCGTGGTGGATCTATAGGTGTGGATCCCAGACTGAGTATTCAGCCAATCGCGGAGATCCCGCAAGGCTCAACCAGACACCAGTTGCCGATCAGATCCCCTTAGCTGTTGTGCAATCGAGCAATGGCCCACCGTAAAAGTCTTTGGCCAGCCCCTGATATTTGCTAACTGGGAATTCATTCGAGTTGAGATATTGGCGTGTGGGGTTATGCACAGTATATAAACCTGACCTTTCCCCACGAACAGACAACATAAAGCAATCTTCAGTACCCTCCTACATCATGACCATTGCATCTTCAATCCCGCAAAAGAGAAGAAAGGAAGATGACGATCAGGATGAGATCGTGAAAGATGGTCGGCTCACGACTGCTGCCGAGAACTTCTTCGAGGCTATCTGTAAGTAATCTTGTCCGATGAGCGATATGTAGAAGACTAATATTGTCTTCAGCTGAGGCCGGTATCACCCATTGCTTTGTGAACCTGTATGGCTTGTCAGATCCCTCCAGATACTGAATATTAACAGCTCAATAGAGGAAGCGATCATCCCGCTATGTTGGAGGCGATGATCAAGGCTAAGCAAGGTGAATCCCTCCAAGACTAGCTCCGATGTCCAGGGCTGATTGAAAACAGAGAACAAAGTCAATTTTCCAAACATCATCACTTGTCCTTCTGAGCTAGTTGCTCTTTCAGCAGCTTTAGGCTATGCCCAGGTTACGGGAGTTCCGGTATGATCATATGGAGTTAGATCACACCGCTCTTTACTGACTTCTAACTAGCAATGTGTTCTTGTGCACGTGGATTGTGGTACTCTTGCCTTGGGACAATCTGTTCATAACGCATCAGTTGGCAGAGTCCCTGTTCTATGCTTTGCTGGCCTGAGTCCGTTCACTCAGAATGGTGAGCTGTTGGGGTCAAGAACGGAGTCAGTTCCTTCGATGAGATGAATGTTGCGTTTCTGGCTGATGATGGTATAGATTTATCCACTGGCTTCAGGATATTCCTGATCAAGCTGCCATTGTGAGACAGTACTGCAGATACACTGGCGAGATCAAGACAGGTCGCAACATCAAGCAAATGGTAGCGAGGGCCTTGCAATTTGCAACATCTGACCCCAAGGGACCGGCATATCTAATGGCTGCAAGAGAGGTTCTCGAGGAAGTAAGTTGAAAGATGCAAATATCTCCGATTTTATGGCTGACGAGGAGGTTTCGCGTAATTAGCGTGTTCCCAGGGAATGTCTGGAGGCAGATACTTTGACTTCCGTTGCTCCAAGCGCATTGCCAGAAGCAGGTAAGATGTGTGCACTCTCTGATTGACCTTGGCTGAATTTAGCAGATGTGGAATTGATCGCCAAGGAATTGATAAACGCAAAGCATCCGCTTGTCATCACCACGTCTCTTGGTCGTAACCATCAAGCACCCGCCCTCCTTGAGGATCTTTGCGATAGGCTACCAATCACCGTAGTTGAGCAGATTGGCTCCGACCTATGCTTAAGCAGCTCACACGAGGCCTATCGGGGCTGTACCGTTAGCACCCATCCTGAGGTTTTGGAAGCCGATGTCATCCTCATTTTGGACTGTGACGTGCCTTGGATCCCCACAGCTGGCAAGCCTCGACCTGGCACAAAGATTTTCCATCTCGACATTGATCCACTGAAGCAGCAAATGCCACGTAAGTACCTGCGAAATTCTTCCTCACTTCGTACAACTAACTTTGTTCGAATAGTCTTCTCCATCAATGCCACTCGCAGATTTAAAGTCGGCTGCGCAATTGCTCTGAAGCAAATCAATGATTTCTTAGCTAAGACTGATATTGACACCGCTCAATACGTTCAGGCATTCAAGGAACGATCGATCGATCACAAGAAGTGGAGGAGCTCTCTGCAGAATCTTGAAAAGCCATCAGAGGATGGTATTATCAGTGTACCATATTTGACCTCACGGTTGCGAGATACTCTTCCACAGGACACTACATATGCCATAGAGGCTGTCACGAACGCAGGAATTATCATTCATCATCTCAATCTGACTCAGGTATGTGTAAGTTCATGATATTTGATATCTTTGCTAATTATTCTCAGTCAGGGAGCCTCATTGGCAGTGGTGCCGGTGGGCTTGGATGGGGCGGCGGTGCAGCACTGGGAGTCAAACTGGCTAAGCCCAATTCATTCGTTTGTGGAATGTGAGTGCTTCAATATTCAAGCTCTTTTTCTGTGAAGCTAGCTGACAGTACTTAAAGTGTTGGCGATGGTGTATATCTGTTCTCCCAAATGGAGAGCGTATATTGGATCGCTAGACGATACGACGTTCCATTCCTAATGATCGTGCTGAACAACAATGGATGGAATGCACCAAAGGTCTCGGCTCTTCTTGTTCACAAGGATGGCTTAGCCTCTAAGTCAAACCGACGAGGTAATTGGAGAGATAGAGAGTGGATATATCAATGCACGATAGCTAATTTGCTGCAGATCTTAATATCTCGTTTGAACCCTCGCCTGATTATCCCGGAATTGCGACTGCAGCTGGAAATGCTTGGGGGAAAACAGTCACTAGACAAGTTGACCTTGATTCTACTCTTGCTGAGGCAAGGAGTGTTGTTGAGGGTGGAAGATGTGCCGTGGTTGAGGTTGCGTAAGTGTGAAGCATGACAATTCATTCACCCCAGCTAATTGTGATACAGTGTTCCATCCATGTGGAAAGAAGAATAAAACTCACCCTGGGGCACTTGAGTTGATTATTGAATGGACTATTAGGTCAAGCGTATGGGTGTTCCCTACCTGTTTTGGTCAACGTCCTAGTTCAATGTCCTGAATGGTTAGAAATCCTTGTCTGTACATAGCAAATGACCCTTCTCTTTACTCCCGATACAAATCACTCCATATTGTATTCACTAATATTGGGAAAAGTCAAAGTTGATGGAATATGACCATATTGGTAAACATTTCATTTCATAGCTGACAGATGAGATCAACGCAAGTGCTTACTTGAGGGCTACTCGGTTTAATTTATCCCTTTTGTAAGGACTAGCGATATTTGGAAAATTCGCTTAGTGATTTTGGAACGCGACTCATTTCGAACGCCGTAGAAGATGTTTAAAGTCCGTATGGTGGGCTATCATGACCGAAAGACAGAATGCTTTTTCTTTGTTTGCCAGTTCTGCCTCAGGCCTCCCGTTGCTAGGGAATCTGAGCCGCACACCAAAACAAATCGATATCGATAACGTCGACCTTTCTCTGCTCAACCCCACCACCCATCGACAACCAAGGTGAGATCATCCTCATGCACTGCTGCTAGCTTTATTTCTACCTTCGAGCTTCCGACTGGGAGCCCCTTGCTTCCCAGAAATCTCCGAACAGCCCACAACATTCGAGAACACCAAGACTGAACTGACATTCCAGCGCCTTGATCAGATTCTTTTTCCCGTGTCCAGCTGTGGCATATTGGATTTGATCATCGGAGGCTTTGCCTATCAGTCAAATCATCGCTACCGCCGTCTGACTCGAACCGCGTCCTCGACTGCGGACCCAACACCCCGCCGCATCCTCAGTCCACTTCACTCATTCACTACACCATGGCCAGAGAAAGCAGCGCTCCGACAGAGCCCCTCACTCCGGGCAAGCCGAATCCTCAGGCCCGCCCCGCACAGGTTCAACAGCAACCGGAATTCGGAAAACCCTCACCGATCGGCCAAGCACAACGATCAAACCATCTTTTCAATATTCCGAAGCCCAACCAATCTCGAGCCGAACATCACCGACCCGCCAATCGACCGCAATCTCAGCGTCCCGGTCACCATGCTGCGCCTCAGGTATACCGCCAACCAGCTACAGGTGGGCCAGCCGCAACCCCATCAACGAAGCGTAGTGAGCCGTGGGATCCCTTCAAGCCTGTTGCGCCATCGGCTTATAACAACGCTCGTCCACTCAACCCTCCCGGCTCAGTGAGCATCAAGCGTCCCGAGGCTACCACTTGGAATACTCCCCGTGCCCCTCGGCCAATCTTTACGTCCAAACCTCTTCCGCCAAAGATGTCGAATGCTACCAAAAATTTACAAAGCTTCATAGACCTCACCCGAAATGAAAATGCCCCTACCAGCAGTTCAGTTCCCCGTGGATCGACTGACTTTGGGACTTTGGATATGTACGGGTATGTGGACTCAGCTGCGGCAGAGGAAAACATCAAGGCCTTGTTGGAGGGTGCATTCGAAGACGAGGAGGAAAAGTCCAAGTCTAAGCCAAAGTCTAAGAAGAAGGGCAAGAAGAAGAAGCAATCTAAGGACTCCAAGAAGGAGAAGAATCCCCCAATTACTGAGGACACAAAGAAAGAAGAAGCGACCGACGATCTCGACGATCTTGACGATCTCGCTGCTCAACTCCAAGGGGTCACAGTGAACGACGCAAAAGACACGGAGAATGAATCCGACAACGTGCCTGTGAAACCCTCTTCGGAGGGTTCTTCTGTTGGGGACGAAGTCGCTAAAGAAGAAAAGAGCGACGCTGAAGCGGATGAGGAAGATGAGGAGGAGGGGGATGAGGAAGATGAGGAAGATGATGAAGAGGACGGTGTGGTTGAGGGCCTGAAAGTCACCCTTCTGCCTCACCAAATTGACGGTGTGTGGTGGATGTGCGACAAGGAGACCGGCCGAAAGACGACTAAAGGAATCTTCCCCAAGGGTGGAATACTTGCTGACGATATGGGTTTGGGAAAAACAGTGCAGGCAATTGCTCTGATTCTCAGAAACCGCAAATCCGACCATGAACACAGCGATGACACCGACGAAAAGGAGGGCAAAACTACGAAATTGCCTCCTAACTGTAGCGGTTCTACTTTGGTCATTGCGCCCCTTGCACTGATCAAACAGTGGGAGTCCGAAATCAAAGACAAAGTTGAAAAAACCCACAAGCTCTCTGTTTGCATCTATCATGGTGCAGCACGAGCAAAGAACGCAAAGAACTTGGATGACTTTGATATTGTTATCACAACATATGGCACTCTTACCTCGGACTTCAACTCATCAGCCACGGATAAGGCGAAGAAGGCCGGTTTGTTCTCGATTCACTGGTACCGTATCATCCTCGATGAAGCACACACCATCAAAAACCGCAACGCCAAAGCTACCCAGTCAGCATATGCATTGGATGCTCAGTACCGGTGGTGCCTGACAGGAACACCCTTGCAGAATAACTTGGACGAGATGCAAAGTCTGATCAAGTTCCTCCGAGTCAAGCCCTACGATGATTTGGCGGCTTGGAGAGATCAAATCAGCCGACCGCTGGCCAATGGCCGCGGAGGGCTCGCGATCCAGCGGCTGCAGGTCTACTTAAAAGCTTTCATGAAACGACGCACTAAGGATGTTCTCAAAATGAACAATAACGTGAAGGAGGGCGAAGAAGGAGAAGATGGGAAGCCTAAAAAGTCCAATGGCTTCCATATCACCAAACGTGAGGTCATCAAGGTCGCCCCTGAATTCATGCCTGGAGAGTTGAACTTCTACAAACGTCTGGAACAGCGAACGGAAAATAGCCTTGAACAGATGATGGGTGGTGCTAAGGTTGACTACGCCGGCGCTTTGGTACTGCTCTTGCGTCTTCGTCAATGTTGCAACCACCCCGACCTTGTCAAGGGCGATTTGGCCAAAGACAAGGATATCCTTTTGCAGAACAATCCTACTTCCAGCCAATCTTCGCAACCGAAGTCTGACGACCTCGACAGCATGGCTGAACTCTTTGGTGCAATGAGCGTTGTCACCAAGAAGTGTGACGTTTGCCAAGCAGAACTCAGCCCCGATCAAGCTAAGGCTGGCAATACGCGCTGCGATGAATGTGAAGCCGATCTCAATGTCGACATCATTGGCACAGGCAAGAAACCGAAGAAGTCGAAGAACAGTCGCAAAGAGAAGTACGTTCCTGAGTCTCCCTCCGTTCGCAGACACGAGCGGAGGAACAGACGAGTCATCCTTGATAGTGATGATGAGGACGAAGAGGGCGACTGGGTTGTTCCCAACGATGAACGCAAAATGACAAACCTTGGAAAGGCAGGTGGTTCAGACGATGAGAATGCGGAAGGTGGCGGTGAATGGCTCAACTCTGAAGATGAGACAGACGATGAGATTGAGTCTCCCTCCAGAAGAAAGAGCAAACCCATCGTGCTTAGCGACTCCGAAGATGAGGAAACCGACTCTGACGATGAATACACGGAGGAAGGTGAAAATGGCGAATTACCATCCACCAAGATTCGCCATTTGATGAAGATTCTCAATCGCGAGGCACCAGACTTCAAGTTCATTGTATTCTCCGTTTTCACTTCTATGCTAGACAAGATCGAGCCTTTCTTGAACTCGGCCAATATCGGCTTTGCGCGCTACGATGGCGGTATGACAAACAATCACCGTGAAGCTAGTCTTGAGAAGCTCCGCAACCACAGCGGAACTCGTGTGCTACTGTGCAGTCTGCGCGCCGGTGCGTTGGGTCTGAACCTGACAGCCGCAAGTCGCGTCGTTATTCTCGAGCCTTTCTGGAATCCCGTAAGTCGCTACATCCAACTCTTTCATAATATACAATGCTAACTATCAGTTCAGTTCGTTGAGGAGCAGGCTATCGACCGTGTCCATCGTCTGAACCAAACAATCGATGTGAAAATTTACAAAATGGTTATCAAGGGAACTGTGGAAGAGCGCATTGTGGAACTGCAGGACCGCAAGCGTGAGCTAGCCAACGCTACCATCGAAGGCAAGGCTGGTGCTGGCAAGTTGACCATGCGTGATATGATGGCTCTGTTCGGTCGTGACGCCGAATCAAATTTCACTGATAAACAGAGCACTTTGGACTTCAACAACAAAGTAGGCTTGTTGAATGCTGCCGAAGAGGCTACACCCGCTCCTCCATCCTCGCAGGTGTCATACTCTGATCCTCGCAACCGGGTTCGGGATGCCCAACCCAGCCGTCCTCGAACTGAGGACTCGGTTTATGGTCGCCGCTGGTGAGCGACATGAAATGAAATTATGAATGACGTTTAGGGGCGAGGTTTGGGGGAGTTATGGTTGGCAGCTCAAGATGATCAATTTTCGGAGTCACTTGTCATTAGAATTTTCTCTTTCTTGTTTGATATTCCCTTTTTCATTGCACATCTCGTACACTTAATTTACTGATGAGGAAATCCCTGCTCCTGAAGCTCATGCTTACCTCTTAACCGGGGCTAAGGGTTGTTCTAGGCCAGCGCAGACCTGAACCAGGGGTGTGAGCTGCCCATTTGCAGCACCCGGAACCCATGCCCACGAGTCAAAAGCTAAACCCTATCTTAGTTATGGCAAGCTCTATGTGGGACTCGGGATTGTCGTCCGGCGGAAGCTTCCAATGCTGATGCCTTCCTTTATTTCGACTACAGCTGCTGTACAGACTTGCGTGTGGAGCTTCTAAATAGTGAACACGATCTCCATTAAACAAGTTGGCTTTACATAGCGTATGAGGAGGTTCGGAGAGACAAATTTTGGTAGTCTTTTATACCCAATTATAATGTTTGCGGAGACTTTCAGCATCATTCCGTGTTACATATATGTCGTTCTATCCATGTCCTTCACATCCAAGTCCAATCTGATGTGGGGTGTGATCCATCATTCTATGGCACAGAACCCCTACGTGGAGTGATTCTCGACTTGTCTAGAAATGCATCGTACCTCGCAACTGCGCTCTTTGGTTATAGTCCGGCGTCACCGAATCCCGCCATCGTGTGCCCTGGCCTGATACTCGGGAACACCGACGTGATCTTTTCACGCCATGAGCTCGAAAGTCTCGCTTTAAGTTGTTCATTTAGGTTTGACCAGGTTCAGTCATAGATGTAGTTTTGCGCTGTGAACTTTGCTCGTTGAAATCAGCGCTCTAGCCACAGAACCGGTACTATGTAAGCCGTCAAATACCATCTGCCGAACTCGCTACCACGGCTTCTATAGTCTGGATCTAGAATTGCGAGTCCATTTATAATGGTACTCTCCAGCGAACCGGACAAGAGAACCGAGGACATGGATCCAGGGCCAACGTTATTCCCTGTTGGTTGCTGTGTTGATAGGTTGAAAATGCAGGAGAAAGCTCGAGCTCTGGAGTGAATCTCAGGATACCCCGACTAGAGCACAAATCCATGGAGATCTCTTGCATTTCAGCCCTTTTGTTCGTCTCAATATCCCCATATATTCTGCTGTCGTCCGTTTGATTCTCAATATGATCTAAACTCGGCCTTGAGAGCTTCACCTGCCTTTTGTTTTAACCGAACCAATACCGACACAATTCAGTGAGTTTATCCAAACACAGCCTGTGTGTCTATATCTAACGCCCAGTGTCTAATTAGATCGCCTTCTTCGCTGACCCTCAGCAGATTGAGGTTCAAACTTAAGCTATGCCACTACCCGACAACACTGACCACAGCGATTGGACAGTCATTTATAACGATGAAGGCGGCAAAACGGAAGATCAACTATCTCACAAAAGACAAACTCTGGCAAGAACATTGTCAATCCCCAAGACTATGTGCATCTTTTCCGAAGCCAAAACCGAGATAACAACAGTAGCTGAGCCACCATCACCAAAACTGAAACTACCCCAACTGGGCAACGATTCAGCCGAAAGAATCTTCCCAGTTCGCTCAGCCCTTTCATTTGATTCGGCTCCCTCGTCCGCACTGCCAACCCTGGCTATGGAGAAGCTCGAAACGCCATTATCACCATTCTCGGATTCATGGACTGGCAACTTTGGAAACGAAAAGACCAGCTTTCAGCCGTCAATTGCTGCTGTAAGAGAAAGCAGTGAGCGGGAGGTTTTCAAGGGGCAGGATTTTTTGACCAGGCAGAATCAAAAGAGCGATTTCGTGACTGAGTACTCATCAACATCCAAGAAGCAAGACCGAGGAGACGACCATTCGTTGGATGATCCGACTATACCCCATGCAATCAGGGACGATCTAGCAAGCGCCAATATCTTAAGACAATTGCATAATACCATGGAGAGTGGCGGCGACGTGCTTGGTGCTTACAGGCCGACCAATGGGCTGCAATATTCTAAGCAAGACGAGGAAGCCATCGCCATCCAATCTTTCGGCGCACTAATTGTGCTGGAAGAGTTGAATGACAAGTTTACGGTGCAAATAGCCAGCAACAATTCCTCCAAAGTCATGGGATATTCACCAGATGATCTTTTTGAACTCGATTCGTTTTGTGATATCTTGTCCACATCACACGTTGATACGTTTCTCGACCATACCAGCTTTGTCTTGGAAGACGAGTATGAAGTTGTGAATCATGGGCCAGAAATCTTCTTGTTGACGCTTTTACCTCGTGAACCTCTCGGCCAAAATATGCGATGTGAAAAGATATGGTGTACCATGCATACCAGCAAAGCATATAAGAACTATGTTATCTGTGAGCTTCAGCCTGCCATGGCCTCTGGCTCGACTACGAAAGCAACCCAAAGAGTCCAACAGCCCGAGAGACATTCACGCATATCGAAAACAAGCTGTACAGACCTTTCTCATCTTGGGGGCTGTGACAACATTGCAATCCAAAAGGATAATTCTTACCCAGCGAGTTTCAATGTCACAGAATCCCCGGAGATTCTCAACGCTATTCCTCGCATTCTGCAGCAGCTGGCCAAATCTCAGACGATAGAATCACTCGTTCGGAATACCGTTGCCACCTTGCAAAGTCTCACTGGGTTTTCACGAACAACTATGATTCATTTCGAAGACGAGATCAAAGGAACAGTACTTGCAGATAGTATTGACTCTTCACTGGAGCTGACCTCATTTGAGGGTACCAAATTTCCCGAGTCATCGTTCCCTGAGCCGCTGCGTAAACGATATATGCGCAACACGGCCTGTCTCTCTTATGCCAGAACTAAGCAATCTGCAGAGCTTGTCTACCGCGCCTCTACAAATAAACACGCACTTGATTTGTCACATACCTATCTCTCTGCAGCCCCGAAATCCTCGAGGCCCAGTTCCGGTCCTTCTGTCGAAGCTTGTCTCTCAATCACAATCAATGTTTCCGGCAAACTCTGGGGATTGATATCATGCCAATCATACGAGGCAAGCAGAACTTTGCATCCGATGGCTCAGAAGGTTTGCTGGTTCATGGCGGAAGCAGTGGCAAACAACATCCAGCGACTATCCTCTACTCTTCCCATTGTTCTGAAAGAGCTGCCGATGTCTTGGGATGATCAAAACAAAGTCCAAACTGCCGATTATCCGTCAAGTGATCTGCTCGGTTTATTTGGCGCGGACTATGCTGCGGCATCAATCATGGGAGAAGGCAAGATATTAGGCAAACCGGTCGACTCTCAGGAGGTTCTGGCAGTGTTGGAATACATGAAAGTTAAAGAGATTTCCACGGTTCTCTCGTCAACAAACATTACCTCCGATTTTCAGGATTTGAACTACTACCGTGGATTTCATTGTATATCTGGTCTGTTGTATGTTCCACTTTCGGCGGATGGACATGACTGCATTATATTCTTTCGGGCCGAGGGTCGAATTATACCCAATGGCTCTAAGAATGAGACAACGTGGTCTACATCAGAGTTCGAAAGAGCATCCTCGCTGTCGTTGCTATACCGAGCATTTAGTGAGATCTGGCAGGAGAAAGAGGCAGCTATGCAGAACAATCAACTGATGCGACTACTGCTTGCCAACTCTGCGCATGAGTTTAGAACACCTCTCAATGCGATTATCAATTACTTGGAGATTGCTCTGGATGGATCCCTGGATCAAGACACACGAGATCACATATCCAGGTCTCACTCAGCGTCCAAGTCACTAGTCTATATCATCAATGATCTGTTAGACCTGACGAATGCTGAAAACGGACAACGCCTGATCAAAGACGAGGCATTCAATCTATCCGAGACTCTCACAGAGGCAACAGACATTTTCTGGGAGGAAGCTCGACAAAAGCACGTCGACCTGCAGGTTGTCCAGCACGCAGCATTGCCACCTGTTCTCGGAGACCAACGACGAGTCCGTCAGGTCATCACCAACCTGATCAGCAATGCTATTCAGCACACAGCATCCGGAGCACTTACCATCGAGTCATGTGTCGTTCCTGAGAGCGTAGATCTCGATCATATTACAGTCGAGATTGCAGTCCACGACACCGGGTCTGGTATGTCCCAAGAGACCGTTGAAACATTGTTCTGTGAACTAGAACAAGTCTCCAACAAGGGGTATATGAAGACACCAAAGTCATACGGATGCACAGCCAGCGGCACACCAGTAGAGACAGAAAGTGTGCTTGGACTCGGTCTCGCGCTCGTTGCTCGAATCGTGCGCAATATGAACGGCCAACTCAGCTTACGATCCGAAGAAGGAAAAGGAAGTTGTTTCAAGATCCGACTCGAGTTCCCACTTCCATCCGAAGAACGCGACAATCAGGCTTCATCTATTGTTTCAGATAAATCCCAGCCCCGACAGAAGCAAGAAACCAAGAAAGAAACATCCTCCTGCACAAACCGCCCGGAAGACGGAATACCATGCGAATGCGGGATCACACCCGAATTCTCCAAAGGAGCAGTCCTCGAAGTCGACGCAAGCCTGAAAACAGGCGAATCAAAGAAACTCTCGTTGCCACGCCCAAAGTCGGAAACAAGCAATGCGCCGCACGAAGCACATCGCAGGACATCCCGTCTCCCAACGCCACCACATTCCCCGAAGGGATCAAGCCCGCCAGCCACCACGTCACCAGACGAACCCCAAAGCCTCATTCAGAACACCTCCGCTATGGATGCCAGGCTGCATGTCCTGGTCGCTGAGGATGACCCGGTAAATAGTACGATCCTGCGAAAGCGTCTAGAGAAGCTCGGTTATACAATCGACATGACAGCAAATGGCAAGGAATGTACCTCGGTCTACAAGAACAATCCTGCGCTGTACAGTGCTATTCTGATGGACCTACAGGTAAGCTTGGTTGTTCTTCAGCTTTACTGGGACTGCATATCTAACCCCGCCATATTAGATGCCTATTGTGGACGGCCTGAGCGCGACGAAGATGATTCGTGAACATGAACAGCAGCTGGCTTCTTCTGGTCTGCCTGTGGCTCGGGTTCCCATTTTTGCTGTGTCGGCTTCTCTTTTGGAGAAAGACCGAGACACGTATGTTCAGTCTGGCTTTGATGGGTGGTTTATGAAGCCGATTGATTTCCAGCGCGTGAATGTTTTGCTCCGGGGCGTGAGGGTGAAGTGTATGCGCAACGAGTGTGTTTATCGACCTGGCGTCTGGGAGCAAGGTGGTTGGTTCAATGAGATTTAAATTCAAGTAAGCGATGAATGTGATTTCTAATAACACCTAACGAAGTATGTCCATATTTCATAAATGAATGAGTATGCAGGTGAAAACGAAGAAACTCCTGTCTTTGATGGTCATCAAAATGCACAATAAAATGCATAATATGCAAGGATTTCACATTAAGCCCATGATATCAGGAAAGAAATGCAAGCAAACGCGAAACAAAAGCAAACATTATCATAACATCAGTAATACTCCGGTAGGTCGGAGAAGTCGGGGACTGTATCACCGCATTTGAAGGATGGCGAGTATGCCTTGCTGGGCATGTAGCCATTCTTCCATGCTGTACGGTAGCTCCACTGTGCTGCAGACTCGGTGCGCCATGTCCAGTAGAACCAGCCCATGGCAGTTTCAAAGGCGGACATCTGTGCCTCTGCATACATCAGCAGGAACTTTTTGTACGAGTCTGAGTACTCAGACGGGTCTTTGTTTGCACCGGAACAGCTGCAAGTTCCCTGATCGGCCGTTGGACAATACGCTGTCGAATCGCTTGTGTCGTACGTCCCTTCCCAGCGTGTACCACGGCCGACATTATTTACGTACTGGCCACAGTCTGTGTCGGCTTGAGACCATTCGCCACATATAGTAGGGCCCCATCTGTTTGTGTTAGCTTCGTAGGGGAAGGCAGAGGGGGGTGGAGCTTACCCAGAACTTGTAGAGTTGATGCTCGAGAGCATAGGAGACCAGCTGTTGCAGATGATTTCCACCTTGGCAGTGTGGTTCAACACAATTTCACCCGTGTTAAAGGTGGTGTACTGGTGAGTATCCAGGTACATATTATCGGGGCCGTTCTTGAATATGCTATCCCACTTGTCCAGATTGAGGAAGCCATCATGTAAAACAATAGTAGCATTGATACCATTGTTGCGAACCAAGGTTGCAGCCTCTTGGGTCCAATTAAGGACTTTCTCAACGGGCAAGGTCAGCATCAATGGCTCGTTCACGAGACCGTAGATAGTCACCACATTTTTGTACCGATCCTGGGCGAAGAACTTGGAAAGCTGATCATGAATTTCGAGTGATCGCTGGCGGTTGAGTGCGCCGTCTGTGCCGTCGATCCAGTCGATACTGCCCTGGCGACCACTGTGATTCCAGCCATTCTGACTACCGGGAAGTCCATGAATATCGAGCTTCACGCGAAGTCCATATTTGCGGCAATATTCAATGGCACGTAACAGGTAGCGCCACGAGATCTTAGCAACATAGGGATCGTCGTCGTAAGTCTTTACGGCCCAGTAAGAGTACTGAATACGAACATGGTCCAGTCCCGCCTGCTTTATCTCTTGGAAATCAGACTCGGTGATGAACGTAGCGTAATGCTTCTCGATCGTGCTTGCTGCGGAACCGCCCAGCTTCTTGCTCAGGGTGTACTCATCGATGATCCCGTCGCTAGATGACCACTTGCTGAACAAAGACGGTACAATGAAGGGTTCAATAGATAGCCATCCGCCGATGTTGACTCCACGAATGGGTTGGGAGCCGTAGGGAAATGCTTCGTCGAGCGGAGGCACGTTGTCATTTGCTCGGGTAGAATCATCCCAAGTTGAGTTGATTCCCATGAGAGAAAGATCGCCCACTGTGGCGTTTGTGAAGGTGACATTGAAGCCGTTTGTATCGTACCAGGTAAATGGGTCCAGGACAGTGCCTTTCGCATAGCTCTGAAGTAGTGTTAGTTAACCATCATTCTAAGGAGATTCCATGGAGACTGACCGGAATGCTGTCGCGGCTGATACTATCCAAATTGGAATTGGATGGGCCCCCAGAACCAGAAGACGAAGAATCAGAGCCTGAGGTCGAGTTGGAACTGTTCTTCTTTGAGACAACCACAGCAACAGCAACGATGACACCAACCAAAACGACAAAGGCCAATAAGCATGCAATGACAATGCGCTTCTTCTTAGACCAATTCGACCAGAACTTCCAGGCAGGCGGCCCTCGGCCACTGGAATAGCTTCCCTCCCAACTGTCTTCCTCTTTCCAGTGCTCGTCTTCATCTGGGGGAGGACCACCGCCGCGATGCCGAACCTTGGCGATAGAACTGCGCCCTTCTTCAAGAAAGGCACCGGAAACAACCCGAGCTCCAGATCTATGACGGGACCGGCCTTCAGCGACTTCTGGACCAAGTGCCTCTTCAGCAAGAGCAGCCCGTTTTCGCTGTCGTCGTCGCTCATCACGAGAATCATCTTCACCGTGAGACTGCTGTCGTTGATCTTCATAATCGTGCTCGGCAGCCAGTCGCGCCATGGCATCCCGACTCAATAGATGCGAGGCACTGCTAGAAGACTCAGTACTGCGATGCTTCGACGCAGGCACAGCAGCAGCTCCAAACTCCATCTCGCGATCAAGCTCTCGCTCACGCTCGCGTTCCCTCTCCCGCTCCCTCTCTCTCCTCCGCCGCCGTCTAGCCTCCGCCTCCGCCTCAACATCATCAACATCGCGATGCCTGCGCTCTCTCACATCCTTAACAGGACTCCCACTCTCACCCCGTCTCCTCCGATGCCCATCTCGATCCCGGTCCCGATCTCTCCGCTTGACAGGCGACGTAGCAGGCGATTCCTTAGCCTTAGATCTATCCCTCTCCCTCTCCCTCCGTCTCCCATCCAATTCCTCTTCCTCCCGCTGTCTCCGTCTCCTCTCCCTCCGCTCTCTTCGTCTCGCCTGCTCCTCCTCATAAGCAGAATCATACTCGTATTCATCCCCATCATGAACATGCCGCGCAGACGCAGACTCATTCCCCGATTCGCCTCGGAAGCGATACTTCGCACTGCGCGCATTGCCAGGACTGGACGTTGTAGCGCCCTCGTCGGCTTCCTCGTGTCGGCCACGGATGTATTCGCGCTCGCGCTCGATGTCCCGATCGCGACGGCGTGAGCGCTCCTTGTCGCGTGTGCGGTCTCGATCTCGATCTCGTCGCTCGGGACGGTCCCGGCTGCGGGATTCGCTTGGCATGCTACTGCTGCAGATATGCGCGCTCGTTTAGAGGTGGGCCGGTGGTGATCTTTGGCGTGGAATGCTGGTTGCACGTGGAGACGGCGATCGGTAGCTTGTTTGGGGGTTGGGTGATCAGGGGCGGAGGTGGGTTGAATTGAAATGCTGGAGTGATCTGGGGAGGGTTGTGACTCAGGAGTCAGAGACACAGGACTGACGACTGAATGTGGATGTGTCAGAGGAGAATTACAAGGCGCAGGTGCCCAGCCCAGGCCAAGTCATTGTTTTGCCGATGTTCTTGCGGGATCTTGGTTCAGCTGTGTTTTGGTTTTTCCCCACACGGAAATACGCCAATAAAAGCCACAATATGCGGGAGCGTCGCTATTTGATCTTGTTAGATCTATGAGGATATCAGGGCCTGTTTTTGTTCTACTGAGACGAGTGGAGTTGTTCAGGAACTGGTGGAGCCACTGCTAGGGCGACGTGGATTATATCTCCCACGGCTGTCTAAAGTGGAATATGCGATAAACAGAGATCCTGGTATGTTGGTTGTGATAGATGACAGAAAACATTAACTTAGATACAACTGATCATTTTGCACATATGCAAACTCCGAACCTATCTAACAAGGCAGAAATAAACAAGCATCATGTCCAGCGAGTGAGGGTATGCGAACTCCGAAATACAATTAGTTGAAACACATCATGACGAAGAGAAAGAGACGAAATCGACAAGGCCTACCGAAAGATGGTGATACTAAAAAAAAAAAAAAAAAAAGCCAAAACGAGGTTTCTGGGGTTGCTTCTGCCGTGAACATCTGTACAACTCTGCACGGAGAGTAGAGGGGAGGGACAAAGAAGTGGGAGTAAAATAAACAAGATCAAATGAAGTGAATTCTCGCTGTGCCCGGGGAATCTAATAGAAAGTAAAGAGGAGATGGTGCCTCAAGCATTTCATCTGGTGCAATGGTCGGGGCTGAAAAACATGATGTCCTGGTGCATGATGCAATCAGACACAGGCTGAGTGGAGACATTCCCCTCAAGAGCTTCACAGCAAAGTGAGAGCGGGAAGTGGTCAAAGTGGTGGTGATTTGGCCAGGATGCAGGAGACGAAGGAACAATGCTTGACCGTCAGCCTTCGGGTGTTGGAGACAGCACCCGTCTCTGCATCACAACGTCCAATTTGGGTAGAGGTCACAGTTAGATATCTGTGGGCCCAATGGAGCAATGGGACTGCCATAAATGGCAATACCGCATTACAGATGGTAAAACCAAAGGCAAACCATTCAGCTGATGATCTGTCTAGCTCCTTCTTTGCCCAAAACACCAGGTTCAGTGGGCTTGGGACTGCGATCACGACCCTTCTTTCGACTGAAGAATGACATCATTCCATTAGCTTGCTTGCCCTTGTCGTCACCGTCAATTCCTTCGGCGGGGAGCGTTGAACTGTTGGCCAACTCGCTCCAGCTACCAGCTTCGTTGAGAACCATTTGTACACCTCCGCTCTTGCTCATTTGGCGAGTAGCCCCACGCGGGCGAGGATTGTGAGGTAATGGTCGGTGGAAAGACGGGGCAGGAGGTGGTGAAGGAGATATGCGGTTCGAGGGGGATGGGGGCTGCGGAACAGGCGTGGAATCGTTGGGAGTGAGGGGCTTCGCCGACTGCGTGTATATTTTCGTTGGGCGCAGCGCGAATGCTAGCGGCGTCGTGTTGACTAGGAATGTTTTGACCAGGTTGCTCAGGCTGGGAGAATTGACGGGCATGTGTGGTTGAGGTCGTTGTACCCGGAAGACAGTCCTCGGGGTTTCTGTGAAGAGCGTCAGCGAAGGATGGAAGGGATCATTAGAGGAAAACTCACACTACACCGGCGATAGCATCTGCAGCATTGCCTTGGTAGTCAGTCAAGGTATAATCGAATGGCTCGAACATGGTCTCAATCAAGCGATGCAGCTCGTCCTCCCGGATTTCCTTTGCCGTAGCGTCATCTCTTAGCTCCGCACGTGGCTTTTGTCGGCGCGCTCTGGCTTCGAGGGGCGCTTCTTCTAGCAGAAGTTCCTCCAGATCGTATGTTGCATCGAAGTTGGTTTTTTCGCTTGATGGTCGGAAGACTGGTGGGATCTGCTTGCGTTCCAGGGCATCGAAGTCGATCTCGGCGAAGAACATATGTTGAGCAAATGTTTCGAAGCCAATGGCACCGATTCGGCGACTGCGATCCCTTTCCATCAACGAGCCCAAAGCGCGCAAGCAGGGAACTGAGACGGCAGGATTGGTGACGTAGTATTTCGGTTGTGCCTTTTTGATATTCTCGCTCAGGGTCTCCTGGCTCCGGCCTTCGAATGGTCGCTTGTTGTAAATGCACTCGTAGAAAGTGACACCTAATGACCACCAATCGACCTCGAAATAGTATCCCGTTCCCTCGTAGACCTCAGGTGCCAAGTAGGCTAATGTTCCTGACTTGCTTGTCAGAGGCTTGCCCGGTCGGAAATCCGATGCCACGTTCTAGAAATCACGATTAGCCGCATTACCAACAGTTCAAGCGCAGAGGACTTACAAAGTCAGCCAAGTGAACATGTCCCTCGGAGTCCAATAGCACATTATCGGGTTTTAGATCACGGTGAATTATGCCCTGTGAATGGATGTACTTCAGAGCACAACCCAATTCCGCCATCCAGAACCGCACCGCATCCTCGGTAAAGCATTTTCGTGAAATATGGAATCGTAGATCACCACCGTTCATTAGATCGACCACGATGTAGCTGGAATATGGTGAGCGAAGGACAAAAGAGACCACTGCGAATGAACTCACATGTATTCCATATCCTGGAAACTATAACGTAGATTGCAAAGGAAAGGATGATTCAGATGCTCAAGCATTCTCCGTTCGCGAATGATGTTTCGTACACTTTCCGAACGAACCACTAGCACGTATTTTAGCCATAGCTTCCCCGACAAAAATGGTCTTGGGACACTTACCTTCTTCTTTGCGAATATATTTCAGGGCAAATGTGAGGCCGGTGTCCTTCCTCTCCACGATTCGAACTTTTCCAAATGCACCCTTTCCGACGACCCGCAGGAGGCGGAAGTGGTTAAGGTTGACTAGAAAGACGAGCAATCAGCACGTTGGTACGTAATTTTGGGTAGCGAACAACCCGGGGTCACTCTTTCCTCTCAATTCGAATGGAGTTGACATACCCGCATCATTGCAATTCACTGGTTTTCCCTGAGTGTTTCCCATGTTGTCCGTATGAGATATGGGTGAAGTAATGGGGGGGGGTTGCCTAGTATCTTCCTTGTAACATCACACTCGTCCCAGAAACTCCGATCAAATGGCGTGAGGATCGAAGAGAAATTAAAAAAGAACTGATATGATCGGCGAATATCGAGCTCAAATCGTAATGTCCATGAGAGGAGGTAATTCCGAAGGTAGAGTCGCCGAGCGGGGGGTCAGGTGTTTCAGAGTCGCAATAGCATGCAGGTCCAGATGCTAATGCACGGAAAAGAGATAGGTCCAAAGACGCAAGGGAAGACAGGCTCCAGAACTCTCCAGAAGGAAAAAACAAGGGCAAATGTATGCAGGATATGTATATTGAGAAAACGTGAGGTCCGGGAGCTAAGGGCGTCCTAGGCGCAGGCGAGACGGGATAGAAGTAACACCCACACAAAGAAAGGGGGTTATTGGGCGAGACAATCTGGGTCTGTATCACCAGTCAATCGTAATTAAGGCCAAGGGGAATTTCACGACTTCACAACTTTAGTGAAAGAAAGGGGAGAGAGAGAGAGCGGGCGAGCGGTCTGACAGAAGCGGCAGTATCACGGGGGGGAGCCAATCACGCGTGACGCGCAAAAAATCGGGGAAAGGGGATGAAAGAAAGCACGTCGCCTTTCTCTCTTTTGGACCTATTCTGTTTCGGGCTTTTGACGCCGTGGGATCTACATGACTTGACTACTCTTCTAGCCTAGCTGATTGGGAGGGATTCTCAGGCCTTTTGAGTTGGGTCTAGGTTCGTAAACCGGTGCAAAGAACTCGAGACCCACGATATTCTCCAGTCAACATTGAGTGGAGAGCATAGCCAGGTCAACTTGGGCTTAGGCGGTTAGGCGGACGCTATTGTATCCGCTAAAAAATGCACAGACTTTGTCATTCGCCAGGGACTTGTTCATTATCATCCTAGCGAACATCCTGGCGATCAAAATTCTATATGAAACGGTGGGTGGGTTTAGGGGGGGGAGACCGGCATTTAGTGCAGCAGATCGCTTCAGTCATGGATACAGGTCTATGTACAAGTATGTACGAGTATCCAGTGTCCTGATCTTTGCTTTTTATATCACCGTGTCCCACTTAGGCTTGCGATGTATCCTTTGTGTCTCTTTTTTTGGGCCAGGTGGATATCACGTCAAGTCAGAATCTACGGTATCGCATATAGTTCGATCGATCGATCCAACCAGAACCAGGCTAGACACATTAGACATGCGTCTGCATCTGACTGGTCACTGTTTGCCACCGTGATAGACCTGTTCTCCCCGACTTCTCGTGGCCGCCACGTTATCGTCTCGGCCTGAATCGCAATGATTGACTCTCGAGTGCAGTCTGGGTCTCACCAACGGTCCTAGAACACCTTTAGAATATTCGATTGGACATTCGATGGGATCCCTCACATGCGTGGCACCGCTCAGCTGCAGGAAAATCAAGCCACATTCTAGGTCGGCCCTTTTCACTCTACTGGAACTATGTCAAACACACATATGCGCCAAGGCAATCCAGTTTCCCTCTCTTTGTAATTACCAGCGTGCCAAATTGATAGGACTGGCCGAAACACAGTCAGCTTTCTAGCGTGGCCGCCCGCCACAAGCAAGATTTTATAAGCTTAGCGGGCGCCCTAGCTCTTGGGCCCCTTTCTTTGGCTCGAACCCTCAATTGGGTCTTATGCGAGAAATACGGGTGCTCAGCTTGAGACTGGCTGTTTCAGATCCACCTTTTGATTTTTGCACAACCTAATTACTCCTTGGCTAGGAATGCGGCTGTAGCCTAGGATATACAGAACGTGAGTGCTCAATGCCTCGGGGGAGAATCATGACATGTGGCGATGGCTCCACTATACAAATCTCTGACTGCACTATTTAATACGGCAACCCTAACCTGGTGGAGTCTAGATATCACTCTCTACGCAGGTGTTTATCTTTTTGGATATACTACCGGATTTATCTGTCTCTGGAAAGCAAGCAAGTATGTTTCCATTGGCTGGCTTCCTTCAATAGTATTTGCAGATCAGTAAAGCTTCTTTCCGTAGAACATCCGGTATAGCACGGTCATCAAATGTCCACAGAATAGCGTTTGATCGTGAAGCCACTTACTGCCCAACAGATACAGGACGGCTATGGATTATTCCGCCTCCCCGATAAGATGGTCTGTTGGTCAAATGAACTATGGTCTATTGGTCTGGATATTGGTATTTTCAGATGATAATCATGCATGCCATATGCCACGCAGGGTCATGAAGTGTAGCAGTGTAGTTGGGAAGTTGAGATGTGTAGATGGTCACGGGATGGTACCTTCCTCGACCTGACACAAACACCAAGTCCAGTCACGCAGTTTATCATCGAATTATTCCTTTCCTTTCATCTCCCGCAATATCTTTCAGGGCAGATGTCATCATGGAGAGCTCTGAGCAGATCCATCCGCTGCTAGTGAAACGACCACGAAGCGCAGATGTTGATGCAGAGACGTTCTCATTCGCTAAACCTGCTTCCCACGAGAAACTGTTTTCTCTCAGGAAATTGCCCAACAAGACCCTTCTCTCGCAATCTACAGTCTGTAATGCGCAGCTCTCAAAGGAGCAAACACGGCTCGAAGGAAGCTTCAATGGCCAATTGGCCAAGCTGAACGCGTACGTCAGAGCCCTTGTCAATTGCAAGGTTTGAGGGTATGTTAACATGGGTTGAGAAGCACAGAACGCCCGAATGTCGCACTATTACGGACGCACCAACGTTCGCCTTTCAAACTCCTGCGAGAAAGCCATTGCTCTTCCAACCGCCGCGGCGCCTATCAATTTCCAAAGAGCAACGCAAAGAAAGCGCTAGAACAGGAGATTCAGTATGTGCACGTGAATCAGGCTTTCAGCACGAACAAGACCACTCCCTCATTCGACAGAATGAGGCAGCTCAAACGGATGATTCAGTAAACACCCGCATTGCCGAGACAAATGTTACAATCCCAGAATCAAGTCCCATTCCAATTGATGAAAATACCAATGAAGCTGTTCCCGTACTTTCCGTTTCCAATCGGCCAGGGAAAAATAGTGAGGACACTTCAAAAAATGTATCTTCCGGTATGCCACTCAAGGTCATGGGCAATCAACCCCGTGTTTCGGAGCAACGATGCACTAAGCAAAAGAAACCATCTACCAAGCGCCTAACCCCTCCTTTTCTCAAGAAAAGCAGTACTCAGTTGGGTGAAGATGATCTCTTTGAGCTCCTCATAGTGAAAATGAGGGAGCGTGAAGAGAATGAGCAAAATTCTGCTAATGTTCGACAACAAATCGAGATCGAGAATTCCCATTTAAAATCTGAAATCCATTCTTTGCATGATCGACTCAAGTCTTACCAGGCCCAACTTGTCAGAAGTTCATCTGATGCAAATATTCAGAGAGAACAGATCAACAAATGGAAGGCACGACTTGCCAAATTCAAAGATGTTATCATTGATCTCGGGCTCCAATATGATACGCTTCGGGGGCAAAGCAACAATCTGAAGTCGATCACATCGGGCCTTCAAAAAGAAAAGGCAGATATACAGCAGGCTTTGGATGAAATCAAGGTGCAAGTCAACAAAAGCACAGACACTATTGAGGGTCAACGCAACAAGCTACACAGCTCTGAGGAGAAGATTGCAATGCTAAGCGAAGCATTGGCGAGGTCAGACAGGCAAGATGAAAGCATGAAGTTGCAGCTTTCTCATGAGAAAAAGCGAGTGGTGACTCTGGAGTCCTATATAAAAAATGAATCTCAGAGCCAAGCACGTTGTTTGGCGATTGTCAAAAAGAGCCAGAGTGAAATTATTGAGAGGCTTGACTCTGCCAGCAAACTGGTTGCCACAGCTTGTGTTGATTCCCGAGATGCTGTTACTTCAGCAATCGGACCGGTACTTGAGCGTTGTGTTTCTTCTGTCTGTGAGTTGAAAGAACAATGTGGCATTCAGAGGATGGACATCGAAAAGTTCACAGGCGACGTCCGAGAAGCTGGCTCCAGGTATGTGATGTTAAATTCCGTTGACGATAAAGAAAATACTGACGGGTAGTTCAGAGTCGATATGCTAGCAGGCCAACTTGCAAGAGGCATTGAAACAAACAAAGATGTAAGCAATGGGTTGTCTCGAGCGCTTCAAGAAGGCTTGCAGACTATCGAGAAGAGCCTTGGTCCAGATTCTGTCCTTTCCAATCAGCTAGCAAATAGCGAAACCCACTATGAGCATCTCCAGGGAAGCCTTGAAGTGGTTGGGCCCGTTATAAGTAGTCTGAACGCTTCTGTCAAGGCCATGAGGGCTACCGAGACAGACCTTGTACACGGCTTGGAGATATTCGACCAAAGACTTGCCGATTCCCAGTTTCCAGCAGGAAATCCAGTTCTCGAGATGGAGATTTCGACCAAGTTCGCCGAAAATACCCAACTGCAGCTTGAACTCCAAAAGGTCTCGCTTGACCTGGAATCTCTCCGGGAGCAACATGGCAAGATTACTTCTGAAAACGAGTATCTTCAGCACGCACTGACCGAGGCTATTACTAATGAGCAATCCTCAAAGAGCCAAAATTCTCGATTGGAGATTGAAAAGACAGCTTTGAGGGGCGAACTTCAATTGGTCGAGCAAAGGATCCGCGATGATTTGCGTATTGCGAGCACCAAGGCTCAAGATCGCCTGAAAGCAGATTTCGAAAAGGAGATCCAACGACTTGAGATAGCGAACTCCGAGATGAAGACATATTCTGACCAACTGAAAAGCCAGGTATCCGATGCTCAGAGATCATTGGTATGTTCACGGACTAGGATTACGCACAGTGCACTGACGCTTCCAAGGCCGAGACGGAGAAGACAGCCGACACCGAACAGCAGATAAAAGTGATCATGGTAAGTCATCTGAGCGCAGCAGTGACAGAATTTTGCTCAAGTTTGCAGCTCAAGCAATTGGAACGACGGATTGAAGAGCTGAACGCCACTTGCTCAAATTACCTGGCAGAAGCCAAGGCTAATGACATTGAATTGCAACGCTTGAAGAGTTGCGAGGCCGGACTCAAAGTTGATAAGGAAAAGCTTTTCGGTGAACTCAAAGAAGCGGAAGAAAAGATCCACGCAGCTGAAGCAAGTTTGGCACTAAATACCACAATAGAATCGGAGCGATTGAGAATCTCTGGGGATATGCAACAACGATTAAAAGCTCTCGAGATAGAGTTGGCAGAGAGGACCGAAGAACTCAAGGCAAGCTTGGTGTTGAGGACAAAATCCGACGCTCAGACTGTTGAGACTGCTCAAAAAGTAGAGGCAAAGATTAAAGTACTCGAGTTAGAGACAACACAGAAGACAGAGGAGCTTGCAAAAGTGAATGAAACCCTTGAGATGATGAAGTCCCGTTCTTTAGCCTTGGAGAAAGTCGGAGAAGAAGCAGATTCTGAGATTGTTGCACTTCTTCGTCGCGCTCAAGAGGCCGAGAGCTGGCAGGCGACTATCAGAGAGGGTTTCGCCAGGATCATGGAGATGCATTCCGACGAGCCATTCGAGCAGACATGGCAAAAAGTGGAAAAAATTCTTCAATCTTCGCCCAACCAGCGCCCCTTTACTATAGTTTCATCAGGGGCAAACCTTTCGGGTAGTGCTAGAGTGCATCCCGCGGACAATAAACGACTTGATTTCGGGCCACGAGAGGGCAGAGCCAATGAAGCTTTAGAGACTGACCAACAAACAGAGCGTGTTTGCGAGACTATCGCGAACAGTCAGACAGACCTGCCTTTATCTCAACGAACACAAAATGCCTGCAAACCTTTGATCAGAAATAGCATTGAATGGCTGTCAAAATCGTCTCTTGATGTAGGTCATATTGTGCCGTTCGCGAGTCTTCATGACAAACTTTTACGGGAGGATAGTCTCTCACTTTTCAACGACCCAGCGGAGCTGGAAATGCTTTTCATGTCAACCCCAGATTTCCAAGGACCTGGAGATCCGAGCAAGCTTCCAAGAGCCTCTCCAAAGCGGAAAGAGACATCGCCAAAGCCCGGTTCAGTTGATCTAAATGACAATTCAAGCAACTCTGCTATCGGCAAACATGTGCGCAGAGTAGATGACTGCAAGAGTGAAAGATCCAACTCGGATCTCAGGAAGCTCGATGACCCGGGTTTAAATACAACCATGAATATTGAACAGTCCAGCATCAAGAGAAAGGTTGTTAGCTTCGAGGGATCTCGTCAGACAGAGACTGACAGGCCACAACAAATGTCAGATGCTATTAATGTTAGCTCAGGACAAGGATTCGAAGACAAAGTGCCAAAGCGAGCACAGAAACGTACTTACAGCCGCCTGCGCCAGTCGGTGGCACAAGAAGAAAACTCAATGGAGGCACATGTCCAACCCGGTGATATCGCTATGGCAGCAACCCCCCAGCCTGCCATCAACGTCAAAGACACCGATGCTCGGCCTGCGAACCCGGCAAAAAGAGCACGCAATTCGGCTGCTGATCCTGAGCGACGGCTGAGTCCCAAGGGACTGGCTTCAGGCAGTAGTAAAGTAAACACAACTGTCACGCGTGCGCGCACGAGGCGCACCACTCGAGGTACAATATCTGGATGTTGGTGAGATTTGCCAGGCTAACAGTGGATAGGTGATCGCTATAACCAGCGTTTCCGTCAAAATACCTGACCAGCTCACCAGATATACTATTTGGGTAAGGCATGTTTGTCATTTTTAATCAATCATACTCATCCAAATTCCGATGCAAGTATTATCGACCAAAGTGACCGATCGACAAGGGTTCATTCGATATGAATTTATGTCAATCTGGCATTGCTATCGTTGAAGAAAATCACAAGCAGTTTAATGAATCTGGAGGCGATGGGGTGGAATATGTATTTTATCTTCATTGAGGTACCCAAATCTGTATTGCTCTTTAACGCCAAAACACAATGCTCCGCCAAATGGAGGTATACCGCGGAATATTCAGGAAACCGTAGGAATCAGACTCCCTCAATTCCAGTTCGGCTTCTTCCAGTAAATAATGTACACACAGGGGCCGATCCCCTGAGACCCGGATCGCAATTCACAGACGTCGAGATCAACACTCCATCATTGATCGTATAACGGAATGGCGGATCCAACAAAAAAAGTCAAGTTCACTTCAAGGCCGGATATCGAATTCAATCGATAGGCAATCGAGGACAGCCGTGCAATCCTTCAAGTCGCAAAACAGATCAATCGAGGATGGGAAAGCGAGATTCGAAAGACAGGAAGAAACGAGGAATCAAGCATAGAACAGCGTAGCTTATTTGTTCTTTCCGCCCTTGGTCGCTTCAAGGAAAAGCACCTGCTTCTTGATGACGGGGTCGTACTTCATCATGCTGAGAGGACGGTGGATACGCGGCCGGGTCACGGTGCGGTAATAGCCCGTCATGGCCATGGAGATCAGCCGGACGGCGATGGTACGGGACTTTGCTGTGGGAAAGAAAAAGAGGGTGTTAGCTTTTGTTGCGTGAAATCCGGGGGTTCCTTTGTTCGCTGCCATCGTTGTTTGCATCCCTGGGTTAGGGAGTGGGCGGTGGACGGTGGATGGATAGCGCGATTGGATGATTATGCAACTGGAATATGTACCTTTCTTGGCCATCTTGGGCGGCTCGGAATGGATTGTTCGAGTGTTCGCTTTGAAACAAATTCGAGGTTCGGAGATGATCAGATCCCGCAGGTCACGTGGGTGGTTTGTGCTTAGTCATGCGTTCCCTTTTGGGATATGGCGATGGAATCGAACTTGAAACACTGCGAACTTTGCAACCCATGATATTTTGGGGGAAATACTGCTTTTAAGAACGTTGGATTTTTGCTGTTTTTGTCTATCTACTACTACTTCCAGGTATAGGGATATGCTTGAAGAATGACATGCCATATACTAACTCATCTCACTGTGTTTGGTACTTTTGATGTCGTTTAACGATTCGTCTAGGAATCTTAACGCAAAACCATGTGTCCTAGAACCCAAATAAAATGGCTAACGTTTAAACCTAAACCTAAACGCTGAATAAATGGTAACATGAAATTAGAGACGTATATATTCACGCTGAACGAACCCTACACTAGATCACGACCAAGGATATTCTCAGAGCGGATCTGTCCGGATCTAAGAGCTTGTCTTGAGTCTCATACACGGTATTCGCTCCTTTTGCACAATGCCAAAAGTACAAACCGACCCAATATCCCAGCAGAAACTCAAGCTCCTGGCAGAAGTTTGTGCTGACTCCTGCATGCCCGATGTGACCCTATGAAGGCCCCTAGGCTGCGCCCCACAGTCATGCAATCACGATGTTCTTCTCTTAATCCCTATTTGAGTTGAGTTGTTGCCCGGTGTGGCTACTGTGCTTGTTGTGGCTGATCAGCGTAGTATTGGCGCTGTGTTGGGTTAGTTCGTTTCAGCCAGGCTGCAGGGTCCGATTTTCATACCGAAACAAGACAAGCCTGTGGGGGAATCTGTATGTGCCGCCTACTGGAGACCAAATACCCTTTTTAGAAGGCAACTCTCGTCCGAAGCTTGTGGTTAGTTTGGTTATGGATAGATTGACTTTTGGGCCAACATCTATATAAAGCTCGAAATCCCCAGTGCCAAAACACAGAAATCTCCCTACTTTGCCCAGCTTCAACCAATCGAAAATTCATAGCTATGTCACTCAAAACATCTGTTCCGATTGCCCTTCTTGCCATGGCTGGCACAGGGTTTGCCCAAACCGTGGTCGGGTCCAACTATAACAACCCAACCGCTGGTCCACCTGCCAGCTATTTCGCAGCTGCCGCTACTGTTCCTGTTGCCGCTTTGCAAACTGCAGCTGCAAAGGCTAGCACAGCTGCCCAGAGTGCAACTTATCCCATCAATGGAGATAGTGGAGCTAAGAAAGTCACTATTCATAGTGACTGGTCGAACTTTAGCGAGGTGTGTGAGCCATTATATCTTGGTACAAAACGCAACGATCTATTAACATCACGATGAAGGGGGCTGCATTTGTCTGGGTGGCAGACATGGATGTTGACTGTGATGGGATTGACTATAACTGCAAGGTGGGTTTACGCTGTGCCCTACAAAGTTCACGTACTGACTCAATGACAGGGTAACCCAGACGGACAGGCAGAAACCAACTTTGGTGCTCTTGCTGCCTATGAAGTTCCATTTATTGTGATTCCTGATACCTTCGGCACTAAATATGCCAGCGTGCTTCCCGGAAACAACATTGGCGCAGTTATTTGGTAGGCCCTTTCCATATCTCCAGTGACATTGAACTATCGAATTTAATACAAAGCAGCAATGGAAAGATGTTCTACGGTATCTACGGTGACACAGATGGTGATTCCCCCCAAGTCATCGGAGAAGCATCGTGGTTGATGGCCCGTACATGCTTCCCCAATGACGACCTCAATGGAAACGCTGGCCACGGCGCCGCAGATGTGACATGTAAGTCCAGAGAAAATCCAAGTGTGATGTTGTTCTAATAATATCAGATATTCTGTTCACTGGCAAAGATGCCGTGCTCCCGAGCAGCGCTCTGGGCAAGAATTATATCACCAACTTTACCACGCTTCGGTCTATGGGCGACAAGCTCATCAGTGCTCTGGCAAAGAACCTCAATCTGAGTGGAGGAACCACTCCCACTACTACTTCTACCACAACTACCACTACCACCACCAGTGGATCTTGCTCTTGGGCAGGGCATTGCGCCGGTATGAGATACCACGCTCAACTTTTACTTTTTGTATACTTACCCTTGCTTAGGTGCTTCTTGCTCTGATGAAAATGACTGCTCTGATGATTTGGTTTGTACGAATGGAAAGTGTGCTAGCCCTTAAGCGATGTTTTATCGTTTAAATCGGTTGACTGAACTAATTGCCATGGTTATGTGTTGTGCCGACATCTTTTGTCATATTTTTGTGTTTACCTCAGTTGCAAGAAGCTTTATAACTATAAACTATATTCTGCAAATCACATATAATTTCGGATTCATGAGTTCATACGTGCAACTGTATATCCTCCTTATCAGAGCATCGTTACTGTCTAAATGCCACGCAAGATCGTGGTGGGTTGTCGAGATATTCGATTGCGCCATAATAAGTCATAGTAAGACAACAAGCATTTCTGCCTTTCTACTGGCCTTCAGCACTGACAGATACTAGAAATCACCGAACACCTCGGATTTCTTCCGTTTCAGAGGGGTCTCTTTTCTCTCCCACGGTTGATTGCGCACTCTGATTTACTAGGGATTCGTGCTTTGGAGTAAAAATGGCAGCAGTCGAGTTCGAGCGGGGTTTTATAAGACAGATGAGATATAAAACGTCTGGAACTATCCGAGATTGAAGTAAGTAATCAAATTAATCAAAGATTTCTCATAGGATTCTGAACTAAAAAGATTCAGTTGTTATCGAAAAAGAGAGTATCTATCATGGCAGCCGACAGCTCAACCAAACGACGTATTTACCTCAATGGATTTGACATGTTCACGGTAGGGCATCTTTCATTTGGCCAATGGAAGCATCCTGCCGATCGATCAGCCACGAAGCGACGCGATCTGTCATACTGGACCAATTTGGCCAAGATACTTGAGAAAGGCGACTTCAACGCCCTGTTCCTTGCCGACACCTATGGCCTATACGACACTTACAAAGGGAGTGCAGAGCCCGCTATCCGCAATGGTGCCCAATACCCCATGGGTGACCCGGCGATAGTATGTCAGAACCTCAGTCCAGAGACTTGCCTTTCATAATAGCGCATCGCTAACCACACTCCGACAGCCTATCTCAGCCATGGCCTCAGTCACCAAGAATCTCGGGTTCGCGATCACTACGTCGACATCGTATGAGGCTCCATATGTGGTTGCAAAGCGATTTTCGACTTTGGATCATTTGACCGGTGGTCGGTTCGGATGGAACATTGTAACATCGTGGAAGGAATCTGCTGCTAAAGCCGTAAGTGAATAATTTGGATGTCTCCTGCATCACGCTGACATGCATAGGTGGGCTTGCCCCTGGTAGATCATGACAAACGATACGAAATTGCCGACGAGTACCTGACAGCATTATACAAGTAAGCAGCAAGCAATCCTCAACTCGGACCTGCAGGAGACTGACACATCACAGACTGTGGGAAGGAAGCTGGGCTGACGATGCGCTGCAAGAGAACGCAGAAACGGGCGTATATGCCGACCCAAGTCGAATCAAAACCATCCACCATGACGGCGAACACTTCAAATTCGACGGGCGTCACATTTTAGATCCATCGCCCCAGCGCACGCCCTTCCTCTTCCAGGCAGGGACATCCCCAGCGGGTGTAGCCTTTGGCGCCAAACACGCCGAGGGAATCTTTGTCTCAGCGCCGTCGCCCCACATCCTCGCACCACGCATCAAAGCCATCCGCGAAGAAGCAGCGCGGAACGGTCGAGATCCCCGCTCTGTCAAAGTCTTCGCGATTCTCACGCCCATCGTGGGCCGAACGGACGAAGAAGCACAAGAGAAATACCGCGAGGCGCTCGCCCACGCAAGCGAAGAAGCCGGCCTCGCCTTCTTCTCCGGGGGCAGCGGCATCGACCTTAGCAAATTCGATCTGGATACGCCCATCACGCCGGCCGATGTCCACGTCGACGCGCGGGTCCATTCAACAATCAACACGCTCAGCTACCAGAGCGCCGATGTGCCGCCATGGACGCCAAGGAATATCGGCAAGCGCATCTCCATCGGCGGGGCTGGACCTGTGCCCGTGGGATCCGCCAGCACCGTTGCGGACTTCTTGGAGGAATGGGTCCGCGTGGCTGACCTGGACGGGTTCAATGTCGGCTATGTCCAGACTCCGGGGACTTTTGAGGACGTGGTTGAGCTCTTGGTGCCGGAACTTCGGAGACGAGGGGTCTACGCACCTGAGAATGAGAGCGGGACTATGCGTGAGCGAGTGTACGGTCCTGGACAGACGCGGTTGAGGGAGGACCATGTCGGAAGAAATTACGCATATGAGGTGTACGACGGTCAGTAATGGAATTCTGCTCTCTTCCTGCTCCTTGGGGTTGAGTGGTAGCGCTAGCAGGGATTTTTGACTATCACGTATGACGGAGAAATAGCAGTGTTTCTGCAAGTAAGATGAGATCCAGGAACCCGTGTCAACATAGTCAGTCCATCTGGTTAACCTGGGAAGCGCCCCTAAGCTGCCAAGGAAAGCGGAGATCAAAAGACCATTTGCTGAGAGCTTTGTGGTCAGGGGCGAGGGACTGTCATTGGTCAACTTTATGATGGCTTGCGACTAATTCTCCCCTAATGCATAGATCGGGTATTTTGTACTCCATTTCGTTTCTTTGTGTGTTTTGGAGGCCTCAGATTCTGTCATTTAACATGAAAGAAAATTCTCCCGAGCTGGGATCCTGTTGGTCCTGAAAATGAGATTCAATATCCAGCAGAATATGCCCATGTTATACCTTTGATATAGCGCTATATCAAATCTTGTCTAATTAATTCGAGACGAACAGAACACCGGCCCCTCCGATTGGGACCTATCGGCGCGTTTTTTAATCATGCTAGGGCTAGACCATGTACTGATCAGATTCCATGTCCTTCAATGAGGTAAAACAGTTATTTTGTGGCAAATGAACGGACTTGGTCAACCGCGAGGCGTTTCTTGGCAGGCGTTTCATCTTCCATTTCATACTCTCCCTCTCTGACGTGCCTCATATTTCCCGGCTACGAGCTCTCGCTTCGGATTTAGATGCAGTGTGATCTGTTTGCGCCCTGCTTGGCTCGTTTAAAGTCCCCCGCTAGTGGCTAGTCCATCTTAGGCTAATAATTCTCCCCCCGCTCTGATGGGCTTTATACCTCCGATCCTGTGGGAATCTGAAACATCTCCATGCAGGGCATATAATTTCACGAGCGAGATGGGAGTATAAGTATCGAGGGGCTGCTCATGATGTCCATACTATTCTCAACCAGTCTCTCCTTTTACTGACAATTTTCTGACGCTTGCTGGACTCAAGTCGTCTTCCATTCCTTTCTACATTCATTCATTTCTGACACTCCTTCAAACTTTTATCAACATGATGTATTCTTCCCAAAATTCGGGCTGGCAGGCTATCATGGCCAAGAGAAAGGTCCTGGTGTCCTGTGTTCTCGGCCTCTTCTTCCTCGCTATCGGGGCGGATATCCGGGCTGAACACGCCGCAGGACACGCCCAGAAGATGCTGAAGCGCGACACTGAGACTACCATCTGGCAGCCAGCCGCTGGAGTCAAATGGCAGATTCAGCTGATCGACGCCGTCGAGGATACCACCGCCGATGCCGACATCTGGGACATCGACCTGTTCGACAACACCGCAGCCACGATCTCCACCCTGCAGGCCAAGGGCCGCAAGGTCATCTGCTACTTCTCCGCCGGAACCTACGAAGACTGGCGCTCCGACATCAGCAAGTTCAACTCGGCAGACTTCGGCAGCAACCTCGATGACTGGCCAGGCGAGAAGTGGCTGAACATCAAGTCCACCAGCGTTCGATCGATCATGAGTGCGCGCTTGGATCTGGCAAAGGAGAAGGGCTGTGATGGCGTGGACCCGGATAACATTGATGCATACGGCAATGACAACGGTCTCGGTTTGACTGAGGCGGACTCCGTTGACTACTTGACTTTCCTTTCCACCGAGGCTCACTCTCGTGGCATGGCTATTGGTCTCAAGAATGGTGGTGATATCATCGGCTCTGTTATTGACAAGATGCAATGGTCTGTCAATGAGCAGTGTGCTGAGTACGATGAGTGTGATGTCTATGCTGCCTTTACCGCGGTCAACAAGCCCGTTTTCCACATTGAGTACTCCGATGAGACTATTGAAAGCGACAGCTCTTCGACTGATACCACTACTGATACCACTACTGATACCACTACCGCTGCTACCACTGACACCAGCGAGGATGTTGCTGCCGTGACCACTGCCGTAGCCACTGCCAGTGCAACTGCTTCTGCTTCTGCTTCTGCTTCTGCAACCGCTTCTGTCTCTGCTTCTTCCTCTACTTCCGCCTCCGCCGCTGTCGTCGCTACTACCAGCACCACCACTACAACAACTTCTGCTGCCACTACTGCTACAACTGATGCCGATACCAACTCGACCTCGGACGCTACGACTGACACGACCGCTGACGAGGATGACGAGACTGACGACGACTCCGATGATGACTCTGAGGATGACGATACCTCTGAGGATGATGATACCTCTGAGGATGATGATACCTCTGAGGATGATGATACCTCTGAGGATGATGATACCTCTGAGGATGATGATACCTCTGAGGATGATGATACCTCTGAGGATGATGATACCTCCGAAAATGACACCAACACCAACACCACCTACGTTCACAAGCACAAGCACCGCCACAACAAGATCGAGCGCCGAGCCACCCTCTCCGCCTCTCTGAAGTCAACCGCCTGCAATGCAAAGAGCGCTGACAAATTCTCCACTGTTATCAAGAACATGAACTTGGACGCTTGGGTTGAATATTGCTAGAGAATGGGCTATCTGCTTAGGAGCTGGGCCGAGCCCTCACTTTTCATGTACCTGCTAGCTCGGGAACTTGTGGAGGAATGACTGTCGCTATCGCATATCTTTATTCCTAGAACAATTCTTAGTCAATCTAAGAGATGTCATCGAGAATTTCGGACCTCAGAAATGTTTCTTTGCATTATTCTTCTCTCTCTAATCTTATCCACTTTTCGCAGACCTGCCTCAACCCCGACACTTCTTCAATTTGATAACAATCCAATCCTATCTAATTCGCCTTCACTGCTCACCCTTTCTAATTTCTTATCTGGTGAAACTGTCTCTTTGTCGCAACTCAATCGGTAACATCTCTCTCCCTTCACGCTCCCGAGGAAAGGTAATTCCCGAACTAACCCCGTACATACCGGAAAGTTACACATGCTCAGGAGGTAGACAGAAGTACTGCCGTCCTATGTTCGAATGAAGAAACTCACCATCAAGCCAGTACGTGCGCCGGACTTCTCAGGATGAAATGTATGAATGAGAAAGAAATGGTGAGAGCAAGAGCAAAGAAAGAGATATAACCCAATTCTTCACGTATGTCATTGCTCTCAAGCGTTATGTATGGTTTGAAGTACCCGCGTTTGGCGTCAAACAGGTAGTGAGTAACTTGAGCCCCGATATTCACCCAGTTGAACCCAGGCAGGTGGGTTCATCAACCCACCAGTTGACTGACTGGAACGTCCATTCTCAAGATTCTAGGGCTCACGTTAATATTCGATTGTCTTTGTACTGATTTTCTGACAGGCCAAGAAAATAGCCAAGACACACGGTCAACATTCATCCAGCCCTATAGGGCTAAGTGCTACGTTCCAGCAGATACTCCAAAATTGTCGAATGACTTCGTTTTCCAAGCTTCAAGACAATCCTCTGTCAATTTCGGTCACTGAAAACATCTTCAAGACAAGTCAACCGATTCAAGAGTCCACCTCCGACAATCTTGGCACAGAAACAAGCGAGATACAAGCAGAGACTAGCTAGTCTTGATTCTATCATGCCAAGGCCAATAAGAAAGAAACCTTCCAACCATAGCAAAACTCACCCAAGCTAATTACGTACACTTCTCGGAATCGCAGGGTAGTAACGTCCGGAACCCGGGGTGGGTAGCTACTATAAGTTTAGTGCCAGAGTCGGGTACATCCGCAGACCTGCCAGCCTGCTCTACCTGCAGAAAGAGGCTAAAGGGATACCAAGTGGGAACAGAATGTGCGAATCAGTCCCCCAACTCTCTATATTAATCAACCTAGCCAATCCCCACTTCGAATGCCAATCTACGAGCAATGAGACCCGAGACCTGAGACCCCCAAAGGGCCTGAAGACCGTGCCATGTCTCAGAGGGGCTTACTCCGAGGTCCACTCTAACCGGATTCTTTAAATCCCTTGATCTTATCTGATGGGGTTTCCATCTATTCTTCATTTTTTGATCAGGGATTGAGTTTTCTCTCACTTTCTCCCAGTCAAATATATCATAGATACAGCCTCTGCTGGATCTCTCAATTCCATTTACATACCTCACACCCTCACCCGCCACCTAAAACAACAAAAAGAAGAAAGAAAAATGGCCACTGAAGCCCTCCCAAAAGACCCCGATCTCTCAGACCCAGAAAGACAACAAATCCTAGAAGGCGACGCCAAATTCCACCGTCTAGGCTGGAAACGCCTCACAGTAATCTCCATCGTCGAAGCCATCGCCCTGGGCAGCCTAGGCCTCCCCTCAGCCTTCGCAACGCTAGGAATGGTCGCCGGCATAATAATGACCATCGGCCTGGGCTTCGTAGCCATCTACGCCGGCTACAACATCGGCGAAACAAAACTCAAGTACCCAGAAATCGGGCACTACGCCGACGTCGGCGGGCTCCTCCTCGGCAGCATCGGCTCCAAGATCTTCGTGGGCAGTTTCGTCGCGCTCCTCGTTTTCGTCATCGGGTCACATTGCCTGACGGGCGCTATTGCCTTCCAGACCATCACGCAGAGCGAGGTGTGCTCGATCGTGTTTAGTGTTGTGTCTGCGGCGATCCTGATGCTGCTTGCTATCCCGCCTTCGTTTGCCGAGGTTGCGATCTTGGGGTATGTGGATTTCGCGTCGATTATTGTTGCTATTGGGGTTACGATGGTTGCGACGGGGATTCAGAGTTCGAGTGGGACGGGCGAGTTTGTGCGCGATATGGTGCCCTGGTCTGCGTGGCCGAAGGAGGGGATTACGTTTTCGGCGGCTATTGTTGCTACGAATAATATTGTTTTTGCATATTCGTTTGCGGGCTGCTTGCCTTCTTTTATGGAGGATATGCATACCCCTGGGGATTATGTGAAGACGCTTTGGTGGATGGGTGGGATTCAGATTGTGGTTTATACGTTGACTGGGTCGATTATCTATGCTTTTGTTGGGCAGGGAGTGCAGTCGCCTGCGTTGCTGTCTGCTGGGCCGGTGATTTCTAGGGTTGTGTTTGGTATTGCTCTGCCAGTGATTTTTATCTCTGGGTCGATCAATACGACTGTGGTGTGTCGGTATATTCACGGCAAGGTCTATCGGGACTCGATTGTTCGCTATGTTAATACTAGCAAGGGTTGGATGACTTGGCTCGGTCTTGTTTTCGTTGTCACGGTTCTTGCTTGGGTTATTGCTGAGGCTATTCCGATCTTCTCGGAGTTGTTGTCCATCATCTCGGCTTTGTTTGTTTCGGGTCTGTCCTTTTATATTCCGCCTATTATGTGGTATGTGCTTTTGAGGGAGGGGGCCTGGTATGAGAAGCACAACTTGAAGACTGCCATTTTGAATGGTATTGTCTTTGTGGTTGGAATGATTATCTTTGGATGTGGTACTTACGCCAGTATTGCCGAGCTGGTGAGTTTCTTTCATTTCGAAAGACATGACAACATGCTAATTCAACCTCAAGATTGATAAATTCCAGTCAGGGTCAGTGGGTAAGCCATTCACGTGTTCTTAGTCGAACATTCCGATGATATCGCCTACATATTGGACCTGTGACCCACGCTCGAGTTGGATAGCCGAGATCTAAAGGCTATTTAGGGGTGATTCATTTGAGGATTGATACAAACACCAACTAAAATCAGGAGGCCTAATTTGCTCCCAACTCGAGGACACCATACTATGATCTGCAAGTCATGACCACCTCAAAATCAGGCGATATAAGTAGATGAGATCGACGCGTGAACAATCTCCAACTGATCCGGTCATACTACCGAGTGGCCAAGTCACTTTTTGTCAGTGCAAGAAATAAAGTCTGCCAGATTCAACGTTATTTCTACCCCGTTTATATAAAAAAGCAGAAGGGGATGTATACAGCTTCCAGAGTGGAGATGTAGAGCTGCAGGGTCCACCATAGCAGTGATCGGCCGGTGGCTTTGCAGCCTTGTCAGCGAGGCTATGAACGGGATGGCACATTCAACCCGTCATATTGCATCCCGCGAATACCTGTACATCATGTAACAAGCTTTATGTAGGCTACTCTCCATATGCACAGCGGATGATTTTACCTGACGCATGAGATCTCGGCGTGTTCGCCTGAGGCACATCCAACACCTCAGCCACAACCCCGCAGTGAGTCATGTAAAGAACTGTACAGTGTAAGTTAAGTTAAAGCAACACCTGTATTTCTGTAAAGAAAAAATGGAGACAAATAGAATTGTGGGGGAAAGGCGCAGTTCGGTTGGTTTGATCAACATTGCTTGACTCAGGCCATATGACTAGTGCACGATGGAACTATGAATGACCGAATACATTTCAAGATTGCGGATAAAGTTTACTGTATACTATACAGTGAGACATACAGTTAAGAGATAAATTCATGTGTTGCAAAGATTCATATTCAAGTTCATATTCCTCGAAATCATATACCCATTCCGAAGGACTGTCCAAAAGGAATGGCCGACAGCCTCGCAGGGCGCATCTCATAAATCACATAGGAAAAAAAGATAAAAAGATAAAAAGATAAAGCTATTTCAAGCTTCTCCACAAAACAACAGAATGAGTCACACAAACAGACCAATAAAGCGTGCAGGGCATCAAAACATGCATGAACAACGAGTTCCCGCTTCACTCATTGGCTTATCCACCCACACCTGCATCTGCAGATGGATTGGTATGGATGTACACCAATAAAGATGCCTAGCCAAGACTTCAAAGAAGCAGGGATACAGCAAAAAACCCCGAGTCACAATTCAAGGTCGGGGTCCCAAGCTGGACCCCGACCTGCAGCTGCGACATTCGAGTCAGAGATCAGTGAAGACAGAAAAGTAAATTTCCGAGGGCGCATCCAGGCAGGCCCTTTCAATGCAGATCTCAAAGACTGTGGTGGGTAGCAATATGTGCACATATTGCCAGAGCACCAAACAATGCGATGGGGAGGGTGGTAGACAATCAATGTCTGTTGAATGGAAGCTTATGCTTATTCAAAGCAATTGGAGCATAGTAGACGAAGTCGTAGTTGAAACCATATAATCGAAGACCGAGAGACAAAAGCGTACTTTGCGTCTCACGTTCAACGGTGGTACTTGCTGCCACCTTCGACATACCGGCGAGGAGCCTCATACTGGCGCTCCACGCGCTCCTGGCGGTCTGTGTTGTACAGCGAGCCACGGCTGGAAGAGGGCCGGCTGGGAGAGGAGCCCCCAGGAGAACGGTACATGATTGAAGCTGGCGAACGAGAGCTGCGGGGAGCGCGCTCGATGATCTGGTAGCTCTCTGGAGACATGGAGCGAGGACGAACTTGCTCGCCGCTCACTCTGCGCGCGGGGATTGGGTAGGTGCGGTCGTAGCTGCGGCTTGTGGAGGGTGTCTGGACTGGTGCTTGGACGACGACGGGCCTGGAGCGGATCCGGAGGCCTTGCTCGATTGCTGTGAGGAGGTTGCGGACGGAGTAGGCGTCGCGGGGGAGCTTGACTCTGGTGGACTTGCCGGCCTCGGCGTCAACTACGGAGTAGTACTTGCCGTTGCGGCTGTAGATGTATTGGGCCAGAGTGCGAGCGCCGGCGTTTCCTTGGTCACAGATGGAGCGGCCATCCTTGAGGGTCTCGACTGCATTTGAGCAGTGGCGGCAGTGAGCGGCGTGTTCCTCGAACTCGGTCACGACGAGACTCTCGTCGTCGGCGAGTTCCCGGACGACGACAAGAGGATCGGTGACTTCAATTGGGGCGGGCATGGTGTTTGTTCGGCGGAGTGCCAGTAGACGTCTGGTCAGACTGCGAGGGGGTCGTTCCCTTATAGTTGTGAGGTTGGAAGGGTCGACGATATAAGAAGTTGAGCGGAAAGGCGACACCGTGACTGATTTATGGGGGGTCACGAGGGGAGAATGGATGATCTTAGATTTGCGTGACTGGAGTAAGAGTATGAAACCAGTCTGGGACAGTTGATGTTATGTGTTGATGGAGTATACCCAAAGGGGGGAGGAGAGAGGGTTATATAGGACATGACTTGCATATAACTTACATATAGATGCCTGGCTGATCTGCAGCCTTGAAAACCCCCGGGGGGCCATGTACGAACTTAGTAACCGACACTAACTTACTTGGTGTCTTTAGCGTCTTTGACTTGCATATTCTTAGTCTGTGGCTAGGGGCTGTGCCTTGGTCAACACCGCCGGGTTGAAACCACTCGATCAGCTCATTGGCTGTCCCTGTTCAAACATACGGTAAGCATCCTCTATCTTCATGGGATTTCATTCCCCACCTACGACATTTACCCATGACATCAGGAGTAATACCAATACTGTCATTCTGTATTCTGTCATTATGTCCTGGCGTGTGGCTGATGCAGTCTCGTGTACCTTGAGAACAGGCCTCAGGTTCGCGTCACTCGCACTCCGCCATAGATCATAGATTGTTTTTGGATCGGATAGTCCACACCTGAAACTGCTAGAGTTGAGGCTCCGTTGCATTTCCTACCGCTCATAGGCCCCCGCAGCCGCCCTCATAGCGTCTACCGAGACAACTCTCTCTCTCTCTCTTGAAACGACATTCGCTTTGTTCTCTTCCACGTTTCCATTTATGGAAACGGTTTCACGCTTTCTAAGAATAACATCGGATTCGGAAATTGGATGAGTTTTGGACCCCACGACTATCACCAGCCCCAATCCTGTCAGCCTCCAAACCCGTATACGGGCCACCCTCTCACCCAATCCAACCAAACTAATCCTATTCGAGTGCCCTGCTCAGCCTCAGCCACTGGTTTCGCTATCTTTCCTTCCTGATTCGATACTCCAGCCACAGGTCTGCGGTCGTATCCCTCCAGATTCCTAAAGGTTCCCTCTGTTCATCTCCCCCTGTCAGACCCTGAATCATGAACCTGTTCCAATCTGTTTCCACACCGCTGCCTGTGTCGCTTGACGCGCACCAGATCAAATGGTCAACTCTCTCATCCTTCTGGACTTGTCTTCTTGCTGCCTTCGCAGGCACAACTTCTGCTTATGGGGGGGTCTGACCTCAAGTCCAGATCGCCAGATCGGCACTATTTCAAGGACAGACTGTTCTTTTTTTTTTTTTATTTGATTCGTTACCATTTGGAGCGCTATTCCAAGATAGCAAATTGCGGTTCCTATATGAATTCTCCGACAATGCTGACTTGGCGCCAACCCCTTGCACCCTGGCGCATACCATAACACATAACACATTCTCATTTGCATAGACGCACACAACTCTCAATCTGAACATCATTCGTTTTAGGTCACCGTCCTTCAACAGCCCGGCCGGGCTAGCTCAATCGGTAGAGCGTAAGACTCTTAATCTTAAGGCTGCGGGTTCGACCCCCGCGTTCGGCTATTCCTAAAACACCGTCCTCGAGTGAGCGTTTCTTTTTTTTTGTGGATTTTTTTGAGCCGCTCATCTCCTGCAATGTGAGTGGTTGCATTGGTAGTGGGTTGTCCACTTGGAACGGGCCGCAAAAAAACATACACAGACTGATCCAATGGCGTACACTTACAATCTGGCTTGATAGTTCATCGTCTATACCCTAACATATCTGGCCAAATTACGCGAATGTCTCTAGGCAGAAATGTTGAAAATCAGCCACTAGCAAAAGCAAATACTTGCCCTATGTCAGACCCTGAAGACCGGTGGCTTGGGCCCGAGCGCAAGGCAGAGAACGCCTAGTGTCGTGCGGGCTTGTTAAGGTTTCTGGTTCAGCTGGACATGGCCTTTGGCGTGTAGGCTTCAATGGGGTTTCGAGGGATTCTGTCACCGGGTCATTTCTTTGATTCGTCAGAGGCTTTGGGCGCTGGATTCTTCTTGCATTCGATTGGCTTGGTCTTACCTGGTTCTGGGGTGGCTGCAGCACTATGGCATAAAACTAGGGACCACCTAGACTGGGGCACTTTGTAATGTTGATTATCAATCTGTGGGTTTGACTGGGTTCAGGGATTATGTTTGAGTGTTTGAGGTCTTATACTCCGTATTGTACATTGGAGTCTTGCGTGGTTGTGGACCTTTATCGCGCATACATACATATATTGTGTCATGAGATGCACAATCTACCTACTCCATACCATGTTTCGGGATTGAAACCTACCGCGTTTGCCACCTAGGCCAGATAGAACTGTAGATGACTGACTACAACAGAGTTAACCCCTCCTTTGGATGTACTGTCTTGGTTATCGAATTACAGTGATCAGCCTGCCTTGGAAGGCAGCAGTATGTTTTGTTCAGGTCTCTCACCCCTGACTTTCTGTTCAATTCTAGTAAGTGCTGGAAGCTGTATATACTTGGCATGTCTTCTTTGTCATGCACTCTATAGGTGGATTGTTGGGTATTGTCTTCTATCGCCAGCCTACGATTTCTCTATCCTCCAACTTGATTCTCGCGACTCTCCTCGTTTCACTGCCTTATGTTGCAACATTAACGATCATGTCTTTTTTTGATCAAGCTGCTCAATATGTCCTACTTGTACCATTCAATTGAAACTATTTAAAAATGACGATAACAGAATGGCAACTGGATCGTCCACTACATTTCGAGGTAAGTTATCCACAGTTCCCATAGTATAGCCATGACTGACAGTACTCACTAGATAACTCGAGCAAGTAACACACTAAGATAGTAAAACTCACCCCTGATCCTACTTCCACGCCGAACTACTGTCCGATAAGAATATGAAGATAGAGCCAAGCAAGTCCAATGCGCGTGCATCCGGGCTCGGCAGCCATAGTTTGCCGATATCAAGCCCCTTCCAATCCGATTGGCAGTCAGTGGAGAAGATCGAATCGAACCAGTCGGCAAATGGTTGACAATGCGGAACAGACCGAGAATTGGCGAGGATGCGGGGAATCGAGGGGGGTTTGCCGAGCAACACTTTTATAAGTCGAGCTATTTCCTGTATTTTGCCGACCTCACCACCTGGCCAAGATGCAATTAAGAGGTATGGAATTGTCATGCTAGATCCAGAAACGCTCAACTCACTCGTCGCAGAAGATCACAAGAATGCGCTGGGCGACGTCATCAATCGCTTCCGCCCAGACCTAAAGCCATTCGAAGACCTCTACCGACACCTACACGCCCACCCCGAGCTATCAGGCGAAGAAGAACAAACCGCCAAAAAAGCCGCCGACCACCTCAAAGCTCTCGGGTATGAAGTCCACACCAAAATCGGCGGCCACGGCGTCGCAGGCGTCCTCCGCAACGGCGCCGGCCCAACAATCCTACTGCGGGGTGACATGGACGCACTCCCTGTAGAAGAACAGACAGGCCTAGAATACTCCAGCAAAGTAATTGCCCGAGACTCGAGCGGCAAGCAGCAACCGGTGATGCATGCCTGCGGCCACGACACCCACGTCACATCCCTCATGGCAGCATCGACTCTCCTGCACGCCGCGCGCGAAGAATGGACCGGAACCCTGATCTGCATCTTCCAACCAGCCGAAGAGCACCTCGATGGCGCCAAGGCCATGCTCGACGACGGCCTCTACGACAAGATCCCCAAGCCGGATCTCGTCCTCGCGCAACATGTCATGCGCATGCGCGCCGGCACGGTCAACCTGCGCGCCGGCCCGCTCCTTACAGCAGCTGACGCATACGACGTGCGGATCTTCGGACGCGGCGGCCACGGCTCGGCGCCCCAGACGACCATCGACCCCATTGTTCTCGGGTCGTCGATTGTGACGCGCTTGCAGTCGATTGTGTCGCGCGAGGTCACGCCGGGGAAACTGGCGGTTGTGACGGTTGGCAGCATCCACGCCGGCCAATCGCACAATATCATCCCGGCTCATTTGGACTTGCAGTTGAATGTGCGGACTTTTGATGCCGCTGTGCGCGAGCGCGTCTGCGCTTCGATCCATCGCATCATCCATGCCGAGTGTCAGGCTGCTGGGGTCGAGCGCGAGCCTGAGATTAAGCTTACGTTCTCGACGCCGTCGACGATTAATGATGGGAAGACTATTGATTCGCTGAAGGAGACTTTCGGCCCGTACTTTGGGGATAGCATGGTTGAGATGGAGCCTCCCAGTGCCAGTGAGGACTTTTCGTTGCTCGCTACTGCTGTTGGCGCACCTTATGTGATGTGGATGTTTGGTGGGACTGATCCTGAGACTTGGGATGAGGCTGTTAAGAAGGGCACGCAGGATACGCTGCCTAGTAACCACTCGCCGTTCTTTGCGCCGGTGATTCAGCCTACGCTGAAGACCGGCGTCGATGCATATGCGCTTGGAGCTTTGACTTTCCTGCGAAAGCAGTAAATAGGAATGATATTCAATTCAACAATTCAATGTTTACCCGATAACGTTAAGAACGATTGGTGAGGTCATCGTGGATCTCCACAGACGCCGCCGCCCCAGCTCTCCCAGTTTTCCCTCTCTTCTCATTCTCCAACAGACTCCACAAAAATGGCAGCAGAACAATCCACAATGAAAGCCTGGCTGTACAGCGACACAACCAATGGCCTCGAAAACAACCTCACCTTCACCCCGGACGCCCGCACCCCACCAGCACTCCACAACGACGATGTCCTCATCACAGTCCTCTCCGCCTCCCTCAACCCAGCCGACTACAAGCTCCCCGAACTAGGCCTGCTAGCCCGCAAACTCGTCATCGGCACGCCCGCCTCCCCAGGAATGGACTTCTGCGGCCGCGTAGTGGCAACAGGGCCCGACGCGACGGATTTCGCAGCCGGCCAGCTCGTCTACGGCAATCTAGGCAAGCCGTGCCAATTCGGATCTCTCGCCGAGCTGATAGTAGCCCCGGCAAGCTTCCTGGTCCATTTACCCGACGGCGTGGAGGTTGATCACGCCGCTACGCTCGGCGTGACTGGGCAGACGGCATACCAGTCGCTGAAGGGGTATGTCGGTGCGGGCGATAAGGTGTTCATCAATGGGGGATCGGGCGGGTGTGGTATTTTCGCTATTCAAATTGCGAAGGTGATGGGATGCCATGTGACGACTACGTGCTCGACGAAGAATGTGGAGTTTTGTCGCGGGCTTGGGGCCGATGAGATTATTGATTATTCGGTTGAGGAGGATCTTGTTGCGGGCCTGTGTGGCAGGGGTGTGGTCTTTGATCATATTGTTGATCATATTGGATTCCCCGCTGCGCTGTATCGTCAGTCTGATCGCTTCCTGGCGCCTGGGAAGACCTTTGTGCAGGTTGGGGCGCCGGGTGTGGGCACTTTTGCGGAACGTATGCTTTTGCCTGGGTTCCTTGGTGGAGGAAAAAGGAAATATGTTATTTTTGTCACCAAAAATAACAAGGAGGATCTTGTTCAGCTTGGGGAATGGGTCCAGAAGGGGGATGTCAAGGTTCAGCTGGATACGGCTTATGAGCTTGAGGATGTTGTCAAAGCATTCAAGCAATTGAAATCTGGTCGGGCTAGAGGAAAGATTGTTGTTCATGTTGCTCAGGATTGATAGTATAGCTTCGAGCTGTGATCACATAAAAAATAAGGTTTTAAGGTTTTCCAGCACTCTGGCACTCTGCGTATCCGATCAACACATGGGTTGGACCATCAATAATTCCAAGTCTGCCCTTGGTTCATACTAATGAATATTTAGATCATATGCCACGAAGGACAAGCAAGCGATTTCCTGTCTACTTGTTATGGCTGTTCCATCTACGGCAGAACGTTGTACAGTATTCGCGTAGACCTTGAGGATGTTTTGGAGACTTCTTAGCTGCACGAATACGGACAATGTCTTTTTCGTGAATTTTTATCTTGAATTTCAGCCAGTAACCAGGAATATATCAGATTGCAAGATCTCAATGAGACTAGCTCTAGGGCCGGCCAGTCAATATGGACACAGCTTCGATGAGATAGGAAGAGATATTCCTGTTCATTTCTGTATTGGAGATGTATCTGAGGCATATTGCAAATGATAGCTAGATCAGAAGCATCTATGTCTAATATTGTTCCACATCTAGAGGGCAGAATGCTTTGAATGATCCTCCTTCTCAGGTAGGGAGTAATCGTCATCGTCCACATCAAGCATTTGAATCCGATGGTTCGTCATGTTCTCCTGGGTCTGCGTCTCAACCTGCTTTTGCAACCGGGCATCCTCTCCGAATCCTTCCTGGCTATTCAAGGTCTCCTGAGCAGCAGACGACTTTGGGTCCTTCACGCCAGCCTCGCGCTGGTTCTGCTGCAGTTTCTTCTCTTGTTGTTCCTCCTCGACGGCAAGTGCATCCTCTTCTCGTTGGATTTCGCTGGCATCCAGGTCCTGCAACCCAGTGAGGGTGAGGATTCTTCCAAGCAAGTACTGATAACGAAGATGACCGCTGACCATATCGCTAACATCGAGATTTTCGACGCTTGGAACACCCTCGACCTTTTGGAGTCCGGCGACACCAAGCTGCAAACTGCTGGTTCGGTAAAGGAAGGCCAGAACAGAGTCGTTTTGAGAGAACACGTTGATGAAACGGCCGCTCACGACGCTACGCATCACGCGCCAGTGTTCCTCATTAGAAGGGGTAGGTGATCCCATAAGAATAACGGACTCGACGAGACCGTATGCGTTCCGTTTGGCCAAGGTTTGGAGGCAGGAGAAGATCAACCGAGACCCAAGAGAATACCCAATCAATGTGACAGGACGTTCACCTTGGGCTTTGTTGATGAGAACATCGGCAAGCACCTGGCCTGCTTTATCGGCGCGAGACTTGGCGACGCTGAACGGATTGTCCACGACACCAGCAACCTTTAAAAGACCAAGTGGAAGCATGACCGCACTCATAAGTGTGTGGAAGAAGGTTCGGGCCAGAACTTCACGCCCGGCTACTGACCATGCGGCACTGGTTACAAGGGCGGAGATTGCGTTACCCAAATTCATCAAAGGCTCCATTTCCCAGCGAAGAGCAAAGACCTCTGAATTGGAGCCAATCACTTTCCATGGGACAGTAAAGTTGGATTCTTCCTTGACCCATCCAGTGACACCGATGATGACCCGTAGTCGATGTTCCTGTCGGGCAGCCTCGCTATCTTTTTCATCTCGAGACTGTTGTCCCCGAATAGGAAGGAATGCAAAGTCGTCAACTTCACGGGCGTACTTGTCCATCATGCGACCAGTCATGCGGCCTCCGTAAGCACCAAAGAGGCCGCCGACGACAACACTACTGCCAGCGAGGACCCCCAAGTATCCAGCAGCGGCAGTAGCACCGAGACCCAGTCCACCCATAACAGTTCCAAGGCCTGCGGCCACTAAGGGAGCTGCAAGTCCACCAGTGAGACCGATGAGAGCTGCACCAGCTACAGACGCGATGCCGACTTTCCATTTTCTCATGTCGTCTTTCTTGGGTTCCTTCTTGTGTTCTTGATCTGACAAGGCCAAAGCTGTGTCTAGCAGACCACGCGCAACCTTGACTTCGTCTTCATTCAACACGTTGATATCTATGTTCAAACTAGACGCCACGTTCAGCATCAAAACTCGGGAGTAGGCATTATAGTGCTTCAGGCTGAGCATTAACAGAAGGAGCGAATGGAGAATGAGTAATCTTGTTGCTTTTGGAAGTTTGCTCAGAGGTGTTTCCACGGGGTGATAGATTTCTTGTAGTTTTTCCAGGCTATCTCTATCGCCCTCAAAGGGAATCTCATCGGATTTTGCAGCCTTTTGCAGTTCTTCCGAGGCTTGGTGTTCGTCATTGTCATCTTTATTGACAACCTCGCCGATCCGTAAAAGCACAGAATCCCGCCAGTCCTCGAAAGTGGATAGTGCAGCGACTTTTGCCTGCGGTTTGAGGGGCTTGCCATTCCCAGTTTGTGGGCTGTCACTTTTGCCTGCACTCACGTTGCTTGGCCTTTGGGGTAGGGGCGGTGTGTCTTCGTCGCTTTTCTCGGTAGGGAGCGGCTTGCGTGGAATCGACGGGGTCGACGGGGTCGACGGAGTGGATGGCACGTCCTTTGAGTCTGACTTTGAATCGGGGGTTTGGTTCTCGAAGATTTCCAAAACACCAATTCGCATAGACTCGGCGACCTCGGCAACAAGAATGGTCAAGTCAGCACGCTGCGCCCGATCCAAGATGGAGCTTAGATCTTGGCCGCGGTCGCTTTCCGAGGCATTGTTGTTAGATCGCTTGGAATCGAACAATGCCGCTTGTTTTTCCTTCAAACCTTTAAACATTGGCGGCAAAATGGGTAGTAAAGTCACAGGTTGACAAGTTCGAGACGAGCAAGAGCTGAGCAAAGTTGGAGGGGGCGATGTTGTCATAGAGCTTAAGCTTGGGGGCTGACTCAGGATCTCTGCCCAAGGCAGACAGGCCAACACCGTTGATACTACTTTGCTTGGCTCCAGGATGAAGGAACATGTTTCATTTATTCAATGTCCTGGAGATAGGCAGGACGAAATCATTTGCCGATTTCCACAACAAAATACTTTCCCTTGGTCTTCGTTGCAGAGCCGAGCGCATTCCCATCCCAAGCCGTCCCATCTGGATGAACATTCTTTTCGCCTGGGATACGCTGGATTCTTCGGCGTCTTCCAGAGACCTTTTCCTTGAGTAGAGCGCCTTGAAGTCGTTCCAGGCCAATGGTGTTCTCTTCAACTGCAGCAGAGCTTTCGTCTCGGATACTAGGGAGCGGGGCGACACCAGTAGTATCAACGAGTTGAATCTCCTTGACAAAGTGAATCTGAGACTCGAGGGTCTTCAGCATCGTCTGTTCTTCTTCTTCGTTGGCAGGTTGAGGAAGTGCCGAGATGCGCAATAGGTGATGAAGTTGTTTCGGGGTCACTACCTCGGATGCGGATGGCCCTGAGGCAGGGTCGGGAAGCAATGATCTGACAGACCAATTTGGCTCGCCGAGAATAGACTCGAGGTCGGCAGTAGCGGATTTTCCAGAGGAATAGCAGCGAGAGATGGTGGTGTGAAGACGGTATGAAGGACGCAGCGACTTAGATAGTCGAGCCGTAGCGCGTAGGGAAGCCATTGTCAAGATGTAGAAATTGCGACAACTGATCAGATTCGATAAAAGCCAGAGATAGCTGCGAATGTAGCAATCAGCCCAGAGCAATATCAAAAGTCGTTGAAGACAACAGGAGCTTAGGCGGATACCGAAAAATAAAGGGACACCGCCTCCAGCGGGACCGCCGATCGATGCTCTCATAGACCCGTTGGCCACACTCCCTCCAATATCTGCAGATTCCCTCCTGCAAACATAACCCAAGATGACTCAAGATCCCCGTGTCCTGCTCCAAAAGGTACGCCCTCCATACCTCTCCTGGTCCCGTTTGCCTGGAGACGCAAGCAATGACGAAAGTGCAAATAGCTAACCATGACATCGCTCTTGTGATGAACTAGGCCGACAAAGCGCTCTCTGGCGCCTCTGGCGGATTCAGTTGGTTCGGAGGACGGACAGAGAAGTACGAAAGTGCCGCAGATCTGTATACCCAGGCTGCAAATGCATTCCGAGTACAGAAAATGAGTACGAGATACCCCGCCGCCTGCTTAACACCGCCTGATGTGCTGTTCGAAGCGATAACTGAGCCTGTGAACTGATATGTTTTCATTTGAATAGACAAGGAGGCCGGTCAGGCTTTCGAGAAAGCTGCCTCCATCCAGACCCAGAACCTGAATGAACCTGACGACGCCGCCAATACCCTCCAGGAAGCATTCAAGGTATACCGCAAGTCAGACCCCGAGGATGCGGCCCGTGTTCTTTCTAGCGCTATCCAGCACTACGTACTACGAGGAAACCTGCGCCGTGCGGCGACGCAGCAGCAATACCTTGCCGAGGTGTATGAGGTCGAGCTTGGAGATATGAAGAAGGCACTTGACTCGTATGAGAAGGCCGCGGAGTGGTTCGAGGGCGATAACGCCGAAGCGTATGCATTCCATATTCCCTTTGAGCTTTGGATATTTTTGAAAAGGGGAATCTGCTAACATCGACGTCATACTACAGTCTCGCAAACAAACACTTCCTCAAGGTGGCGGACTTGGCAGCCCTGGACAACGACTACTACAAAGCCATTACAAACTACGAGCGCATCGGCCGGTCCTCTATCAACAACAATCTGATGAAGTGGTCAGTTAAGGATTATCTCCTGAAGGCTGGTATTTGCCATCTTGCCACAAAGGTACGTAGCTCATGTCCCCTTGATTTATATCAAAATGCTTATTCCGTGTCTGTAGGATTTGGTTGAGACAAACCGTGCCCTTGAATCATACCGAGAGCTCGATCCTACTTTTGCTTCGACGCGAGAGCACCAGCTACTCGTGGATCTGACCCAGGCTGTCGAGGGTGGTGACCAGGAGGGCTTCGCTGACAAGCTTTTCCAGTTTGACCAGCTGAGCAAGCTAGACAAGTGGAAGACGACTCTTCTTTTGCGCATCAAGAATAACATTGAGGAGGCCGAAGAGGACTTTTCGTAGACGGTGATTGACTTATTGATTCCCCGCGTGTGATGTGATGTGTTTAGGATTCTGGGTCCTCGAGTTTTTGGCTTCTGTTTGATTTCTTTTTTGACTTATATCTGCTCTGGACATGAATACAGATTATTGAAACATCTGACGATGACCCACTTGTTGTTGGCTTTTGTGGTACTGGTATTAAAGTCCTTTCACTATGCAAATATGATATAAAGATAAAGATATGATATCGACTGGTATGAATAGGCTACAGATATACGGAATGAAAGTGCAGGAAATTCGTAATTCATCATTTTAAGATGCCTGGGTCTATATGTACTTTTGGTGTATCATGACAGACTCCTTCCTTCAACAACGGAGCTGTTCTCATCGTCGTGTAATCAATTCAGTCAAATGGTATCATATCATCCACTTCTTCGGAACCCAAGTCACTAGCTTAGGCAGCAATAGCCTCCAAAGGCTGAGCTTTGCGAGGGAAAACACGCTTGTACAAACTGATACCCACGGAGTCTTGCGGGTTGATCTTGGCATCGAAGGTAGCCTTGAAGTAACCGTGTGTACCCAGACTCTCCTTGAAGTATCCGCTTCGGCCACGGCGGGTCCACAACTGGAGGGCCTTAAACCATTGGATGTCCTCGGAGTTGAAGAACATGTACCGGATGGTGACAACCTTCTTGTGGATCTTGTAAGGGTGACCAGTCAAGATGGCGCGCTTAGCAACCACACGCTTCTGATCCGGAGCAACGACGGTACCGGTTCCGATCAGCTCAAGGCGGTTCAGGTCAATAGCGTCTGTTGCGTCGGCGGTATCCATCTCTTCGGGGTCCTCAACTTGCTTGTTCTTGAAGACGAGGATGGGAACTGCACCCCATGTAACGGGTCCAATCCAGGAGGCGATGGCGCTGCGGCCAGGGTGCAGGAAACGGTCGAACTTGTGGACATTGTTTGGCGTGTTGTCAGATGAGGAGAAGATAGGATTGACGATCATGCGGCGAGGGCCGCACTGGACGACAAGCTGCTCCTTGGACTTGAGGGGCTTTTCGTAGCTGGAGCTCAGAGTCATGTTCACGTTGACCACGGCCTGCTTGTGCTCGTGGCGAAGCAGCGAGAAGAGCGAAAGGGGCTGGGGCTTGTTGCGCAGAATGGAGGGCACTGCGCGGAGGTGCACATCGACCCGGATACCAGGGTTGACACCGCCTGCCAATGCCTCCCTCAAGATACGGTTCTTGGAACCCTTATAATCAGCAAACTGCAGCAGTCGGCGCCAATCCTCGGGCTCGTAAGGGCGATCCTCGGATGTCTCCCAGGTACTGAGCTTGAGGTTCTTCAATCCACGGAAACGGGCCAAACGCTCTCTAGCCAAAACGTTGGGGTGCAATTCAATTTCATCGGGGAACTCGAGATCCTCCTCTGCCTCGGTCTTGCGGCTGGCACGGTAGGCAGCCAATTCTTGGGCCTCATCCTCTGGAGATGGGTCAAGGAACATCTCGGACTGAGGGTATTCTGAGGGGCCACCCTCGGTCATGGCATCGTTGTGTTCAGGGAACACACCGTCCTCTGGTGCACCGGCAGTGTCCATTTCCATAGGCTCGTCTTCGTCCTCGGCGTCAGATCCAGAGTCTGACATGTCTTCTAGGTACCAAGCGGACTGGTATTTTGAGGTTCCCTTGGGCAACTTCTTGGGTGTTGCGGGAATGTGTGTATCGTCATCTGAGAAGTAGTGGTAGTCGTCCAGCAGAACACCCTTCTTCTCGGTTTCGGCCACTGAGACCATGTCATCATCGACCATCTCGATTTCTTCGGGGGCAACAGTGGCCATATCATCCTGGTCCGCTGTGGGGGCGTCTAGAACTTGTGCGGTCTCGTTGGTATCGACGTTCATTGTATCGTCCTTCTTGGTTTTGGTGGTTGCTAGCGGTGCAGCAGTGATCGAGTCGATCTGGAAATCGCCCCAGCCGGGAAGGTGAACGATTCGGTCAGCTTTCAGGCCCTTTCCGCGAACAACGCCGGTGATAACGACGTCGTCCACAACCTCAAGGTTGGACTCGGGCCACTGGACATTTTCGACAAACATCCAGCTACGCTCATCACGCCAGTGGATACCCTTGGGAGTGGCAGTGCAAAGGGAACGGATAGCGTTGGAGGACTCCTGTCGAGAGTCGAGAGACATGACCTTCTCAATAGTCGGGAAGAAGTGGTTGATGAAAGATTTCAACGAAGCAGCAACTCCGGGGCGCTTCTTGGGAGGCTCAACCCGGTTAAGACCCTGAACAACGGTCACAACGTTTGAAATACCTTGGCTTTGGATTGAGCGCAACAACATCTCTCCGTCCTCATCAACCTCAACCTCGGAAGACAACACCAGCATGACGAAGTCGGCCATGCGGCACACATCCAGGGCACTGAGCAGATCGTACTTGGCTGGAACATACTGCACACTCTGGCGGAATCGATCGATGCGCACGCGGGTAGGTTCATCGGACGAGCCTTCACTCGCAACATCGACACTCTCGTTGAGGGAGGTAATAGCGGCGGCAACGTCGATTTCGGGGGTCAACGGTACAACTGCGACATGACGGGGAGCACCACTCTGACCAGCGAATAGGCTGGTAGCCTGGACCCGGTCCTGCTGCTTCGTTGCCTGCCTCTGACGGGCGGTGTTTCGGCGATCGAGTTTCGACTTGAGCTGTTGGTGGGGTGTTTTGCGTGAGCCCCGCTCATCACCTTCAATTTTGCCTAAATAAAAATCATTAATATATGAGATTGAAAACTCATATCACTGCAGTCATACCTTTGGCCTGGTCCTTCAAGGCACTCTTGGAGGCATGTTTGCTCTTGTAGGGCTTGTGCGAAACCTTGGTGGTGGACCGGTGGTGGTGCACCGTCTGGGAAGGCGCCATATTGGCACTTGACCCTTTGAAACGAAATGGCAGAGAGTCCAGATTGAAATTCGAGGATACTCAGAGATCCCAGGGCAAAACAATGCTCACAAATGCAATATCAAAGCACGAAGTGTTCGCAAAAAAAAAAAAAAAACCGATAAGAAAACAAAATTCGCCAGTGGAGGATAAGCGAGCGGTGAGTGGAAGTCTTGGCAACCTTTTGGGCAAAACGACATTTTTTTCGGGAGCTTCTCGACCACCGCTGGATCTTTACGCTGGGTTGCCTTACGAAGATTTCGAAAATGGCCGATTCATCCTCGAAAATGGCCGTTACTCCCTCGGGAGACAACGAAGCCAAGCTGAGACTGGCTGAAGCCCAGAACACATACGGACGAGGCAAGGCCAACAACGTGAAAACCGCGCGAGACAAGAAGTTGCGCTCAACCCTCAAGAAACAAGAGTACAAGCACAAGCAGGCTGTCATTCAAGCGAAAGATGCTGAGATTCTGCTCGAGCACACTGAAGGATTCCTCGAACCCGAAGCCGAACTTGAACGAACATACAAAGTTCGCCAAGATGATATCAAGGCCAGCATTGGAATTGAGGCCGCGAAGAAGGGATTCGAACTTAAGCTCACCGACATGGGCCCTTACCGTATGGACTATACTCGGAACGGACGTGATCTGCTCTTGGCTGGACGGAAGGGACATGTTGCGACGATGGACTGGCGCGAGGGCAAACTCGGCTGCGAATTGCAGTTGAATGAGACCGTGCGGGATGCCCGCTGGTTGCATAACAACCAATACTTCGCTGTTGCGCAGAAGAAGCACACCTATATCTACGACCACCAGGGTACTGAGATCCACTGCCTTAACAAGCACCTGGAGCCATTGTTCCTGGAGTTCCTGCCCTATCATTTCCTCCTTGCAAGCGCTGTGAGTCTTGTTTTCTATTGAATGCTTCTGTTCCTCGCTAATTGATTTATCTTCAGCAAATGAGCGGTCACCTCAAATACACCGATACTTCGACCGGCCAAACCGTTGCTGAGCTATCCACCCGGTTAGGCAAACCCACAGCTCTCGCTCAGAACCCATGGAACGCCATCATGCATGTTGGACATCAGAATGGTACTGTCACACTATGGTCTCCCAACTCTCAAACTCCGCTTGTCAAGGCGCTTGTGCACCAAGGTCCCGTCCGGTCAATGGCAATGGACCGCCAGGGCCGATACATGGTTTCTACAGGCCAGGACCAGAAGATGAATGTGTGGGATATCCGTATGTACCGTGAGGTACACTCATACTCTTGCTACCAGCCTGGTGCATCGGTTGCTATCAGTGACCGCGGCCTGACCGCCGTCGGCTGGGGCACCCAGATGAGCGTCTGGCGAGGCTTGTTCGATGCCGCCACAGCCGACCAAGGCAAGGTCCAGAGCCCATACATGGCCTGGGGTGGAGATGGTCAGCGCATTGAGAATGTCCGCTGGTGTCCGTACGAAGATATTCTCGGTGTTGGACACGACCAAGGATTCGCCAGCATTATCGTCCCCGGAGCCGGAGAGCCCAACTTCGACTCTTTGGAGGCCAATCCCTATGAGAATGTCAAGCAGCGCCAGGAGGCCGAGGTTCACTCTCTGCTTACCAAGCTGCAACCCGATATGATCTCGCTCGACCCCAACATCATCGGAAAGCTCGACACTATCAACAACAAGAAGGTCCAGGAACAACGCCGACCCGAAGAGAAGGAGGACCACATGGAAAAGCTCAAGAACCGCGGCCGTGGCCGCAACAGTGCGCTGCGCAAGTACCTTCGCAAGAAGGGTGGCCGCAACGTTATCGACGAGAAGCGTCTCAAGGCCGAGACCCTGCGCAAGGAACATGCCGCTCGCACAAAGGACAGACTCAAGCAGGAGCGTCAGGATCTGGGACCGGCTCTGTCCCGGTTCGCCAAATAGAAAGGCTTATCTTATTTCTTGCTTGTCGGGCATCTGTCAAGCAGGAGGGCAACCAACTTACCAAAAAAGCACCCAGATACCCAGCCCTCACACGGCTTCTGTGACATATTTGTTGGAGATTTGGCGACAGCTGCATTCCAGGCGTTTTTTGGGGAATCTATGTATGTATTCGGGCAAAAAAGCAGTCATTTCACGAGTGTGTACCATCTACTTCCAACATTACAATGAATATATTGAATTGAATCCAATTGCATAACCCCAAGTCTGCCTGTTTTCCATGAGCATAATCTTTTTTAGAGTCCAAAAGTCAATAGATCCTCTCTGCTCTACTCTACTCATCAACACTCCCAGAACCCCTCACAGCACCCTCTTTCCACCTCCTCAAACTCTCCTCATACGCACCACTCCCCTTCCAAGCACTAATGATCAAGTTAATAATATGATCCATGCCCTTGCCATCCTTAACAACCGCAAAAACAGTCGGACCCCCCTCCCGCATCTTCTTCGCATCCCGCTCCATAACACTCAAATCAGCACCAACAGCAGTAGCAAGATCAATCTTGTTCACAACCAGCAAGTCAGACCCAGTAATTCCAGGCCCGCCCTTCCGGGGCACCTTGTCACCGCCCGCAACGTCAATCACGTAGATGATGAAGTCGGCCAGCTCGCGCGAGTAGTTCGCTGCCAGGTTGTCGCCGCCAGACTCAATCAGCAGCAGGTCCGTTTGGAATTGCTTCTGCAATTTCTGGAGGGCGAGCAGGTTTGCGCTGATGTCTTCGCGAACGGCGGCGTGTGGACAGCCGCCTGTTTCGATGGCGCGGATGCGCGAGGGAGCTAGGGCTTTGTGGCGGGTGAGGAACTCGGCGTCTTCTCTGTTTTTGAAGTGCGAGTGGTTAGTGTGTTGTTCTTTTTTGGATATGGTATGGTTTATGTTTAGACCTAGGTCTCGGTATAGGTCCTGGTGTGGGTTTAGGCGGGGTTCGGTTCTCTTACTTGGTGAAGATATCGTTTGTGACAGCAGCGATGTTATACTCGTCACGCAGAGCGCGAGAAAGAGCCAGCATAAGAGCAGTCTTTCCGGATCCAACAGGTCTGCTCGGATGTCAGTAACTGTCTGTTCTGATGTCTACATCTCGACGGAGATTTGTCGATAGAGATGAACCACGCCAATGAGGCGTGATCATGCCCTATCTACTGAATGATACATACCCGCCGATACCAATGGTGAAGGCACGATCCTTCCAGTCACGGCCCTCGATCAGTGGCATCTCACGGTTCACGTAGGAGCCTGGACCGTCGAGGATGTCGTGGGAGTGGCCGTGGCCATTGAAGGGATCATCGTGGGAGTGGCTAACGCCAGCATCGTGAGAGTGAGACTGAGCCATGTTGGAATATGAAATGGCTGTACTGGCTGTACTGGCTGTGAGATATGGAGGAAGCAAAAAGAAGGAGGGGCAATGTTTTCTCAAGCAAGGGAGAAATGGTGGGGAACTGATAATGATAACAAATGCCGAGCTGCCAAACAGTTGGCCGATGCCGAAACGGAGTTCGCCGGCTTGTGGGGATCTTTGAACTATGTGAATCTGAATATTCGAACTACGAAGCATAAAGTACTGTAGAGAGAAAGCAGGTATTGATGGATTCGTCAAAAAAAAAGCGGCAGAAAGAGGACAACCCCTGTGGGAAAGTGTCGGAAAAGATCACCAAGGCCACCAAGCAAAAGGCCCAAATGGAACACCCCAATGCACGCGGACGACGTCCCCAAAACAAGAGACTAGAAAACCGGACGCCGGTTCAGTCACCAAACACGGATATCAATAATTCTGTCTGTCCACAAACAGACAAGCAAGGAAATAGCGAAGAATAGCCAAAGCCTAACAAGACCAAACCAGAAGTCGTCAAATCCCAAGTATGGCAAAAGGATCGAAAGAAACCGAACGCGAAAGTGAAAACAAAACATGCAATGTCAGGCGGTTATCCCGAGCAAACCAAGGAAACGCTGAAAGGAAGATAGAGTACATTAGGTCGGAGTCAAGTGGGATCGATGCGGCTCGGCGCCGTCTCCGAGTGAGGATGATGGGTAGAGGCCACACGCAATTATATCCCGACTGGACTGTGAACTGAGTCGTCATGTGCCGAAAGCGGAGAAAGATCGTTCAAGGCGATTGAAGATCCAAAAAAAGGAATAAACAAACAAGGGTGGGCGATATGCTTTGCCCAGGTATCCAGTCGTACGCCAATTCCACATCGCCTGAAAATGGGGATGAAAAAGAAGCCGAGTAAAAGCAAATGAACTTTAACATAATCAGGCCGCGGCGCCCTTTTGTCGTTTTGGCACCCGAGGGCTAGCCTTCACTTTCGCTGAGCCCTGTTGGGGTGCGCCGTTAGCCTCGACTCCAGCGCCATCCTCGGACTCCATTTTGACTGTGCTTGCCCGGCGACGTTTGTTGCCACCTACATTTGGACTGTTATTGACACCAGCCGGTGATGGCTGCATTGGTGGTTGCATTCCTGGGGGACCAGCGAGGTTGCTTTGAGCAGGGCTTGGGTGCGCTGAGCCACTCAGATGAGGCGAGCCTTGTTGCCCTGGTAGGCCAAGATGTGCCATGGCAGGCGAGGCGAACTGCGATGGCGCGCCCATGCTAGGCCCTCGAACATTTTGCATAGGTTGCATACCCGGATTCATGGGGCCTGGAGCAAAGCCAGGGTTGGGATTTTGCGTTTGGAGAGTGCCGACGAGACTTCTCAATGCGTCAGGAGGTGTTAGGTGCGGGACTGTCTGCGAATATTGGAACAGCATCTGCATTTGAGAGATGGTCTCCGCCACCTCCAAGAAGCCCATGACCGGGGTAGGAACACCATTGGCAGTAACCATGGAGTCCGGAAGTGATAATAAGGGCGAAGACTTCTGCTGGGCGCGCTTTGCATTTTTAGGAACCTTAGGGCTTTGCTTCAGCGAGTCGGCTTCCATGGCCAGCAGCAGAGATCGGGGGATGAACTCGTTATGATTGAGAACATTGATATCAAGCATCTCAAGTCTGTTGTTGACATCGAAATACGCACGGAGCGTGCCATTAGTAAAGAGCTGTAGACAAAAAGTCAGCGCAATGGAAAAATGACAAATGAACATTGAATACGTACCTGACACTCATTCTTGAACCAATAAATGAATGAGGTTTTGCCACTCTCTACAATGTGACCTCCATTTCCAGACTCCCGCTCACGGGCAGCTTCCACGCACATCTGAATCTGAGTGATTCCGCTGGTGAATTGAGTCAGGTAGTAACGTGCAAGAGCAGGCGTCGCGATCTCGAATTGCTTCGAGCCCGCGGTATTGTTCCAAACACCCTGTCGCAACACACCACCAGGAGAATAGAAGCGTTCGACAAAGGTCTGCCAGTATGAAAGATCATGTGCCTCACCCCGGGATTGGAAATTGCTCAAAATCTCAGCATAGCTGTAAAGAGTCAAGATTGATTGTCCCGTCTGTTTCATCCTTTGCTGCATCATGAGAGCGTTCTGGTGTTGTTGCGCTTTCAATTGAGCTTCCTGGGACATCATCTGTGGATGTTGAGGGCCCTGTGGCTGACCTGGTTGGCCTTGCTGAGGCTGTACGCCCTGAGGAGTCGGCTGCGGACCGGGCTGTCCCTGTTGATTTGGCTGCTGGGCCTGAGGCAGTTGCTGTGGTGGGGGATTCGGGGTGGCCTGGCCCTGAGGCATTCCCTGCGATTGAGGTGGTTGGCTAGAAGGGGTTTGAGCCGGTTGGGAGGGCTGTGGTGTACCGCTCCCTGGTGGCGGGCCATGCTGTGACTGGGGAGTGGCGCTTTGCGCTTCGTGCATGTTCGGTGGTTGCGCAGATGCCCGCTGTGGTGTATGTTGGCCCGGCTGTCCATTATTCGCCTGTTGTTGTGCCTGCTGAGCCTGGTGCGCCTGTTGCTGTGCCTGCTGAATGGCAAAAAATTGCTGCTGTTGGAGGTTTTGCGGCTGGCCATGCGGCATTTGTTGCTGCAAGTGCATTCCCATGTTAACGGGTCGCATTCCGGGGTTCGCTTGCATCGCAGCCATTTGAGCGGCACTTATTCCTTGGGTACCATTGGGTAATGAGACAGGGAGTCCGTGTTGTTGCTGCTGCTGTTGCTGTTGTGCCTGGTGTTGCTGTTGTTGTTGAAGCATCATCCGCTGACGCATGAATTGCTGCTGTTGGTGCTGCTGTAATAATTGCGGATTATTCGCGACTATAGGATTGTCAACAGTGTTAGTATGCGGCCCAGCAAGATGTTTCGGGCATGATGTGGATGTAGCGGGGGCGATAATCGAGCGCGGAGGGTGCCGATCACGTAACCCAACCGTACAATATCACACACACAAACATGATCAAACAATGATTAGGCTAGATACTGACAATTTTGAGGGAAGGGTTGGCCCTGAAGCATATGCGCCTGCGCGGGATTCAGGTGAGAGAGAGCGTGGGCATTCGGTACCGGACCGCCAGGACCAGCCGTGCCAGCGCCCGGGGGCATCCCACCCATCATCGGACCAGCTTGGCTCACTTGAGGCCCTCCTGGCGCGGATACACCAGGGTGCATTTGCTGTACCATTCCGGGACCTGGGTGTCCATTTGGATGTTGTCCAGCCATTGGGTGACCGGGGGGAAATCCATGCTGTGGCATGCCTTGGTGGGCAGGGAACGGCTGCGTCATCATCATTGCTGAGCGACGAAGTCACCACTAAGGGGAGACTTCCTAACAGGTCGCGACAGTGAAAGAGCGGTGATTCGTGGCAAAGGAGAGAAGCGCGTCTAGGATGCGAAGGCCGCTTTTAGCTGGCGGGCCCAAACGTAGCAAGTGACTCCGGTATTCAACAAAGATGCGTAAGCATCGATCGGGCCTGCAAGTCACTCACCCGCTAACCGGTGACTTTTCTGGAGAGAGAAAAGGGTGTCAGTGGGGAGTGATAAGAGGGAGGTCGGATGAAAGCCCGGGGGGGCAGGATGGTTAGGGTAGTTAGGGGGGTCGGTGGTGGGAGGGGCTGGGCTACAAAGATACAGACAGTCACTCACCACGATGAAGATATAGAACTAGATGTTGACAGAGTGTGTAGGGGAGTTGGCGCCCATAAGGGAATTAAGGATGATCGCCCGGTGGGAGAGAGAGAACTGGGGACGGAGGATCCGGGTCCGTAGGTGGAGGATCTAACCGAGACGACAACGCGATCAATATCCCCTGGAAAAAGATGAGAAGAAAATAGCTACAATGACATGATGAAGGAATTGTAGTCTTAATCAATCATCTCTGGACTTTCTCAGGAAACGCGAGGCTTTTTTTCCCTCATCTCAGTCTGATTCCAATCACGCGCTATGCCTAATAGGGGCGTGATCACGTGAGAAGTCTCTAGTCTTTTTCTTCAACTTTTTTTTCTTCGCTCTTCTTTCTTTCTTCTTTATCTTCTTCACTCTCTCTTTTCTGTGCAGATACTTCAGTTCTGCTTTGCAGACTTCAAAGATACTTGCATTGGCTATTCACTGCCTTTCTTGAGCTATCTTGTGTGCTTTTGAGTGCTTTCATGATGTGGATTGCCTCTCAAGTGGCATGATGGCTCATACTAACCAACAGATCAGGTGCTGGCACCTTTGACCTTTCTGTGAGTACCCAATTGTCTTTATATTTCCCCCTCCTGTTCAAGGATGACAAAACACTTTACTTCTTTACCCTCCAAATCGACAATGCGGAGATAATTCGGACTTTCCTTCCCGGTTGGTCTGCTACTTGCCAGTATATCTTGTCTGAGATCATTCTGTCATGCATATTCACTATCATGTCTTGTAAAGAGCTCTCGCTAACATTGCCCTTCAGTTATAGTATCTTGACACGCACAACATGGACGAACAACCAAGGCAAATTGATCAGGTGATGAAAAATTCTCGGATGTAAACTCACAGACCTGTTCTTAATGCGCAAAACCGTGTAGAGATTTCCGTTGCCTTCCTTCTGATGATCAATTTGCCTTTGAGTTCATTTTACTATATACTTCTCTGAATATCTACTTATTTTAATAAAATCGCTTTCCTATAACCTCATATACTTCTTTGTGTCTGTAAACATTTGGGCTGAACTTTATTAGCATCCTGGTTGAAGATCATTATAGCATCCTGTAGTGGATCCCTAGTCTTACATATGACATGACTATATAATGCTTCTCAGGTCATACATGAGCGTTGGTAACCTGTGAACTCTCTTTCTTCATTGCATATGACATCGTGGTAGCTTCTCTTGCCTGCAGTTCAACGATGGAGAAAATATCAATCACGTGACTCTGTGTTTCTCCCTCGCAGGGTCCGTCTCATGCGCCACTTGCGACTGAAGCAAGATCTCAATTCCCGGCGATATCATACATTCAAATCTGGTGACCTTGTCCCGGATGTATTCGTCAATGCAACAGGTTCGGCTGTCCATTGCGCGCCCCTGTCGATTTGTCGCTCATCGCCGTTATTCCGCACCGTTATCCGCACCCTCACGCCAGTTCCATTTATCCAGAAGATGCCTCGTGTCGCCACCCCAAGACCCTCATGATGTAGAATCTACAGCGTCGGGGGAGTTTACAGAGGACAATACTGTCAAAAGCGAAGAACCGTCAGCCAGTGGCCCGTCCGTTCCTTCTCCGTCTCCCGCATCGGTCACTACGGCCACAAAAAAGTATGGATCTGCCGTGCGCAGAGCTATGCGAAACCGGAAATCGACCCAAGAGGCATCTACATCAGCAGCAACTGTACCTAAGTGGTTCTTTGAGCGCAACACTGTGTCCCACAGCCCCGATATCCACGCTCCTACACAACCGCTACAGCAGGTTCGGATAACCAAGTCAGGGCCACCGGAGCCGGAAGATGTTACAAATGAGGATCATGCTACCGGGGGCGCGCCCGATTCGTCTGAACCTAGTGAACTAGCTCCAGAGAATCGCTACGCTGTGGCTCAGGAATCTTGGGATGAGCTTCGGGCCTCGGTCAAAGCAGGCTTGCGGCTACCACCCGCAAAGTATGCCAAGGAACCTTCTGCGAAGAAGTCGCATCTGGCACTGCACTACCCCGGGAAGGATGGAATTTTGTTCTTGGACGCGGTGGTGAAAAGGCTCTCTCACGAGCTAGGTACTGACCTGGTCACCCTCAATGCCCAGGATATTGCCCAGTTGTTCAGTGAGCAAGACCTAGCAGATTCAGGCGTAACTTCGCCTATTCGATCTCTTGGGTATGAGGTCTATCGGTCTTCTGTTGCAAACCACTGGTCAGAATTGGAGGACCATGAAGATGGCGAAGATGATGTTTCTGAGATCCCTGGGGGTCCTCGTGGAATGCACGGGGCAATTGGAGCGCCTCGATTTATCACAATCGAGAGCAGCAAAGATTCTGGAGATATCCCACTTCCCAACTGGCTTGGACTGAAAACGCTCTTGGGATCTATCAATGGCCAAGCGGACCCGGATCCAAGTATTGGAGCTTCTCGAAGTGGTCAGCGTGCTGAAACCCGCTGGATTCAACTCGTCTCCGAGATTCTTGGCCAACCAGTGCAGTCGACAAACAATGCCTCGGCTGAAAGCCCTGAAACAGACGCCAGCAAGGCTCAGTCATCTCGGGACATCATTGTGCATATCCAGGATTACCGTGACATTCAGAACACCCGAGAAGGGTCAAACTTCATTTCTATCTTGCACAAAGTCATCCAAGATCGGAGAGGGGCTGGATCCAAGATTCTGTTGATCGGAACAACCTCCCAGGAAATCCCTTCTGCGCCCTCGGCGGATGGCGCAGGACTCCTTCAGAATGTTCTTGATGATCAGTTTTCGAAGACCTTGTTTGTCACTCCGGCTATGAAGTCAAAGGCAGCAGAAACTGTCTTCGCTGAAGACTGTAAGAAGCGCACCATGGACATCAATATCCGCCACCTGCAAAGCATGCTTCGATTCCGCCTGAATGAACAGGCTTCGCCAGCCAAGGACAATATTTTGAGCAACCGCGCCTGGCCGCTAGAGCAAAGTACAATCAAAGAATCCGGAATCGAGGATCGATACTGGTCATATAACCAAGTGCATTGGATTGCCACCCTTGCACTCGGTTGTGCAGAGACCAATGAGCCGTTTGGATTTGAACACATCCGCCGCGGTATCGAGCTGATGGATAAAGGTGATCGGGTGACTAATGAGTGGTTGAAGGAGAAGTCTCCCAAACAAAAGGACTCGGAAGCAGGCCAAACTCGCGAGCAGTTGCTTGCTTCTCTGCGCAAAACATGCAACACACATGAGAAGAAGCTTCTCAATGGTGTGGTCGATGCAAACAGCATTCGCACAACGTTCAACGATGTGCATGTCCCTCCCGAGACTATTGACGCGCTGAAGACCCTCACCTCGCTGTCACTTATCCGTCCCGAGGCCTTTACATATGGTGTTCTTTCCACTGACAAGATCCCCGGTCTCCTCTTGTATGGACCACCTGGTACGGGTAAGACACTCCTCGCAAAGGCCGTGGCTCGCGAGAGTGGCGCCACTGTGCTCGAGGTCAGTGGATCTGAAGTGTACGACATGTACGTCGGTGAAGGTGAGAAGAACGTCAAGGCGATCTTCACCCTCGCCAAGAAGCTCAGCCCCTGCGTTGTCTTCATCGACGAAGCAGATGCAATCTTCTGCTCACGCACCGGAGCCAGCAGCCGCACCTCCCATCGCGAACTGATCAACCAATTCCTACGCGAATGGGATGGAATGAACGACCTCTCAGCATTCATCATGGTTGCCACCAACCGGCCCTTCGATCTAGACGACGCCGTTCTCCGCCGACTACCCCGCCGACTCCTTGTCGACCTTCCAACCGAGGAAGACCGCCTCGCAGTCCTGAAGATCCACCTGAAAGAAGAACAACTCGACGACTCGGTCGATCTAGCCGATCTAGCCCGTCGCACACCCCTGTACTCAGGCTCCGACCTGAAGAACCTGTCGGTAGCAGCCGCGCTCGCATGCGTCCGTGAAGAGAACGAGGCAGCAGCCAAGCACACAGGCTCCGAGCCATACACCTACCCCGAGCGCCGCATCCTCACACGAACTCATTTCGAACGCGGAATGGGAGAGATCAGCGCTTCCATCAGCGAGGATATGTCATCTCTATCTGCCATTCGCAAGTTTGACGAGCAGTACGGTGACCGCAAGGGCCGGCGTCAGAAGAGCGCTGGGTGGGGCTTCATCCCTGGTCCTACTGGCGAGGCTGCTGTTCAGTCAGCCCGTGTTCGTGACTGATCTTTGATCTTGATGCATCTTCTTTTCCTTTTTGTTGGCTTTTGTTGGATTGTGTTGTTTGGAAACCGGGGGCTTTTCCTTGTGTACTATTAGCGATATGATAGACCTGTACCAATAGTCAAATGTATATACTGCCATCAGTGGACACTTGGCATTTACGCAATTATTTGATGATCATTCTGGCTTTTTCTTTGGAGTGGAGTTTGCCTGGTGAATAGTAGTGCCTAATCTAATGTGTTGTGGGAGGCTCATGTTGAGCCACAGGCAGAGACATTTCAGTCTTGCGTGGTATTCGAGTTCCTGCGTCCACGTATGCATGGAGCATTTCTTTGCTCGCACTATTTGTTCGTTGGGTGAGCTTGCTGTAGCTAGGCAGCAGATAAAGAGCCGCTTTGAGTATGTGATTTGGGAATAGATATATAAGAGAGGAAATAGAACGCAGACCAACACCTCCTTCTCGTAATATCCTTTACATCGACAGCAATTCCATCGTTGTCTAATCCACCAATCTTCATTTGCTCCCCTTGATCGATATTCAATCACTATCAAGATGTCGGTACGTGCTCACCTCCCCAAGTGTAGGCATAGTAGATTGAAACACTAACATCTCACATTACGGTCCAGAATCCATCCGGGTACTTGAGACCCCCTATTAATATTAGGATATATACGACAGCAACTGATTAAATATTCCAGAATAACCATTCACGACCAGTGCATCGCCGCATACAACCAACTCCGCTCGGGGAGAGGAACCCCCAAGCCCAAGTTCATCATCTACAGAATCTCGGACGACACCACTACCATCATTCTGGAGGATTCATCCCCGGAGACAGACTACGAGATCTTCCTCCAGAGACTTTTCTCTGCGGTTGACAAAGATGGAAATCCGGCTCCCCGCTATGGCGTGTACGACGTGGAGTATGATCTTGGGAATGAGGGCAAACGGTATGGATAGTGTTGTTTGCGATCAAGTGAAGGTTGAGATTATCGCTGATCATGTATACCGAGCCTGTAGCAGCAAGACTGTCTTCATCCACTGGGGTCCATCTCAGGCGTCGATCAAGGTACTGTTTCCTAAATCTTTCGGGACTATCCCTTCTCGCCGATATATATCAGCTAACCAATGATAGCTTTGCATGCTCTACGCCTGCAGCAAAGAGCAGCTGCGAAAGGCCCTTGACGTCAGCATCTCCATCCATGCAGATAGTCGGGATGAGCTGGAGTGGAAACAAGTATTGAAGGAGGCGAGTGGGGGGAAGGCATAGATGCAGGTGTGTTGGGAAGGGATCGACATGTTAAGCAACAGGGTAAATAGGACTGAGCTCGGCACTTGTGGACGGCGAAATAATAGGCAATAAATCGGACAGTTTTGCTGGTAGATCGTAAGTTGTGCTTCCTTACTCTACAGCGTAGCCCCGGCAGTGCATATTCCATTGTGTACAGTAGAACTGCACCAAAATGCAAAGCTTTAGGGCTAGAAGTACGGAGCATTGACTTGGTGTCAAGCCGACTTGGCGTCCACCGGGCTCAATATAAGCGAAGTCTATACTTCGTAGTTCTCGGTTGTTGGTCAATCGCTTCGTATTGCCAGATTAAATGCGGGAATGTGGTGTGATGGCTCGGACATGATCCAACATGGTTATTAATAGCTAATTTAGTGGAATCGAGGGCATATAAACATATAACCACCCTATAAAAAGGACAGAGCAGCTCGCAGGTTCAACCCGACAGAGGCATCTCCGCATTGGGGCACGTGCCATATGACATCGGGTCTGATCTTCCCGCCACCTCCTCTCCCGTCCAGGAATCTCAATCTCTTGTGTGAAGATATCTTTCTCTCATATTCTCCGCCATTTTTGCATACCCCAAGTAAATCCGGGGTGGGAGTGGCACGGGCGAGCAGAGAAGAAAAAACCTTACAGCTCCCCACTTCACCCGCACAACCCCCCACTCCACCGAGATCGCGAAATGATGGCGACAGGGTCTCGCGACGCCTCAGTTCGCGACGCCAAGTTATTCGTCCGAGAGGTTGTTCGCAATGACTGGGAATTTGACGCTAATGTACCTTCCGCTTCCTCCGCCGACGGTACCCTCTGCCATAACCGCGAGGTAGTCGAATGGCGGGTGCGGGAATTCGATAGCCCAACCTCAGAACTCGAAGCTCAGAATTCAGACACAGAGGATGATGATGATGATCCTTCGGCGGCGGTAGGAGATATCGCGATCGAGCGCCGTCGCAAACGTCGTCGTCAAATGGACGAAGAGATGGCATGGAATGCGGGTCTGCGCATGTGGATGGCAAGGCGCAATGCATGGTCTGGGGCCAAGACCCGGCGGCAGATCCGGGCCGAGGAGGGAAAGCGTGCTTTGGCTGGGCAGGCCGATACAACAGATCAATCCGATACTGGTGGTTCGGCGGGTACCTCCCCAGCTACAACCTTGCCTGGTCGAAGCACTGAAGCTGTGGGCGGATCCGATCTGGCGTCCAAAACGGAAACTTCGCTTTCTATCCAGGACCGGGAGAAAGGCGAGGAGCTTCAGCGGCCAGTAGAGCCGACATCTGGGCAGCAAGCGGACCTTGAGGAAGGACAATCCACTGCCCTAGACGAGGAGGCCAAGCCCAATGATTCCCTCAGCACAAATATCACAAACCCAGATCATTTGTCCTCAGATCCTAGTCACCTGGCCTCACTCCCTGCTGTGGAAGACCAAACAGAAGAGGAGAAGGAGGAAGAAGAGCTCGACGAGCCACTCTTGCCAGTCGCACCTCCCTTCATTTCAGACGACAATCCTGTTCGCGCAACTATTAACCCCGCAATCTACCCCTCAATCTACACCAAAGTCGTTGTACAAGGCATGACGCCCACGGTTCCCGTCAACCTCGCCCATCTGACCAAGGCGATGGTCCAAGGCTGGAAATCAGATGGCCAGTGGCCGCCCAAGCCAGCAGCAACATCAATCGTCCTCGCAGACGACTCCACTGTGCCCAAGAAGCCAGATCCTCCTGCGAATGACGCTCCCCAAGGGAGACGGAAAAACAGTATCACAAACGCCGTGAAGAAGGTTTTCCACTTTGGGCCCTTCCACAGACGTGGTTCAACCAGTCATGATGCTGGAAATGGGGCTGGCGCTGGCGCTACTGGTGCTGCTGTTTAGGTTCAATACGAGGAGTAGCTACCATTCCTACCTTATTCCGCTGCACATGAATTATTGCATACCGATTGCAGGTCGAGGCTCATGCTGGTCGAGGGATATTTGCATATGGCTTCGGTGGTCTTGGCTTTATTTGGCGTCTTCTTCGGTGATTTTTGATATTGCGTTTTTGTTTATAATCGGACATGTTTTAGGCATGTTGCGTGATTATCGTTAGTTTAAATCACATCTATCGGCTCGTTTCATGTGAGTCCTCTAATCGTGGAGCTACGGGCCATGGATCATTATAAGCCATCATACTGTTCTATCTCACCATCAAACAGGCATCGTGCCCATAATTCCTGTTTGCTTCTCGAACTATTCAGATATCACAAGCCCATGGGTTTTCAGTAAGAAACTGCTTGGTTCTTTCATATCTCACTGTGCTCCATCTTTACATTGAAAGGGGATCTTGGCTTTCATCCACAGCATATTCATCTTCACGACTCTGATTTGGCGTATCAGTTCTCTTGGTGCACAGACGTCCTTTCATTTTAACCATGCCATTCTCTTCTCGGCCACGCCAGCCACTGCAGACTTGACTTTCCTTGCCCATCGCTTGAAGAGCCTCCTTTTCCGGCTACAGCGTCCGTATGTCGGCACCTTCGCCTGCATCTTTCCAGGGTCATTTTCAAGATGACAAATGCATACATTCCATGCTTGTCCTGTACAAAGCAAGGTTATGATGAATGCCTATGTTGTTTCTGCTCAGCCTGCGGGGAAGTCGGTCACACTCGAGACTGCTGCACTCAAACAAGATGCCACCATTGCCATGGATGGCATCAAATTGACGAATGTCCTAGGGACATAGATACCCAAAATCTGCGATCATATATGCTGCAACCCCATGCTTTACCTAAATCAACAGGTCAATTTCCGTCCGTCGAGTTGGAATCTGACGCTTTTGTACATTCTACCCGTTGGCTCTCTCTAATAATACATTCTGACATGTTATATGATAGAAGAGCGCGCAAATAAAGCCCCAGACTACGGAAGCCCGTCCCATACCATTTTCAATCCGTCATCAAAGTCTTGGGGTTATCGATCGTCTATCAATCTTGCGCCATCTTATCTCAAAGACCAAGCAAAGGTACAACAATAGATACTCTGAGCTTCTTGACTCGGCTGATATGGGTATTGAAACCTTGCTGGAGAATAACTTGAGACTTTGCGTAAAAGAAATCTGCGAGAGAGGGCAGTTTACTCTTTCTAGGTTTGTACTCTGTCTGAATTCAGTATCCTTGGGTCATGAACTAACAGCGGTTATTCGAAGCTTGATTGCCCTTGCTGGAGACCCGGAAGATTCCCAGGAAGCTGGGGTCTACCTTCATATATTATGGAGGAGGAGTATACCGGGCTGCTTCTGGTTGTATGTTGGACAGGCCAGAAATTTGTGTGAGAGAATCGGCACACACAACAATCCGTGGCGCAGACACCGACAAAAGTCATTACATTACACAATCTGGCACTCAGGAAGTGACATGGAGTCGGTCTTTGTCAAACTCGCCGTGCACGACGTCTTTAATTCTGAAAAGGGCCAACTATTACTGAACCTCCAAGAGATGTGGATGTGCCTGGTCTTCCAAACTCTTAGAGGTTTCCATCTGGATGAGTTTTTACCACCTATGTCGAAGAAGCTATGGGCAGGAAATCATCTTAATGTTTCCATACCTCTATGGCAAAGTTTCAATGCTATTCCCAATGCGGAAACCAAGGGGGGGGAGGCTCGCCTTCAAAGAGTACCTGTGCCACACGGAACCAGCGATACGCCATTGGGCTGAAGACGCCCGCGATGCCTTCAATGACCTTCGCAACTCCCCGGATCCTCTCCTACGTCGCTATTATCTGGAACTCAACCAAAAAGCTCGGAAAAAGGCACAAACAGCGTGGGGAAAGAAGAAGTATGACGAGCTACGAGGGTACCTATCAGGGAAAGTAGTACTTATTACAGAGAGCCATCATGGGGAACTAAGTGAGGTCCGCGCTGGAAGCTTTCGTTTCACAGTTTCCCGAAGGCTGGGCTTGAATGTCAACGGTGGGGACAGAGTCTTGCTAAAGATGCATTTAGCAGAGACTAGCCCGCATGCATATATCTATGCTAATAAGGCGAGGTTGGACGATCCTGCCAGTCGATTGGCAGTATCTATCGAAGGATTGAGTGGGGGGTTCTTCAGGTGGTTAACAACAAATGGAACCCTGAACGTCCAAAAGATGAACTCGTTGGTGGATATTTTGGAAGGGCTGACCCTAAAAGAGAGTGAATCACTCGCTCGGCGCTGGCTTGTGAGGCGCATAATTCCAGGAGTAAAAGCCTCGAAGAAGCATACATACACATAGCTCGATGTATCTTTCACCTGGCACTTCCTCCGAGTCTTTCAAAAGGCGAGAAAATAATCATATCTCCAAAAATAAATTAAAAAAATATAAAAAAAGATAGACATAGCATGTCCTGGTTTCGATCCAGGGTCTGTTTGAAGGTTAGTTGGATGAACCTGGTAATTGATGTAGTCGGTGAAACATACCCTCCGGGTTATGAGCCCGGCGCTCTTCCCCTGAGCTAACATGCTGAATTGGGTAAAATTGTCCGCCATTTTTTACATCATGAAGGGAAGACTCCTTGGAGTACGGCCAGCTGCACTGTCCAGAACACACAAGTTGGTAAATGCGATATATATTAACACCTATATATCTTAATAACAACATAACTTATACATTCTACCTCGTTACTTGCCGATAGCTACTGATAAGATTTATCAATACTATATTAAGATTTAGAGGGTGTCGACAAGCCGGGTGGTTGCTATTACAAAAGATACCGAAAATTACGGACACCAAAGTGCAATCAATATCAACATATCTTGAGAAGTAAAAAATTCAAAATCCTTGAACTTAGCTGAAGAACTGATTTTTATATAGAGATTATATATGACGTAAGTAAAGCTTGTTGTAGACAAATGTTGTTGAGTTATCAAGTTGTGAATTATCGCATTTACTATGTGTTCGGACTACGCAGCTCGCTAGTGTTGCGCATCTTGGTGGTGAATTACGGTATCGCTCAGGTGTCCAGCTTGAAACACCCACGTAATTTTATGTTAGATTTTGCTAATCTTTACACCACAGCTTCAAAAAAAAATCAATAAGAGTTCCAAAGCGCATAGCCAAAGAAATGAGAGTATAAAAAAATAAAAAAAAATAAAAGAAATAAAAGAAAAAAAAGATAGACATAGCATGTCCTGGTTTCGATCCAGGGTCTGGTTGAATGTTAGTTGAATGAACTTGGTAATTGATGGAGTCGGTGAAACATACCCTCCGGGTTATGAGCCCGGCGCTCTTCCCCTGAGCTAACATGCTTATTTGGGTAAAATTGTCCACGTTTTTTGGCATCATGAGGAAAAGGTTCTACAGTCATTCTCGTGTCCCATTGAAAGCACCATGTTAACCTGGGAATGTTGCTGGCTTAACTTATAAGTTTAATTTTCTTACAGGTTAAATACTATAGGCTATAATATTATGTTCAGAGTACTCAGATTATTTCTTGCTTTGGGTAAATTCGTTCTTACAAGTGGGGCTTATGTAGATGGTCTAACTAACGCTACGGTCTCTATCAAAGTACAATACATTTTCTAATGTTACATTCGAATACCTTTGGACTCTATTTCAATATAGCTTGTTGTACTAGTATGTAGCTCAAAATCCTTGGATATAGGCGATATAATAACAGTAAACAAGAAAGACAACCCTAGAGGACACCTCGAAAAAATAACCACCACGAAGCAACTGTCAACGTGTCTTACCCTATTGCAAAGCATCGACAGCCTTCTTAATATCAATGGTCTCATCTGCCCTGGCAGCTGGGCCTCCCCAGAGAACAACACCCTCTCCATCAACAGCCCAATGCCCACTACACTGCCACCTACTCCCGCTCTCTGTTGGTCTATTCCAGATACCCTTTTCCTTCCCGATCTTCAAGACCCCCCATAATGCCGCTGGATTGAAAAGATGGCTCCAAGAAACAACCCCTAAGCCCCATTTTGCATAGATCTCACGCTCAGCATCGACAATCACAGTCACAGAGCCCGAAGAAGGGTTACCAGGACCACCTAAGGCTTCCAGCCATTTCTCCGTCGAGGCCTGGTCGCTGTGAGATACGGCTATGAAGTCGATATTGGGGTACTGGGTTGCTGCATCTCTCATCGTGATAAAAGTAGCTTCCGCCACTTTATCGCGGTATAACTTATTAGCTTTACCTGGTTATGTATGCAGGGTGTTTTAGGTGACGGACCTGGGCATCCACAGTGTCGAAGGAATGATATGACCGTTGGCTTTCCATTATCGGCTGGAAGGAGCAATCGTGAGCACGATGGTGCTTTGTTGCCGACTGATGGTGTTGGTGAGGTTTGGATGTATGATGGAGAGGACCATGATGATAGTTCTTTGAAAACACTCATTTTGCCTGTTTAGAATGTTGATATGTGTGGACGGCAGACAGAGCGGAGTAGAAAGGTCAGATTGGAAGTTCCGATGTATGAGATTAACTTGTTTGGGGAGTAGCGCGACTCGGTCAGCTTTCGTCACTTGATTCTGATCCTCTTGGGAGCAAGGACTACAGTAATTTAACGGGAAAATTATGATGAAGGAAGAAAAAAAAAAAGATAGACATAGCATGTCCTGGTTTCGATCCAGGGTCTGGTTGAATGTTAGTTGAATGAACTTGGTAATTGATGGAGTCGGTGAAACATACCCTCCGGGTTATGAGCCCGGCGCTCTTCCCCTGAGCTAACATGCTGGGAATTGTTGGGAGGGTCTCCATATTTGGCTATATGACCCAGCTCAGCTAAACCCACGACAAAGCCCTGTTTGTTGGCTTATCATTTTGCTATTTAATTCGCAATAATTTTATAGGCCTATTTCCTTCATTCTTACACTGAATCACGCTTATCAATGGTATTTTGTTATTGTCGCAAGTATTTCCAATTATGCAATACATATATATTGTGCATGTGCACCTGGACAAACACCGGCAAGTAATAAAAGGCCGACAGATAGCCAGCTATTTAACGTTACCGCTCACAATATTATCAAAGTAACCAGTTATTCGCATCACCTTGCCCCAGCCTGAATGCCTCCATGTCTTCCTCCCCGACTAGCAGGGAAATTGCGCGCACTCAACAGTGCACCCTTAACACCGCGAATATCCGCCCTAAAGCTAGAAATAGCATCCTCCTCAGCCTTTCGCAGACCGGAATTACTATCCGACCCTGATGTATGCGAAGCGTTCCACACCCCATAAGTCGAACCCGTCGAGTACGCGGGTGCACTATAGATCAAACCATCGCAGTAGTGATGGAGATCCGAGAGACCAGTGCGCATTTTGTCATCGAGAGTGCTAGCATCATTCTCGGAGTCAATGATACCCCGTAATTGTGAAGTAATGGACTCGATCCGGCTGATGTGGTTGTTAACTGCAGTCGTCGGCGTTGCGAGTGTCGAGTCTGCCGAGTTAATCGGATCTGCGCTGGTAGGTACGACTGTCGTCTCGGGACTTGTCTGTGTTGCGACATCCCGGTGGAACAGTTCTGTTGGGTCGGAAGCGATTGAGTCGGTGTCGTTGGCCTCTTCCTCGTCACTATAAGGGCTGACCTTGCGCGCTGTGAGCTGGGGCGGGATGACGGAAACTGTCTTCTCGAGCTTCTCGTTCAGTTTCTGGAGATTATCCCCTGCTGTCGCTGCAAGCTCGTGTCTTGCGCTTGTTAAGCTAGCGAGCATGGGCTTCACTATGAATTCGCTTGCGCCGTAGATACTTGCCCCCAGACCGGCGGCTCCATAGAGTGTATAAAGAAGATTATGCATTGTGACCAGCGGCGGTGGCTTGTTCGACTCGAAGAGGAATTCCGGGTAGGTGATTATGGGAGGCGCATCTCGGGAGACAGTGGTGGGCGCTGCGATTGGGCGCTGTGGCGGCATGGCACTGGTATCGGGGGCGGTCGATGTAAAGGTGGCAGGAGAAGAGGGTGTAGGTTCAGTACGAGGGGCTGAGGCAGGTTGTGCCTCTTCTTGTGCCTTATCATCGGCCGCGGGAGAGCTGCTTGCCTCCGCGTTTCGGGAGACGCCGAGAACTTGCTGAATGTCTTCGGAACTCAGTCCTTTGGACTCGAGAAAGGTAACTTTGCGGTCTGTTGGGGCATCTTTGATTGACTCATCCTCCAAGAACTTGGATGCTTGCGCTAGCAGGTCTCCTCGGGATGTAGTTGAGGGTGCGGGCGCATCATCGGAGCTCGGCGAAGATGACGGGGATTCATCTGCTGTGCCACTGGCCCTCTGCCACGAAGGAATAGAAGATTTGCGTGTGTTATCAGACATTATTTTGTGTCTGAATTGTCAAGTGGATTGATGAGGAAGTTGGAGTGGAGAGGAGAGGCTTTCCCCAGACTTGGAGCCCATGTGAGTCCGACCTCGGCTGTTGCAACATCGGTATACACCTCAGGCACCACACCCAATTCTTAGTTTTTGCGATCTTTCGCAAGTTTCCTGTGACTTGGATACTAAGAATTTGCTGAAAATGCTTAATTAGAGAACAACCCGTAGATTTTGATTATGCAAAAGCAAACTAGTGCTGAACGACACCTGAGAGACAGACGAAGCCTAGCTAAGTAAGACGAACTTCTCACAACCCTTGTCATTGAATTCAGGTGCACTCCGCATAGAACCTACTTACTATCACCTCACTAGTAAATCATAGCAAATAACAATGATCTCTGACAAGTGAAACTGCAGTCTGTAAACCCCGAGATATCAGAGCCACCGCCCGGCAGAATGGTTCGGCCAGTACTTCATTTGCTCAACGTCAACATCAGCCGAGACAGCAAGTAACCAGTGAGTATGTACCCCGATTCTTGTGATTTCCGTTGCCTTCTGCCTTGTCCCTCTCCAGCATGGTGGTATTGGCATCTCTCAGGGGACAATTAGCCCCCTGTCGCCCTGTAGCGCTTTGTTCCTCTGGATCGTGGCGTCTAGGACCTGTGCCTCCCCGTTTACACCTCCGCATCGCATCCTGTAGATGAGGTGATTGGGCGGAGGATATCTTTCCTGCCTCTTACAGGCGTCCCCCGACTTCCCGATGGTTTAAGTCGCTACTGCCACACACTTATCAATGACTCTATCCCACATCATTTTCTGTGTTTTCTGCACTCCCACAAGCAAGCCCCCCTACCACATTGGGCACCATGTCACTCCGCCGATCTCGTCGATCGCGAGGCACTCAGGATGAATTCGCCGAACCGGACGCTAACATGAGGACCAGATCAACACGACACACTCGTGCTACTACTTCATCTGTATCCGTCTCGCGATCTTCATTAGACTCTCCTGGAGAATCGGTCAGATCACTTCGCCTGACAGTTAAGATGCCTGCCAATAGATTGCGTGAAGCGACGGGCAGTGGTCGCCCCGGGCGCCGCTCTGTCAATGTGTTTCGGGAAGATCCCATTGTGTCAGGACCCCGCTCCAGTCGGAACCGAAAGAAGATTGTAGAAGTTGCTACAAGCGATGAGGAAGAAATTGACGACCAAGAAGAAGATGAGGTTGACGATGAGGATGCACCTGGAGATGACGACGACGAAGATGCTGATGCGGATGCTGACGCTGACGCTGACGGCGACATCGATATGGACGACACCCCACCACAGCCACCTATTAGACGTGGCAAGGCTGTTCCTGCACCTCGCGCAAAGCCACCCAAGAGTGTTGAGGCCAAGGAAATGGAGATGGATGAAGACGAAGAGGACGAAGAAGACGAAGAGGAAGAGCAGATATCTGATTCCGACGAGGATGCCGAGGGGGAAGTCGAAGACCAGGACGAAAGCGGAGTCCCAGATGTCACCGTCGATGACATGGATGAACTCGATGATGACATGCTTGACGACGAACTAGAGGGTGAACTCTTGGATGGGGGCAAGATGACCAAGCGTCAACGAGGGAACCTTGGGAATGATTTCCTGCAGCTTCCTATGGGTAAGCAAAAGCTAGAATATATGACGAAGACTGGTGCTGATTAGCAAACAGAGCCCCAAGTCAAGAAGCACTTGACAGCGGAGGAGCGCCAAATGCGCCGCGCAGAGATGGCCCGACGTAGGAAGAACCTGAGTGAAAAGCGCAATGAAGAGGAAAAGGTATGCGTGCAAAGATCGTGACGGAAGTACCCCCGCTTACATGTGAATCAGATGGACACAATCAACCGACTACTCAAGAAGCAGGCACCAAAACGACGTGGCCGAGCTGCAGCAAACGAAGCCCCCGATGGCACCCCGGCCGGTCAAGAGACCTCCGAGCCTGAGAAGGCCGACCCTATCTTTGTCCGATGGGTCAGTGGCCCCAATGGTTGCAAAGTCAACGTGCCAGAAGAATGGCTGGGCACACCTTCCGGACGAATGTTTGGCGCCCGTCCACCTGCCTCTGTAGGTAAAATGGTCGAAGAACTTTGAGGCTACACACTGCAACTTATAACGGAACGGCGCTTTGAGGGAATATCTAATACGGCATTCGGGAAGGACCGGACATCTTCATTCGAAAGGGAACAACGTGGAATGGCGTTCAAAACATGTTTTAATTACATACAAGCTGAAGCCATGCAATTTGTCAATTTTGACACTTATTACTCCGTCTCATGCGATTGAGCTATATTTTAACCCCCTTATATCAAAGCCAACAGCTGGGCACCATCCAGCATTCCATGTCGCCGATATAGATAACCCGAAGCAACCTACCAGCGAGTACTTCGAAGTTGACCTTTAAATCAATCCTATGTGTCACAGCCTATTCACAAGACTGGGCGAAGTGCAAGGCAGCGCCTATACTACCTCCAGTGCTGGAGTCTCGGGGAGAGAACCCGATATTGAGCAAGGCATATGTGCCCATGGGAAGAAGAGAAGAGTAGCGTTTGAGCCAACTTTTGCGCTCAAAAAGCCAATGCCACAGAAAGTCCAAGCTCACTATTTCTCCGTCGTTGACGTAGTGGCGTCGCCCTGAGCAGGGGGAGCGTCAGATTTCTCCTTTAAAGCAGAGATATCAGAAAGTCCAGCAGGCTGGTGAGTTCCGTTCAACTTCTCGTGTTGCATTTGCTGGAAAGTCGGTTGGAAGGTGTAGTAGCCTGTAGATGGGAAAATTCGGGGTTAGGAAAACCAGGTATCGAAGATAGTTATCTCTCTCGAGGGACTGCACATACCTGTGAAGACACCAACACCAATGGCCAGAAGTGCAGGAACAAAATTGCGACTCATTTTCCGTCACTCCGAGGGGGTTGTCTGATGGGTGCGTTCGGGTAATGAGAGAGTTCGGAGGTGATGCGGGAGAGACGTTATCAGTTGGCTGATTAGCGGCGCGTGAAATTGACCCTTCACCACGCGTCGAATTACAGTGAGGCCATTACGATCATTGTCTGGCGTTTGTGCCTCTTGTATTTCGTGATTTATACCCCGAAGATCCTTATACGCTTCATTTCTACGCTCTCCAATGACTTGATTGAGACATGGGCGATCCCCGCCAAGGATGCAAATGGAATCATGGCGGCAACGAGGTTTTGTCCCCGACTCGGACTCGGACGAAGAAGATGGATTCGATTCGATTGAGGCCAAGAAGACAACTCTTGACAATGAATCTGATGGTCCCGATCTCGACTATATTTCCATCCCAATCCCTGCATCAACGCCGAACCTGAAGGAAGGGACGAACGGTTCATCGCAAGAGCCACATGAGCGGTGTGGTGCCGAGGATGGATCAATCACTCTTTCGGATGTCGAGGACCAGGCTCGTCGAAGACCGCTTGAGGAAGAACTTGGATTACAGCGGGCTACGGCGTCAAAAACCGAGGATGAGCAGAGAACGATGCACACAAAGTCCAAGGGAGGGGCTGAAGACAATGGGAAATCCTTTGACGAGTTCACGCCAGCTCGCCGACGAGGATACAAGACCTACGGGGCCCGGTCTACAGCTACGAAATCCAGGGATCGTCCCAGCAACGAGCTGCGCAAGACCCCAGCAAAGGACACAGACACCATATATGACTTTCCGGAGTCCTCCCAGGAACAAGAGGAAGCCTACTCGAAGCCTGAAAGCCAGGAGTCAACCCCTAAAGCTTCAAAGCCCAGAAGGCAGTCACTCACTCGAACTGTAATCGAGCCTCGGATTCCAAGGGCTAATATTCGCGTTGAGATCCCGAGATCAGTAAGCTCCTCGCCAGATGAGCTGAGTTTGATTCCTCTGCCTACCCGAAAGAAGACCCCTGTGGTAAATCGTGTCAAACCGAAAGTGGTATCACCCCAACCGGCACCCCTAGCACCGCTGCAAGCGAACTCAGACGATGACTCCCCATTATCTTCTGTACCGTCGTCGCTTGGCTCAGACTCCGGCCACGATTCCACGGAGACAGTAAATGTGTCTGATGGTAAACAGAACGGGGACGTACAGCCACAGACAACAATGATCTCCGAGCTACAAGATTCTCTAGATGATCTGTTGCCCCATCTAGATATCCCGGAAGACATTTTGCGAAAAATTCCCCAAGCAGAACAAAGAACGTTCCGAAAGCGCAATGCCATACAGCTGCAGCCATACTACCTGGAACAATTGAAATATGCACAGCAAATGAAAGCGCGAGGCGTAAAACCAATTCGTCAAGCTGCTCCTCCGCAGGCACAGCAAATCACCGATGAGAGCCAGGGGCAGGATTCATTTGACCCAAACGTTCCGCCCTCAAGCCCTCCACAAGAGGAATATCTTCCACCAGTCAGACCAGAAAGGCCACGAAACTCTGTCAGACAAAACCAGGGACATCATGACCCTGAAACACCCCGGGACCGGGAAGCGCATATGGCGAAACGAAGGAAAACCTCACACTCTGGCACACCTCGTGTACGCCGGGATCGTTTGCACAACCCGTCTAAACCTCGCGGAATCAGAGATGCAGGACCCAGGAACCAACCTGAACATATTGTTTATGATCTTTCATCTAGCCCGCCACACTCAGGCCGTCTATCTTCCGCATCGAAAACACCACGTGCATCAGTCGGATTTCGCTTTCCTCGCGGATGGACGCCACCATCCGGGGTCAAAAACCCCAAGGCCCAAGAAGAAGGTCTTGACAAGGACGAGCGAGCTGAGCCGGGATCTGACCACGATGAGGAGATACAATCTGTCTCCTCTAATAGTCAACCAAGTGACAGCGAACAGAACCAGGCGGAGGCAGAAGAACGCGCAATTCGACGAGAGCAACGGCGGATGCGTGGAGTCCTTCCTGCTTCATGGTTTAGGCTCGATCAAAAAGCCAAGGAAGATAAAGCAAAGCCTTCGCAACACGATCGAAATTTTGGGCACCGCCCAGATGGGAAAGGCGTTGCGCGGAAATTGATCCGGAGAGGTGACCGTTCGAAACCAGCAGCCACACAACAGTCAACCAGCCTCTTTGACCTTGGGGACTCAGATGATGAGGATGACGACCCCAATGACAACAATACCGTGCTTACCACAGATGAATCCAACCAAAGATTAGCTGGAAAAGCGCTCTCTGAAGATCCCTTTGCGCTGGAAGCAGGTGACATATCGGAAGACAACCGCATCGACTACATGTTTGCATCAGCCCCACGCAACTCTCCTGGAACGCAACAAAATCGGAAGAGCCTAAAGAGACCGAAGCCGAAAGAAGGGGTGGCTCGTGAGGAAAGACAGCGAAAGAGGCCCAAGCAAACTCGGATGACTGATGCCTCATACGGAGCACGAAGAACGAAGAAATCTTCTACCGTTTCGCGGCCACGACTAGGCATATTGGATGCACCAGATGTTGCCACAAAATCTCGCAAAGAGCAGCCACAGTTCCTCAGGGTTGCAGCAAGGAATGCTCGCTCCCGCCGAGATGGTGGCAGACAAAGCCCCTCTCAAAAGTTCTTGAAGCTGGCCTCGAAAGCTGATACAATAGATGTAAATGAGTCCTTGCGAGATTGGAAGAGGGGAGCAATTCGGCAGACTAGAATCAGCCCACCGCAGCCTAGGGCTCGCAAGCGTCAGCAAGCTCCAAAGAAGCCGTCAGCTCCTGGATATCGTGCTGTATCTACCGCTGGTCACGCCCGAAATACTCGAATTACCAGTCGCTTGCCCCCGGAGGAAGATGAGGTTGTTCCACATATCTATCCTGCCGAGGAGACAAACGCATTGCCTGAATCTGGGCCAATATCAGTCACATCGAACCAAACAGCTGAACTAGAGTCTTCGTTTCGCCGTCAGCCAGTGCAGCCAGAGCAACGTGGACACACCTGGGTTATTCCTAGAAATACTGCAATTACTTCTTTGAAGAGGAATGTCCCTCGACCTGCCGTAACGAGCTCGGCAGCTCCTGGCGGGAGCAAGAAATTGACAGCGGCTGCTTTCAATCAGTCATTATCTCAGATCAATCGACATTATCGTCACCAACGCACTTCTCAAGGGAACAGACCTAGCCTGACTTTGGATCGCTACATCACTGACAGTGGACCCCCAACCGGAAGGTTCAATCCATCATTCAAACCTCCAATTGCACCTTCCTTTGAGCCAAAAGCCCAAGCGCAAACCCAGAGAGCGCTTGTTCATCGACGACGACCGAAAAAACATACTCCAAATCGCATAAATCTTGACAATGATGATTTCCGCCAGACCCAAGATGCCGCTTTGTTTGTATCTGAGGATCAAGAAACTCCTATCATAACCCAAGTCGAAGATTCACAACCTGCATCTTTGAGTGCTGGTGGTCTTTTCAATTGGCACCGCTTCTATCCGGTTGACTTCGGTGTACCATCCTTACGTGACAACACATTCCTCCATGAATCAACCTTCCTAGGAAGCGGGGAATTTTCGCGCTCGTTGCAGGTCACAAAGCGTGACTTGGACGGGGATGCTGGTTCATTCTCTATTGTTGCTAGGGATCAGACCTATCAATGGAGCAGCTGGAATGACACAGTATCATCTGAAATGGGCAATGTCTTTGATGTGATAATCGACAACATTGAACGAAGTGCTACTACTTCTCCAGAAATGGGTATCACAGCTGCCCTAGGGGTAGCATCGCGCCTATACAGGCTGTTGATCAAATACCTCACGGAAAACCTCGTGTTCATTGACCCCGTTGACCGAACCAGTTTTATCACCAAAGCTACGGGGCTGGTCTCTGCGGTAAGAGATCCCTTGGTAGCCTTTCTTTCCAGTGACGAATACAACAAGAATGGTCTCGTCAAGATTGCTTGCTTCAACGTGGTTTTCTCGAACCTGATCTACCAGATTGCTTCTCACCAGCTTGTCAGTCCTGCTCTTGCCGTTGAAGCACAAGGCCTTGTTAGAGTTTCTGCCAGAGATGTTGCGGGATTGATCATATCTGATGTTGGTTCCGCCGATTTCAAAAGATTCTTGGATGAAAACAACAACACCGAACGTCGCGAATCAGGCCTTCGTGATGAAAATCCATATGTGGAGGCTTATGTTGTGATGAAACACTTGCTTCGCAGCTCAGAGCAATACAGCGGCTGTTTTGAGGATCTGCAATTAGAGACCTTCAGCAGTAAATTCATTCGCAATGAAAAGGATGTGAACAATCTAGAAGCTGGATGGCGTGGCCTGTTTACAGTTCTGCCTTTTAACGAGATAGATCAGCTCGGCATCGGGCAAATCGGATATCAATTCACACTTGTCCATGACAACTGGAAATTGGTCAAACGGCTTCTTTCTCCTGCGCTGAATCTCTCTGAGGCGACCTCTATGACCCAGCCTTTCTCATACAACGGCTACTGTCGAATCCTCTTTCACCGGTGTCACCGTCTCATCAATTCCTGGGGATGGCGAGAATGCAAACCAATTCTGGACACGCTTTTCGACTTCTTCGCGAAAAACACTCTGTATAACCTGAAACTTGAAGAAGCCCGTGGGTCACCCTCATTTCTTGACGAACTCGATGGCAACCCTTCTCTGGACGCCCGAGTTGGAGAACCGTGCTTCCACACATTTCTCAAGATAGTAGCAAGTGGTTTACGTTTCCTTGCGAAGAGATATGACAAGAAAAAGATTCGAAACTTTGCCTGGCGTTTGTTACCAAATCATGGCCGCGTGTATCCAAAAGAGCAACCGTTACGACACGAGGATCTCGATGCCCTTAGAAATCACCATGATCTTCTCAGCACTCTGTACTGGGCTGTCCCTGATGGCTGTCGTCCTAGACTGGAGACAATCCGCAATCTCGTTCACCCTGCCACCTCACATCGAGAAGCGTGCAGTATCAGTTTGCGCTCTTGGTGCCGACTCGTTCGCTTCAAACTTTCTACAGACGAGGAAGTCTCCGGTCTCGATCCGTTCGGCGACTGGTATGGCTATTTCGTATCAGAGCTACAACAACAGCATGCATACGCCCGCAAAGAGATTGAGTCTCAAAGTACTGGCAACAACGGTGTCTCCCAGCAGCTCATTGAGCGCACAATCTCTCAGAATCAACGGCAGATCGAGACCCTGTTGAGCACAGCGCTTGTCGGGCTGCGCTCTGCCATTGAGCATGCACCCAGATTGGAGCATGCACATCGGCTGCTTTTGAAGACACCGTTTGACTCGATTATTGGACTCTTCAACCCCAAGCTTTCACGGGTGAACGTTGTTGTATCCGAGGCTTTGCAGGTGCTAGTGGTGTACACTCAGAAGGATGCTCCCGCTGCATCGGTAGCAGAGGCTCCGGCGGCAATGATAACTGATGAGGATAGTCAAGAATTTGGGGATTGGACTGATATCGAGGCTGTCTGGGAACAACAGACAGGGCAGCAGACTTCTCCAAGTGAAGCAGTGAATCATGTGGAGAGGACATTACATCCAATTGTGTCTCAGCTCGTTTCTAATTGCTTCGGCGAAGATCACTGTCCGGAAGATGCCATTCTCCTCAGCGTAGTGAATTGTTGGACTTCTATCGCGCAGGTTCTCGTTCGCCATAGACTTCGAAACTGGGACAACTATTTGAGTGAATTTGGCGACGATTCCTGGTCACGGCTTCGACAGACGGTTCAAACGAGAAAGTTTGCTCCACAATTTCTTGCAGCTTGTATTGAGAAAGACTCGCAGATTGTATTTGATTGCCGTATTCAAGTTATGGGCACATGGATGACATCGCTGGTTGAGCGTTCCTCAATGCTGAAGTTTCAACATCGACTTACAGAGGCCCTGTTGAACGAAAGCCCCAAAGACCCTTTACTCAGGAATCTTCCGTTTTCCAAGGACAAACAGGACCGGTACACAATTACATTGGAGGAGATCGGTTCTCGCAGACTCTCTTTGATTTCAAGTCTCTCATCCAACATGCGCGAGCAGCTTCAAAACATGGAGTTCACCGGAGACCGGAACTTCTCAGCGACGAAACAAGAGTATTCCGAGATACTTCAGCGGGTGATGACTTCTATGAAAGACAACTATCGAGAGCTAGGAAACGGGACAGCACACGCCGCCCAAGGAGCATATGTCGGCTTTGTGCATAGCGTCATTGGTTTCCTCCAACAACACACCAGCGATATCAAGCCTATAGATCCCTTCTTCACAGATCCTGCCTCATTCCCCTTACCATCCAATGACCCACGCTACATCGTTGCCAAGCTGAAACGTTACGAACCAAAGCTATCTTCCAGCTCGGAAATCCAGACTCTGACTGGTTTCATCCAAAGCATTTCCGAACGCGCCGTCATCGACGGCCAACAGGACTACTTGGTCAATCAAATCCACACATCGATGAAGAAAAACTACGAAGCTGGAAACCCAGATAAGCCCACCCTCCGCGCCACACTCCTGCAGTGTGTATTCCCAGCCTATCTCGAAGAAGCACTTGGCAACCGTGCCGCGTGGCTACTCAGCCGTCCCATCGCCCAAACAATCACACTGGTGTTCGACGACTTGATTTGCAGCCTGAACACCCTGGACCCAGCCTCTGTATCATCCGTCGTCGACATGATCACCGTTGTGTTCCAAGCATCCAGCAAGGCAATGTCCAGCCTGGAGAACCGCCGCCACCGCCTATCAAATCCGGCAACCCTAGCAATGCTCGCCGTATTCATGGACATGATCTCCTCTGCTCTCCCAGTAGTAGACTACGTCAACAGGGCGACAGGCTCCGGAGAAGAAATCTTCCCGCTCATCAAATGGTTCCGCGATTTCACTAAGGCTGTGACCGCCCATCTACACAACACGGAGTCAAGTGCAGGCTTACCAGCGAGTGATACCCTCCTCGTGTTCCCAGACGCACCAGACACTTCGTGTGGCAAGGGATCGGATCTCTTCCGCCAAGCTCACTCTCTCACCTCCAAGGACCTTCAAATCTATCTCCGAAAATGGTCTTGGCACCAGGGCAAGTATTATTTTACCCGTCCGGGACATGAGTCTCAGGAAATCGGAATTGATGCTGATGTTGTTGCTTTGATGAACAATCAATCGGAAGCATTAAAGGCTTTCGAGGAGGCAGTGAGTGCATTTGTACATCGGGCTGAGGTTTTGGAGTTGCTGTTTTAATGTTAACGTGACTATTTTTTTGTATGCTGCATTCATGGCGTTGATAGGGTGCGACAAAGTAATGCATTACGAGTATCTACAGTAGACATTTCCCGCAATATTACCATGTACCAGTATCATCATGAATTCTCCTTCATTCTTCCAAAATCCATTTTGTAGAAAATAGGATATAACTTACTAGATGCTTCAACCAACAAGTTAACTACTTTATACGAAGAGGGACTAGCGCCAGATTGGCTATGGTGCACTTATCGAGGACAACGCTAACCATTCCCAGCATGTTAGCTCAGGGGAAGAGCGCCGGGCTCATAACCCGGAGGGTATGTTTCACCGACTCCATCAATTACCAAGTTCATTCAACTAACATTCAACCAGACCCTGGATCGAAACCAGGACATGCTATGTCTATCTTTTTTTTCTCTTTTTCTCCATCATACTATTATTTCTTTAGCCGTGCGCTTTGGAATTACTACTGATTTTTTTAAAGCTAGTGGTGTAAAAAAAAAGCAATATCTAAGCCTCATGCTATTCATGTCTATTTGACAATTTGACAATCTATGAAGTGGCCTTTGTTCATGTGAATTACATGTGAAAGCGACAAATGGAAAAGGAAAAACTTCAAAAAGTTTTGCTTTGCTCATGGCACGAGAGACCGATCAAACTTATGCCACCGGAGAGAGCGGGAAATGGTAGAAAACAGAACAGAATACGCGGACATTAATTATAAAATGGACAAGGAAGAGAAGACGAAGTTATGGAAGCGCTGGAGTAGAGTGAAAAAAAAGAGGCGAAAGAAGGCCAGACACGATCATTCAAGATTTACCAAGCCTTTCGCATTTCCTCCACTGAACAGGAAATTGAAGCAATTATTCGCCAGGGGTGGCCTTGCTCATGCTAATCAGACGCTTCACACCGACCTGGAATCCATTTTGATTAGTTATCAATTCAGATGACAAGGGGTGAAAATCAAAGGTTGACTCACCATCCAATTGCCACACTCGTCATTCCGGTTAGTAACGATAGCCACCTGGATAGACTGAGCAGCGGCGTAATCACGAGCCTGGATTGCGCCAGCCAGGTTCTTCATATCCTCAATGGTGTTAGGCTTGAGCAGGTCCTCGTTATTCAGGTGGTCAAAGAGGATGTTCAAGCGACGCTCAGCATCGTCGACCTGGACCTTGAATGCCGCGGGAGCTCGGGACTTGACACGCGCCATATCTGCTGACAGGATATCGAAGATAGGCTGTGCGTTGGCGGGGATATGGGAACGGTCACCGGCGGCTGGTTAGATGTCAGTTTATCAGGTTTGCAGTACTCGATTGGAAGTAGCTTACGGTATTTGGGAGCCGGGGGTGCCACATGTTGCGGCTGGGCCGGCATAGGCCGAGATACCTGGGGTGGCGGAGCGACTGCCTGTGCCATAGGAGGAGGCTGGGTGGCGATAGGCGTGCTAGGCGCATATGGGTTTACGGGAGGGGGCTGTGAAACCGCCTGGGGGGCATATGGCGAGGAGGCAGCCTGGGGAGGGGGAGGCACCGGGCCACGGGTTTGGAGTTGCGGGCTGGCGGCCTGAGAAGCCGGGCTCGGTGCGTACCGGTTGGTTGGTGGTGGCATGCTGGGAGGGGCATTGTAAGGCGAGGGTCCGCGAGGAATTGATGCCGGAGGAGCCATGGTTGATCCCGGAGCACCCATCGGCGGTGACCGGGGAAGGCTCGCGTATGGGTTGGGAGGCGGCGGGGAAGGTCCAGGGATGTTGGATGAAGGCGGCGACATCATACGCGGGGGAGGCATTTGTCCCACCTTAGGCGGAGGGGGCACAGATGGTGCCCGGGGAGCGCCAACCGGAGGGGGGCCAGCAGAGGGAGGTCCTTGGCTCAGAGTCGGAGACTGGTTGGGGAACGGAGAGGCGATGGGTGCAGTGGCAGCGGCAGGGGTTGAGCGGCGGGGTGTAGGAGCCTTGGCAAAGCCCTCAGGCAAATCATTCCACGCAGGAAGGCCGGTAGCCGTGGTATATGTGGTGATGGGAGGGTTGGCCGGCGACTGGTTAGAAGCACGGGGAGGGGGAGGCACACCAGCACCTGCGGGCTGTCCACCGAATGCAGATTGAGGAGCATAGGCTGTGGGTCTCATGCCTTGAGTTGGCTGATATCCAAGGGATGCAATATTGGGCTGCTGCGGCTGGTAAATGTTGGCCTGTTGCGGGAGAGGCTTGAAGGCCGTTGGCTGAGGTCCAGGGGATGCAAGGTTGGGTTGCTGCGGCTGGTAAATGTTGGGCTGTTGTGGGAGAGGCTTGAAGGCGGGCTTCGCTCCAACAGCGGCCTGCACCTTCTGCGGTGCCTGTCTGGTGGCTAACCTGATACGGTTGCGGGCTAGTTCAGCCTCAGGGTGCTTCTCAGGGACAAGATCAAGGTACTTCTGAGCGACTTGCAGACGTCCGTGGGTAGCGACAACATCGGCATATTCGACGTACTTGTCGTATAATACACTCAAGCGCCACTGGGAGTCCTTAGACCGCTCTGTATCCTGGAACTTGGTGACTTGACGGAAGATAGTAACCTTCTCAATCAAGCCCTGCAAAGCGCGGACGTGAATAGAAAAGCCAGAGCCATTGGTACTGGTCTCAATTCCCTTTTGCTCGTTCTCACGGAGCTCTTCGACCCAAATGGAGACAACCTTCTCAAGCTTCGAGCCGGCCAAGAAACAGAAAGAAGCATCCTTGCGGGCACTCTTATCCTCTGTACCCTGAACTTGCTCCAGAAGGCGGTCACCAAGTGCATCGCAGAGATCAGGGAATTCCTTCTCGTCGGCAAATGTGCACAAGGCAGCCATTACTTCCTTCCAGTTGGACAAATCCGCATTGTGAACAACATCCCAGAGGTTCTTACCAACAATAGATGCGAGAAGACGCATATAGTTGGGACCACCGGCTTGCTTAGAGAAGTAGTGTTCCTGAGCCTTCTCGATGCACTTGGGACCACCACAGATGGCAATCATGAATGCGTCAGACATACGGTCCTCGCGGAGGGCAACATCCAAAGCCTTCTCAAACTCACCAAGAAGCAGAGCACGAGTGATCTGCTGCTCTGCCTCAGTCTCAGATCCATTGAAGATCTGGAAGGGGTTGTTGGTCTGGGCACCCTTGGAAGCAGCCAATTCAGACAGGAAGCTGTCATCTTCGGGGTTGGCTTCGAACATAGATTGCAGGCGCTTGTGCTTCTTAGCTCCAGCTGGCTTTTCGGCAACTCCGTTAGCCTCAGCTGTTTCCTTCTTGTCCAGACCAAGCTTTGAGAGGCTATCAGCAGCCTCATCAGCAGCCTGATCCTGGAAGCCCAAGTACTGGACCAAATCCTTGCGGGGGTTGGCGGAGATCAAAGCCTGCATAACCTTCCAGTCTGCCTTTTCTTCCTCGCTGGCGGCATTTGTTGCGCGAGTTTCACAGAGTGTCTTCAGATCACCCTCCTTCAGAGCATTTTCAAAGGCTTCGGTGGCATTTCCAACGCTCTCATCAACCTCGAAAGGCGTGATCTTAATCTTGGACACACGAGAGTCCTTCTCGCTGCGGCCGAAAGAAACAACCCGGCCACCAAATCCAAACGTAGCGCCACATGGCCGTTCGAGCCAGCGAGGGGCCTTGGGAAGAGTAAATTTGGAGACTTGAGGCTGTGTTTGGGCCTTGTTGAAGAAGTCCTCGCCGTCCAAAGCTTGGTTGTGGTCGGCGATAGCCTGAGCATTGTCGGTCTTCGTGTTCTGCAGGGTTTGGACCGAGATCCTTCCGTCGAACGAGGCGGTAGCAAAGAAGTTCGGGTTGTGAGGGTTCCAGCGAGTCTGGAAAGTCCAGTTCGTGACAACGGGGAACTCTCCGTAGGCCGTGCCGTCCTGCGGGTTCCAGCAGATGTTGCGATTGTCCTTACCAGAAGAAAGAAGAAGACTGGGGTCATGGTCACACCATGAAAGCGAAAGAACACCTGACTCGTGGCCCTTGAGTGTCTACAAAGGCACATTAGCATTCAATCTCTATAGCGATGATTAGTTAACGTACTCGCTCGGGGGCGTGGGAATTGCGCAGATCCCACACGTAAAGATATGGGTCTGACTCAAGAGGTGTCGATGTTATAAGCTTGGTGGGCTAGACACAAGTTGTTAGCAAGACTGTTTTGGGAGCATCAATAAGAAACAGGGCTCTTTACCTTCTCGGGATCCCATGCAACTGCGCTGACAGCCTTGCGGCCCATGTTGTTCAATGTCAGACTTTCCTTCTTGGTCTTGACATCCCAGACTGTGACAAAACCGGCGCTGCTACCCGTAACCAAAATGTGAGGAACCTTCTTGTTCCAGTCCAAGCAGTCGATATCGTCTGTGCGGGCAGCATTGTTACCCAGGCGGAATGGATTCTCGAGATTGTTAAGGTCTGAAATGAACAGCTCTCCTTTCGCACCACCGGTGGCGAGAAGGTTCGAGTGTTTAGGGTTGAACTGGAGGGCCTTGATGGCGCCGCTGTGCTTGGTCGTCCTTGACATCAAAGCATCGCTGGAGAATCGGTTAGCAAGTCTCGAGGATGGTCGGGTATGGATGTTCCACCAACCTAGATCCAGCAAGTAGCTTATCGGCGTTCCATAGATCCAACGATCCATTCTCCAGACCACCCGCAATGATACCACGTGTGCTGTCTTCGGAGGTAGTCCAGGCGAGATCGTTGAAGCTAGATAGATTATTGTGTCAGCAGCGCATTCCCCCATCAATCCCTGAACGCCAATCATACCCAGAATCCGTATCGATCTTAGCTAGCGGCTGCAGCTCTTCACTCGCGTCCTGGCGATCGAGACCCAGATCCCAGAGTTCGAGACAGGTCTTGTTTGAGAAGTCGGCATCGACAGCTCCAGCGCGGGTTCCGGTGGCGATCAATGGTGATGCGGCACCAGGCGACCAGGCGAAGGTGGCCGTCCTTGGGATTTCCCTCAGACGCACCATGATGATGGTATGGGGAGATATGTTTTGATAATGGAGACCAATAGATCAATGGAAAAAGGAAAGGAAAAAGAGCTTTAATAAAGGAAAACAAACAAGAATCACCCCCTATGAATAATTGCCAACGGGGTGATGTTCTAGAGGTCCCAAGTATAGTAGTAAACCAAGTGGCCTCCTGGACTTGGAGGGACCGGGGAACTCGCGCTAAACTCTTTCGAGACTCGCCAAAACACCCCGAGGCTTGACCGGCACGTGATATCCAGTTCCGCTCTTGGTGAACGAGTCTTGATCGTAAGGTACAGCTTTGAACACACCCACTCTATCTGCTTTTTCTCTCCGGTGATCTTCACACCGGTCGCATTGTTGCCTATATTCCAGCTTTGCAAACACCAAGCCCAAGCGGAACAGCACAACATGACCGACACCACTCGGTTGAAGAGCACCGTCTATGTCGGAGGACTTGACCAGTCAGTAACTGCGCACACTCTCGCAGAAGCATTTGTTCCTTTTGGCGAAGTTGTCGATATTTCGTTACCCAAGCCGGATCAGCCGAACTCCACCGACCTCCACCGTGGATATGGATATGTCGAGTTTGATTTACCCCAAGACGCCAAAGAAGCCATCGACAACATGGACGGCAGCGAGGTCTACGGCCGAACCATCAAGGTCGCTCAAGCAAAGCCACAGAAGGATGCCAACGAAGGATTAGGGAGCAAGACCGCAATCTGGGAACAGGTTCGTGGAACTCGATTTTATATCTGGTCGCATTCAGAACTAATCTTATTCTCTACAGGAGGGCTATTTGGCCAAGCATGCAGTCAGCGAAGAGGATCGGGAAGCTGCCGAAGAGGCACAAGCAGCCAGCAATCGCCCGCAAGACCCGATGCAGGGCTTGGAAGAGCTAGATGTTGCCGGGCCAAAGGCCGAGTGAAGCATGCTACAATTTACGATAGCTACGACGAAAATGACAAACAAAAAAGCACAAGCTCAATCCGAAATATGACACTACTATTTGCCACAAGTACACCATCAGGAACCAGGCTCGCGAAATCGGAATATGTACACGGGCTCCCGAACCCGAGCCCGTTCCTTTTTGTCTTCGCTGCTTTTTCTCAAATAAACCTGACGGCTTCGCATTCTCCTAATCAACAATACATGCGGCAGGAATTCCCAAAGCTGCGAATCGCATTGAGGAGCTCAAATAAACATGATGATACATTTAGTGCTCACGGCTCTCAGGGCTGTTGCGGTAAAGACGCAGGGTCTTGTCGGTCATCAGCTTCTTGCCACAAGAGTAGACGGCAGCGCCGAGGGCAACACTATAATCATGACAATTAGCATCAAGCTCGATCTCTGAGAGCAGATAGAACGCGAAAATTCGGGTATGGGTTCCGGGTTTGAGCGGGAAATCGTAGAGATGGGTTTAAACATACGCAAGAACGAATCCTAAATGTCAAAACAATGTTAGATTGATGGTTTGTCCTGGACGGTGGCAATGGTAGTGAGACATACCGATGGGGAGCAATTCTGGGGGAACACGCTTGAGCTGGCGCAGACGCTGGGAGATAGTGTGGGCTGTAGAGATAGGGTTAGTTCAATTGCGATTGCGACAGTCGCAAAGCCAGTCTAGGTGGATCATTGACCACCAGATCTCAGTGATCCAGGAGATTCATACCGGAGTGAGGCTCCTTCTGTAGCCAGGAGTTAGTAACCGAACCGATCGTATGATCACGCCCCCAACCTCGGGAGAAAGAAACATACCGGGGAAGCAAAGGCAAAGGCCCGAGTAGGCTGCATGCGCAGCATGCGAGTAGGGAACATGGCTGGAGAGAGTTGCTAGACGAAGTGCAAGCAAGAGTAGTAGTGGGATGAGGAGGTTGGACGGGCAGCTTTCCAGAAACGTGACTTCGGGTGTAAAAGCGAGAACGCTCAGTGGCTCTCGCTTGACCGCCCGCGGTCATACCCGGCACTTCACAGCTTCAATCACCCAACGTCGCTCCTCCCGGCTCACTTTCTCCCCTCCTCTCTGATCATACCACTCCAATTCTTTTTCTCCTGTGTTGTTTCTTCTGAAGCTACACATCGCAAATATGGGTGCCATTCCGGAAGCCGACCCCGATGAGGTTATGGAGACCAAGCCCTTCAAGTTCGTGACTGGTACGTTCTCACTCCCCTCTCCTGCGAAAACCGGGGTTAGTTGCCCAAATTAAGAGTCAATGGCTAACTGAATTGCAGCTGGTGCGTTTCTATCCGATTTCTGTCCGCTTGCTTCGCTTCGAGGATGCGTTTGGACGGTGTCCCCCCGATCGGCTGGTGAATGGTGAAATTGACAATTTTTGATTGAATCGCAGGCTACGACGCTCGTTTCCCCCAGCAGAACCAGTATGTGATTGTTGATTTGGACAATAAAATGCGATAGCTAACGTCTCCCCTTTTAGGACCAAGCACTGCTGGCAGAACTATGTCGACTACTACAAGTGCACCACTGCCAAGGGTGACGACTTCCGTCCCTGCAAGCAGGTATGACAAGCAATTCCAAATGGGAACATAGCCGTATCTAACCCGTTCCCCGACAGTTCTACCACTCCTTCCGCTCTCTGTGCCCCAAGGCCTGGACCGACCGTTGGGACGGTCAGCGTGGTACGTATTGAATCCTTGGTTGTGTTTTCTTTCGTGCTAACAATTAACAACAGAGGCTGGCAACTTCCCTGCTCACCTCGACAAATAGATAGCCAACGAGCATTTTGGGTTGGTTAAATGAGCTGTGTCAATTTTATGTATCGTCAAGTTCCAATGTACTCTACTGGGTTACGCGGGATACAGTCCCTATCTTCCTAGGTCAATTCATCAAGGCTAGAAAGGATGTCTATAAACCCGCCGTACTGCAAAGACGCCCCATGTTAGCTGGTGCTAGATGTAGTAATTAGGTTAATTTTTTATCATCATTGTAGACCTCCATGACCTGTGCCAGACGTGGCTTGCAAACGCAAATCGCTTGCGATGATATCTGGAAAGGTTACCAGGAAAGAGTTTGTCCTTGCGGAGATGCTGTTAGTGCGATTCAGTGTGTATCTAATTCTATATGATCCCAGTCTCCCAGCAAAATGTATCCACCACATCCTATACAGGGTAGGCCATGTGCGAGACGTGTTTTTCAACCCACTATGACCATTCAGGTCTCCAGTGAAAGAGACATCCAAAAAGCACTAGCTATATACAAGCTAAATTGATGCTCATAAGTCCCAAAAGTGCACCACCCAAACAGAAAATAACAAAAGATGGCAAAAGTCGTATATACCGAGAAATATTCGGGCAGAGGCGTAAATGAGGTTTTGAGAAGGCGAATGGATGAAAAGAGAGCCCGAAGAGAGATTGCGGCTTTGCATCTCTACCTCTATAGAGACTTCATCTTACGGTAAAGCTTCTTGTGCTCCTCAAGGAAGAGGAAAGTAGCAATGGTATGCGGACCCAGACGAATAAAGCTAGGCACCCATCCACGGAAAGTCCAAGCAAGACCTTCCTTGCGACAGATATCACGCAGAAGACCAACAATAGTATGACCCCGGCTCTCAGCAGGAGAGGCAGTCATAATGCGAGTCTTAATCACATCCACAGGACTGCAGACGGTAGTAGCGACGAAACCAGCCATGAACGAGGCAGTGAAGTGTGTGCCCAGGTTATCGGCCATACCGGCCTTCTCGATACACATGCGCTTAAAGGTATCATAGGAGGCGAGTTGCGAGGCAGTCATGAGAATCGCACGGGTGGAGTTAGGCCATACTCCACGGAAAAGAGAACCGAATCCCTCAGTCTTGGTCATCTGCACAAGTCCGTGGAATGCATGGCGGTAGTTGCGGCGCTGGGCTGGAGGAAGGGCTGCGTCGGATTGCATGCGGACGTTCATGACATCGGCCGGGTTACCGGCGATACCACCAATGAAGCCAGATACGCAGGCTATACCAACCAGGGACAGCATATTCGGTGCGCCGCCTGCTTCTGTGGGGGTGGCGAAGCGCGACTTCAGTTCTTCATATATACCAAATCGAGTTGTTGAGTAGGTCATTTGACGGAGAAGCGCGGCCGAGAGCTATAAATCCGGTCCAATTCGTCCCTTGTTAGCCAGCTGTTCGCTTCAATGGTCGTGCCCTGACATCTCTGCCTTGCGCGGGTCTTTGGGCCTTGCACATACACCACTGTATAATCCGGTGAAACCAGTATTCTTCACGATATGTCCAAATGTTCCAACCATTGTCCTCGGCGCATCAGGCGCGCGTGTCTGTAACCGAACCTATATTGCGACAAGGAATCTGTCAGCGTTCTGTGCTCGAAATCCCGGGTGGCCACAAAAGACCAAATCGTCTCGGATGAATGGCCGCAGCGTACCTTGACTAGAAACAATGTCAGTATACCAACGCGATCAGCTAGGAGTCAATCCACGTACCCAGATCCAACGGGTGTGTCACGGCTGCAGCAAAACATGACGCCGAACCTCCGAACCAAAACGGGTAATGCAGCTGCTTTGGTTTTGAGGGTGTTTGAACGGGCGCAACCCGGTGGGCAGGGGCCTCCATCATCTTGCCGCTGTCTGCCATGGTGACTGTAAACAAGAAAGAAAACACAAGGGGAAGAAGTTGCCCTTTTTTTTCGGACTTTGACGTAATTTCGCCAAATTCCACGGAGACAAATCAGACCCCCGATGACCCACTCGGCCCGGCTGCGCCAATCACGGCGTCGGTTATGTGTTTCCTTTGCGCCGAACAGCCTCTAAGGAACATACCACGCTGGGTCCCTGATGGCTGTAGATGTCTATTGCTCGGGGATTGAAATAGACACCGAGGCTAGAATTGCGACTATCATCTTACTTTGATCTCTGGGGACTTTACTCGGCTATGGCGTTCTTCGGTCTTATTGCGGTTTATTTGCGGTTTGTCGCGGGTGCTGGATAACCGAGGGACGAGCCCTGGAGGGGTGTAGAGGGGTGATAAATATCCACAAATCCCTAAAGTTTAGGTGAGACGATCAGGGTATAGCGTGTGTCGGTGTCCACAGTAAACACATGTGCTATTCAAATTGGACTGACATTGGGCTTGCTGAAGTTCCTGGCATTAGAAATTCGTAGTATACGGGGCGGGTGTGAGTGTATACTGTATCTTGGCTGGGGGCAAGACACAGCACATAAAAGCAATAAATATGGTGCATAATATAGGTCTAACCAAAAGGGCAAATGTTTAATACCATATGATGTTTCGAATTTCAAGATAATCCGCCAGATCAATTTGACATTAGGTAGACAAAATACCTAACTTAGTGCGTGTAATGCCACGCCACGGGCATTAGTCAAGGAATGCATTGGTAATTGACTAGACAGAGACAGATGTAGAGCTGTGGAGTACTCAATTTGCTCTATGCAGTAATGATTTGATACACACACCGAATTTCCTGCCTGGGATGCAGATTGATCTGCATCAGATATGATAATGTACTTCGGGGACTAATTTCCCCGACCCGAAGCTGTTTTGATAGACGTTAACCGCCGACTATTTCAGGCTCAACCAACCACAGAACTTACCACCAGAAATGCGGTTATTCGCAACAGGCCGAGCCCTGCGCGCCAGCAGTGGCCGCTGGTCAATTGCTTCAACCCGACCCCGAACCGCCATTCCGCGATCCCTCCCGCTGAAGCCGATCACCCTCACCCGCAATTGGAGCTCAGCCCCAGCCCGGCAAACCAATGAGCCAAAGAGCGCAGCTTCCCAAACATCAAAGCAACCCTCCAGCCTCAAGATCGAAGGCGACAGCTACAAAACCGATCAATGGACCAACACCCCCGACACAATTCTCTCCCACGTCGGGCGCCGCCTCTACCTCGACGAGAACCACCCACTCGCCATAACACGCAAGCTAATTGAAAGCCAATTCCCAGCGCCCAGCTACGGAAACTACTCAGAGAAGAACCCAGTCGTCTCCACAAAACACAACTTTGACGTCCTCGGTTTCCCAGCAGACCACCCAGGCCGCAGCCGCACAGATACATACTACGTAAACGACAAGACAGTTCTGCGCACGCACACAAGCGCCCACCAACAAGCCTACTTCCAACAAATTGCCCGCAATGAAAAGACCCGCCCAGAAGAAGTCGGGTACACCGTCATCGCAGACGTCTACCGTCGCGACGCAATTGATCGCAGCCACTACCCCGTCTTCCACCAGATGGAGGGCGCAATGCTATGGAAACGGCCAGCCACCAACCCACTAGCAGCGTCGAAAGAAACAGCCGCTAGGATCCTGGCTGATGTGGAGAAGATCCCCAAGCACGATGTTGTCGTCGAGGATCCTAACCCCACAATCCACGACCAGCGCAATCCCCTGCAGAGCGAGCACCACAGTGCCGAGGAAGTCGAAGCCGTGGCGGCGCACTTGAAGCGCTCGCTCGAGCGAATGGTCATCAAGATCTTCACGGAAGCGAGTAAAGCCGCAGCGGCCAGTAGCGGTGTCGACGCCGAGACTGAGCCGCTGAAGGTGCGCTGGGTGGAAGCTTACTTCCCGTTCACGAGCCCGTCGTGGGAGCTGGAGGTCTTTTGGCAAGGGGATTGGCTTGAGATCTTGGGATGTGGAGTTATCAAGCAGGAGCTATTGATTAACTCGGACGTGCCGGACCGGATTGGGTGGGCGTTTGGACTTGGTATTGAGCGGATTGCGATGCTGCTGTTTAACATTCCTGATATTCGGCTCTTCTGGTCCCGCGATGAGCGCTTCCTGTCTCAGTTCCGGGCTGGGGAGATCGCGCGCTTTGAGCCTTTCTCTAAGCATCCGGCTTGTTATAAGGATGTTGCTTTCTGGTTGCCTGGTGCTGCTGTGACTGGTGGTAGCAGTGCTGCTGGGGGCGCGGTGCCTTTCCATGAGAATGATGTAATGGAGGTTGTGAGGTTGGTCGGTGGGGATCTTGTTGAGGATGTTACTCTCATCGATGAGTTCACGCATCCTAAGACTGCGCGGAAGAGCATGTGTTATCGCATCAATTATCGCAGTTTGGAGAGGACCTTGACCAACGAAGAGACTAATGAGATTGATCTCAAGGTGCGGGAGAAGTTGGTTGGTGATCTTGGTGTTGAGTTGAGGTGATTTGGGGTTGGATCTTGTACTTCACTGTTACTATAGATGAATTTGTAAAATATAGCATTCCTCTCACAAGATGTACGTACGCCCTGCAGATATTCTCGCGAAGCTATCATGCATAGATTGAGGAGCTCAATCATCTTACCTTACTGGGAAATAGCTACATTATAAGCAGTCCATCGAAAGAGACATAAAACATCAGAGGCTTTTTTTGGCGCCTCCGAAGGTGTATATTGTACAGATGAGGAGGAGAGAGGTAGCAGAGGGTAGAGACCCAGATTGCACGAAACAAGTGAAAAGAGACCACCAACACGAGACAATCCGGACGCCTCCAGGCACATGCAACAAAAGTGTATCATACAACCGAAGTCAAGAGACTAGCAGAAAGATAACAAGGAAGGAAAGATTTCTCCCGGGTCCAAAAGCCAGCCGTATCCGAGTACAAAACCCTATCGTAATCATGATGTATGGTATATGGTACAGAGAAGGAAGATGAGGTAAAAAGGCGGAAAGAAGTAAAAAAGATTATAAGGTTATGTCGGAAGAAATTTAGGCGTTCTTGACGACACCGACCTTAGCAGCCTAGTAAAGAAAAGCAAGTCAGTCAAAATGGTCTTGAACATGAGCAGAAAAGTGGTACTCACCCGCAGAACGCGGCCGTTAAGGGTGAAGCCCTTGCTCTGGACGAACATGACATCGCCGTCATCGAGACCTTCGGCCTTGGCCATGAAGGTAGCCTCGTGCAGGTTAGGGTCGAACTTCTGGGTCTTGCCGTCGACCTTTTCGGCGGGATCGAAGCGCTCGAGACCGTGCTTCTGGAGAGTGTTCAGAAGGATGTGCTGGGTCATCTTGAGACCGGAGACGAGCTCAAGGAAGTCCTTGTTCTCCTCAGTCTTGGCAGCGGAGAGCTTGTCCGCGGGCACGGCCAGCAGCGCGCGGTCAAAGTTGTCAATGCTGTCAAGGAGGTCCTTGGCGAAACGCTGGATGGCGAAGTTACGGGCGCCATCCATCTCACGCTTGGTGCGCTCCTGGAGGTTACGGAAGTCGGCGACAGAGCGGAGGTACTTGTCCTATAGATGGAACGGTTAGATTGGGGATGCAGGGCTTGTAGCTCCGATGAAATACTAACCTTCAGGTCAAGCACTTCCTTGTTCTTCTCATCAAGCTCCTTCTGGACGGGGTTCTCGGTCTCGCCATTCTGAGCTTCCGATGCCTCCTTCTCTGTGGAGTAGCTGCGGATGGTCTGGGGAGCGAATGCCCGAATAGCTGGCACGCGCGATTGTGTTGTCTGCCGCAACGCCTGCGATGCGGGGGAAGAGGAGGAGATGATGGAGCGGGCGGCCTTGGCCTGTCTGAAGATGGATCGTTGGAACATTATGAATAGTGAGATGTGGAATTGAGAAGCTGGAGAGATTCAGTGACTCGGGATCTCGGACAAAATTCATCGGAATCACCTGACCGCCTTAAGGAAAAACGCAGGGCCGAGTGGACCTTCTTCTACTTTCTATTAGATCTATAGAAGCTCGACATTGTCGGGCGTCAATAAGGAGGCATGCACATATTGTTCAATATAAAGGGGTATTTTCTTATAGAAACCTTGATTAAAACGCATACAATGCACTTTCTCCAACCTGAGCTATATGATCATCTATGGTGATATATACATTTACTTCTGACACAGGACGTCATCATCTGGAAAGGACAATCATCTTTTCACGAAAAGTGTTCCTTATACGGTCGATATAGCCCGCATTCTATCCCCCATGGCTCTCTCCAATGCCTCACTGAAAGGAGCAAACACATCATATCCATGAGGAATAGCCGGATAAACATGAAGCTCCGTTTCAATGTTTTCCCTGGCAATCCGCGAGACGTACGTCAAGTTCTCCTCAAGGAACATGTCCAAAGTGCCAACCTCCAGGTATGTGCGCGGAAGACCCTTGAGCGTCGCCGCACGAGCTGGGGAAGCGTACTCTGACACGCGATCAGTTCCATAATCATCACCAAGGTAAGCAGACCAAGCAGTGATGTTTGCCTCATGAGACCAAATAAGAAGACCCTCCATGGCTGAAATCGGAGCAATGTTACGGTCATCCAACATGGGATAGATGAGCATCTGCTTTGCGATAGGAGGCGACAGACCACGATCCCGCGCCATGAGGTTGATAGCGGCGACCAGGTTTCCTCCTGCACTCTCTCCAAGGGTGATGATGCGCTTGGGATCGACTGAGAATTGTGCAGCATTCTCCTGCAACCAGACTAGTGCCGAGTAACCGTCTTCTGCTGGTGTCGGATAAGGATGTTCCGGCGCCAGTCTGTAGTCGACTGAGAATACTTGCACGCCGGACTTTTCAGCAAGTAAATCCTGGGCCTTTTTGAAAATCTGTGCGCTCCCCATGATCAATCCACCACCGTGGAATTGTAGAATTGCCGGCTGTGGTGTCGTGGTGTCGAGGTCTTTTCTCCAGTGCCGGTATACTGTAATGGCTTGTCCGTCATATGTTGGGATTTGGTGTTTTTCATTGTTGACATTGGTCGCTTCAGGGAGTAACGCCATCATTTCAGAAAAGCCAGGTTCCACTATAGCTCGAATGGAAAGCGGATTGCCTGGCTCGGGCTTGGGAGCGTTGCCTTTCGCTGTCAACACTTGAGCGACAGCTCTCTGGAAGGCTGGGTCATATTGAAGAGACATCGTGTGATTGTATGTCAAAGTTCAAGTGATTCTGGGTTACAAAAGAGTGCTGAATACCATTTAAATATTATGTATTGTCGATGATAAATACATTTGGCCCCCAAAGGGTCCGCGTATATAGTAATTCAAAAGTCTCCGCGAAGAGCCCGAAGCGGCCTCGGGGATCGGCTGAATCGATGCCGCAGAGGGCCCGACTTTCCTTGTTTATGACTCAGTTTATGGGACAACAGTCAAGAATTGATAAAGTGTTTCAAATGCATTGCAGATTATGCAAGTCTCAGAACCCCTGCGAAACCCATCTAGCCGATAGCCTCTCGAATTCTCGGAGACAATACATATTACTAACCATATACACGCGCCAATTTGACAACGCTAGTTCCATCACCAATGATCTCCTTCTCTTCCTCGAGTTCATAACCCCCCAACCGAGGCAGCAGCACCGTCCAGACATACCAATAGAGAACCCCGAAAAGGAGACTAGATTTATTAGTGATTTCCCCATGGATAAATACGATGATGCGAAACTCACATTCCAATCCCAACAATTGCATAGGTCGCATAGAAGAAATCAACGTCCCCTTGCCAATCAGGCGGTGGGATCCAGGGCGTTATTAACAGAGTCAAACAAACCGCAACTCGGAGCCAGACAGCCGGTAACCAAGCCTTAAAGGGCCGTGTCAGATCTGGCTCTCTATATCGAACTATAAGTAGACCGACGGTAACTGCCAGTGCAAAAATCTGTCCTGGATAACCCTCCAAATCTAGGATAAAGTTGTAGACGTCGCCCTGTGGTGGGAGAGCTATGACAAGGGCAGAGGGGATATAGTGCACAATCAGTCCCCCGAGCGGAGTGCCAAATGGTCTTGTTGACGAAAGGACATTTTGCCAGGGAAGGAACCCTTGCCGTGCTATCTCTTGGTTCACACGCGCCTATTGTGCCTACGTTAGTCTGAAGCTTGTGACTAGGAGGGACCAAGCCTACCAAGGCGAATGTCACCACCATCACATTCCCAGCTGCTGAAATGGCGATGGCAAGCGGGAAGAAGATCTTTCCAATATGATCCCCAAACAATCGTTCAAACAGCAATGCGCCCACCAATTCGCCGCTGTTTTTGATTTCTTCCAGGGGAATGACGAGGAAGTATGAAAGATTGGCCAAGGTATACAATGCCCCAGCTGTCAGCAGAGCAGTGGGACAAACGGTCTTCACTATACCGACTGGGTCATGCACTTCGTTGAGAACATTGTTCACGTTGCTTAGACCAGCATAGGAATAGTAGACTTTGAACAAAGCTGTCGAAAGCACACTCCAGCTCCAGTTGGAACCCTCCCACAATGCATCCCAAGAAAAGGAACTACCAGACTTGGTTCCCGGAGAAAAGTCATCAGTATTTCCAAAGAATTGGAGAAATACCACCCAGATCCCCGTCAAAGACATGGCACCAATAAGGAATATCTTCACCCATCCCAGAACATTCTGGATATAGATCCCAGTTCTCAAGAAGCCACCATGAACCACCGTGATGACCGTTAAAAGGCCAACCGCAAGCGCCTTATGCTGAGACTCAGTCGGTACAAGACCCAGTGCGAAGAAGATATACTTGGAGAAAATGATACAGTTGCTCGCCGTGAATCCCAAGAGCACCGCCTGGGTTGCTATGAGACTCGAGGCAAGAAACCGCGGTCGGGGATAGGTATACTCAAGGTACACCTATATACAGACACAGCAATTTAGCCAATGCAGCAGTTGCGTGTTATCAACGGCAGTTTTACCTTTTCCCCTCCTGACCGTGGTAGCATACAGCCGAATTCCATCGACACTGCCAGACCACAAGCTGATAATATCGTACCGACCAGCCATACTAGAAGTGTTAGTCCGATACTCCCGGCAGATTTCACGATCGAGCCTGGAGTAGCGAAAATGCCGCTGCCGATGACACGGGAAACGACTAATATGTATGCGCTTGACCAGTTGAGGCTTTTTCTGTAGGTCGCTCCTGGTAGGGTGTCGGGGAATGGCGTTGGGAGTTCTTCATGTGCATTTTCTTGTGGTTGGAGTGTACTTTGTGAACGAGCATCGGAGTGGCTTGGACCGAGAAGCGGTTGTGTTTCTTGGATGCCCATGGCGAGGGTTGGTGCAGAGAATAACAATCCCACATTCGATAGGGATATTTCTAAGAAAAGTTGATTTATAGGCAGCCAGTGTTATTTAAAGAAGATAAGGTCGGAAGTTGCTTGGAAATCATCATATTGGCTGGCACGCCATTCAGGCCAGATGTTGTGTATTGCATCCCTGCGTTCAGCTGATTCACACTGGCTCTGGAGTTGACTTGTCACGTTGGATGGAAGATCGAGATTGGACTATAAGTTACGATAATCACTTGGAATTTCGTGATTTCTTATGCTTTGTCAATTTACCTCTGCGTTACATACGACAGCCCAAATAGTTCCATTTTCACAATTTGAGATTTCTAAAGCAGTTGGCCTACGGACATTATTGATGTAAGATGCAGCATACAAGAACATTTTTATAGGCAATGGGGCTCGAAAGTCTACTTCAATCGGAGTATGCCAATGTTCAATAGGGTTAAGACATGACTTGACTGTAGAAAACAAGACTTATGTCGCCATAAATGCGCCACATCCAAAAATGCTTTTCCATACCCCGTGGCTTACTAGCCAACTGACATACCATCAAGATAGATAAATTCCCCAAGACCTCCAGTAGTAATGATCACCGGACGGATTTAAGATCACGCTGTGCAACTTCTCATACAAACATTGCCCCGTGCTTAGTCTTGAATCCTCCTCTGATATTATCTCATGGATGGCCTCCATATGTCTGATTTTATAATAAAGATAAATTAGACTAGACTTCAGAGATTCTAATAATCTATATGGCTTGTAAAGAGCTATCACGCGGTTCCATTCAACTTACTACTCTGATATGCAACAAGTCTGACAATCCACGTACTGCATAGGAAAACAAAATGAAGTTGGACAACATCCCAGTTTGGGAAACCTCTGTTATATCTGCATCTGCCATCTAAATTTACATTTTGATGAAGCAGTTGCTTGTTGCACTGGACCCCCAGCCTCACTAGCCCTATTAGGTCTCTACTCGGCCTAGCGCGGTGAGTCAACTTCCGTATCGGGACCCCGAGCCCTGCATTCTGCACTTTCTGCTCCTATAAGGGTGCTAGACTTCCTGCCTGACTCATAAACTTAGGCTAAGCGCGTGTCTTGTAATTATTATCGCTTGGCATTGGCACAGGGCATTGTATACTTACGAAATGAGCGTGGGGAAATTGCGTCCAAGAGAACGAACAGCTCCTCAACAATATACTATAAAATTATTCAAATCCACATGGTATTTTCCTACTCATGCGTTTATCTTTTTCTTATGGTGTTATGTGGTTGGTGGATTGAGTTGCGAGATCCTCTTTCTTGTTTACAATCACTTGCTACTGTTCCTCGGCTCTCCCAGCTCCAATATCCCCCTCTACTATTTCTGCCGTGTCTGAATGTCTTGTAGTACATCGACAGATATTGAAACAAAGTTGACATATCTACAATGGCAAAACAGCTACACGGAGACTCGACCATATCGAGTTGCCCAATTCGGTCGCAGAAAGACGAAGAACGAACAAAACAAGCCTCATAACCTTATCTTCCAGAAAGGAGACAACTTTGAGACTATCCGAGATGTCAGAGGATTGAGCAAAGATCAGAAATTCACCCTCGAGACAAATGGCTTTGCGTATCGAAGGTACCCTCCACCCTGGTCGACGGCACCAAAGGATTACTGGGACCCAGAAAAGATTCGAAATGTCTTTCTGCCAGAATGTGAAGCCATTTTGAGAAATGAGATCGAGGATGTTGATCAAATCTTTATTTTTGATTGGAAAGTGAGCAACTTTCATTTGCAACGCCGAGAGTTGACATGTACTGACCCGGTCAATATGAATAGGTCCGAAAGAGAAAAAGTGCAAAAGAGCGGCGAACTAGAAACCAGAATCTATTGAGTTTTGCCAAGTATGTTCATATCGGTATGCTAAAGTCAATCTTCGAATTCTTGTGCTTCATGGATATGAAATTGATGCATTCAAGACACGCTACTCACAAAGGACGACATTGGAACCCCTCTGATTGAAAGAATTCGCAACCATCTCCCCGAGGAGTCCCGCCATCTTCTTTCTGGGCGAGTGCAAATGATCAAGTGAGAGCTACCCCCATTGCCCCCTTCTTGCCCTATTCACCATTACAAGCTCTATGAGCAATATTCTATGAAGCCTCAACTGACTTGGGGGATTCAGCATGTGGCGACCCTTAAATGGTCCTGTCGAGGACCATCCTATGACTGTGTGTGATGGTCGAAACATCGATCCATCCGAGCTAGTCGCAAGCGACATGATCCGCGGTAACTACACAGGATCACTTTTATATCCGTTGTATGAGCCAAAAAAGACTCGTCAGTGGTATTATATGAGCAAGCAGAATGTTGAAGACGTGCTGCTGTTCAAGAGTTTTGATTCAAAGGAGGGAATGGTGAAACGTGAGTGATAACCTCATCCTAAGTTCTATGTTCTATTCCGAGTTCCATGCAAAGGTGGGAAGAAGAAACAGAAAAGAAGTCTGGCAGAATACTTATCATGTCTCAGATGCCCCTCATACATCATTTGCATTGCCCAATGCGCCAGATGATGTTTGTCCCAGGATCAGTGTGGAGGTGAGGGCTTTGGTCTTTACGCCGTAAACGTAAGACGGAGGCAAAATTAATCTGCCTCGAGGCACAGTGAAATGTGAATTTGGAACAAAAGGAGTATTTTGAGGCCTAAAGCTGCAGCACGGACTAGGAAACACGGCAAAGTCCACCATCATCCCATCTCTCACTCCCCACGCCTTTCCTAGCAATAAAAAGATCATCCGGATCCCTCGCCTTCTTAATATCCAGTAAACGAGGATAGGCTTCCCCCAGAATGATTGCTGGAATTCCAATTCATCCGCATCAGCTTCATTCCCATAGGCACCCATCTTCCCCGGCTCAAGCGATCTGAGCATAGGCACATCATGTTCCGTGATATTGGAAGCCACAGCTTCCTGCTGCTCAAAAGTCATATTCGTGCTCATATATCGCGCGATGATAACATGAACCATGGTATCCCGCCACGCAGGGTTAAGCCCAGACTCGATATGACGATTTTTGGAAACTTGACCACCAGCAAGAATGCCGACAGCCGCTTCCCCCGGGCCAAAAGTGAGACCCGAGAGACCCTGAGTGAGCTTCGAGGAGTCTCCTGACTCAAAAAAGGAGCGCGATACAAGTCGTGACCCGAACCGCATTTGGAGACCGGTCGTATCGTCGCCTAGCAGGGTTGTCAAGTACATACTTGACATAGAAGGAAATGCCAGAATATCATGTAGCGGTGCCATCCCGGTAGCATTTTCCAAGTCTGCGTAAATTGGCGACATGAGGTCCCCGATGGACTCGGTGTTTGTTTGGTTAACGAATGTATCGAAGACTAAGAATGTCGACAGTCCTGCGACCTCCGTGCTGGAATCGGGGATAATGCCATACCAGCCCGAGCCACCATGATCACTGAGACGCACAATATGCTTCTGGAAGGCATCAACACCATTCCAGAAAGGCTCAGCGGCTGTAGTGCTGTAGTTCGTGATCGCGACTACCACAGGGTAGTCAGGATAGGCCTTGACAGTCACGCTGACAACCACGCCAAATGACCCGCCACCACCGCCTCGTAATGCATAGAAGAGATCGGCATTTTGATAGGAGTTTGCAAATACGAGTGAGCCCTAGCATGGAGTCAGCAACAGAACCCGGGCGGTACCCTTGGAAAATGTGTTTTGGTAAATCTTACATCTGCAAGAACAACCTGGAACTCGAGCGCATTGTCACTTGCCATCCCGTGCAGCGAGCCCAGAAAAGAATGCCCGCCTCCTTGTATATAGCCCCCAGCGACACCGACTGTGTTTGAGGCGCCTCCGGTGACCATCAGACCCTTCGAGCCTAGATACGCATACATCTCGTGCAGCTGAACACCGGCGCCCAGAGTCACGGTCTTGATATTCTCCGATGTGGCGGTCCCGTCGGATGTCTTGGGGAGAAATTGATCAGCAATGGAGATATCTTTGAATCCATGTGTGAAAATCTGTAGAGAATGCGGCGCAGAAGACCGGCCAAGAAAGTCGTGTCCGGTGTTCTTGACAACGAGCTTGATATTGTGATGAGCTGCGAATTTGACGGCCGCTTGAATATGTTCTGCTGTTTGGGCTATGATGGAGAAGAGTGAGATACGACCTTGTTTGCATGGTGTTGACTGAAGGGTCTCGACGTAGCATTGCTCGTCTTCTTCAGGCCATGTTTCCCAGTTTTCCCATTGAAGGGCACCTGGATATATCAGTTCAGGTACATGCCAAAGCTAATAGAGCTGCGCATCAGATAGAAAAATTCGAACCTGGTTGAGCTGATCTGTAGGTTGAATTGTGTGTATTCTCCTTTATAACAGCACACTCGGAATCATTGTAGTTCGCGCCATGGCAAGGGTATGCGAGTGGCTTCACTGTAACCAGATTACCATTGACGGAAGTGTTCAGTGCAGTCCAGGCTGCTTCATTTGGCCAACAAGGTTGGCTGGGCTGGCAGCGACAGAATTTCGCGTTGATTGATACCCCACTGGCGAGGAGCGCCCCTAGGCTCAGTAACCAATGTCTCATTTGGGGTGAGGGCCCGATATTGCTGCGATATCTAGCTTCGTAGTTTGATCTGAACAGGAAATTACACAAGATAGGCAGTGACGTGTTTATTATGTTTTATTTTTTTCTTCTTAGGAATGTCAGATGCAACAGTTGACAGTTCATTGCCGATATTTAAGAAGAATGCGAATTCCACACCGTAATTGTATATTCATTGGAAATTTGACTATCACTGCAGATACTAGTAGATGCAAAGTATTGACACATGCTGATAGAAAGGATATTGCATGAGATTGGGCACATGCACATACAAATGAGTTCGAATTGGCTCATCTTCCTGCAAGGAGTTAAGTTACTGTAGAGTGACGGATGCCAAGGTTAGACGTATGGCTCGATCATACATTAGAGAGTTACCAATTAACCAGTATCTTCAGCTTTAGTTTACTACAGACCTACAACGATACTCGAACATACTGTACTTACTATATCTCGGTCCATCCCCGAACCCAAAGTAAGCATAACCGTGGGTTGGGATGCACTTCTTATCCCTTGCTTGATGGAGACCCATTGCTGAAAACTTTGCTAGTCCAGAGGTGAATGAGCAATACTCTTGACTAAACATAAATCAAGTTTGTGGTTGCGTCTGAGCATAGAACCTTGAAAATATCAAAGCAAAGTTCATCATAAGGGAAGGGCAGTCTCAAAATGAACTTCTGTGCTAACGATGTGAAATTGGGCATCATGTTTGAATTATTGATGTCACCGCATCTTTTTCCCTCTTGGTACCAGCATTTTGAATTTAACTTCACTCAGATAAGAGAAGGAAAAGTATCTCTCCACTCAATTCAAAGGGATACATGGAGAGTTTGGGACCATGTTTCTGGTCAGAATCTATTGGACTCTCACCATTACAAGGAAACTGGGCTATAGCGTTCTGCAAAGCAGACACAAAAGCATCCAATCTCGAACCAAAATGACATGACAAACATGTGGAAACATAGCAGCGATCTGAGCTTTTGAATATCATTCAGGCTCGTGGCAAGATGTTGGATAAGCCGCTCCAGGAGGGTCTATAGTAATAGCGCCCGAATGTTAAAAAAAGTTGACTGTCTTCTGGTCAGCTAAATACGAAGCAATTGGTATATTTGTTCCCCCATGGAGTTCGCCTAAGATATGGAAGGATTTGCCTTCGAGCCCCTCAATCCCTTGAAGGAATGACTTACGGTCACTTCCTAAGATCAAGTCTTCGACGTCAAACAAAACAGTCAATACCAAAATTAGAGAATGCAATGAACCAGGCAGCTTCAATTCAGAGTCAACTAATGAGGCGCAGTTCGGCCAAGAGGAAATATGGGTCCAGCCCTACGGAGTACACGTATGAAGCAAATTGGTTATGGAGAAAAACAGATCTCTGAGATGGGATCTTGAACTCAGACACTATGACTCTGAAATTAGTCCCAAGTGGCTATGCCAATGGAATATCGAATTATTGTTGCAGCTGATCTGTCCGATCTAGGCGAAATAGAGCCCAAAGTAAGGCTTGGCTGGTGTCCAATCAAGAGGCAATGAATATCAAACCCAGCTGCACGAGGCGTCTAAGCCAGGATATCCTGGCCAAGAGACCACTAGTATAGCATGCATATACTATTGACTTGGTTCATAACATGACAATTGGGGTATACAGTACGTACTTGTCTCGTTGGAAGCATTGCCAATTAGGGGTGTCATTTACAGCCACCGAATCCGATCAACAGCTCATTCAACCTGGGCTTAGAGTATACTCTGTGCTCTGTAAATAACTTTCCTAATAGGGGCTGCCTTGCTTCGCCAATTGCATACGTCCCCCATATGACATCGCAGGATCAATTGTGGGGTGCCTATAGTGGCCCTGACAACGTAGGCAGAATCATAACTACACTGTACACACATGTACCGTACATAATTTAGGGGGAAACAGGCGAATAAGGGGCGCAGCGGGAGACTGAATGTGGCGCATGCCGGCTTTGAAGAAGATCCTCTGAAGCATCAAAGCGACGATATCCGAATGGCCGAAAACGGTGGATCAGGAACGTGGAGGCAGTGCTGGGGGCGCAGCGTTGGGGGAAAATAAATAAGAAAGAACATCCAGACTGTTAGTGATTTGCCTTCAACCATTGAAAAACATATCAGAGAGTTTTCTATTTGCCGTTTGCCGTTTGCCATCTGCCATTTGCCATCTGCCTTCTACACGCTTATCCGGTGGCAATCTTGATCCTTTATCATCTCCTTCTCCCTCTCTCAACTTCCAACATCACATTCCACTTGCAATGGCTTCTACCATGGCCTCCACGTTCAGCACTCGCTCATCGCACTCTTCGCGACCATCGTTATCTCTTGATGTTGCCAACCTCCCCCCGCTCTCACAGCCAACACCGCCCTCAAACACACTCCTGATCACCGATCTCCACGACTTGCTCCTCTTCCAGCCTCCATCACTGGAGGAAATCCGCGCCCTGATCACATCAGTGGCACCTCTCAACTCCTTCTCCCCGCTCCCATCCATGCGCCGCATCGTCTGCTCCTTCCACAACACCGAAGACGCCACCAAAATCCGCAAGATGCTCGACGGACACCGCCTACTCGAGCGCAACGTCCGCCCGCGCATCTACTTCGGCGAACCAACTGCACTCCTAGACGGCGGCCGACCGAAGCTCCTCGAAGCCCCGCAAGTCGACAAGCTGTTCTTCATCTCCCCGCCTCCCAGCCCGCCCCACGGCTGGGTCATGCGCAACGAGGACCCGCCCAACAGGGAAGTCCACGCCACCGACCTGGCCCACGCCCTGTCTCAGCTGAAGACCGATCAAAGCCAGCCCGCAGTCGCAGCCGCACCCGCGGATCCTGCGACCCCTGTCTCTATCACGTCCGACAAGCGCACACCCAGCTGGCCCATGATGGGCTCGCAGCAGCGCAGTCGCAGCAGCACCATCATCTACCACCCCGAAGACCACGGCGATAGCCCTAATCTGCCTGCGGTCATGGTGGAAGATATGACGTTCACAGTTGAGGATATGGATATGGAAGAGGATGAGATGGACATTGATATGAGTCCGATTGAGATGTCTCTGAAGAAGATGCCTCCTAAGACTTCCCGTCCTCCGGTTGAGCTTATGGAGTAGGAGATTTGAGACGAGACCGCGTGCGTTACTTTTGCATCTATTTTAGCGATGGGGTTTGGTACCTGTTTCTGTTTTATCGTACAAAGACATCCGCATCTTATTTGTGGCTTGCTATTACTATTGGGATGGCGTTGGGAAAGCATGGGCATATCATCATTTCAGATTCTGGGCACGGCTTGCTTTTGTTTTGCTTTTGATTTCAATAAAATATCATGAGATCTTAATACTGCATGTCATATTATCACATTTTCTTCTTTGTAGCTGATTCTGTCGGGGTAACACGTAACTTATAGACCAAGTCTTCATTTATTAGAGTAAAGGATATAAGAGCCCTATAATGTGATCAACGGAATTTACGACATTATACACCGCAGTATTGCATAGAGAGCAAATATCATAATATAGGAAGTGTTTCTTCCAAGCCAAACTTCCTACCAGCTTCCCATTGACAAAACCTCAACTCCATCCAATTATTACTCAATATGCTTCAGATAAGCTTAATGGAGGTTGTCGATCTTACTAAAAAGATGCTAAGAGAGGGCAAACAAACGGCAATGACAATGACAATGGCAATGGAAGCAAAAAAGAAACGGAGCAAGCACTAAATCGAAACCCAACCCCAAGCTAATTGCCATTCCCATTCCTAGCCCTAACAAGAGGCCGGTAAACCGCTTCCCACATCTGCACCTGAATCCACTCCCTCAAGTCCGAACCATCAGTCGGGATACCTTCTTCCTGGGCGAGCCCTTCATCCACAGAGCACTTGATCACAGCAGCAGCGATATCAACACTAATCTCCCTCACATCCTCCACATCAGGAAGCAGAGGTTCATTCGAATCTTTCAGGGCCGGGGCTCGCGCCCCGAGAGCTTTAACAGCAGCCACTAGCATCTTCTTTGAGACAAGCCTGCTTCGGGAAAGGACGGCTCCGAGGCCGATGCCTGGGAAACATGTTGAATTGTTGCATTCCGCTGGAACGGGGAATGGGCTTGTTAGTCCAAATTTATTGATTGTAGGGTTCGCTGTTGGGTAGTAACTCACCAATCTCGTATTTCACACCGCCGTATTCAACAGGAGGGAATGGACTCCCTGTGGCAACCAGAGCACGGCCTTCGGTCCACTCGTACAGGTCCTTGGGCTCGGCTTCGTGGAGGCGTGTTGGATTGCTGAGGGGGAAGATGGTCGGTCGTTCGACATGCTTGGCCATCTCTTTGACAACGTCCTCGGTGAAGGCCTTTGGTTTTGTCGATGTTCCAATGAGGACATGGGGCTTGACTTTCTTAATCACAGAAAGCAAGTCACGGCCTTCATCCGTAGGCCAATCTTCGTCTTCTCGTGCGAAAGATTCTTGGGCTTGTGTCAATTTGTCCCCGAGGGATTTGACGAGGATTCCGGGTTTGTCGATGCACCTATCGGATAGAAAAGTCTGATTAGCATGATCTCAGCTTTGAATTAGATCACCCAGCGCGTGGTGTGTACCATATCTGCTTGGATGCATCTGATTTGGACCTGTGCGTCTCTGTTGAAATGGTCTCTGCTATTTGATCTGCGATTCCTGTGCCGGCTGTTCCTGAGCCGAAAATTACAACGCGCACATCTTCCATCTTGGTTTTGCTGACATGCAGTGCAGCCATCATGGCGGCTAGTGTGACACAGCCGGTTCCTTGGATATCATCATTGAAACAAGGTATTTGGGGCTGGAATTTATCCAGTATCCTCCTGGCATTTTGCAGACCGAAGTCCTCACTGTGGCCTGTTAGTATTGTACGAAACGATATTTGCAGGATCCGAATGCCAAAGGTAGGGCTTACAAGTGGATAAATGCCTTGGGGAATCGTTTGCGGGCAGCAGTGACAAAGTTGTTGACAAAGTCATCATACTCCTTGCCTCTAACTCGGTGCTGTCGTAAACCGAGATATAGGTCATCATTAAGCAGGTCCTCATTCTGAGATTTTATCAGCACAGTCCGCGTATCATCATATCTGAAAGAAGTGGTCATACATCAGTTCCACAATCTAGCACAACAGGAAGTTGACGAGAAGGATGAATCCCAGCACAAAGCGTAGTAATAACCAACTTGGCAACCGAAATAAGAATAGCGCCTACGCCTTGATCTCCGATTCCTAAGATCTATAGGTCATAAGTTAGCATTATATGCCGGGATCATTTGATCATGAATAACCTACTTCCTCACCATCGCTCACAACAATGTAATCAACTTCCTCTTCATTGCCGAAATTCGACAAGTACTCATCGATACTATCCTGATCTCTAATATTCAAGAAACACCCCTCCGGCTTTCTAAACAGACGAGAATAATTCTGGATTGCATCTCCCTCGGTAGGGGTATAGATAATGCTAAACATCTCTTTGAGATGAGTTTGCAACAGCTAATCAGGGCACAAAACCCCAGTCAGTCACACAATATCACGTAGGGTAGCAGTGTCAATCAAACCTTGTAGTACAACACTTCATTCTGCGCTTTCATACTCGCCATAAATGTATTCTTTGCTAGAGGATCATTCCGGCTAGTATACTGTTCATAGGCACGCTGGACTTGCTCTTCGAGTGTTTGGATGTTTGGCGGGAGCAATCCATGTAAATTGAAGATTTTGCGCTCTTCCATGGTGAAAGCCGACCCTTTGTTAAATCGAGCATCTTTGAGGATTGTCTCGCCCTGAGTTATTAGGCTCATCTTCATGGGAAAAGTAATAAATCGGACTGGTGGGCTTACATTGTGTGGACATGCCAGTGACCCTGAAGCTGCGCGTGGCAGGTCCTTGAATTTGGAGGTCTCTTGAGACATTTTGTCAGTAGATCTTTGACTTGGTCTTGGCAGAATGCTTTGAATTATGGGAATATGGGGATATGAGGAAGCTGAAGGAGAGTGAGACTATTGTTGACAAGGATGGAGTGATGTCATCTCTATAATCTCTCTAAACCCCGCTTACTTCGCTTTAACTGGCTGCCAGTCTATCTATCTATATCTGTGCAGTCTATACAGTACACACTCAAGCAAGGCTTAGCTGTGGAGATTAAATGTCACCTAAGCAAATCATAAGCCAATTTAAATATTTCTATTTCTATTGAGCTAGTCATAACCCTGTATATTTTCCTATTCCATGGATTAAAACTGTTTCCGCTGAAGGTTTCCTATAGTAACTAATATTCCCCGGGTAGTCACCTAATAGCTACCTAATTAGATACGTAATAGTTACCCAATAGTCGCTATTTAGTCACCTAATAGTCACCTATAAGAGTTGAGGTTTTCGTTAGGATTTTCTCTGTTATGGTAACCACAGTTTGTGTTGATCTAGACTATGTTTGTGAACTAGGAGCGGCGGTCGTCTTCTTGAGTTATTCACTATTCGAAGAAGTATAGGGACTAGGAGCTACCTGTTAAGGCGAAGGGATTGTGTTGGTTAAAGGTAGGTCCTCACAAAAGTCTCACCCATTTTTAGAACGCTCAAATACTCCATCAAAAACATATACGCATCATAAACAGCTCCAAAATTGCGTGGCAATACTACCTCCTAGGAGCAAAAACACACGGATCAGTTCTATTCTGGCTGAAGTCTGCAAGCTCCAGGGAACAATTTGTCTAATTTATCTTAGTATGTTGTTTCTTACAGAGGTTCAGGACCAGAGAGCATGGAAAGCCAATTTTTCCTAATTAGATCTACAGGTGCTCGAATCATTCAAAAAGTAAGTATCAGACAAAGAGTAGCGTCAGCCTAAGCGAATGCCATCCGCGTAAGGCACTGAAAATTGTACCAAACATGTCGTTACAGGGGGTATATGTGGGGAGAAAATGCCCCTCATTCTTGCCTCACCTTCATGAACTCTCTACTTTATCTCTAAGTATATACTGATATTGCGTTCTTTTTGCATCTTTACACACGGCCGAAGATCAACCATATTCGCACATAGTAGGCCACTCCTGTTATTCCAGGAAGGCTCCACCCTAGACGAAGAGTGTTACTAGAACTTACCCCTCAATCAGAATGAGTCGAGTTGCACAGACGCCATGATGAATATAGGATTCACTGGCCCTGATTTGAACGCCAGGAGCTCGTTGGAGGACATTTTACGCCTTGATCTTCGAGCAAACGGGGGAATCCCCGAAGCTACCAGCCTACCGGAATCCGAATCTGGTTATTCAGCAACTCAAGAAGCAAGCGGCCGAGAAAGCGAAGATGAGATTGGGCGCTCATTGTACGCACTGCAAATGTTCGACGCACCTCTCATTCCCTCCGCTGTTAGACTGCCTTCATCTGATAATTTGCCAATGGTCCAACAGCCCGAGAGGAAGAGAAGGAAGGAGGAAAATAAATGCCCACGCTTCCTTTATAAAGATATCATTCAAAATGCGAGCAAGGCCCTGGATCATATCGCAAACGGGAATCTGCAGGCAGTGTCCCGCCATGATAGGTCATCAATAATTTACTACGATTACCTTTGCGACGAATCTGTCTACTCACAGCCTATTGAGGATGCCCGGGAACTCCCGTCGCTGGGAGATAGGACCGATGTACGCCATAGGCTGATTTTAGTGGAGGACCTCTCTCAAAGTACAATCAAAATTCTTGCAACAAGATTCGGAATAAATCCAGAATTCTTCGAAGAGCACCTACTAAACTCCGGATATTCGGGAGCGAACTTTAATCAGCCATTATCCAAGACATGGAGAACGGGCTCGCTGCGAAAGTCCTATGTCTGCATGAAGTGGTTCCGACCCGTTTGGAGGACACCTACATACTTCTCCAGTCGCGACATGCCCGACCTGCTCCGTGACAGAACAGAGCATTTCACTCGCAGCGGTAAACTTACCACCAGAGTCGAAACGAACATATTTCGTTTGGAGTGGGATCTATGGACCGATCCTGCCAAAACAATACGAGTGAGCAGAGAATGTGGCTGGGAAGAGAAAGTTTCCATCTGGAAAGGGAGCCTGCCCGATCAAGATTGTGAGATTGGTGAGCTTCTCCAATGTTGAAGTGATTCGTGAAGGCTAGTACTAATGCAGACTAAAGTGATTGTCCTCCTTGATCCCCTTCCTTGGATCAGTGAGCAGCAGGGATTGATCAAGAAAGAACCTCCACATCAGCCAGAACGTTCTCAAGAAACATCGCGTCCACTTCCCGATGCAGGGGATGACGGCAACCTTGTAGAGGGCGGTGCAATTTTTTCAAGGACAAACGAGGATGATCTGTCACGGCGTACGAAGAAAAACGGATCGACAAATCCATTTAAGCGACGAGAAAAACCTAAATACGTCGATAAGGATCCAGTACGCAGGTGCATCATCGAGCAGATGGCCCCGCGCCAGGAAATGGCAGTCAACCTGGACCAAATATTCCGAAATGAAGAACCGACCCTTGAATTCCTTGCTTCATTGACCCGGACCAGATCTACGCGCGATGAGCTCTGCGATGCATTGAAGCCTGGCGCTGGTCACATTAGCCTGGCATTTCCCTTGCTACAAATAATATGCCGGGACATGTTCACCCTGCTCAAGCAATTGTGCCAGACTCTTGATGAAATAGATATTGAAATCACAGACGATACACGGATGGAAGATCGCCTGTACCTATGGCGCCAGATCATCAGTCGTGCACAACGAGAGCTCCCTGAGTTCACTGCATCTATAAAGCCCCTTGTTGCTTTCGTGGCAAACATTGGCCCCAGTGGTGCTCATGAGGACGGGCCAGAGAATGTATCAAATGGAATATTAGACCTGAAGACTCTCTTGGAAGAAATCCAGCGAGTGCTGGAGCGGTTACGAGTCACGTCGGTCTCTTTGACATCCAACATGGCGCTTCTTGATAGTCACAGATCCATTGCTGAAGCACATGCAGTGACAAGACTTACTGAGCTGGCCTTCATATTCATTCCTCTCTCGTTCGCAGCAACTGTCTTTGGGATGCAGATTGAACCATTTTCCAATCCAGTTCCTGCTAGTTATTTCTTCGCTGTGGCTGCTGTAGCAACAGGTTTTTCATACACTATGCGAATTGTCATGCGCAGCCAATGGCTCACACAAATGAAGATAGACATGAAAGCCGACATCAGAAAGTATGCCGAGAAAAATGGAATTTCTGTCAAACCTCGATCGCTTTCCGTGGGGCTAATCGTTCAATGGATGGTGGACACATTGATATCAAACTATTCGAAATCTGGAAAAAGGGCGATCAGTATGACTTGGATAGCGACTCGGTGGCTTAAGATGCAACTTGGACTCTTGGTCAGTTTTTTATTGCTGACTGGAGTCGTCATTGCGATACCAACTGGAATCCTTGGGACCCAAAACCTCAGTTCTGGCCTCAGGACTGCAGTGAGCCTGGGGATTATACTGGCAACCATTGTCCCTTTAGGTGTGGTGTTCGTCCTACAATACGATTCGAACATGGATAGGCTCTGGCCACGATTCCCTCGATGGCTCGTAAAGTTTCTCTTTTTGATGCCTCGATGGTTCACAGAGTCTCTCTTTTCGATGCCTCGATGGTTCACAAAGTCTCTCTTTTGGATACCTCGATGGCTCGTAAAATCTCTGTCTCGGGCGCCTCCATGGCTCACAAAATCTCTCCGTTGGGCAGGTATATTGGTTACAACGATAGTCATTCCACTGGCTTTGTTGTGGACATGCTCTCTTGCTATTGATATAAAAGTCGGCGCGAGTCTCGGTTTTGCAGTCCTATCATTGTCTGCTTTGCTGCTTTATGCTCTCAGCCTCAGCCGTGGTATCGAGGTGATTACTTCAAGGCCTCGCCGTCGACATTTCAGGCCTCGATACTTAGTCAGCCCACCCCCGCCTGTGTAATGGGTGCCCGAGGTAGTCTCATCCATCACCATCCTTAGTGATCTCCTTGTGTTCTCATCTGATGCTATTTCATGGTGGCATTCGCTCTCCGTTAGCAGTCCTTAGTAGCGCAGACTTTCTATCACAGTATATCGAATTTCGCAATCGTTAGGAGCACTTGAGTATCCAGTTTTTCTAGATCTTCCATGTTCAGCAGTCAATGTATTATCCTTGCGGAGATGGCCTCTCAAAAGAGGCCGCAATTGAGCATTGACTACTCAGTATTTATGATCTTTCTGTTATGCGGGATTCAAGTGCCATGCCATTGATCCTCTGTCAATGGTCTCTCTTGCATTTAAATACTATGTCACCGAGACAGGCACACCTGGGCAACTTGACACGATCCCAAGTATCTCGGACCTGCAAAGAAAAGGAAAAACAAAAGGTGACCAAGTGCAAGATGCGGTAGGCCGAAGCCTCTTGGCCGAAGCTCAGTTCAAAAGGCGCATGAAGTGCATAATGAGCTGCGCCACGGAGGATACTAATGGCTACTCATGCCGGCTCAGCTGCATTCAACTTGAGCGCGACTAGTGGCTTGTTCTTCCACAATCACCCCGCAGCTGAGCTGAAATTATTAAGAAGCTTTTTGTTACACTCACGAAAGCCATCCCGAGGTCCCTTATTCTATTCGGGTGGCCTCATATTGAACCTGACACAAGATTCTCCCCAGGCTTGATCCACGACCCATTAAAACATTGTCAAGGATGTGGTGTGAGTGTATCTTGACAGGAAGCGGAGTTGTCAGACCCCCCAAACGTGCTAACGTGAAATCTCCAGCGAGGCTTCCATCAATCGGATACCACCATGTTTTTATGTTTGCTCTGGCTGTTGAAGTCCTATTTTTAGGTAAAAAATTGATTGCCACATGCTCGCGCCAGTTCTATCGGGATAACCCAACTCACACGCATTAATAGCACTTTTACTTGCAGGATGCAGCTCCAGCAGGCTTAGCCATGTGTACTTGCTGTCATTAGAATACAGAAATCTCGACTCGCTGATGATTTCAGATGAAACTATAGTGAGCACAAGAATCGCCCATGCAGTCCAAAACGTGACGGGGAGTGGCGATCCGCCAAATCTCCAAGTCCGAGCAGGATATATGGGTCTCTGCATTATGCCTCAGGATGGGCAGTGGATTTGTTCGACGAGTGCAAAAAGCTTAGCGAATATCGTGAAGTTCTCGGGCCGTTCAACGAATGCCACTCATGATCCACTAAATTTGATTTATATCGCCAACAGCTTCAAGGAGAATATTGTGTTTGACGGACTGCTGTTAGTTTTCGAGCTCTTTCTCATATATTTGAGATCAAATCATTCAAAGTCGCTAATTGATTCCCCCAATGTCAGATTTATTGTGGCTGCCCTATCTGCTATTTGCTTCCTGTTGCTCGGAACATTTCCTGGGTGGCACGAGGATAGCGATGACTATGGTGATGACATTGAAGTCAGGCCTTTCCCTTCGTGGAAAGTATTACAAGCTGCCTTGTGGGCTTCGGTCATAGGGTTTATATTTAGTTTCATATCCATTCTATGGCAGCATATCAACTCAGCAGCAGCAGCGGATATGGCAGAAAAATTGAGCTACGGCCAAATCACCGGCCATGTTGGACCTGCAGCGATGGCATTTGGGTGGATTGGAACAGCACTTAATGGCTTGATAAGTCTCGGGTTGCTGACCAAGGCCCTTTCCATTAGTTTGATTAGAAGATTGACCGATGACGAAGATTAATGACTCTAGACTCGAAGGCTTATGTCTTCATGTATGTCATCTCGGTAGTAGCTTTTCTCGCCTCTCCGCTACACAGATACCTACATTGAAGCCATCTTCTCTCATAATATGTTGCACCCATACGTAGAATTCGAACACATATAAGACCTCGGCGGGGTAATTACACTCTAAGCCGGTACCTATTGCGGCCCATGTGGGCAAAGGGGTCAGTGGCGTGGCTTCGATTAGTAGAGAGATAAGATAAAAGATATTCATAGTGAATAGATAGTAGTACATAGAAAGGGGAAATTCCAAATTATAGGAGTGTACGATAGAGTCTATCTGTGCAGACGGTTCGAGAGTAGTGGCAAAAACACCGACACCTAGTAGCGCGTAGGGCGTAGGCAAAAAAATAGAATGAAGTAACATTCGATTGATTATGTATACCGTTTGATATTAGATACCTAGGCGATAGTATGAATCTTCTAACGAGACAATGAAAAGACACGATAACAAATAAAAAAAGATCAAAGCCAATGACCGAACTATGAGATATATTATACGCGGATCCTACACGATACTATGGTCTAAAAAATAGAAGAACAGAAAAGCCATTCTGGTGCAAAACAAGAATACGCCCGAACCACCCTCACTGTGCAGTTTCTTAGAAATGCACTTACTCAACGGAAGTATCACCAGCGGGTTCGATAGGGGCTCGAGTTTTGTGGAAAGCTCTCCCCCTTTTCTTCTTCCTGGCAACATTTGTTACAGTAGGGGCTAGCGGCAACTCCACCGTCCCTGTAATATAATCCGACACGCAATCATCTATCGTAGTTTGCTCTGGTAAATCTGGGCTAGATGATCTGGAAGCGGCGTTGTTTGTTTTGATTTCAATCGCATCAGCTTCTTCATGGGGTTCGATCGAGCAACAAGAGCCATAATACGATATAACAAGACTTGCTGGTAACCTAGATCGCATCTCATTGTTCGAATCTAAGGATAAATTAGTACAAGCATATATGTAGGGATTCAGTTCTATTACCCAGGCCTCTAATGCTAATGAAACGTCTGCACGTACCTGACCCCGTCGTGAGGATCCATGATTTCTTGTTCAGCTGCTGTCGAAGACACCGGCTCTCGTCAGATTCCCCTGCTATTTGAGTGACCAAGTCTTTAGACATCCCAAATACAGACATGGGGGTAAAGAGTGTGGGAAATGCGCCCAGAAGCTTGACTTTAACCGCCTGAGTCGCAATGTCGTCAACAAAACGCTTCAGCGCAACCTATTTTCGATATTTCACTGGTCAATCAAACAGTTGAGTTATGCGGCTGGTATGGCAAACCTTGTAATAGGCAACCATGCAATCTAATGCTTCCTCGTAAGCAAAGCGTGTCATATCTAGTACTGTTATCTGAAGAAGTGTATTGAAAAGCCCTTGGAGATTAACAGAGCGTAACAGAGGCTCTGTTGATAGTGTATCAACATCAAAGCGTGACCTAAGGGCTTCGCGAAACGCCTCCTTTTAACGATCAGTGCGAGTCTTCTAGAGTGTTTCTGTGAAGTAGTGGTTAGATGTGATTAGGTGGTTCTGACAGCGCGCCTCCCGAAGGGCTTTGTCTTTATACAAGCATTCTGGGCATTCTATTGGCCTTGAGCGCCACTAAATTCCAAAGCGATCATATACAAATCTGCATGAAGCTGAACTGCATTCGTATAAAACTATTAGTCAATTAAATTAAATCATACCAGAAGCCAAACAGTCAAGTAGGCAGTGCAGGTCTTCCCTCACGCCTATCAATCTTCTGATTCCCATCATAGGGCAGCACCAAGTTCATAAAAACTCCAACAACAGCAGCAATGATAAACGGAGTCTCAACCATCAAATTGATACCCTGTTCAAAGCCCTGTAGTCGCACATTCGAGCCACTGTAATCCAAGATCTGGGCAAACCAGCTGGGCGACACAATATCGATGAATCCAATACCAAGCGCAGTGGTGAGAATGAAACGATTGCGTCTCGTAAACTCAACCAGACTGAGAACCTTGATACCCGCAACGACGATCGTGCTGTAGAGGAAAACTTGCATGCCTCCAAGGACAGACGGAGGCATAGAGCCAAACACAGCGCCAAATTTGCCGAAGATTCCCATGAGGATGAGGAAACCTGAAGCGCACCATCCTGCTCTCCGACTCTATTTGGTATCGCGTTAGCATCACCACTCCCAGCCCAAGAAACGAAGAGAACTTACAGCACATCCAGTCAGAGAGATAACACCATTGTTTCCAGCCTGGCTGACCATCGGCAAGCCCGTCCCCAAAGCACTGATCAAACTACCAATACCATCACAGAGAATGCCACCTTGGATACGGCTATTGAACTCGACGCCATCAATCTCCACTCCTGAGATCTCGGCAGTGGCCAGAATATCCGGCATGCAACTGACAGCCTCGCAAATGAAGAGAATGAGAAGAGGTAACACCAATGCTCCATCCACGGACAGCTTGAAAGTATGAACCCAGAGGAACGTCGCGACTGGGGCGGCGTCGATATTAGTGTGTGACCAATACCCAGTGGCACCGGATATCGCACATCCAACTGCCAATCCAAAGACCACAGATGCAGAGCGCATTAACGGTGACCCGAAAAGCTCGACAATAATAATCGTTACGAAAACACTGAACCCGAGACCGATGAGTTTGGGATGTCCCCTAGATGCATAAATCAGTATTCGTCTTGCCGAAAGCCGAGACTGTATGGACTTACCATAGCAGTGGTTTTGGAGCTGCAGTATCAGGGCAGAGAGCATAAAAGCCCTTGCCACCATTGCAATTCGAGCTGCCACCCCAGTTCTCCATTCCACTGGAAATCAAGTAAACACCGACGAGAAGAAGAAGTGTACCCGTCACAATCTTGGGGAATATCCTGTTCAGTGTCTTCGGCGGAACAAATGATAGCAAGATCTGAATCCAGACAGTGCAGAGAATAGTACCGAGCATGGCACCCCAGGCATCCGGACATGGAAGTCTTGATCCATCAGCAGAGGTGGGACATGTTCCATTCGTATAACGCATGTCCGCATAACTAAATGCAATAGCCAGGATATCGAATGTCGGACCGACTACTGAGAGAAGGCCAGTGCCGATGTAGAAGGGTGTTTTTGTCAGATGAACCCGTGTCACCTGCATGGCTGTTGCGATTCCGGTTGTGATGAAGGCCGCTGAGACGAGGTACTGACTTTGTTCAGAAGAAAGATAGAAGGCACCGCTTGCAAGAGCAAGAGGGGGCGAGACCACTGATCCAATCATGGTCAAGGCATGTTGAAGGCCCAGGATGATTGTGAGGAGAATGGGGACTTCGTCGTTTAAGCCGTAAAATGGAGCCTCATAGTCCTTGTACTTCTTATTCAAGGGCCAGATATTCGGCGTCACCAGATACACATAGTCCTGGAAGGTTCGTTTCTCGTTAGGGCTTGTAGTCACGGATAGGACAGTCCTCGTACATAGTCACCGATCCATCCCTCTCTCGTCGTAAAATATCGATATAGGTACTGCCATCGGGTTTCGGCGACAGGCGAAACTTCAACTATTTGCGATCTCGTGTCGTCTGAATCTAGATGCGTATCTTCTTTCTCTGGAAATCGCCGTTGATCGCCCATGATGGTTCAGGACAAGCAGGTTTCGAATGTCTGTAGACCAGCATAATGCGCCAGGATAGTCCCCCATCATGATATATAGCTTCTCCAGACCAAGACCTCGATGATAACAGTATCTTTACCTGATATCAAAGTGCCAGTGGTGTATCGTTCCTCGGCCGGCGAGATAAGCCGCTGATTGCTTAGCGTCGGCCGAGAATCTGGGGAAACTTGGGGAATAAATACACTCCCCGGAACTTCAGCTCCCTCATTTGGTTTTGGTGAAAGTCATCATGACAGTCACAGTGTTTGCCTCGGGCAAACTATTCTATGGCGCGACAATCATCACAGTCAACCAAAAGCGAGAGATTATCCGCAATGGCTACGTCCTTGTTGAAGGCGACCAAATCACCGCCGTTGGGAAATGCCCGTATACCAAGCCCCTACCACCTTATACTAGCGAAATTGATTGTCGAGGAAAGATAATCATTCCAGGATTGATCAACACGCACGCTCATCTCGTTCAATCCGTGCTTCGGGGGTTAGCCGAAGATCTTCCACTACACAACTGGCTCTGCGATGCGATTTGGCCTTTAGAATCCGTTTTCGAGGATAAAGATGGATTCAACGCCGCACGATTGACCATGGCCGAGATGCTCAAGACCGGCACAACCTGTTTCCTTGATCCCATGCTGACCTACCGAGCTGGCTTTGATCAAGTCTGTGCTGCGGCAGGTATGATGGGTATCCGAGGTTGTCTTGTATGTGCGAAGCGTGCTTAACGCAAAGAACCTCTCATTGCTAACACACATACTGAAACAGGGCAAACTAGTCAAATTCACCGAAACAAATCGTCAGCTCTCAATCACCGACCCGCGAGACCGAGATCTCCTCGCCATGTCTATACCCGAGCTTCTAAGCTCACACAAAAAACATCACAACAGCCACGACGGCAGGATTCATGTCTGGGCAGCAGCAGGAACACCCCGAGGCACATCAATCTCTCATTACCGTGAACTCGGCGAAACATGCTCTCACAATGGAATTTCGGCCACAATGCATTGTGCAGAGGCACCTCGGGATCGCATAATCTATAACGATACTTACGGCTGCAGCGCGATGGAGTTCCTTCGCGATGCAAAGCTCTGTCCCCAGCTCACCAAAACCTCGACCGAAGAGAACATCTTATCTCATCGCCTTGTCCTGGCTCATATGGTGAATCTTGATAACGAGGTAGACATCCCGTTGCTAGCAGAGACCCAAACATCTGTGGCGCACAACCCTACTTCGAATCTGAAGCTTGCGTCTGGCGTTGCTCCTGTCCCTCTCATGTTGTCTCATTCTGTCCCTGTCAATGTCTCTCTCGGGACAGATGGCGCGCCTTGCAGCAATCATTATGATATGTTTCAAGAAATGCATTTAGCGGGTATTCTGCATAAAGGTGTTAATCATGATGCAACTCTCATACCTGCCGAAGTGGCGTTGGAAATGGCTACTATCAATGGAGCAAAGGCACTAGGGTTGGAAGATCAGATTGGGAGTCTTGAGGTAGGCAAAAAGGGGGATTTTGTGGTTGTTGATCCGTATGGACGCGGTGGACTTGGAGCTGCGCCTTGGAGTGATGATTTCTCCAGCCATGCAGTTAATCCTGTTACTACGGTTGTTCATGGATGTACTGGTCGTGATGTTGATATGACGGTTGTGAACGGGGACATCCTGGTGAAAGATGGGCAGTTGGCAGCTGGAGGACGTGAAAAAGAAATGGAAATCGTGCACTTGGCCCAGGAGTCTGTCAAGGGTATCTTGAAGCGGTGCAACAGTGATCGCGAAGATGATGCTAAAGTCGGAGCGAAGCTGATGCAGCCGTGGTCGTATGTTTGAATAGCACGCTAATTCTAAAGATTCTATTATTTTATGTTATGTTACTTGACACTAGCCAATCTGCTCCTTAACTAGTGCTTCATACCGCCCTTTTGCCAATGCATAAACAGTTTCCAACCTCGGCATCTTGACTCCCCATTTCTGACCCAGACGTAGGGCATTTCCAATGATGGCCTCGACCTCAAACAGCCTTCCCTGTCGGATATCCTGCAGCATGCTCATTTCTCGACCCGTCCCAGTACTAGCTCTTCTCTTGGCAATCATCAGTTTCTCTTCGGCCGTTTTCTCATCCACTCCTGGTATCCCAATTGTGCGAGCCAGCTCCACAATCTCCATCATCAGCCCCCAAACAAGGTCATGCGCAAAGGGAGATGAAGAAAGTAGGAAGTCACCATCTGTACAGAGTGTCAGAGCACAAATGGGATTCCAAGATGCATTCAGCAACAATTTCGACCAACGGGCCACCTGAATATCATCATGGACTTTAACATCTCCACCTCCATTCATCATTAATTCAGCGAAGTCGACAGCAGCTTTCTTATGAGAGGCTGGTGCCTTCGCAGGGAATGTACCCAATTCCAGAAGATCGAGCATCTCCGGATGGTGGATGATTCCTTGACTTGTCTGTGTGGCAGGAAGGTAAATGACTCCGCTCAGGATTGGATTGTTCGGAAAGGCTTGGGCGGCCTCATCCTCAATGTCGATTCCATTTTGACATAACACAATCGCTGTTTCGTCGTGGTTTCCCACCGCAGGTCGGATCATATCCATGGTCGAGATCTTGCTTCCTGGAAGTGACTTGGTGGTCACCACAATATAGTCGTAAAAACAGCCCGGAGGGCATTCGGCGGCAGAGCGGATGAGACTGTCTGGCTTATATTCCACATCGCCATATCGCTTACTCTGCAATCTGAAGCCCTTTTCTTGGACTGCTGTATAGTTCGAGCGACATACTGCAGTGACAGTGCAACCGGCGTGGAGGAGGTGGTGGAGGTAAACCGCACCAATACTGCCAGCACCGAACAAGAGGACATTGGGTTGCTTGGCCATTTTTAAAATAGAATAATGTATGTTTGAGGGTTCTGTAATACGAGCTTGGATGAACTAAACAGCTTCGTTGGCAACCCCTCCAGGGCTGTAACTGGACGCTGAATTATGGATTAGTCAACATTTACTTACAGTCGACTGTTCTGGCCATGAGCTCAAAAGTCCTTGTCTCCCTTTAGCAACCTCTGACTGAACCCGTCTTTTTTCAGGATAATGTATGAATTATCTTGGAATTTGTTTTCTTAAAATTTCTGCCTGATTTAGAACCAACATAATTTTAAGCAACAGGAAAAAAATGGTCAAATCAGGGCGAAATGCACTGAACAGATACTTCATCAGTTCCATGCATAGTGTTGATATCCAATTAGCATTGATACAGCACCTATGTGGCCCCGACATAACATTTAAACAGAGCCTTTTGAGCCGATGGCACTAATAGACTGCCGTACCTATCTATTCTATCTGCCTAGGTGGGTGCACAGAGGATTATTTGAACAAGCCGTCCTTACCCCAGGTCATACCCACGAGAACTGTCTTCATAAAGCCAATAAAGGACTAAATAATATCTTCTCCATTGCCATATACCCCGACTCCTTCACTAATTTGGGATCGAAAATTCCGCCCAAACATGACCGATCGAAACGAGAGTGACCGTAAAATAGGCCAGGAAATAGCCAAGGACGGCCGACCCCCACTGAAAGACAAGGCACGTACTTTTACGGTGAGTTCATGAAGTCTCGATCAAAACCTGAAGCTAAAAATGCCTAGAGACGACGTGAACAGTTTCGCAACGCACAGAGAGCGCATCACGATCGAGAAAAAGACACACTCCACGATCTGCAGAAGCGAGCAGATGAGCTGGAAAGTGGCGTTGAAGGAATTGTGCATGCATTCTTTGATCTGAGCAAGCAGTTGCTGGACACGAAAGCTCTTGAAAATAACCTTGACTTGGCGTCAGCCTTGCAGGAGATGACCAGGGAGTGCATATCGCTAGCGGAGATGACGCAGATGAAATCCGTAGCTAATTGAGACATGATATACAACATCATTTGAAACCCTCCTTTTATATTACTAGCCTCTATTGATAGTTGGATTGATGTTAAGCGTAATTGATAAAAACTACGTTAGATAATGTTGTTCGACTCGCTGAATGGCATGCAATTGATGCATGCAATTGATCACGAATATGAATATCTATACCATTCCACCAGATAATCTCTTAATTGCATAAAAGCCACAACAATATTGTTCACAGGAACAGCCATTCAATATGCACCTTCATACGGAACAGCCTTATTCTCCTCAACCCACAGCTTCTCTTCTTCACTCTTCCACGGCGGGGGAATCATCCCATTGATCTTCCACAATCTCCTCTCTGTTTCATCCACATGATATTCCCAATCATACCCCTTTTCAGCAACATGAGGGCCCAAGATCTTGTCAATGGTCGCCGTGACTCTATTGTAGCTCGCATCCTCATTAGGGAGCCGAATAGCGATTTGTGTAATGACGACGCGGACAAAAGGCTTGTCGGCCATTACTTTTCCTCCGACCAAGACATCGCTCTTGGGAAGCGGGATGAATTGAACGACGACGTAGAATGCTGGGAGGCCGACGGCCGTGTACATTTTCGTAATGTCTTCGGAAAAGGCCAGCTTGGATGCTGGATCCTCGTAGGTGCCGGTTGGGTGGAAAATCTGCCAAAGAGGCATTGTGGATAGATGGAGGGGGGGTTTTTTCAAATCGGTCTTGGTATCAGTTGTGGGAGGAATGGAATAGGAAATGAGTAGGATGCTCGGGCCTGTAATATAACTTATTGCATATAGCTATGCCAGAGCTTGTTATGGGATGTTTGTGATTCTCCGATGGCAATGCATATCATCGGATGGTTCTCGTAGCTCACGATTATTCTATCAAAGTCACACGCCAGGAAAGGCGTTGATCAACAGTAGTTACCCACATGATTATACTGGGCCATGATCATAGTACGTCGACATGTGCTATGCAGTCCCACGGGGTGGGTTTTTGATTATTCACCAGCCCGAGGCTCTCCGTTGATGAAATAAACATTCCTGGCTATTGAGTTGGTTGCTAGTCGTGAGGTATACTAATGCGTCATAACATACCGAATCTGAGACCGAAAGCCTATATTTTGCATTATTCTATCAAATGCCTCTTATTCTATATTTACAGGCGTTGTCAAGTTCCCATCAAGTGAAACGGTGTAATAAAACTCTCGACACGAGCAATCAAGAGGCATTTGTTGGGGTTCTACTTGAACATGGGCTAATTAAACCTTGCAATCTAGCCTTTGGCAGCGTTCATTAATTTCCATGTGCCAACCCTATATATGATACGCTGGAAAGCCTATTCCAAAAGAGACAATAAAAGTAACCGCGCAAGAAGCACAATCACTGGCCAGGTTGATCCACCCCAGAAGCAACACTACTCACAATGTTAGTACACCCAATTAGCAGGCGGGGATTCCACAGCCTAACAAAATTCAACTGAAGATATCTGATGAGAGTTAGCACCAACATTCTCATATTGATAGTACTAGACAAGATCCCAAACCTTGGACGATAGTTTTCCAAACCTGTATTGATGACAGGTGCATAAACTAAACCTAGCCAACCCCACAAGGAAGCCAACGACTTTGATTCAAGTCTCCAGATCAATGATATGATTTAAAACCTAGGTAGCCCCCGTTTTCTTATATGGTTTTGTGGTTCTGATCTGGATGCAGTAGCAATCACCACGAGAAGTTGCAAAACTTCCCTGGTGATGTGAACCGCGGCGCTTTCAACTCCATCTCTGACAGTGATCTAGTATTGATGATTGCAAAGGCATAGTGCTACAGCGGGATTTGTGATGGAGATCTGGTGTTTAATATAGATGAAGGGAATGTCAAGGCTTGGCTATAGATCCATAGGTATCTGCTTTAGCGGTCCATGGTGAAAACTCGCGGATTAGGACGGAGGTTTGGGGATGAGGGCTTTGCTATTTCTTTTTCCCTTTGCTGATTTCTGTAGTTCCCGTGGCAGATTTCATGCCTTTTTTTCGGGTATGGTGGTGTAGTATGGCATGAACTATGACGCTAGACTGTTTGCGTGATAGGTGATAATAAGCAATGATCAAGGCCACTGGAAACCCTCGGACTGAACTTCTTAAGATGATATCGTGTAGCGCTTGATGTTACATATAAGACATGCCTCGCCAACGGGTAATCTCGAGATATCTTCGCAGATAGCAGCTGATAATATTCACTATTTTGCGCCTACCGGACCAACCAGGAAAGGCTTTTGTAGATTATGAACAGAGCAATCCCATACTAAAGGACCGGCTATTGCCAAGACCATAGATCATAAAACTGACAGGGAATGTAAAAACACCAGTACGCCTCCAAATCGCCAGAAATGATAACTCCTTGCATGCTTGAGCTTTCTCTTTTTCTAGACTAACGCTCAGAACCCATAGCCGCTCTGCCCATAGGGCGTGGCACCGTATGGGGTCTGCGCGCTCGCACCCCAGGCACTGGCAGCTCCATTTCCATAGGAGGTCATGTTACCGTCAATGCCTTCGGGAGGCTCGTATGCATCAGGGTCGTTGGCGCCCATCATATCGGCATCTTCCATGCCTCCGGGGTGGCCATCCTCGCCCTCGCCTGAGAGGACGGAGACTGTGAGTGCTAGCTTGCGCTGCAGCTCGATGAGGCCCTGTTGGATGATCATGTCTGGCTCGAGCATTCCGATGCTCTCCACATCCACGTAGTAGGTGTTTGGTTCGGCATCGTAGTCGAATGGCTGGTCAGGACCATTCGCAGGTTCCCATGCGGCATTCTCAGAAACGGGCCTGATAAAATGTCAGCAATATCCTTTCCAGATGCCCCCACCAAAATTAATCTGTATCAGATACGTACCATTCTTTCGCGGCATCCTGCTCATACCAGTAATCCACGTGCCGGAGGTTGTTGTTGGGATCATATTCAAAGCCCACAGCAGCAGTTGGCGCCCACTTAGCATGTTCCTTGGCGGTTCCCTTCTTAGCGAGACAAGTCATCTTGATTTCCTGGCCCTTTCGCAGCTTGCAAATCAACGGCCCCTTCTGCTCGGGGTCATTCAGGACCGGGTTTCCAATTGTCTCGTTGACACGCTCGCCGACGACGATCAAGTCACGCGCGTAGACAGACATGATTCCGTTACCACAGCGGGCGTGCAGGGACAGTGTCACGCTACAGCGCACACAGTGGTCTTCACAGTCGCAGTCTCGTGTGTAGTCCAGGTCATCGCAGTTGCTGGAGTTGAGGGGGACCATTCCCAGGCGGTGTGCAAGCATTTCATCAGGAAGGACGGAGGTGTTGCTTTCGATTTCGATGAGGTCCAGGGCCAGCGTGGGCACTTCGGCGAGGATTGTGCGGCGGAGGGAGTTGGCGAATGCAAGGTCTACGGAGCTGAGTCTGAAGTCCACGCGGAGGGGTTCGGCCTGGAGTTGATCAGTGAGGGTCTTCTTTTATTTCGGCCATGGATTTTCCTACCTCGCGAACGGTCACTTGGGGCCCTGTGGGCTCTAGGTCCATCTCATAGTCCATCGTGTGTATGCGGCAGCGCGAGTCGCTGCCACCTTTGTTCGAACTGGGTTCTTGGCGCGGGGGTCAAGTCGATCAAGCGAAGGTTGAAGGATGTAATTGAAATGAATAGAGAATGAGATAGTATTCCAACTGTGTTGTGGTAGGGAAGATGGGCGCGTGGTTGGAGCCGGAGTGGACGAGATCGCGGATTTGCTCCTCGGAGGCAGCTTTTTGCGCTTTTCCTAATCGGGACACGCAGTCAAGTGCCTGACATGGGTATACCACTACGTAGTACTTTGAATAGCTATCCAGTACCGGCTGTCTCCTAAAAATTGGTGGAATCTTAATTTCTTGTGCTTCCTTGTTACTTTCCTGGTCGGAGAGTGGAAGAAGTGCTTCACATTTGGTAGAGATTGCAGATGCTGCGTTGAACATCAACATTTGTGCCTCGAACTAAGCACAATGTGATCTCAGCTCATTCCCGGCATCAACTAACTAAGCAATATCAAATGAGACAGCAAGGAGCCACTGGCTATTGAGCCCTCCTGTGGGTGTCTATCAAGGTGAAAAGCAAAAAGCACAAATCAAGTCGCGAATGAAACAGACGGGTAGCAGCAGCCCATCAAAGATGCAAAAGTAGCCTAAAGGAGACAAAGCCAATAGCAGAAGCGACGAAGCCACCGTAATTTTTGGAGTTCATGTCGAGTCATCAAAGGTGGAGGCAATTCTCTCCGATGCACGGAAGATAGAAGATTGGAGGAGGGGAGAGTCGGAGAGTCGGAGAGTAGAGAGAATTGTTGGTGCACGCAGGGCTACCGCTTCAAGGAGCTGCGATTCAACGCCTCCAATAACTCGGGTCGGTTGGCGAGCGCTGTCGCCGCCGTTGAGTATGGCACCCATTGCCGTTTGCGCTTGTGCATCTCGGGCCACTCGGCTTCTTCACGCTCCACGGTGACTTCAAAGAATTGGTATGACGCTTTGGGCGCTTGCGCCGTGAGCAGGCCGGAGGGCCTCATGTCCGGGATGAGTCCCAGATCACGGCTCACGATGCATATCACGCCGGCCTCTTCCCAGGCCTCGCGGCACGCGGCCTGCTCGGCGGTTTTTTCATCCAGCTCCCATCCCCCCTTGGGGAGCACCCAGCCTCCGGGTCCTGCGGATTGAATCATGAGGACTTTGGTCTTGTCGGCGGAAATGGGGACCACGCCAGCTACCAGTCGCTCGCCTTTCGATCCGTAGCCTATCACGCCGTTAGAGTCACAGAGACGTAAGGGGCAGGCCGATCTCGCCCCACGTGCCCGCAAGAGCCACCAGCTGAATACTCACGTTGGTTGATCCGCCCAACGCGGGCTTCCATCGAGCGTATTTGTGCCATTGTGTTGAATGTGCTGTGGTGACTCAATTGAGAATGAAGACCGCCGAACGAGCAGTCGCGGTGAAGGTCACCAGAAAAAAAAAAAAAAAAAAAAAGAGAAGCAGGTCAAAAAAGAGCGGCAGGACTCCTGTCTGATTTCGAAGTGAAATTGGTCCTGAACCTCTCGAGCTCCCTCTGAGCTTGGGGGGAGAGTGAGAGAGTTTGTAGGGGGAAGGGAGGCGGTCGGGAAGGGAAATTTTTTTCCCCTTCGGATATTGAGACAGAGAAAGGAATCAGGTCTTCCCAATCATTCCCGGGGGACAAGAATGGAAAGAAGTATGAGGCATGGTTTCCAGGAAAATATTAGAGCATTGGAGAATGGAAAAAGGGAAGAGGGGCACCGGCGGCGCAGTCCGGGTACAATGACATGGCCTTACATTACGCTTCTATACTATGCAGAGGCGCTTCTCTGACTTGCAAGGATGCTATGAAGATGTTTCTATTTCGGTTTCGGTTTCTGCTTCACTTTCCATTCCTATGACTATCACTCAAACTACTTCTCTCTCCTCGTCGCGAGACTACATATAGGGTCATGTGACTCTATCCCAAATGCGTCGACTTTTGCCCTTTGCCCTCTCCAAACTCTCTCAGATCGGGTCTCAGGTCAGGACTGGTCTGCGCCAAACGCCCTCTGTGTGGGCAGAGACCCTAACTCCGGCTTGGTACCGAACCCGAAGACGACCAGAGAGTATAGATCGGCCGATCAGACCATAGCGATCATGACCCCGGTAGAATTCCAACGGACAGTAGAACTAGAAACCCTCAGAACTAGAAAAAGCCATAACTGATCCCACCTGCAGACGTAGATTGTACAGCCCCTTACCGCCGTATACAGTAGAACGTATAGGAATCCCCCCCTCCCCCCTCCATCGTATTGACTCCCCCACTCCCAACTTCTCTCTCATCTCTCAATCTTCCATCGCCACCAAAGGGGCCAAAGTCCGAGATGCAACCAGTTGACGCCGAACGCGCGCAAGAGCTGTCGCTATTCCGCCCACTAGGTCAGTCCCACTTCGCTGCAGGGAACCACTGAGACAGAGCTCCGTTACCCCGTGGCGCTTCCACTGGTCCAGGGACTTACCGTATATCATACTAATGCCCATGCAGGTTATCAAAGAAACTCGTGTGGTTACTGCAAGTCCAGCAATGGAAGTACGGTGCCCCCATGGCCTCGTTATTTTTTCCCCCATAGCTGACACGTAACAGGTGCATCGTACTACACCAGTTCCACGTCCGTACGCCCGCACCATTATGAGGAATTGGTCAATGGCGGCTGGAGAAGGTATGACTCCCACAATAGATGACAGCCGTTGATAGCAGATGACCTGTAACCCACGCTGACACAGATCCACAGATCGGGGTCTCTCTATTACAAGCAGAACCTGCAGCGGTCATGTTGTCCCCATTACACGCTGAGGCTGGAGGCATCCGAATATCGGCCCCGCCGCGATCAGCGCAAGGCAATCAACCGATGGAACAAATTCATCTTGGGCCCGGAGTATATGCGCAAGGCGGCCCGGCTCTGCCCGCGCACTCGCGAGTAGGCCACATTCACGGTTCATTGGCCTTGGAATTCTGCTGACAAGGGACTAGGGAGAAAAAGCACCGCAAATGCAACTTCGACGTGGTGACTGCGGTCCACGAGTCGGAGTACGGCTATGTCAAGCGGCCTGTTGATCCTGCGACCAAACGGCCACTGGAACCAGCACATCGGTTTGAAGTCAACGTCGAAGGCGACTCGGTGTCGCAGGCCAAGTTTGAGCTGTTCCGCAAGTACCAGACGGCCATCCATAAAGAGGATGTATCCCACTGGAAGCCGAAGGACTTTCAGCGTTTCCTCTGCTCGGGCCTTCAGCGATCGCCCAGCTCGCAGAGCAGCCCCGAGAAAAAGCTCGGCTCCTGGCATCAATGTTATCGTCTCGATGGCGAGCTCGTTGCAGTCGCAGTTCTGGACCTGGTGCCAAGCGGCCTCAGCTCCGTCTACGTCTTGTAAGCTGAACAAATTAACAGCTCCTCGTATGTGATATATGATAAGCTGACAGTCCGTACCACAGCTACGACCCGGCATACGAGCAATGGGAATTCGGCAAGCTGAGCGCGATGCGAGAAATTGCCTTTTCGCTCGAGAACGACTACCGATACTATTACATGGGTAGGTCGCAGCCGTAAACTGAAACGATTGCCTGTTCGTGGTGCCTGGAGGTTACGTTTCTAATTATCCGGACATAGGGTACTACATTCATTCCTGTCAGAAGATGCGCTACAAGGCCAACTTCCGTCCCCAATACATTCTTGGTAGGTTCCACCCCGTGTGGCGATGTGAGACTTCAACATTGCCGTGCCACCTTTGAGATTCAGCACAAGACCTGACTCTTCTTTGCTTTGTTACACAGACCCTGAAAGCAAAACCTGGGACCCGCTTGACGGCGAGTTGACCGAGAAACTCAATTCTCGCTCGTATGTTTCCATGTCGAGGGATCGAGCTGGAATCCCGCCACCTGCGATTGAGCCGCTTGAAGATGAGGAGCAGATGACTCTGTTCGATGTCCACATGCCTGGTGTTATGACCGCGCCAGAAGTGGAGGCTATGAACCTGGGTCAATGGTTGTTGGTTGTCAAGCAGCACTATGTCCACTTGGAGGTATGTACAGAGAGCTTCATTTCTCTCATCAGGCGGCATTGTTTGCTAATTTCAAGTAGGATTTGGTCGACTGGGAAAAGTCAACCATCACTTCACCCATGTCTATCAAGGGCATGGTTGCCGAACTAGCAGCGGCCCTGGGTCCTAACATTGTAAAGGACAGTGCAGTAGACTTGTTCAGTTGATCAGTGCCCTGGTTTCCTGTGATCATTGGGAGCATGGAAGTGGATGCATGGTGATGGTTTATGGTGAAGTTGAAGCGTTGCTAAATGGCGGTTTAAATTTCCTACTATGTTTTCTCATTATATACACGCAATATAGATGTCAATGAAGGTCCTTTATCTGGTATTGCTGATTCGAGGCTAACCATGCTCTCGATACGGAAGACTCAGATTGAGGTTGTTGTGGAGACCAAATGGCCTAATCTTGGAGTACGAGATAAGTATCTCGCTTTGCTGAACTGCCAATGGACAATTGTGTCAGTTTGGAATGTATATACAGCCCAGAAGCTCTGCGTTAAGTTCACTCGTCTGGCAGATCTGTAACGTTAATACATGATAGTAATGTAAACACCATACGAAAAGTGGACATAATCTAAAAAGGACTCTGATACTGACGAAACACCTCCAAAGAAGAAGCCCCATCCATCATCTCTCGCAACAACCTCGCATAATCCCACCCAGAAGCCGTAGCAGCCATAGCAGTCAAACTAGCCTGATCCTCACGACCCGGACGACCCGGACCCGTCATATTCTACAAGACCTGTCAGTCCAGAAACAAGCACAGGGTATCAATCCATGGAATATACAAACCGGTTTCATATTCACATCGAAAATAGCAAACGCCCCAGCCCCCGCCCCAAACCGCCGGATATCAATTCGAATCGGCGCAGTAGCCCTAATCAACGCAGCCACACGCTCACACTGCCTCATAACAACCCCATAAGCCGAATCAAGCGCCAACTCCTCTGCCGAGATGACGCGCGAATTGGCCGTGACAGCAACTGTCCCGTTATACGGCGCGATGCCATTATCGTGGTTGCATCTCATGACTGGCGCCATACTCCAATACTGCGGGTTTGCGGGGGAGGGAGGCATAACCGTAATGGTAGCCTCCTCGCCAGCGAGAAACTCCTCTAGTAAGACGACGGGCGATTCGTCAAAGAGCGACTGGATATGCTCGGTCAGTTCGGCTGGGTCGTGGCAGACTTTCACGCCGTGGCTTCCGCGGCCGCGAACTGGTTTCCCGACGATGGGGTAGGCTGGGATGTTCTTCTGGATGAATGTGTGCAGATCGTGGGCGTTATGGGTGGCTTTTACTGCCCATGATTTTGGTAAGGTGAATGTATCGCCCAAAGAGCGAAGTTTGTCGTTGAGATAGAGCTTGTCGTCGAATTTCTCGACTAGACCTGGTGGTTGGCCTATTACTTGGATTTTGGAGGCGTGGCGGTCTAGGGCAGATGATGTTTGGAGAGGATGCGATGAGAAGACAGTTGTGTTTGCCCATAGGTGTGTCGCGCCTTGGTTTATTGCGGCAAGGATTCATTCTTCTGAGTCTGGGAAACACCAGCCTTCGTGCTTCTTTGGGGATGGGGTTGGGGTTGGCGTGAGGATGTTTATTCCTTTGGAGTGGAGAGTGTAGGCGATGTCTGCGCCTGAGTCTTGGTAGGCTGTATACTTGATTAGTGTCCGTGTGATTGTTTGTAGGAATGGTAGTTTGTTGGAAATTGGTTCTCACCACCTGGTTTGCGCGGCTTGCGGACTCCATTTATGATAGGGGGGTTAATTGCTTGGAAAAGTACTGCGACAGTGGGCATCATGGTTGGCTGGCTGATCAATCGCATCTCTTTTGCTATGTGGACAAAGAATCGTGGTTTGAACAGGGAGCTGCGAAGCTATGGAGAGTTGGTTTGCTCCGTGAATCGGTATGCATCACGCCCCCACTATCGGAGACATCTTTCTCGGACTCGGACCGATCCTGGTATACTTTTATATGAATGATTCGATGGAGTGAATTTCCACACAAAGATACTATCTGGAAACACGGCTTGTGGGTGTTGTTACCCTACGATGTAGAAGCTTTAGTAAGCTGGGACTTGATTCTACAGTCTGGAGCAGTCCTGGGCTGGCTCGGACTTTCGCCGATATGAATTTGATTATAAACGTCGATCAGGTTTTATTGACTCTCGGCTGAGAACGAAATCAATTAGGATTTACATGAAAACCCACTGCCAGTTCGCCTGGCTGACTAGATTGTCAAAGTTGTTCTAACTCTATTTTACATTTAGCCCTAACAATCGGACACAAAATCCTCAAATTACCAACAGGCAGCCGAGAATAACCCATGATTGTAGATTAGAAACATGCAATCGATGGATCAGGACAAACATCGGAAAAGAAGAAGAGTCATAGTCATAGTCATATCAAATCAGACCAGCTAGCGCCATGTATCTATCCCTTTTCCCTTGCAATCCATCCATTCCTATTCCATCACACCACAATAAGAACACAAAAAGCATCAAGAGTGAAATGAAAAACAGACAGAGGTTGAACAGGGCATAAAAACCACGTCCTGTACCTCAGCCAGGTTGCTACCACACCCAATTCCCATTTCCAATCCCATTCCCACCGCATGCTGAACATGCGCCGCGGACGCCATGTGACATACGCCCATATTCATGCCCGAAACGCCAGATATAAAGAGAGACAAGGAGCCAGACCGAGAGAAACCACCAGAGAGGAGAGGAGAGGATGAGAATACACAAAACAAGAAAGAGACAGCGAAAGACATCTCATACAGTCACATACACGTACGTGTGTGCATTGCTCACTCCCCATCCTCAATCCCATCCAGTCCATCAATGAGCGACTGAGAAGGTTTCCTCCCAGCCCCATAAACCATCTCCATAAGTTTTGCCTTCTGGCGTTCGCGCACAGAGCGCAAATAATCATATGTTCCCTCAAGCCCGCGAATCTGCCCATCAATCACAGCTTCAACGGGCCCGAGCATGCGTCCCGCACTCCCTGAATTCCCCGCTCCATTGCTGCCATCAACGGATCCCACGAAACTGACGGAGTCGTTTCGCCGTACGAGTGGACTGACTAGTTTCCGTCGAAGGGTTTCAAGATTAACCTTCAGCGTGAGGAGCCGACCACGGTGATCGACAAGGAGATGTTTGTTGGCGACGGTGCGACTGCGCACGTTTGCGAGGAGTTTCTTGTTTTTTTCGTATTTGCGCACGACTGAGGCGTCAGGGCCGAGAACGCGAGTCCAGAGGGAGGAGAGCATTTCGCCCTCTGCGCGTTCCTGGGCGTCCGATTCTCTGACGACTGTTCGCTGGAGGTTGAGAAATTGGCGATCGATTGATTCAAACAGGGCGAAGAGAGCTGTTGAGTGGGAGAGTTCGCTGTTGATTGATTCTTCTAGGACGGAGAGAAACTCGGTGAATGTTCGGGTTAGGGTTGTGCGAGTTCGTTGCGCGGATGTTGGTCCAAAAACGGCCATCACAAGGTGGCCTAGGGGTGTTGCCGTTGAAGAAGTTGGGGTGCCGTTCTCAAGTTGGGAGCGTTCCAGGGCGCCAAGGCGTGCGAGCATGTTGTGCATGTTGTCGAAGACTATCGTTGGGAGGGAGCTTGGGGGTTGGGCTGAGAGGGTTTCCAGTTCGCGTTTTGCCCAGTCCATCACTATGAGGATGGAGTCGATGTCCGAGTCGACGTTGGCGAAGAAGCGGGTCAGCTCTAGTGAAAGGGTTTTGAGGGAGTCTGATAGTTCGTCGAGTTGATGAACAATTATCGGGGCGCTGGTCATGTTTGTGCCACGAACTGACTCGCTCAGATCCCACACTGCCACACCTGTTTCTTGGAGCGTTCCGATTTGCTGGACGCCATTTTCCGAGTAGTATATCAATGGTTCAAAGGAGCGCGCGAAGCCGGATAGCTTGACGAGATCGGGAATCGACTGCGGGAGGCCTGGGAGGAGTAAAGCACGCATGAAGGCAAGGGAGACTAGGATCATGACGATGGAGAGGGTGGTGTTAGATTTGGAGCTTGTCATGCGCTCAAACTTGGAGCGCACCCAGCCGAACAAGGCGGCAATGGGTTCTCGGTGTTGGACTTCAGCACGTACTGCGAAGCGAATGTCTTCATTCCCAAGAACATGTTAGTATACCCGCGCCTGCAGCTGAAACCAGATCAGACAGGGCCTACAGTTGCTCAGATTCTCCGCTCCAAAGCCCGTTTCATCGTCCTCCGGACTATGACGAGGCGTACGATTTGGCCTGGGAGCCGGACCCGGACCCGGACCCGGACTGGGAGATCTTCCATTGAGAGGTGTATCCGCACCGGGGGGTAGAGGCACATTAGCCGCGACGGTGGTGTCACTACCTTTCCCATTGGCAGGTCCTTCGAGCGCATCCTCGTACTGTGGGCTTGGTTCGCGCGATTGCGACGGCGACGCGCTCAGCCCGACTGTGGGTCTGAGCTGCAATCGCTCTGTTTGGGGGTTACCTTTGCGCAGATAGGGCTGGTGGCGGTACCACCCACTACCCTGCGAGTATTCATGTTGGAACCCTGGAGGCGACCAGCGCTCCTGGGCTGGGTCCTCAAGGTCCCCGTCTTCCCCGTCAGACTCTTCAGATCGGAATCCAGAATGTTGGGAGGGAAGACCAAACATGGGTGACCGGTGGGGATTGGTATTGTTCTCAAAGTCTTCGAGCGAAGCATCCAGGGATGGATGATCGTCGAAGACGTTATCTAGCTCGTCCAGCATGGCGGACGGCGTACCGTGAGCGTCGCGCCCCAGTGAGAGAGTCACTGCTGTTGCGCAGCGACGGAGCGCAGATTGATCCTGGTAAAAGTCGAGTTGGGGAACCAGTTGAATTCCCTGGTCACTAGAGTCAGTAAATGCGCCTGGATGGGTCAGTTCTGCGCCAGTCGTTACAGTTGGCGCAATCGATGCGCCGATGCGATAAGGTACGTGATGCGATGCAATAGATGCGTAAGTGCGATACAAGTTCTTGAGACCGTTGCGCTGAAGATGCGATCAAGGTTATATGAGACTAGGATTGCAACGCCTCGAGCAATGCAGGAAGGAGGGAGATCCCCTCACTTGTAGAGTCGAGGAGGCTGGGCCAATCAGCCTATCCATCGGTCATGTGCTGAGACTCGGGGCGTGTACACAGTACTTGCTATCTACCAAGGAGGTACATTGTTGATAGTGGATCCCTGCCTGCCCTGCCAGGTACCCACCAGGTACTCTTCAAGTGCAGCCGTGCCTGACCGCCCATGTTGGCCCAATCGATCCATCTAAACATGATCAACCAATCATAATACACCATCGCATCACAGAGTTGAGAGCCGTTTGCAATGCGTTTGTTAAGGGATCGACAATATGAGGAACAAAGAGGAGATCAAAATCTATTGTGGGTGTAATAATAATACAATACATGTCCGGTTGAGTCCCCGGAAATCAGCCCACGCCAGTGAACCGAATAAAAGCATGTCAAAAGTCGTCAAATCATTTATGCGCAGGCCTCCTTGAGGTGACTGGAAAGGGGGTTAGTTTCAGCTTCATGTTTTGGGGGTGGGTCGGACTAACGTGATGAGGTCGTTGCGCTCCTTGCCCTTCTTGAGACCACCGAAGGCCATCTTGGTTCCGGGAATGAACTTCTTGGGGTTCTCGAGGTACTTGAACTGTAGGACGCGAAGTGTGAGCCAGTGAACATATAATTCTTTTTTTGTTTGTTTGTTTCTTTTTTTTTTCTGGATGATGGCGACTTACGAGAGTGTCCTCGTTCCACTCAACACCGGCCTGCTTGTTGGCGTCGGTGTAGGCGTAACCCTCGGAAGAACCGGTCTTACGACCGAAGAGACCGTGCAGGTTGGGGCCGACCTTGTGGGGACCGCCAGCCTCGACGGTGTGGCACTGGGCGCAACGGGTCTAATACAGCTGTCAGTGTTGTTCGATGTATATGTCTCAGTCGAAGTTACTCACCTGGAAGAGCTTAGCACCCTTGGCGGCGTCACCTGAAGTGGAAGTCGCGTTAGCCTGGGGTTCGGCGGCCTCGATCGCTTGCGCGTTGATGGCTTCTCGAGCTTCTTCTCTCTTGCGGTCCAGGACAGCGGAGACCGCCATCATGGAGTGGACGCAGAAAGTGTCGAACGTGATAGTCATGTTGAATGGCAGGGGATGGATGCAAAGGTTGAGGTGAAGGCGATGTGAGAGCTTGCGAGAAGAAGAAGGACGGTCGATCAGGCGCATGACTAGATCAGACTGATTGTAGATGTCGACAACATCCCCAGTGAGGAAACCACATCGTGCCCAGAACACCGTCACTTTTCCTCGCGCAACTCAACTCGACCTTCACCTGCACTCAATGGCGTGGAATTGGAGAATAGTCTTACCGGGAGCGAAGGAGTCGTTCTTGGGAGGCATTTTGAAGAATTAAGAAGATAAATCGTAGATTAATAGTTGTACAAGTTTGAAAGGAAAATGTGGAAAGGGAGAGAGCAAGTTTTTCCCTTATGTAGCCCGGCCACTCTCGTAATCCGGGCAGGAGCCAATCAGCGTCAAGATTATTCAGGTCCGACGGGCGCAACCGGGAAGTTCGGTGTATTTGCTTTCTTCTCTGCCCCCCCGGATACTCTGCTGTCTTGGTGTCTTGTTCTTGTTGGGATTAGATGGATTGTGGCGGTTATGACTCTTTTGATACTGTCTGTTTTGCCTCATGATCTCATTCTTCATCACCAGCCTGGCCTGGCGGGTTCCGAACTAGAGCTCCGGCATACTATACATAGCTGCATACTGCCCTTCCAAAGTGCAAAGCCCGAGATATTCTTTCAATCACCTGCCCGTCCCTTTCATGTGCCGGGGACGACGTGGTCATATCCCTTCTTCCGATAAATGGCTGCCGGTTCCCCGTGGCTTCGAAATGAGTCTTCTTTCATTCGCCCCAGCTGATCCGCATGTGGATCCGTAAGAAGAGATAGTATGATGCCGAGTGAAGTCCGAAGTGAATTTAACCGTAACGACGTAGTTATGGATTCAAGTATAGAACATCATTGCGAACGCTGAAGATGCTCATAAACTGGACTAAGAAACATACTAAACTCTCAATTGATATCAAACCAACCTCGGAAACACCTGACCAGACAGCTCAAATCGAAGCACATGCGGCCACTCCGGACTAAAATACCCGCCGTCCCGAGTCACATGACCATCTCCAAAAATTGCAACTCCGCATCAACAAGAGTATAGCAAGCAACCAGCCTCATAACGCCAGGGAAAATGCCGACCCCAATCCCAACCTTCCTCCTCCCACGAGGTCCACCCTCAGCCATGATGCTGCGCGCTCTTCAACGCCAAGCGCAACCGCAACGAAGCTTCAGCACAACGCGCACAGCCCTGAAAAAGACCAACGTCAACGCCAACGCCAAACCCCGCGTCCTCGAGAAGCCAGACAAATTCCGACCGCCCTCACACCCCCAGCGCTATGTAGCGCCCTCCTCGAAGAACGCGCCCTCAGGCCAGCCATTCGAATACGGACCTCGCACAACCCCCAAACAGATCGAGGAGCAGAACACAAAGCAGTACCCGAACATGTTCCCACCAGAGGGCACAGTCATGCACAAGTTCCTGACGAGTAAATGGATCCATATCTGGATTGCAATGGTATGTCACCACTCACCCACCTACCCACCTAACACCCACGCTACATATACATCCCCACCCGCAACAATACTACTACTACTACTACCACCACAACCAGCCCAACAACATTTCAGCTGCAATCAATCGCACTCGCTAACCACCCGTCTTTGTATAGAGCATTCTCTTCTCCCTAGCAACATTCACGTTCACGACCAATTTCAAAGCAACCTCGCCCTTCGCGCACCTCCTTCCGTCTTGGTCCGAGCTCCTCACAAGCCCCTTCAGCACGATTGGACGGGCGTTCTCTGTTTGGCGGATGCATGTGCAGCATGAGTCTATGCGTGTGCGCGAGCAGAGACATCGTCGGGTTGAGGATGCTGAGAAGAGGAAGGCTTATCGCGTTGCGCATGGCTTGGAAGAAGAGGAGGTTAAGAGTGGTGCTGTCGAGGGTGGGAAGGAGGGACACGTTGATGTGCAGAGTCCTGTTGCTGTTGAGGGAGCTGGTGGTGGTGCGGTTGGTGAGGGGGAGTTTGTGGATTGGGAGGGGAAGAAGAGACCAGTTAAGAAGTGGCTCGGGATTTGGTGATTGGGTTATTTGGTCTTGTCGCTTTGGGGGGGTGGTGGGTGGAGGCTGTATGATATGATGTGCCTGTTGGGGGTTTGATATGTGTAGGTGTGGACATCGGGTCACGGTACTGGGGTTGGATTGCCTGGATTGGGCATTCTGATGTCGATGTTGATGTTGATTGATCGATACTGGTCAAGTCATGTGTACAGTATATATGAAGATTGTTTGCATACGCCATAGAAAGATACTCCAGCTCAATACAAGCATACAAAAGACAAGAAAATGTATGTCTAAAAAAAGGAAGATGTTGTAACACCATCTCGGAACTCCAATTGCAGAGATAACATCTCAAAACATATGCAATACCTATCTCGGGATATGTCTACTTATACAACAGAAACCCTTAATCAAAGAACCTCGACACCCTCAAGTCCCTCAAGGACTTCCTCTCCAACACCACCCTTCCCAAGAACAGTCTTGACCATCCGGGCAATAACACTCCTCTTCACTCCACCTCTCCGCGGCCTCCAAACACGGGAAATCTCATCCTCCCCAGTGGTCGGGTTAAGCAGCGCAGTTTCATCCGATGCCGTCGCACCGAGCATGTTGACATTCTCGGAGTTAGGAATACCAGGGTTGGTCAAGCGCGAGGGCGGGTCGATAGTGCGGATGGAGAGGAGTTTCAGGGTATCGGAGTCACCGGTGCGAGTAATGGAAATTGCGAGCACGGCGTCCGCAACGGCGATTTCCTCACGGTTTGGGTCGAAGATAATGTTTTCGCCGACGGAGATTACTAGGAGGGTGACAGGTGGGCGAACGGGGTGGGATTGCGCCGTTGGTGTGTGTTTTGTGGGTTTGGCAGTGATGCGTGGGTAAAGGTATTCAGCGACGGCCCAGTCGTCGTCGAAGAAAGGGTCCTCTTCGCCGGTCGATTTCAGTTTGGGGAGTTTGGTGCTTAGGAGGGCGAGGTGGGTTGTTAGAGAGAGGAGGGGGAGGGGGTAGGCGAGAGGTTGGGAGAGAAGGAGAACCTGTAGATGGGTTAATAACTTTTTGTGGTGGGATATCAAGGCTCTGCGGCCATTGTCGCACGGAAGAGGAAACACTCACATCGATATACAACCTCCAGTGCCAACGCTTGTTAATGACAAGTCTCCCCTTCAATCCACCGGCCATCTCAGCGTCTTTCCCATCTTCAACAGAGCCCACAAGACTCTCCCTCATCATTTCGGACAAGAAGACCGGCAAAGCATCATCATCCCGGAACCCAGGAATCTCAATAGACATCTGCACCCACTCGCCCTGCCCAGAGACAGCGGCAGAGCCCTCCTCGCCTTCGCGATTCAGCTGGTCACCCTGCTGTCCGAGACTGCGCGAGTCAAGGGTATCGGCCGCAATGACCGTCTTCTCGACTTCGGCTTTGACACCGACGATTGCCTGTGTGCCATCTGCGAACCCAATGCGCGCGCTGCCGTTTGTGCCGGGCAGGATGTTTGTTTCTGCGCTTAAGGGGCGGAATTGTGTGGGTGAGCGGCCATCTGGTCGGATTGGTGATTTAGGAAGACTGAGGGAGGTGTAGAGGTAGGAGAGTTCGGCGGGGGAGAGGTGGGGGACTTGGGAGGCTGATGTTGCTTGTCTTTGGGATGCCATTTTGGCTATTTGATTTATCCCGGACTTCTTTTAACAAGAGATGGACCACCGGTATAGAATGAGGGTGTTGGTGAGCTTGTGAGATGCTTGCGCAAGATTATTGGTGCTGTTGGCAATTCAGTTCGTGGTGATCGGCCCGCGATTTGGTAATAGGTATGATTGGCTTTTGGGCGGAGTTGACGGTCAGAAGCGTAGACTGGAAACTGTTACCAATCTAGTTTCTGCTTTTAGTTGGTGGTTCACAATGGGCAAGGAAAAAGTTGTTAAGGCCGAGCAGAGCAGTCTCAATCAGGAAATTTGTGCGGAGAATAGTTGTTCCGCTGATATCGATCGATGTATGAGAACCATCGTGCTAAGCACAACTCTATTCATTCAACGTCATTAATTTGCTCTTATTATGCTCGAAAATAACTGTCAGTCTTGATCTGGTTATCCTAGGCGTTGTTTAAGCTATACAGCCATTACCAGCATCCTACCTAATACGAATTCCCACCTAGAGATCGAAGTATACTACGTAGATAGAGAATAACAATGTGAGCAGATTGAAATGCATGTATGTACTAAGGTAGCGGTATGTAAGGTCCGGTCATCACCAGAAAGAGCTATATTACAAGAGTATATAAAGGGCTGGATCCCCGCCAGCGTCAAAGGGGCAAATGATACAAGAGAGTGAACAAGCAAGTGGGCAATGAATTGATAGCAATATAATGCAGGAACGAGTGAATGAGGGCAATAGACAGGATGATGTTGGTCAATGTACAAGGGGGTAAATAATATATAAACAAAAGAAAATGAACGCCATATTCATCGAGAAGATGTGAGGGTAGATCAGGTATGTGAAGCAAAGGATAGGTGGCATATCGTGCGGCTCGCGCACGTGGTATCAAATGTAAAGGAAAGGAAACACGCCCCGAATGATGTGAATGTGCATGTCAGTAATGACGAACGAAAGGACTCCGTGAAGGAAAGAAAAAATGTGAAACAAGGCCGTATCCATCTATAACAAAAGGCCTGTAGGGGTATGAAGTGGAAATGAGAAACCAGTGGCGAAACAACCATGCCCATATATGAAATGAAAACTCCCGAATGGCCAGACCGTGGGGAGAATAAACAAGAATGCCCGAATCAAATTCCATACGCCGTGAGCTCAGTCTTTCCGTTGTTGCAATTTCGCCGGGGGGAATTTTTCGCTTCTCATTTTTTTGAGAAGTCGTGTGTTGAATTGGAGATGTCGTGTTTAGATGAAGTTGGATCCACGGGCAAAGTAGTCAGAGCCCTTGTTGTGCCACTCGGCTTCCTCATACGGAGGTGTGGGCCAATGGCGGTTGGTCGCAGCGTGGTCCGCCTTGAGGTTCAATTTACTCGGTGTAGATTGGTAACCAAATGCGGTTGAGTCCTTCGCACTGGGAGAAGGTGTGGGATATGGGCTTGGCATGGTACGCGACTTGTCGGCATGGCGGTGGGTTACCACGGACGATTCAGCTGACATAGACTGAGTTTGGGCCAGGCGTCTGGCTGCCTTGTTGGCTGAGTGCAGCACTTCATCCAGCAGCTCATCCTCCTCCTCAGGGGTCTCGTACCGGTGAACCGGATGAGTCGACATCTGCTTAGCGCGACGCGTCCTGCTCGAGATCGGGCTAGGGTTGCTTGTAACCTGAGGCATTGACTGGCGCTTGGTGGTGTGTCCATCAGCGCTCAGATGCACAGGGACATTACTTAAAGTAGATGAATCCAATGAATACTTGACACTCTGAAGCGCCTTGTCCAGCTCGCTCAAGTCGGAGCCCTGCTTTTGCTCGTTGCTAGCACCATCGAGAGCAATGGATGATCGGTTCGACCAAGGTATGCAACCCGCATTGGCTTCGATGTCATCGGTTGGTGGGGGAGCATTGCGTCCTGACAGCCTGCGAGCGCGCTTTCGCAGATGCGAGAAGAAGCTCTCCTTCGCGGTCGGAGTGTTGCTGCCGGAACCATTCAACATCCGCTCGGCTTCTTGGCGATGCACATCCGAGTAGTGGTTGCCATTGGAGTTGACTGACAATTGACGACCAATTTTTATGCTAGACTTGCTAGTAGAGGTGTCAGAGGACTTGGAGCCTTCGTTGTGGGCCACTGTAGCATTGGCCTGGGCGGTAACAGAGTTGGAAAGAGGGGAGACAGGACGGATAGAAGGAAGGATAGGCATAGGGGCGCCGTTGGCCCAGGTGGCCCGCTTGGTGTTTGCCGGGCGGGCTGCCTTGACAGGTTGAATCTCAGGCACATTGACCTGAGAAACGACCGGTGGTCGAGCAGGGCTGTCTTCGACAGGTGCAGGGCTGTCAGACCGAACGATCAAAGACCGGCGGAACCAAGAAGGCTTGGACGACAACGTAGGAGAGTCACTTGGGGTAAGGTTGGGAGACTTGAAGCTTCTGTCAGATTGCTTGCGACCCAGGAGTCTGGCCGAAGTCGAAGACTTGGGTCGTACGGGATCGACCGCGTCGGCGAAGTACTCGTGGTTCAATGCTTGAGTGGATGTAGGGCGGTTCTTAGGGTCCCACATGAGACACCAAGTAACGAACTCAGCGAACGCCGCAGGCCACTGTGGGGGTTGAAGAACTGTATCCATCGCGTGAGGTGCCATCTTAGGGAAAGTGAAGCCTAGCTTGTGAGCCAAGCGGGATCCGTCGCGCCATTCACCACCACCAATCTTTGCGCCAGACTTGCTGTACCAGTTTCCAGGGCTGCCCATGATCTCACAGACTCGCCAAACCTGATCCACCTCGTTGCCTCCGGGGAACAGGGGCTTTAATGTAGCGATTTCTACCGCCATAGCTCCCATCGCCCACATATCAACCGGTGCGGAGTATTCTCCGGCGCGTAGAAGCACCTCGGGTGCGCGGTACCATCTCGTTGAGACATAGGTTGTGTACGGTTGCTTGGAGTGGGTTTCACGTGCCAGACCAAAGTCGGCAATCTTGACGGTATAGACAGGAGGAGTAGAGGGAGGAGTGACGAGATTTGAGTAGCGGCTGAAGGTAGAATCGTTGGGAGCGGAGGTGGACACGAGAATGTTCTCGGGCTTGATGTCGCGGTGGAAGAAGTGGTGGGCGTGGATGTGATCCAGGCCAGACAGGATCTGGTAAAGAATGCTCTTGACGTGCTTGCCGTCAAATGCTTTGTGGTCACGGGCCTTCATTAATTGGTAGAGGTTGCCGTCCATGTATTCCATGCAGATGTGAAGCTTGTGGGAGAGGGGGTCGAGGAAGATGTCGAGGGCGGGAACCAGGTGAGGATGAATAGGGAGGGTTCGGAGGAAGATGACCTCTCGTAGGTCCAGGCATGGACCCAGGGAGTCAAATGTCTTCTTCATGGTTTTGATCGCAACCTGTGCCAGGGTTAGTCATCGCGAACCACCTGATCATCATCTCTCCATGGCTAGCATTCCATACCATCGTTCCTCTCCGAGCAATGTGGGCTCCGGCAGTGCGTACACGTGCTACGGCGACGCTACCAAAGCTGCCATCGCCGATCTCCTTGATCACTTCAAAGCGATCCTCTAGAGTGGCCATCGAGGTATGTGACCTCGGTGTCTCATATGTGACAGTCATGGTGTGTCTCTTCAGGTCTGGCCAGCAGATCGGCGAAGAAGGGGTTTTCTATTCTTGTCAGCTGGATATTCAGTCTCTCTCTCTCAGGTCGACTCACAATTATGTAGGGAGAAGAGTGTAGTATATGGATATAGGGAATTAATTGCAGCAAGTGCTCTTATCCGAGATTCAGTGCGAGCCGGAAGATTGAGTTCCCATGGAGGAAAAGTAAGGAGTGACAAGGTAGTTGGAAGAGGGGGAGTGAAGGTGGTCATGTAGTGGGCGATCTGGACAGACCACTTAATGGGCACGAAGCAATAAAAAGAAATCCAGAATAGGAGAAGACCCGTTCTAGGTGGAGGGATCGGAGGACCGAGGGTGAGCCCCTGACGCGCTGACAGCTCGAGCTCCTAGACGGGGCCGTGGAGACGGTAAATTAATCACCTTAGACCGTTGCAGATCAGTCCACCGTGGCAAAGTGGGAAATGATCCAAAAGGCTATATTCCGGTACAATAGATATGTGTAGGATTATCAGATATCCAAGTGAAAAGAGAAAAGAAGAAAGCCTTTTTTGGGGGGAGGGAGAGGGGGGGGAGAAATAATGAGACTATAGAGAAAAAAGAAAGCGGAATACCAGACCATACGATACAGCAACAATACCAAACCCACCTCATCGCATGAAATAGCCACCCAAACCAAGCTAAAACAGGGCCAATACCGGGTTCCTCCCGTGCCAACCAATGGGACCAACTGTATGGAACGGGTACCTTATTCTTTTCTTACCAACTATACACATGTAAACAAACTGATTCAACGATTCCAGCTATTCCTTTCCAAAAGCAATATGAACTATGTGTCTCATATTCTCGATATTGAAGATCCATCACTCTGACTCCGTACACTGGTCATCTGATGCACGGCGCCTAATAATTCGGGGGTTGGGCATACACCTGCAGCCTGTAACCGTTAACCACGCCAGTCCTGTGTTGGCTTTGGGCCGCGTCCTGTAATTTACTGCCTCAAACTATCACGTCAAATCATTTCCGATTCTTTTATATCTATCACCTGAGATCTTTGTACGAGTCACCTCCTGCCCCCCATGTACTGTAGATGTAAATGTATACTGTACACTGCACAGAGGAGAGCAAGGAGAATCTCCTCCCCCCCCCCCCCCCCCCCCCCCCCAGATATCCATGGATGTCATCGTCCCACGTCGGAGCTATCTGGCAATTTACAAGGATCTCGGAGTGTCTGACGCTCTTACGGTTCACTGTTGTGTTGCCACCCTGATTATCCCGACCATCCGAGCTTTCCTGGGGAGCTTTCTGATAGACCAATGTTTGGGTGCAATTAGGTTCGGCTTCGGCCTTAAGAGCTTACATGCTCTGCTGCATATGAGGGGTTCTTTGTGTGGAATACACGGCCTAGAACCCGTATGCAGGTCTCGCATCCTTTGTTCGACTCAAAAGTTCGCCTCGATGGTTGCCGTGGAATCCGCCTTGACATCATGAGAGCTGTACCGCCTCGTCCGGCGGTTCTCCACACAAAGGGACACGTCCCGAGGACACAGACGCGGAAATGAAGAGTCGATCTCCAGGTATTGCATCACCTGCAGGAAGTTCACCTGTCAACCTCGACGAACCCTGGGGCGGCCGTTGGCCCGCAAAGGATCCCAGATGAATCGATGGTTTTACACATCCATTTCTATTCATCTACTCTCAACACCCATCGTTTCAATTCTCGGTAATCACCCCTATCCGATCTCAACCCTCAAATCTGAGAGGGGAAAATCCAATACCAGTGGATCAAAAACAACGACGCGAATATACACACCGCGTCTCAATACGCCCCTCCAAACTCCGTCACTCAAATACAGACCTCATAGTGCGATGGAGTCAACAATGCCATTGGCTGGAGCCCCAGAATAGCCCACTCGCTCCACGGCGATCCATTATTTTACTCCATCGCAACCACTCACAGTCCATGAAATCGCTCACAAACGCCTAGTGGTGCACCGGTCAAGTCGGGGCACCGCGGAATGGTCCACCGTGGACCTCGTCCAGGCCCGTCCCTGCTACCCGCAACCACTGTGCGCTCTCCTGTGACGCCTAGGGGGTGATCGCGCATGTCGCCACTGGAAACTATTTGCTTTCCAGTGTGTCGGGAGGCGCCGTCATGTTCCTTGGGTCTTCGAGAAGGCTGTTCCTGGGTGACCATGGAAACGACAACTTAATTGTAAGCTCAACGGTTCTTTGTCTTAAAGTACCTGTCCTCGAATAGGCATCTTTACGAGCGATGAAGTCAATTCTCAGGGTGGTTTCCGTCAAGTCTTGCCACTCGTTACCCCCTCAACCTGCCTCTTATCAGCCAAGCAGCCTACTGACAAATCCACGTCCGTACAGTCCCTGGAGTCACCGACATGCACTGTCCAAGTCCGGTCCTTACAGCATGCTAATACCTGCACAAAGGAGGTTGATCCCGACCTCCCTAAATCCAAAATCTTAAATTACCCACTCCAAACTACAAGATTGCCCAGGAACACACGGTTAACAGGTAAACCAATGCAAGCTAAAAGCCTTAGCCCAGCCCAAGCGGGCCCACCCCAAACACCGAAAGTCTCCAGCACGCTCCAGACACGACAATTTGAACCCCGAATCCCCGGGCCCCCTATGATCGCTGGAACATACACACAGATCCTGTCAGATCTAAATGGCTGATCGAATCGTGCATTTCCAACTGCCGGTGCTTCCAGTAGAGTATGGTTCCACCATCACTGCAGTAACGCACCAGAAATCAGAAACAAAATAAGAGCCTAACCCCCCTCCCCCTTATACAGCAAAAGCCAAAAAAAGACCGGCGTCTCTGATCTAACTCTCTACAGGATGAGACTTTTGCGTTTCGGGAAGGTGTTCCTTATTCGGCGCTTATTCCATACCTTGACTCCTTCATGGTTAGACTTGACTTTTGGGCCCCCCTTTTTCCTCGTGCCTCTCGGCCCCTACCCCTTCCGCAGTGATGCTATACCTAACTTATACAGTAATATGGATATAACTGCGGATCCCGGATGAAGCACCATCACCCGTCTAGGAAGGCCACCAGAAACTTCCGAGAATTCCAAAACTTCCAATGTTCCAATGTTCCAATGGCTCCCGTGCCGAACCCTGTCCCCGCCAGGCTGACGCCTGATGACGGATTGCGGATTGATGATTACGGAGCCCATATATAATTAGACAATTGGATCATCACGACGCTTTGCGTACGTAGTAAATCAACATTAATGGAGATTATGTAGATTATGATTATGATATATCCATTTGACCCCTCTACCTTCTAGCTCTGGAGGGCATCGCATCCCCTTGGCCCCGGCAGTTCAGGGCATTGTACAGTATAGCCCCTCGCCCCTCGCCCCTTCCCCTTCCCCCTTTCCCCTGTTTGGATATCCGCGTATACATGTACAGTAACGGATGTTGCTCCAGAGCCACCACTCCCTACGTGTGTCATCTCAAACTAGCCCCTCCTTCCCACCCCTCTCCCCCCCTCCCAGCATACTGGGACATAATCTCCGGCCTGTGGTTAAATTTGAAACTATCCCCTGTTCGGGATTGTGCATGTGGCCGGTATATTAGGATTGCCATTAGCGCCGGCTCTGAGCATGCGGTGGGGTGGTGTGCTTCCAAGACATGTAATTTGGTTCTTTGTGGACATTGACTGGTGTATGTGAGTCGGTTGATTGTTTCTATTTGCGGATTGGATAGTGCTTTGTTTATTGCTGCAGCAGGATGGCGTTAGTGCTCGCTTAGGCTGGCTTTGTTTTGCCGAGGCTGGTTTGGTTGTAACGTTATATGGTGTAGTCTCGACTGTTGGGGGTTATTGTTTAATCTCAGGTTGGTTTGGCGTGGCGTTTGGTTTGCCCCTTTTGTGGTTCTGTCTTGGGTGGTGGTGTTTGGGTATCTCGCTGAGGCATTTTTGGTAGGGCAATTTACAGTAGGTAGAGGATTTGCAGGATTCCTTCGAGAATGATCCGTTGGGTGGGTATTGCCCCTTTTGCGAGGCTTGCTTGACAGCTACGGTAGGGGTCTGATCTCAAGCTGGGCTAGTCAAGTCGAAGTTCGGGATTTCAACCGTGTACTGTATTGCTTCGCCCAGGTACTCTTTGGTGGCATTATTGCATTCGAGATTCTTGTTTTGTAGAAACTCATGAACTTGCCTCACAGAATATCGAGTTACAATAGGCCATGGTCTTTTCGTCATCTCAGCTCAATACGATCTACAAGTTTCGTCTACTATTATCAAATCGCAGCCTAATGTACTTGAGCACAATTGAAAACAAGGGGTGAAGAACAGAAGCCCGGTAGGACACGATTGATAAACACATGAAGCGATATAGTCGCTTCGAGGCCTTTGTGTCTGTATTGAATGTCCATTAATCCACCAGTGGCACTCGATGTATAGGCCATGGCCACTGTTATACTGCTCAAATTCGAGCTTCCGGGGCCATACTAACATCGTTTCTTAGAAATATGGGATATCTCATCGATCTCCTATTTCTATCAGAATCCAGTCTGGGGCTAATATGTAAAGCAGTGATGTTTGTCGAATCATCAGATCGTTTCACAATTCATTGACTGCGGCTTCATTCTTTGACTCAATTTGCATGACACTCCCAGGCACTACTCTTTCCTCCTTGAAACAATACCAATGGGAACTGGACTTCCAAACCGACTGGATATCTGTTGAGCCCAAAAGTGAGCATAGATGAATCGTGACGAGGTGATAACTTTGAGTGAACGCAGCGAGCCTACAATATCCTTCAATTCCGCAATGAGCAACGCAAGCCCAGGCAACGCTCCCTGTCTCGCCCAATCAGCCATGGATCAGCCTAAGCCCTCAAACGATTTACTATCTCCTCGATTCCTCACTCGTCGAATGTCTCTTGAAGACTCTGGGAATATCCTCACAGCCACAACGACCGCACGCCGCAACCAATCTTTGGTGCACTACCCTCGGAGCTATGATGGTACAATTCGTCAACTGTAAGTACACTGAATCAAACAGCCTTCAAATACTCATGGGAAACTACTAACAACATATATAGTCTAAGACAGATTCCACTTCCGCAGTCGTAAGTAACTTAGCCCATATCATCCTATGTGTTGCGTCGCTCACAAGTATAGGATCATTTGCTGTGTCTGCCACACCTATCACCCTCGATCCGAATTCTCCCCGACCCAACTCAACAATCTCCGCCAGGCAATTTACGAGAGCAGGGAGAACATATATGACCCCCACCCGGAGATTTTCTCCACTCAACAGATCACCAAGTGCATTGCCTGCTCTCAGAGCCAAGTGGTTGAGAAGAAGTGCGGCCTTTGTGGTCAATTTCGTGGTCTCCGTCAATTCTCGAAGAATCAGCGTTCCCGAGACATTTCTGTATGTTAGATCAAACGCCATTGATCAGCTTGGAGAACTAATGCTTTCTCAATAGTACTGCATGGATTGCATGGAAGAACAGATGTCAACCGATCCTGATGCTGAGAATGCTCGTATGCAGAGCTTGGGAGAACGGACTTCCGCGTCTGACTCGGACATTGGTCTGGGTGCCTTCACATTGGTGGGCGGCCGGTCCTACATGGACTGACAATGTCAGCATATGGATCACTGACACGAACGCTTTTCCTCTAGATTGACTTGAGCGATGTCAACACTGGACACGAGAATCCTTGCCAAGCACATGGTGACCCTGTTTCTAGTGGCATTTACAGGGATTGTCTCGCTAGTGTGCCCGCTATGCCTACTATGCACCGGCAGTTGAGTCCAGTTCCCGTGGGTTCTAGGTATCCCGTATTGATGTAAAAGTTTGCTGACACACATTCACAGCCAGCTCTTCCCAGCCCGCTGCCTCTTCTTGCACTTCAGAAAGCTCCTTCTCCTCTCCCTCGTCGCTGTCTTGATGGGGATGATGGACAATTCCTGTGAGTGGCTACCGGCCTGGTGCGATAACTTGGCTATTCGACCTGAGATTTTCATGCCTTTCCCTTTAACATTCGGTACTTTTTCAAATTCTCAAACAAGATGGAATTCCATGTAACAATCCATTTCATACAAAGAGCATAAATTACAGCGAACCATGGTTGAGAGATGGGGGATGACATCGGTTCCCCACAGTCAACAAACACTCTATAAATATCCCCTGTGATTCAGGCAAATCCCCGAGTCGTTAAGTATGGTTAGTAACTGATTTCACACTCTTGTTTATGTCGGGATTTGAGAATATATATACTGTATACTGTAATTCATTCCTTCGGTCTGCTGATCGCAGTCTGAACCCATCGGATCCCAGCCGACAGCTGGCAATGACATACCTGGATAGCAGAAAACAGTGCTCTTTCGCCCTATGATAGGCGCAACGGAATCGTAATTAATGCAGATAGCGCATGGAAGGTGCATGGTGAATTGCCGATCATGACGCTCCGCTGCAGCTAGTAATATGACATTGAAGAATTGTGGCACTCTAATATATTAAAGAACGACACCATACATAGTGTGACGTCTGAAGCACTTGGGAAGGCTGCGATCGCCACAACGTTTCACTCGCCCCCCACCAGCCTTAGGCCCCTCAATTTACCCAACTTTTCTCCCTGGAATTTTCACCTGATTAGTTATTCTTGTTTCCTGCGCATTCAAATCTGCATAAGCCCAGAGAGAGCTGACATTTCCAACCCCCATGGCCTACGATGGGTACTACTCCAACCCCTACCAACCGGGCCCCATAAACCCTCCCATCGACGGGTACTCGACTGCTCCTCCATATCCAACCCAATACGACGATCGTGCCAATATGCCACAGCCACAGATGCCGATCGGCTCTTCAGCTCCAAACCCGGAGTCCTACTCTGAGCCTCGATACCCCCAGAATCAGAACCAAGATCACAACCCAGGCGCCATCAACGACGCCGTGAACTCCGCCGTCCACAACAGCGGCTCGACGGGCTATCTCTCGCCAGAGGTGCTGTCCCAGATAACAGCAACAGTCATCCAGCAGCTCAAATCAACCGGTCTGGACAATCTCCCAGGATCGCCATCAGCTCCCGGTCCATCGGCACCCCGCTCGCAATCACAGCAGCCAACCTGGCAAGCAGACCCATCCACGCGCCCGCATGCTGAGTCTCCTCCTGCCATGGCTGCACGCAGCAACTCTATCCCACCCTCTGTGCCTATCTCGGGTGGCAACACAGAGCCTTTCAAGCCCTACGTTGAGCCCTACGTGGAACCATATGTTGAGCCCGAGTACGGTGATACGCGCCCCAGTCCGAGACCAACCCCCGACCCGGTTTCTGAACGGCGGGGTTCTGTGTCGAGCCAAGGAAGTGTGCGCAGTCATCACCGGGAGGCCAGGCCGAAGCCCCCAGAACGCGATGCTACTGTCATGGAGATGACGACTCTCGAGCGGATTTGGGGTAAGCTGTTTGAGGATGGGAAGCCTACGAAGAGGCTTGGCTTGTTTTTGCGTGGTATTGCGCTTCACTTGGTATGTGCTTTTGATGCCGTTTTAGTTTCGCTCTTTCCTTGTGTTCTGGCATAAGTGCTGACTCGGGCAGATTGAGGATTATCCTCCTGGAAACACTATCGTCATTGTTCCCCACAAGCTGCAGAAATTCTACAAGGACACTCACGTTCCTTCGGATTCCTACCCATGGCATGGTAAGTATTCGATGCATTCTTCTGGTATTTCGATATTAATATCCTACAGACATATTTGATGATCGCACGTCGTCTATCTCACGTCTATTTCGCGATGTCGAGGCCGAACATCATCTTGTACAAGACAAGCTTGGAGAGCGCCCAGACATTCCAGGCCTGACACCAAAAGGGTTTGAGCGATGGGCTACTCTCATGATCCTCGCCAATCCCGAGCGGGAATACGAGCGACTCCAAACAGCAGTCCTGAATATGCCAATCAGCAATCCCGACGACAAAAAAGAGCGTTTCCCCAAAGAGATCCCGCGCCGCCTCTTCCCAGACATCGGTGATCTCAAGATCCGAGAAGAGATCGAAGACCAAATTATGAAGCAATGCGGTGTCGACCTCCCCCGAATCACCGATGAGGAACGCGACGAAGCCACCCGCTCCAGAAGATCCCCCGTTTCAGCCACCTCTTCCACAGAGCGAACGCACTCATATGAAAGAGGCCGGCCCCCACCAGCAAAAGCATCCCCGCCCACAGCAAAACCAAGAGTAAGAACGGCCTCCACCTCGCCAGTCCTAATATCCGACGAGGACGAAACAATCCCCTCCGCCCCGATCGAGCGCGAGCGCAAGCCCTACAGAGCAACTCCAGGCGGCGGCAAAGTCTACCAAGGACCAGGCTCCAGTACAGGCTCCGGCGCCCAAACCCCCAGCCACAACCCCAGCGGCTCCTTCTCGACGCCCAGACAATCAGAAACGAACATCAAGCCCCACCAACCACCACCAAGCAGAATGTCAATGCCAGACGCCTACGACCGAGACTCACTCTACGCCCGCACAGGCACAGGCACAGGATCAGGACCAGGAGGCTCAAGCACCACGCCCGGTCGCCGTTTCTCTCGCGGCTCGCGCAGTTCATCGCGAAGCGTGAACCATCGCTCTAGCGACTACAGACACTCGGAAAGTGACCTGCTAGGCCGGGACCGTGAGCGCGAGCATCTGCCACGGTACGCGGGTATTTCCGCGCAGGATTTGCAGTACATGGAATCTCCCACTCCTGCTTCGCCGGAGGTCGATGAGCCAAGACGGTTCCACCACCATCGTGGAAGTAGTGCTCGTCCTGATGATGATTATTATCGTGGTATGCTTGGTGGACAGGGCGGGGGGCCTGTTCATTCCCATACTCATGGGCATGGTTATGATAAGTACTATCGGTGAGGGCGGTAGTCAGGGTCATTGATCTTGATTTTGATTTGGATCTTGATACTTGGTATTGTTGTCGACACGGACATGGATCTGGATATCTATGTTTTTCTCTTGGGTTTACGTTTTTGGGTTTCAAGCTCGTTTCCGGGCTCTTTGCTGTTTGTCTTTTTTTACACTCCAGTTTGGCGTTTCGGGGCAACAAAGATACCTCTTCTTTTTGGGGACTTGTTATTTGTGCATGACTGACGATCTAATGTCGAGCATTGATACCTATCTATCTTGGATATATTCTATTGAAAGTTATCGCTTTAGGAATTGCATACATTCATTCATTCCTAGGCCTTTTATATTTCAACATATTCCTTGATATAATTTGTTATTCGCATCCAATGAAAAAGTAAACTTATTTATCACAGCCTATATCCAGCCCAGTCTAAGTCAAGATATAGCATCACAATCCAGTTATACACAACCGTAACCCGAAGTGTCAATTCAATCACTCAAGATCACACCCATTCCCCTCCCACCCAAACCTCCTCATAACCCTAACCCCATCCTCGCGACAGAAAACCCCTTCTTTCTCCCTCTCCTTTTCTTCGCGCTCATACCTCTTCGCAATAATCAGAGCATCCCTCTCTTCCCTCTCCCTCCGCTTAACGCCACGCCTCTCAACCCTCCTCCGCTCCTCCAAGGCCCGCACATCCCCCTTCTCAGCATCAACTCTACACTTTTCAATCTCGTCATCTGACAAAACCCACGGCACGGACAGAACCTCAATCAAAAACCGAAGACGCTGGTCTAGAAATCCCATCTCCGAGTTCGTATCTGGCACCGGCATGAATCGTTCGAGGTTTATTTGCATTCTTTGCCGGAACATAGACAGGGTTCCTTTTATTCGGATGATTGTGCCTGGCTGGAGGGGGGTTATGTCGATTGATTCTTTGTCTGTTGCTGTTAAGTGGGTTTGTTGGGGGTTCGGGTTCGTATTTAGGTGTGTTTTGGATGTTAGGGAGAACTGGGACCAGGGGGTTGTTGGGTCTGGGTCTGATTGGTCTTCTGTAGGTTCGTTGGTGCTGGCGCTGGTTGATGAGTTGCTGGTTGGGGGTTGCTGGGGTTGGGGTTGTTGGAGGACTATTATATCGATTGTGGCACCGCTGCTGTCGTCCAGCGTTAGGATTGTTCGGCGGGTTATTTCTGTTCGCGCTACTATCAGGCCTACTAGGCTGACAAAGCGGATTGGGTGGTTGTTGTAGAAGAAGGTGTCCTGGCCTGGTTGGTTGTTAGCATGGGTTCTTTGTTTTGTTTGTGATGGTTGTATAGTTCTGGGGAATTTGTGGTCGAGTATAGGAGTGTATCGCAAAAGGGAAATCCCATGAGCATGAAATGGTAGAACCGAAGGAGCTCCAATATATAGTAAGAGGGGGATGAATAACACAAGGTGAGCGCGAAGATATCGTTTAGTCTTGCTATCGTCTCATACAGAGCGTTTGGGTCTCAGCACTACCGCAAATGGAATATGCACAAGAACACTAGGCATGTCGATCCTCAGGGGACAAAGAAATGACCAGGATTTAAAAAAAGAAGGCTAAAATAACCTACCAACAAACTGTTTTGCTCTTCGGAGATGGTGAACATCTGCGGCACTCATCTTCACCCAGGTAAAGTGTGTTGGTGACGCCTTGAAGCAGAACGCGGGGTAGAAGGTGAGGTCCACATTGGTGCCTGTCGCCATTGGGTCATCTTTGTCTTTGGTATATTGTCCTTGAGGTGTAGACTTTGGATATTGAACAGTTGCTGCCCGTGGATGAAGTTGGCCTGGAATTGAATGTTGGACATGGTCACGTGTCGGTGTATCAAGTCGCGCGGCACACGTGTTGAGTGAATCTCATATGTTTTCTATGACATGGTTCTATATTGAATTAGTTATGTCTACACCCAGCCACCTAAAAGCGACTTCTATTGTTTGATCTCATGCTTGACTCAGGTCCTTCTCGAGCACCAGAGAGCAACACCAGCAAAAATAGTTAGCACTTTGTTCCTAAACCATGGCCGAGACCGAGAGCCTATCATGCAGATACTTTTGGATCCCCTTTATTAATACAGAGAAATCTCACCCTCCATCATTCTCTTCTTCGGGTTCCGTGGAGCCTCCTCTTGCCTCCTCCTCTCCTCAGGACTAATATCATCAATGTTAGTCCCCTTCTCCCCAAGAGCAATGCGGACCTCCTCCTCTCCATTCTCATGGCCAGCAAAAGCAACAGACAGAATATCCCGCTCCAACCCAGAAACATGCTCCCACTCAATTCCCGCCTCAGTCAACATCCTACAACCCTCAGACTCCCCCACAAAAGTCTCCGGCTCCTTGACTCCAAAATAAACCTTATGAATACCCGCCTTACCTCCTTCCGTCGTCCGCGCAATGCGCTGTGCGCACGGCGCATTCCCAGATAGCCGTTTCCCGCACGGCTCCATCGTGACGTACATAATGAGCTTGCGGCCCGTCTCAACGGGGAGAACTGTGCTGACTAGGTCGTCTGGCACGTTGTGGACGGCGGCGTAGTTGGAGAAACAGCATTGCTCGGCGTGGGTGTTGCCTGCTAGTTCCATTGTGTAGCCTGTTGAGAGGATGCGATCATCGGCGAAGGTTGGATCGTTATCTTTGCGGGAGAGGAGGAGGGCCCCGACTCGGAAGTTTGTCGGGCGAGGTGGTGATTGCTCAGCTAGGGAGAGACATTTCTTCATGAAGGGTATGTGAGGGGAGGTGGTTGTCGTCATAGTGGGTGGTCGATTGGTGGGTTATGGATTGTGTTGTAATCTTGGTGAGGGATGGGTAAGTTCGGTTGATATCTGGTTTGGTGTAGCTGTAAAATGATCCAAGACTGTGTATTTGGAAAGTCGAGAGAAAGTAGCGGCGTTAATGAGCTTCGAATGTTCGAAGGTGGGCTGGATGTGAAGTCGGGAATCTGTGGCAAAATGACGAAATGGCCCGTCGCGTCAAAGCGCGTCAGTTTGGAAGGCTACCAGGCCACTACACTATTTAAATTCTATGGGGCAGAGTCTCGACCAGTTTACCTGTGTTTACGCAACCTACTCTCACTCACTCTTCCAAAAAAAAAGCTCAAAGCCAGCTGCTGCGTACCATATAATCTCGCAATGGCGAAAGGCGCGAAACCAGAGCAAAATCATGCCTCAGACGAGGAAATGCCCTCCGTCGAGGAGAACCTCTACAAGATTCTCGGTGTAGAATCAGAAGCAACCCCAGAAGGGATTAAGAGCGCATACAAGAAGAGTGCATTGAAGAACCACCCCGGTAAGCAATTAAGCCGAACACACCCAGAAGTGGTACTGACTCCCTCCTTCCTAGACAAGGTCAGCGAAGAAGCGCGCGAAGAAGCCAACGCAAATTTCCAGCGTATCGCACTGGCATACGGTGTTCTTTCCGATCCACGTCGACGAAACATATACGACCGCACGGGCAGCACAGACGAAGCCTTCGGCGAAGATGGCGACTTCAACTGGATGGACTTCTACCGCGAGCAGCTATCGGCTATGCTTGACAAACGTGCGATCTCGGACTTTCAAAAGAAATACCAAAACTCGGACGAGGAAAAGAAGGATCTGCTTACTGCGTATGCCACGCACGAGGGAGATATGGATGCGATCTACGAGACGGTCATGCTGTCCAATGTTCTTGACGATGACGAGCGGTTCCGTGCCATCATAAACCAGGCTATTGCGGATGAGGAAGTGGAAGACTTTGAGACCTATTCGCATGAGCCTGAGGCGAAAAAGAAGCTGCGGGTAAAGAAGGCTCAGAAGGAGGCCAAGGAGGCGGAGAAGTTGGCGAAGAAGATTGAGAATAAGAAGAAGGACGCGGCAAAGGGGGCTAAGAGCTCTGGGGGTAGTCTGGATGATCTTCAAGCTTTGATTACCAAACGTCAGCAGGATCGTGGTGCTGGGTTTTTGGCTCGTCTGGAGGATAAGTATGCGCAACCTAATGGGAAGAAACGTGGTATTGAGGATGAGCCTTCAGAGGAAGCCTTTGCTGCTGTTGGTGCCCGGAAACAATCCAAGGAGGGGCAAAGCCCAAGTCGAAGAGGTCCAAGGCTTGAACTGGTCTTGCTTTTTTATTGTTCTGCATCATGTCTCGGCGTTGATCTTTGTTAGGGAGGTTATTGCATCTGGTATACCTAGTTTGAATGTTTCGGTTCCTTTTTCACTGTATCACTACTTCCACCACTTGCTCTAGTGACTGGAGGTATCAAAGTTCAGATGCGTAAAGCGCCGTAACCGCTTAGATGTATGTGTCTACGATTTGTGATATCCATGCAGCCACACCTGGTGGCTGCAGCAGGAAGCCTCACCTTGGGCGCCTTCTTCCTGAAGTCTGATCTTTGTTCTCCCCGCAATCCCTTGCATTCTTTCTTTGACCTTGAATTCGGTAAGATGTTCGAGCAGAAGCTGTTTGTTTGATTGGGCTATACTGTCGGCGACCGAGCTTCATTCTGATCCAGTGAGCTTCCTAGACCCATTTTTGAGGTCTTATTCCGTTTTCTTGTAAGCTTCTAGCTGATCAGATGCAGATAAACCCTCGCCACTCCAGCGAAATCGGCATAACAGGACGATCTGCTCCACATTCTTCAGTGCTTGGCGTAGTTGGAGCGATGAGTTCCCCACCGGAGGCGGTTCCGCTGTCGTACCACACAACTTCCCCCATATCCAACACGGAGAAGAGCTTAGGCCAAACCATATCAACAACCGTGATCGAGGAGAAATCAACGGGTCTAAACCGTGCCTTGCAAAGCCTGCTGATTGCCCCGCCAAAGAAGAGTGCGGGGACTTGTTCGCCTAGAGCTCGCGCAACCCGCAGCCCAGTCGAGCCACTCGTCTCATCGCCTTTGCGTATCAGCTATTCAGACATGGCATCTGCTCCGAGTTCACCGGAGAGGACTAGGACCGAAGCCCTTCCTTGGGAATCATCCGATCATGCCGTTGAGACTGGTCGACCGTCGAGCCGTCTTGGCACCGATGATGATGCAAAGTCCGAGGTTTCCGCCTCTCCATCCGAGCCGTTACATTCCAAAAAGCGTTTTCTGCAAGCCCGGGACAAGTCTCAAAATCGGAAGAGCATGGCAGCTATGATGTCAGGATTAGAATCACGACTCTTTCCGAGGAGCTTTTCTCGCGGGAGAGACTCTTCGCGAAGTTCCCTCCAGCGTGGCTCATCCCTTGACTCTAGATCTTCTACTTCGCTGGAGAGGGGCCGCCCTAGCTCATCTGGAAGCCATTCTCTCCATGTGGAAACAGTACAGCCTGCCCCTAACAACACTGGCAAGGGAAGAACTGTCAATATTCATGATCATTTGAATAAATCAGATGAAGCATTGCCCAATTCTCATGGGACTCTTCCTGATTATGTGAAACCAGCAGCAGTGGAAGAAAACGGGGAACGACTGGCCAAAGATGTGTTTGACCGTGACAAGAATATCATTGAAAGCAGTGAAAGCGAGGACACTTCAAGTGACGATGACAGCACAACCGAGGTCACACGGGGTCGCAAAAAGAGGGCTGATATCACATCTATCACACCCAGTGACTTTGAAACACCGCAGAATCATAAGCCTAAGCCGACAGAGCGTATGTTGCTAATTCAACCACCCTTGCATTAATCAACCTGGGGCACAATTGACTAACACCATATCTAGAAAAATCAGCGGATAATACAACAGGGTCCCTAGAGAAGAAACCTCGGAAATCGGCTTTGAAAGCCGTTGTGCATCCACAGACAAGCTTCGATATTCCGACCCCTCGTATCCAATCAGTGGCTGGTACCCCTTACGGATCAGATGATGAAGCGGAAATTGGCGATATCCATCGTGCCCAGAAGCTCAGCATTTCCATGTCCGCTATTGATAATGGCGTGCACAACCGATCTATCCGAACCATTGTTCGCGGGAACTTTTCAGGCTTGTCAGATACCGGCGATTGGGGCCGTCGCCGTCGGCGGAAATATCTGGTCGCCACCGACCTAAGTGAAGAGTCAGTATATGCCCTCGAGTGGACCATCGGCACAGTTCTTCGAGATGGGGACACCATATTTGCCATTTACGTCATGCACGAAGACTCAACCAGCACCTCTGCGGTGCAGGTCGGTGAGGGTGCCACAGTGATGAAAGACGCAACAGCGGTCGTGGGCACGCAGACAAAGGAAGCCCAAAGTTCTGGCCATGGATCCCGAACCATTCTGGGTCGACTTGGCCCTGGAACTGCCAGCAAGACACATTCGGCTGATTCCCGGGCCTCATCAATGGCTGAGGCAGAACGGGTGAGGGCTGTTGAGACTGTTTCTCAGACTTGTGTAAAGTTGCTGCGGAAAACGGTACTACAAGTTCGCATTGCAGTCGAGGTTATTCACTGCAAGAACCCGAAATCCATGATTACTGAAGCTATTGATGAGCTTGAACCGACCCTTGCTATTGTGGGTGCACGAGGTCAAAGTGCTCTCAAAGGGTAAGTCTATTGTTTCAATCGTGTCACTTGTAGGTAAAAACTAACATCATCATAGTGTGCTTCTTGGCTCGTTCTCCAACTACCTACTTTCCAATTCTTCAGTGCCGGTCATGGTCGCTCGTCGAAAACTAAAGAGGCACTCTTTCAAGGGCAAACTCAGTAGCGCAAACGTGCGCCTCTCTAATAATTTGATTACCCCGAAGAGTCTCTCCCAGGCCAAAGTGGACTAATTGGTCATGAGCCCTCTATTTTCTTCGGTATTACTCTTGCTTGCATTTTCATGGATTATTATGAGACTACTGGCATATGACCTAGTGGTTCGAATGGGACACCAGACCTGGAATTTTTGCCTTCTTGCTGTTAACATGTATGGATATACCCCGTTGTCATCGACTCCCGATCTCTCGTTGCTATTTTACTCTGTCGTACCGACTATTATGCATAGAAAAGTTTAGCCCACTGAATATTTTGTCCTCGTAGTTTCCACTTTCTTAACCACCGTAAATATTTTCTCTCTACAAACGAGTAAATCCCCAATATCTGAACAAGTTGAGGATGTACGCGGAAATGCCAAGAAAACCGACGCAATCCAAACTCACGACCCACCTCACCGCCCAAGCTCCCCGTCCCGTCGAGACAGCTGGAACCCCCGTCCCACCTCTAACATCCCCATACTACCCTTTATCTGTTCATTATGGCCGACATGGATGACCCCCGGATGAGCTCTATCAAGCCCCGGATCCGCTACAACACCATCGGGGGAATCAATGGACCTCTGGTCGTCTTGGACAATGTGAGACCGTTCGACTGTCAACCAGGAACAACTTGCTAATGAAACGTTGCGAATAGGTCAAATTCCCCCGCTACAACGAGATTGTCAGCCTGAGATTAGCTGATGGCACTGAAAGATCCGGCCAGGTGCTGGAAGCCAGAGGTTGGTCGCCCACTTTCTGCCGTTGACATACTGCCAGACGCTGACTGTTATCTACTCGAACAGGAAACCGAGCAGTCGTTCAGGTACAGACGAGATCGCCATTCATCGCCCCTTATGCGCAAGGCATTAACGCAGACTAGGTTTTCGAAGGCACTTCCGGTATCGATGTGAAGAAGACCACGGTCGAATTCAGCGGCCACAGCTTGAAGCTCGGTGTGTCCGAGGACATGCTGGGCCGAGTCTTCGACGGTTCGGGACGTGCTATTGATAAGGGTCCTAAGGTCATGGCGGAGGACTACCTGGACATTAACGGCCAGCCTATCAACCCTTACTCACGAGTATGTGTATCGCCAATATGAGTAGGAGCTTTGCTAACGATATCGCAAGGTGTACCCCGAGGAAATCATTTCCACCGGTATCTCCGCTATCGACACTATGAACTCTATTGCCCGTGGACAGAAGATTCCTATCTTCTCTGCTGCCGGTCTGCCCCATGTATGTGGACACTGACCTCGCTGCCACTTAAGTGACATGTTGCTAACACAGACGCAGTCGGAAATTGCTGCCCAGATTGCCCGACAGGCCAGTCTAGCAAAGCCTAGCAAGGGTATCCACGACGACCACGAGGAGAACTTCTCTATCGTCTTCGCCGCCATGGGTGTCAACATGGAAACTGCCCGTTTCTTCACTCGTGATTTCGAGGAGAACGGTAGTATGGAGCGTGTCACCTTGTTCCTTAACTTGGCCAACGACCCTACTATTGAACGTATTATTACTCCTCGTCTCGCCCTGACCACTGCCGAATACTACGCCTACCAGCTCGAGAAGCACTGTCTGGTTATCATGACCGACATGTCCGCCTACTGTGACGCTCTTCGTGAGGTTTCCGCCGCCAGAGAAGAAGTCCCCGGTCGTCGCGGTTACCCCGGTTACATGTACACTGATTTGGCCACCCTCTACGAGCGTGCTGGACGTGTCGAGGGCCGCAACGGTTCCATCACCCAGATCCCTATTCTGACCATGCCTAACGACGATATCACTCACCCCATCCCCGATTTGACCGGATACATTACCGAGGGCCAGATCTTCATCGACCGTCAGCTCGACAACCGCGGTATCTACCCACCAATCAACGTCCTGCCATCGCTCTCCCGTCTGATGAAGTCCGCCATCGGCGAGGGCCGCACCCGCAAGGATCACGGCGATGTCTCCAACCAGCTGTACGCCAAGTACGCCATCGGTCGTGACGCCGCCGCCATGAAAGCCGTCGTCGGAGAGGAAGCCCTTTCCTCGGAGGACAAGCTCTCTCTCGAGTTCCTGGAGAAGTTCGAACGCACCTTCATCAGCCAGTCCGCGTACGAGTCTCGCACAATCCAAGAATCTCTCGACATCGCCTGGAACCTCCTCCGCATCTACCCCAAGGAGCTGCTCAACCGTGTTCCCAAGCGTGTCCTGGATGAGTTCTACGCTCGCCAAGGCCGCAAGATTCCTAACCGGGATACACGCGATAACTCAGACGAGAACCTTCTCGACGCATGATGTGTCTGCCAGCGTAAGTGTTTCTGTCTCTTGTTGGAAGGGTCGAGGATGAAATGAAGAGAAAGCGTGTTTGGCGGGGCTGTGTGTGTACCGATTGTCCTTGTCAATTGCATATACTCCTTTCTTGTTCCTGTTTCTGTTCTGTTGCGGCTTTGTCGTTTGCTCTGCGGTCATACTCTTTGATTTATGTCTTCTCCCTCTCTCTTTCTCTCGTAAAGCATGATACAATATTGAAATCGAATTATAAGGCCTGCGTTTTTGTCAAATAGATTGATTGCGCTAAAATACATTGATATAAGATGTAGTATTGTGAACTTCTTGTTGTAGATGTAAGCTTTGCAGTGAGAGACCGGATCATCGATCTATTGCCGAATATTATGGAAAGCTTCGTTTCAACGTGATACGTGGGACCTAATCAGATCTACAATGCTACATGCTACCAGAATAACATGACTTCTAAAGAGGGGTATCAATTCCTTTTTTGTATGTATGATTGAAGTGTACGAGAATAACCCCAAGTGTCCGAGTAAAAAACTGCAGGAACTCAAAAAAGGAATGCAGGAAAGAAAAGACTGCAAGCCGAAAGAAAACGCTTTTTACAAAGTCCGTATTGTATGTGCCCTAGACAAAGGCAAATCAAGTAATGCGATTCGACCAGAAAGAGAAAATGCGAAGAAACGTCTAGCCATGAATGAAAGGCTTAGAAGCGCAGATCCCAGCCGATCTTAGGACCCAGGCGGGGAAGCTCGTCGGCGACCTGCTGGACATCCTTGTCACCACGTCCACTAAGGTTAAGGACGATATCATGGCCCTTGCCCATGGTCTTGGCCAATTGCATGACACCCCAAACGGCGTGGGATGACTCAAGAGCAGGGATAATACCCTCGTGCTGAGAAAGAGCGCGGAAGCCCTCGAGAGCCTGGCTGTCGTCGGCCGTAATGAAGGTAGCACGGTCGGAGTCCTTCCAGTTGGACAACTCGGGGCCAACACCGGGGTAATCAAGACCAGCAGAGATGGAGTGAGTCTCGGCAATTTGACCGTGCTCATTCTGGAGAACGTAGGTACGAACACCGTGCAGAACACCGTGAGAGCCACCGGAAAGGGTGGCGGAGTGACGTCCAGTGTCAACACCATCACCAGCAGCCTCGACACCAACCAACTTGACGCTAGGGTCGTTCTGGAAGGGGTAGAACATTCCAACTGCGTTGGAACCGCCACCAACACAGGCAACAACGGCGTCGGGAAGCTTACCAAGCTCAGCCTTCATCTGCTCCTTGGTCTCGTTTCCGATAACGGACTGGAAGGTACGGACGATGGTAGGGAAGGGGTGAGGACCGATAGCAGAACCGATGATGTAGTGAGTGGTATCGAGCTCGACAACCCAAGCGCGGAGAGCCTCGTTGACAGCATCACGCAGAGTGCGGCTACCAGCCTCGACAGCGACAACGGAAGCACCGAGGAGCTTCATGCGGAAAACGTTGAGGGCCTGGCGACGCACATCCTCGGCACCCATGAAGACGGTACACGGCATACCGAATTTGGCGCAGACAGTAGCGGTGGCGACACCGTGCTGACCAGCACCAGTCTCGGCAATGATGCGGGTCTTACCAAGGCGACGAGCGATCAGAATCTGGCCAAGTGCGTTGTTAATCTTGTGACTACCAGTGTGGTTGAGATCCTCGCGCTTCAACCAGATGTTTGCACCACCGACGTGATCAGTCAGACGCTGAGCAACGTGGAGGCTGCTAGGGCGACCCATGTAGGGGTAGTATGAGCGGAACTCCTCCCAGAACTTGGGGTCATTGTTGGCAGTGTCAAATCCACGCTCGAGCTCGGCCAAGCAGTCCATCAAGGACTCAGGGACATACTGTCCACCAAATTCACCAAATCGAGAAGGCTGGGCGGAAGTGTCGTTGGTCACATTGAGAGCCTCGAGCTGGTCAGCGAGACCAGGTCCGGAAGGAGTGTCAGCGTCGCGGATAACCTTGGTGGGCTGGGCCACCGCGGAGGGCTGGGCCTTTTCGATAGCCTCGATGATGTTAACCTCGCGGGTGATGGCACCCTGAGCATCACGCTCAAGCTTGCGCCCAGTGACACTGGAGAGGTACTCCTCAGCAGCCTTGGCGGCCTGACCAGCAGGAGCCTTGCCAACAACGGTAATAAGTTGACTTCCAATGACAACACCCTCGGCCTCGTTTTGGAGGGACAAGAAGTGCTCACGGGTGCTGACACCGAATCCCAATGCAGCGGGAACGTTACCTGAGTACTCGTGGACACGGCCCAGAAGTTCAGGGATGTTGGCACTCAGTGAGCCAGTAGCACCGGTGACACCCATGCGGGAAACGACGTAGATGAAGGAGTCGGCAATCTTGCAAAGCAAACGCATGCGGGAGTCGGAGGTGGCAGGGGCAATCAGTGGGACGTAAGATAGACTAGTATAGAATTAGCTTCCTGTAATGGAAAATATACGATAGAACATCCACACTTACCCAGCGCTTGCGCAAAGGTCACGGAAGCGAACAGCCTCCTCTGGGGGCAGGTCGACCATGATGAAACCATTGACACCAGCTTCCTTGCAGTCCTTGAGCATGCGCTCCTCTCCGTACCGCATGACAGGGTTGTAGTAACCCATCAGAAGGAGGGGGGTCTTCAAGCCTCGGCTGCGAGCAGTGCGCACAAACTCAAGGACTGTAGTGAGAGTGACACCATTCTCAAGGGCCTTGGTGTTAGCGGTCTGGATGGTGGGACCATCAGCAATGGGGTCTGTGAAGGGAATTCCGAGCTCAATGATATCTATGTCAGTCCCGTTAGTAAATTGTCTCGGCGCCACCGGGATCGGAGAACAGTACCAGCACCGCCGTTCTCCATTCCGAGCATGGTATCAACGGCCTCATTGACTGTGGGGTATCCAGCAGTGATGTAAGCGACAAGGGCAGCACGCTTCTGCTCCTTGCACTTGGCAAAGGTCGCCTTGATGGCGTCCATGGCGAAGTAGTGCGAAGAATGTGGGGATTAAAGAAAGAGATGAAACGGATAGGGAGGGCCAGGTGTGGCTATCGGTCCCTTGGATGTAGTGTAGTTGGTGAGTATGGTATGTGAAAGATGGTTTGAGAGCAATTGACAGATTCAACTAACTTGAAGCTAAGAGTCACTCTATGAGATGAGTCAAAAGGCCATTGCCAATTTCAAGCCGGTGCCCCTCTGTCACGTGTAGATAAGATAATGAGTCAGTGCTGAGTAACCTTGGGATCTGCCCACCTTCGACGATGTCACGTGCTGCATCTATAGTTCTGACAAAACTAGTTATTGACTTACCTAAATAATGGTAATGAAGCCCTTGAGAATACCCTTAGAGCAGAATTAATATAGATTAGATCTTGATTTTGCTCAAGCGAATCAATTACTTTCGGAAAGTGCGGTAACTCCCTGAGACATTCGTTATATATAATTTTATTTGTCCAACCATCTGCATCAGACTGACTACTTCTGGCTAGCAGAACTTGAACATGATTCTGACATGAAATTGCTGGTTGCATTGAATTGCTAGATACCTATGCCATTCAAAAGGCAAAAGGGCTCTGTTACTTCTCATTCATATCTTGGATATGTCTAATTTCACCAAGGCTTTGCCCTGCTTCCAGCGCCGTAAATGCCTTAGAATGACATAGCTTGCAGGGTTGCGAAATCAATCACCTTTCATCAAACATTTTCTCCAAACGACAGAAGCAATCAACATCAGAATTTGCTTGATAATCTCGGACGTTCGGCCAACACGTCAGTCAGCCTCGGTTATCGATAAAGAAGAATCCCCGCACGCCCCAACCCAACCTCTACTTTAACAAACTTGTAGAACAGAGCCAAACCATCTTGAAGACACAAAATCAAAATGTCCAAAGCAATCTACATCTCCCCAATTGATGGCAAGCCCGGCAAGCCAGGCCAAGTCTACTACCCACTCTCATTGCGGACCGTGCCCAAGCCATCGCCGCAAGGGGGGTGAATTGTTAGTCAAATTGACCGCCGCGTCACTAAACCACCGCGACCTCTTTCTCCGCCAACATCTGTACCCGGGCGTAACCTTTGACGTGCCCTTGCTCGCCGACGGAGTGGGAGTCGTTGTCGGCGCCGGACCAGACGTCCCGAGCCCAGAGGAATGGCAGGGCAAGCGGGTCATTCTCAACCCTGGTGTTGGGTGGAAAGATTCGCCTGATGGGCCCGAGGACGCGACCGGGTACCGTATCATGGGCGGTACGAAGGTTTATGATAAAGGTACCTTGCAGGAATATCTTGCTATTGATTATTCAGAACTCGAGGAGGCGCCGGCTCATCTCTCTGATGCTGAGGCTGCTGCGTTGCCTTTGACTGGGTTGACTGGGTGGAGGGCTTTAATTACCAAGGCTGGAGAAAGGAACTCTGGTGCAGGAGCTGCTGTTCTGATCACTGGGATTGGTGGCGGTGTTGCGTTGATGGCGCTTCGGTTTGCGGTTGCGAGGGGGGCTCATGTCTTTGTGACGAGCTCGAGTCAGGAGAAAATTCAGAAGGCGGTTGAACTGGGTGCGACCGGTGGTGTAAGCTATAAGGAGGAAGGTTGGGAGAAGAAGCTGCTCGGTATGCTTCCCGCCGGAAAGAAAAACTTCGACGCGATCATCGATGGTGCTGGTGGTGATTCGGTTGAAAAATCTGTCAAGTTGCTCAAGGTGAGTAGCACGATCAGATGTCATCACTGTTCCCACGGGATTAATACTGACAATTGCAGGCTGGTGGTGTCCTTTCGATCTACGGAATGACCGTTTCTCCCAAGATGCCATTCACAATGAGTGCTGTGCTCAAGAACATCGACGTCCGTGGTTCCACGATGGGCTCTCGCAAGGAGTTCAAGGACATGATTGAGTTTGTTAATGCTAAGAAGATCCGTCCCGTGGTGTCTCGGGTGCTGCAAACAGACTTGGAAGACTTATCTGCCATCGATGGACTATTTGAAGACATGAAGCAAGGCACACAGTTTGGTAAATTGGTGATTGACTTTAGCAAGTCTACTGGCAGCAAGCTTTGATAACAATGTCCTCTGATGAGTGCTTGCTTCAGGGTTGTTTATACACATGGAATGTGATGCTTTGGCAGGAACAAAGGCAGAGCCTTCCAGATACACAGCAATGAGCACATAAGATTTGCATCCCCATCTTCATGCACTCGTCACTCGTATTGTAACATTGTCTGTCCAACAAGCACCCATTCCACTCACTGTATAGCCCTTCACTCATTGTCACTCCTCTATTATGTCCAAACGACAGCACTCCGGGCGGGAGTCTTGTTCCGTTTCACGGGGTAATGGACTGCCCATCGCGACGAACCCAATCCGCCCTTACCAAGAAGATGCTTGGGACGAAGATGGTTACCAGGTATGTCGAAGCTACTCTCGTGAAATGTATCCCAACTGACAGTCCATACAGTCCTTCGACGCCACTCACTATGCCCTCAAATCCGTCAACCACTCTATCGAACGACGCCTGTCGAAGCTGCAAGCCAACACCACACGCCTTAAACGTGAGCTGTGGCTGCTTCAGCGACATGTCAAGGAATTCCGTCATCCTCTCTTCGAAGTCTGGGAAGCCGACATGCTCACCCGGCTGATCGAGGTTGCAAACGCCCATCAGAACCGAAAGCTACCGGGGGCCGTCGTGCTTGGGCATTCAAGCTTCACAGAACGTGAGCAACTCACGCATGCGCTCAGTATTGCGGCGAAAGGGATCCGTCAACCCACACTGTCGAAGCTTGGTCTCGGCGAGAAGTATCGTCAGGCCCTGCAACGATATTCAGAGGTCAGTCACTGTTATGCTCACGTTGAATGGACTTCACCAGAACCCTCCTTAACATCAAACCAGGTTGCTCCCTATCGAAGCACGAGTCCTTTCCAGACAGAGTTCGCCTTTGCCAAGTGGCTGGTCGAGGAACAGGAGGACAGACCAGAGCTGTACACATTTTGGTCCAAGCTTTTCCCTGTCTGCTACGACCGCAGCGTCCAAGAGAGTGCCTCCATCTTCTGAATTACCTCATTTCCTTGCTGTTTCTGTATATAGAGCACTACGAAAGGGGGTGGGCACATTGGCCTGATACTCGCACGAGAATTGTCTCACTGTCTAACGCTGTCCGCTATTGGTCTGTTCCTGGTCCGGATTTCTACGTCGACCAAAGCGGTCATTGTGTCTCATTTCAGCTTGCTGTGTACAAGCCTATTCTTATCCGACCAAAAATTGGACTGCAGAGTATATTGACACTCAACTCCATACCTTTTTTTATCCTTGTGGCTCGGAATCATCTAAGAATAAAGAATCAGAGACAACCCTAATCAAGCCACAAACCACCTTACCAGACGATCATTCAACTAGTCAGCCCACCAGCTACGCTTGGAACCATCCCAACCAAAAGATTACCACCGTAGCATTGAACGTAAAAAGCAAAAAGCAAAGCTAGAAAATAGAAACCACTTATTCACCGCTAGATATCAGATCTCACCACATCCACAGCGGCATACAAGTACGGCGTACCATTCGCGCAACGTATGCCAATCAGCCCCAGACCTGTGCTGCAGCAGCCAGAAAAAAATCGACCCATCACTCTGGTCTGACAACCAATACCCTCCCCATAAACTTCCCGCATCTGCACATTACCAGGAATCCCAATGAACCGGCCCGAAGTGCCATATGTACTTGGCTGTATACAGTCTCCCATGTCAGAATTATACTCCATATTCCAATTCGGCATTAAAGTTTCCCACCCTCGCTAATAATAGCTTCCTTCTTACCTATTTACCATTCACCACTGAGACAGCCGGACCAGTAACTTACTGTATACCCTACTTTATACCCTGCATGGGACGGTTGGACTTGGCACACTCGGCCAACGCTCCTCTCCTCTCTCAGTGGGCAAATCAACCTCGTGGAGCTGCATTTCAGGGTCCCTCCCCCGAGTCGCCCCGACTCGGCTATTTTCCGAAGTAGCCCTTGGGGGGGGGGTTTTCTGTCTTTCCCACTCTAGTGTACTCTTTAGTGCACTCCTAGTGTCTTGGCTATAAACAGTTTAGTTGTGCTCCAGTTGGGATGCTACCACTGACGTTATACAGTATTTGTACTGTGTGCATTGGGCACTATGTCCGGTTTGATTCAAGTTCGATTATGGAGTAAGTTACTGGGGACGGGCTCCATTGGTATGGATTCATGGATAGACATTGGCTTCTTTTGCATGTAGGTCTTGGTAGAAGCTTTTTAGGGAATGCTTCTCCAAAGATAGATGCTAAGTTATTGATTCTTCCATTGACCTCTTTTTCGAGTGTCTAATCCACTATACTAGTGCACAGCACATGTGTACAGTACATTTCTACACACCTTCACCGGGAGTCAAGTACTGCACAAACATCAACCAACAAATCCAAAAAAGATTAGCTCACAGCGTTGCATGTACCAAACCACACCCGCACGTGTACCGTAGTTGAGCAGCAAAAGCATAAAATAAAGCGACCCAGCGCCCGATATAGACAAAGTTAGGCCCATACGTTGACTGACGTAAAGCATACCTGAAAAATGTAAGTAAAGTGCCAAAAACAAGAAATAGAGAGAAGAGAGAAAAAAAAAGCATAACCGAGGTTCAAGCCCAAAATGGCTGCTGCCTAGCTTGGCATGCCCAAAAGGGGAAGAAGGCTTGGCAGAAGCGTAAATAAGAAGCCAATTGGGTAAAGTGCTGCACCTCCCAGATACCCAAAGAACAAAAAGGAAGGAAAAAGTGGGTCAGTTATACATGCTATGGAGACTGCTGTCGAACTTGTGAAGTTAGCTTCTTTGATAGCGTCGGATCCGACCACTTGTGTGGACGGAGTACTGGGGCATGGATAATGGGGTCACATCCGGAAGACTGGGGCGTGCTGTACGGCCTATAATAAGAGCGAAGATGCGAGCTGGATGTGGCTTAGTGGCTATGTGGGTATCGTTTAGCACTAATATGCACAGTACAGTACTAATCCTGGATAATGCGCTAGCTTGATATGCCAACGGGTGCTGATAGTCGGAGGTTCTTGTCGTTCCGATATCCGGCCGAGGTGGACGCTGATTGGTTGGGATGGGGTTATATATTTACTTGGTGTTTATAACGTCTGATTCTTGTGATATTCTTATCGAGCTTTAGGTTCGGGGAGCTTTGATATAGACGGGCTGGAGAGATCAACTTGGTGCCTGGAATTGGCCGGTTTGGTGCTGCTGATGGCTCGGGCGGCTTCAACTTGAAACCGTCGTAGTTTGCGCGATGGTTTCATGGCCTGTTGATCAGAGCCGATCCTGTGATTAGATCAGGATTGGTTATCGACTTGACAGGTTATGCTTTCGGTCGGTAAAATAGTCGGATAAATTCATTCAGATGGTGATACACGTATATATATATGTTGACAGCTGGGTATGCATCCACATCTATAAATGACTCTACAACCACAACTCCCAACAACACATATACTGCTGCACCAGGAACTCCAGAAGAAATAGATCTCACTATTTCTACTCTAGAATTATTCCAATGCTGAAGACTACATGTATCACTCATCGGATGCAGGGTATCCTATCCGAATCAGATCGTCATGTTTCAAAAGGAGACCGAAGATCTCTGTCTCACAGCCCCTGAATCATTCACATCTACAAAATTACCCCGTACTTAGTAGTATTGCCATATGCAGCAGAATCAACAGTAAAAAATCAGGCAGCAAGCAAACAAGCAATCAAATGGAGCACGCTTCCAAGTCAGTACAAGATCAACAACGGAACTGCTCCGTTTCCCTAATCTTCACCAGAGCCCATGAAGCAAAGCGGTCTCCGTAGGCATCCGCAGCACCCCGTAGCGGGAGAAGAGTGAGAAACGCGAAAAGCGAAAAGCGAGACTGATACCATACGCAACTGAAACACCACGGCGAAGATGAGTGGCTCCGAGTCAGGGAACGCGGGAAGAGACATCGGGGATCCCGTGCTGGAGATGGGATATGGAGACAATCAAAAGACCATAATCTAACAGCTACCAGGTTCTGCGACAGTAATGGCCTCTCCCTTTCCATATCGTTCTAATTTACCCCGCCGAAGTGCAGAGTCTGCGTATGCTGGCGGGGACATGTCCCGAAACACCAGCCAGTGACCTGGTTCAGCCAAACGTTGACCGCAAATATACAGCTTCGATCACCAAATCAGCGTGTGCGATGCTGGTCTGAGAGGATTATCATAAATTCAATCGGTGGTCCCGCCGAACAAGGTTGCTACCGACGACCAAAGAGCTGATGGCAGTGCAGCGCATTGGCTTCGGGCAAATACTGTAGTGCCTTCTGCCCAAATATACCGAGAAGTGTCAGGGAGAGAGTGCGTGCGTGCGTGTGCACATTTCCCCTGTGCGTAGCGTCGAGAATCAGCGCGGTCCGAAGAAAAGGTAATTTTCAGTTTGACGGTGTCCACGCTACTCCAAATAGTCTCACGCCTCTAATAACTATGCCAGTGCCCTGGTGGCGCATTATCATCTGATGACACTGGTGAGATCGTATTCTTGTCCTGTCGGTCGGTTAGGAATACGAAAGAACGGTGAAGTTCCGAAGTTTCCACTTCTAGCGTGGAAGGATTGACATACCCCCGAGAAGTGCAAGAGGCCCCTCAATTTCCCATTTAGCAGATCATAGTTGGGAGCTACGGTCCCAGACCGGCTGATTTAAGCGCTTTTAAGTGGCTGACTGGGACAGGTTTAGTATGGAATATAGTTCCTACAGTATCTTCCCGCGTTCGATGGAAGGGTTCTTGACGAATGAGGAGACAAATCGGTATAACGAATGAGATGTTCGGTTTGAAAGACCGGTGCATTTTCGCTCCCCAGAGATCAAGTTCACTGCCTTCCTTACCCCGACTCCAAATAATCGCCCCAAGATGTGGCTGAGCAACGAAACCAAGGTAATAGGGCGGGGCCGCATTCCTCCGAGCTATGGTCACTCCCCTTCATGATGTGAAATCAAGGCAGGGAAACAGGCAATGGGAACATCAGAGTCCAGGAAAACGAACCGAGGGCTGCCGCTGTTTGCGCAAGCTCATCATAATGCGAACCCGAGACACAACATGTAAGGATCAACAAGTGACGAACCTAGGGTGCATACAAAGAATGTTCTTGGTCTGGTTTCACCATGAGAGTTTCCTCCGATCCGTGCCCCAATGCTAGCCCATGGGCAATCAGACGATCCTTGCTGAGAGCCCTGACATCCATGTCTCTCCTTCTCTCCTTCACTGTACTCCCCTTGGGCAGATCAAATGGTGGTCCCCGTCAATAATCGTCGTCGAACCCGTGCTCGTTATGCAGGGTGACTCCACTACTAGACAGGCACGACAGACAGGAGACAGGCACAGGCACGAGTGGCAATATTCATCACATACAGGGTGCCCGATAACACTTGCATATGCATGGGGAGAAATCAATATCGTCCCTAGTTCCCAAAGCGTGCAGTCGAATCAAAACCCTAAGTTTAGAGACAAACCTTCCGAGCTGGGTTACGATGTACAGTCCAGTCCGACAGCGACGGGGTCGTCATTAGCCTCTGGTTTCTCTCAATAGTCCAATCAATAATTAACCTTAAACAGGGGATGTGAGGGTACAGCGCCAGATCGGAATCACGACGCTGAAAGTCAAAATTCGCAAGCCCCAAAATTAAAAATTAGAACCGGGCTATCCGGCGCAAACTCCAACGTCAATGATTCAATCCTCACTAATCCAGTAGTGTGCTGTACCGTGCACCACGGAGGATCCTTTCAAACAAGGTTGCACGTCCGAAGCCCTCATCTTCTCCCAGTGTGCGGGAGCTCCACCTTTCTTGACTGGAGATCCCTTCCAACGAGAAAATTATTGGCTGCCGAATAAATTCCGTCCTCATGGGGAGGATGATCCTGACTCCTTACTAAAGTTAAAAAAGAACGAGAGAAGAAAAAAAAATCTTTCATTGGAGATTACTCGGAGAGGTTGGTGATGTGGGGCTATCGTGAAGGAAGCCTCCGAGGATTGGCCGATTATACTACAGACGACCAAACGACCAAGCAATTTACCCGGTCTCTCTACAAACCAATTAAGATTGCATTGGATTTCTTAAAACTGTCAAGGGATAGTTATTGGGTTCTTGTTCAAAGGGTTGTTGGAGAGATCCCCTTGCTCTGGTTGATTATTGAGGTGGTTGGGAACTGTACACTGACACCTAGGATTGACATCAACTGCGTGAGGATCCTCCGACTGTATACACTATAGTACACTAAACTATAATAGATTTGGCGCAATTTCCCGTATAGCCTATTTATGACGTCGGGTGAATCATCACTGACAAGTCCTTGCTCAACACGATCCGATCGGGTTCCAGTAGGAAGTTCGTGCCGACATTGCGTCCAGTCGTTTACGGCATGGCTCCCCAAGACCCGGTCCCGAGATATCCCCAAATGCTGGTTTGCTCAGGGAGCCCGTACTACGGAATGGGTACCCTCAGAGCTGGTGCATGTAGTTCCCGATCAGCGCATGGGTTTCGAGGGTGTACCTGCGTCGGGAACCATGTTTGCATGAACGGACATTTCCTAGTACAGAGTACATCTCCATGTGGACTCCATCAGAGGCAGCAGCATTGATAACCCTGAGAAAAGAAAAAAAAAGTAACCGGAGGCTGGTAATGCACCCCGGGATATGCTGAAGCCTTGAGAAGTGTGGAGTGGCATATCACGCCGGTAAGGGCTAAGCCTAATTGGGATCTATTGCAGCAGCGATAACCCTCCGTTCTGACTACTGAGCTCGTACAGAGCAGTCCTCACGGATAGCAGAATGCGGAATTACCGAGAAGAACCAAGGAGTTATTAGGCAATTATTGAAGACGTTTTGAAACCCGTTTGTATCCGCTGATCATGTTGAAGCTTCGCCGATCGCACTCCACTGTCGCTTTGTTCCGCTTAGATATGATGCTTAGATATACCGTAAGTTAGTGCTTAGATATGGTTCGGGATTTTGCACCGCCATGTCCTAACTTGCGATCCTCTTGGTTCCCTATCCCCGAATTTTGTGTGGTCCAGCTCCGCTTCCAACAACAGGATGCCTATTGGGGTAATAGTAGAGCGTCGAGTCCACAACGGGGCCCGCCCTCACAACGTGGCAAAATCGCGGAGATACCAAATGCAGCTTTCTTATCGATAAACGAACGCGAGGCATCCGATTTTTTTTTGATCCCTTTGCACATCGTGGCTGGTGCTGCACGAAATAAGGAAGCTATGTCGGACCGTTTACGCTATTGGATCCTAGCGCGCTTTCCTGCGCCGAACATTGCCGTTCCGAGTGCAGGGTTCTTCATTGCATGTCGGACCCTGATGATCTCATGGCGATTCACACAGTGCCTTGCACAGATGTAGGTATGATCAACCCGGAAGGTTTTCTCTCGTGTTGACCCTACGCAACTGCACGACGCGCAGCGCATTCGGGTAATTAAGGTGATCTTCTCTGTACCTCATACCTCCACGTTGATAAACCGTGACACGCCGGTTTCCATCTCTCAGCCTATAGATACAGTACAGTAGCAGTGCAGTTTCTTGCGATTCTCTAAGCCTTTTTGATTCGGCTACGTCCGAACAACGGTAACAGCGCAGAGAAGCATGGACAGGAGGACGGAGTGATACCCGATCGGGATCCGTGGAGCACGGCAGCCAATCACCGACTCCAGACCCTTGCATCGTCAGGCCACCGAGTCACCTGAAAAATGCAAGGTGTGCTAAACTTAGCCCTGTGAACCTTTTTTTTCTATTCTTACTCCTTCCTCACGGTTTGTCAGATGATGAAAATTGGATGTGGATCTTGATCTCCCACTGTCCTATTCCAGTATGCACTGAGTGCTGTCGACCGTCCCGGACTTCTGGTCCCTGTCATCCGCACCGGCTTTTCGAGAGGATCGAATTGGCCGGTGACGACGGGAGATATTTGATCGGCCGATGGATGGGCCCCCCAAAGATCCGTGGTGGAGCCCTTAACCGGGAGAGCAGAGAAGGGTCTTCACCTCCACTGGTTTGGCGCGGGTAATCCAAGGGTCGGCGTTGGCGTAAGGGCGTCCCAGCCTTCGGAAGGGGTCGATCTGACAACACCATTGACGATGAGAGTCGTCGCTCCTGTCAGTGAAGGGGATCCAGCGAGTATCCCCATGACTAAGAGGGAAAAGAGTTGACTAAAAAAGAACGAAAAAAAGCAAAAAGAAAAACGCGAGAAAAAAAAACAGTAAAAAAAAAAAAAAAAAAAAAAGCAAAACCAAGCTGTACAGTACGGTGACGGGGTAGCTCCCTGATTGGCGGAGATATAGTAGCAGTGCAGCCTTTCGGAGGGCGTCCTCGTTATAGACACAATCCCTGATTGGATCCTTGACCGTTGCTTTTGTCCAGGGTTACAATATGTATCCCCCCTTTCAAGAGCGCTCTGACATGGACCATCATAAACACTTACTGTACACCCTTCACTTATAGTCCAAGGTTACTCTCTCTCTGGAAGATAGGACCCTAGTCTCCCCTAGTCTCCCCTGTACCGTCGTGATTTTCATCTCTCTTCAATGGTCGACCTGCTCCACTTTTTTTGATGCGGCGCAGGCCGCCAGATGGGATTAATGCCCCGAGTGTGCATTTTCACCACGTTCGCAGAATTCCCAGCTTCTCGTGGAGTCCGGACATCTCGGAAAGAGCAAAAGCCGTGCACCTTACAAATCCCCGTCACGTTGGGGGACTCGACAGTACGTACATGTATAATTGGAACCCCCCTCGTGTCACCGAAATAGCCCAGTTTCCGAAGTCAGTTGTGCATCCCCCGCCACGATTCCCAGAAAAGGGTATTTTTTGGGGTGATTTTAGGATTTTATGATTTTCCCATTTTACAAATTTACGATTTATGGATGATTTTTCATGATTAAAAAATGGGGAATTCTTTTCCTCCCAAAATAATCAGAAAATCAAATATCCAAAAAAGAAAAAAAAAAAGAAAAAGAAAATCCTAGTAATTCTCCACAGCTCGTGGCCTGAATACAGTTAGGTCGTAAATGATTGTACTCTGTCCTGCTAATAATAATCCATATAATCCTGAATCCTCGTTGCTTTTAACCCTTCTCGTCCCTCTTCCTTGCATCACACTTGATATCACCCCCCCCCCCCCCCCTCCCCTCTTTGATCTGTTATTTTACTATGACACTTTAGAGGTCCACATTCGCTCACCACGTTCGCTCTTACGCTCGCTTTTCTGCTGCTACGAGAACCACGTTCGCTACGTTTTATTGGAGGATATCAAAAAAACAAAACAAACCAAAACGACTATTTCGATATTTTAATACTTAATTATCTAAAGGGTACCTTGCGCCTGAACCCTTGATTTTCGGTCCATTTGCACACGATATCCCGATCTCAGCGGAGACTTTCTAGGGCAAGGAGGGCGAGATTGTTCCACCTGCTTTTGTCCCGACTTGCGCGTTTGCGCGTCTTGAGATCCAGTAGATCTTCCGTTTGCACGGTCTCCCCCGGTTCAACTGTCAACTGTCAACCGCCAACTGCCAACTGCCAACTGTCGACTGTCGACTGCCAACTGGAAGATCAACATCAAAAGTCCGTTGCAACGGCCAACTGGTAGAACAGTTGCCAATTCAAAACGCCCAGTCTCACTTGTCTCGGCTGAATACACCGGTCGTTCCAGTATCAAGCGGTCACGCAGCCCTCTGTTTGGAAGGGTTTTAGTCTTTCAGGCAGATCAGGATTATTGCTCCAGCTTAAGGTTAGTATCTCCACTTTCCCCCCCTTTGCCCACGGTCTCAGTGCTCCTGCCTTGCATACTTCCTCTTTGGGAGGATTTCCCTGGGTCCCTATTCCCGATCTCCTTGCAGCCCTGTCCCTCTGGCTCTGGACTATACCGGGAAATGACGAGCTTCAATGGCGAAGCCGTCGGATGGCTTCCCCGTCCCGCAATTCCGGTGTTTGTTGTTGACATGAATCTCTTCTTCACTAGTTTGATGACCCTCGGATCTTGCATATTATCCTGAAGGCGAACGTCAGAAATTGTGGTCTCAGTTCCAGAGCTTCTTTTCTTCTCTGATTCAGTGAGTGTCCAGGCCTATGCACCGATCCGCCTCAAAGCTCGTATACTGATTGCAGTTAGTCTGACGCCCAACTGGCTTTTTGATTTCTCTCTTCCCGAAACCTCAAAGCGAAACCTGTTCCTCGCAACCTCTTTGGCCCACCAATTGTCTTGCACGGTCTGAATTGGCGGTGGACTTTGAGATCTCGTCAACCTATCTGAGTCTATCTGGATCTTGTCTTCATGAAATTCGTGACCACTGCATCTGAGTCGATTCCTGCAGCAAGCCTTTTCTAGTCTCAGCCTTAGTTGATTGCTGGATGTTGATTCGAAGCCCTTTGTGATCCTTTTTTCTGAAACTGACAGTCGCTTCATCTTTTCACTTGTTCTGTCTCGGAGAGCAGTTCATTCTCGCGTGTGCTTTTGCAACCTACAATCGTTTGGAGAATAAATTCTCAGTCATTCGCTTCCGGAGGTTCTGTCTTGTTGCACTCGCTGCAACATCTTCAAGCTGGCTTACTCGGAGACACACGGAGTTTTGGTAAGCTGAACCCTTTGACTGGCTCTGGATGCCCGCATGTTTTATCTCTTTCCAATCCCAGCCCTGGATCCTGTTTGACTCCTCGCTCAACCCTTGTTGCGGTGCACAAGAGACCTCCCCAGCTGACCTGTTTCGCTCGCAGTTCGACCCAGATTTCCAAACGCCTCTGATACTAGGCGAGTCGTTGGATCTCTCGGATTCTGAAGAGTCACAGTTTGTCGGTGCGTTTTCAGACGGCCTGTGGGCCAAGTCTGAGCCCATTCTGTCCATGTCTGCTTTTCAAAAGCCCACCGCAGGCGCCATACTAGGTGAGATGAATTGAGTCATTGGGCCGCAATACCTGCTAAGACGACAACAGATTACGGTTCCACTCGATCTTTGCATGATGCCGCGTCTTACTCGGCTTACGGTCAATCGCCTTATGTGACCACCCCGTTCGTGCCTTCCCCCATGGCTGACCAAGCAAGCCAAATCTCGGATTGTGTTCCATACATGCCCAACAATGAGTACGCTAGCTCGTACGAAGAGGCCCAATCACCCATGTTGGGCGCTCGTCAGCGCCAGATCCCCGAGGTAGTGACCTACAGCCCGCAACGCGGAGCAGAGGGAGCGAGAGTCACAGTGCAGATTCAAACGCCATACGACTTGCACAATTCGACCTATGCCAACTTGTACTTGGTATTCGGCACCAAGAAGTGTGAATGTATCCCGACTTTCCACGGCTTCGAGGGCTCCGTCTTCCAATACCGACTCTCAGTCCATGCACCTGGATTTATGATCACTGGCTCCCCATCCCTCGCAGTTCCCCTGTCCGTCTCGATGGAGACACACGATGACTCTCCCGCCACTATCCTCCAGGTCGGCGTTTACACATACGAGCAGGCGGCCCAGTCACCACCTGTGGATTCCCGCAAGCGCAAGTTCTCCTACTCCGACGTCCCCGTTGTAAATACCAAGCGTCACAACGGAACCTCGATCAAAGTTGAGCAACAGCACGACGGCTACCACAGCCGTTCTGTGTCTGCATCCTACTCGCCTTACCTACAGCCTCTTCCCGCCATGTCTGGCTTTGTTGCTCCCTTCCACGCTGGATCCTCGCCTCAACTTGGCTCTGCTCAATACTCCTCCGTATCCGCCACTCCCCAACCTGGTTTGCGTGCTCCATCCCCTTTGACACCTGCCTGGAGCCCCAACTATCTTCCCTTGAGCAACGAAGGTCGCAACCCGGGAATGCCCATGCCGCAACAGAAGGGTCCACAGCGTGCCAATGGTACCCCGACTTTGATTCGCACCTCCACCATGCAGACGAGTACGATTTCGCAGAACCCTCAATTCAACCCCTATGCCATGTACCCTTCCAAGGCTGTTCTCAAGCTCAACGGTGATTTGGATAGCATGACCCAAGGTTGGTCGAAGGAGGAGCGCCACTGCCAACGTCGACTGGTTCAATTCACCCGCTCCCAGACTGGTAGCACCATTGTCGGAGATTTTAAGGCTGTTACTCCTGAAGATCGCGCCCCCAACAGCATTTGCATCAGCTGTATCTCTTGGGAGGGTAAGAGCGAGTGCTACGTCACCAGCGTCGATACCATCTACTTGCTCGAATCTTTAGTCGCCGTCCGTTTCACTGTTGAAGAAAAGAACCGCATTCGCCGCAACTTGGAGGGTTTCCGTCCTCTGACCGTCTCCAAGGCCAAGGCCGACAGCGAAGAATTCTTCAAGGTCATCATGGGCTTCCCAGCCCCCAAGCCCCGCAACATCGAGAAGGACGTCAAAGTCTTCCCATGGAAGATTCTCAGCTCAGCATTGAAGAAAATCATTGGGAAATACGTATGTCCTCCCTCTCTTTCAATCCAATTCACATACTAACCTGCACCTCCAGTCCGCAAGCTACTCCTCCACAGCCAGCGCACTCCCCAACCCAATGCCCAGCTACCCCAGCCACATGGGCTCCGACTCAGGCGCCGAGTCCCACGCGATCAACTCCCCCCAATCCATCTCCGACTCTGGCGCGCCAAACTCATACACCCCATCCTTGGCGCCCACCTACTCTCAGCCTGATCGAGCCACTGTCCACATGTCCTCAGCCCCCGATCCCCGGAACATGATTGCAGTGACGCAACCCTATTCCTCCGTCGGCGCATACGCATATCCCGCCATGTGTCATCCGCAGATGGCGCAAGGACTCCCAGCCCCTGCTCCCCGCCCGGCATGGGACATGCACGCCCTCAACACAAGCGCACCCCACACAGGTGCGCCGGCTAACGGGGCCTGCTACAGCTACATGGATCCGGTGTACAACATGCACGACACAACACATGGCCATTGATCGCGCGTGGCTGGCAGCACATCTCTGACTGCGTTCTGTTCTGCTTTTTTTTTCCGTTTCTTTTTCATACTTACCCCCTCTTGCTTGTTTTATTTTTTTTTGCAGATACGATTTTCCTTCCTGTCACTCCTTGTTACAAGCCCATATCGCGCGCGCGTTGCAGTCACCAGAAATTGACTCTGATCTCCCTACTTGGAAAGGTGGGAGGATTGGCTCTGTTTCCTGGTGTCTCTGTAGCCGCTCATCCGCTCATGATTTACGTCCCTCCTTACACACCTTTTTGATGCCTGAATGCCCCCACACCCACCATTGTTGCATCTTCGATTCTTGTTTTTGATCTACATCTAGATGGTGTCTTGTTCATTCCTTTCCTGGGTTCGCATATTCCTTGCTGGGCATTTCTGGCTTTCCCTCCTTTTTCGCGCTATTGCTATTTTTGATTTTGAGCTTGGAGGCTTTGCAAGCTTCCCTGCTGGGCTTTTGTACTACTACTACTACTATCTGGCATAGCACAGGCGCTGCTGTCTCTCCTTTTGCATTCGCAGGATTGAGTTTTTTGTTTGGTTGGAGAATTGGGAATAGACTTTTTGGGGACTGTGTTACTTTTTTCTGTCTGCTTCTTGGGAATATTTTGCACGGCTGCGTCCATTACATTTTGCTCCTGGTGCATTCGGATGATGAGGATTCCTTCCTTGGATTGGCATTGGATTGGTTGACACTCTGTTCGATGCCTTTTCTCTGCAGTCTGGTTTCCTCATCTAGGGTTTTACTTATGGTGGAAACTTAGGAGTTTGATTGATATTTACACTTTTTTTGTTCTATTGTTACTTGAGCTGAGGGCTGTTATTTACTCTTGCATCGTTCTGGCGTTTGTCGGGGCCATTGGGACGGTTGGACCGTTTCCCATGCTCCCCCTGTTTGTTATCTTACTCTTTTAATTTTGACCTGGTCGAAGTTCTAGTTGAATCGCAGTTGATTGGACTCTTGTCAATACGTTCTTGTTCTCTCCTTCGTATCGTTACCTTATTTCGGACGTCCGGCTCGTTCCCATATCTGGCCCACCACCTCCCACTTTGGCTTGTTGTGATTGGCCTGCTTGGGCCCCGGCGCTGTATGTCTGATGCTGGTCGATCTACACCTGTCCCTTGGCTCTGGGTTGAGGCGTTTATAGCCGTATGGTAGCGTATAGTAGTTTATTCGCCATGAGATAGATTTTCCTTCCACTGTATTTGTATAGCACTGACTGGGTAAAGACATGGTCCGGATTGCGTCCGCGGCTAATGATCCCAGTATACTTTCTTTCTGGTCTTTGTGTCTGTTGTATTTGCCATTAAGTTTAGGAGATAATATCGACCAGCCCCAGTTGAGATCAAAGCAAGATGTAGAGGAACAAGGCTGTGCACGTATTAAATCCTCATGGTGGTCCGTATATAGAAAGTGGAAGGGGGAGGAAGGAGCCGTGTCGCGAGTTGCCCAGTGCGTGCTGGGAGTAGCCTAGTGCATGTTGGGAGAAGCCTGGTCCGTGTATATATCGACTAGCCGCACTTAAGATCGAAACAAGATGAAGAGAAACAAGACTGTTCATATATTAAATCCTAATGGTGGTCCGTATATGGAAAGTGGAAGGAGGAAGGAGCCGTGCCGTGAGGAGTCCAGTGCGTGCATTTAAAAAGTTTCCTCCCTTCATCGACAACTCTTCTCCGCAAAAATTCGTACTTCCACGCACATCGTTCCACGCATTTCATCCCAACCCATCACGTGATCACGATACCCTAACCACAACCATGTCTCCCAAGAAAGGCTCCAAGATGAGCCCCAAGAACGGCCCCAAGAAGGGCGCCAAGAAGGCAGCCCGCCGATTCCGTGTCAAGAAGCTTCGTGCCAAGAAGCTCCTTGCCAGAAAGGCAGCTGCCAGAGTGAAGGCTGTTTCCGAGGATCTCCACATGCTGTGGACGGCCTACAAGATTGCATCTGAGGGTGCCCCGGTGAGCAGAGCTATCCTACACTACTCGAGATCCACTTCCTAATCAATTCATCTGTTTCATCTGATAGGCATCTGACAAGAACATTGCTGAGAGACTGGGGATTAGTGAGGGCGCTGCCAGCGATAAATGGTGGGCCCTTCGGTCCAAGGTCGCGCCTTTTGATGCCGAGTACCAGGCCGAGCGTATCCTCGCCGAAGGCAGGAAGGACAAGGAGATGACCGAGAAGCAGGAGGAGGAGGAGGCAGAGGAGGAAGATGAGGAGGAAGAGGAAATTGTTGAAGAGAACGAGGCAGACAACGAGGCAGACAACGAGGCAGACAACGATGCAGACGATGAGGCAGACGACCAGCCAGACCAGCCAGGCCAGGCATTCTCTCTACCTTGCAGATTTCGATACTATGGCACAGTTTGAAGCCCTCCTCGGCCGAGAAGTGACTGAGCAGTGATGTCTATATTGAACATAAATCATCTGCCAAGATCAGCACAAACTTGATACCCGAGGATCCCACTGCGTTTGTGGTTTACTCTAATGGGTCAGATTCTCCAATCTATCATATTGAAGTCTTCTTCTTTATTTGTCCCTTCCCCTGCCTAAACCAAAAGCTGTACCTGTAACGATCCTATAAGCTGTTTTTGAGTCATTGGACGATGACAAAAGCACTGCATACGGTCCGAAAACGACGACTCTGGAAATAATGGTGCAAGTCACTAATAGTGGTTGAATGTCCTATTCGGCACACGGGTTGTATTTCATGGCCTTGGTCCGTATTTCCCAGTCAACTCGTATGTTTCTGTAACATCCACATGGCTAGCCTTCTACTCACACTGTCCACTGGACAAAAAACCCTACTGCTGCTTGCTTGTATGACTCTAATCAATGTGAGACCAAAGAGCTTGCATAAGAAGGCCATTAGTGTGTTTCTTAATGAGAAGGTGGAGTGGAGTATCGTGTAATCTTGTAACAGGATAGTAATGTAAATTCAAAGCCCAGAGAGAACAATCTTCCATTGATATCTAATCGGGAACCAAATAATTCACTTTCTTCCACAGACCCAGCCTTGACGACAGTCAAACTTAGGGCGGCAGCGGTGATAGGCACCACACCGAGACTCATCAACCTCCCTATCATAGTCAGGAAAAACTCGAACCGAAGAGCAATTCGACGATGCATCATCATATGGAGAGACACGAGAGCCAGTATTAGAATGATAGTCCTTGTGACAGCAATCGCAGTGCCGAATCTCCGGGTCTGCGGGCGTGGGGTGCCTTTTGCAGGTGCATTTGGCCTGGAGTGGCTTAGTTCGAGGCTTTCCAGTCAAATGGTGCGTATGGGGTGGTGTTGGATACGGGCCCCGCGTAGCAGGGGGATCCTCCCAGCCGAAGACTCTGCGGCACGAGTAGCAGGATTGAAGAGGAGATATCGATGTCGGCTTGGGTATCTGCGGACGCATTACAGATGCAGGTGATACGTTTTGGGACTGACATTCCGGGCACACTGTGACGGGTGGGCTGATGGGTCTGTGGCAGGTGCATTGAGCTTTCTCTGGAGATGGCTCTCGTTGCTCCCGCCCGCGTTTCACGGATGATGTACAGCAGTATACTCCTCGGATAATCTCGTCCTCAGAGCCATGGCTTATGCTGGGGCTTGGGGGAGGTGTTGGTTCATGATGCTGATGTTGATTTTGATGTTGTTGCTGGTGCTGGTGCTGGCAATCGTAGCACATACATGGCGGTTTCACCGGGGGCGCAGGTGGAGACAGCGACCTGTTTGACAGACATTCTTTGTGGGAGCAACTGTGACCGCCAGCGCAGGGCACCCTTTTGATTTGCTCAACCCAATCAAGGTTTTTAACATAAGGCTTTCCCATCCAAAAGTTCGCATGTGGAATACCGCGTCTTGATCGCCCCATAGTGATGAAAGAGAAAGCTAGCTTGAACTTTGACTAGACAACGAAGAAAGACCTGTAAAGAATTAACAATCACATAGAAGAAAAACAGCTTAGTGAATTCGTCTTGGAGTAAAGACAAGGAGAAGGGAAAAGGCCGGAGCAGCCAGCGGTTTTATAAGGGCTAAATTGTATAGATGAGAGGTGAACGCCCATATCGATTGGGCCTGAAACCCCTGTGCGACTGAGTAACCAGTCAAAGCATTGTGATCGATATAGGAAGCAGAATTCCCCGATCAAACCAATGTAACCTGCCATTCCCACAAAGAACAAGGTGATCCAGCCTTACGGACAGGAACAGAGAATGGGATTCTTAACCCAACCAGCATTGAGCCCGAGTCTCACACAAGACTAGGAGGGGTTACCCCATAGTAGAGAGTCAAAAGGAAGATCCATCTGCATCAGAAGCTTTGTTACAAGTTGAAAGAGGTCAGAAAGCAGGTGAACTCCCAATCAGAGAGAGGACGTGGTGCTAAGTTTGATACACGTCTATCCCAGTGTTGCCACGACGCTGTTTGCGTCAAGCCACCTACTGCATACTTCCCATAGATTTGGGCTGGCAGAACAACCAGAGCTCAAGCTTGGACTCACCCTGGGTTTCACCCTTCTCTCTCAGGCTCTTTCATTCAGATCAAATCCAGTGGTTTGCCCTCTAGTGTGCAGCAATTGTAGACGGGACTTATGCCACCGTGGACAAACACAATGTTTTGTGTGTATCGAATACCTGGCTCCAGTAAGGGTAACGGTGGTTCTGCCAATACATGGTAATGAACCAAACCTCCAGCAAATCACGCGCCCCCAGTCCACCCCTTACGCTGTATTTACCCCCAGCACGCCTAATGCCACGCACACCGCTTAATCATTTTTGCTCCAAACTTCCCAAAATCGAAACTCGATCTCTCTCTTCACCTTGAATCTGGCCGTTTTCTGCATTCCCTCAGCTCTTCTCTATCTCATTTGATTAGCTTCTAGCTGTCATTCCCCCAACCTCAATCTTCACTCCTTTGTGTCTTGCGACTCTGTCCGTTCGCATCACACATTCTCGAAACCCGCCACAAGTCTCGCGACAAACTATCTCATCGGTTATTTCGTGGGGGATCAACATCCGACCACAATACCTTATCCATAATGCCTACACCACTTCCATCGAGTTTCGCTTCGGCCGCCGCCGGCAACACCCAGGATCCCAATCGGAGAGGGGATGGGACTAGCGGAGAATGGTATGCAAACATTGCCCTGTCTTCCCCCCCCATATTGCTGGTGGTTCTAATACACTTGCATTGTTGCTGTTGCTGGATCATGCCATTCAATGGCTGAAGCTTCATATTGGAATGCTAACCCGTGTCCAGGTCTCGAAACCGCATGAACGGAGCTACGCAGACCTTCCGCCGTCCTTCTGTCGCTACCAACACTTCCCACCAACGGGACAGTAGCCAGCCTGCATCTGCATCGACACCTACGGCCGGCGGAGCGTACATCCCCCCACACATGAGCTCAAACATCTCTAGCATTGCACGAAATGGGGACTCTCGGTATTCCAAGGATCAGCTTCTAGAGCTGTATAAATCGCAACGGGAGTTGGGATCCTTGAACAAGAACGTGGAGGAATACTTTGTGGCCGACTGGGATCCCCACACAGTGTCAGCTTCTGTAAATGGCGCGTGGGGGAAGCGGGATGACCACAAACCCAACTCCGCGGGGCCTGAAGTGTGCTGGGATCATGGTGGCCAGGTGGAACCTCTCGGACTTGCTACTATGTCGGATAGTGAGAAGGAGGTTTGATGACCCCCTCCGAGGTTGCTGTGAGTGATTATACTGACACCGAATAGCTATTCGCCGCCTCGGTCAATTCCCCTCTGAAGCCCCCACCTACGAACGCCCAGAAGGAAAATGTTGTCCCCGGAACTAGTCGCAAGGGTTCCGTTTCCTATCCCCAAGGCCATATCAATAACTACAATACCGCCTCTCCTACTGCTGGCCGCCCGGGTCCTCGACGCCGGGAGACTAGCGAATCGATCGGGAATCCAATGTCTCCTACCGGTTCCAATTCCCGTTTCTTCCGCGATGAAGCCAATACATCTACCCCTCCCCCGGCTTTGTTGCGTCGCAAGACCGATTTCCGAGAACCTACCGGAAACGAGAAACCGAAGGAAACTCGAGAAGACCCATCTTCTCCCTTCGGTACCCTGAAGCGTAGCTCGACCAATCCCCTGAATACAGGAGTGAGTGGACCGAGCTCCCCTTGGGGCTCGGCCTCCCAAAGCGCCAATTTCTCCCCCATGGGAGCCTTTGGAGCATTCTCACTTGGCTCGAATGCAAACACCCCCACGACCGAGAAGAAACCAGGATACGGAAGTCTTCGTGGTGAAAGTCGCTTCAAGGGCTTGCTGTCGAAGGATAGCTCTGAAGACATGGCTGGATCTGCTAGGGAAAAGCCTATGGGCAATCTCGAACGCCTTGCTGAAAATGACAGTGATGGTCGCTCGCAGTCACCTTGGGGCGATGCCGTCAAGACCCGTGTCAACCGCAGCGAGACCAATCCATTCGACGAGCCTCGCAGTGGAAGCGCAGCTCTTGGTGGATCACAGGATGTCGAGGGACCACCCCAATCTGATCTTGGGTTCGGCGCGTTCGGCATGACGTCCAGTATTCCGGGATTCCGGGAGTTGATGCAGAGCCAGGAAAACTCTCGCAACCCCACTCCTAGCCTGCTCCAAGGCCACGAACCGACCAGTCCGACCAACACCAATCCTTACCAAAGCCCGCATGGTGATCGCCACGGTGATCGCGTGGACACCGAGGACGTCGACACTGATGGATCGGATATCCAGCAGGCCCAACATCCTGGGCTGAGCGGCCTTCGCGACCCATCTAACCCCTTCGGATCGATGAGACGCGTAGGTTCCGGAATGGATCTACCCACCATAGACCGCAGCCAAAACTCCAGCGTCAATGCTAACCGTACTTTCTCTGGACTTGGTGGACTTGGTGGACTGTCTGGTCTGGGCGGAGCTTCGACCTGGTCGTCTGGCGCTGCTGTTGGCACCCCGACTCGTGAGCGTTCTGCCTTCGTAGGTGGCTTCGGCGATCCTATCTTTGGTTCCATGGGAGATCTTCAGTCCCCAAGCTTGAGTACTCTCGGTGGAGGCGGTCTTTTCAGCCCGCATGCTGGAATCTCTGGCACTGGAAGCATTGGACGGTCCAGCAAACTGGGTGCGTTGTTCTCTTCTATGCAAGACGAAAGCCGCCCAGAGTCTGTTGGTTTGGAAGGATCGATCGACCAAGGTGAAAAGGCAGGGCAGCTAACAGGCTCGACACCTGCTTCGCAAACCCCTGTCTCAGCTGTTGGCTCAATCCCCAACATGGCCGGTCACGATTCCACTCAACCTCCTGGAACTATTCCTGCTTCCCAGCAACGGACCATGGTCATGCCGGACAGAATGCGCTGGATCTACCGTGATCCTCAGGGTAATATCCAGGGTCCCTGGACTGGACTTGAGATGCATGATTGGTTCAAGGCTGGATTCTTCAGTCCCGATCTTCAAATCAAGAAGCTTGAGGATACCGAGTTCGAGCCTTTGGCTCAGCTCGTCCGTCGCATTGGGAACTCACGCGAGCCATTCCTCGTCCCTCAGATTGGCCTTCCCCACGGACCTGAGCCCACTGTTGCCCAGTGGACCAACACCACCGCTGGTTCTGCCCAGCCTCCCTTCCCTGGCAGTTTCCCCAGCTTCGGCACTACCTTGACTGCCGAACAGCAGAATGCTCTTGAGCGCCGCAAGCAAGAGGAGCAATACCTCATGGCTCGCCAGAAGGAGCACCTCGCTCAACAGCAGGCTATTATGAAGCAGATGGCACCCCCAGGCGCCCCTTCTTCCTCTATGCAACCCCCACTGCAGCATCAGTCTAGCGCACACAGCCTGCACAGCCAGCCAAGCTTCGGAAGCATCACCTCTCCAGTTGGTTACCAGCCATCCCCTATCCAAGCTCCCATGCAGCAGTCCTCTCAGGGCGTCCCTGGATTCTTTGATGGCGCGCCCATCAGACAGGGTGGTTTACCCGGATCTGGCATGCTCGGTACAGACCTTATCGGTGGCCAGGATCAGCTCCCTGCTCTGCTTGATCGTCTGAACGTGGGTCGCCAGGATCCATTTGCCTTTGGCAGTGCTGGTTCCTTCCGTCAGCCTGACAACTTCCTCCACTCTCAGCAAGTTTCTTCTATGCTCCAGGATCGCGCTCAGCTCCAGCAAGAACAGGAGGACTTCGACAAGGCCAATGAGGATGATCCTTTCGACCAGCAAGCTCGCGAGGAGAGACTTCGTCAGTTCCATGCCCTTCGCGCCCAGGAAGGGGAGCTGGGTATGCGCACTGCCGATGGCTTGCCCACTCACCCCGCCGCTTCTTCCCAGCAGCTTGAGTCTGATATTGGCGCCGAGATGGAAGAGGCCGCCAAGCAGCTGTCTGACTCTGTCACTGGCGCAGAGCCTCTCACTCTTTCCCAGCAGGTCCAGAAGGCTGCTTCCGCCCAGCGCCAGCAGCAGGAACAGGAGCAAAGCCACGCTCCTACTGAGTCAGTCTGGGGCAAGGTTGACAGTGCTATGCCCCAGCCCTTCCCTCCCCCGCCATCTGCCTCTCCGCTTCCCGCACCAACCGCCCAGCGCAACCGTCAGAACGTCGCCGAGTCTCTGGCTACTGGCTCTCGTTCGCAGACCCAGACTCCTGTTGATGCCGCTCCTACCTCAGTCGCACCATGGGCTAAGGAAGCCAACGACCTGCCCAAGGGCCCCTCGCTCAAGGAAATCCAGGAAGCTGAGGCTCGCACTGCTGCCCAGCGTGAGGAAGTTGCTGCCGCCGCTCGTCGTGCTCAGTTCCTCGCCGAGCAAGAGCGCCTGAGCCAACAGCAGGCCCAGGCTGCTCCTGGTCTTCCCTCTTCCGCTAACTGGGCTAGCGCTGGATCCCCTGCCACTCCTGCCTCGACCGGTTCCCCATGGGCTAGCAAGACTGTGCCCGCACCTACCGGAACCACGGCCAAGAAGACCCTCGCTCAGATTCAAAAGGAGGAAGAGGCCCGCAAGAATCGTGCAGCTGCAGCTGCCGCTGCCGCCATGGCTGCGACTCCCAGTCCTCCAGCTCCTCTCTCTGCTGGTAAGCGTTACGCTGATCTTGCTAGCAAGGGCCCTGCTTCTGCCGCTCCCGCCGCTCCAGCTCCTTCTGGCGCTTGGACCACTGTCGGCGCCAGTGGCAAGGTCAAGGGTGCTCCTTCTGCCCCTCTAGGACCTCGCTCTGCCAGCGGATCTGTCCCAATTTCGCCTGTCATTGCCAAGCCCCGCCCTACTACCGTTGCTCGCACTGTGACTGTTGGCAGCGTTCCCCAATCCAACCCCAACCAGGCCATTGAAGAGTTCACCAAGTGGGCCACTCTCGCTCTGGGCAAGGGTCTTAACAGCAACATCAATGGTATGTCTATGCAGACCCTCTTTACTCCGATATGTCTTCACTGTATACTAACATGTCTTCTTTAGTCGACGACTTTGTCCAGCAACTCCTCTTCCTCCCCGCCGAGGCCGAGATCATCTCCGACTCGGTCTACGCCAACTCACAGACCCTCGATGGCCGTCGCTTCTCCGAGGAATTCATCCGCCGTCGCAAGCTCGCCGACAAGGGTATTGTCGAGTCCGTCTCCCCCGGTGCTTTCGGTGAACAGAAAGCCGGTGGTGGCTGGAGCGAAGTTGCAAAGAAGGGCTCGGCTGCCACTGTTGCTACTGCTTCTCAGCGCGAGGAAGAGAGCGCTAGCGCCGCTTTCAAGGTTGTCGCTCCCCGCAAGAAGGGTAAGCGGTAATGGTGTGCAGTCTCTGTAGTTTAGCCTCTTTGCATTGCATCATTTTCTCTTGGTGGTTCTTTAGTCAGCTATCGATCTATTCTTTCCATTTGGTCGAAAATATGCGCGCTTACGTGCCTGCCTCTACGCGTCTGTATCAATAGCATCTCACACTTGTGTTGTATTCAATTGTCTACCCGAAGCTTTCTCAGAAAGAGGTTTCCACTATCATTAGATCTGTAGTGGTTGCAAGTAAGCCAACCGACCAACCTTGGAAGTTCGTTAGATTTCTCAATTAGTAACTCTCAGTATCAAATTTCTTACATCTAAATTCCACCATACCCTTTGGGCAATTAAATGTGTCATCATTTCCCACAACAGGAGCATTCCCTGTATAGACAGAACCTTCAAAGTTCACTGTTTAGACTGGCTTGAAACAACTCGATAGTTGTAAAAGAAAAGGGGGGCAAGGGGATATCTATCAGCAGCCCTGATGTTGACTTACTAACTTCCAATGTATTGAATTCTCATTCCTTCCATCCTATTGTTTGCTGCCAAGCTTCAACTCAGTATTATCACACCAACAAACATCAAGCATTGTGTCATGTGTCTCACTAAACAAGGAAGCTGCATATGCTGTGCTCATTTCTGGAATAACGCCGGCTACATTGGGCAATACATGTTGATTTGCTTCTAGGGAGAAATTGGGAATGAGGTATGTCCAGGACGAAGATTATCTAGATAATGTTGGATTGACTTAGGCCTCGTGATAGATAACAGAAGAATATCGTCAGGCTATGTGAATTTGGTCCAAATGGCGATATACTACTTCTTTTGCCTTTACTGTGTTCTTTTGTCATGGGGAAAGTAATTTGCAAGGGTCGAAGGAATTAAATGAATGCTCACTTCGTAGATAAACATAACCCAGTCCCACCCGATTTTACATGAGACTTTCATTCACGAGGAATTGACAGCAGAGAGATACAAGAAACTCAATACATCATCAATCATTCCAGCCTCGCGTGTGGGGTATTCATGTGCAAGGATAAATGATTTATATCAGACCGGACTCTGCAGCACAACTCGTCTCTGCGTAAGAGACCCAACCCTGAACAACCGTTTGAGCCCCATCCAAGGTGTATTGACCGGACTGTCTGTCCCTGTGTACAGGAATAGATCGTAGATCCATCCCCCGAAGGCGCAGCCGAGGATTGGCGCAACCATCGGGACCTGGGGGTATGAGTTAGCGCATGAATGAGATAGTCCAGAATGGGCTTATAGAACGAACTAGCAACGAGAATGGGGATGTGGAAAAATGTACGGGGACATACCCAGAAGTAATAACCACCCGCCGACCAGACTTCATGTCCGTAGCCAAGCATGTACGACACAAGCCTAGGACCAAAGTCTCTGGCAAGATTAATCGCATACCCAGTCTCCCACCCGAAACAAGCCCCAATTCCAAAAACAACAAAGAATAAAGCCAGAGGAATGGATGTTCCGGCGCCTAGGTTTCCGTCATCTTTCAGCGCAAAGATCATAAACATCAGTATGGCGCTGGCGAGGAACTCGGAGAAGAATTGCCCTGTCTTTGACATGAATTCCGCGGGGTATGTGCAGAAGATACCGGCTGTTGCTGTAGTCGAATAACCTGGCACAGTGCGGATATGGGCACCGCCCTCGTAGGCGTTGATGGCTGATTTGTAATTTCCGTATACAATTGCTGCACCGCTCATGGCGCCGAGGATCTGGGCTAGAATGTAGATTGGAGCTTTGCGCCAGGGGAAGCCGCGGAAGATGCAGTTGGCGATTGTTACTGCTGGGTTTATGTGGCTTCCTGATGCACCGCTGGCGTAGACTCCTAGCATGACGCCGAGGCTGGGTGGGTTTGTTAGAATTGCATAGTGTGTATAGGGCGGCGGGGGTGGAGGTAGAAGGAATGGGAAATGTGATATGATGACTTACCCCCATCCCCATGAGATAGATTGATAGTCACCCTTCTGGCCATGGCTGAGCAGGACCTGCGCAACAACCCCATCACCAAATAAGATGAGGATCAATGTCCCAAAGAACTCCGAGAAAGCATCACGGCCGTACTCCCGTACTCTCGACCAAAGCAGCGGCCGAGTATAAGGACTCTCAATCCCGGGGTTGATATGATGAATCGAAGTCTCGTTCTTACTTCCAAGACATGACGACCCACAGCCGCTATCACGATTACCAGAGGGAAGAGTCTCACGGTGAACTTTCGACATCGGATCAACCTCAAGCTCTTTCCAGGTCGCCATGGATGCAGAGCAGAAGGGAGGCCTTCTTACGAAGAGGGACTGGTCTCGACTTGATATAGTACGACAGCCGCGGGGGGAATACACCTTCCTCGTGCGTATTGATGTGTGGGGTGTACGGGGAGTGTGTGGTTGTTCTTTTAGTATATCAACAGAGCCAGAGCTAGGTCCGCACAGTGTAACCCCTTTTCTTCTCAATCCCCAAAACTTGCGCTGCTGCTTGTACAAATCCAGCTGGCTCGATTGGTTGACACACAGTCCTTGTCCTGCTCTTTCGGGGGCTTCTTTTCAGGATCTGGGGGCGTGCAAGCTTGCAAATGAGATAATCCTCAGAGTCAAATTCGGACAGACTCGGAATGGAAATGGAGTGTCAAATGCAGACATCTTTCTCTTGAGTGGGCTGGGCTGCGATTGTGCCTTGTTGTTTCATTGGTTTTGATTTTGCTTTCCCCTTTTCTTGTTAAGGAGGTCGAACTGTGACAGCGCACATGTAGCATGGCTTTTAATTTTCTTCGTCTTCTTCCCATGAATCCGTTTGGAGGAGTTGTTCGTTTGGCTTGGGATGGCGGGAAACACTGTCTAGTCCCGGTTGGATTGTTCCTGTTCTTTGGCGACGCTGTCGTGTCATTCTCACTGACCAGTAATTGCCGTTCTGTTGCTGTAGAGAAACTTCTATTTCTTCTGTCACTCATCTTCCACTCGTCGGGTGCCAGACCACACGCAGTCCTGATTGCAATATTTTGGAATTCCCTCATCGTGACACTGAGGCGGTGACCATGGTCAACATGGGACAACGTAGCATTGATCTTTGCTTATCGTCGACAGTCGCACTTTCGACCGTTCGTGTGACCATCTATCAGGAGGTGTGGCATCAGCGAGGCCGGGGTTGGCCAGATTGACTGTGTGTGGTGGTAAAAGTGCTATCTTGTCCTCATTTCGGATACTATCAAGCATAATCTGGGCAGAATTGAAATGGCGTGCAGTTGTCAAGTAAAAGTCGCATAGTTGCCCAGGTGAGATGTTGAGGAGTTGAAGTGCTGATCTTCCCCGCAATATGCAAAGTGGTGGAGTTGGAAGATCCTTGAGTTGATCTGTTGATCTTTGATCTTTGACATTCTGATCTGATCTTTTGATCTTTTGATCTTTTTGCTGTGGTCTTTGTGATATTTCCCTGGTCTTGTCTTTGTCCTTCTCGTGCGTCTCTTGGGATACGAATCCCAACAGTCAGCTCGAAGCCAATCGCTGTCTTTTGGCCAGGATATTCCCACCAATCCCTTTCCTCTCCAATTTCCTCGAATCAAACATTTGATACAAGTTTGAATTCTGACCCCGTGGGGGTCTTGTCTTATTTGGTTGTACTTCCCTCGGAGCATTTGCCAAATAATTTCCCATCTCTTGCTCCCCTTCTCCGTACATACTGCATACTGTATAGCCCTATAACCATGCAGTCCTCAGAGATATTTGTGGGATCTATTGACCAAGGAACAACGAGCACCAGATTCCTGATCTTCAATCGTGATGGTGAGCCAGTAGCCTCCCACCAAGTCGAGTTCAGCCAGATCTATCCACACCCAGGGCAAGCCAAACCACCCTCCAGGATCAAGATAAGCCATACAAACTGACAAACCAAAGCTGGCACGAACACAGCCCCTTCGAGCTCATAGCATCCGTAGAAACCTGCATGGAAGCCGCAGTCCAGAAGTTCGAGTCAGCAGGGCACAGCCGCAGCAGCATAAAAAGCATCGGGATAACCAACCAGCGCGAAACTACAATTGTCTGGGACCATGAGACCGGTGAACCCCTCTACAACGGTATTGTCTGGACAGACACACGCTCGCAATCCATCGTCGCGGAACTAAAGCAGAAGCCCGGCGCAGCACAGCTCCAGGCCATATGCGGCCTGCCGCTGTCAACCTACTCATCCGCGACGAAGCTGCTCTGGATGCTGGCCCATGTCCCGAAAGTTCGGGATGCATTTGACCGTGGGACGCTGGCGTTTGGGACTGTTGACTCTTGGCTCGTGTACCGTTTGAATGGCGGCGCGGCGGCCAACGTCTTTGTCTCTGATTCGACAAATGCTTCGCGCACTATGTTTGTGAACCTGGAAACGGTCCAATATGACGAGTCTTTGCTTGAATTTTTTGAAATTAGGGGGAGAGTTCATTTGCCCAGGATTGTGCCTTCTTCTGATCCGGTGGCTTATGGGGCTGTTGCTTCTGGGGCTTTGGAGGGTGTTCCGATTATGGGGTGTCTTGGGGATCAATCTGCTGCTCTTGTTGGGCAGAAGGGGTTCTCTCCGGGCATGGCGAAGAACACATATGGGACTGGGTGTTTTCTGTTGTACAATGTTGGCGATAGGCCTGTTTTCTCGACTCATGGGTTATTGGCTACGGTGGGTTATCATTTTGGCGGAAAGCCTGTCTATGCTCTCGAGGGCAGCATTGCTGTTGCGGGTTCTGGGATCAAGTTCCTGCAAGATAATCTGAACTTCTTCAGTCAGTCAAAAGAAGTCAATGAAGTTGCCAGCTCGGTAGAAGACAATGGTGGATGCGTTTTTGTCACTGCTTTCAGTGGACTATTCGCACCCTATTGGATTGATGATGCCAAAGGAACCATTTGTAAGTCTTCCTCTGATATCTACTGGCAATAGCAATTCCTAACAGATTATCCAGTCGGCATAACCCAATACACTCAAAAAGGCCACATCGCGCGCGCAACCCTAGAAGCAACCTGCTTCCAGACAAAAGCCATTCTCAACGCAATGGAGCAAGACAGCGGCCACACCCTATCTGAGCTGGCTGTAGACGGAGGGATGAGTAATTCGGACTTGGCAATGCAGGTGTGTATAGCTTTCAATCAATGTTTCCGCGGGCAGCTGACTTAACCTTGATTAGACCCAAGCAGATCTCATCTCTATCCCAGTCTACCGCCCCAAGATGAGGGAGACAACTGCTCTCGGCGCAGCAATTGCAGCAGGTCTCGCAGTCGGCATGTGGCGTAATTTCGCCGAGCTGCGTGATATAAACCGCGCCGGTGGTATGGTCTTCGAGCCTCAGATCACTCCCCAGGAGAGTGGTACTAAGTTCGAGGTGTGGGAGAAGGCAGTTCAGATGAGTAGAGGATGGATAAGATCTGAAACATCCCAGGAGGAAGTCAAGGGGGCTAATGAAAATACGACTCAGTCACTGATTAAGGAGAGCCGTGAGAGCCAGAGGGTCAAGCCATACCACTCCTTGAACTTGCAAAAAGCTCAACCCTTTGAGAACCGCGAACTATTCAAGTTAAGTTATTCTCCGGCCTACTCAGTCCTAAATGAACAAAATTCGCCCATGGAGACGCACTACTTGTCGAAGCAAGTGGTTCCACTGCATGCGAAATCAGACGCGGACAAGGCTCCTGGCGTGACCACAACTATCAAGGAGATAACCCATACCTCGATGGGTGAGATCAAGCTCCCGTCCTTGAAGACGCCGCTACTCAGTTTCTTGAGTGATATGCCGGAACCAGATGAGGAGGACTTGTATTTGGAGTTGCGGAAGGTAGAGATTTTACAGAGGCTTAAGGCTCTGCGGAAGCCAAAGGTCAACTTCTATTGATTTTGTCTTGAGGTTCCTTAACGGGTTGGGGATTGAAATGATAGGATGAATATTTGACGGCCGAAATATTTCACTGGGAATTGAGTTGGACATATAACTATAACTTTCATCTGGAATCAATAACTTACAGCGAATGTTAGTCTTGATTGCAAAATGCTGCTCGGATAGCATAGGATCTTTCGGTCATTTGAACATTATGATATAAATGAATCAAAATAGTGGAAAGGGAAGAAGAAACGGCCTTGAAGAAAATGGAATTCGGAAGATATTAGGGTTTAGATTTACTGTAAACTAGGCCACGATATATAAGTAGACCTCTCTCGTTTTCTTCATTCTGGATGTCTCAAAAGTCAGGTAAACCGTAATAGCAAATTGTAACTCCAATCCAAAGCCCTAATATTTATAAGAAGCACGACTCGCCTCCTCTCCTTCCTTAAGGAAAACACAATTCAACTCAGAGCCAGGACTAAGCGTAACCTCAAACCTCAGCACAGGATCCTCAACCTTCTCCTTCCCATTAACAGGCAACGCAATAATACGCTCATAAGCCTGCAAGATCCGAATAATGGTATAGCCCATTTCAATAGTGGCAAATTGCTGTCCAATACAGATCCGCGGGCCACCATTAAACGGAATGAAATGCCACGGCCTGGGCTGCCAATTCGAAACCCACCGCTCGGGAATCCACCTCGCGGGATCAAAGTAGTTCTTTGATTCGGGGCCGTCATATAGATCCGGATCACGTTGCATCAGCATCGTCGAGTAGATGACTCGGGAGTTGGCGCGCACGCCTACTGGTGCCATTCCGTCTGGGCCGCCGCCGCGTGGGAGAGTTGTGTCGCGGAGGGAGTAGCGGACGTTGAAGGGGACGACTGGGTAGACGCGCATTGTTTCGTGGAGCACTGCATTTAGGTATTTCATTTCCTTCAGATCATTGTAGGTTGGCTTTTGGCCATTGGCGCCTACGCCGAGGCGCTCGCGGATTTCCTGGCGTAGTTTGGCGACGACTTCTGGGTTGCGGGATAGTTCGAAGAGGCAGAAGGATAGTGTTCCGGCGGTTGTGTCTCGGCCGGCTAGGAGGACGGCTACGAGTTGGTCTCGTAGGACTCGTGGATCACGGGTGAATCGGGCAAGCGCATCGAGGAATGTCTCACGTTTTGAGAGCTTTTGGTCTAGTTCGTCGGTGGAGAGGGATAGGACAGTTTCGATGTAGGGTTGAATGAAGTCATCCATTACCTTGAGGTTTTTACGGAACTCTGTCCGTGACATGGCGAAGCTGAAGACTCTGCATATTGAGTTGTACAGTTAGATTCAGTTTGTTTTGCTGCCAATGGGATCCGGTGCTGGCATCACACAATATCAGGATTGCTTGCTTACCCGAACCGGAAAAGCTCCGCTTGACGTTGCTGCACGTATCTGAATGCTTCGGCAAAGTGGGTGGCTGGGTTCTCAAGACTGTCTGTTCCCTGGCCGAGGAGGTAGTCGGTTGCTGCATCGAGGGTGTACCGGAAGAAGAGCGACCCGACATCTACAACTCTGCTGCTACTAGGAGAGTGACTACCCCCAAGAAGTGGAATCAGTTTCTGGACATGCTTCTCGAAGATTTCCGTGTCGACAATACGCTCGCGAGCAAACATAGGACGGATGAGCTGTCGAGAGCGAGACCATAGCTCTCCGTCCGTGGCGAAGATGCTGTCCCCAAGAAACTCCTTCCAATCCTTGTGGAATGGCTCGCCCTTGCCGTAATCAGCAAACTGACCGGTAAGCAGAGCCTTGATGTTTTCCGGGTCTTTAGTCATTATAGCACGGGTCGAGATGCCGGCATCAAGCTCGGCGGTCTTCACGTTCGTCTGGCCGCCTGCATTCATGATGGTTTGATCCCAGAATTCAATATCACCGTTCACCAGGTTGGCCTGGTGGCCTTTGTAGATGAAATCGAGGGCATAAGGAAGGCGGAAATGGATCTTTGGAGCTCTCGCACCAAGGCGAGAAATTTGAGCAGCCGCTTGTACCTTGCGGAATACGCACCAGGCGACGAACAGCCCCAGAAGCCAAAGTGCTGCCCGGCCAGGGGAAGTCCCAGCGAGCAGATCTTCAATCATGGCGCTGTTGAACTGGGCCGGATTGAGGTGTATTTCTTATAAGTTCAATGTGTGTGTGTTGAGATCGAGATATCAAACGCAACGAAGAGACTTATAGTCCAGATTAGAATCCGACGGGTCATCACGAAACTACTAAATAATTCGGACATCAATCTCTCCGATTGCCCAGAAAGTGTGAAATGGCCGTGTCCCAAAAGAGAGTAGACTTTGCTCTTTTCAGACCACCTTGCGAGCCCCGCTCTATACTATGACTTCATTGCTGCTCTCCGGTCCCTTTGATGCCATTTGCACCCAGTAAGCATGGTCTACTATTGGCCTGCTGGCTTTAATTAGGCTTAATTATCAGTCCACACTCCGGATCTCCACGGGTCCCGCCTTTCGGTTTCACGCTGAATCTTCATAATCCGGGGAAACTGTGGCTGACACCTCGGTAGTCGTGCATATGATTCCGAGCCCTGCACACGATCGCCATATTCGGTTAGCCAGTCAGCAGCCACTCGAGCCGATGACAGTCGCCAGGGCTACAAGTGGCTTAGGGCTAACGTTATGCCTTAGCCTGCTGTACCTGGCTGCGCTCCAGTAGACACGCCGCATAACGTTGACAGTCTGCATGTTCGGTGTTCTGCTTTTGGCTCGAGATAAACTCCAATCCAATAGAATACTCACCCTCATAAATCTTTCCATCTCATTCATAATGAATGGCAGTGGCTATTGACACAACTAATAATAAACATACAATAGCTTGATCGGTGGCCCATTGATATCTTGTACTTTTATTCGTCAAACGTTTCTTTCAGCTGGGTCTGCTTTCTTCAATCCTATTTTTCAGTATGACGACCTCAGCCAGAATCATGATTCCGCTCGTTCGCTCATGAACGAGATTCATCTCGAAGATCACAACACTCAGCTGCCGTTTTGAGCTGTTATGCCCCCCTCACCGCCCGACCACCCACATCACGTGACTGTGTACATTTTGGTCTCGGGTCTTTAGCCTCACTGCAACTGCTTGCCAAAGTCCCCCTCCTTCTATCACTTCCAAATTCCGACCGGCGCAACGAACAGAGCTACTATTTCACGTTCTCACGGTTCCATCGCAACGTTTTTCCTGATAACGGCTTCCTCAGTCACTCTGAGTCAATCCGAAACGCCTCTATCGGGTGGCGCAAACCCGTTCTTTAATCGCTTTATTCTCCTCGCGATCTCTCACTCAACCGTCACTTCATCGTTACTCTACAGTCTCACTAACCATGCTGCCACAAATCACATTGGAATCGCCTCTGGCGCAGGCCGTTGCGAATGTCATCCAGCCGAAGCTGGTTGAGATGGGTTGGAGTGATGGCCAAGAATCGCCGTTGGTGGAATATATCGTTCTTATGCTTGTCAACGGCAAATCCCAAGAGCAGATCGCCACCGAGCTGTCCAACGACTTCCTGGGCCTTGATGAAGGCGACACTGCTGCGCTTGAATTCTCGCGATGGCTGTTCTCACAGGTTGAGATGCTGAACCAGCAAATCAACGGCAGCGCCCCTTCAGACGATCTCAATATGAACCAGCCGATTCCCTCGCAAATGGGACAGAACCCCGAAGCGCAGTCCTTCATTCCCTCTTTCGGACAAGAGACCAACGGCCAAGATGCCGAGATGGGAGATGCAGGAAGTGAATTCATGTACGTTTTCCCTTGCGATTTGCTAAGATTTGAATGCTGACAATATCCATTATTAGTCCTACCGGGCCTAAGGCGATGCGCAACGGACGCGGCGGCAAAGGGCGAATGCTCAATCAAATTAACCGCACTCTAGACCGCGGCTCTGACGCAGCTCTGCATCGCGTGCGTGGACAAGGGCAAGGAAACGGCCGCATCGGCGGTAACAACCGAGGCATGAAAGCATACCAGAATGGTCGCGGTGGTCGGAACATGGGTGGCATGGGAATGCCCAACAACATGGGCCAAGGCCCTATGATGCAGATGTCACCCGAAAACCAAATGCAACTCATGTCAATGTTAGAAGAACAAGCGCGTGTGATGTCGCAGTTGATGCCTGGTTTTGTTCCCCCCGCCGTCAACCCAGCTTTCCAGAATGGCCAGCAAGGTCGTTCACTCTTCGATCGCGTCGAGCGTGGTGGTCACCGTGGAGGAAACCGCGGCGGAAACCGTGGGTACAACAAGCCCAAGAATACCAATGGCGGCGATATGGATATGGATACCGAGCAGGACGAAAGCAATCCAAACAGCGTTTGTCGCTTCAATCTTCGATGCACGCGTCAAGATTGCCCATTCGCACACCAATCTCCAGCTGCCCCCGAAGGAAGTTCCCTGGATCCATCCGATGTCTGCTCATTTGGTGCCGCTTGCAAAAACAAGAAGTGTACTGGTCGTCACCCTTCACCAGCGGTGCGATCCGCCCACCAGGCGGAGGCCATGTGTCGATTCTTCCCGCATTGCACCAACCCCAACTGTCACTTTAAGCATCCTAGCATGCCTGTCTGCCGCAATGGAGCCGACTGCAAGACCGAAGGCTGCAAATTCACACACATTGAGACCGCTTGCAAGTTCAACCCATGTCTCAACCCCAACTGCACCTACAAACACGCCGAGGGCCAGCGGGGTAATTTCACCGACAAGGTGTGGACTCCACGCTCCGGTGAGCATGTGAGCGAGCGGAAGTTTGTGGATGATGTTGATGGCCCCGAAGAATTGATCAAGCCTGAGAACCAAGAAGGTACTCAGAGCCAGGAGCTTACCGCATGACTCCGCCTGACATGACTCAAGATCACCAATCAAATCCTAAACAGGGCCTGGCCCCGTTTTTCAAATCCAACAATACCATGTACAATCCAATCTGCTGCGAATGAGGAACGGAATGGGAGGGCGTTGATACTCATGAATTTGCTTGTTTGTCTGGATATCTTTTTTTTCCCCACTTTTTTCTTTCTGTACATAGATATCCCTTTTGATTTTTCCAAAAAGAATAATCTTAAAGCGATTAATATCGCTACACCCCGCTTAACATTTGTCTTCCATTGAATATTTTGTAGAGGGCCGAGGCGCCCGTCCCTGGGGCCGGGGAAGTCCCCGGCTTAAGTAAGAACGTGATAGGCCCGAGGACCTTCGCATTTAACCTTCGCTTCTCCAACCAAGCATTGCATGCCCAAGATGCGACTACCACACTCCTCGAGCCTATTAAGGCGAGGAAATCTCGTTAACGTCCACAGTCGCCTGGGCTTCACAAGCACACGTAGCCACAGCACCGCCGTGCTAGGCGGTGGTATCACCGGCCTCACCGCGGCCTGGCAGCTGATCCAAGACCCCAAATGCAAGCAAGTCGTGCTATACGAGAAATCAGAAAGACTGGGAGGATGGGTCGACTCTGAAATCATCCCCGTCAAGGGCGGCAATGTTGTCTTCGAGTATGGGCCGCGGACGTTGAGGAGCTCCCTGCCAGGCTCTTTAGCTACGCTTTACCTGGTACGATCAAACACCTGCTCGCGTGCAATTGTCTTCTTAGGCAAGTATGGCAGCAATATGCTGACTCTGACTCCAATTGATAGGCTACGAACCTCGGCTTGTACAAAGACCTCATCCTTACCCCGAAAAGCAGCCCCGCTGCTCGCAATCGCTACATTTACTACCCCGACCATCTTGTTCGTATGCCCGCGCCCGAACCGGGTTTGACCGCATTTGAGTTCATCAAAAAGACCTTGAAAACCATGTGGAACGAACCTGTCTTTGATAAGTTTTTGCCTGGACTTTTACATGATATCTATACTCAACCGCGTCATGCGACTGAGTGGGCCAACGATGAATCCGTCGCGGACTTTATTGGACGGCGTTTTCACCCCAATGTCGCTGATAACCTGCTCTCCGCTGTATATCACGGTATCTATGCCGGTGACATCGATCAATTAAGTGCCCAGATGCTTATGGGTACGATCCGCGATCTTGAAGGTGGCACCGGGGGCGTTGGTTCGTTTGTGCCTGGAGGCGTTGTCTCCTCTATGATCAGCCGAGCTTTTGCTCGCAAAATGTCACATGCGATAGATGATTACTTGGCCGTGGACGCTATTTCGAGCTCGCTAGAGGCATCGAAAAATCAGCACGACCTAGAGAAAATAGTGGCCAAAGCTAGCACTTTCACCTTTAAAAAAGGAGTTGGCCAGCTGATCGATGCTCTGGTTATTTCTTTGAAGAATTCCGGCAAGGTTCAAATCGTCACAAACTCAAACCTTGAGCGTGTTGCTTGGGATGCTAAAGATGGAATCCTTGTATGTCTTCGCACTCCCATGTCACACCAGAACCATTGCTGACTACTTATAGATCGACCATTCAGCGCTCAGGGGGAAAGGCCTCGAAACAAAGAAATTCAACCATGCCATATCTACAATTCCCCCAGCTTCACTGGCCAAAATACTCCTCCCAGCCAAGGGAACTAACCAGGAATACGAAGGTGTCACCCGTAGCCTCCTCCAAAAGCAAAATTACGCAGTGACAGTCATGGTCATAAACCTCTACTACCCAAACCCAAACCTTATCCCAGTGGAAGACGGGTTCGGGTACCTAATCCCCCGTTCAATCCCCTATGATCAAAACCCAGAATGCGGACTCGGTGTGATCTTCGCCTCAGCCTCAAGCAAAGGCAAAAGCACGCATCCAATCGGCCCAGCCACCAGTCAAGACACAGTCTCGGGAACTAAACTCACCGTCATGATAGGCGGCCACTACTGGGACGGGATAGACAAATATCCAGACCACGACACAGCCGTCAAAATGGCCCGCAACATGCTCAAGAGACACCTCGGCATCACCGATGAGCCTACCGTTGCACGCACCCGTCTGCAGAAGGACGCTATCCCCCAATACACTGTCGGCCATCTGCAACGGATGTATGCTCTTTCAAATGCGGCTAAGATCGAGTACAGCAACACGCTCAGCCTCGCTGGCAACTGGTATAATGGCGTTGGGGTGTCGGATTGTGTCAAGCAGGGTATTCTGTCGGCGACGTATGGCACTGGTAGGGTTACGCCTGATACCAGGGATGGTCCTTGGCGGCCTTGGAATGGTGTTGTTGATCCTCAGTGGCAGTATCAGGGTGGTATTGCTATGTCGCCGGTTAGGTTTACTGACTCGCGATTGTAGATATGCAATTTATGTGACTGGCTCGCATTGTTGTATTTATAGTGTGTTTAGTTTTGTATGTTAGAGAATTTACGGTGAGTGGATCTTTGTACGATATTTTATTTTGGAAAAGATTGGGAAATGGCATATATTGGGATGCTTGGTGCATAATTCTTGTTCTTATTGCAATTTAGCGCCGTGTATTGGCATTCTCTGATATTGTCTGTCAATAATGGTTGGAGGATTCACTTCTAAGTCGAGACTGGTGTCGGAATTAAATATAAAGTGAGACCATGAAGGGTGCTGGTGATCGGCAGAATATGGGGAACCTGGCGGGGGACTGGCGAATCGTCGCTATGGCGAATTGCACGAGGCCAGCGCTTGATCTGGACGAGGAGGAAAATCGCTCTGTGTCGTCCAGCCATATCGAATGCTGCTTACTTTCCAGTCATCGGCTGCAGATATGCAGATTTGGCGGGGCATCGTATCGTGGGGTGCTTGTAGTATGTCACAGTGGCATTCGAATGTCCTCATGGCATGATGTGTAGAGGATCCAGGCCAAAAAACCCAGTAACCCCGCGTTTGAGAACGGACATCAGTCTTTGGATCACTTATTTCTCATCCGTCTTCTTGTCGCCGTTGGAGTCAAATCCAAGCATATCTAGCTGACGCACCAGTTCCTGGATCTTGATAACCTTCTCCAGTTGCTCGGGGAGCAAGGCCTCACCCTGCTGTTTCTTGAGACGCAGATCACGGGCCTGACGGAGTTTCTTTTTCAAATTTCGAGCCTTCTTCTCCTTCTCCGCCTCCACGTCAACGGGCTCCTCGGCGGGCTTTTCCTCCTTCTTAGGTGGTGCGGGTGCCGCAGCCTGGGCACGCCAGTTGTTGGACTCCACACCTTTGGTCTCAGCGGAGGTGGGCTGGTCGTTTTCTTTGGTCTGGCGCTTGGCTTCACGCCGCTTGGCGTTCTTGTTGCTGGCTGCGGTAGCGGCGGTGGTTGCGGCAGTGGTCTTGTCTTCGCCGGTGCTCAATCGTTCAGCACCTGGCACCCCGCCTTTTGCGCGGTTCTTCCAAGCGGCTGCTGCACCGGTCTTGTAGACTTCGACATCTTCGGGGGGTCTGTAGCCTGGCTTGACACGAATCTCCTTGCGCTTGGAGCCGTCAGCGCGTACCGAGGAGGGAATGTAGCGTTCGCCGGTTATGGCATCGGTGGTGATGCCGGAGCGGGCGACGTGGGAGGCCATAGTGGGCGGGATGTGGTTGTTGCAAGAGAAAAGTCAACAGCAAGAACAAGAACAAAGGTCTAGAAGAGCAGCGTCAAGCGCCCAAAGGTGAAGTTGGTCAAAAGCAAAAACAACAAAAGTTGAGTGCGGATGGCCGGAGGCTCTGTGGGCCAATCAGCGGGCCGGGAATTCCCGCAGCTTTTCGCTCAACTTCGCAACCTCACGTCTCTCTCGACTCCATCCTCTCGAACTCCCCTCGGTTGACACTCACTCAATCGCCCACAATGGCCGGTGTATGTCTCTCCTTTCCTATATGGATATTTTGCTATGCTTTGTACTAATCTTGTCGCCGGACAGCTCGCAAACGTTCTCTACTCGCACGTCTCCCCTCCCTCGCTCCTACGATCGCAATTGCAATTGCCCGACTAGAAACTAATTGTGGATTGTTTCGCTTTGTTTAGGACCTTCATCCGCAAGAACACTGTTCTGCTGACTACCGCCTTTGCCGGTGCCTTTGCCTTCGAGCTGTGCGTGACATTCAAACTCCTGCTACGTTGTATGGCTATTGTACGCTCTACAGAGAACTGACCATGCAATTCTGAAACAGTGGCTTCGATATCACCTCCAACAAGATCTGGGACTCCTGGAACCAGGGCGTATGTCACCTCTACCTACTCTGCCTACTCTACCTACTCTCTCCCCCGAGGATGGGAGTCACGGCCTATCTCCCAGAACATTTACTAACTACTACTCTTATACAGCGCCAATGGAAGGACATCAAGCACCGCTACATGGTTAAGGAAGAGGAGGATGATGAATAAGTGGACGGAGTGGACGTTTGTACGTTGAGCCTTGGACGTGGACGTTGGCCGTGTAAAGTGGTGACAGGGGGTCAAAAGAACCCGTGCGACTTGCCCTTACTCTTATTTCTCATTCCCATATGGCTTGTATGCGATAGATGGAAATCTGTATTTTGACTTATTTATACCACATGTGGTTTCGTGATCAGGCCGTAGCATGATGTAGTGTAGTAGTCTGTGGCGTTTGCTTAAGAGACAATCGTCATAGTCAGAGCCAAATATGTAAAACAATAACATTTGCTTTACTCCGAGCATTTGAATCTCTTCTACTCGAAGATCGTGCTCCACCTTCAAATTCGAATCACATATGACTTCACCGTCATCTGCTCGCCTGTATCGGTCCACACCCGCTCTCCTCTTTTTCCCCCACTACAAAGTATCGAGCAACGTGAGACATTAACTCTACTCGACTCGATTCGGGTATTACGACTCGACCTCGAAAGAAAATTCAGTTCCGGCTGCATATCGAGTCCCCCTCTCCGGCGTCGGACGATTCCCACTCCGTTCTGCGCATTGTTGCGACATTTCTCACCACACCTGCGATAGCCGAGCGGCTGCAACACTCCGGTCGCGATAAGCCATGCTCATGCTCGGAGAATGTGAGAAGCTCCTTGGTGATGGTCTACTCTGCTTGCCTAAGAAACACAACAACCGCTATGGCCCAGCGGCCGAAAGGGATCTGCTAGAGCTCTTATTCCGGTCGCTCGTGGGGCACAACCAGGAGCTGGTACAGCATCTCTTCCCAGAAGGTACTCCAACGGGACCATGGAAGCTTGCCGAGGCTCAGGGTGCCCGTGAGGGCGCCGAGTATAGTGAGGCGGCGCGGGGCAAGCGATGCGGTCATATCTTTCGAGCTGGCGAGGCCACCTACCGATGTGTGACTTGTGCCGCGGATGACACTTGTGTGCTGTGTAGTCGGTGCTTCGATTCGTCCGATCATAGTGGACATCAATATCAGATCTCGTTATCGTCCGGGAATTGTGGTTGCTGTGATTGTGGTGACGATGAAGCATGGCGGTTGCCGCTCTTCTGTGCGATTCACACGGACAGTGGCAACGCCAAAGGAAAGGAGCGTGCGAAGCGCGAATTACCGTCTGAACTTGTGAATTCGATTCGTCTGACTATCGCTCGTGCACTCGATTATTTCTGTGATGTCATTTCTTGCTCTCCGGAGCAATTGCGGCTACCAAGGACTGCTGAGGGCATCCGAGAGGACGAGAAGGCATCTCGGCTGCGTCCAGACTGGTACGGTGCTGGTGATGATGAGGAAGAAGACCCTGAATTCGCTGTAATGCTGTGGAACGACGAGAAGCATACAATTCGAGATGTATCCAACCAAGTTTCGCGTGCTTGTCGGGAAAGAGAAAGCTACGGCATGGCCCGGGCGCATGAAACAAACGATATGGGCCGAAGTGTCATCAAGTATTCAAAGGATCTGCAAAGACTACTTACCGTTTCTAAGATCATTGAGGAAATCAAAGTCACTGTCACTGTGCGCTCGGCACGCGACACATTCCGCGAGCAGATGTGCGCCACAATTGTGGAATGGCTGGCCGATATTGCTGGTTGTGAGATCCTCGAAGACAATGAGATCTTCCGTCAGATAATTTGCGAGGAAATGCTCACTCCGTGGAACAAGGGTAGCAGTGGCTCAAATGAAGACATTGGCATGAAGGGCATCGATGATCACCAGAGAAGTGAGAATGGCCCCGGTCGCACGCTCATGATCAACTTGCCTACTCATGGTCAGGTCATTTTGACCGCAGACGATGACGACGACGACGAAGATGATGATGGACTCGACCAGGATGTAGATGAGGATGAGGATGAGGCTTATGTCCAGGCTGAAGATGCGGATGACGAAGACGACGACGAAATGGAGATCGAGCTGTCTCGCCTGCAGGCCGAGCAAGACACAGATGCCATGGACATGGCGGATGCAGATGAAGAACTCGCTCTGGCTGAGCGAATCCTTGCTGAACTTTCACGCGCGCAGCCGCATTCTCCTCGCCCTCCACGTGCTGAAACCGCAGAGCGCGAATCAGTTGAACCGGAGCAATCCAGACTAACTCCCTCTCGCGATACAAACGCTAAAGGCACTGGAACCGGTGGCTATATTAACATTCCACGCACTCCTGGCTTGATCAGAAGGAGCCCGGCCAAGGTAGACAGTCACTGGAAAGTCCAGCCACCCATGCCCGCTGCAGGTGAGAACTTACCACCATATGAAGACTTGTGGCAGCGTACTCGTCTGGACTGGCTGGTGCTTTATGATTTGAGACTGTGGAAGAAGACACGTACCGATTTGCGTGATCTTTATATCAGTACCGTTGTCAACGTTCCCCAGTTCAAGCGCATCATGGGTCTGCGTTTGTCTGCATTGTACACGGCATTGGCTCAGCTTTACCTTGTTGCAGACCGAGAGCCCGATCACTCCATTGTCAACCTCTCTCTGCAACTCCTGACGACTCCCTCCATCACCGAAGAGATTGTACTGCGAGGAAACTTCCTTACAAAGGTCATGTCCATCCTGTATACTTTCTTGACCACGAGGCAAGTCAGTGAACCGACAGGCGTCAATCCCAATGCAACATTGGCGTTTGATGCTGGCTCGGTCACAAACAGACGTCTTTACCACTTCTTCCTCGATCTCCGATACCTCCTCCAATCCGAATATGTCCAGCATCGAGTGCGGACTGAAGAGCAATATCTTCCTCAATTCCTCGACCTTGTCAAACTATCGCAAGGCATCTGTCCCAATGTGCGTGCTGTTGGTGAACACGTTGAGTATGAAACAGATGCTTGGATCAGTGCTTCCATTCTTATGCGCGAGATCAACCGACTTTGCCGTATCTTCTGCGAGTCCTTCCGCAACCCTGACAATGACCATGATGAAAACCTCTTAAGAGCAATCAAAACTACGACTAATACTGCTATCATCCATTCAGTCGGCATGGAGCGCAAGAGATTTGATCAGGCCGAGATTAAGGAAGAGATGAAATTCAAATCGCTGCCACCTTTCGACTTTGAGGTTGGCGCCTCTGGCCAGGTTGTCTGCCACAGAGTTATTGAGTTCGTCGTTGAGCGTGGTTCTATCAGTTTCCACCACGCACTTCACTACACTCTGTCCTGGCTTGTTGAATGCGGACGCAACATCAGTAGCGCTACCATGCGCACTGTTATCTTTGATGCAGCTCAGACAGCGAGGGCTGCCATTCAAGACGCTAATGCGAACGATCCAAACAGCGTTGACGACCAGTTGCTTTCTCTTGGAACTGAGGATCTACTTCTTGCTATGTTCGATTACCCACTCCGGGTATGCGCCTGGCTTGCGCAGATGAAGGCCGGCATGTGGGTTCGAAATGGTCTCAGTCTTCGTCACCAAATGTCCCAGTACCGCGGTGTCTCTTCTCGTGACTTTGCGTACTACAGAGATATCTTCCTTCTTCAGACTGCTATGGTGACTTGCGATCCCAGCAGAGTTCTTGCTTCTATTGCACACCGGTTTGGAATGGTTGATTGGATGGCTCGAAACTACACCCCTCGTCCTGGCTATGAGGAGTCTCAGATTGTGGATGTGGCAGAGGAGTTTGTTCATCTACTGGTTATCATTCTGACAGATCGCACATCTTTGACGGCTATCGATGATAGCACTCACCTCACCAACGAAAACATCAAAAGGGACATTGCTCATGTTTTGTGCTTCAAGCCACTTTCTTTCTCGGACCTCTCTACCCGCCTGAGCGACAAACTTCTGGACTCAGACATGTTCCAAGACGTCTTGGAAGAAGTCGCCAACTTCCGTCCCCCGGAAGGCTTAAGTGATTCTGGAACTTTCGAGTTGAAGCCCGAGAACCTTGACCTCATTGATCCGTACAGCGCTCACTACACAAAGAACCAAAGAGACGAAGCAGAGAACATCTATAAGGAATGGATGGCCAAGAAGACCGGCAAGAATGCATCTGATATTGTCTTTGAGCCGAAGCTTCGGCCCATCAGTTCTGGCGTGTTCTCTGACCTTCCTCGCTTTGCTGGTACTGGGCTGTTTGCGCAGATCGTCCACCAATGTCTGGAATATGTTATCTCGTCTAAGGAGTGTACACCAAGCATTCCACCAACACGTGTTGAGACATTCCTTCAAGTCATCTTGCATCTCATTCTCGCCGCAGTGTTAGAAGATGATTCTCACGAAGATGACATGGTTGACGAGCATTCCAACTCCTTCAATTGGAATGCCTTGTCCAAGTCCCGAGAGATCAAGGTGGGCAATATAACCATTGTTGGCCTTCTTGAGAAGATTTCCGTGACAACCGATTTCACCTCTTCTGGTCCAAAGATTCGTCATATTCTTAAGCGCATGTGGCAGAAGCGCCCTCGCACATATCACTCGGCAACTGCCTCTCTGAAATTCCCCTTCGACAGAATCGAAACCAACTCCCCTGCCATTGATGTGGACGGTGAACGAGAGAACAAGAAGAAACAGGCCATTGAGCGACAAGCTAAGGTCATGGCTCAGTTCCAGCAGCAACAGCAGCAGTTCTTGAGCAGCCAGGGTAATATTGATTGGGGCGAAGAAGACTTTAGTGATCTCGAGTCTGACACTGAGGCGGCCCCGGAAAAAAAGCTCTGGAAGTACCCAAGTGGAACTTGTATTTTGTGTCAAGAGGAGACCAGTGACTCCAGACTATATGGTACTTTCGCGATGATACAGGACAGTACAATTTTGCGGCAGACGGACATCCGGGATTCCGACAGAATTCGCGAAGCACTCAAAACTCCCTCAAGTCTGGACAGATCTGTCGAGGAAATCAGGCCCTTCGGTGTGGCTGGAGAGAACCACACTACAGTCAAGCGACTTGATTCTTCTGGTGGTGAAGTCTTGAGTGAAAAGATTGGGCTGAGCAAAGGGTTTAATGCAAAAAGCACACTGCGGGGACCTGTCACTACTGGCTGTGGCCATATCATGCACTACTCTTGCTTCGAGGCATACTGTGGAGCAACTCAACGACGACACACTCAGCAGATTGCCCGCAATCACCCCGAGAACACACTGCTTAAGGAGTTCGTGTGTCCTCTCTGCAAGGCCCTTGGTAACGCATTCCTTCCCATTACGTGGAAAGGTAAGGAAGAGTCTTGTCTTGCGCCTCTCCCGGAATCCGAGTCCTTCGACCACTACATGCACTCAGGCATTAAGTATGCCTTGAATCAACAGCAGAACTTCCCGGTTCTCATGGAAAAGGAGAAATCTCTCCCGCAGCCCTACACAGACCTATTCATTGAGTACCTCTCGAAGACTCTGGTCCCGCCACTTTCGACAAAGATCGACCAATTGATGGCCTCGTCCTTCCCCGCATCTGCAGCTGCTCAGTATATTGCGTCAGCTCGGATGCCAATGCCAGGGATTTTCCCTCCTACGGAGGACCCCACGCCATCCAGTCCCCTCCAACAGGTTTCGAGTCCTTCTGATAGTCCCATGTCGGAATTGCTTCAAATATATAGGCGACTAAAGAAGACGATCAAGATGAACCACGTCAACTCAATCTTCACCAACACCCCAGAGGCGCTCAACAATGATGATCTTGTGTTCACCGACTCCTTGATCCGCAGCTTTGGCTTCAGTATCTCTGCGGTTGAGATTGCCCAGCGTGGCATCGAGTCTGAGCCGGGCTCAACCTTGCTAGACAAGATTCCTCCCCTGCTACTGACTCACCTCCGTGTTCTATCGGAGACTGCGTTAACGTACGCTGCTGTTGGGTGTCTTCACTCAACCGGATCTCCCAAGCTCCGTACAACAAACGAGTTCCAGGAGATGCATCGACAGAAGATTTGTCAGCTGCTTGTCGGTCACCCTTGTTTGAGTGGTACTCCCCTGCTGAATGATGTCCGTAATATCGAGCCACTTCTGGGTGTTGACACTTTCGTGTTCCTTGCGGAAGCTTCGTTATCTCTACTTCCAGTTCTGAACATGGATATTCGCCATCTTGTTCACATGTGCTATGTGGCTGAGATTGTCAAGGTCGCTGTTACCTTCATTCTTTGGCCAATTGGTTTGAAGGAAGAGCTTTCCAACCATCCTGAAGATCACGCCTCGGTGCCCAACGTATCTGACGAACAATTCGGCGTGACCAAGCAATTCTTTGATTCGATCGTGGCTGAACTTAAGGCAAACTCAGTCGGACGTGCCGAGGGCTCTTCCTTCCCCGCCGAGAGTGGCTACGTCAAGGACGGCGAGGAAACTGCCACCCGCAATGTCATTTACGCCATCCGTCGACTCGTTTCGAGTTATGGCTTGGCGTTCCTGCGCAAGGCAGTGATTCTTCTTCACGTACAACACGGCGTCGAGTTCCCGAACACCGGCTTCGCTGATGTCGATGCATCCGAACTTGACCGCCTTACAAAGGCACTTCAGCTCCCCTCCCTCGATGAGATCCTCATGTCCATCAAACCCGCGCGCAAGAGTAACAACGCTTTTGACGCAGTTGTATCTGGCTGGATCTTCCACTGGAATGCCTCGCGCTCAGGTATTCGCTTCGAAGACCACCGTCTCTGGCCAAGTCTCTCACACCCTGCCCTCTTCGAACTCGTCGGTCTACCCAAATACTTCGACAGCCTCATTGAGGAGGCAAACCGTCGCCGATGCCCCAAATCCAAGAAGGAACTCAGTGACCCTAGCATCTGTCTGTTCTGCGGAGATATATTCTGCTCTCAGGCTGTTTGCTGCATGACCAACAAGCTTGGTGGCTGTAACCAGCATCTTCAAAAGTGTGTAACGCTCCTACCTCCTGATTCATCAACATGAAAATTAACATATATCTCAATAACAGATGTGGCAAGAACATCGGCCTGTTCCTCAACATTCGTAAATGCACCGTGCTCTACCTGCACAATACGAACGGATCTTGGAACTTCGCACCCTATCTCGACCGCCACGGCGAAGCTGACCCCGGTCTCCGTCGTAACCGCCAACTTATCCTCAACCAGAAGCGGTACGACCGACTCCTGCGTGATGTCTGGCTGTCGCATTCTATCCCCGCTACTATCAGCCGCAAGCTGGAGTCCGAGATTAACAATGGTGGCTGGGAGACTATCTAATGAACTCAAAAGATCATTTGCTTTTTTGTCATCGATTATGCGTTTGCACTTTAGAATTTCCTTTCTTTTTGCATGTCTTTTCAAAGGGCGAATTGGGAAACTGATGATAATTGTTTGTTAACGCTGTCCTTTTGAGGGTTGTCATTGTAGATCGAAAATGTTCCAGTTTTATTGTGTTTTATTTAGGTAGGATTCAATACTAAGTTATATTGTTTGTTTCCAAATTCTAGTTCAACAGTAACGAGAAAAGATATAGTGTGCAGACAACAAATCGGACCAATTATTCCACAGAGCTAATCTAAGTATTCTAAGGTAGAGCAAATCTCGGACAAGTCCAAGCAACGACAGGCAACAAAAGTCACTTTAAGCTTAAATTGCCCATTCAAGGTTGTCCAACTTATTCCTAGGACAAAGTATCGCGGATATAGTCTTATCGATAAGGAACGCCAAGGCAGATCTTCACCTTCGACATGCAGCCTTTCGCAACCTCATCTCTGGACCACCCAACATCACAGCCATGAATAACGAGCAATTTTGGCGGTTGCTGGCTGACCAGGGGTCCTCAAAAGCCAAGGACTCCAACGCAACGCCGGGCCGTGATGCGTCGCGCGGCGGCGCAACCCCCGGCGGGCTATTGGGATCGCGAATGCGATCCAGTATTCCCATGACCCCGTATGTCGTGTCACTCTGCGACTAATTATTTGATAAGAGAACCAAATGCTAACCGCGCTTTTACTTAGACGATCTGTGACGGGGGTCGATTTCGGCCGCCAACTCGCTGAACAACGCCAAGGCGATCGTCCCTCGAAGCGGTTCAAGTCTTCCGCTGCACCAAAGGGTACCGCGCTTCCAACCGGGTATCAGGACCGCGCGCAATTGCGCAATTCCAAAGAAGGGGATGATGAACGTGGGGAGGATCTCGAGACACGGATCAAGGCACTAGAAGATATGGTCAAGCTAGGACAGATCGATCAAGCAACATTCGACAAGCTTCGCAAAGACCTTGGAGTTGGAGGTGACCTTGGAAGCACGCATATGATCAAGGGTCTGGATATGGACCTGCTTAGGAGGGTTAAAGCTGGCGAGGATGTCTCACAAGCGGCTGAGAAGCCAGCACCAACGATTGAAGAGCCAAAAGAGGATGCGGATGAGGAGTTTGAGCGCCTCATGGAAGAGAAGGGACTAGAAGAAGTTGCAGCCGCCCCGAAGGAACAGAAAGAAAAGAAAAAGGGCAACATGGCTCCACCGCCTGCCAAGCCGAAGACTCGCGATGAGATCTTACGCGAATTGAAAGCCAAGCGGGCTGCTGCTTCTGCCCCTGTTCCACCTCCAGAATCAACTTTGGGATCGAAGTTCAAGAAGCTCAGCGACGGAAAGCCCGAGAAGAAGCGGTTTGTCGAGCGTGACGAGACCGGTCGACGCCGAGAGGTGCTTCTTATCACGGACGCTCAAGGAAATACCAAACGGAAGACTCGATGGCTTGACAAGCCGATTGACATCGCTGCGGGAGATCTTCCCATGCCTGATAAGGCTGCGAAACCCCTTGGTATGGAGATCCCGGCTGAGATCGCTGCCCGCTCAGCTCCGCCTGAAGATGAAGACGAAGATATCTTCGTTGGTGTGGGTGATGACTATAACCCACTCGCTGGCCTCGAAGGTGACGACGATTCTTCTTCTGACGAGGAGGGTGAAACAGGCGAGTCAGCGCCGAGGAAACCGACCAAGGATACTGTCAGCGAAACAGACAATAAGACCATGACTGAAACAGCACCTGCCAAACCAAGAAACTACTTTGGAGAATCAACAACACAAGAACAGTCCGATGACCGTTCCAATCCTCTGACGAAGGATCCTACGATTCTGGCGGCGCTGAAGCGAGCCGCAGCCATTCGTCAGACCTCTCCTTCCGAGGGCGAAGAAGGCGAGTCCTCTGAAGCAGCTCTTCGACACAAGCGGTTCCTTGAAGAGGCACGCCGTAGAGACGCCATGGATGCTGCAGATATGGACATGGGATTCGGAGAGAGCCGCAACGAGGATGGCGAGGATGATGACCAGGTTTTGTTCGACTTTGACGATGACAACCGAGGCGACAAGAAGAGGAAGCGTGGACCCAAGAAGAGGAAGGGTGACAAGGACAGCGCTGCTGATGTTATGCGTGTCGTTGAAGGCCGGAAAACGGACGCTTCTTGATAGCCTGGTCTTGGTTCTCTGTGTATTAGCTACTGGACATAATTTTGCCAAAATGAAGCTACTCGATACCCTTGCTTTCACAAACGTTCTTTCCGCGTATACTGAAATTGTAGCTCTACTTGTAGTTTGGGAAGGCGTGAATGGCGATGTGCCTACTCCCGGTCTGCTCTTTGACTACATCTGACAGGGTTCTTCTAGCGTGTGGCTACAGGTCGAGTGGTCACCGAAAGTATAGCTGCCACTGTCACTGTATATGCAAATCTATGGCTTACTATGCTCTCAGTTCTGAAGCTGTTGCTTGCATGTCTATGTGCCTGGGAGCGAATGGTCTTATAGTATGTCTATTGCATTCATTCAAGGGTGTATGGCTGTGGTCTGGAGATGCCTTATTAAATGATTCATACGACACGATGATTCAAATGCTGATTCTATTAATAAATCCTCTCAGTAACGGGCTCACACCCCTAAACTCTCTGCTGCTTCATGCGCAATCTTCAGCTTTGAGTCATCGCTTCTCCAGCTTTCACACCTCATGACCAGGTTGAGACATGGTCGATGAAGCATTTAAGCTCGTTTCCAAGCAAATACCTCATATTTCCCACGGTATAGCTGGTTTTGATCACCTGCACAGGGCAAATTACCCAATCAGGAAGGAGGCTCGAAAGCTTTTTGTGACTCTTAACAGACATAAATACCCCATGCCATCCCTTCTCTTTCTCCGTTTTTCTTCCCTTCTCAAATCCCCTCCTCTCCAGTCCCCTTTCCTCTCCTTTCAGCTTCCCATAACAACTTTCGGGTTTCGGGTGGTTTTCCATCATTCTCATCTTCTGGCCATGTCTTCGACAAGCTCGCGGCTGTTTTCAACCGACAAGACAAAATATGACCGTTCTGCTGGCTGCCTCACTGAGGCTCTGTGACTCATACCCTGGCGGTAGGTTTGTCGTTTCTTCTATCTGATTCCTTGGCCTTGCGGTCCTTCTGTCTCGACAGCCTCAGGCCCTCATGTGACTATTTTATTCTCCTTGACGTCTTCATGTCTTCATACCTTTGTTGACTCATATCACTGTGTCATTATACCTTCATGTCTCCATCCTTTTATGCCTTCGTGTCTTCTCACCCATGGCGTCATACTTGGACATATGCTGACCTTTTGATAGACTTTCATACAACCCAATTGTACCCACTTAGTGAACTGCATGTGCTAGACACTCGAGATACAGAAGAGAAGCATGGTGAGTTCCTCACTCGTGATTAAGATGCCTACTCTTCGTAACCCCTTATCCCGTGTACTGTCACTTTGGGGTTAGTCTCACCAGCTTTGGGCATCAAGCTGAGGAAGATTGTTTCTTCCAGGTTCTAGGAATCTTGCCTTGCGTCGAACATTTTATCGACTTCTCTTGACCCACCACCTCTGCTTACCTTGGAATCTATAACACTTGAGCAGTGAGTACATCCCTCGTGATTGACATCCCCATGCTTTGTCTCCCGTTGGGTCATCATGATACGGCTACACTCGCCGGCTTTGCACATGAAACTAAGGATTGCCATGTTATACAGGTTCTAGGGATCCCGCATCACGTTGAAAAGGCCATTTATATGCTGAAGAAGTGGGGGATGGTGGTACAGTGCTTGCACTGCCTTTGTAAGTCATGATATAACATGCTGGCTGATCTAGGTCTGACAATACATTCCACGATATAGGACGGGTTTCACGACGTTGGGAAGCGGAGGATGGTGGTGCAGTGCTTGCACTGCTTTTGGTGAGCCCTCATAGAACCTTCTGGCTGTTCCAAGTCTAAACCTAAATCTCCACAGTATAGGTTAAACACTTCCAATGGGTGAAAGATTTCCTAAAGTATGGACTGGAAAACATAAGAGTTGCTTGTCCGTGATCAAGATTACTATTACTATAGGGTTTAAATCCACTAGCTTTTGGGCATTAAGCCGAGGACGCATATTCACTTTGAGATTTTAAAATCGGAACTGCACTTGTAGCCATATAATTGCATAGCCTTCGATTCAGTTAAACCATCATCTAGGCAGTACCTACCTATCACACGATTAGGAAGTCTATGAAACGTTCTCTTTGCCGGCGTCATGGATGTATTCAGCCAACATGATGAAGATGGCATAAGTTCCTAAGTATTAATTACATTTGTCGCATTGTAGTTTCTAGCTGCCTCCAAACTTGAAACTCAACCGTGGAGTGAGCGCCTGACCTGAGAAGTAGGGCTAGAAGATGGCCCGTGCGTCTGGCGCCGGACTTTATTCTCACGACATGTCACATGGCTTCAACTTGACCATAACTTGACCTCACACACCCATGATACTTCGCTGTCGGGGCAATTTCCGCCCTGGGTTATGCAAACACCGCCCAACTGTAATCACAGGTCCAAAACAACAGTGCATCATGACAGACAACGGCACATCAAGGCATCAATCTCAGAGACCGCACAAGAAAAAACGACAACCTCTGACCCATTTTCTTTGCCTGCCTCTGGTCAACGCTTCTTCAATCACCCAATTGGAGTCTTCCCTCACGGCCTTCAAAGCATCTCACCTACCTGGCCCTAGGTCATCTCCTCCAGCATCTTCCAATGGCAATGCTAGCCCGTCAAGTTTGACCGTACCCAGCGGCGCCTTTCGCCCATTAGGAACCCTCCATCTTACACTTGGTGTAATGAGTTTGGGCAGCAAGAAGCGCTTGGAAGAAGCTTTATCTTTTCTTTGCTCTCTCGACTTGAAAGCTTTAATGAGTGAGGCCGATCGAGTCGCTACTCGAAAGAGAAACACCCATAATTCATTGGAATCATCGGTGTCCACCCATGTGCCTGCTGACGCACAGCCTATGATTGTCTCGCTTGAATCACTTCATGCACTGCCGAGTGCCAAGTCAGCAACCATGCTTCATGCCTCTCCAGTCGATCCCACGGGCCGGTTGTACCCATTCTGTGTGATGATTCGCGACAAATTCATCGAAGCCGGATTCGTCCATAATGAGAATTCAAAGCCTTCCACCGAAGAAATAGCTCAAGATAAATCCTCTACCGATGATAGGAAAGTAGCAAGCGGGAATAAGTCTCCACAAGTAGGGGAAAAGCCTCTTGAAAGCTCAATCACAACAGGAAATATGGACCCATATACAGCTGCATTGTCCCGAAAACCCAAACCCCGACCACTTCTTCTACATGCAACCCTCGTAAACACAGTTTACGTCCGTGGTAGGCAAAACACCCAAAGCAAAGGTGCAGATGGGAGGAAACCACCAAACCGGATCACATTTGATGCTCGCGATCTGATATCCCAGTACAAGGATTACTACACCGATGAGACAAGAACTAGTGCACTACCAGTCGACTCCAAACCAAAGGACTCCTCTAGGTCAACCTCGGATGTCGGAGGTAACAGCAAGCAACCGGGGTCTTTTACGCAACATCCTAACTCAGCGAATTCTCGGCAATTGAAGCCTACCTACCCTTTCGTCTGGGCGAGAGATATCACCTTGGATACAGTCTGTATCTGTGAAATGGGCGCGAGAAAAATTCCTTCGAACCCCCATGTGAATAGCAATCATGATCTGAACAATCGGCTCGGTGAAAAATACACGGTTGTGGGCGCGAGAAGCCTGGGTGAAAAGTAGATAGCTATCATGTCTCTGACCGACTAGGTTGAGTCTTTGCGTGTAAAACCGTCGCTAAAGAGAACTACGAAAAGTGCATGTTAGACTGCTTCCTGGATAATTCATGATTTGAATGATTTTTAATAATAATAATTTTCCTTGTGCTGTTGCTAGTGCTATTAATGCGCGAACAACAATCCCAAGCCTGCTTGAGTTGAGTTGCTACATGTAATGGGGGGTCTTCGTTATCGCATGCGTAGCCTTCTGACATAGCTTCAGGCCCGCGATGAATTGGGCCATGCAGTAATGCAGTGATATGCAGTGCCAAAGACCTGGCATTGAGGTCCAGTGGCTAATGCATGGAGCCCGGCTTGGAGGACAAACAGGACGAAAAACAACATTGGCCATTCAACCTTGAAGATGATAGACGGCGTGCTATGATGCATTGGAAGTTCTGACCTGACATGCTCATATGATGGATTTGAAGAAAATTGAGATCCATCAGATGAGCCCAGGATCGCGGCTGAATCATCTTAATCGGCTCATGATAGTTTCCATTCCTCGCTCAACAGACAACTCCGCAGCCTTGGCCTTGATTGAGGAGATCATGCTACGCTCGAAGTCATCACGGGTGCGCAGCACAGCCTCAACCCAAGAAAGTTGTAGATCCCAGTACTCCAACTTGAAGGACTCATAAACTTCAACAAGTGCAGGCCCTTTCTCAGTTGCCAGCAAGCGAACGAGCCAGTCGACGAGTCGCCACTTCTGTTTGATCGTACCCTCGAAGGAATCGGGGTAATTCTCGAAGAACGCAAAGACAGTAAGGACGTCGTCTTTGAATTTCTCGGTGAAGGGGTCGACCTGGCGTCGGAACTTGACGCCCTTGTTGCGCACGGCTCCCAGGTATCGCACGAGCAGCTCGTCTGATAACTCTTCCACCAGGATTTCGGCTAGTGAGGGGTGCAGCACGGGTGTGTAATCTGCCATGTAGTCTTCGAATGTGGAAGTAATGCGTTTCATGGCGTACTCGCCATACCATCTGCTTGTGTAGATGTCTGGTAACACAGAGTCGAGATCAATGGTGAAGACAATATTGACAAACTTGGCGAGACAGTGCGTGCTTAAATCGACGTAACCATCGCGCAGAGTTTCCAGCTCGATATTCGCCCGTGTGGCCATGTACTTAGCTGTGACGAGAGTTTCAAAGTCGTTTTTGAAGCGCGTCAAGTAACCAAGCTGGCCTATCTCCTCGTTATCATCAATGCAGGAGATTTGGTCGTTGGCCACACCAATCGTCCAATCCTGTAGTAATTGCACGCCTTCGGCTTGTTCAGCGCTTGCGGCTTGATGTTTGGCGCATTCTTCATCGATGAGTGCTTGCCATGCGCTCTGGCGTGTCTTGAGTGCTCGGAACATGGCATCGATCACACCCTCAACCACGTCTGTGCGGTCTGATGCTCCTGATGCCATGACTTGTTCATGAAGCATGCGCCACATGTCTGCCAGGGTTTTAGTACGGAAGTGACCTTCGGCATTGTTGTCAAGGGCATCTGAGACTCGGTCCATAAGGGATCTCTTGTCGGCGTTAAAGATGCGATCCATCCATTCTTCGACTGCGTTGATGATGACGCTCTGCCATTGGCGCACCAGTTCTGGCTCTCGGTCGTCCAGGATGTTGGGTTGGAGCTCTGCTGATGACCAGCCGAGCTTCTTCATTTTCTTGTAGTACTTGTCGCTCCAGTGAATGATGGTAAGGAGATTATCGGCTGGGAGCTCGGGATCGTCGATCATGGCAACCAAAGAGTCGTGCATTAGGCGATGATAAATGTCTGTGTATGTCTTGTAGATCTTCCATTTCTTCGGGACAAGACTTTGCATGCCTTGCTTAACTGTGAATAGATCGTTGAAGTACCACCGGAAGCTCTTTTCCAGGTTCTCGGGGTCACCCAGGAAATTCTCCAATGTTTCTTCAAATTGACCTTGGGCGTATAGCTCAATAGCTTGGGTAAACTTGTCTTTGTACCCGCGCACAGTTTTTGGTCCAATGTTCATAGACTTGAAACGACTTGCGAGATCCTTGTGGTCTTTTTGGGCCTCTTGCAAAGCACGCACAGTGTCGTCATTCTTTTCTTCGTTCATCACCACAACGGCGAGTCGAACAACCATACTCTTGTTATCAGATTGCACCAAGGGGATGAGATTCATGCATGCGGTTCCAAGGTGGTCATCGAACCATTCAATGACAGAGTCCAATCCCTCGAAGTACTCCGTCAAAGTTTCCTGGCTGCTTTGATCATGGGCTTTGCAAATCTGATCCATAGCTTCATCGCGGAAGTCCCGCAGTCGAGAAATCTGCATGTGAGCACGGAGAAGATTAGGCTGATTCTCCATGTCCTCATCGTCCTCCCTGAGCAGCTCTTCCACTTCTTGAATGTCGCCGCCGAAATTTTCCAATCCACGTTTCATCATGAGTGTTGCATCGAAGTGCCGTTGAATCCGAGCTAGCTGATCGATCTGCGCGAAGTCTTCCACGCTTTCTTGTGATTCGGCGCACAACTTGTCGATGCCATGGAGTTCATCTTTGGTTTTCGCGACTTGTCGCTGGCCCTCTGTCAGAGCACCAATGCTGCGTTGTACAGCCTCCAATTGGTCCCGAAGACCCTCTCGCAACCGTGAATCGACCGCCGCCTTCTTCCGCAAGTAGTCGGCCTTTAAACTGCCAATCTTATCTAGATCCTCTGGGTGTCGGAGAAGATCCTCCAGTCTTGGCATGGCGACAGTGGGATTTTCGGTGTTGACTTGCGCCATGATTGCGGTGGAAGTATTGCGTAGGCGCGGCTCAATGCTTCGAGGCTGTCGAGGGGTGAGGTGTCAATAATGCGGGCATGAGATATATTCTTGTGAGAGTAGGTCACGAGAGCTTTGTCTAGGTTGGGTATATGAGTATTTACACCCAAATCGCAAAATCCATAGTCTCCGTTCGCTCAAGTTCGTTATTGTCTAGCAAGGAAGTAAACCGCCGTGCCGCTGCGGTCATCGGATAGCGGCAGAACACACACGTGACACACCGCCCTTTAATTGAATTTGCGGGATCCGCGATCATCTCCAGCTCCAATTCCCACCTCTCGTGCAGGAACATCAGGGACAATTTCGTCGCAGGTATTCTGTGTACTTGATATCTGTCGATAATCTTCCATACTCCAACCCACTACACGCAAATTATCCGTTTCGAGTGCGATTCCATATCCCCCGACACCGCCGAACCATCAGAACAACAAATATCACACCTCCGCTATTCTCCGCCATCCTCCCAAGCAATTACACAGCCAAAATGAGCTACTTCCGCATCACTCTCATGCGGTCCGCCATCGGTCTGCCGCGCCGTTCAACAGATGTGCTTAAGGCCCTTGGTCTCAAGAAGCGTATGGCCACAGTCTTCCACGCCGTTTCACCATCCGTTGCCGGTCAGATCATGAGAGTTAAGGAGCTGGTCCAGGTCGAGGAATGCGAGAGTCGCCTCACAAAGCAACAAGTGCACCTGGAGCGGAAACCTGACCCCGGATACTATGTGGAGAAGACCGTGGGTCGGCAACAAAAGGAAACGCGCCAGCCATAATTCTCTCGTGTTCTCTTTGAGCTGGCCGTGTTGCCTTTGATTTGATACCTGTGTCGAATGGATATTCCGTCGACTTGTGATTTCTTTTTCCCGGTTCACCAAACATTTGATACCCGCAGGGATCTTGTGCCCGGGGACAGGACCATGCACTGTCAGGGTCTTTCTGGAGATTGATCTGTTCGGCATCACCTGGTTTTTCTATTTTCTGTTTTGGCTTTCCTTGCATGGAGCGGGTTGCTTTCTTATTCTGATCATGTACTCTACGTATTCATTTATCGAGCAGATATCTGCTGCAACCATTGTATTATACACTTTTGACATACTGCTCCCTGAGGTTTCTCCTTATTCTCGGAAGGACTTGTATCGTGACTTCGCTCTTTGGGATTGGATTCCCGAAAGATAAAGAATTATCTCAATGCGAGCAATATCTCTGTCGCTGTAGCCCGTAGGCTCACAGGATTAGGACCAGAATTGACATTACGAGGAGGGTGAAGGGCTCGTTGCATCTCTTCAGACACGTCATATAACGTTACAGTACAAACAGAGAAGTAAAATGTAAGAAGAAAGCTCCAGGCTAGGCGAACAACATCAATCTTCGCCAGATTCGGTTGGATATAGTTACCCATTACATCGGACGACATTTCTCTCCCGATTCCTAATATAGCAGGATTGAATATCTGATTCCAAGTCGGGTTTCTAGCACCTATGTTAACTAACTTATGTGGTGGTTACACCCTCTTATCACATGAGAAGTGTGTTTGCAATCAACGTTACTGTGAGTGTCTATAAGAACAAGTGCAATGCGCTACAAGCCAAGCAGATTGGTACAAACATAACTCAAAAACACATCGTTTAATCTTGCAAATATTATAATGTAGTGATTCACGTTGAACGAATGGTCAACCATAGGGGTCCGTATATCCTTCCAACCTTCTCTATATCATTCCAATAATCGTTTACTCGTATCCAATAGCCTTGGGGTACCGCACATAGGACAGCTGTCCTGAGGGAGCCATAGCCATAGGGTTCTGTCCGGAGACACCAGGCTCCTCGCCAAGCATGTTCTGAGGGAAGCCGATATCGAGCGGCTTAACAGCCTCAAGATAGGCAATCTGAGCATCAGTGAGACGAATGCTCAAAGCCTTAATGTTGTCGTGAAGGTGCTCGACCTTGCGACCACCGATGAGAGGGAATACATTAGGAGTCTTGGACAGGACATAGGCCAACGCAATTGCGGTGACTGATTCAATGCCATGTTCAGAAGCAACCTTAGCGAGAGCCTCACTCATGCGAACCTGGTCCTCACCCTGCTCAGAGCCCATCATCTTACGCAGACCCTCGCCGCTAGCAGCGCGCTCAGCGAGCGCAGCCTTGGTCTGGAACTTGCCACCGCCGACGGCGTCCCAGGGGGCGAGAGCCATGCCGAAACGGCGGGCCATAGGGATGATCTCACGCTCGAAGTCGCGGCTGAGGACGTTCCAGCGGCCCTGGTAGATGCTGAGCTGAGTCTTGCCCGTCAGGCGAGCGTATGTGTTTGCCTCACTGACAATCCATGCGGGTGTGTTGCAGATTCCGAGATAGAGAACCTTGCCAGACTGCACGAGAGCGTGTAGGCTGTCCATAATTTCTTCCACGGAAGTTGTGTAGTCCCACCAGTGGACGTACAGAATGTCGATATAGTCAGTGCGTAGCTTCTCCAGAGAGTCGCGGACGCTCATGAGCAGGCTGCGCTTGTGGTTTCCGGCATGGTTAACAGTCTTGCCCTTGCCCTTGGCATAAGCTTTATATTCGCCGGTGTACTTGGTAGCGAGGACGAGCTGATCACGGTTGTCGCGCTCAGCCATCCACTCGCCGATCCATGTCTCGGACTCTTCATTCTGGTAGTTGTTGGCTGTGTCGATGAAGTTGCCGCCTGCCTCTGTGAATGCGTCGAGAAGTTTGTAAGAGGCTTCCTTGTCCATTGTGCCCATTGCGGCGGACCATGCTGAGCCGATGGACATAGCGCCGAGTTGAAGAGGAGACACGCGGATACCAGCTGTCGAAGACAAAACTCGGTAGCGGCCAAGCTCTGTGGGAGGGGCTGGGGCTGGGGCAAAGGCGTCCATTTTTGATGGTTGATAGGTATAGGTCGGCTTGGGGTAGAGGAGTGGAAGGAGGAGGGAGCAACCCAGGGGGGATCGGCTTTATATATGGCTTAGTGGGACTATAATCCATGGACTTGACAGTGATGGATCAATCGGATTGTGCTATTTATTAGACGAGGCCCACTGCTCATTTTCCTAATCGAGGATTTGTTGTGTTGTGGTCTGTACGGAGTATGCTGGGGTTGATCTACAGCTTCAACTATGGCCTGATATGGAAGATCTCTAATTTCATGTTTTGAACAACACAATTAACAGTATTATAAGCTAATAATATATATACACAGAAAGTACCACAAGATAACACCGCAAAGTACCCAGTACAAGGATCAAATGTTATTCAGGAAAAGGGAATGTGTTTAGTTCCCTGTGATTGTCATCCTCTTCACGTTCTCCCAAACATTTCCAGACCGCTGGAACACCTTCTCGGCCATATACTTCATCTTTTTGCCTGAAGGACTGGCAATAAAGCCTGCCTCAACGAGGAATTGCACGTTGCGCCGCACCGTGGCTTTGACGTGTTGCTTTTGTGATGGCGATACCATGTTCGGATCGAGCGTAACATCACCACCAAGACGACCCTCAAGTGCGTCAAAGACCTGCGCGACGGGCCACAGAGGGTGTGAGTTGGTATCTTTTTGGATAGAGTCACGCATGGTCTCCAGCCAGGTGTTGTGGTCCACCTTGCGCAGAGGGTACTTGAGCTCGCGATGGAAGATCTCCCAGAACTCACGCTCAGTGATACCCTCGGTCATGAAGGTGACAGTCTTCATTTCCTCAGGTGGGCAGAACACCTGCTTGAGTGATTCTTCAGCAACGCGGGTGCTGCTAGTCACGTACATCCAGCCGTTACCATAGTCATCACTGAAGGCACTGGCATCCACAACTCCCGATGCCAACCGCCAGACAAAGTCATCAGTGTTGGCAACACCTTCCTCAGGAGTACCGAGAATCAAGCCAGGCTTCACAATACCAAATTGATTGGGGTGGGTTTTGGCAAACTGCTTAACCAACAGCTCAGACAAGTACTTTGTCTGGGCATATCCATTGGCATGCGCAATCTCGTTGGCAATCTCCTGGTCTGTCTCATTCACGTGCCAGCGAGAACCACCGGAAACGTAGGACATACGAGGACGGGCCGGGGAGCTGATAGCAGCCTTGATGAGCTCGGTAGTAGAGCCGACGTTGGCAGCTCGGAGGACCTCAGTACCGGCGTTCCAGTTAACAGCCGCACCAGCGTGAATGATGGCGTCAACAAGACCATCGTTGGGGCTGTTACCACTGAGCGATCCCCACTGCTTCGGATCCAGGCCTAGACGGGGTGCGGCGAGGTTACCCGACCAGACCTCGAGTTTGCTCAAGTAGTAGTCAGACCACCATTGAGCACGAACAGCGGCATCCTTGACCCGGTTGAAGGCATCCGATGGGCTCTTGGCGCGGACATGGGCAATGACGCGTCCAACATCGGGACGGTCACAGACTTGACGCAAGATCTGTGTTCCAAGGAATCCAGTTGCACCCGTGACAAAGACGGTCTTCTGTGGCAAAGTATTGGCAAGGATGTCCTTGAAGAGAGCATCGGCTTCCTTCATCGCGTCAAAGGCGGGAAGCTCCTCTTGGACTTCACCGGAAAGCTCGGCGTCAATCAATGCAGACAGCCCACGAACGGTCATATGACCGTCAAGAAGACGTCCCACATCGACCTTGACGCTGTAGTGTTGCTTGATGAAACTGGCCAAGCTGATGGCTTGCACGGAATCAATACCCATGGAGGCGATGTTGAAATCACGGCCCTCCAGAGGGGTATCCTCCCGGCTGACAAGGTTATCGATCTTCTTGCTAATAGCAAGAGCCTTGGTCTCATCAGCCCGTAGGTTGGAGGTGGTAGGGCCCTCACGCTTAGTGCCCAAGGTGGGCTCAAAGTCGGAAGGCAACTTTGCGAGCCACTGGTCCACTACCTTGCGGTCAATCTTGGTGGAAGAAGAGCTGGGGATCTTGTGCACGACAATCCAGATGACAGGAACCATATGCACAGGCAGGGTCTCCGAAAGATGTTGAGTCAGGGCAGGAAGATCAAAGCCCGACTTTTCGAAGTCCTCGCTGGACACAGCGGTCAGATCAGAGCCTGCTGTCGAGGCAAGCTCAAGGATACCAACCAGCTTGTGCGCATACAGACCGTTCTTAGGATAGGAAGCAACTGCCTGTGAGACATCGGCTGGGAGAGCGATGTGGTACTCGATCTCACCAAGCTCAACACGCTGGCCGCGGATCTTGACCTGTGTGTCCTTGCGACCCATGAATAAAATGGATCCGTCGGCAGCATATCTGACCAAATCACCAGTCTTATACAAGCGATCACAGCGGTTGAATGGTAGCCACGAAGGACGCTCGATGAATGCAGCCTCAGTCTTCTCCGGGTTGTTCAGGTAGTAACGAGCCAGGACGTTACCCTCGATAAGGAGTTCACCAATGGCACCGATGGGAGCAAGCTTGTTATGGTCCTCACGGTCTGTGATCCAATTGGCGGAGCCAACGGAAGTACCAATGTTGTTGGGTAGCGTGCCAGGAACAACTTTGCGGTTGGAAGTCGTGCAGACGCAGCATTCCGATGGGCCATACCCATTGACCAGGCGGACATATGGTGTCCATGCGGCAACGTGGGCGGCACTCATAGCCTCACCAGCCAAAGCCAGAGTCTCAAGGGTGGGGACAGTGCTCGGCTCGATGGTGTTGACGAATGACGGGGTAAGCACAGCCCAGTTGACGCTCATGCGAGTCATTGCCTCGGCAATGTCTCCACGACGCTCAGACTCGGAGGGCACGCAAACACAGCCACCCTGCACGAGAGTTGACAGGATCTCGAGGATACTGGCGTCGAACGCATAAGAAGCGAACTGCAGTACACGGCTACCCATCTGCAGACCCTCCTTGTGGGCAAGGGCAGCGGTACAGAAGGCGCGGTGCTCGATGACAGAGCCCTTGGGAGCACCAGTACTGCCAGAGGTGAAGATAGCATAGGCGGCATGGGTGGGAGCTACGGGAGTAGGAGGTGTCCCAGGGATGCTGTGATCACGGAGTCCAGGGCCAACGGCAATGGCTCTCTCGACCAAGCCTGGGCAACGATCAAGTTGCTCCTCGGAGTGACACATGACACGGGCGTTGACATCCTTGGCCACCAGCTGCATACGACTAGTAGGCTGGGAGGCATCCATGGCTACGAAGGCACCACCTGCCTTCATAACACCGAGCATGGCAACGATCGTCCACATAGACTTCTCAAAGCAGAGAGGAACAAACACATCAGGTCCAACACCAGACTGGATCAGTTGGGCGGCGAGCTTGGATGACAAGGTCTCAAGCTCGGAGTAAGTCAGATCACCGTCCCAAGCACAGACAGCAGGAGCCTGAGGCTGGCAGAAGTTGTTGCGCGAGATAAGGCTGTGAATGCAGTCATTGACTGTCTCTGGAATCGAGGCATTCCACTTGAGGAGGTCCTCCTTGTCAGCCGGGCTGATCACCTCAATGTCAGCCAACTTGTCAGCGGAGGATGAGACGAGCTGCTGCAAGACATGCTCGAACTGGGCAACAATGCGAATCACTTCGGGACGCGACAGCACAGCGTTGTCAAAGTGGACATGGATCTCAATGGAGCCATCAGTGGCGAGGCTGCATTCGAGAGTGAGAGCAACGGTGCTGAAGTTGGCCTTGGGGGCGGAGAAAGGCTGCATGAGGCTGTCCTCGGAGATTGAAGTTGCGGGTTGGATGACAAGCAAGGTCTGGAAGTTGCAAGCAGCAGCGGCACCTTCTGCAACACGTGCAATGTTTTGAAGACCATAATTCTGAGCAGGTGTCATCTCGATGGACTGCGCATTGACACGCTGGAGCCACTCCGTGACGGACTGCTCTCCGTTGATCTGAGCCTTGATGGGAACTGTGGCAATCACAGCACCTACAATGTCCTCAACGCCAGGGACAGGGGCGTTTCTTCCACTAAGAGTGCAGCCAAACACGGTCTCTGGGGCATCGCAGTAACGTGCCTGCACCATAGACCAAGCAGCACGGATGAGTGTTGCAGTAGTGAAGTCGGAAGGACCCTTGCGGCTGAGCTTGAGGTTGTGGACGAATGACTCGTTGGCCAGAGGCTGGTGGGTGGCAGAGGGGAGAGTTGGGAAGGTAGTCATGTCACCCTCAGAGAGCTCCTTCCGCCAGTACTCCTCGGTGGCCTTGTCAGCATTGTTCTGCATCGTGTGTTGGATAAAGTCACGGAATTGAGTGCGAACAGGCGGCATAATACCCTCAATGGCCTGAACAAGGTCATTGAACATCATCTCCAGGGACATTCCATCGTAGATAGAGTGGTGGATAGTCAATACAAAGGTGTTGGTGGGACCAGTAATGATGCCGTGGTGAACAAGGGCATTTCCCATACCCATGTGAGACTTCTCGTCTGATTCCATGTAGCTTTCTAAGTCTATGCCATGAATCCACTCGACATGAGCGCGGTCGACAACCTGGACGGTACCGTACTCATCGGTCTCGACGATTCTGGTTCGGAGGACATCGTTGTTGGTGACGATTTGCTCCCAATGTTCTTTGAATTTGTCGACAGTAACAGTGCTGGGAAGCTCCAAAGTATGGCGAGCAATATAAGAGCCAGGGACCTTGCTGGACAGAGCCATCAGACCGACCTGCAGAGGACTGCAGGGGTAAGCATCCTGAATGATGCTAGAAGGCATGCCAGTAGCAGAGGCGATGTTGGCATGGACGGTGGTGGTGTCCTTATCAAGCAGCTCGAATGGAGCGACCACAGGGACCTGAGATGCAGTTGTAGGTACCATGGTCTTGGCCATCTCACTCAGAACCAAGTTACCCAAAATATCACCAACCTGAAGCTGGAAACCACCAGCACGGCAACGGCGAGTCAAATTCATGGACTCAATTGAGTCACCTCCCAAGTGGAAGAAGTTGTCGGTGGCAGCGATGTCCTCCACGGGGTAGTGAAGGATGTCAGACCAGATTTGACGGAGGGTAAACTCAGCCGGGGTATTAGGCATGCGGCGCTCAGTGGAGGTGGTATTGCCGGCGGCAACGGCGAGTCCATTCAAGGTAAGGCCGTCACCGAAGGAAGCGATGAGACGACGGTCAGTCTTTCCAGAGGCAGTCAGGGGCATGAAAGCCAAGGGGAGGAAGACCGAAGGAATCATATAGGATGGCAATTGCTTGCTGAGCTCGTCGCTCATCTGAGCAGCAAGAGCAACCACGGATGTCTTATCAGCTGGAGAAGAAGAGAATTCGTGAGGGAACTCAGGCCCAAATCCACTCTTGCTGGAGATGAAAGCAGCCAGCATTGGCTTGCCAGCCGGGGAAATCATGGCGACCGCGGTCTTAACGGTGTTATTGATAGCACGCATGTGAGCCTCAATCTCTGTTAGCTCGACACGCTGACCCCGAATTTTCACCTGCAAGTCCTTTCGGCCGATCAAGTGGACACGACCTTGGTCATCATAGCGAGCCAAATCACCAGTCTTGTAGAAGCGGCGAGTGATGCCATTCTGGCGAGCCCATTCCGGGTTTTCAATGTAGACGGCCTTGGTCTTTTCGGGGTCTGCGAGGTAGCCACGGGCCAGAGTAGGGCCCTCGATGACAAGCTCACCGATGGAGCCAATGGGTACCAGACGGTCATGGTCGTTGGGATCAACGAGCCATGAGAGACCTCCAGTGGCTCTACCAATGCAACTCCTTGGTGTATCGGCGTACATGCGACCGATCATAACGACACTGCATTCGGAGGCACCGTAGATATTAATTAGTTGAGCAACAGGGCCCCAGCGATCGATGATATCTTGCGCCACAGCCTCACCGGCCACAATGAGAGTGTTCAAAGAGGGAATGTCTTCGTGGTGGATAGAGCGGGCGAAACTGGGAGTGAAGATGGCCCAGTTGGCATTCAAAGAGCGGATGGCGGGCCGAATATCAGTGTGTCGGTCATGATCAGATGGAATGCAGAGACATCCACCAAAGATTAGGGTAGTAAAGATTTCAAATGTGCTGATAATGAATGTGTAGGCGCCGAATTGGAGGGCACGAGTATTATTAGAGATATTCATGGCGGACGCGTGATGCAGTGCGCTGGAAGCCACAGAAGCATGGTCGTGGACAACGCCCTTTGGCTTGCCTGTGCTTCCGGAGGTAAACATAACGAATGAAGTATCGCGTGGTTGTGAGCGGGAGGTGAAAGCAACCTCGGGCGTGTTTTGGATATAGGAGGGATCGAGCACAAGGAGCTGGGAGGCGAGTCCCTGAACAAGGTCCTTGTTGGATGCAGAAGTAATCACTGTGCGAGCTTCCACAGATTGGATGATGGTATCCAGTCGCTGCCGGGGCTGCTTAGGGTCCAAAGGCACCCAGGCTGCGCCCAACTTCCAGAGAGCAATCATAGTGACGATAGTCCACATGGTTTTCTGGAAACAGATGGGAACAAGATCGCCACGCTTGACGCCGGCGGACTCCAGGTAAACAGCCACCTTGTTAGCAGCCTGATTAAACTGAGAATATGACATTTCTCCATCCCAAGACATCAAGGCTGGGGCATCTGGAGTCTCCTTGGCGGCTTTCTCGATCAATTGATCGATACACACGTTTCTACCTCTCGGGAGGATACGGTTCCAGGTCTCGATCTGAAGGGCATCTAGCTCACTGGGGTGGCACACATTGGAAGCAGTTTGGAATGGATCCTCGCAAACGATCTGGAGGTAATCGGCAAAGGTGTTGGCGATGTACTCGGCTTGGGCACGAGAAACATGGGGCTTGTAGAAGACGAGGTCCAATTTGGACAGCGAGGGATCAATCTGGACGACATAATCGAACTTCATGGCGTTAAATCGGAATTTGAAAAGAGTAGTCAGGATATTTACTTACGGTCCTGTCGTTGACAGCATCGGTCAAAGACAGCTCGGCCTTGACTTGGGGGTTCTTGAGCCAGATAGCTGAATTGCATGGCTTGGGGTCTAATGTAGAAAAGATGCTCAAGGCCTCGGGGACGGAAACCATTGACTCTGCTTGGAGCAGGCCTTCCTCGCGGGTCGTATCGAGGACAGAGATAACGGAGCTGTCATGCTCCAAGCGAGCCAAGCAGACAGAAGTGTTTGTCCATGGCTGCTTAGCAGATCGTGGGTTCATGCCAATGCCAGCAAACATCACATTGTCTGCGCCAGAATAGGAACGCAGAACGGCAGTCCAGGCGGCCTGGACAACCATCAATGGGGAAACACCACACTGCTGGCAGCAAGCATGGACAGCAGCCATGTCCATGGGCACATTGAGACGTCCAATTGGAGACTCAATCGGGTTTTTCGAGTAGAGCCCCGAGGGAAGCTGTGACGGAGTCACATCGGTCACCAGCTGCGTCCACAGCTGGCGAAGCCGACTGGCATCATCGAGGACTGTGGCCGGCATTTTTATAAACAAAGAATTACTATATCCAAGACCAATGAATGGCGGTCCGGTCTGACAGACTGTGCAAAGACAAAAACAAAAAAGAACGCATGAAATCTGGGAAAGGAAAGGAAGTTAGGTTTGTGGAAGCAAGAATGCTATGAAGTACTGGCCCACTCTATTATGTGATCTTTTTTTCACATGGGGTTCCAATGATTCTCCCGGACTTCGGGGACCTCCTATTGTGGACTGTATGGGTACTTGGCCACTGAATCTGAAATCTGAACCAGCTGAGAGGCAAAGCGGGTCCGAGTTGAGCATCGGGACAGGCGAACTAGAGTTTCCCCCAAGTGGCGCCAACCAGGGCGTACACAAAGCACTAGTTTCGTAAATCACTGCGACTAGGGTTCGTGTCATCGCAGCGCCTCCAAACTCTGCCCATTTGCCGATCCGGTCTATCGGTAAAAGCAAATGACCCCATCCTGACGTGGATTTGCAAAGCAGTGGACGGGATATAACCGAGGGTTTGACAAATTCTGTTTCCCGTGCCTGAATGTACCTGACCCAATCAGTTTAAACGATCTTCGCGGATCAATTAGCGAGCCGACTTTGACGTGTACACTGTAGCATAAACTGTAGATGTCTGATGCCCAACACAACCATTGAACTCAGAATTAGCCCTTGCGTGTGCTTCTCAGATAAACAAACCTAAGTTATAGTGGGTCAAATGTGCAACCAAAAACCATGGAACTCAGGGGTGTTGATACCCATGTTGTCACAGACAGCTGTTGTGGAGACGGGTTGAGTTGAAGATGAAGATGTAGATGAGGTTGTGCCGTGTGGAGCCTCAGTCCGACTACGGCTAGCGCCATCGGTGGGGCGATAAACCGAGTATCACCGTCAATACGTGTATTTGGTAATTGTCATTAATACAGGTCGTATGTAATCTATGCGCTCTACTGTACTGTATGTATATCACAGCCTCGCCCGTGCGGTTTCATCGATCTCATTCCGCCAACTCCACACCATCTCCACTTTCCAAAGCTGGAAGCACTTGTATACGTCTCCGATTATCTTTTCCCTATATGACATCTGATTGATGTGCTGAGTGCTGAAAGAATAGTTATCTAATCACCACTCGATCCACAATGTGCCAGCTCCTTGGGCATTGAGCAGAACTCTATGAGGCTATGACCCACGAATACAAGTACTGTACGAAAATCATCGAGATATCCGTGCACCGGTACGGTGTGCTGTAGCTGAAAAGTGAAAGATTTGCGAGAGATCGGCCAGGAGAAATTCTAGTGTCTTTGGGAGAACGATCTCATTCGATCGTAAGCTCCGTTCACGGCAAGGGTAGGTTGGACCCAGAGCTCCGATCCAGCTCTATCCCTTACAAAATAGAAAGAAATGGAATAAATAATAAATTTGCACATGTTTGAGGAAGGAGAAAGGAGGTATCCTGAGAAACATTTATAGCTTCGCCAACCTGCCGGGTGATTCCATATCCAACCCTTTGTTATCCAGTTCTTCTTCCATTCATATCAACATGCCTAGCGTTTCAGCCACCACTCTCCTGAACACCTCTGATATCGAGCTTCTGCGTCAGAAGCTTGCCGAAGATGTCCGGATCGAAAAATACACCCCATTGGCGCCCCCCGAGCTTGTCCAGTACGAGATCAGACACACTGCCAACAGCCTTCTCACAGTCTTGAACAGCCGTATTGAGGCCCGTCAGATCATCCGCCGCGAGTCTGATCGTCTTCTCGTTCTTGTTGGTCCCTGTAGCATTCATGACCCCGAGTCTGCTCTCGAATATGCTGGTCGTCTCCGCGAGCTTTCGGAAGAGCTGCGGGATGATCTTTGCATTGTCATGCGCGCCTACCTGGAGAAGCCCCGTTCAACTGTCGGCTGGAAGGGTCTGATCAACGACCCCGACGTCGATGAATCCTTCGACACAAACAAGGGTGTTAAGATTGCCCGTCAGTTACTTGTAGACATCACCAACACCGGTGTTCCCGTCGCTTGTGAGATGCTGGACACCATTTCTCCTCAGTACACTGCGGATCTCATCAGTGTCGGTGCCGTTGGCGCCCGTACTACTGAGTCCCAGTTGCACCGTGAGTTGGCGTCTGGTCTCTCATTCCCTGTCGGTTTCAAAAACTCCACCGATGGCACAGTTGGCTCTGCCGTAGACTCTCTGAAGTCCATGCGTGCCCGTCACAACTTCCTCAGTGTCACCAAGCAAGGTGTCATTGCCACCACTACCACCAAGGGTAACGAGGACGGCTACGTCATCTTGCGTGGAGGCTCCAAGGGCACAAACTTCGATGCCGCCTCTGTGCAGGCCACTTGTGAGCTGCTGCGCTCCAAGAACGAGCGTGAGGTCGTCATGATTGACTGCTCTCATGGTATGTTCCTTTTCTCTTCCTCGAATTGATAGAGTCATCACTGACAATCACAGGTAATTCTCAAAAGGATCACCGCAACCAGCCCAAGGTGCTTAAGGTCATTGAGGAGCAGATGCGCCAGGGTGAGAACGGCATCATTGGTGTCATGGTGGAGTCCAATATCCGCGAGGGAAACCAAAAGCCCGCCAAGGGTTTGGAGGGCTGCGAGAAGGGTGTCAGTATCACTGACGCCTGCATTGACTGGGAGACCACTGAGCAGTCAATGCGCTCGTTGGCTTCGGCGGTCCGCGACCGCCGCGCGCGTGCTGCCATTGGAAAGAACTAAAAGTCATGCTTGTTTTCGGAGTTCATAACTGTATTTAATTAGCAGCTGCGTATTAGTCGGCTTAATATATTTTCTTGTGTCAATGTCAATGTTAATGTGGATGATTAAAATATATCTTTAACCAATGTATACTCACAACTGGACCATCTTAGTTTGTAAGGAAAGCAGTTTTGGATAGACACCAGCCTTTAATAGAGACATAAGTCAATGGTGAGCCGTAAGACCATGAAGTCTCTTTGGACTTCAACGATTCAAATCGGGTTGCAAAAGATCCACATCAGACATTCAGGTTGTTAGTGGCCATCTTTGATGAGTGTCGGCCTTAATCAGCCGCCGCTGTATGGTGTAAGTTCATCAACATGATATGCAAAATGAACTAGCAAAATTGAACAGATGGTGGGTAGGAGAGGAGAGTTCCTTATAACTGAACTACAATTACACACAATGGAAGAGATCTACATTGACCGGAAAAGCGTTTAGGGGGCTTCAAACACAGTACATTAAGCTGGCCGGGTAATCGGATAGCCACTATGGAATGTAGCCCTAATTGTGCACAGCCCCTTCCCTTTCCGTCCTCCATCGTCCTCCGTTCCTAGCCGTAACCCTACTTCTGTCCACGGGTTCCAGTTTCTTGTCTAGCGATATGTCAGTTGCCGTTCCGCTATCCGTTCAGAGGTCTGTAGATCTAGATCTTCATGTACAATACATACCGTGCCTGTCGATCGATCGATCTAGCATAAGCGAAGGAAGGAGATGTTGTTGGTAACATCGCCTTCATTCACAGGGTCCACGTTGCCGTCACTCGGGGGACCGGAGCGCTGAGCTTGTTAGTATAGTTCTGTTGATATTGGGCTTGGAATCAGACTTACCATCTTTAGCTTCCGCTGTAGACGAGTTTGGTTAATCAAGATTTCCAAAGAACATAGATCGGGTTATCTTACGCACTGTTGCAAATTAGTAGAGTTTTCGATCTAAGGGGAGAGGGGTCAACCATACAAGCTGTAATCGGTGAAAGAGACATCTTAGCAAATGCCATGTCATCATAACTGAACAGGTAATCATGCACTTACGCTCTGTAAAGGGTTAGCATACACATTCATCCAGTTCAAATAGTAAATGGCTACTTACCAACTAAAGTCAACCAATCGACAAGGTCAGTTTGGCAACACTTTACTGACGTCTTCGACGGGGATTCTCACAAACTGCAACAGTTAGCATACCATACCGCGATCCACCCGAGATGAACACTCACGCTCTGTTGTTGATCAGCCGTGTTCGATAGTCATCGTAGTCAGCCCTTCCATAGACCTCGGGATCACCAAATACTCACGACCTATGAAATCGTTAGCCGAATACTGATACAGTCAGACATTGATCCACTTACATTCTGTATGAATCGTGTCAGACATGCTGGGTCGATTAGAAGTCTCGGCGTAGATCAGAGCCACTTACGTTCTATATCTCGGTTAGCCAGATCCGACATACAATGCAAGGTGGATAATAAACTTACTGTCTGGACAGCTCGGCAAGCATTGTGTCAGTGGAGTTCAGCTGATACATGTGTTGGTTGAATAAGAGATGTACATACCACCTAGTGTCAAAAGTTAGTTACAGTCTAGTCAGATATCACAACACCAAGAGATATACGTACAGTCTGGTACCAATCAAAATACCGGGTTAGTATCTAGATCTTGGGCACTGTCATTCATAAGACACTCACGCCCTGGCTTGTCAGTATAGATCAAAGTGACATGGCGGGAACGAGTCATACATTCTGTGAAATGTTAGCACAATATAACCAATCAGCGATGAAGCAACTCACGTTCTGGAAGCTCGTTAGCAATCGCGGTTTTTCTGTCAATAGTAGTCTGTAGATCTTGAGAATGGAGTCATACAACCTATCCAGTATATTAGATTTCGCTCTCAAGATGGAAATGATCAGATCAACTCACAGGCTAGAAATGTCGATCACGCCAAGTTAGCAACTCAGGTCGGACACATCCGATCGGGTGGATTCACGTACAGCCTGCCAGGTTAGCTTGGAAGCATATCAAAGACAGAAGACGATCCTTACCACATCACCATTCTATAAATCGATGACGAAATATCAGTAAATATTGCTTCACAGAACAGGACGTGCTTGCGAGAGCGGGAACATACGGGGTTGAATGGGTTGGTCGTGGGAGCTCCGAGACAGCCGGCGACAAGGGCCGCAGTGATCCAGGCGAAACGCATGATACAATGGTAATCGTTCGATTAGGAATGAGAAGCAAGACACCAAGAGAATAAAAGTGGGGGAGAAAATAAAAAGAGGGAATGAGAGTCGGGTTGAAAAAAAAGAGGGTCTCAGAAGGGTAATAGCAAAAAGTGAAGAGATTGAAAGAGAGACTGGAGAACTAAGGAAAGAGGGAGAAGGTAGGAAAATGGGCAAGACGAAAGGTCAGAAATTTCCAGGGCTCCATCGCACAGCTCCCGACGATCAGGGGATCGGAAAAGTAGCCAGATAGAGTGCGGGCTTTAGTGGATCGGAAAGGGGCGGGAGTGGATATAGATCAGGGTCGATCGTTTCCCAGTTTTGAGGAGATGATCTAATGGTATCCACTCGGCGCTTAAGCCGCTTTCCATCTGCAGCGCATGAACTATAAAGCTATGGGAAAGAAACGACCTGTGTTTGTGGTTGTCAGGGTGAAACAGACCGTGCAGGAGAACCATGGGCTGCCCATTCCCTCTCAAACACTGGAACACGCGAACAGCTACAAGAATATCCAACCTGTGGAGAAATAGTGGATCGATGGATCATTACAGGTTTGAAGGGGAAATTTCACAGGTTTACGATCAAGCCAGGTGTTCTGTGGGTCCTCGGGAAATTTTGGTATTCCGCATGGAAGCCACGATTATTGGGATCTCAACCATACGAGAAGATACAGTACCCCTAGTCCATAAGGTTCCCTGATCGACATGTTGACCCACTGTTGATGATTATTTTGGTTTTTCCTTGTTTAATCTATTAATCTATTAATCTATTATGGTTATTAACCCTTATTCCTGTTTTGACCGCAATGCCGAACCTTGTTGCCGGTTTGATAGTACCTTGCAGATCAAATTATAACATGAAGTTCGAATTAATTATACACGTACAAAATACTATTTACACAGAAGGGTGTTGTGTCCGTGTCGCCATCATCGTTTCACGCACAAAGTTAACGCCTCCGTAGAAGCTCCCGATGACCGTATCGGGCCGCGAAGTAGGCGGCAGTGATACCTAGTCCGAACACGGCAATCTTCTTTCCAAACCGGAGGAACGCGGCGCGCACGACTGTCGCCGACTTTTCTTTGAAAACAGCAGCATCATTGGCCCGCGGGAACGGAGTCTCGGGGATGGGCTTGCCTAGGAACTGGCACAGTGGCTCCCATCCTTCCTTGGGGTTCCATTCGAGGAGGTTGTCAGCCGGGACAACTCGGCGCACATGATCATAGTGTTCGACAAAGGCCTGGCGACCATTGCGCTCGAAATCTCCGCGGAATAGCCCGTTAAAGCCAACACGACACATGTGGTTGCCAACACCAAAGGCCTCCCAATCGATCCAGCCCATGAGTGTGGCCATTGGGCTGTAGGTCTGGGTCATAATGGTCTTTTGCATCGAGCGCACCCAGTCATCCGGATCCCGCAGAGTCAGTACCACTTTAGCATCGGGGTAGGCCTGGGTCAGCTCCTCCACGAAGACGGCACCGGGGAAATCGGTGATAGCCTCAACGTGGCCAAGCAATTGGTCCCAATCCTTGCGTTCGTAAGCCCTTCCTCTGTGATACTTGGCTTGGAAAGCCTCAGTCCACATCTCTGCGTCCTTAGGGTTCTGCATGATAGACGTCATGTGGTACGTGTCGTAACCTAATTCTTGGAGAGCAAGCCATGTCGCTAAAGGATGTCAGTGGCGTTCGCCGAGGCAAGTCGAAGGATTTGATCCAAGACATTGCGAGCTGTAAGTACTAACATAGGGTACCAGTGCGGCACAGTCCCAGGACTAGAACCTGCATAGGCTTTACGCGCTCGCATGTGCGACGGTCAATGTTGCCTTGTACGAGTACACTTTCGGTGTCTTGCATGGTGCTGATGTGATTGATGCGACTAACAGATAGAAACTTTTGACGTGAAGCGAAATCTTTACTTCTTATTAATTTCTTATGAACATCACTTTCGCTTTCAAAGTCTTAATCTCCCTTTATGGGGTCCAGGAACGTAGTTACCTTGGCATCCATCTCCCGAGCTCAAATGCACTACTGGATTACCAATTGACCTTACCGTATAAGTTGTACACATTTCATTTAGTGTCAGGGGTACTGTAGAACGAACGCAGGTGGAGTGAGAGAAGTGTGAAAAATCTGAGAACTTACAGTAATGTACGGTGTTCAAGATGGTGGATATGTTTGGGCCGAGAAGCCGGTGTTAGGTCCACTGGCTGGTGATGTTCCTTGAAATTGCCATTTTAGGACGCCCACATCATCGGTGAACATTCTGATCTCAGTGAGGGCTGTCTAGCTTCAGAATTGACATTCGGAATATTAGAATTGCATGTGTGTTATTTGGGCATGTATACAGCTTCAAGGTGTGCCATGAGTGCCATGATGGCCAGTGCCACCCATGTAGAGATGGTTGTGCAATTAAGAATGCCGAGCGTCACACAGCGCCAAAAGAAAAACAAACACAAAAAATAGCTCAAGATCCCCGAGCCAATGGAAAGCTAAAGATCGACCCACATGTTTGTATCGATCTTAATCTGTATCACGAACGCCAAGACACTACCAAAACGATCTCGATACGATGTTATGACTACGTATTTACAGTAATACCCTGTGGTCCCGTTCCATGGAATTTCTTCGGATACGCTGCGATACACATCTGATGTCAGACCCACCTTTTGCCATCTGGATATACTTCAACCGCATCCACATCATTCAGGTACCCTCCACGGTGGAACCACCCCCTTTCAAGCTATCTCAACTAGTTTGCCCCTTGGTGGTTGATCCTAGGTTCACGATGGGTCAGATCGGAAAAGGTCATGAATTTGTAACCGAGCCGTGGCTTACAATTGAAAAAAAAAACTTTGCAGATCCGACGCGAAAGTAGTCGATCATATGAAGGTTGTTGATGATTCACCTGTCAGTCTTCTCAACTGTCGCAGTCCCTCACAACTCCCAGCTTGCCCCTCGTTCGTCATATACTATAATCCTTTGAATTTCAGGCCGATATCTCGCCCGATTTCGATAATTTCTTTTCATCACTATGTTGGTTGTTGTGCCTGGCTCGTTGGACATCGCGCCATGCGTGTTTCCCACAGAGAGCCTCGAGGGACGGGGCTTCAAATCTATCCCACTAAGCCTGCCTGGATCCAGTCAAATCGACAGCGAAGTGCTGCTGCGCGCTTGGGCTGTGATTCTGCGATACTATGTCGGCAGTGATACAATCTCGTTCGGCAGTGTTGATGACGGCGACTCTGCGTCGCAATTCGCGGTCTGCCATGGTGACATTGATGCATCTGCTGCGCTGGATACATTGCAAGTTTCACACGCTTCGGGCGAGTCAGATAGCTCGTCTATTTCAAAATGGATCGCATCAAATACCTTCAACACTCTTGTGTGGAAGAGCGCAAACCCCTCACTTCATGATTTGGAGAACACATCGGTATGTTGCTACATTCTGTAGTCGACTTTGGGTTACTAATTGTTGCAGTGCTCTCTTGCCCTCTTAATTTCCGATACCCCTTCCTTAGCCTACGCTTCACATACCATTGGCGAAAACGTGGCCACCGCCGCAGCTGAAGGCCTGGCCTATGTGGCCAGCATAATTACCAGCTCTCCCCAGACCACAATTGGCGCGGTAGATCTCTTTGGTCCTGCGTCATGGTCCCAGCTCGAAAAGTGGAATGCAGAGCTTCCCGAAATGATCGAGGAGTGTATGCATGAGATTATCGACCAACAAGCGCAAGCTCGTCCCAAATCCACGGCATTGGAGTGCTGGGATGGCTCCGTATCGTACGCGCAATTGGTAGACTACACAGATCGACTGGGCAACTTTTTGATCTCGCAAAATGTTGGCCCTGAGGTCTTTGTGCCTGTCTGTTTCGATAAGTCTCTTTGGGCCGTAGTCTCCATGCTGGGTGTCTTGAAGGCTGGTGGCGCCTTTGTATGTATTGATCCAGCACAACCAGTAGATCGGTTGCAGACGATCATAAGTGAAGTAAACGCGCAGATCGCTTTGGGAGCCCCAACTTACCGCGATCTGCTATCCGGCATGGTTTCGAACGCCATCTCAGTCGACGCCGACTTCATTCTCAGCCTTCCTACCTCATCTCCTCTTCCTCATCGTGCCTCCCCCCACGATGCCGCTTTCGCCATCTTCACCTCTGGCAGCACGGGCAAGCCGAAGGGTGTCGTTCATGAGCACCGCGCTATGTGCTCCAGTGCTAGACGACATGCTGCGAAAATGAACATTAACAGCGAGACCCGCACCTTCCAATTCGCTTCCTATACCTTCATCGTCAACACATTCGAGTTGTTCACTCCCTTGGTGGAAGGTGGTTGCGTCTGTGTTCCCTCCAAGGAAGATCGACTGGGACGCACCGCTGGTGTCATGCGTGACTTGAACGCCAATTGGGCCTGCTTGACCCCATCCTTCCTCCGATCGCTCAAACCCGAAGACATTCCACAACTCCGTACCCTCCTACTGGCTGGCGAGCCCGTCCAACAAGACAGCCTGGACATATGGCGCAGTCGGTTGACAATGATGAACATGTACGGTGCTTCCGAGGCTTCAGTTTGCGTGACTGGAGACCTATCTGGTAAAGTTGAGCGATCAACTATTGGAACTGGCACTGGCTGCATAACATGGGTGGTGGACCCGACAGACCACGACAGACTTGCACCTCTTGGAGCAACTGGTGAGTTGGTCGTCGAGGGCCCAATTCTCGGTCGTGAATACATCCACCAGCCTGAGAAGACAGCCGAAGTTTTCATTTCTGGAACACCCTGGATGCAGAAGATGCGTGGCGACGTGCCAACGCGTGCATACAAAACTGGTGATTTGGTTAGATATGGAACTGATGGCCGCATCAACCTTGTTGGCCGAAAGGACATGCAGATCAAGTTGAGAGGTCAACGAATTGAGCTGGAAGAGGTCGAGTTCCACTTGCGACAGGTACTCCCTCGAGGCACTGAGGTTGTAGTCGGTCTGGCGAAGCCCGTCGACCAGCTCGATCGACCCATGCTTGCTGCCTTCGTCGCCCTTCAGAAGGCCTTTGGTGACAACTTTTACCCTGTTGATGAGGAAACCGCCGGACAGCTTGAATCACAGCTGACCGGCTGGAAGAGCAAAGTGGCTGAGCATGTTCCTGGGTACATGGTCCCATCCACCGTCGTTAAGCTGAAGCATTTGCCATTGACTGCGTCCGGAAAAATCAACCGTAAAGCAATTGGTGACTTTGCCTGCACACTCACGGTGGCTCAGTTGACCGGAGCTGTGAGCAAGGCCTACAAGGAGCCTGCCACGAGCTCCGGAAAGCTGTTGCGCAGTATGTGGGCGGAAGCTTTGGACCTGAAGGAAGAAGCCATCTCTGCTGATGATAGCTTCCTTGAACTCGGAGGAAACTCCATTGATGCCATGAAGCTCGTCAACTTGGCCCGTAACGCAAGCATCAAGCTGAGCGTGGCAGAGATCTTCACCCACCCTGTTCTTGATGAGATGGCCGAATCCGTGTCGCAGCTAGATTACCAGGCTTTCGAAGATGTTCCATTCTCCTTGATCAAGGAAAATGCTGGCTCTCTCATCGAGGAAGCTGCCAAGCTGTGCCAGGTTACTGCATTGGAGATCGAAGACTTGTATCCATGCACTGCGATGCAGGAGGGTCTGATGGCTCTCTCGGATAGCCGAGATGGAGCTTACGTCGCACATCACACGCTCGCTCTGAGCACAGCTGTTGATGTTGGCCAGTTCAAGCACGCCTTCCAGGAGGTTGTGACAGCTCATCCTGTTCTTCGGACATGCATCGTCTACCCTGAGCAGGCTGGGTCGCACCAAGCTGTTATCAAGGGAGATATTGAATGGCGCACCGCCGATAGTCTTGAAGCTTACATGAAAATGGACAAGGAGCGCCCGATGAGGGCAGGACAGCTTCTGACCCGTTATGGCCTTGTCCCTGATGGACAAGCATGGACTTTTGTCTGGACCGTTCACCATGCTGTCTACGATGCCTGGACCCTGGACTTGACATTTGATCGCCTGGACAAGGCATACAAGGGCCAGGTCTTGGAGCGTGATAGTACTTTCAAGGAGTTCATGGCCCATGTGGTCAGCACTGATGCCGACGCTACGAAACAGTTCTGGCAGGAGTATCTGGCAGGTGCCACACGGAACGAGTTCCCCTCGGCCGTTTCTATCTCCAAGCAGCCGGTGGCAGATGCCTCAGTGGCACATGAAATGGCCATCAATCGCACCGACGAGCTTGCCGGCATCACTATTGCCTCTATGGTCCGCGCCGCGTGGGGTGTTCTCATCGGCTCTCATTCGGAGGCAGACGATGTTGTATTTGGCTCCATTGTATCCGGTCGCAACGCTCCCGTTGCGAATGCAGACCAACTGTTTGGTCCTGGTATTGCTGCAGTCCCATTGCGCGTCAAGTTCCCTGATAACGATACTTTGACAATTCGCGATTTCATTGCTGAGCTGCAGGCTCAGTCTACAAGAATGATCTCTTTCGAGCAAGCTGGCTTGCAGAACATCAGCCGTGTGAGTGCAGCTGCTACTCAGGCGTGTGATTTCCAGACCCTGCTGGTGGTGCAGCCCCATAAGGAGAAGTATGTCCCAACTGACGAGATTGACTTGCGAGCTGTCTCTGATGTTGATGCAAACTTTGGTACCTACGCCTTGACTCTGGAGTGCAGTCTCAAGTCGAATGGAGCCTCTTTTGTTGCCCACTATGACTCTAGCCTGGTTTCCGAGAGTCTTGTGCAGCGTATCCTTCATCAGCTGGAGAACCTTGTGCAGCAGATGTGCTCCGCTCCGGCTGACAAAAAGCTCAATGATTTGGTCTTTATCAGTTCCCAAGATCAGAAGAGCCTCCGCGAGTGGAACAAGAACATCCCAAAGCCTATCCAAAAGACAATTCACCAGATGATCGGAGAACGCATTGCCGAGCGCCCTGACCATGAAGCAATTTGCTCCTGGGATGGCTCTTTCACCTACTCTGAATTGGACCAGCACGCCTCTCGTCTTGCTCGCTGCCTGCGTCAACTGGGCACCCAACCGGAAACCTTTGTCCCGTGCTGCTTTGAGAAGAGTCGCTGGGCTTTGCCCGCTATGCTTGGTGTGTTGCGTGCTGGAGGTGCCTTCCTCAACCTTGATCCATCCCAGCCTGCCAACCGTATTCAGCTCATGATCAGAAAGCTTAAAGCCAAGACTGTCGTCTGCTCCCCCCAGCAATACGATCTTTGTCGCAGCATGGGCGAAGACCTTAACATCGTTGTTCTGGATGCAGAGACACCTGAGGCGAATCTTCCAGAGCCGTCTCCGTCTACTGTGAAGCCAGAGAACGCTGCGTATGTCATTTTCACATCTGGAAGTACTGGTGAGCCCAAGGGTACCATCATTCAACATGGTCACTTTGCCATTGGCTCGGTGACGCATGCTCCAGCAATGCTCATGGATGGTAATAGCCGAGCTCTGCAATTTGCCTCCTGGACCTTTGACGCCAGTATTGTGGAGACAATTACCATTTTGATTATTGGTGGCTGTATCTGTATCGCATCTGAGGAGCAGAGAAAAAGGGATGTGGCCGAGGCAGTCCGTACCACCAGAGCCAACTGGGCGGCACTCACACCATCCTTCGTCAACCTGCTCACCCCTGACGATGTTCCATCTATCAAGGTCCTGATTCTGGCTGGAGAAGCTATGTCTCAATCCCACATCGAAACCTGGGGTCACCGTGTAAGACTGGTCAATGGATATGGTCCGTCCGAGTGCTGCGTTGCCTCCACTTCCAACATTGATGTGACGCTTAATACTAGCCCACGTAACATTGGAACTACGTGCTCTGGTGCTGCTTGGGTTGTTATGCCCACCAACCACCACCGATTGGTGCCTGTTGGTAGTGTTGGAGAGTTGGTTCTCGAGGGTTGGAACGTTGGTCGCGGGTATCTTGATGAGCCAGCCAAGACAGAGGCTGCGTTCGTCGAGAACCCGCTGTGGATGGATCTTGATAATGAGATGAGACCTCCAGTTGTCTATAAGACTGGTGATTTGGTCCGTTACAACGCGGATGGGTCCCTTGACTTCCAGCGCCGGAAGGACACCCAGGTCAAGCTGCGTGGCCAGCGTGTCGAGCTTGGAGAGATTGAGTATCGCATTAAGCAGAGCTTGCCCAACAAGCCAGATGCTGTCGTCGACATTGTTTGCCCCAAGGACGCTTCTGACCAGCCTCGTTTGGTTGCATTCATCCCGGTGCCTGTTGAGGAGGCCCGCCGGAAGCCAAACTCGATCTTCATGCTGAACCAGCCTGAGACAATCATCCCTCCGCTGAATGAGCGACACTTGACTTCAATTTCTGGTCTTGAAGACCGCTTGTCGGACTTCCTTCCCATGCACATGATCCCCAGTGCCTATCTTCCGGTTTATCACATTCCTAAGATGCCCTCTGGCAAGGCAGACCGAAAGACCCTGATCAAGATCGGAAGTGGATTTACGCACCGCCAGATGGCTGAGTACTCCGGTGCTACTGAAGATACTCGCCCGGCCACTACTGAGATGCAGATCATCATGCAGCAGATGTGGGCAGAGGTCCTGAAAATGCCTGCTGCGCAGATCAGCTTGAATGACAACTTCATTCGTCTAGGTGGTGATTCTATCACTGCAATGCGACTGGCTTCGGCATCGCGTACTCGAGGCATCCCTCTGTCCACAGCCACCATCTTCGGACATCCGACTCTTGAGGCCATGAGTACCCTTGCGGAGTCCATGTCGCAGCAACGGCTACCCCAGACCTTCGAGCCCTTCTCTACCCTCAAGTCAATCTCCAAGGACAGGCTTCTTGACGATATCATTCTCCCCCAAGTTGGTGTGCCTGCATTCCAGGTCCAGGATGCCCTGGAATCCACTGACTTCCAAACGCTTGCCATCAACGGTGGTCTCAACCAGACCCGCGGGTGGAGCAACTACTTGGTCTTCGATTTCGAGGGACCTATTGACCTTCATCGATTGCAGACGGCCTGTGAGAAGCTCATCGCCCGTCATGACATCCTCCGCACCGTTTTCGTGTCGACTGGCTCCGCACTGATCCAGGTTGTGCTCCGCTCGGTCACCCCCGAGTACAGCTTGCACTACCAGGATGAGCAGGACCCAACTGAGAAACTCATTCGTGATGATCTCGCCCGCCCGCCTCATCTAGGTGAGATTATCACACGATTCATGCTTGTCAAGAACGGTGCCACTAAGCACCGACTGATCATGCGCGTTTCGCATGCTCAGTACGACGGTGGCTCCATGCCTCATCTGATGCAGGATCTACGTGCTGCTTACCGCCGTGACGAATTGCCCGATAGAACCCAATTCGGTGACTTTGTGCGTATGCAGCTCCACAGCAGTGAGAATGCCGAAGCCTTCTACAAGGAGATGCTCGCCGGTGCGAACATGACCTCGGTTGTCTCGCACACCACATCCTCTAAAACCAACGTGCTCAACACCATGGCAGCCGATATGGTGCCCCTAGTGGCATTCAAGAGCCACGGTATCACAGCTGCCACTGTCGTCAAGGCCGCCTGGGCCCTGACCCTCGCCGACATGGCAGCAACACCAGACGTTGTGTACGGACACATGGTCTCCGGACGTAACCTTTCACTCGACGGTGTGGAGGGCATCGTCGGCCCCTGTTTGAACATTGTGCCAGTGCGTGCCAACATGACACAGATGACCACCGTCCTCGAGCTCCTGCACCACATCCAACAGCAGCAGACCGACACCATCCCCCACGAGAGCATGGGCTTCCAGCAAATCATCAACAAATGCACCAAGTGGTCTTCAGCAACCCGCTTCAGCTCCGTGTTCCAATACCAGGACTTCGGCGGCGAGGAAGCCGCGCCAGGCCAGCCCGTGAACTTCGAAGGCATCCTCAAATGTGCACCTGGCTTCGTTTGCCCTTCGCCAGACGCCTGTGACATGTCCATTCTGGCCACGCCTGCCGGCGACAAGATCCGCATCGAGATGATTTTCTCGAGCCACGCCATCCCGCGCGAATTCGCCGACAGCATGCTGAAGAAGCTCGGCTCCAAGCTCGCCCTGATCTCCAGTAACGTCGAGGGTCCATTGATCACGCACCAGATGCTTTCCCAAAAGCCCCAGATTCCTCTGCCCGAGCCAGGCGTCAAGGTCGCTCCTGCTCCGGCCCCTGTCGATCCTCCTCGCAAGAGCAGTGGTCGTGGTCTCAGTGGCGTTGTCAAGGCTATGGTCAGCGGTATCAACTCCCACCTCTCGCCCCCGAGTAGCCCGATCACCCCAACTACCCCCACAATGCCAAATAGCCCGACCAGCCCGACTGGCTCGGATCGCCCGTTGAGTGCGCAAAGTGGAGGCCTTGCTCCGCTTGATGCTAAAATCAACTTGTTGGCGTCGGTGAAGATTAACTGATCTCTTTTTTTGTATAAATTGTTAAATAATTGTTTGATTCTGTATATATTATGAGCTGAAGAAGCAACTGCACGATTTATTACCCACAAAACCTAATCATCGATTAGGTTTGACCCAGACCCGAACTCCCCGTACTTTTAAATCAGCCATGTCTTTGTCAAAGCAACTCCCGATGAACCCGTCCCATATGTTCGGCCATATTGTCCTTCCGATTGAAGACCCTACCACACCTGAGGCAATTGACCGAATGGGGAGCGACATGCTGTGTATCAATGTGACGCATCAAGGCCCCTTTGCTGGAGAACATATCAGGGTATGTGCAGTCTTTCCAGTTGCAACCAGAGTAACCGTTGCTGGGGTGGGAACTGGGGTTAGTAAAATCGAGAAATTTTGAAATGCCCTCGGCGCAAGTAAAGAGGGAACTTACTCCTGTTTCTGTCTGGAGGCTCCATGACGAGCACAGGGTTTCTTGTTCTTGATTCTGACTTTAGGGCTCACTTTTGGCCCATTCGCCTCGTGTATACAGAGACTAGGGACTGGCGAGACTAGAGAATCGTTGTGACCAAGGTCAAGGGGACTTGTGACCGATGACTCGCCACGATGGTCTCTTGTTGGAGGGTGAGGTGCTGCGTTTGGGCGGACGCCCTGTATACCTGGATCAGTCCGGGTATATTGGTGCAATGGCCTTGGGTGGTCTTGCCAGTACGGATTGTGCATGAGAGAATGGTCTTGCGGGATACTTTCGGTCATCATGAAGGGTGTTTCGGTCCTCAGTTCGGACGGCTGCTGCGTATAGATGCTTTGAAGAAATCCGAAGTCCTCGGTGCTCCATTGACTCAGATCAGGCATGATGGCCCTACCCGTTGAAGTATTGTATGGAGATGATTCCATTTGAATTTGGTCGACGAAATAAGCAGCTCTAAGCGCAAGTATTAAAAGACAAGATCGGTCAATAATGAAAAATGTGAGATTCCAATCTTATTTCCTCAAAGGCGTGGGGTACTTATATAGTACACAGATTCCTCTATTTCTAGGTAGGATCACATATATATCACCTGAATGACTGAAATTCAAAAAGTATGTTAGCGCTTTCTTCCTTTGCGCGACCAATCGGATTTTCGGTCACCCATGCCCAGAGACGGGGAGTGTGGAGGCGGAGGCATAATCTCGATGCTTGTTGGGAAGTTGGTAGACATGGTCCGGTGCAAAGGAAACGCATACGAATAAATATTGGTTTCGGGCGTCCACGTGCCCCTCAAGGTCCGTCGGGGTGCAGCCAATTACCATACATCTAGGGCTGTGAAGTTGGTGCCCAAGATTCAGTATGCATAAGTGAAGCTGTTTGCACCTGGGCCAGAACACTCTGGGGCTTCTAAGGTCTACGACTGGCTGTGAGCAAGCCGCCACAATAGGGTTTCGGGTTTAACCGTGAGGATATGGCCATTCGTTGGAAGAAGGCATTTGCACTGCGACGTCATTTGGAAAGATGTCAGACATACTGTAGCCTTGATCGCCTATCGTTGACGAATCACACTCTCGCAATCTCGGGTTCTTATGAAAGACAATACACCCCTTCCCCCGATCTCGATATGATACCAGGAGTTAAGAAGCAAAGAACAAGCCTTAGAGTAGGCCGACCCAAGGTTCGCCCAGACTGTCACACGTGCAAGCAGGTGGGCACATCTACTTCCACCGCGACTGGTGGAACCAAGCCAAGTAGCTCCGGCCAGCACGGAGGGGCGATACCTTGATCGATTCCGACGGCTGCAGCACGTACCAGAGATATGGCCGATGACTGGAAGGGCCGTGTTCACCAAGTGATACCTGCAGCACGACACGCTGTCAGAGCCATCATCTCGAGGAACTGGAAATTCTAGAACTATGAACTGGTCGACTCTTCGAACTCGGGGTCGGTGTTTGAGGCTACGCCTCAGGAGGATAGGACGTTCTCTTTTGCTTTACAGCAGGGGATTGAGGCTGTGGAGAATGCCTATGCCAAAAGCTGTTTGCGCATGGAGGCAGCTCTTAAGACGTGTGTTATGTTATGTTGGCATCGCTGTCTCTCTGTCAGTCTGCCTCTAATATCGGGCGAGGGCGTACTATGCCATGCGAGAAGGTCGATTTCAGCGGGAATCCCTCTAGGACGATCCGTATGCGAGTGTTTCAAGAGCTGAGGCTACATCGGTTTACAGTATCTTCTTCGCCGCGGCTCAGGCGTGGTCAGGAAACGCTTTGGGATATGGTCAACCAGAATCAGCCTTTGTGAAGGTATTTGGATTCCCGGAGTGATCTTTCAAGGACTATCGGATCGAGTTTCTTGACACATTATCCACTGGACTTTGAATACCGCGTGGGATCCAAAGTACACGGTTTGAACACTGTACTTGACAATTTGGTCCGTGAAATAAGGACAGTGTAGAGAAGACGCTCAAGGGGCGATTCCAAGGCTACAACGGAGAGCTGTTTGCTTTCGTTTCGGCCCATGGGAATACATTGTTTCCCCAAGACCGCGGTTGGGTCATTCTGATGGAGGTCAGGACCAAGAGAATGGTGACTGATTCCGTTAGGGAGAAACTATGAGAGTATGACGAATGAAGATGTCTAGAATAGGTCAATTAAAATGATAACTAAGAAAAGCCTAAGTTCGAAAAGACCCTATTCCCAAAGTTGCTCGCCGAACAAATAACACAAGCCAACCCAAGCATACTGGAAGAATCCCATACACAACCACGTATTATGTACAACCAAAGACACTAGAATAAACCAACGATCTAGTTCGCGCTACCGGCGGGGGCAGCACGAGCGGGGGCGTTTCCAGTAGGGCCCGCGCGGCGGCTCCTAGTTCCATTGTTAGACGGTCAAAGATATTATCGCAGAGCAGATCCACTTACATCATGGTACGGCTGAAGAAACTGATGCCAATCATGAACAACCAGCTGGGGACAGCACCGAGAGCCCAGATAGCGTAGCCAATGACAACGTTAAGCTGGTACTGGGCGAGCCAGCCGTCAACGGGGTGGAAAGCACCCTCGTAAAGGGGGGACTCCTCGTAGGTCTTCTTTCCGTGGATATTGTAGATAACCTCGGGGGTAACGGTGGTGGCGTTCAGGTGGATAGCGCGGAGGGGAGTAGGGGCGCGCTCCTCGCCGGCGGGACGCTCCTGGGGAACCTGGTAGTAGTAGACGGCAGGAGCACTGGCAGACCAGATGGCGCAAAGGACCTGGTTGGCCTCGCAGTCCAGGTAGGCGAGGTGAGGAGAGGTAGGGTTGGCAGAGAACAGAAGGACGGATTCCTAAAGGGTGGAGATGGCATTAGATGGGAAACCTGAGAGACGCGTCGCTGGGTTCTCAACTTACGTTGAAGGCCTTCTCGGCGCGCTCGCAGCGACCAAAGCAGGTCTTGTTACCACCGGTGGTGAAGATCAGCCAGTCCTCTTCCTTGGGGCCGGGGGTGAGGATGGACTGCCAGTTGTTGAGGGTGACTGGGGTGACGCGCTGCTCGGTGACCTTCTCGGCCAGCTTCTCGACCGGAGCAACCGGGGCGGCTGTAGGCACATAGGACTTGACCTGGTTGAACCATCCCTGCACACGGTCGGCGAGGGGAACTTGCTCCTGGGCCAGGGCCAGGGCAGGAAGGAGGGTAACAAGCGACGTGAAACGCATCTTGAGGCTAGAGCGCGGATCGAGTTAGCGGGATAGTCATGGTGAAGTCCAGCAAATAGATTCACTGGTACAAACAGATTAAGAAGCTCACCTGAGACTGAAAGGCGCGATGGGCGATGGGATTGACACAGTCGGAGACAGAAGAGGAGTGAGGAAGTTCAGGGCAGCTGGAACGACAGCTGGCCTGAGCGCTGACCAACCACGTCTGTTTCATTTACTTCGCCTTGTCCACCACGCCATGTCTCATTACGGCCGCATTAATGCATGGAATATTCTTGGCTAGTCTAGGAGTGTTTCTAGTCATGTACTTTATTTCATGTCTATCTTATTACTTATTTGGATATCAATTGAATTCCTGTTCCATGTGGATTCTGGCTTGCATATCTCCCCGTCTCCACAACTTAGAGTGGCGTTATTAAACGGATCAATTTTACGGAGAACGGAGTCTTCCGATGAATGTTAGGCAATTGGATCGATATAGTGGTCAAGTCAAAGATAACTTCATGGGTGGTGGTTTCTATTTTCAATTGCGGTTGAGTAAAGCCGTAAATAGGGGGGTTTGGTTGGCAATGTATATATTTGTCAACCCTCAACACATGCAATCCGATCAACACGTGTAACTTTATACACTATCATGCTAGGCCTTTTTTTCAGTTTTGTAGTGAAAATCATTAAAAATCCCAATCACATTTACTACAATTTATTGTATTGTGATAGGACAGAGACATAACGGTCACGCCCCGAGAACTGTTGACTTCCAAGAGCACGACACAACAGTATATGATCGATGCTTCCAAGGTAGACATTCAACTTAATGAATTTAGATCTTGCTTACAGAGACTGTCAATTATTGATTGATTCTTCATTGTAAGTGAATATTCACCTGGGCATACACTGGGCAGCACAGAATGTTTCGTTGTGCAACATGATACCACATCAATGCATGCATCTGATAACATAGATATTGAGTTCCACTAAGAACATGGCCCACCAGGAATTGAGATTGATCTATGTATGAGAGCCTTGGTAATGGGATCATTTAAACCTTGGAATGCATCAATTGATCAAGGCGCTCACGTGCACTGGATGTTCAGCTTGTCAATGCGCAAGATCCAAAATTGGAATCTCTGCAACATCTCCAATAGACGACTGTGCCATCGACGTCATCTCAGAATGAACCCTACTTCCGCTGTTTACGTGTATTGTATGTATAGCAGTTTCTCCACATTTCAAGCATGTGAGGTTGATAAACACGATCGGGGTAGATCACCGGAGACCACAAACGAGGTGACATCAAGACCCTCTGAGCACTAGGGCTACTACGATGCTTGACCTAGGTATCTTATCTGGCGTAAGTGAAGAGCCGACGATTATCAATATCGAGGGGCCGGTGACAGTCTATGGATGACTCAGACCCCGCAGGTCCGATGTCGGGTATAGGGTATAGCAACTGTACCCCAAAGTGTAGGGGAATTTGCTTCGACTGCCAAAGGTGATGAATTTGGGGGGTAATTGCAGGTACTGGAGAAAATGGCAATGATGAGCATTGAGTCATAATAGCACCAAATAATGTACAAGTTCAGCATGCAACGGAGTTTAGTATCCTATGACATCGTTCGCTCTTCTCCACCCCCAGGCGAAATTTTTCAGTTTTTTGCCGCCGAGCGAGCGAAGGCCGATTACTACGCAAATGGAAAACCACACCGCCCGCTATATTTGCCTATGACTCTTTCTTCTCTTTTTCCCCTCGAAAAAGATCATAAATAGCTTGCATCTGGATCATCTTTCTTTAAGATCCAAACTTTCGTCCATTGCTTCACTCCCCGAGTCTTGCTTCACCTACCCCTCCATACTTCACCCACCCCCACCATCCGCGCACAATGTGTCCCGGTGCCGACCCCGAGCCCAATGGGCAGACTCCTCCTCTTGACTCCAGTACGTTCAATGGCGATCTATCGGTGGGAATCAACCATTAATTCATAGACAGATGGCGAGCACCCCGGTTTCGTTGGCATTGAGACCCGCCAGAACCCCCACCCCTCTGCCTCCCGCAACCCTTACGGCCACAATGTTGGCGTCACCGATTTCTTGAGCAATGTCTCCCGCTTCAAGATCATCGAGTCTACTCTGCGTGAGGGAGAGCAGTTCGCCAACGCTTTCTTCGATACCGAGAAGAAGATCGAGATCGCCAAGGCTCTCGATGACTTCGGTGTGGACTACGTGAGTCATAACGGACAATAAGACAATGCATTATGAATGATCAGAGGTTGACTGAAGTTGCTGCGATAGATTGAGCTCACCAGCCCTTGCGCTTCAGAGCAATCCCGCGCTGACTGCGAGGCTATTTGCAAGCTCGGCCTGAAGGCTAAGGTATGATTGGCTTTGCTCTTAAGTTTCATCAGGATGGATCTAATTCGTACCATAGATTCTCACTCACATTCGTTGCCACATGGATGATGCCCGTATCGCCGTCGAGACCGGTGTTGACGGAGTGTAAGTCATGTTTGTATGCATTGTGCGGAATTTTTTACTGATAGTGTCTCTAGTGATGTCGTCATTGGCACCTCCTCCTACCTCCGTGAGCACTCTCACGGTAAGGATATGACCTACATTAAGAACGCCGCCATTGAAGTCATTGAGTTCGTCAAGTCCAAGGGCATTGAGATTCGTTTCTCCAGTGAGGATTCCTTCCGTTCCGACCTCGTTGACCTTCTGTCCATCTACTCCGCCGTGGACAAGGTTGGCGTCAACCGTGTTGGTATTGCCGACACTGTTGGATGTGCTTCTCCCCGTCAGGTCTACGAGCTTGTTCGTGTCCTGCGCGGTGTTGTTGGATGTGATATTGAAACTCACTTCCACAACGACACTGGCTGTGCCATTGCCAACGCTTACTGTGCCCTCGAGGCCGGTGCCACCCACATTGATACCTCCGTTCTTGGTATCGGTGAGCGTAACGGTATCACCCCTCTCGGTGGTCTGATGGCCCGCATGATGGTCGCCGACCCCGAGTACGTCAAGGGCAAGTACCGCCTTGAGAAGCTCAAGGACATTGAGGACCTCGTCGCCGAGGCCGTTGAGGTCAACATTCCCTTCAACAACTACATCACTGGATTCTGTGCCTTCACTCACAAGGCCGGTATCCACGCCAAGGCTATCCTCAACAACCCCAGCACCTACGAGATCATCAACCCCGCCGACTTCGGCATGACCCGTTACGTCCACTTCGCCTCCCGTCTGACCGGCTGGAACGCCATCAAGTCGCGTGCCCAGCAGCTCAAGCTCGAGATGACCGACGCCAACTACAAGGAGTGCACTGCCAAGATCAAGGCTCTTGCTGATATCCGTCCCATTGCCGTCGATGATGCTGACAGCATCATCCGTGCTTACCACCGTAACCTGAAGTCGGGTGAGGACAAGCCCCTCCTCGACCTTTCCCCCGAGGAGCAGGCTGCCTTCGCCGCCAAGGAGAAGGAGCTCCAGGCTGAGGCTCAGACCGCCGGTGTCATTGGTTAAGTGTCTGGACGCAAGATTCTATTTTGCCCAGATTCCCCATTTGCGCTTCATCCCACAATGGCTTATCCCAAGTCATATGTGGTAGATCTTTGATGATTTCATGTTTTTTTATGTGTTTGGGACATTTATTTTTTGGGTTTGAAACGTCTTCCCCTTTTTTTGGAGACTCAAAAGAATGATCGGTGTTAGGAGAGAGTTCTCTCCATCTTGTATATAAGCGCACAATTCCATCCGTGACTTATTCTTCAAAGTTGGACAAAGTAGGCAGCCTAGACCAATTACGTCAGTTTAGACAGAGTAGAGCGGAACACTAGAGTACGGAATAAGTATGAATGACTTCAAATCCATTGCCGCGTATTAAATAAAGACATTCATTCAAATAGTCACATAGATATAAGACATACTGTAAACATTTCATGCTCGAACACGCTCAAAAGTACAAAGAGTCAGACGTTGAGCGCCTGCTTCATGTGGCTGCCGAGGCACGCTAGGGTCAACCAGTCACAGTCAAATGCAACCTCCCCCCATCGCCACAACTCTTTCCTTATTCCACCATCCCTAATGAGCTCGTCAATGTTACCGGTCGCCCTCCAGAACAAGCTGGTCGGATACGGTCGGGCGTCCAGCGCGCACCTATCGGCCCTGAACATCGACCTGTAAGACCCTGTTCCCCGCGGACTCCAAACCGGGGATGATCGCTGACGCATTTGCATTTCGCGCCTAGAATCCGCAACATAGTATTTATTCTCTTTATTTTCCGGTATACTCGCAAGACCTTCTATTCCCTCCGCGGCTACGGCATCTTCGGAAGCATTCGCAATGTCTACATCTCAGTCCGCCTGTTCTTCTACGGAATCTTCCTGCGCATTCCCGGCGTCCGCGGCCAAGTCGATAAGCAGGTGAAGGAGGCTATCACCAACCTAGAGACCAAGCTTGTTAAGAGTGGTCCCGATGTTGTCCGCTATCTTACTTTGCCCAAGGAGGGAATGACACCAGAGCAGGTTCGCGCTGAACTGGACAAGTTGGCCGGCCTTGAACATACTCGCTGGGAGGACGGCCGTGTTAGCGGTGCTGTTTACCACGGTGGCGAGGAGTTGTTGAAACTTCAGGCGGAGGCCTTTGGTCAGTTTGGTGTCGCTAACCCCATTCATCCGGACGTGTTCCCGGGAGTTCGGAAGATGGAGGCTGAGGTTGTCTCTATGGTATGACTCTTTTGAATGACTCCTATACGATAGGCGCGGGACATATTACTAACGGGTCGTTAGGTTTTGGCTCTCTTCAATGCTCCCTCGGATGGTGCTGGTGTGACTACCAGCGGTGGCACGGAATCTATTCTCATGGCTTGCTTGGCTGCCCGGCAAAAGGCTTTTTTGGAGCGCGGTGTCACAGAGCCTGAGATGTGAGCATATGCCCGGATATGCATAAAAATTTGAGATCACAGCTAATAAATACTCTTAGGATCATTCCCGATACCGCCCATGCGGCATTCATCAAGGCCTGCAACTACTTCAAGATCAAGTTGCACCGTGTCCCCTGCCCGGAGCCCGAGTTCAAGGTTGACGTCAATGCCGTTCGCCGTCTGATTAACCCCAACACTGTTCTTCTCGTTGGGTCTGCACCTAACTTCCCCCATGGTATTGTTGATGATATTCCTGCTCTTTCCAAGCTGGCCACCAAGTACAAGATTCCCCTTCACGTTGACTGCTGTTTGGGATCTTTCGTCGTTGCACTTCTTAAGAAGGCCGGATTCCCCGAGCCCTACGAAGAGGAAGGTGGCTTTGATTTCCGTCAGCCTGGTGTGACCAGTATCAGTGTCGACACCCACAAGTATGGCTTCGCACCCAAGGGTAATTCCGTTTTGATTTATCGTAATAAGTCCTACCGAAACAACCAGTACTTCATCTACCCTGACTGGTCTGGTGGAGTCTACGCCTCGCCCTCCGTTGCAGGCTCTCGCCCCGGTGCTCTGATCGCAGGTTGCTGGGCCAGTTTGATGAGCATCGGTGAAACCGGCTACATCAACAGCTGCACCGAGATCATCAACGCAGCGCGCAAGTTCGAGACATCTGTCCGCACCGAACCGACCATCTCCCTACACATGGACGTTATCGGCAACCCACTTGTCAGCGTAGTCGCCTTCCGCAGCAAGAACGGCGCAATCGACATCTACGACATCGCCGACGACCTCTCCGCCAAGGGCTGGCACCTCAACGCTCTCCAGTCCCCAGCAGCCATCCACGTCGCCTTCACCATCCCAACTGCCAAGGCTGTCGATCAACTCATCGCTGACTTGATCGAAGTCATCGGCAAGGAGCTCGAGAAGGCCGAGGAACGCCGTGCCCAGGGCAAGGCCTACATTCTCAAGCGTGGTGACACCTCCGCCCTATACGGTGTGGCCGGCAGCATTCCTGATAAGAGTGTCGTCAGCCGTCTAGCAGAGGGTTTCTTGGATACCTTGTACAAAGCATAAGCCTTGGAATGCCTCCCGCTTCTTCGCTTTTCTTGTATTCTTTTTTCCCTCACTCGGCTTTCCTGAAAACGTTCATAGCCGGTTTAATACCCTAGCTGTCCTTACCTTTCTTGGGGGTATCATGGAGTATACTTATCCAGCCTTTTCAAATTGCACATAGCTTTCCAATCATCAGGTTCTTATTAAGTAGAATAATACGTCTACCATAGATGTCTTAAACGCAGACAAGGTCTTGAATGTATTTTCTCATGTCGAAGGTGCTTCCCTTTATTTTCAAAGTATGGATGTTGTTTATCTTTGAGGCTTTGGCACCGTTGTGTGATGAGGCTCTTGTTGCTGCTGCTGCTGCTGAGCTTGCGGCATTGTTGATAGGGCTGGATTCTGAGGTTCGGACTTCTGATTGGATTATTGCTGGGACTGAGGTAGCTTCTGATGGTCCTTGACTTGGGGGGTTCGTGTTGTGTTGTGGTGTTCTGAAAGATTAGGGCTCCATTGGTGGGCAGAGTTGATGATTGCCCTACATTGTAAGTTATACCATAGGCCATAGAAAATGGAAACTGGTGAGATTGACAGGTATTTTGGACGTTTGTTTTCTATATAATTGATTGTACTTCTGAAAATGAAATCAATATACAAGGTCTGTATTAGACTAGCTTTATGCAATTGATTCATATTCCCGCTGCAAGATAGGGCTCTGAAGCTGGTTGATGGTAACGACTGGAGGTTAACAGCAATTGATAAAAAGACGGTTAAATCCAGCAAATTTATAGCCCGAGCTTTAAGAATAGCGTCTATATTGAGTTACCCAGGTCGCTAATACTTCCAACGTTGTAAATTGGAAAGCGTTGGCAAACGCTTGATATCAACTCCAAGGCGGTCGAGCTCTCCTCCAAAAATTATTCCGTTCGTGAACGCCAACATCCCAACAATCACCCACCAAATCAAAATGGCAGCCCCTGTTCCACTTGATCGTCTACCCCCCACGACAACCGCCTACGTGATCGCAACGGCCATCATCGCAGGTGTCACCGGCTACTTCATCGGCCAAGGCGCCTCGCTCAGCCTCTTCAAAGAGAAGGAAGGCTGGCCAAACAGCTACAACGTCAAGGTCCACAGCCACTCTTCCGACGAAGAAGAGGAACAATCCGAAGAAGAGAGCGACTCTGAAGACGAAGGAAATGGCGAAGAACTTGCCAGCTTCAAGGACAGCACCGAGGAGGTGAAGCTCGTCCTGGTCGTCCGCATGGACCTGGGCATGACCAAGGGTATGTGATGCGCTCCTCCCCCCGGCGGCTTGTGCCCAAATGTGCTCCAAGATTTGCGCTACAGATTGCTTACATTCATTTCATTGACAGGTAAAATCGCCGCCCAATGTTCCCACGCTACCCTCGCCTGTTACAAATACTTCCTCGAATTCGCGCCCGACTCGGCCATCCTCCGGCGATGGGAGCGCGGTGGCCAGGCCAAGATCGCGCTGCAGGTGAAGTCCGAGGAAGAGCTTCTCGTTATGCAGGCACAGGCTATGAGCCTTGGACTTTGCGCGCGCGTTATCCAGGATGCTGGCCGCACTCAGATTGCTAGCGGCAGCAAGACCGTGTTGGGAGTCTTAGGACCCAAGAGCGTTGTCGACGGTGTGACGGGACATTTGAAGCTTCTGTAAATTACTTTCGCGGTGTTTGATACAGGCGATATGCATGGGCAATTATGATCATGACCTCAATGAAGAGCCTTTCTGTGGATCCACTGCAGCAGGCAGGTACATGTAGCTTGAGCGCATGATGTTGGAACGCATTGCATGGGCAATCCGGGACAGTTTCCTAGGAAACGCAAGGGAAATACCAGACATGTCTACAAGATACACAAGATTACTAGCTAGATAGAGATGTTGGCAGGTCATGGTTATTCCCTAGCCTCAGCGGCCAACGGCCAATCGGCAAAGAGATTAGGAATATGACGCCGTCCGCAGCCAAGCTGTCAAGCCGAGCTCACCAGTGGGAGCTCAAGACCCGCAACACAAGGCGCAGACATTTAATCTGAGATCTGTCAACCGGAAACCGTAAGTGCCATCCACGCGAAAAATGATGGCTCCAATGTCGTTGAACTGCCCAGCTCTCAACCATCACACAAAAACCCGAAGGAAATCATGGACAGGAAAGCTGGACACAGATCCGTGTTTTGGTAAAGAAAAGAAAGAAGAAGAGAAGAGGGCGGGAAGGCTGATATTTATGGTCTAAGATTTTTGACGCGCTAGGCCTGATCAGGGCTAGCGTTATCAATCAGGTGATCAGGTATCAGGAAAGAGCGCGGCACTTGGGCGACATCATTATTCTGTTCAGTCCTCACTTTCTTCTTATTTTCGTTATTTTCAACGTCAATATGGCGGACGCTCTATCCATCGAGCAAAATAACAAGATCCGTGTCGCCTTGGGTCTCAAGCCACTCCCTGTCCCCGGCGCCGGACCTGCATTCAAAGAAGACGACAGCTCCTCCGGCGAGGAGGAAGAGCCCGCGAGCACGGTCGAGACGCGACAGGCAGCAGGATATGATAACTGGAAAAAACTTCAAGATGACGCCGAAGCGAAACGGAAGCGCGAAGAAAAGAACGCCGCCATCAAGCGTGCGCGCGACATCGCCCAGCGAAATCTCAAGCTTGAGGGATCTACATTGGGAGACGCGAATGGCGACGAACTTGATACAAAGTCTTGGCTGATGCAGTCTAAGAAGCGCTCGAAGAAAATTGAAAAGGAACGCGCTCGCAAACTTGCTGAAGAACTGGAAGAGCGGGAACGTGCCGCAGCCGCCGAGTACACCGCAGCCGATCTCGCTGGTATCAAGGTCGGACACTCTGCTGGTGATTTCGACGGTGGTGAAGATCACATCTTGACATTGAAGGATGCGGCGGTGGATGACGACGAAGAGGGTGATGAGCTCCAGGATGTCCACCTGGTCGAGAAGGAGAGGACGGAAGAGAAGCTGGAACTTAAGAAGAAAAAACCTGTCTACGATCCTACAGCCGAAAACCAGGGTATCCTTTCACAATACGACGAGGAGATTGATGGCAAGAAGCGCAAACGATTTACACTCGATGCTCAAGGCTCGACAGAGGAGGAGCGTGAAGCAAAGCGACAGGAGGTTTCTGATCGCTTGAAGAAGAACGTCATCAGCCTCGACTTTGAGCCCGAAGTACCATCTTCCGATTACATGGATATCAGCGAGATCAAGATTAAGAAGCCCAAGAAAAAGAAGGCCAAGGCGACGAAACAGAGAGCCGTCATGGACTACGATGACAGTGCCCCCTCAGAGTCAGTGGCACAGGATTCAGCCATGGATATTGATGCCAACAATGGCGTTCCAGTTGCTGCTCCCCGCAAACCTATCAACCAAGATGTCTCATTCGTCGATGACGACGACCTCCAAGCTTCTCTTGCTTTGCAGCGTCGCGCAGCATTCAAGAAGCGCAAGAAGATGACTCCAGAGGAACTCGCTCGACAGCTTCGAGAAGAGGAAGAACAGATTCCAATGGATGTAGAAAACGAGGACGAGGAAGGACCAGGCCTTGTTATCGACGAGACCTCTGAGTTTGTGTCAAATCTACAAAAGCCTACACTTCCCGAACGGGACGAGAGACAAACATCAACCCCTGTTGTCGAAAATCCCGCCGAACCACAGCCCGAGCCCGAGACAGACGGCGTGGAAGTGGATATGGACCGTTACGCCCACATCGAAGATGAAGAAGAGCTGGCAGCACAAATCCAGCGCGATGAACAAGCCAAGGCTGAACCACAACAACAGCTCACAGGCACTGGTTTGGAAGAGGAATCTACTTTGGATTCGGGTCTGGCCGCTACATTGTCCATGTTGAAATCTCGTGGTCTGGTGAAAGAAAGCAACAGCAGCAATCAAAACGCACTCATGCGCGACCGCCAACGCTTCTTACAAGAAAAGAACAATCGCGAGTCCGAAGCCGAGCGACGGGCCCGTCAACAACGTGAGCGAGACCGTGCCTCTGGTAAATTGGACCGCATGTCCGCTCGTGAGCGCGACGAGTATGCACAGCTGGAGAACAAACACCGCGACCAGCAAGAGGCGCGCCATACCGCCGAGGCATTCAACAAGGAGTACAAACCTGATGTCCAGCTCCGCTACGTGGATGAATTCGGTCGCAACATGAATCAGAAGGAGGCTTTCAAGCAACTCAGTCATCAATTCCACGGTAAGGGCAGTGGCAAGATGAAGACCGAGAAACGTCTCAAGAAGATCGACGAGGAGAAGAAGCGGGAGGCCATGAGTACTCTGGACAGTAGTCAACACACGGGTATGAACAACGCTGTGGGAACTGCTGCGCGGAAGAACCGCCAAGCTGGAGTGCGCTTGGGTTGAAGGCTTTAATGTACATGTATCTCTGGATTGAGTCCCAAACTACCACTATTAACGATATCCCCCGGGGGACCAGTTCCACCACCGCTGTTTCTGTCATGTCCTAGCGAAATAATTAGCGTAATAAGATGCGATCGCTCCGTGTGGGGGAGAATGCGGGAATTTCCACAGAAATTAACCGGGGGTTAGTATTCGCTAGTTCACACCGAGCAAGGGGCCTCTCGGGAACACCACTACGTACGTGGCAGACAACTGTACCCCGACTGTGTGAGGGGAAGTGTGGAGATTCTCGATCAGTTCACCGGGCATTCGAATTCCCGAGCGAAAAAGATGGGCTGGTGAAATGGCGAAACTGTATAGAAATGGGTTAGGGTTAGAGCCCGGTGAGGGGATATACGATTAGGCCATTCCATAGCCAGCTCCATAGCGATACTGTGGTCAGTACTGTAGTGTACAGTAATAGTTTGCATGATACAATCCTCACAACGTTAGAAATTGAGTATCACGAAGCTCGAACAAGAATATCATTGTATGTTTTCCATTTACCCGTCAAGTCTCGCAGTTCAGATGTATCTGGTACTTGGGCCGCGGCTGGACAACATACCATAGGGCAGGTACCCGGTACCGTCATCACATGAGTCAGGCAATACATCGGGGCGACGTCTCCGATCCTTTATTATTTCTCTCCTCCCGGTTCCTTCCTTTCCCCTTCCCATCCTTAGAGGTTCTACCCTTTTGATTTTTCCTGCCATCATCATGCTCTCCACTCTTAGAGTCGCCAGCCGCTCGGCGGCCCCCCAGGCTAACCAGCGCATCGTCGTTCTCGGAGCTAGACAGGCCTCGGCCTGGGCTAACGTTCCCCAGGGTCCTCCTGTAAGCTTTGTTTTGGAGCTTGCCATCGACGTGATGATGGGTTAAAAGGCTTCTTCTGACTTAATTGGCTCAATAGGATGCTATTCTCGGTATCACCGAAGCTTTCAAGGCCGACTCCTTCAAGGAGAAGATCAACCTTGGTGTTGGTGCTTACCGTGAGTCTTGACTTCCATCAACAACCAGCTTCGTGCAATGAATGATTAACCATTGGTGTTCAGGTGACGACAAGGGCAAGCCCTACGTTCTGCCTTCCGTCCGTGCCGCCGAGGACAAGGTCGTCGCATCGCGTCTCGACAAGGAGTACGCTGGCATCACCGGTATCCCCGCCTTCACCAGCGCCGCCGCCGAGCTCGCCTACGGTGCCGACTCCTCCGCCATCAAGGACGACCGCCTCGTCATCACCCAGACCATCTCCGGAACCGGTGCCCTCCGCATCGGCGGATCTTTCCTGAAGCGCTTCTACCCCGGCGCAAAGAAGGTCTACCTCCCCAACCCCAGCTGGGCCAACCACAAGGCCGTCTTCGCCGATGCCGGACTCGAGGTTGCCAACTACAGCTACTACAATAAGGACACCATCGGTCTGGACTTTGAGGGTCTGATCGCCGATATCAAGAACGCTCCCGAGAACAGCATCATCCTGCTCCACGCTTGCGCTCACAACCCTACCGGTGTTGACCCCACTGAAGCTCAGTGGCGCCAGATCAGCGATGTCATGAAGGAGAAGGGTCACTTCGCCTTCTTCGACATGGCCTACCAGGGCTTTGCCAGTGGTAACGCCGACAAGGATGCCTTTGCTCCTCGTCACTTTGTCAAGGAGGGCCACAACATTGCCCTGTGCCAGTCCTTTGCCAAGAACATGGTGAGTTGTAACAGATTTTCGGATCGAAAAACAAGAAACTAACAGCTATAGGGTCTGTACGGTGAGCGTGTCGGTGCCTTCTCCCTTGTTTGCGAGAACACCGAGGAGAAGAAGCGCGTCGAGTCTCAGATTAAGATTCTCATCCGTCCCCAATACTCCAACCCTCCCATCCACGGTGCCCGTGTTGCCTCCACCATCATGAACGACCCCGCTCTCAACCAGCAGTGGCTCGGTGAGGTCAAGGGCATGGCTGACCGCATCATCGAGATGCGCTCTCTCCTCCGCACCAACCTCGAGAAGCTCGGCAGCAAGCACGACTGGTCTCACATCACCAGCCAGGTAAGATACAGCAATAACCTCGATATCAAGTTAAGTGCCTAACAAAAACTTTTTAGATCGGCATGTTCGCCTACACTGGCCTGAAGCCCGAGCAGATGGACGTCCTCGCCAAGGAGGTAAGCACAATTCACTGCGCCACATGCATTTAAACAAAAACAATCCTGACAAATAACACAGCACTCCGTCTACGCCACCAAGGACGGCCGTATCTCCGTCGCCGGTATCACCTCCGGCAACGTCGACAGACTCGCCGAGTCCATCTTCAAGATCACCGGTTAAATTACTTTCCTCCCAAGAGAGAAAAGCCTACCCAGATACGCGAAGAAAAATCGAGGGATAGATACGATAAAACGAACGTTGTGGGGTTGTAACAAAATGGGAGTTCTTGGTCATTCTCCGTCTTCTTGACATTGACATGGATTGACACAACGGATTCCGGGCCCTCTGTACTGATATCTAATGCCTCTGTGTCTCATATTTAGCATTGTCCGTTATAACGGGGTTTTTGGATTCTTTTTCTACAAGCAAGATGATTGTAAGAAAGGCAAACATGGATGGGATCGTAGGATAGACGGAATGAATGCACGGTAAGCACAGAGTAGTAAGCCAACTTGCATCAGCAAGCAGAACAGGAGAGATAACAATGAAGTATAGTATGTATTAACTTAACGGACAAGTTTGATAATATGCAATCGAAGTAAGAAACAAAAGTCAAGTCAAGTCAAGTCAAGCCAAGTCAAGTCAAATGAATCCAGTCCAATCCAACCCAACCCAACCCAATCCCAACCCTAACCCCCCAGAGACAACACGAGATAACACCAGTACACTCCAACAATGGAAGCCCTCAACCTCCGGCGATTGAAGCAAGTCACGAACAAATCAGAGCCCCATCATTCCACTGACACCCCCGTCAAGACCAGTCCCAGCGCCAGCCCCCAAAGAAGGACAAACACACCCAGCAGGCAGATTGGCGGGATACCAACCCCCAACGGGAGAAGGAACAGACCGGCCCCTGCCCATAGCACGAGCAATGATGCTGACAGGCGTACCGGCAGCGCCTTCGCCCTCGCGGGCATGTAGAAGACCGAAGCGGAGGAAGACTTCGGCCATGGTGACGATGATGGAGATTACGATTAGGACGATGATTATCCATGTTTGGTCTGTAGTTTTTTTTTCTTGGTTAATGTTTGATTTTGATGATAGGGTTGGGATGCAAATTGGATGAGGATTGGGGGGGGCATTGGAGTGAGTAGTAGCAGTAGAAATGGTGATAGGGTATACTGTACGTACGGGAAGTGCGGTTATCAGCTATTGAGTCTGACAAGATCTCAGCAAGATCTAAGAAGACGCGGCATCGTTCGTTGAGGACTTGGATGCGGGGTTTGATTTCGAGGTATTCGCGGACGGCGATGTAGAGGGGGTAGAGGGTTGGTTCACTTTCCCAGAAGAAGTTCGGAACGTCGAGCATGTTTGATGCTGTTTTTTCTGTTATTAGTAGGTGTTCGATGTTGAATGTCTTGATGGAAACGTACATAGGTTGACTTCGACACGACTCTTGAAGAGCCGGCCTAGGATTCGGAAGACTTCTTCGCGTTTCATGCCTAGTTGGCCTGTGACGGCGAGCCGTCTCGGGACGTCCTTTGCTTCGTCCATTTGGCGGGCCATGACTTCTTCGAAGAAGCATAGCTTTGTACTTTGGGATATGCCGTGACTGATGGCCAGCTTGATCATGTGGTCGCCACTGCGGAGGGTGATCATGTCGTTGTAGACACGAGGACGAAGAATCTCGGTCGAGTATTCGAAGTGGAATTCTTCTGTCTCGAAGTCTTCTTCGTCAAGTGGCATTGTCGCTAGTGGGATGGGGATACCCGTTGCAGAGGATGTGGCGAAAGACAGATCGGCCAGGAGATCTTTCTCTTGGCGTTCTGTGAAGTTCCAGAAGACGACGACACCGTAGCTGAAGACGAACATCTCCGCGACGTTGTACAAAGTGCGGGCCGGGGCTTGGGGCGTCGAGGGCGCGGATGATGCATGGAGTGGTGGGGAGGGACGATCTCGGAGTAAAGCATGGCTATCATCGGTGCTATGTCGACGACGACGGAGAGCAGGCTCAGGTGATGGCGGGCGATTCTCCTCAGCCCCATTAGACTGTGGAACATGCTGCAGCGCATCGACGCTCTCGCCAGAGCTAGCAGCGTGCTCATGCTCGTCTGGAAGACGATGAGCCTCTTCGGTGATCCGATTCAAAAACTCCGTCCGCTGCTCTTCATGAGAAGTATGATTGTCCGAATCCCTCGGCGAAGCCTCATAATGATGCTCCTGATCAGGACGATTCCGACCACCAACAGAATGCTCCTCCGACTCGACGCCGAAATCATCATGATGATCGCGGAGCTCATTGCGCTCAATTTCCTCATCCAGCAAGGACTTCCCACCGGGATACTTCAGCACAGGGCTACTCCGCAACCGATAACCATCATGACCAGGTAGAAGCGGCAAATGATAAGCCGTATAAAGACAATCATCATAAAGCTTCGTGCGTCCACCATGCGTCTCCTTCACAAAAGAAGCAAGCGAGCCCATCTTATAAGCCTGGGCAGTACAATAAGCCGTCACACGCGCCAGCTTCTCCGTCCGACGCGCCTTTGGAAGCCGCTCCGCATAACTCTTCGCTCGCTCCGGCGCAACACGCCGTTTCCTTAAGATCTCCTCCTCAGCAAGCAACGGTGCAAGATCATTGTCGACGCCGAAATCGCCACCAAGTCGCTTCTGCACTAGCAATTGATGCCGGACCATTTCTGGATCGACGTTTTTCTCGCGGGCAATTCGAGCAACGACCTCCTCGTCCACGACGTCCGCATCGTCGGCATCCTCCCCCTCGTCATCGTCGATCTCGTGTTCTTCCAGCTCGCCCGTGTCGGGCAGGAGGACTAGCTTCTCACTGACTTTCGTTGTTCGGGGTGGAAGACGCGGCTGGGCAGCTAGGCGGCGGGCCTTGCCTCCTGCGGCTACGGCGCTGGAGCTGCTGCTTCCCGAGCTGCCGATTAAGCCTCCAGCGGCGGATGCTAGACGCCTGGATCTTGAGATCGGTGGTGGGCCTCGTTGTTGCATTGAGGGAACATCCGACGCATATTGCAGGACATTGTCTACGGTGATGAAGCGGGTTGCGGGGGAGCGTCGGCGTCGGGGTGTTGAAGGTGGTTGCTGATCGCGGGAATCTGTGACCTGGTAATTGGAACATGTGTTAGTAGAGCTTGTATCAATTGGTAGTACGGGGGGATGTCGTACCAGGACGGTCGGGCTGCGTTGGCTAGTCCCCCGTCCTCGGGCCGGGGGCGTCATTTTCAATGAAGCTTGGAGACTGTGCTCTTGGGTTATATGGTGACTGCAAGGATTGTTGCGAGGTGAAAATCACCAGAATGGGGTGGGAATTGGCCGTGGGTGCAATCTGCAATGTATGATGCTCCGAGCCAGCAAGTTCGAATGTCTGTGGCACTATTCCTGATAAGAACTAGTGTGGCTGATTATCAAATGACGTGGGACAATCATGTGATTATGCTTACTGAGCAGTCTCATCCCGTGATTATACCACGTGGTAGCTAGCCAATCAGAGGTGATACGGGTAGCCCACTAGGCTGAAGTGGGACTAGTTGGGAGATCTGGGGTAAAGTGAAGATCAACCTTGAAGTTGACAAACTACGTGATTTTACGGTGGAAGACGCAGATAATAATGATGTTTTTGTTTATTTATTTGTGGGTCTTGCCCAAATGTATGAATACTCTAGAATTGGTCCAGACAATATCATAGAGGGAAATCATAAAGATGTGGGAATGTCATGCGATAGGGGGGATAAGATGCAGTATGAAAGATAACAGGAAAATAAAAGAAAAAGAAAGAAAAAGAAAAGTGAAAAGGAGAAATCATGCGCCATGTAAACTGTCGGTTCATTCGATGACAACCATGCAGAATGGTTATGCAGATGGGGGGTAGATGGAAAAGATCAAAACAAGATCAAGGGCGGAGACCGTCCCGTAGCTGCCGATCTTCATCCCAAATCTCTTTTTTCATGCGACGCAAGCGATTATGCTGGCGCTGCAGACGCTCCAGGTCAGCTGGAGCGGGGTCGGCAAGAGCCGCTAGGGAGTCATGCAAGGAGCGATACTTGGTGTAGTACTGCTTGAAGGTCTGGCTTTTCTCGCGTAACTGCTGACGTAGAAGCTCGTAGCTCATAGGAGGAGATGCGCTGCCGGTGCTGCCACCGCTTGTTGATGGGCTGGCTGCACGGCGACGCTTAGCTTCCAAGTCTCCAGTGGGACGTCCGGCTCCGGCAGTAGCGCGCGAAGCCGACAGTCGGTCAGAATCCGCCTTGCGTTTCAATGGATTGACAGTGGGTACATTCTTGACCCCATTGATCTGTGCAGGTTTGGCGACTGTGGAAGCAGGATGAGTGTCCTTGTTGCTATTGCGAGCTGACTGAGAAATCAGAGGCGAAGATGAGGAGGATCCAGATGACTGGTTCTGGCTGTCAGAACGGTTGCGACCAGTGGCATCAGATGCATTCGCAGGGGGAGATGAGCCGAGAGGAGACGGCTTCTGAGGCGAGGTGGAAGGACGGGACGGAGGGCGCTTAGAAGCTGTAACCTTGGTGGCTGGTTTGGTTGGCTCAAGTTTGGGCTTCGGAACTTCGGTCTTTGGGGCCTCGGCCTTAGGGACCTTGGAAGTAGACGGAGTCCCGATAGCACGAGGCTTCGGTGCTGGCTTTTGTGCTGGCTTCGGTGTGGGCTTCGTGGCGGATGGAGTTCGCTGGTGCCCTTGCGGCTTCTTGGGGGCTGCAGCGGGAGCGGGAGCGGGAGCATCAGACATGGCCACATCTTCGTCGTCGTCATCGGAGCTGTTAACAAATTCGGCAGACTTGATTTTGCTGTCAACCTTGGCTGCAGGTTTTGCAACGGTCTTCTTGGTAACTCGGCCAGTGAGTGTAGTGTTATTAGCGGCCTTGGGTTTGGCTCGCTTGTCCGCGGGACGGGGCTTTTGGGTCGCGGCTGCTTTTGCGGGCTCCTTCTTGTCTGATTTGGGAGCATCCACCTTGGCAGGAGCGGTCCGAAGCTTCAGGCGAGAAAGGCAGGTGCCCTTACCGCGCTCCTCCTTGGGCAGAATCATCTGCCAGGCGGGATCACTCCGCTCGAGGCGCATGCGATCGAAGGCGCCAATGCAGTTGTCAATGGCGGCTTTGCGATCATCCTCGCTGGGGAACTTGAATTCCCAGACGTCGAGATCTTTATAAACCTTGTCTCTGAGATGGTACTTGTTTGTGTCAATGCGGTGCTGGAGGCCGTACTTCTCGGCGAGAACGGTGCAGTCTTCGGCGTGGGAACGAGTTGTCTGAGCGAGATAGCGGATGGACACAGCCCGAATGGCCAGGATATGAATCAAAGGCTTCTTAAGGGCAATCTGCCTCGGATTCTCCTTAGCCTGCGACATCGGAGCTGAGGTCGGAGCCATTGTAAATGAGGGCGATTTGGGAGGGAAGGTGGGACTGGCAGATGCAGAAGAGCGGGCAGCTTTGAGGAATCTATCCTTCTCCAACTCGACTTTGCTTGTGGGAGCTTTGAGGCCCGACTTGGAACCTCGAAAGCCTCTCAGCTCATCGGGGTGAGAGATGATGTGAGTCTTTTTGGACTCCTTTCCTCGCTCAAATGCATTCAGACTTTCTTCCAAATTGGCCAGAGCCTGGTCTGTGGCCGCCGTAGCACTTTTTGCCTTTTCCACCTCCAAGCTGTGGCTCAAGACTCCCGTAAAATACAAGGTTTGTTTATCATCGGAGCTATGGTAGATCTCGGATCGGTGGGTTTCGGGATACGCATGGAAGGATTGGGACTTGCCCCCATAGTGAATCGACGGGTGTTTTCCTAGGCGGACTCGGACCGGTTGATCCTTCCGGAGGCTCTGAATCAGATCATCGAGGGTGCTCTGCACCAGGTTTAGCCGCATGATCTGACTAGGCTTGGAAGAATCTCCAGACTGGTCTCCTTGACGGAGAGCCAGTCCAGACGGTGGGATCTCTAGAGAGGTAGACATGAGGTCAAGAGGAAGGAGGAGATCGAGGTGAGCAGGGTCGGATGGCAGCGTGAGAGCTGCAGGTCAGGCGGCCAACTGCACGGAGAGAGGCACAACCATACGCCATAAGATCAAGGAATGACTGGACCAAAGTAGTATGCTATGTAGTATGAACAATGCAAGAGAGTGAGTGAGTGAGAGGGAAGAAGAGAGGGAGTCAAGGCGAAGCGGAGAGTGGGGAGAGCTGACGGATGGTAAAATTACAGGGGCCCGTTATATTACACAGTAGATACATCTTTTTTTCTTTCTTTATTTTTGTAACGTTACCTGGGAGTGAGTTGTGATATGTAGTCAGGGTATACAACAAGTGAGTCGTAATTCATGAGTAGTAACTATTCTGTTTATCAGCTCTTCCTTTTTTGTTTCTGTTTCGTTACTCTCTACTCTCTACTCTTCGGGGACAATACCGGATACCGTGAGGAGAAGCCCGAGTCCAGACTTTACGGGTGTGTCCGGGCATTTATTACTTTCTTTATTACTTGATTACTTGATTGACTGACTGGATTCCTTTATTACTGCTTTATTCCTGCACTTCACCTCTTTGTACTCTTTATTTGTCCTTCACCTGACTCTGGCTCCCACTGAAAACACTTGAAACTGGTTCTTCAACATACCAAATCCCCTCGGACCTTTTTTCTCCCCCAAGAATGCCAGCCTTTGCCCCTCGTAAGTGTAACAGTGGACCTCCGGACTCTTACTCCTTTTAGGTCTCGGGCAGGTAATATAGCCTAACGTATGCTAGTCAGAAAAAAAAAGAACCCCCATTTCCCGAACCGATTGGACTATTGACTCTTGTTTCACAGGTCTGGTAATACCAGTCACCTCGAGTCTCGATCCGATCAGATGCACATTCCTACTGGATGACGCTGTGGCAAACATCTAGAGGAAACGAAAAGTAACAAGCCGCAAAGGCGTGGATCCCCTTGCGGTGTAGTCTGAGACAAGGGGAAAAAAAGCCCTGCATCCTTGCTCAAACCTGATCGACATGCAATTGTTAAAGGGCCATGTCCCAGATGCTGCATGGGGTCTGAATTCTGGATTCTGTTCTGCCCATTTACCATTCATTTACCAAGGTTAACTTACCGGTGACCTTACCAGTTACCCTGTACCATTTCCCACTAATTCCAAATGCGATACTTTAATAACAATAATCCCCGAACTCACTAATCCACTGGCCTCGTTTTACTATTTTCAGTCCCGTCCACTCCCCAAATGGCCCCATCAGCCTATGCCAAAAACAATCCGTACCTCAGGTATTCTGCGCCGCTGCGCCGCTGCCGCAGCACTTGCCACTGGCCCTGACAAAAGCAACCATATCGCCATAGCCGCAGTGATCGACACCGACAACACACGCTCGACCAAATCGACACAATACATGTTCCCGACAATCGAGACAACCGCCCTCGATCGTGCCACCTTCGACGCGTCAAGCTAGCTAGATCGAGAAGGTGATTGCCAGGATATCTCGGGTACATACCCATACCCGAGCGTCAACAGATGCCATAGTGTGCATGTACTCAACCGGAGCCGAACAGTGCTGTCATTCCAGATCCACCCAGAACAAAGTCCCAGAGTTGGACCTATCAAGCCTCATCAGCTGCCCCCCTAGTCTAGGGCGTCCAGTGAGGTCGCCAGGGTCCCTGGTACCTCTGATAGGATGCTTGAATTTAGCAGCCTCCCGTGAGAAGGAACAATACATGGGATCAACCCCAGCGTTGGGGCTGTACTTGACGCTGTAGAAAGACGAATCGAACCATAGATATTAGTACTGTAGGCAACGATGTCAATTCCAAATTCAGTACAGTACGCCTATCCAATCTGCGCCCTTTGCCGACCGATACGCTCACAGTACTCTGGTCTGCACCCGCGCCTATCTGAATCTCACTATGGTCTCGAACAAATTCCTTCCATACAAATATTGCCATAACAACAATGGTCATCTGCAACACAAGGCCCATTGTCCTCACTACAGAACGGGTAGGTGTCATCCGTCGATCGGCATCTTGTTCCGGCGCAGTATCCTGAACAGCAGGTTGGACCAGAGCCGGGGGTGCAGGGTGCTAGTGTTCAACATTAGTGATTTCTACGGACACTCGTGTCGTCCAGGTAGGTGCGATATGTTCCAATGCTTTCATTTGGTTCCGTATTTGGATCATAGGTAGATGCGTATATATGCACTTACAGTAAACTCCCGCGCAGGTCGCTGTCGGCACACAGGTTGTTATTGTTGTCGTTGAGGGTGAGACAAAGGTTGCTGTTGTGCAGAATTCAGTTCCAATGCAGGCTTGGGCCGTGCCGCATCCTGATGGTGCTGGGCAGGATGCGTCTAGATTTGTTAGTTGGGCTGGAGTTGCCTGACTTGGTGGGATACATACTGCTCAGGGTGAAGTGGGCGAGGGTAAGAGTGAGAAGGGTCAAGACATGCATCTTCGTTCCTTTCTTCCCGCAGTCTTGATTCGGTTACAGTAACAGTGGTTGTTTTGCGAGTAGGAAGAGAAGCCCTTCGGTGGTTAACAGGTGAACTATAAACGTGCTGTCGGCACATTTATAGCAAGACACTTCTACTTAGAACATCGCAACCTGATCAATGTACGATCCAGATGACCCATATACGAGGATACATAACATTACAAGAACTGATGTTCCTCTCTACAGGGTTTGGCTTTACCCCGGATTTACATTCTGAACCGCGGTTTGTGTTTTCCGCCACCTGAATACGAGGTCTACACGAGAAAGGACCCGGGCAGAACGAAATTCAATTGGTTTTGTTTAAGACACTGATGAAAGTAAATTATTGCTGCTGTCTGTCTTTCCTCTGGATCTTATAAATCAGTCATGAGTCCTGACATATGACCATATCCTTCCTGCAAAGCATGACCGCCCGACCAATCAACCCGTCAGACACACCAAGTATCTCTCATTCCGCTCTGTGACAAAGAAGAGCCAAGACACGAGGCTGAAACAGGGTACCTGAATCTACCCAGGAACTGCTGTTGAAATTTACAGCTCATTCGATATGATCGCTCCAATCCCCATGCTGTCGAGAAACAACAACCTCCAGACCCCACGAACCTGTAACACCTGACTTACAGTAGACTCAATATTGCAGCTCGGCCAAACGTTACACTAAGCCAGGTATCGTGCTGCAGTCTAAGCATAGACGTCTACTGGACTGGGCTCGGTGCCTCGTGCTTCGGGGCTGCAGAACAGACTTTATTTGGTGTTTTCTCCTCCTGATTCTAAAGGCAGAGACCGATCAAGTGATAATAGCCGGTCGGATCCTTAAGCTTTCCGGTATTTTCCACTTGAGTCTACTTACACCCCCGCCTTGGACTGCCCCAAGTGTACTCCGTACAGTACGCGAAATAGGGAGTGTTGCACCTCTCCCATTCCCTGTGTACCCCAGCAGGACATTTGATTCCTCAATTTGCCAATGCCGTGTGACTTTGACATGTCTCTTCTGTATCAGGTACATCCCATCCCATCCCGCCTAGAACAGGAACCCGGGAAATAAACCCCGGTACATTGTATTCCAGGTCGTATTGTCCCCGAAAGATCCTGGTAATCAGGCCCTGGTAACTTGCCACAAAAAGAATGCAGTATCTGACACTCTCAAAGAGACCAATCAGAAAAGAGTTCGCCGTAAGCCTCTCGCTTCCCGGAGTGATATCGGCGGAGATCAAAGTTACGGACTGCCGAGATTCAACCCTAATCGAGACAAAACTAGCGACTGGTCGTTCCGGGTTGGATTTCGATTCTGGACGCGCTTTTTACAATTGTATTGGTGTAAGCAGACGGAATGGAATTATTACTTAGGGTTGCCGGTTGAATGGATGTTAGTCGATCCCCAGGGCTGAGTTTGACAGGTTGTGCCTTCACCTGTCGCGCGCATCTCTCCAAGCAAATGATAGCATGAACGTCTGACTGCGTGTCGTGATCATGTGTAAATATAGAACATGATCCTTTCTTCCGGTTATAACTGGTAAATAGGACTGAAAGTCGCATTCCTGGGCTTTGAAGGTTCCAGGGTGGTGTAGTTGATCCTCATTGTTTCCTCCATTGTTGTAAGGTGCCTGATGTGGTCTAAAAACGTAGTGGGAATAGTGATAATGGGGTCCACGTAAACTGTGACCAAATTCATGTTTCTTAGAATACAATCTGCTTGCCGTTGCGCGTAGGTTGAACTACTGCAGAAGTCCACTGGTGCCACAATGAAAAGTTCTTGTCCTGGGTGTGAGTTGACAGCCAGTTTTCACCAACCGTCTAGGTGAGCGGCCCATTGGTAGAAGAACTGAGCTGCACTATATCAGGTTTGGTATGCCTTGAGGTGAACTTAGGGAAATGCGTGTATTCAAGGTTCCAACGTGCCAAAAGACGCAGCAATTATCCAAATGTTTCTCATGTCGGAATATGAAGCCAGTACATATAGGCATCACAGTAGGAAGACCTATATGACGAGTCAGCCTTGCCCCACGTCCGGCGTACGTAGGTCTCACACCTAGCTTTTCGATGAGGGATGAGAGAGAAGAAAGATGTGAAAAATCTCTTAGAAAGTCATCACCGAGTAGTTGCCTGTAGCCTAAATCGCAACTGGTGACTTTGAGTTCCCGACAACAGGCCACTCCATGTAGAGTGTTTGCACGGAGCAGGCTTGAACTCTCTGCTTAATTTGTAGTATCAAGGCGCGAGAGGAAGAAGAAGTAAGCCGAGTAGATGCAGAAGGAAGCACCTCTCAAGAGTCCATTGGCTTTGGGATTGGATCAAAGTGTTAAATATATCATCTCAAGAAATGCCACGATCTATTATAATCTTATGGATCTCAACTTTCATGCTACATTAGGGTTGTTACTTTTTTTTATGCAATTTAACTTGCATGAAATAGCAGATGTTTGTTTCTTCGTGTAGTTGCTTATAGTCCGTCTCATACGAGGTACGGAGCATAGCTTGTTCCTGAGACATTCCTCACCAATATACCTGGTCTATATATGGACTTCAAGTTGTCTAAGGTCTATGAACATTATAGCCATCGTATTCCCATGTTCATTCTCATCTATATGCAGGTAGCAATCAGGTTTAAACTGAGTATCCTCACACTTAATTACTGATCAGATAGGGATGCAAAATATCAACATGTGCGAGTTCAGTAAGACTCACTTCTTGACTTAGACTTTTCATCAGGAATCGGTCACTTCAGGCTCTTATACCTCCTTCCTCATCTACGTGAATTGACAAGGCACAGAACTTTTGACAATTATCATTATCATTAACGATATTTATACTCTGACATTGGCAACAAAATTACATGAATCGTATTAGGGCCACCGCCCTCCCCCCCGTAATCTTCTCCTCCTCCCACTTCAACAAATGAATTGGCCCTCACAGGGCCACGCTGACCTCGATGCAAGGGTCGAAGTTGATGGGAACCTCAATCCCAATTTCTCGCCCAATGCCCTCAAAAGAGAAGCTGACATGAGCGAAAAATTCACGTCCAGCAATGCATGACTGGAACGAAGTCATCATGTTCTCCCCAAGGGGGAATTGAATAGGCACAGGGGCCCATAGGACCCACTCAAAGCCCCCTGTGAGCGACAGCATGGAGTACTCACTCCATTTAACGTGGCCGACCACGAAGGTCTTTTCATTCAGGACATTGGTCTTGGTCGACTTCTTGCGTTCGGCGGCATCGAGCTCCTGGAAGGTCGTCTTTTGAATGAGCTTTGTTCTCACGTAGTTCATTGGAGGCATCTTCTTTGGCGGGTGCATTGGCAGGAAGCTAAGCTTCGTCATCAGGACGATGGGTGCGCTTTTGGCTTTGGGAGGCCATACCAGGTAGGTCGTCTCAGTGCCGGCTATCTTCAAGCAGAGGCGGCCGATGCTCCATGTCTTCTCCGCAGAGATCTGGTTGCCACTAGAGTCTCTCATGGGTACGGAAATCGCTTGAATCTTTGGCTTGATGAGAACTGGGAGGTCCTCGTAACATTTGACCGTGCCATTCTCCCAGAGTGTGATGTGAACATTGTAGGTAATGCCGATGAGGTCCGCAGCCTCATCCTTGTTTGCAGTTCCATCATTGTCTGAAGCTCCATCGCTGTCTGTAGTCTCGCTCTTGATAGCTGTACTTGGTAGAATTTGGCGGTGTAGTACAAGGTGTTGCGCGGAACTGGAGCTATCCATGGGGTGCTTGCATCTTTCTGCTCTACATTCGTTCGGAACTGCCACAGAAAATCCGAATTCGTGAATGGGTGCTTCGGTAGAGTCTTTTGGCAGCAATCGGACTATTTCGTGAATTTCAGCAAAGGGATTGATAAAAAGGTGCTTGACATCGAATAACAAACGGTTGTGTTTGACTTTAGGCATCGCGATACGGATTCTGCCTGTATGAAAAGTTTAGTTAGTAGCTGCTAAGCCGGATGATTATGAGCATGACGGGTGTGAAAAGACTTGCCCTGAAGCGCAACATTTAGCCATATCCCAGGGGCCTCTTTTATTTCTCCATTTGGTGCAGCTTGCACATTCCCTGCAACTTTCACGTTGCCCGCGATAACATCACCAACCCAGCAACTGGGAATTGGATCAGTAACCGACGCACTGTTTATCGAAGTAATGTGTGCCTGTTTAATGAGCTGTTCCTGTTTAGTTGGCTCCATTGTCTTGAAGATGACGAGTATGAAGTGATCGGTAGGAAATAGTAGACAGCGAAGCAAATTCGATCAAGAACAGTTGATTGCAGCTGCGATGCTTTGATGATGAATCAATGAAGAGTAGATCAAAGCGATCGATAGAAAAGATGCAATAGAGTGCACAGCGTAGGAAGAGACGCTGTAAGGTGACAAGATACAGCGTATTGTAGAATGCAGAGTGACATTTGGGCACAATGCACTAGGGAGAGCAACACGATGAAGAAACACTGTGACAATGTAGTCACAATGAAATAGAGAACGCAAAGTAACCAAGAGCCCAGAGCAATGAAGCAATAAAGCAATGAAGCAATGAAGCAATGAAGCTAAGATCCACACCGTGGATATCAAGCGCTAAAGCAACAAAGCAACGAGGCAACGAAAATGATATCAGAACAAAGAGTATGAGCTCTTCAACACAAGAGATTGAAGTAGGAGTGGGGGAATCGAAGAGTGGAAGAAAGAACAGAGATGGGACGAAAACATAGGACTGGGGACCAGAGCGCCAAATCTGGCTGGCCACCCCAGAGGTTGAACCAGACCAGATGAATGGCTTGGATGAGATGTTTCTTGCCAGTTATCTCGAGCAGTGGATTGCGATGCTGAAGCTGAGACTTGGAAAGACGAGTGAAACGAAGATTCAGAGAGGAGGGAAGAGATAAAGGAAGAGATGAGAGAAGAGAGATGAAAAGATAAGAGACCGAAGATGCGCTAGAGACGAAGCTGCAATAACAAAGCGTGTCAATAATCATGATGAACAGCCTCGCTTTTTACGACGCGTTCTTTTTTCTTGATGAGTCCCAAAAGACTCAGGCAGCAGGCGAATGGTTACCGGCAGACAACTGCTTTGTTTTGAAGGTACTTGGTGCTCATGACAAGCCATGAGAACAATGTGCTTCTTTGTGTACTCTGTGGCGTATTGATGTAGTAGATTTACTCCATTTGCACACTTCTTTGATGATTTTCTGTCTTTGGGCATTCGCGCTCATGATTTGGCGGGAGTACAACCACCAAAAGAATGATTAGGTCTTGTCCATTTTTGGCTGTATTTGCAGGCCAGTATTAATCCAATTTGCCCTGGAAGTGTTCTCTGATATTAAATGGCAGTTTGTAAGGCTATCTAGCCCCTCTGAGCATGTGGCGTCTTGTGTCGTCGTCGCCTTGATATTAGGGCACATTGTTTCTGCCTCAGGCCTCAACAACCAACTTCCACCCAACTTCCTAGGAATTGAACTCAACAACAAGCGGCGGATTTTGGTTGATGTTGGAGCTGTGTTCTAAGCGACTTGGTCCAGAAGACGAGTAATGAATTACTGTGATACGTCTTGTGTAAGTATTCATCAACCTTGAAGTTAGTAAAGTCTGCAAAAGCCGAGCTTGGGAGCCTGTGACCCGCCTAGGGACCATATAACCCAATGAGCTTTACTTAGCAGTGGCTACCAAGGCCACATCGGCGCTGCTGCCATCAACCTGCATGGCAGGACCCTCAGCGACCGGGCCGCTCCATGTGGTTTCTGTCCCCACATACTCTTCTTTTCCGCCTCTATCTTAACATCCTCTTGACTCAGTTCCCAGTGCTTTCGGTCATGTATTCCACAAACGAGCTGCCTAAAGTAGGATATCAAGGTGATTGGACCCCTATGCGACCTTTGCGACTGGTCAGCCATCTTCCGCAAGCTGAACGGTGGGGCAATTACAAAACTACTGTGCTGTATACTGTACAGGCCCCCCATCCACCTGAACTGCTCTGCCATACAACAACCGTCTTACCAGTGTACGAATTTCAGGATATCACCAGTGTGCATGAAGCTCGCCATCTAGGGTCAACCCATTATTCATTGGACTTTGTAGTCGGAACTATCTGACGATGGGGTTGTCAAAGCTGATTCCAGGCCTGCGCGGCAACAAGGCTTGAAATTCAACATGTGTGATCTCGAGCCAGATACTGGGTCATATGGTATGGAGCTTCCTAATCACGATGGCCAATTGGCTTCTCCACAGTATCCCTGTGAATTCTGGATCGACCATCTTTGTAAAGGTGCAAGCCGACTCTCTGATGATGATCCCGCATTCGTCTTTTTGGAGTCCCATTTTCTTCACTGATTGAGAGTCTCAGCTTACTTCACAAGCTTCCCAGTACAACCTTATCAATTAAATTGTTACTGGACAAGGCAAAGGCATGTCATTGCCATCTTTCGTCACTTAGCTACTCTTCACGATAGAGGCGCTCATGGGAGTGACGGAGTGCAGTTCTGGGATACTGTCACTGGAAGGCAGAAACAATGGATCGAAATGAAAAAAAATTATTCACGATCGCACTCTCGCCGGACACGAAAACCACGGCTTGCTTACAGTTTGGTCAGGAGGACAAATGGGTTCAGTTTCGGGTTTGGGATGCTGCCTCCATAGTCTGCAGGCAGAGTCCCAATATCGAGGCCAATTACCAGTGCATATAATTTTACATCGGATAGAAAGTACCTGAAGACACACGAGGCCATATACAGTATTGAGTCACCGATGGGGGTTTGGATGAGACGCCTGATCTAGAGGCTTCGTGCTTTGTTATGAACTGTGACGGTTCATGGATCGCTTGTGGCGGCAAGAGAGTGTTTTGGGTGCCGCCTGACTACAATGAATATGCCATTGCTTACCACGAGAACACTGTTGTTTCAGGGAGAATCAATGGTGAAGTGGTCTTGGTGGAGTTGGCCGATCCGAGTGCACTATATTGCATTGTTTGTGCCCTGTCTCAGCATCTTATTTTACATCTTTGGATATTTTCCAAGTACTATGGTGAAATCAGCTAGATTCTTTGAAACCAGGGGCGCGAAAGGAGTTATGACCCTTTTTGTACCACTTCGAGATCTTACATTCAAGTTAATACTTCCAATTGTGTCATCTATCAGATACAAGGATACAAATGCAACCTCGTAATGGAGGTTCTGTCGTGTAACGAGGATATATGCATGGCGCTTTTTAAGGAAGCGAGGTATCAGTTTGTACAAGGACATTGTCCTCATTGGCTGATTGCTATGAGGAATTAGTATATACGTCTTTCTCGCTTTGTCTCATTGTGTAACAGATCGCTGGATATCTTTCCAATTCGGCCAAGGTATTACACATGAAGTTACTATCTACAGTAGCCATGTTCTAGAAGATGGGATAACTTATAGTTTAGTCTACGATAAGTCAGTTCTGGGTACAGACGGAAAAGGAAAAACAGCTATATCACAAGCAGCCTCTATTAATCTTGATCTATCATACACAAGGGATCACTGGTATAAGACGACGCCACAGTTTAAAAACAAACAATGGTATTTGACGCAGCAAAAACCAAAAGCACAGCAGTAAAGACCAGGGCAATAATGAAGAAGAGCAAATGCAAGAAGAGAAGCAGCACGGCAGACAGTAATTAGATATATCAAACACGAGAACAAAACAGTAACACAAACGCAAGGAAACACGAATCGAAAACCCATAACCAGCATAACAAGCAAAACCCAACCCCTTCCGATTCCGAACCCATCCATTGTTACCCAGAAAAGATAAAATCCTTAATCCCACGCTTCTCTATCTATCCCACAGATGCAGATCCAGATTCCAGATTCCAGTCCCAGTTCCTCATCTGATCGTGTCCCAGAAAGCAATACTATCCACGCGCCAGCAATCAACAAAGGAAAATAACAGGGATAAAGTGGTAGGCAGTGAGGATGAAACAGATAACCCGAGACAATAACTTGTGAAAAGCACAAGGGTTTGAGGTCCGAGGTCTGTTCTTGATATAGACTCTGGAAACACGATCAGATGGTCCCGACTCCTTTCCAGTTTTGCTGGTTTCCCATGAACATCAATATAAATACAAACGGGCAAGAAAATGCATCGAAAAAAAGACAACAAACAAAGGAAATAAATGAAATTCGAGATGGTAATTCTCTCGTGGGAATCAAGGGCTTATGCAATGAAGTAATAAAACAAAGGAAATAAAGGGTGATGAACTTCAGCTTTGTTCAGCACACTTGTTCACTGTGCATCATACGGCTGTGGACCATGAGTGGTCGCCGCGAGGCTTCATCTCGTAGTTCTCCGGCTCCGTGCTGGTAGGACGACGGATAGTGGAGTTGGGGAAGTACATGTGTGGCGGCATGGAGGTGGGGTATGCCGGGCCACTGGGCTCGGGGTAGGTGAAGTCGTTGGCTGAGCCTGGGGAAGGCATGCTGCCATGCGAGGGAGATGCCCAGCCTAGACTGGTCATGTGGGGACTCCCGCTGACGCTGTTGGGCCGGTGATCGCTGTTGGCGGGCGGCTCCAGCGGTTGGGGCGGAGCGTAGGGATGCGAGGTCATAGATGGCCGAGCATGAGGCGCACTGCCGTAGCTGGATAGCGAGGGGGATGTAGCAGTCGGGGAAGCCCGGGGGCTGGCTTGGGGGAAATCCCCGCGCACGTGAGGTGGGATGGGCCCGGTGCCCATGTAGTAGTCGCCAGCGGAGCGGTGCATGTTCAAAGGAGGAAGCTCACCACCTGGTGACATGGATGGGTGCTGACCAGGAGAGGGTGTGGAGTGGATTGAGCCGTGTTCGGAGAACATCCCTTCGCCGGGTCGACCGCGGTCCTTGTTTTGGCGCAATTGAGCCTCGGTCTCAGCCGCGGCCTCCTCAATGGTACCCGTGTGGTGATTTTGGTGTCGGGTCAATGTCGTGCGGCGCGTAAAAGTCTTCTGACAGTTGGCATAGGGGCATTTATAGGGGCGCTTTCCGGAGTGAATACGACGATGTCTTGCCAATGAGGACGAGTCACTGAAAGGCTACATGCTGTTAGTTTCCAGTCAAAAGCGCGGGGATATGAATACACACCTTGCCACACCGCTCGCACATATGCGGCTTCTCTCCAGTATGCACACGGGAATGCACTGTCAACGCGGAGCGCTGAATGAACTGCTTCCCACACCCAGGCCAATCGCAGGCATGGGGTCTAACTCCGGTATGAATACGCTCTATGCGATGTTAGCAGCTGTGACTGAACCAGGCCGGAAAACACATACCATGTCGAGCAAGGTCGCTGCGCCGCGCGAATCCCTTGTTACAGGTTGAGCAATGGAAGGTCTTCGGTGGCGGGTCAACACCCGACCTCCCTTGGGGAGCAGGTTCCTGCTGCATCTGCGGGTCGCCAGCGTATCCTGCAGGAGCATAGGCCATGTTTCGGGGAGTGGAGCCCGTGGGCTGTGCGTAGTAAAAGGTGTCGGCGAGCCCAGCGTCCATTTGCATGGGTGTGGGACCGTGGGGAGGGTATGCGTTGACCGGGTTGTCCGAGCCACCAGATTCGCTTTTCATCGTAGAGGACGTCCCGTGCAACTGGGCACTTTGTTGGAAGTACTGTTGTTGTAGTTGTGCTTCGGCGGCGGCTGCTGCTGCGGCGGAGTTTTTCCTGTTCAGGATGGTCGTGAAGTCCATGACCCGGCCCAGGAAATCGCCAACTGTCCGTACTCAAGGACTGCTTGCGAAGAGGTCCTTCAGCAGGCCTGTAGGCTCAAATCAAGCTGGAGCTTCCACGGAGTTCTGGTCTTTTATCGTAATGATCCTGCGCGCGTGGGGATCGGAGATTCGCGGCTCGTAAATCTGAGTTCGAATCGGTCACAAGTCGCAAGCTCTGTCAAAGATACTAAAAAGTATGGTTAGAATCGGAAAATAGACAAAATCCCCAGGCACAACTCAGAAAATCGAGCTGAGGACACCGTAATGTCGCGCGCGGGAGGGCGAGGCCAGGACTCACCCTGCGGGAGTACACGTTCTCCGAGAGATCCGGGTTCTTTTCGTAGCGGATCTATTTACGATGATCCAAGCGGAGTGTTGCAGTTGGACGGTCGAAGCTCGAAGCTTGTCTGCGGGGATGATTTTGTCGCGAGGGGTGAGATTGAAAAACAGTGGTCGGCTGGAGACGGAACGCGTGATCGGTGAGCGGGAAGATATAGAAGTATTGCCGTCTTTTCTAGAAACAAAGATGGTTAGCATTTGCCAGGCCATTTCCAGTTTGACCAGGCATGTCTAGTGAGTTTTTTTGCAACATGCAATATTATTCACAAACTGCGGAGCGTCAAATAGCTGGAAGATTGTGTATATTCAACCCAGAAAGGCAGAGCCACGTCATATCACAAGATACCACAGGATACCACAGGATACCACAGAACAAGGAACATACCTTTCAAAAGTGACTAATAAGAAGGGAGAGAGAAAAAGAGAAAAGTAAGGAGGGGGAAAGGCCGGAAAGAAGTAGGAATGAAGTTGGGAGATTAAAGGAAGATAAAAGTAGGAAAATAGAAAGGGGGGGGGGGCCTGGTATTATTTAGGTGTGGTAGGTGCTATTTGCATACATTTCTTTATTATTCTAGTAACTTATTTGGAGAGCATTTCCATTTCAAATATCTGATTCAGGTCCCTGTCAGATTCCGTATATGATATTCGATCTATGAATTCCATCTTCTATCTCACCATGCTATACATCACAACCCTGATGCCCAATCCATGTATCGCCCTTTTGGGTAGTCTAGTTGTCCTAGTCTGCCCCAGCGAAGCCCGCTAGAAGGAAAATTGGCACCAGAAGGCTCCCCCGTCAGCACTGGGCTCCACAACGTGCGCTTCATCCCCCCCCGTCCCTGTTACAGTGGAGCGATGACGATCTGAATCAGATTTTCCTCCCCTAAATCCCTAGTTAGCTATGACGAAGTGAGGCTAAAAGAGTGGATTCGAGTGAAAGGGGCAATTGCCCGAACCACCCCTGAAGCTCAGAGATGCCAAACAATAGAACGGTGGGTTTCCATCGGCTTTTGCAGATAGAGAAGCAGGTCAGAGCAGAGAATCCGACAGATACAAACAGACACCACCCTGCCATACACCGAAGAATAGCATAGAGTACCACAGCACAAGCATATACATGTGCAACAGAACTAACGTGATACCCAAACGTAGACTATCTCGATAGTCTGCTGCGACTATTGTTAGCCCGGTCGAACGCTAATCTGGAGATTTGCAGTCCTTCTAGAAGGTTTCCGTTTCCAATGAATCCCCCCCCTTTGGACTGCGGTAATTACACGCCCCTTTTTTCCCCGGGGGCACTATGAGACTCCGGCATCAAGCCTCCACTCTCGGCTCTGCCAAGCCTTCTCCTGACCTTCTAGCAGGCTTCCAGAAGGAAATCCCCTGTGTTGATTTTGCCCGGTCCTTTTCCTGGACGGTGCGGAGCCCTATCTTATGGAGTCACGACTAACCCCAAAACTATCCGATATGGTGACGGTTTCTTTACTTTGAGCCGGGGGGTTGTTTTTTGCGACATTAGGCAAAAGAAGCTGCCTAACCAGACTTAAAACACCGTATGGCTGCAAAAGAAAAAAAGGGGGGGGAGAAGAGGGGGGGAATTGGGCACTAGTATTTCCCATTTTCACTATTATTTTACGGAGTACAGGTACGAATGTACTCCCTATTCCTTCTATTCATTGTCGTGATCAACTTTCTTCTACATATCACTGCCGTATATCTGCCTGTGCAGACACTAACTCAACCCCCCTGGCGACCGTGACGAAAATGACGACACTTGCATCTGCCAGGTTTCTCGAAACTCGGAGGCTTGCGGAGATAATCTCCTACGAGGATCCCGTATACCAAAAGAGGTAATAGTAAAAAAGAATAGATAATTAAAGCCTTGCGTCTCAGGTGTGGCGTGTGGCCAATGACCAGCATGGTGATTTAGCGTGTATGATTTATTTTCCTTGATTTTGCAGGGGAGCAGAGGCTAACGCGGGTTAGGCCGCATATTGGACGCTCGACACGAGACTATTCCCACATGGTTGTGGCTGAGACGTGTCTTGGTGTATCATGTCCCGCGCTAGTCTCCATTTTTCTATTAGTAGAATGCCCCTAGCATGTTGGTTTGGGATGTTGGTTTCTGACAGATTGCACTGACAGGACTGCCCGTGGACGGTGGTATACTGCACACTGCCTGCCCTATTGATGACTTTGATAGTCATCGTTCGAGGGGGTGCCATGGACGATGGAGAGTGAATCAACCGACACGCTATGACTGACACAATTTCCCGCTCTGATGTCACGATTCTCCTGGGGAAAAAATGCACTGGCCCACTGATGCAAGTCTTCACGGCGTAATTAGCAACACTAGCTTCGTCTCCGGCTTCTGTGGATAACACGATCGTCCTGAGAATCCCCCGTCCTTCCGCTCAGGCCTAAGCTAATGCACCTACTGTCCCGGACAATGTTCCTGGCTCCACTAGACTGGCTCGGCGAAAAGAATCGCTACTATAGGGCCTTCACGCAGAGCAACTGAAACAATCCTATACACACCTTCCCTTCTCTCCTATCCTCTCATCTCTCCCAGCTCCCGTCTACCAGGTCTGGCTCGGGACCGTTTCCAATCCCCCAAAAAAGAAACACCTAACAAAACCCAAAAGTGGACATCAACGTTCTAGCCTTCCGCGCAAAGCCGAGCTTCCTCGTTCCTGGTTGCCCTGTTCACCTGCTCTCGCGATCTGTAACACGCTTCTACACCACAGTTGCACTGGGCGCAACTGCCCGACTCCACATCGCAAATCCCGTATATAACGTCCATCTCGATCGACGCCCAACGCCGATCGATCTTCAGGGGTTCCATAGGATCTTCGCCGGGGCTTTGACTGTGAACGGAGCACAGTACAATTACGAATCACGGCTCGATCACGGGGCGGCGTGAAAACGGTGGTGAGAGGAGACATGACGGTGGATCTAGATCTACGATAGTCAGGAGGAACGGCGTCGGTGTGGCATTTTACTTTTTGCCCTTTTTCTTTTTCTTTCTTTTTTTGTCGCTTTCGGCCGGTGTTCGGGCTGATGGTTCGGTGTTTTTGCTTTTTCGGTCGTCGTATGTGTACGAGCTTGGGCTGGGACGGGGCAACGGTTTGCTCTATGCTCTGTGCAAGGGAGGTGGTGATCAAGCTGCTGGTCATGGTGAAGCTACGTGCTTTGTGCTAACCCAAAATAGTTGGATGCAGTGTTGCTATTACTGTAGAATACGTGCCGTGTCTTGGATCTGTAAAGGGGATCGAGGTGGTGATATCCTTGTTTGTTCTGTTGACCTCCTGAGCTATGTGTTCTGGACTTCATGGATGGTCCATATTGGTCATGCAATCGATGTGGCTATCCCTTTTTCTCCCCTTTTCGGGTTATCTGTGAGTCCATTCGTAGTTATGTAGCTCGGCTGAGACGGCATCATATGGCCATAGCTTGTGAGTTACTTGATGGATCAATTAACATGTGCTTGTGGTCTGATGGTGGATTGATACAGTCGAGTAGCAAGCTGTTGACTTTTATCAAATCTTCGCAGAGATGGCTTTAGTTCCGACTAAGTACGTCATAAGCCAGATCAACTTTGTTGTAAATGGGATCTCTTGTGGCGTCATTGCTGGATGTATCAGGGAATTGTGTTTAGTTTCGTGATATCTGCTTGTTGTGCTGTGATGCTTCTCACATAGTAAATCTCTGGAATCATGACTAGAATCAAATCAATGCCTGTTGTATGGCCTAGAAACCCATGGGTTTGTCCTTCGACCAAAAAGTAGCAATGCTTATTAAGGTCAGATGTATATCTCAACATGCAGCAAAGGAACCAAGGTCGGTTCAGTTAGCACAGAGTCTAAATGAAATATAATAAACACGCACAGTATAGCTAATGAAACAACAAATAAGTTAATTCAAGTTATCTACTTTGACATAATCCAAAGTACCATGACACATATTGACTCATCCAGGGCATTCATTATACAGAGTAAATATAAGGTGTATCTCTGCTCTATAAACAACTAAACTCCATGCAAAGTGTGGATCCTTTATCAAGCGCCACATGAAGCTGGCGGGACCACCTGGGCCCAGATACATGAAAATAAGAGCCTGTACAAGCCGCGAGCCATCCCAAGCGCCAAACTGCAAGAGACAACCAAGCTGGCGGCTGCACAAGACAAAAGAACGAAATGTCAATTCATATTTATTTACCTCTTGCGCGCCATGTCAGTTCCAAGACTTGATCGCCATACTTCGGATCGCGCAAGATGTACCACTGCGTGACACGCTGGTCCACAATCACGGCATCTTGCAACAGGTAGCTCTTCTTGTCGTCATCTTTGCGACGTAGAGGGCCCAATTCGTGTAGGTAGGCATCGAGGTTTGCACCGTTATGCGAGTCCCAGGTTTGCTCCATGGCGAGGTCTTCGCCTTCAGGATCGTAGTGGTACTTGATGACCGAGAACCCGTTTGTGATGATCCAGCCGTCGCCGAAGCGCCATTGGCGGAGAAGGCAGGTGTCGCCGCAGAGCTCGGCAACCACCGAGAGTTTTGGCATGTCCGCCTGGAACCAAGACTTCCAGTGGTGTACTGAGAGAGGAGGCTCACGGCCGGACTCGAAAAATCCGGAGGCATCGTGCATGAGGTCCAGCTGGCGCAGACGATGGTCCACGGTCAGACGGGTTGTGGTATATGAATAGACACACATGGCGATGCGGCGGTCACCGGTGAAGTCCATTGCTGAACATTGGTCGTATACTGCGGTGAGTTGGGTCATGAGGGGTCGTGATAGGAAGACGCCTGCACCTCCGAATCCGATCATTCCAAATGTCGCAATCTGCGGGATCGACTCTGACAAACCACCAATATACATGGGGGTGGTATGGTCGTATTTGGCCATCGCGTCTACGAGCCTAGGCATGGAGAGGAAGAAGGTATCATCGTCGATGATGCAAGCCCACTGGGTGGATTCGCGGGCATTCTCCTCCAGTAGAGGGATCAGGGCAAAGTATCGGCGAAGATAGTCATCTTCCGACTCGGTGATGAAGAGGTTGATTCCCATGCCGTCCGCCTTGGTCTTGAGCTCGCGAATAGCCTCACCACCTGTCTCATCGGGTTCGAGTAAGGCGAAGATGCGAGTTCGAGTGTACCCAGCCCAGTGCTGGAAGGCGTTCAGAGAATCGTTCAATCGGCCGACACTGGTAGCCACTCCGAAATCGATATGGGACGCAATGGCCAACTTCGGAGGTCTAGGAACCTTCACTTCCATTGGAGTAGGCATTGAGCATCCGTCCTGCGCGCCCTCGCCACCGTTTGCGATCATGAGTGGCGCATCGAGTTTCTGTGTAATGGGCAGGTGCTCATCCGTCATGTCCACCACGATTTCCCGGCGAGTATATTTGGCGAGTTTGAGGACGTCCAGTCGGGACAACAGATCGTTATCGATTTCGCATTTGACGTCGGACGAGATCGTGATGTTGGAAACGGCTGTCAAGGGCAAATCGGGTGTCTCAACCGAAGGCCATAGGATGGTCACAAACCCTAGGATGACCAGGAATGCGACGCCGAACCGCAAAATCTTCTTCCATGCCCATGATGCGCCCGGGAAGGCTCCTTCTCGTGCGTTGAAAAGCATTGTGTATATTTAGATCGTGTTGGATTGTCGGTTCCTACCGCATTGCGGACACAACAGAGATCTCAAGCACAAGTTAGGGCCCGCGGTCACAGGCGAGGGTGATTGAAACGCCAGAGGTAACGAGGGTAAGGGGAAAAAAGAAGCAGGGACGAGACGGGAAAACGAGGGACGATCATAGTTCCATGGTTTTTTGGCCGCCGACTCCCCCAAGGGGCCAGACGATCATGACGTGGGCGGACTCCGGGTCACGTGAAGTCTCAATGTTACAGTCTCTCTTTCTCTGTCCCTCGATTTTTCTTCTGTCTATGATGTTGGCGATGTAACATGTCCTCTGCTTCAATTTCACACCGGATGGCAATTCCGTCTCTTGGATCCTGGAGAAACACGCTCCAAAGACCCTGGGCATAACTCGGTCCCCATGGTTATCTTGAACCCTGCCGGTGCCAAGACCTCTGTCCTGGATTTCCTCTCTCTCACTCGCCGTTGGGACTTCCGAGCTCCACGTCCGCGCGTCGTCCGCCCCCATTGCTATTGTGGCTTTCTTTCTAGCAGGCCAAGCCGCTACGCTCTGCCCTACAAGCCATCGGAACGAAGTTTTTCGTATTGGTTTGCGCCCATTCCGCAGGGCTTCCCAAGGCGCAAACCACTTACATGTTTGCCCCTAGACACTTTGATGGAGCTTGGGCACTTTATAAGGGGCGTTATGCAAAAGGATCTCTGTGCTGATCTGCCCCTGCCGATGACTGGATGTTCTTCACACACCCCACCAAATTTTGACACATTGGGAACTTTTCCCTTAGACTAACGAAAGCTTAGTTAACCATACACTTTCAGGGTCTTGATGTCCACTAATACAATATTCTGCATGGAATACTCAGTATAGTCCTGGAAAGCCCCTGAAGGTGTCATCTATCTAATTATATCCAATCCGGTCTCCCGGATGTGTTACATGGTGACCCGGGGCCAATAACATAGCTTAGTCATCCGACCTGCCATTTTTGGCAGGTCAAGACTTCTCAATCAACCAGACTTGATCAGCTTATCATCTAGCAACGGTAGCATTAGACTGCGCCAAAAACCGTAAACCCAACCCGTAGTAGGTGCGGTATCTAACCGCCTAAACCGCACTTACGGTTCCCTAATAAGGCCGTAATAGAAACTTTTTTTGTATAAAATTATGGCCTTGGTATATATAAACCTACTAATTCATACTAATATATTACTCTCTTTTGACCTTATACTAGTTATAATAAAAATTGATCTAAATTTTTTATTCTAAACGTGTAATAGATAGAATTTATTGCTACATCCCACCGGTCAACTATCACCTTACTACGTTACACCGATATTGATTTGGAAGTAAGGAATTCCTAGAATCTCAGGGAATTGGGGTAACTGATGACGAAAATCGTCAAGAAGTGATTGAGGGGCTTTATTCTATGGATTCCCAATCTTTTTTTGGTCACAAACGGCGGACCTGTGACTTGCCATTTCAAGTTAGTTATGCTTTTTTAGATTTAGCGCCCCAATACGCTGCGCCATAAGTCGTGACATGACTCGCTTCCCAAAGTCTCGTGATTATCTTGTAGGCAGAATGGGTAATGTCTGTGTCTAGAGAGGGCAGGCTGTTACAATGGACGATTACCGGAGGCTCGTCGTGGCTCAGTTCTTCGAACCACTGCCAAACCTATCCCAGAATTCATGTCACCAGTTTCTCTTACACCATGTTGCCCCGATCCTTCTTCCCAACTCTACCGGCAAGGTAGATATTCAACCTAGCCCTTTCCAGGGAAGCATGAGCTATACCGCTATATTACATACTCATTCCACAAACGCAGGTCATCGCATTGCCGTCCAGTTCCGAAGCGACAAGCAACACCTTTTTGGAGTCAACGAGGCTAGCCGCATCCATAGACCTATTGTACCCCTAGTCACATACCAGGGCATATACGAAGGTCTATTTGTGTATACATCGCCTTTTGCAGAAGGGACACCGTATATCAGCGTCTTAATGTCTTCTGAGGACTTTCAACTGCCGCTCCAGAAGAAGATGGTGACTGTTATGGACCTTGCAGACCTCGTTACTCGGGGAGCGAGAGCGAACACTGCTACATTCAATACCACTATGTTCGGCCTCACTTCTGCTCTTGAGAGGATCCGCCATACGGTTAGTAACTACATTTTCCGACACGTAACCCTTAGAAACTGTATTTCTACTTGCATTAGCAAGCTTCTACCGGGGCTACGTAATATCGCTACCCTCCCCGTCACCCTTACCCATCAGGATCTCACCCCGTTCAATTACCTTATCGACGACTCTACGGGCCGGGTCCAAGCTGTTCTAGACTGGGATGGTACTCTATACCTCCCAGTGGGGTCGAATTCTTATTTTATGGATAGTCTTTTCGGATTCATGACCCCAAGTGGTTGGCAAGACACGGAGGACCGTCGGGAACTCGAGACAGCGTTTTACGATCGGGCTCTGGCTAGCCTTGCTGCGCAGGGATTTGGCAGAATAACAAAACAGCAACTAGAGTCGTAGAAGGCGATCGGGATGTTGCTGTATGATGTGGAGCGACTTCTCAAGTTTGAAGACGAACGAGCTGAGCACTATCTAGATGGATATCTTCGGGGGTTGTTTTTCATGAACGGGTACGTGTTCTCCTAGCAGTCCGGTATCTAGATGGGTCCTCGATGCGTGTGTTTCAGACTATGCATATTCGAAGGGTATTAAGGGCCATGTTTGCTTCCGAAGAAATAGAAAAATAACAAGGACTGTGAACAATATTAAGTTATTAGAGTTTTGGTATGGTGGGGCATGTGCTCAATTTCTAGTTCTGCAGATATAGCGAACGAAGGGCATCCTGGCAATGACAGAACTTAACAAAGAAGGGATGAGAGGGTATTTCCAAGGATTTTCAAAACTAAGACGTTTCTCCCGCAGCATTCAACCGCGGCACAACCTTAGCTACATGATCTGTATAGGGCTTCGAGCCCTGAAACACTTTGTAATTGCCAGAGTTTAGAGGGGCACAGAAACACAGGCGTCGAATCTTTATTATAAGTTTTATTTCAAGTAATACCGTGCTTACAAGCGACTAAAGCTGCGTTGGGCTTCACGGCTGCATAATATTGATTGGAATTCATGCCCTACAAATCCATGTGGGAGCTTATTGTTCAACAGCTCGAATTCATCGGCCAATCGATATCTTCGTCTACAGAGATGACCTAAGTGTCTTTGGTATTCTGCGTAACGTTTGAGTTGAACAGATAATTTGTCATTTATTCCAGCTCTTGAGACAACGAAAATACCCAAGATTGATGGCGGAAATGATGTACATATATGGAGAGTGCATCCTATTGTCTCGCATCGGTGCACATCTGACATTCACAGCAAACCTACTGCAGAAAATCGACGTAGCAAAGGACAACACCTTCTCAATCCTCAATGCGTGACACTATCGTAACTCTTGTCTTCCAGACTCAAACTCAGTGGTGATAGCAGGAATTTGACAAGCAGCCACTTCCAATAAGTTATCTTGACCAGGGGTGTTCTGAGTATAACGGGAATTGAACTTGAGGACGTGTTTAACGGCATTGTAGTTCTTCACACTCAAAGACAAAGGCTTAGCACTGATAAACCAGGACACGTGCTCAGTGCACGGGGGTGTAGTAAGGGAGCCAGAGTATTCGTAGGCAAGGTTACTTTCCAGATGACTAGCAAGATCTCCGAACATCAGGCGTCCGGTCCTAGTAGCTTTACCAGGAATGGCGATGTTTTGAACTAGCGATAAGATATTCTCGAAGAGAGCATCTCCCCTTCCGTTTTCGGAGAGCTCGAATACAAAAGCGACGACCGCGATACGGTCAGCTATTGACATCATATCAGCCCAGACATTCATAAAATAGAAGCAATGATATACTTCATCAGAGAGCAACGTCATGTTGTTACACCTACCAGTATCTTTGAAGACGAAGTGGACTTCCAAAGGATAATATTCATCATTTATACGGTGCTCACTGGGAGTGTGAAAATGAAACTGTTGCAAGGCATATTTACCAGTCCGGGTAAAAAGTTGGCCCTTTGGTAGGGTAACCTCGACAGTAGGGCCAAGGTTCTCAAATACGGCAATGCTGGCTGGAATTGATAAACTGAGGCGCCCAGTTCCGGTATGAATGCTGGAGTCGATGTTGATGGGCGATTGGTTCCTACCTCTGGCGCAGAGGCTGTTGTGCTTTTTGTCCAAGCCGTGCCAGTTTAAAGGACCGCCAAGTCCAGTGTAGCTAAACTTGCCGCCATGTAATGCCGAATCATAGTCATGGATGCACGATGCAGTGACAGCTGTCAGGAGACAGAGGACAAAACCCAAAGTTTTCATGGTGCTCTTCTCTGTCAGTGGCAGGTAAAGTGGTGTAAGTGGTGCAAAAGCAAAGTAGCAGCCGGGGAACGAAGACTATGAGTGTCTTCTAGTTTAAAATAACAATTACCGAAACTAGAGACATTCAAGCTGTCGTCTTTGTGGAAAGCCGCGGATTGAGCGATCTTTAAACCTCCCAGTTTCAGTATGTTCAGGTAGCCACAACTGACCTTTGCATAACTCGAGATGTAAGGCCGGCATGCAAGATATGAAATCCTGCCGTCATTGAGGGGTGAAGGGGTATCAGGATCATAGATAACATGACAAGTTACATGAGTGGATCTACTAAGACGTAGAAATGGCCAGACGAGCCATTTTTGCTCAGCGATATACCGGCAGTGGAGCTGTGATCCGCAGCCCTAAAAGTCAAAACGGGAAGAGCCAGCCACTCAAATTGAAGGGAGCAAATGTAAGTAGTTTCAAAGAGCGCAAAATGAGTTCCTACGTAATATCTGGTTACACAGAATGTACGGTGAGGTTACAATATGCAAGGAGGCCGCATAATTTAGCTCAAGTTCCATGGTCTTTGTCCTGCATCTAAATGCCGCTGCATCCAAGTACCGCTGCCTCCTCGGCAATGATTCTCCACTCCCCACTTAAAGAAAGGTAAGGTTCAGATATTTACATTTTAACATACGGACCATTGCTTCAGTCAGCTGTCTCCGCCACGGTCGAGATCTATGTTCAGGCTGGACCGTTGAAACCACGTGAATCAAGCTTTTGTTACTCGTTACAGAGAGGATAAATCAAATTTTTAAGACTCCCGTGATGATTGAGGTAGCCGGATTGGATGAGGTGCAGATGGCGATTGTTGCAAGAGTGCATAGTGGCAAAGAAAGACGTCAGCTTCGTCCACCCCCCCCCTTGTATCAAGACCAACCAGTTCAATCCTATCAGAGCGGTGTTTCGTCAATCCATATCTCTGAAGTCCCCGAGTCCGATGCCATTATGAGATCCTTTTTTCTCCCGAGGTTGGCATAGGCTCTTCTTGTGTCAAATCAGGGAAGTCGTGGCTCATAGACAGGTGCTATTTCACATACCTTCAAACTAGCTCAGCATAACAAAAAGAATTCAAGCATGACTTTCATACAAGAGTTTGATCATATCCCAAAGTCAACCTGAGCCGTGAGCCAGAGCAATTTGTTGACATAGTCAATGATCGCTGTTGGGGCTTGACTTGAATCGGCGCAAAGGCCTGCGACCAATGCAACCTCATTTGCATCCTCCAAACCCTAATTCAACGAACTGTTATATATGGCGCTGCAGACCATTCTTCGCCGCAATACACTGAGCTAAGGGCACTGATTGGAGACTAGGGAATTATTTCCCGAGTCTATTTCAAAGTTGGTAGCCAATGCAGTAGCTTATACCGGTGCTCTACTCTACGGACTACGTTATCTGTAGACTATCAGACTGAGGGATGATAGGTAATCTCGGCGCATGGTCGACTTAAATACAGTACTGCAAGCCTTCGAGATATGATAATTGTCTGTTCGATCGCATTTCATAGCTAAAAATGCACCCGTCATACATGTAAATAGATATATCGTTCATTTTACCGGATTTGGTGATGTGTCATTGCATGGTTGCTCCGGAGACTAGAGTATAGAGCAAAGAGTATGGTCTCCATTCTGACTCTGATTATTTTGAACGGTTCATTTCCCCTTGAATACGCTATATTCTACTGAGATCTAGCTCGGAATTCTATAATCAGGCTACTTTCTGCCATTGCCGCATGTGCTCCAAAGATGTACATTTGCTATACTAAGAAGATATATCATGAGATGGAATCAGCATCAATACCGAAAATGGAAAACTCCATGGAAGCAGTAGACCTTAATAAAACCGTGCTCGTTCAGACTGAAAGCTCATATTGCATAATGGTTTATATGATTGAAGATGATACTTTACAGAACTCTCGAAAGCAGGGTTATTTTGTTACTTTGTTTTTGCCTTTTTTGCAGCAAATTATTTGGCAAAGATACAATTTACTGGTTTAGTCAAGAGTGCTTGTCCTATCTAGCTTCATATCTAGCTTCATCAGAAGCTATCAATTAAGCCAGAAGCGCAAAAGCTAGTTAGAAAGACAACAGAAAGTGCAAACTTGGCTGCAGAACAACACTAGAACCGGTCCTTTTTATGTGTTTGGATGGGTTTCGTGCGACTTGTACAAGAACATGATAGATATTAGAGCAAGAGAATTTGCAGGACACGGCAAGTCGACTCGGAAGTTGCTCAACCCCATACCACGTGATATACGGCGGCCCGCACGGCCAAAGATGCAACGTTGCCCCAATGGGGAAAGAACAGTTCCGCACATTGGGACCTTGATATCAGATGACCCGGGGAATTCAGTGAACCGTGCTTTTCTGTATCTGCTTGACCTTCATTCAAAACTCCCAGGTGCAATTGCCGCAATCGAATTTGATACCCGCCCGAAACCTCGACCTCCCCCGCCATGGTTGCGCAATCGCTGGCTTCGCTGCTGCAGCGAGCATCGATTGACGACCACGAGGAAGTCCTTCAGTCGTGCAATGCAGTCCTTGCCAAGTCCAATTCGGACCTGCAAGCGCAACATATGAAAGTTGTTGCTTTATTAAAACTCGACCGTTACGAAGAGGCTCTCCGCACATTCGAGGCCGGAGGTGATGCGCTGAAGAAGAGCGCTGGGCTGGAGTACGCTTATGCATCATACAAGTGTGGAAAACTCGAGCAAGCCTCCGAAGCTGTCACCCGTACGGCCTCTGGGCGTGGTGCTGATCATTTGGAGGCACAAGTGGTACGGTGTCCTATTCATTGCTATTCAAGCACTCATGCTAATACGTCTTTGCAACAATAGCGCTACCGTGCCGAAGAATTCCGACGTGCCGCTGAGCTTTACGAGCAACTCTCACAAAATACGACATCCCACAGCCATGAAATTAATGACTTGAACATCAACTCGTGGGCCACCGACGCGCAACTACAGTGGAAAGGGCAGCCAGAGTTTGTGCGCCATGACCGTTTGTCGAGGGAGGATTTGGAGTCGTTCGAAACAACCTACAATGCAGCTTGCTTGAACATTGCAAAGGGAGCATACAAGCAAGGCGAAGTCTTGCTGAACCGTGCACAAAGTCAGACCCCGGCATTACCAGTGCAACATTGAGTTTGGACTGACACCGTTAATAGATATTTGCCGAACATCAGAGGAGCTCTCACCCGAGGATAAGGCTGCAGAGTTACTGCCAATTTCTGTGCAGTACCTGTACGTCTTGATCCGACTTGGCAAGCTGGAAGAGGCCGAGGCAATTCTGAAAGATATCTCTGTGGACGAGTAAGTGAAATATACATGCTTAGATTGGATCGAAACTTACATCTATTAGCATCTCTGAGTTATCGACCAAGAAGATCGCCCGGAACAACATTGTCCTCGCCCGCCAGACTGTCGCAAACCCCTTCATCCTCTACAAGGCCCTTCACGAGACCCCAGATGCCACCGACAACGACCGGTTATTCGATTTCCAGGATCGTGATTTAATCGGCAACGCTCATGCCGCTGATCTGCTTGTCCAGAAATACGATGGTATCATTCGGTCTACATCCAATGCCCTCTCCAAGCGCCCGTCGCCTTCAACCGATGCCGACACCAACCTTCTCTCTGTCTACAACGCCGCAGCCCAGGCCCAAGGCGAAACTGGATCCAAGGCCCTGAACCAGATTCTTCCTCTGCTTGAAAGACGTCCTACAGATCTTGGTCTTCTCCTGACAGTAGTCCAATTGTACGTCAATGGTGGCAACACTACCTCCGCCATCCAAGCAATGGAGCGTACCCTCCGCAGCCTAGAGGAGTCTGTTTCTGAAGCCGACCAAAATGCCCGCTTCAACCCAGGCTTCCTCAGCGTTCTGGTCTCCCTGTACCAACTCGAAGGTCGCAAAGTCCAGATTCGCACAGCTCTAGCCCAAGCCGCCACCTACTGGCGCAGCAAGCCGGAGCCCCCAGCTTCCCTCCTCCGCGCCGCAGCCGCCTCCCTTCTCCACTCGGAAGACCGTGCCGACCTCTCCACAGCCGGCGATCTCTTCCAAGAACTGCACAAGCAAAACCCGAACGACCGCCTCGCGATCGCAGGTTATGTCGCCTCCCAAGCAACCCTGGACTACTCGAAGATCGAATCTCAGCTCAACGCCCTCCCCCAAGTTTCCGACCTGATTGCTGACGTCGACATCTCCGCCTTGGAATCCGCCGGCGTCTCTCCCTCCGCCTCATCGGCCGCAGCAGCAGCCGCCGCCATCGCAGGTGCCCGCAAACGCACCGCTGGAGCCGACGACCGCGCCAACAAACGGGTCCGCAAGTCCCGTCTGCCCAAGGACTTTGATCCTGCCAAGAAGGCTGATCCTGAGCGCTGGCTGCCTGTGCGTGACCGCTCCTCTTACAGACCCAAGGGTAAGAAGGGTAAGCAGCGTGCTGCTGCGTTGACGCAGGGTGGCGTTGTTGACGAGAAGGCCAATGAGGCTGCTAGTCAGCAACAGAAGGTTGCTGGTGGTGGTGGTGGTGGCTCCAACGCAAAGAAGAATAAGAAGAAGGGAAAGCGGTAATTCAGTTCTTTTTTGTATGAGATTATTACGCTGCATTGTTAGCTTTGAATGTGTATAGCTTGTGATGGATCTACTTCCGTGTCTGCATCGAGTAACTTAAATGCCCAACATGAACTTTGTGCAGAACTTGTCAGCTCGGCTGGTAGATAACATACATCTCGATTTACGATATTGGCACCATGACGCATAGAGCGGAGATTAAGATTATTTATCGAACTATTTTGGGGAAGCCTAGGGAGAGTCAATAGCGAGGAAACACAAACCCACCAGACGAATGAGTTCAAATGCAATTTCCCTTTTGATATCCGGCCCTAACGCCCATGAAATACCTCCAGACATCGGCCTAGACCTCAGCCCAGCGGAGTACGAATGGTACCACACTGTCGATTATAATGTTCAAAGATCATGAGCAGCAATCTTAAATCCATGACAGCATCATCGGCAGTCGTCTTCGCAGCCGAATTCCCACCAAGCAGATAGGAATGCAACGCGAGGAATTCACGCTCGTATGCCTCTTCACAGGAGCTGACCGTCTCAGTGCGTTTGATGCGTGGACCGACAAGTTGGTTTCCATTTCCATTTTGGTTGTTTTTTGCTTCGCCATTGCCATTGGCATGTCCATTCCCATTCTCATGCCCATTACCAAGAAGCCCTTCTCCAGCCTGTCCGGATTCAACCTCTTCCACGATAACCTTGACAAAAGTCCCCTGACTGATCTTTTCACCAGGCCTGGGGAAATCATACTCAACGCTGATCGTTTTGTTAGCACCATAGACGGTCAGATGTGCATCACAGCGCGGAACAGCGTCAACGCCAGCCTCATAGACAAGCGTGAAAGGATGTCCATCGGCGGCATTCGTGTAATGAAAAATGGCAGAGTAAAAAGGGTCGGTGATAGCCACGTTCGAGACTGCGTCTGGGAACCCCAGAGAATCCCGCATTAGCGAGAGATCGTGACAGCCTAGCATACTCAGGTAGCGACAGAAGGCGATTCTGTCCGGGGTGATATCCTCGCCGAAGACGTCTTCGAGGAGCTTGGTGAATTGAACTGCGCAATTGAGGCTGTCTAGTGGGTTTGCTGTGCTCGCTCCGTTTGTTTTGTTTCCGTTTTCATTTGAGTTTGATGTTGGGGTTGGGGTTGGGGCTGGGATGTTCATCGGACCGGCGATGTTGCGGCAGCGTGCATAGTGTATTCGGCCCAGGCTTGCGAGTTCTTGTTGGAAGACTTCTGTGAAACAAGGCGCGTAGCGACGCGCGCATCCGACGAAGACTCTCGGCCCGTCTGGGCTCGTGGTGTTGTTGGAACGGGCAGCTTTGCCTTTCTTGGTTGCTTCGCGGATTCGGCGCAGGCTTGGGATGCTCATGGTGAGGGGCACTTCGACCATTACGTCTTTTCCAGCTTCTAGGGCTGTCACGGTGTGCTTTTCGTGAGATTCAATTGGGAGGAGGTTCAGCACTACGTCCACGTCTTTATGGAGTAGGACATCTTCCACGGTGGTTGTGCTGTGGGGTATGTTGAAGCGCGTTTGGCATTGCTGGACGACCTCTTCGCTGGGGTCGTAGATTATTGTCAGGACGTAGTGGCCTTTGAGAGAGTGTAGGATTGGGAGGTAGGTGGCTTGGACTGCGGTCGTTGCGCCTAGAACTCCTAGGCGGAGGATGGTGTTGGTCATGTCGAGGAGGGCTGAATGGTTGAGTGATGGGAGTCAAAGATAATGAGGAGTACTTCGATAATTCAATTGCTTTTGTGTCCTTTGTGCCTGAGTGTGGCGAATGACAGGGATGATATAGCAAGCTACAATGTGCTTTGTAGCAAGCCTAGGAATTGTGAAAGTCAAGATCAAGGCAAAAGCCGATGAAAACTGAAGTTAAGGTAAGTGCGCGGACTGACATTTTGTTTCCAGGAAAATATGAGGTTGGGCTGAGAAAGCAGGAAGCTGTGATGTATCAAGGGGACATGCCCTGTGACGTCCTCCACCCGCGGTTCGTGTTCGAATCCCACGGTGCAGCGGATGGTGTTCCCCGGTCCATGATATCAAGATCGGAGATCCTGGATCTTGTTGGGAGCCTAATTAGCTGTCAATTATAGATGGGGGAAGAGGTGGTTGTACAGAACATGTACAGTAGATGGACTCAATGCAAGGAGTACTTAGAAGACCCACGCCATACATAACAGTGGCAGGGATTCACTCGATAGTACGGAGTATATAGCCATGATATTTGAACTATATAATACCAAGCTACAGTAAGTTATCTGAAGAGTAACCACACTTTTTGGAAGCATCGTGGGGGATGTGGGCCTTTCAGGCACCAAGTTATCAGCCTTGATCGAGTCTACGGTACACTGTATGGCATGTTACCAACACTGGAAACCCAAACAAATCAAGTCACAATCAATTACATCACAATGTACATGTATACAACAACAGTATGTCCAACTTAACGTTATTGTAAGCAAACAGGCTGACATCACTGGAGGTACCTGCAGATACCTTGTCACGGGGTTAACTTAGGCAGACTGCCAAGTACCCACAGGTACCACGCGTATACTCAGCCTCACCACCAAGAGGGGCACAGCCTTTCCTCAACGTCATTAACCCGTGGGACCACCTGAGCAAGGGCTGACTTCCTTTTACTTTTCAACTCTCCAACAATCATGGGTGTAAGTTTCTACATACACTGATCTGGCCCATCTGAACCTATCTGAACCCATCTGACCCATCACTTTAGTTTGCACAGAAGATCGCTGCAAGTCAGAAGAATCAAATGCCGGGCACATACGGCGGCGCACCTCCTTCGGGGTACACGGGAGGACCTCCTTCAGCACTGCAGCCTGGAAATGCAAGTATCGAGGATCCGACGTCATGAACATCACTAACCCCACGTAGAGTCAATACCAGGCATATCCAGGCTCCCCTCCCCCTCAAGGCTCGGTAAGCAACTTTTTCTAGTGTTTTTTTTTTGGTTTTGTTTTGTTTTCTTCCCTTCTTCACGCATCCTCTGGATCGACCTCAAACCCACCATGTCGGGATACAACCAAGGATATGCGCCATATGGCTCACACCAACAATTTCAGTCTCAAAATTCGTCTTCGCCAGTGCCTGGATCCTACTCGAGAGCTCCTCCACAGCCCACCTCACCCTACCCCGCACAATCTCAAGGGTACGGGCGCCCACCTCCACCTCCACCGCAAGGCCAGCCCTATGCCTCCTCCGGTTCGCCTCATCCGGGACAGCCCTATGGACACCCGGGACAAACTGGATCGCCCTACCCGGGACAACAAGCACCCGCGCAACCCCAGTATCCTGGACAACCCCAGTATCCCGGACAGCAACAATACCCTGGACAACAACAATACCCTGGACAACAACAATACCCTGGACAACAACAATACCCTGGACAACAACAATACTCTGGACAACAGCCCGCTTATGTACAGTGGAACCCCAGTACCCTATGACCACATGTTTTGTTTCGTGCTTGATGTGGCTTGCAATCATCATTTAAATGCTGCACTTGTTATAGAACCACGCTGACCAAAGTAGGGACAGGCACCACCCTATCCGTCACAGGGAGCTCCGTCGGGACCTCCTCAGGGAGCCCCGTACCCCGGAGGTCAAGGACGCCCTGGTCCATCACCTGGACCACCCAGCGGACCACCTCCCGGCCAGTATGGTCCTCCCGGAGGTGGCCCTGGCGGCCCTTCATCCTCAGCTCCACCGGCCACGCAACAGCAGATCGCAGCATACAAACAGCTCTTAATTAGCTGCATCCAAGAGAAGAATCTCCAACCTTTCTACCCACCGGAACGCCTGGACCGACTTGTTCAGTCACTTGCCGCTCAGGCACCCGGCAAGCTCGCCCGGTTGATCCACGAATGGGCCGTCCCTATGGAGGTTGCTACCGATGTCATGAAGCTAGCGCTCTTTGATGTTATCCTCTACGTGGATGACAGTGGTTCCATTGAATTCGAAGAGAAGGGACTCCGAAAGGACCAGCTGAGACAGATCCTCGGTATCGTTGCTACTGCAGCCTCGACTTTTGATGAGGATGGTATCTCCGTTCGCTTCATGAACTCCCCAGAGCAGGGAGATGGAATCCGTGATGCGGAGGATGTTAACCGCCTCGTGTCTCGCGTACGCTTCTCCGGACTCACTCCCCTGGGAACCAGCTTGAAGAGTAAAGTCATTGATCCCATGGTTGTGGGACCAGCCCGTGCCAACCGTCTTGAAAAGCCTGTACTTGTCATCACTATCACTGACGGACAACCTGCCGGCGAGCCTCACGGTACTGTGGGCGATGTCATTCGTCACGCTGTCGATGAAACTTCGCGCACCCGTTACGGTCAAGGCGCCGTGTCTTTCCAGTTTTCGCAGGTGGGCACAGATACACGGGCTCGTGACTTCTTGTCTTCCCTCGATGAGGACCCCCACATTGGCCACTTGATCGACTGCACATCCAGTAAGTCCCACCCAGTGTCCACGGTGGACCTAGCTAACGTGTTGTTCTAGACTTCGAGGTCGAGCAGGATGAGATGTCCCGTGCTAACCCACCAGTCCACTTGACCCGTGAACTCTGGGTATGCTTTTTTACCATGCCGTTACTACCAAAGTACCATGACTGACTGTTCTATAGTGTGCCAAGCTAATGCTCGGTGCCATCGATTCCTCCTATGACACCAAGGACGAGCAAGACAACGAACGTCGTGGGCCCCCACCTGCACCGGCAGGTCAATACGGAGGATACAACCAGCCTCCTCAAGGTCAAGGTCCACCCACTTCGTTCAACCCACCACCAGGTGCGCCTCCAGGTTACAACCCCCAAGCTGGACCCGGATACCCACAGGCACCCCAGCAGGCCCCCCAACAGCCCCAGTACCAGGCGTCCCGCAGTGCGTATGGGCAGCAACAGCAATATGGTTATCCACCCCAACAGGGATCTGGATATCCGCCATACGGCCAACCGCCACGCTATTAGTGACACATGACGTCATAGGGCGTTTTCTTTTGCCATGCGGCTTTGAAAGATCGGCGATGATATTCGATGATATTCAATGATATTCAATGAACGGTTATCCTCCACAACTGACGTTTGTAAACCCAATATATGGAAATTTTATTCGTACCAAACTCTTCCTCAAGGGGTATTAATTTCCCAGAATCGCCCCCGCCAAGGCTACCATGAAGAACAAGTTGCGAGGAAGGGCCACGGGTTCGGGGGTTTCCTACGAGGCCTGAGCACAATATGTGGTGTGTGGCTTTGGTGTATGTGCGTTTCTGGACGTTGGGTGTAAGATTAACGTTGGTTCAAGGCTACCACATAAGCTCACTTGTCAGTTTCAGACTTTGACGCACTCGGAGTGGAATGTGAGGTGGCCAATAGCGGCCACAACCAAGTATAAAACTGGGTTCAGCCCAGTTCGCCCCATGGATGCAGACAAATAGCCACTTAAGGCCCTGACGGCTATTCTTAAACCGTTGCGTGGAGGGGGGCTGTGCCTAATGCCAGGGCTATCGGTTGCATCCCTACACGCGTTGTCCAGACTTTCGCTCTCCACCGAACCAGAAAGGGTCTCATGCGGAGTTTGTTTTAGATTTTATTAGATTTTCCTAGATTTAACAAACTCGCCTGCAAACTCCAATTTTTTATCGTTTCTGCCTATCAAATCTTATACACCATGGCACTCTTCTAGACCTGCTGCCACTAGACCGTTTTGGGTATACTACCGGATTCGTGTTGCCCCCAAGGCTCTTGGTCTTCCACTCTACACACTCTTTCTTATTCTACCACTCTTGGACACTCTTGAACACTCGTTGATTAAACCCTTTATTGTTCCTTGCGTCGGAGCATCTCTCGTTTGAGCTCGATCCTCGCAACAGAAAACCCTCGTTTGCTTTGCGACAGGGGAAAACACGCCATACCCTGCCAGAGAGAAGGATGATTGACAGCGTGACTGGACTCAGTTCGACCGATTACTCCAGCTACAATTATATCTAAGCAAAAGGAAGCACGAGAAGGAATCAACAGGACCAGAAAACGAAAAATTCAAGTGATCGACCGGGTCTGTCCCGCGCAGGCATAGCGAGGAATTCCAGCCTGGCGCCATGTCCCACCACGACGAGCCCGCCGACAACGAGGGCCTCCGACCGGAGCAGAACACCCAGACCAGCGATGTGCTCCGTCGCCCTTCGATCGTTTCGGCACGAACACTCTCCGACTCAGGACGTCGCATCTCCTCACAACATGTCCGGTTCTCAACAGATGTCGACCGCCCCTCGGCTGAGGAACAACGACAGAGCAACTGGGACCGTCGTCCCAATTCCCGCGGCTTGATTGTCGACACGGCGCTGGCGCCTCCGTCTGCTCAGCCCGCTGGCCGCTCGCCCACTTCGCCGCTTTCGCCTAATACCCAGACCGCAAATGCGAACGCAAATGCAAATGCTACCCTCTCTCCGACCTCCCCACAGGGTCCTGAGCCCGCCGGTCGGTCTCGATCGCGAAACCGTGGTTATTCGCTGCGTCGCACTATTTTTAATAAAACTATTCACTCGAGTACGGAACCGGACGACCTTGCCCTGGCTGAGCTGGGCGAGGCCAAGGAACCTCCTGTGGAGGTGGCCTCAGCTCCAGCTCAGGCTGTTGACGGGATTGTATCCGATGAAAAAAATGCGCTAAGCTTCGCACCAACGACGACGCTGGATTCGCAGCATAAGGAGGAGGTTTCGACATATGTCTCTTCTGAGCCCTCAGAGAAGGGCTTCAAGAGCTTTTCTATGCCTGTGGCGCATCAGAGTTGGGTCGCGAGAAAGAGTGCTGTTGAGTCGCGTGTTCAGGAAGTTTTGACTACTGTTCAGAAATTCATTTTGCGTATCAAGGATGTCCCACCCACGAAGGATGGTCGCCATCTTGACTTGAACCCTTTGGAAATTGATACTATGATTGACGAGCGCACCAACAAGCCTTACATTGGTAATTCGATTCGCTCTAGTCGGTACAATCTTTGGAGTTTCTTTCCTCGTCAGCTGTTTGCTCAGTTTACCAAGGTGGCAAATTTCTACTTCCTGGTAGTTGCGATCCTGCAGATGATCCCTGGTCTGAGTACGACTGGAACATACACCACCATTGTCCCGCTTCTGATTTTCGTTTGTATCTCGATGGGCAAGGAAGGATTCGATGACTGGCGTCGGTATCGACTCGACAAAGAGGAGAATAACCGGGACGCTTTCGTGCTCCGTCCGAACCATGGCACGATCGCGGATGGTGCTTCGATCACGAGCAATGCTCAAGACTGGGCATTGATCAAGTGGAAGGATATCCGTGTTGGCGATGTTATCAAACTTGAGCGTGATCAGCCGATTCCTGCTGATATTGCTCTCCTCCATGCCAGTGGACCCAATGGCGTGGCCTACATCGAAACCATGGCTCTTGACGGAGAGACGAATCTGAAGAACAAACAGCCATGCCAGCCCGTGTCGAAGCTGTGCTCGACAGTCGAAGATATCACCAGCAATTCGTTGCATTTCGTCGTTGAGGACCCAAACTTGGATCTCTATAAGTTCGATGGACACGTCACTGTCAATGGCCAAGAGAAGCTACCATTGACTAACAACGAAATCGTCTACCGGGGCAGTATCATTCGGAACACTGATCGCGCCCTCGGCATGGTAATCTACACTGGTGAAGAGTGCAAGATTCGCATGAACGCCAATAAGAACCCGCGTATCAAGAAGCCTGCGCTCCAGGACAAGGTCAACCGTGTTGTCATGCTGATTGTGTTTTTGGTTGTCATTCTGGCTGTTGTCTGCACGGTTGCCTACAAATACTGGTCGCAAGACGTGGAAAGCAAATCTTGGTATCTGATCGACGCCCGCGTCGAGTACGGCCCCATTTTCACCTCGTTCCTCATTATGTTCAACACCATGATTCCCATCTCGCTGTACGTCAGTATGGAAATCGTCAAAGTTGCGCAGATGCTCCTTTTGAACGACATCGACATGTACGACCCTGAAACCAATACACCTCTCGAAGCCCGCACTTCCACTATCAACGAAGAACTCGGTCAAGTCAGCTACATTTTCTCTGACAAGACTGGTACCCTGACAAACAATTCGATGCGTTTCCGTAAGATGAGTGTTGCCGGTACCGCCTGGTTGCACGATACCGATCTTCAAGAGGAAGCCGCCCGCGAAGGAGACCAGACCAAGTTGATACACAAGAAGCGAACCGCCAAAGGAAAGAAGGCCATGGGCCGCAAGTCCAACGTTTCAGAGATGCACATGGGGCCCCGCCCATCGAATGTATCTGGCGCTCTTGATGCGATCCGCCAACCTGGTCGTTCCGCTACTACTCACCGCACCGAGGAAATGATTGAATATATCCAACGCAAGCCATACACGATCTTCGCCCGCAAAGCTAAGCTTTTCATCCTGTCCATGGCCCTGTGCCACACTTGCATTCCTGAGAAAGACGAGCATGGTGTCACCACTTTCCAGGCTTCCTCGCCGGACGAGTTAGCCCTTGTCCTCGCTGCTCAGGAAATGGGATATCTTGTGATGAACCGCCAGTCAAAAACGATTACTCTCCGGACTCAACCCAACGGCCCCGATGAAGCAACCAGTGACGAGGTTTACGAGATTTTAGACGTGATCGAGTTCTCCAGTGCACGAAAACGCATGTCCGTCGTCGTCCGCATGCCCGATCGCCGCATCTGTCTGTTCTGCAAAGGAGCCGATACGACCCTTATGCGTCTATTGAAGCAAGCCACACTTGCACAGGAGAAAGCGAATGAGATTGAGCGCCGTGCTAGTCGCCGCAAGGCCGCCGAGGCGACGCAAGTCATTCGACGCAACAGTGAACACCATAGTAGGAAAAACAGCGGTGTCCGCAGCAGCATGACGCGGCCCAGTTTCACGCGTCGACGCTCATCTATCACGGGCCAGAACGGTTCTACTCTTCGGGCTAGTATTGATGTCTGGCTTAAGGATCGAGAGACCGATGGTGGAATCTTGAACAAGGAGGCTGATAGCGAGTACTACAGCCCTCGGCCTTCGGCTCAGTTGAGTCGGCACTCTGCTGCGATTTCTGATTCGGGAAGTTCTACCAATGGCGAAGATGAAGAGGATCTCGTTGAGGAGGCTCTTGTTGTTGACGAGACTGCCATTTTCGAGCGCTGTTTCCAGCATTTGAATGACTTTGCCACTGATGGCCTGCGGACTCTTCTATATGGTCATCGTTTCTTGGATGAAACGACTTACACGAATTGGAAGACTGCCTACAATGAGGCTTCCACCAGTATCGTCGATCGCCAGGAAAAGATTGAACAGGTTGGCGAGCAAATTGAGCAGAACCTTGAACTCACTGGCGCTACTGCCATTGAGGATAAACTCCAAAAGGGTGTCCCTGAGGCCATTGATAAGCTGCGACGAGCTAATATCAAGATGTGGATGTTGACTGGTGACAAGCGCGAGACCGCCATCAATGTTGGCCACTCGTGTCGTCTTGTGAAGGAGTACTCTACTCTCACCATTTTGGATCAAGAGATTGGTGATGTGGAACAGAGCATCATCGATCTCATTGGAGAGATTACTCGTGGCCGCGTGGCCCACTCTGTTGTGGTGGTGGATGGCCAGACGCTGTCCTCCATCGAAATGAATGAGCCTATTCGCGAGCTTTTCTTCCAATTGGCTGTCAAGGTTGACTCGGTGATTTGCTGCCGAGCCAGCCCCAAGCAGAAGGCCTTCCTGGTGAAACAGATTCGGAAGCATCTCAACGACGCGATCACTCTTGCTATCGGTGATGGTGCCAACGACATTGCCATGATCCAGGAAGCGCATGTCGGCATCGGAATCACTGGAAAGGAAGGGTTGCAGGCAGCTCGTATTTCGGATTATTCGATTGCGCAGTTCCGCTTCCTTCTCAAGCTACTTCTGGTACACGGCCGCTGGAACTACATGCGTGCTTGCAAGTACACACTCGGCACCTTCTGGAAGGAAATGTTGTTCTACCTCACTCAGGCGTTGTACCAGCGCTGGAACGGCTACACCGGTACAAGTTTGTACGAGCCGTGGAGTCTGAGCATGTTCAACACACTTTTCACCTCACTGGCAGTTATCTTCCTCGGCATCTTCACCAAAGACCTTTCAGCATCAACTCTGCTCGCCGTGCCGGAACTCTACACCAAGGGTCAAAGACACGGCGGATTCAATATCTGGATCTACCTAGGATGGTCATTCATGGCAACCTGCGAAGCAGTCATAATTTTCTTTACGATGTACGGCCTCTTCGCCATGGCTAGCGTGAACCCAAGTGACAACGACATCTTCACATTGGGCCTGATTACCTTCTCCGCCTGCATCGTGGTGATCAACCTCAAACTCCAAGCCCTGGAAGTCCACAACAAAACCTACCTCTCCCTAATCGTGATCATAATCTCCGTTGGCGGCTGGTTCCTATGGGACATAATCCTTGACCAACAATACACAATGTCCTCCGGCAAAGGCGTCTACTATGTACCTCACAACTTCCTCCAACACGCCGGCCACAACCTTCTTTTCTGGACAGTCCTCCTTCTTACTGTGACAGCCGTCCTTCTCTTCGAATTCGCCGTCAGCACCCTGCGCGCCCTCTTCTTCCCCACAGACGTCGACCTCTTCCAGGAATACGAACAAGATCTCGACATCCGCAAGCGCTTCGAAGAAGCTGCCGCCTCGGAACTCCAGCAGGGCTGGAATCGCGGCACAAAGAAATCTTCTTTCGAGATTGCACGCGAGAACGCCGATGCCGAAGCCCTGGAGCGTGAGCGCGAATGCCATGTTGCGGAATTGCTGGCTAGACCGCGTGTCATGACAGATTCCAAACCTGCGACCCAGGAGCTTGAAATGGATGGGTACACCAGTGCTAGTGCCTCTGCCAGCCAGAACGGCAGTGTACCTAGTCGCACCGCTCCTATCGCCCAAGACACCCAGAGTACTCCTGGACAGGCGCCCGGCACTGCTTCCACCACTGACAGTACCAATCGTCGTCGCTCAATCGAAATCCAGGACCTTTTCAGCAAGGGTTTCGGAACCGTTCGGAAGGGCCAACTCAAGTGATCGGGGCTGTTCCTTCTTTGATTTATACATGTATACCCGTGTGGCTGTTTTCCCTTGTCGCTTGTTCGTTTGACTTTCCATCTGAAAATATTCATTTCCTCATAGCGTTTGCATTTGCGTTGCTTCCCTCCGTGACCTGCACAAATCCATTCATCCCCATGCTTACCGTTCCCTTCCCTCCTCCGATCCCTCTCTCACTCCCTTCACCATAAAAAAAGGGCCTCAACGCCGAACGGCGTTGGGTTTGCATGTTGCATGTGTGGCTTTTTGTTTCGGGTTCAGTCTTCGGCTTCGGTCTTTCCTTGTATATCTGTTTGCTTCTGCACAGTCGTTGACAAACTAAGATACCCATACCCCGAGTCTGGTTGGTAGTGGCCTTTTTATTTATACTCTTTTGAGATTGTCTTGTTGCACACGTGAGACATTCGTTCTTGGCTTGACTTTACGTATATAGCTTTATCGAGATCTTGACTTTTAATTTATATTATTGACGGTTGTCTGTTGGCTTTCGTATCTTGAATAATTCTTAGGATTTAACATGGCATGCAACTTAACAAGCTAAGCACCTCACTGTCGAATATTTGGCTGCGTTGGGGCAGCGTCAGCAGCACCCAGTAAGTCATCAACTGTTTCATAGGGTATAATGCTGTCAAAAACAAAACTTGATATGCAGAACAAATAAAGGAAAGTAACATAAGGTAGAACCTAGTTGGATAGTCAGTGAATTGAGGAAGAGGTCAAGATAAGCTCATCCAGAAAAGGAAACAACCCACCAACGCATGCTTCACCCACGCAGAAACCCCAGCAATGAGCCACGAAGACAATGACCCACACATCAACATAGTCCCCAAGAATAAGCCTTATAGGTAAGCCCCATGGGCACAAAAATAAACAATGAACCACCACGGTGCCACTTCCAGCTCCTTCAAGACCAAGCCCCGAAACCGAAACGGGGTTAATTGCGCATAATCTGTAACAAATACCAGAACAATACGTGTATCTGGGGGAGCAAATACCCACAGCCCTTGTAGCATGGAATGGATCCGATAGAGTGTCGGCTCGAAGAGAAAGATACAGTAGACAGTGGATGTGGAGGCTGTTTCGGCTCAAGGGGGCGAATACTGTGCATACAGTACAACCATCGATGCATGGAAGTACTTTGCTTCGTGCATTGCATGGCCCTAACCCTTTCCTGTGCATTTGCATTAGTCTGATTAACTTGTTTACTCAGATTACTGTATTATAGACAAGGTCTGGTGGCGGACGTGGGTACAGCTGAGGACCCGAAGCCCCGGATACAGTACAGTTTGCACATTTGTGTGTAAGAATGCAGTAGGATATTTTATTATTGCTTTCTACAGTTGGGTAGGGGTAATGGAGCCAATTACCCTACTCGTCTTCATTACGATCCAAACTTGTTAATGCTTACTACCGAGCAGGTGTTGAAATATAACAAATAGATGCCAATGTCAGAATGGTTCAAACGAACCAGGCTTCACACTGTGGGAGCTGTCGAGAAAGAAGTCATTTATATACAACCATATATTCTAACCATTGCACAGCTTCTGGGTATAGTCTTAGTCTCAGTATGAATCCCAATACTAGCCAGTTAAGTCTAATATAAAACCAATCATCAGTACCGAACCCCCCAAAAGAACCTAAAACACGTGAAACAACATACATCTCATATCAAGATACCAATCAAGAGAAAAGCAAAGCCAATATCATTACAGCAGTCCAATGACAACATCACCATAAATCTTAGCGTCGAGGTCAAGACGGACCTTGGCATGCAGGTTGAGGTGAATCTTGATCTGCAAGCTGCTCTTGTCATCCTTGCCGGGTGTACCGGGAGTCACACCAGGCATTTCCATGCCAAGGTTGGAAGCGGCACCATTGGCAGTGTCGGTAGCGGTGTTGAGGGGGTTGTTGTCGGCGTCACGCTCCTGGCGGCCGCCCTTGGGGGGCGAGGAGAGGGCGCCGAGAGTGTTGTCGAGGACGGGGCTGTGTGGGAGCGAGGGGAAGTCAGTCTCACTTAAGCCCAAGGGAGGAGTATCGGGTGGTAATTGAATGGTTTCTGGTGGCTGATGGTGGCTTGGGGATTCGATCGGGGGTGGTGGTTGAAGGTTCTTGGGCTTCTTGGACTTTTTTGTAGCCTTGTTTGCCATTGTGGGGGGTGGGTTTGATGATGGAAGGAGAGTTTGGGTGTTATGGAAGGCGATTGTATGGGAAGAGGATCCTTGGGTGTAGTATGGCATGGGGGAACTGGGTTGAAGTATACCTGGACATTGTGGTTTTAAGGGACGGGGCTTAGGGTTGATGTGAGGTAGGATGTTGAGCGGAGAAGAGGACAGGGGACTGGAAGATATACTCTCAGTCGCCGCATGAGACAGTAAAAAATATATAGGCCGCTGGAGTTGTGAAAGATCTGTTCATTCGATAGAGCAATCTATCTAGGGTCCACATTGTTGTATGATACAATCTTGACTGGATGGGCTAACAGCAAGATCTACATATCTCTTCACGTTCATCTGAAATTCGTGCAAGGAAAAGATGCATCGATTTGTTTAGTTGCAGAAAGTATGATGCAATTCATGGAGTAAAGTGGACTCGTTCGTTCCTAGTGCCATCCACTCCCCATAGCGCTAAGGAGAGCTGAGGGTACAGCTTTCAGCTCGGTATTTAGCTGTTACATGTATGTCCGCACATCTTTCCCATACGCACACTCACGCTCATTTGAAATTTTGGCATCGGTCTCAAAACCATCCACAATGGTTCTCGGAGTAGCCATGATGGCGACAATGCTGCCAACCATGATTGGGTTAAACGAAGCTACCCAGGGTACACGCCAACAGGAAGAGAACCGCAAGACTTCACATCGCAAGCAACGATGTCACTTGGTGGCTACATGTTCTCTTAGCCAGGGCACCGAAAGCCAGCGTGCACAAGTCCAGAATGCCCGCGTGTATGTGGGCCGAGACGGGAAAGTAAGTATCGTCACGCATATGAAACAAAGAAAAAAGAAAGAAAAAAGAAATTCTAACCAATGTTTTCTCTTAGCTCTATATCTCCAAAAAGCCCAGCTCCGCCCTGTCTCCCTTCAATGGTGGCTTTTATACCCACCCCGATTTCCCGCCAGATAATACTTCCGGCGTGGTAACCATTACTGGGGAAGAGACCCCCACCCTGCGATGGGTATTCTTGGATGCTAACACGCATGAGATGCGCTGGGGAGGGCGTCCCGACAGTGAAGGCCACGTATCTGGGCCCTTTGACTGGACAGCAGACGAGCTATGCATGACGCTAGAGGGATGGGAAGGGTGGCTGGCGATTCGGCTGCCTGAGGATGACACGCGGGATCAAGCGGAGACAGACCTGGAGATCGGCGATGGCGGCGAGATTTGGCGCTTGTATTTTGACCAGCATGATAATGGAGCCGATCTTCCGCCCGGGTCCCAAGGGCTAGAAATCCGCCTTAAGCGAGTGATGGCGGAGTCATGAATGTAATAGTACACTTGGATTTCATGTATTTACGATCAATCTGATGCGGGGAACAATGACAGGCAAGTTAGGGTTTGGGAACACGCGGGTTGTATACTTCGGATACTGTCCTCTTTCAGACACTCGCACTTGCAGCACTCTGCATGAAATTTGTGATAACTCGGCCAATTTGACCATAAATGCATTATTAGCGCCTGTACCAGTTCGATCACGCTAGGAAACACCGGACGAACAGTGGATCTCACTCGAGCCAATTGTCAGTCCCGGCCAATCGCTGCCGCTTCTCCACTAAATCTGAGCTCTACAACAGTATCATTTGAGACTTGTATGTGAGTTGCCCCATTCGATGCTATTTGGTTGGTGATTGTGAATATGCTATGTTTCCAGCGTACTGGTCTGCTGAGTTTACTACAGCAAAGGTCAAATAATAATTTCCCCCCAGGCTTGCAACTCGGCAATATTGGCTTCTTCTGGACGAGGATACGGGCTTACTGTTAAGTTTTTGGATAAACAGCCATAACTCCGGCCCCCAGCTGTCAAACTGCTATCTTCGTGTTGTGGCGTAGCTAGACCTCCCCACTTCCGGCAGATCCAAACCCATTCGGCCCAAAATGGCGTCCAATGAGGTTTGCCCCTGAGAAAGCGAGCTGAGTACGGTATGCAAAACCACCCAAATTTGGGCCTGAACCGCTTTCGGAGAATCATGATTGTTTTGCAGCAGAATCTCGCCAGGAATTTGCGGAGAAAAAGCCCACCTAAAGTGTAAAACTGTTATATTGTTCTTTCGTACTATTGTGATTAGAGTGTTTGGAAGTGCTAACCAATGGCTTCCAGGATATGTGTGTGGGTGTATGCGCAAGCCACAACCACGGCTGCTCCGGACAGCACGAGCTCTGAGGTGGTTCGCATTAACCTTGCGGTCCAGGTCTCGGCATTGATTGCCTATTGGACATAATTCAACTATTCACATGCACTATGCTTTTGACATGGGGAGGGGGTGTTCAACATCATATGCATTCTTTGTTGATTGAGCAGGCGTTTACTCACGATTAGAGTCAAAATTTATCGAAGAACAAGGCCGGAAAACTACTGAAGAAACTTTTGAGATAACAAGATCGGCCTATGTATCTCGTGTAGGTAAACCTGCGTGCCGACCGAGTCTGACAATTTAATACATGCTTTTGAGGTCTCACTGCAGTTTCATCCCATGTAAGGCGGTTGCTTTGATGCCACGCACGCCCATTCTGTTCAACTCCTGAATGGCTTTCCATTTTATGCACGGATGTACCTAGAACGACACTTCAACGGCCAAACCTACCGAATGTATTGTTCAATCACAGCAAATCGGGGTATGCCGAGCTCATTATCCCCTCCAAAACCTACGCCTCGATAGTCTCGACGCCTCTATGTGATGGTCTGCCAACTTCCGAGTACTAAAGCGTCATCTGATGGTGTGCAGTCGGTGAAACCGGCGCTATCCTGGTCCGTATCATGGTCGTTACCATGATTTTCCTGATTCGCTGCCCTTCCCTATCCATGCTTGGTGGCTTTCTGTGCATACCTAATTCAGAAGCCCGGCAATGCAGCCCCTTCTTTTCTCAGCCGGTGTTGCCATTTTGTCTGATTTTCATTGCTGCTCCCCTGCTGAGCGGCTAGGCTGGTGATTGACAGGGGATAAATGTGCCATATCTACTTATATGGGTTGAGAACCCGGGGATATTTGTTTGCCAGGAAACAGCTTTCTTCTATTTTCAACAGCATCTGTGCTGTTTCTATATCAACTCTCCTTTCATATTTTTGCTATATTGATCTTATGCTACCTTTGTCTAATTACGATAGCAGATAGCGTTACTTAACGGAAAAGCTCCACGCAAATATTTTCTACCATACCACAAAATTGAGAAAAGCGCATATCAGTAAGTTATGCTGTTCCAAGGAGATGTTTGGATATACACTGACTATCTCAACCCGCATAGCAAACTTCTAAAAGCCTCAACATGGCCGCCCAGGTTGAGAGTGCTCCCATTCCAGTTGCAGCCCCTGCCAATGGCAATGGCATAGCTGCATTGATGAAGGCTCCATTCATCCCAATCAAGAATGGAACAGTCACTGCCACCCCCATTACCGAACCACAATCAAACCGTCTTGGTGTCTTGCGCGAATTGAACTATCGCATGACATCTCGAGTCTTTTCCAAGTTGGATGTCGAAGCTCGTTCCATATTGGAGAGTGTAAAGTCGGCCGATGAGGTCTTCGACAGCATTGCCATTGAGCGTCTACGTTACATGCCTCGAGATGGTAGCCAGCTGGATCGTGTGTTCAAGTGGACCGCCTATCTCATTGCTCAATTGGATCAACTCTCCAAGGAGATCCAGCCCTTTGCTCTGTATTCCGAGGACTCTGTCCAGTCTATGTGGGGTTCTTGTTTAGTCTTGCTTTCGGTATGTTGTAACGTCTGTCCCAAGGCGAAACGTAAGACTGATATACTATAGCTTGGTCCTGATCAAATCGACCTTCTTTCCTATGTTTTCGGCGCTTTCCACAACTTGGCGCAAGATGTTTCCCGCCTGACAGCTCAATGGCGCTCTCAGGAATCAGTCACTGATGCCCAGAGTGAGGTGGTTGCTGCTTATTCCGATCTCGTTGAGCTCATTTGCAATGTGAGCGTACACTATTACCGCAAGGCACATAATTTCTCTCGGACTGTCGATGTTTCGGACTTCCATGCTCGTTTCTCGCACCACATTCATTCCTTCCAGTCCCACCGTGCTTCCCTCATTGAAGTCTTGTGGACCAGCAGCTCAGCTACCTTGGAGTTTACCACAAACCCAGTAGTCAAAGTTCGGGAGATTCGAGAGTTCCTTTCTTTCCACGACTGTGCTGTCCCTGCAATCCTGTCTGCTCGCCAGCCTCGTGCAGCCGAGTATACTTGCGAGTGGTTTGAGAGCCAATTGACTCTTCAACAGGCTCGCCGTCCTGGCTTGACTGTCATAAATGGTGGAATCGGTACTGGAAAAACCGTTCTTTCTCAGTGGATTGTGGATAAGCTGCACTCCTCTCCGGATGGCGATGATACCGATGTAGTCCTGTACAGAGTCTACGATGACATCAGCGAGACTGCTACTAGCATCAATGTCATTAAGGGCTTGCTGCTTCAGCTTTTGGATCGTCGGGTCGGAGACGCTGCCTTCCTTGAGGCTCTTGACCGAGCCATCCACATTGCACGTTCCAGTACCTCAATCAAGGACATCGAAGAGTCTCTTTGGAATGCCGCTCTTGTTGCTTCAAAAGGCCTCCACGAGGTTTTGATTATTATCGATGGTCTGAGTGAGCTTTCGAGTCCTGCAGACTCTGTTCCTCGAGTATTGAGTCACCTTTCTCGTCTCACTTCGCATAGGCCTGGTGTTCGAGCTGTTGTGCTGTCACGGCCCCTCCGTTGCTCGCTTCCTCAAGGAACGCATAACTTTACTATCGAGCCAGCTCATGTACTTGGTGATATCAAGACCGTCATTTCGACTGATCTGGAGTCTACCAGTCCTTTCAATGTCCTCAAACGCGATGACCGGGAAAAGCTCCTTGAGACTATTGTCCAAAAGTCCCATGGATCCTTTATTTGGGCGGCATTGGTAGTGTCCAATCTCACGAGGCTGCGAACACTGCCCGATATTTTGTCGGCTGTGCAGTCCACCCCCGCGTCTTTGAGCGAGGTACTCAACAAGCTATTGACCACCATCAATATCCAAGATTCAGACACTCGCTCTCTGCTGGCTTGGACTCTGGCAGCTCATCGGCCCTTCCGTGTCAGCGAGGTTCACGCCTTGTTTGAAACTGATATCAAGCGCATGGAGCCTGTACACCATATCGGTGACACCACTAAAGATATCCTCAACGCTATTGGGAACTTTGTGACTGTTTATGACGGTTTCGTATATTTCCGTCATCCCGCTTTGCGCCAATACTTGATCACCGTGGCTAGCGCTGTTACCGACTTTACAAACAAGGGCGGCTTTCCCTTCCACTTGAAGGAAGCTCACTACGATCTCGTCACTCGCTGTCTGGCATATGTAAAGTTCCATGTCCAAGATGACTTGGAAGTGTCTTCTGTCACTATCAGCACGTCAACTCAGAACCACTTCTTCGATCGCTATGAGCTACTGGAGTACACTGCACGTTACTGGCCTTCTCATTTCACATCGTCCCCCATGGTAGAAGGCAAGGATACCTTCAAGCTTACTGCCACTTTCAAGCAATGCCTGCCTGACTCGATTTTGTTGGCTCTACTTGAGACTAGCACCCATCAGACCCAATTATCCTTGCATACCGCGGAGCAATACTTGTCTCTGTCGGTCAAGCTCCGCCGCTTGCTTTTCAAGGATGTTTCTCAATCCTTGCTGCAGAGCCTTGTACTCCACGGACGGTTGGCCTACACCCTTGGTCTTCAGGCCAGTGTGGACTATCTATACGAGGCTTGGGTTCTCAGCGAGAAACTTCTTGGCTCACAGAGTAGTGTAGTCAAGGCTACTGCTGAGCTGTTCATGCAATCCGTGATCAAAATTGATATCAAGGAGACCACCGTTATCAAGAAGAAGGAGGCTATCCTTCGCTACTTGATTGAGCGCACCAAAGAAGAGCGAGGCGTGTCTCACGATCTCACGGTCAAGTACACCAGGTCCCTAGTTCAGCTCTACATTGATGTTAAGAACATTGAAGCAGCTACCACCATTTGCAAGGAGCTATATGAGCTGAGCGTAACCCGCTATGGTCGCTTCTCTTCCGAAACACAGGAGACCACCGAAATCTTCTTTGAGCAGCTGCAATTTTTCGGCAAGTCGGAATTTGTTTCTGAAGTCATGCAGACCCGCCATGAGTACAACATTCAACATTTGGAGGTTACTGATGAGCGTCGAATTACATCTACCCTTTCCAGTGTGGAAGTCTTTGAGCAGCGTGGTGAGATCACTCGTGCTGAGTCTAGTCTCTTTGAGCTCTGGCAGAGTATATATGGCGTGGAGCAAACATCTGAATCGGTGATCAAGCAGCAGGTCGATGTGACTTTGAAATATTCTGAGTTCCTCACCAAGCACGGCCGCAAGGATGAAGCTGAGACCATTGTCAGCGGCATGTGGGTGTCTCTGCAACAACAATCTTCTCGCTTTGAGAGCCTCAGCTCCACCATTGAGAAGTTTACTTCCCATATCAAGACACAGAAATGGTACTCTCTGGCCGAGTTCGCTCTCTCCTCTCTTTGGAGTCAATACAAATCCGAAAAGCGTACTAGCAGCTCTTCAACTGTTTCTGTCGCCTCGGCTTTGAGCGAAATTGTCCAGGAGTCTATTACTACGACTCGCTCCAGTACATCTTCAAGTTCGTCCTCTTCCACTACCGTCCAGACCCATCAGCAGTTCGAGCTCTTGCGTGAGGTTTTTGAGACTGCCTCTCAGTCAACTTCGGTCTCCAAGAAGTCTATTACCGCTACCGTCCAAATGGCAGAGACCATTGCCGAATCTTACGTTCAGCAAGGAAAGTATGAGAAGGCCATTGAGATACATCAGCGCTCGATGCAAAAGTTATGGACAGGTATTGAAAGCAAGACTTCCGTTATCAAGCTCACCGCTGAGACCACCCGCGTGGCTCGACAAGCCATAAGCCTTGCCCAAGTCTACTTCAAGAACTTGCAAATTGAGAAGGCCTCCATGGTATATGAAAATACGTTTAAGTCTGTTATCTCATCGGTCTCTGTCAAAGATGAGCTATTTGCTACTGTTACCAAAGATGTCATCTCCTTCTACGAGTCTACCTACCAGTTCTCCAAGGTCACATCCATGTACCAGGCAGTCTATAACGTGCTGTCAACTCAAATTGGTAACACAGATCAGCGGACTATCCAAGCCCTCTACAGCTGGGGTGACCGAGCTATCAAGTATCACCAAGAGGCAGAGGCGGAGAAAGCATACTACGAGATCTACGTTGCTTTCGGCAAGAAGGATACTCTCAATGTCCACTCCATTCGCGCAGCTCGCGCTTTATGCACTATCTACGAAAGTAGCAAGCGCTGGAAGGAGGCCCAGCAAGTGTATGAGATTCTGTGGAAGACCGTCACTCTCCAAGGCCAAGAGTTGTCCATCGAAAGTGAGGAGATTGAGACGATCTACTCTCGCTATTCATCCTTGTTGGAGACACACGTTAAGGCAGATGTGACCGTAATCCACAGTTTGGCAACTAGCTACCGCGAGACCTGCTTGAAGATCTACGGCGAGTCCCATGTCTCCACCTACAAGGCCACCATGAGACTGGCCGAGATTAGCCATTCCAGCGAGAAGTACCACAAGGAGTCCCTTTCACTGTATGAGTACGCTCTCAAGATGAGCTCAAAGTTCTCTTCTACTGTCGACACTCGCGAGGTTTCCGAGTCGAGTACAACTACTACTACCTCGACTGTCAGTATCATCAAGCAGCGGCTTGCTCAGCTGTACTCAAGCAGCACTGAGACTGTTTCCAAGGCTGTCTCACTCTACCAAGAAGATTATCATTCTTCTGTCAAGCAAGAGGGTTACGCATCGCAGACCAGTCTCACTGCCCTTGAACATCTTGTGACTTCATACCACAAGCAAAATACCAAGACTTCGACCACCGAGGCCGTGAAGACTCTGACAACTGCCACTACTTCTATCTTTGAGCAGGAAATTGACTCTCAGCGCATGTACAAATCTTCCCAGACCATTGCACAGATGTACAAGTCTGTCGGACACCAAGAAGCCGCATGGACCCTGCTGCAAACCCTTCGGTCTCGTCTAATCCGTGAAACAACCAGCATTGAGAAGACGACTATTTCTCGAAAGGTTGCAGTCTTCATCGTCGCTTTTGAAGAATCACTCTTCCAGAAGCGCACATACACCGCGATCATGGCCGAACTCGTATCCGAGATCAACTTGTACGAATCATTCTACACTTCCCGCAAAGAGAAAGGATTCATGTCTATCTTCATCAGCGGTGTCCGCCTGCTGAACTTCCAGCGCACTCGCAATGCCACAGAAGAGCTCCAAAAGACCGACATCGAGCTGTTCCGCTTGTTCACTGAGCATTTCTCTGTTAAGACGCAGTCGAGCAAAGTCAGCATCCAAGCTTTCTATCAGATTGCTATTGCGGAGATCACTAAGCGCGAATATGGGACTCACATAATTTCCAAGACTGTCCGTGCTGTACACCATGAGATTGAGCAGGGCCACTTCCAGGAAGCTTATGAGCTTTCTAGCATCCTGCACAAGTTTATCCAGCAGATCGATGGTTTCAGCACTCACAGTAACACCAAAGACGGTATTTTGCTTGCCAAGTACCTCCTCGGTCACGGTGTCAAGAAATCCCCGGACGCTAAGCTGGTCAAGGCTATGCATGAGCTTTCACGTGTTGTACTTCAGGATATTCTGATCGTTTACCGCGACACCAGTGTCCGCTTCACTGATTTGGATGTGAGCGAGGTCAACGAGATTGCCATTCTCCTAGGCGAACACAGAAACTTCGAGGACCTAGAGGTAAGCTATTCTTCATCATAACTGATTTCAACGGTAACTAACACTACGCAGTACGTTCTCAACGACCTCTGGTCTTCCCGTATCGTCCAAAAGACCTGGTCATCGGATACAATAATCTCCATCGGAAGACGCCTCGTCGAAGCCCGCTTCTCCTGCGGCCGCAAGGAACAAGCCATCCGTCTCTGCGCAGACTTGTGCTACAACATTGGCCGAGTATGGGGCCAATTCGACCGCATCACCCTAGAGCTCACAGCCCTGCTTTCAGAACTATATACAGAGACAGGCAACTACTCCGGCGCAATGGCAGTGCACGAGACAGCTCTGCGTCAAGTATCACACACGCAGACAGACGTGACATCAGCCGAGATGGGCGCATTCGCTGTCCAGCATGCTGAGCTTTTGAAGCGTGCTTACCAACGGAACGGAGGCTGGGCCAAACAGTCTGGTGTTTACACTGATCTTCTCGGCAAGGTCAATGAGCAGTTGAAAGCTGAGAAGACTTGGTCGAAGTCTTCCCTGGAGAGTGTTGACAAGTGGCAGCCTAAGGGTGCTGATAGTCTGGGGTTATGGCAGCCTCCTACTACATATGGTTTCCTTACTTCTGGGAAGATCAATAAGCATCAGAATCAGCTACGGAAGATTAGTACTGGCAAGGTGATGACTTTGAGTCAGATGGCTACTTGAAAGATGGCTAAAGTGCTGAATTGCTGCATATTGTATTATGATTTATTGAGCTTTGTTTTGTTTTTGCGATTAATGTTCAATATTTGACCTTGGCCTTTCAACTGTAATCTAGCGTGAGCTTGATAATTTCTCTGGAACTCTCTATGCCTTGTTTCTGGCACCGACAGACTTTCAGGTTGATAAAATATGTTTATTCATCATCTAACGTTATATCGATCTTTATAACCGATCAACAGCCCTTTAATAAGATTGCCCGACATCGTTTGCATGCAATAGAATAGGCGGACATATGATATCAAGCATGACAGTAGCCTTATGTTGCTCTATCGAAACGTTAAATTTTTATCTCTGACCCCTAGGAAACCAGTAGGTTTGGCTCAAGCCAATCTAGCATACATCCAAAATCGCCGAGTATAAATCGCGTCACGTGGCATCTTCCCTTCTTAACATCACCGAGCTCCTGTCCTGTTCTACTTCACTCATATCTCACAAACAATCAAAACATTAGCTTCAGAAAACTTGAATATGCCGTTGAGAGGTTTGTGAGATCCTGATCCGAACGAACCCGATTTAACAGTCCCAGGCCCAGCCTGTATAACATGTCGTGAAAAGTGTCGCAAATGTGACCGCACACAACCTACCTGTCAGCGATGCATCTCCAAGGGTCTTGAATGCAAAGGATATCCGGAGAGATTTCGTTTTGCGGGGTTGGCCACGCGTGGAAAGTGGAAAGGTCGGGCAGTTCCTACCGTGGGCCACAGCGTGCCCCGAACCGAACTCGCCAATGATTCTCCAAGAGATGTAGAACCCAACACCAGCAAAAGATCTTCCACAACAATAGCCAATCCAGATCGTGAAAAGTCCCATGTGGTTGCTGATTATCCTCTGTCACATCGAGGACGAGCTGTGGAGCTGGATGATCTATTAATGCTAGAACGGACGGGGCTTTTATTATCGCATTGTGGGTTAAATTTGGCTTCGTCTTATTGAAATGTTGCTGATTGGAGCGTGCTCAGATGATCGGGAGATTTGTCCGCACCAGATTGCGCTATCAGATGACAAGGCAGACAATCCCTACCGACTCTATATCTTACCGCTTGCATATGAACAAATTGGTCTTCTATATGCTGTACTCGGACTGACGGCATGTCATATTGGAATTAAGGAAGATGATGCTTACCTACGAGACACATTGGCAGTCGAATATCAAGCAAGAGCTATTCGTTGCCTTGGTGAAACCATCCAGAACGGTATTTCTGGGGAGCTAGGGGAGAATGAACGTGATGGAATATTTGCCACCATACAGATTCTACTACTGCAAGATGTAAGTTGTCTTACTTCTCTCTCTCTTATATGAGTTTGAACTGATAGTCAACTCAAATGAAGATATTCGAAACAGGAATTTCTACTCATGGCATTCACATTACGGGTGCTTTATCAATTTGCAACCAACTTCGCTTATCCGATATCTTGAGCGAGGGCCATGAACGAACTATATTTTTTCTAGGTAATCTAGCATGGCAAGTCCTCACTTCAGCCCCCATTCCACCTGAATTCTAACATAGGAGATAGGCTGGACATAATCAGATCCCTTGCAGACCCACGAAAGCTGTGTTTCTCTCCCGCCCTCCGGGAAACAATAGCCAATCGAAGTGATTTAAAATTTGAACAAGTCAATGGGTGTCCACGCGAACTCTTCCTTATAATAGGAAGTGTTCTGGAATTTGCAAAAGCCTATGAATCAGGCCATATGGACACAAGGCAATACGAGCGACTTCTCAATGCCGCCCGGTATGACCTTCACGCATGGCAGCTATCATCTGGTGTATATCCAGACGACCATTCACGCTGGCCGGCAGTCGCTGAAGCGTTTCGACACGCTTGTATACTACATACATCCCGCTTGCTTGACGTGTACCAGCCAGCCGAGGCAACAATAATACAAATATCTGTGACGGCTGTCTTGGATGCTATTTCAGAGATTCCTCCGAACTGTCACCTTATCGAATTGCTTGTCATGCCGCTATTTATGGCCGGGACTGATGCTTTATCCTCCTATGCCCGTCATTATGTCCTCTTGCGATATGAACATATCAAGGCTAGAGCAGGCTTTGGTCATCCAGCTCCGATATCACTACTCCAGTCTGTATGGGATGGGCGCGGGAGACAATCGAAGGATGATGATCGCAATGTCCCTTGGATGTCATTCGTAAGTATTTTGATCTATTTGGATATTTCCTCGTCGCTGACTTCTTTAGACTCGTACGGAATCAGAGCGCCAGCATGATTATTTAATTATTTGATTTTATTTATGATACTTGAAGCTGTGATAATAAACTGTGGTTTTAAAAATCACATGTTTGTTCTTTCAAATGAGGAACGGAATCAAATTTTATTCACTCAAAGCAAGATCCATTCCAAAAGATAGTTCAATGTCAATCTTTCGATGTCCCCTCACATTCAAATTTTATTCCTCCAAATCTTCTTTCATGAATACCTGCACCTCATAAATAGCTTGCATTGACTTTAGCCTTCTCACGGATCAAAAACCGGTCGAAAGTTCCAAGTGGAAGGCCCCACGCCTTCACCTTCTCCAAATCCACAAAAGAAGACATATCGCGCATCATGAGCTGTCCTGCAATGAATGGATTAACACCTCTCTGCTTATCGATCTCTTCATCAGACATGAAGACTGCCTTGAAATCCCTTCCGGTCGCTCTTTCCAAGGCTCGCATTATCGCCTCCACCCCCATGAATTCCGACGCGATCTCAACCTCCTGTTGATGGGACTCGATGGGATCAAGAATTGCCGCAGCAGCAAAATTGCCGATATCATTGGGATCAACCATAGGCAGCAGTGTATCAGGCGCGAGAGCTGTGGTGAACACCCCGTGCTCCGCCAACCCGGGATACATCTGGTTCATTGGGAACAAGAAGTTGGTCATGAAGTTGCCTGGTCGGAGGATAGTCCAGGTATCAAAGCCTGCTCTTCGAACTTCGGCTTCGATGTCTTGTTTGTTGAGCATCATTTTGCTGATTATGCCGTTGGGATCCCAGTATTTGTTGCGCGAGGGATTGCCTGCGGACACGCCGCTGGTGTAGATGACTTGCTTGATGCCGGACTCTTTTGCTATCTTAAGGAGTCGACGGGCTTGCTCGAGGCTTGTGTTGAGGTCTGTCAGGGCAGGCATCAGGTTGAGGAAGAGGCTGGTGCAGTGGGTCATGTTCTGTCTGACGGATTCTTCGTTGTCGAAATCGCCCTCGGTAATTGCCACACCGAGACTTTGAAGGCGTTGAGCATTGGTCGAACTGAGTGATCTGGTCACTGCGTGGACTTTGACGTTGTGTTTGAGTAGATGATCGATGAGGGCACCTCCTTGGGTGCCAGTTGCACCACAGACGAAAACGGTAGGAGATGACATTTTGGGTGAATCTGCGAGGAGCGAAGTATGAATAGTTGTAGAATATCTATCATTCCAGCAGAAATTGCATGCCTTATAAACCATTCCAGTGGCTATCATTCACTCGACCGAATCTATAGATGGCGGAACTCCACTAAGTCCGCCGCTAACCCTAACCCCGAGCGCCTTTTGATTGGTGCGCCACAGCCTCATTTGACTAGCGTGCGGAATTCCGCTGGCTGAGACCCATTGGAACATTCCTTCAGCGACTTTTCTCCCAACTATCAGTTTCACGGATTTAACAATGCCGCAAAGTACAGAGATCAAAGCTCCTCCGCGGCGCAAATCTTGCGAGGCATGCAAATCAGCCAAACGGCGCTGCGACTTGGCATATCCAGCATGCTCGCGGTGCATGCAAAGAAATATCCAATGCATGTACCCTGGCAGACTGCCCCAAGCTTGTTCCGAAACAATGGATACCACCCCCATCATTGATAGATATAAGACGTCTGACGGTGGTATGGCTCCATGCCCCCCTGATGCCGATCTCATGGCGGCAATCGACATGGTTCTCCATCCGGTTGTGGTCCATTCGCCATTCCGCTATATCACTATCCTTCCTCCAGACCAACGCGGGGATTTATATGAAACTTCTGCGCCATCAAATGGACATGAACTGGTCATGCCACATACAAGCCCACCGAAGCCCCTCTCTGGCATCTTCGCTAGTCGCATTCAATTTGCCGTTGATGTACTCAAGGATATTCCCAGAATGATGGTTGTTGATACACAAACACCATGGTGTCATCGCCAGCTCTATAAGAATAACATGCCAAAAGAAATGCAAGGTGGGTGCAAAGGGTACAGATTAGATGTTGACGGTATATCTGACAGCATTATAGATGCGTTCACCTGCTGTTCTCTCTACATGACTAAGAATGAGATCAACGCTCCAGTACTAATATCAATATTCGATTCGCGTATTAATGACCTCTTATCATCACCACCACCTACAACGCCTCTAGAGCTTCTCGCTCGAATCCACGCCCTTGTTCTATATCTTATCATGCGACTATTCGACGGAAATACAAGATCAAAGCCATCATCACAATGCCTATTCGACGTACTAGAAGTTTCAGTTCAGTCCCTTCTAAGCTGCATCCAATTACCGCACCCATCAGAGCCCCTGGAATTACTGCCTATATCTATGGACCCGGTGATGAATTTCTGGGATTCATGGATCTTCCAGGAGTCAGCGCGGCGCACCGTGATGATGGTGTTCTATTTTGTGTCTATACATAATTTTGTGCAAGGAAGACCGGCCCCGGTCTGTGATGGGAAGCTAGGACTTGATCTTGCGTGGTATCAATCTGCACATCTTTGGAATGCCCAGAGCGCGTTTGATTTTGCTGTTGCTTGGACGGAGAACCTGCATTTCATCGTTTATAATGCGGACTTTTCTGGTTTACTACAGGATGCAAAGCCAGATGATGTCGATCTGTTTGGGAGGATGCTACTTGTTACGAAATTTGGCATTGATGAGACTAAAGCTTGGTTTTATGCACGAGGTGGTACGCTGTGAGAACGGATCTATGGGTTTCCAGTGTCCTATGTACAAACTTCCAATCGACTTCTAGGAAAGGAAGCATTGGATGGAAGTGTTTCAATCAAAGGCTATCTAAAATCATATTTTACCTTCATATCAACGTCTATGTCCCGTCTATCGAGCCATAGCCTTCTCAATCATCTCTCTAGCCCCATCCCTCCACATATCCCATCCCAAACTAAAACTCAACGTATCCCTCCACAAATCATCAGGGTCACTTCCAGGAGGAAGCGCCTTCCCATTCCCAATCTTCCCATTGATTTTACCCTTCACAAATCGCATATGCCAAGGAATCATCCCAACCTGCACAAACCCCATCCTCTCCGCAAGCTTAACACTAGCAAAATTAGTCGAGTTCGCCGACCAATGAACCCGACACAATCCAAGCCCATTCTTCTCCGGAGGGTCCAGAGCAAGCTGTAAAGCTAGTCCAACAGCGTGCGTTGCTACATGGGTGCGCTGGTACGGCGGTAGAATGACAATAAAGCCGATTTCTGCGCAAAGATCTACTGGAGAGGCGCGGATGAAGCTCACCGTGCCTGCCAATTCGCCTTCCGGATCTTCGGCAGATGCAGGGCGTGTCTTGTCAATGATTGCGAAGGCAAATGAGTCGGGATTGGAGAATGAGAGGATGTTTCCTGGTGAGTTGTCGTAGAAGCGGAGTTTGAGCTCGGCGGCCGAGCTTGGTGGCGACATGGGCATATGCGCATATATCTCTGGATGTGGCGAAGAGAGATGGAAGAATGTCTCGCAATGTTTCTCTGGGTTGAAGGGGACGAGCTTGAGGCGGTCGTTTGAGATCCCCTGGATGGGAAAATGGAAGGTTGATGATGCTGCCATGTTGCAACTCTTAATATGGTATGTAGTGGAGAATTATGTTTGAGACTTGAAACTAGTCTGAGGAGAATTGCTTATAATGGTCGCGGGGTGAACATTACAGCAGACCTCTTCCAAGGTTGTGAATAGGGAAGCTGACAAAGTTGACCGCGGCCAACCTTGAAATGTTGCCCGGCGTTGAGTCATCCCCACTTTGCCGAGGCCACAATATGGCTCCGCTGGAGGCTGATTTGGAAGATATAATGCCGGTTTGTTTGTTCAAGAAAAGGTATTAGAGTGAGTCATTGAAATTGTGTAGAACTGGTTGACATACTATAGGCATGACTATATTGATATCTGCACTTTGGCTTGTTGGGGCTCATAAAGCAACATGAGTCTCATAGCCCCATTTGAGTCGAACTTTAAGAGATGTGCCATTGATATTAGAGTGTTAGAGATAGATTATACATTCTCTTCTGTTCTTTCACCCCACGTGCGAGCCCATATTTAACAATTACCTCTTCATGGGCTCAATCTAAACGGTAACTATCCCGGTCCAACGAGTCAAACAAAATGTCCGCGCAGACGAAGTTGAAGAAAGGGCCATTTGACATATGTACGTGGGCGAAAATCCCATTTCAAGGCCACATGACTGTCACTGCAAGATCATGCATAAAATAGAGTGAAGTATAATGACTGCCAATGTCACGCTGTCACTGAAGGCTCCTAGAAGCACAAGTTAACCCAAAGGCAGAGTATGTGAGGTGTCTCATAGGCATGAAGCAAGGATATGGCACTTACTGCGCTTACATGTATGATCAAATTCCTTGCGTTACAACAGTGAGGGCTGGAAATGCGCGCCCGCACGGACTCGGTTCCTCATAGACCATCGATCTTGTCGACACATCGCGTTGGGCAGCTCCGCTTCATTGCATAAGTTTTGTCATCACATTGTAATGTAGAGGTGTAATTGAATTTATTGGCTGCAAATACAGCCACCAAATAATTCGTTGTGCTGCATGATCCCATGACTTCATTGATTCCCAGCCCCAGGAAAGATTGTTCCATTATGCCAACCTTTTTGGCCTTTGTTTTCTCCAAATTTTACTTTCCAATTCGTACTTCTTGATTCAATATCTGCAGATAGTTGCAAACAACGCTATGGATAATAACGAACGTCCACTTAAGGTGCTCGTTACAGGCGTAAGCAAGATTTCAAAATGAATGTGCAATCGACATACAGCTCACTCTATACATAGGCAGCCGGCTTCCTGGGTTCCAATTTAGTTGATTTTCTCCTTCAAAAAGGCCACTCGGTGATCGGGCTAGACAATTTCCAAAGTGGCTCATCCAGAAACTTGAAACACTTGGACAATCACCCTCGATTCGAATTCCTTAAGTAAACACCATCATGAGTCATATACAACATTTTTCACTAGATCACTGATGCACTATGACGAACTCAGTCATAGTATCTATTCTCCCATTCCAGATATAGAAGGACTGGATCAAATCTACAATTTAGCTTGTCCAGCAAGCCCAGTTCACTATCAGAAAGATCCAATTTCGACTCTAGACACCTGCTACCTTGGAACACGGAACCTGCTAGAGCTTGCAAGATCGAAAAAGATTCGAATCCTTCAAACGAGTACTTCAGGTAAAGAACAAGGATCTACACATATTCTTGCCATGTCCAATCACAGGTCTTAACGCAAAAACAGAAGTCTACGGCGACCCATCTGTCCACCCCCAACCAGAGAATTACTGGGGCAACGTGAATCCATTCGGTCCCCGATCCTGCTATGACGAAGGCAAACGCGTGGCCGAAGCTCTCTGCTACGCATACCGCGAGCAACATAGCGTTGACATCCGCATAGCGCGGATCTTCAACACGTATGGACCACGCATGGGCGCCAATGACGGACGAGTAGTTTCAAGCTTCATTGCATCGGCATTAGCTGGAGAGAATCTCAAGATTACCGGAGATGGAATGGCGACACGCTCCTTCCAGTTTGTCACGGATTGCATGGAGGGACTTTATGCTCTGATGAATAGTGACTATAGTAAAGGGCCGGTGAATATTGGGAATGATGGAGAGTTTACTATCGAGAGGCTTGCCGAGCTTGTTATCGATCTTGTTTCCCGCATGACAAGTCAACCGCGTGTGTCGATCTCACATCTTCCGTCCCCTTTGGATGATCCGGCCGTTCGTCGGCCGGATATTGCTTTGGTGAGAGAGGTTTTATGTTGGAGACCTGTGGTTCAGCTGGAAGAGGGGCTGGAGAGGACTATTCAGTGGCATATTAATGAAAATCTGTCTGACTAGCGAGGTTATCTATGATGGACTTCGTGGGTTACTTTATAGGTCAATTCATGTCTCAGATATGACACTACTTTATAGATATACTCCCTTACCTTTCTTGGGTTCGCAATCCATGAGCTTAAGGGAACAGGGACATGGCTCCGCTTTTATATACCAAAAGGAGAAAACAGAAGGTAAACCAACCAACCCACTTAATGGATACGTAACTTGTGCCTTATGACTTGCCCTAGTTACTAAGATAACACGACATTATTAAAATATATGTCGTTATTCCGAACACGGTCTGAAATATATTCACGCCAAGATCACCTGATGAACTATGAGTGTCTTGAGTGGGTCCGACAAAGATTTCCCCTTTGAGATTAGCGTATGGCCAACAAGTATGAGTTACAAGTTGATAATGGTGCAGTTCACCAATCACGGCGATAGGCTGGGTTGCTTTCCAAATGGGCTTTTGTGTTATCAAAGGTTTATTCTGAACCATGGCGTGGCCTGGGCTATAAATCACCCTCGATCATCCACCCGTTCCTTCTTTTCTTCATCATTTCAGAGTGTTCAGTGACATACACTTCACAAGAATTTCAACCATTCAGTTATATCAAGCTTAAAGACACCATGGGTGACTATACACCAGATTTGGCTGATGCTGCGGTGCCAACACTTGCTGGAAAGCAAGTTGAACCCACCAATGTCAAGCCTCCAAGCGGTGTTCTATATCACCAGCTCCGCAGAGAGCCTTTGAACATCGTCGGGGGAAGAGGCAGTTACCTCATTACTGACACCGGCATGGAAATCCTGGATGCAACATGCGGTGCAGCAGTGTCTTGTCTGGGACACAGTGACGAGCGCGTACACGACGCAATACTGGAACAACTCAAGAAGATTCCGTACTGTTACTCTATGTACTTCACAAACAGTGCTGCAGAGAGTCTATCCAAGTTTTTGGTCGACTCCACTGGCGGCAAGATGTCTCGTGCTTATATTGTCAGCTCGGGTAAGAAGTATCCCCGCAGATGAGCAAGTGCTGTCAATACTAATCCCGGCTCCATACAGGTACTGAAGCGGTCGAAGCAGCCGTCAAAATGGCCATCCAGTATTTTACTGAGCTTCCAGTACCCCAGCCTCAGCGGGTGAATATTATCTCTCGGAAGTCGTCCTACCATGGTAATACACTGGGATCCCTTGCTGTTGGACATCATGCTTCGCGGCGGAGGATCTATGAGAGTCTTCTTTCAAAGAATGTGCACCACATCTCCCAGTGCTATCCCTACCGGGGAATGAAGACCAATGAGAGTGTCGAGGACTATGTTGCGAGATTGGCTCAAGAATTAGACGACGAATTCCAGCGACTTGGTCCTGACACTGTCTGCGCTTTCGTGGCAGAAACGATGACCGGAGCTGTGAGTATAAGCCATCTTATCTCTCTGTTTATCGCAACTAACGCGGCTGAAACAGACGCTCGGCTGTGTACCTCCACTACCCGGCTATCTCAAGGCAATGAAGACAGTCTGCGACAAACACGGAGCCCTGCTCATCTTGGACGAAGTTATGTCCGGCATGGGCCGCACAGGAACTCTCCACGCCTGGGAACAAGAAGATGTGGTTCCCGATCTTCAGACAATCGCCAAGGGTCTGGGTGCAGGATACGCACCTATTGCCGGTCTCCTCATTAACAAGCATGTCGTCGACACACTCAGCAACGGAACGGGCGCTTTCGTTCACAGCCAGACATATCAAGGTCACCCTGTTTCCTGTGCAGCTGCTTATAAAGTACAGCAAATCATCAAAGAAGATAACCTGTTACCGAATGTTCGTGCCATGGGCGAGTATCTTGGTCAGAGGCTTCATGAGCGGCTGGATGGTCATTCTCATGTCGGTGATATTCGTGGCCGGGGTCTATTCTGGGCTGTAAGTTTTCCCTAGGTATATTGATGTTGTGGGATTTGTGATTATTGACTCGCTTATAGATGGAGTTCGTTCAGGATAAGGCGACGAAGGAGCCGTATCCGCCATCCAAGGCGCTCTCTTGGACTCTTCATACCACGGGTCTTAAATCTGAGTATTCGATCTCTCTGATGCCTGGTAGTGGCGGCATTGATGGCGTTAACGGCGATCATATTATTTTGGCGCCTCCTTATAATACTACTCGGGCTGAGATTGACTTGATGGTTGATCTGACTGTTCGGGTTATTCAAGAGGTGTTGGGAGAGTAGAATTAAGCAGTCTGGCTTTTTATATCCGATTGAATTGTTGTCATCGGATGAACATTCGCTCAATATATCTGAACTCTGTCCACCACGATCTACTCGAAAATGAAATCATCCTGGCATCAGGAATATATATCTTCAATTGAATATTACTGGAAAGAATTTCATCTGCGTATGTTTGAACCACACCAGAACACAATCTATAAGATCTATAGACAGATGAGAAGCATCGCGCGACATCCTTATTGGTCAGGAGTTAACATGTGACCGGAATATGAGTAGTGGAGATAAGCCTGCGGGGAACCCGCTCATACTTCAGCTTCTGAACACTTGCGCATTTCAAGGCAATCTTTCGCAAATGATTGAGATGCCACAGGGAGAGACATTCTCACGATCGCGAAGTGGTAGGTGAATATGCTGTAAGCTCAAAAGCACGCGCTGATATATAGTTGCCAGGATGCTTACAATGTCGAAAAAAACACAACAAATGCGACGAGCAACAGCCAAAATGTTCCTTTTGTGCAGTTCGAGACCTGAACTGCAAATACCCATCCAATATAAAATGGATTCAACGCGCACAGTCCACGCTGACGAGGCATAAGCCCCGTTGCAGAGAGATCCGACGCACAGAAGTAGAGCCACTAGCTCAGTCTCCAGCGTTGTTCGCGGACACATGCTTCGAGTCCACAGAAGAAAAGTCTGCATGGGAATACTGTATGTGCCAGCATCCAAGCCAAGCCAATCATCAGACCTAATCAATATGATCAAGACGTGAGGCTCGTCTCATCAAATGTGCCTGCCCTAGACGGACCAGACAACCCCTACCGACGACTCTCAATCCCAGCTTTATCATCTCCCATTCTCCTCGAAACAATCATCTGCATAGCAACAGAGCATATGCTAAACTTCGGATTAACAAGCATCGATCTCGCCGCAAGACGTCAACAACGAATGCTAAGAACCCTTGGCCAAAACTTGATTAGCATGGACGCAGATATCAATTCCAACCCAGTAGCCATAACGACAATCAACAAAGGGGAAAGAGAAGCACTTCTCGCAGCCGTCGTCCTACAAGGAATTGTGGTCGCACAAACCGCGGATGGTGTCCTGGAGCCCCACGTCAAATGCGCCTCTTGGCTCATGGAAGCATTGGGTTACTTTGAAGAAATACCGCAGAACCCCATCGCACGCATGATAATCCAACGCTTCGGTATGGTTGATCTCATGCTAGCGATATCGCGACAGCGCAGACCATACGCACCACAAAACTTTATCCTAAACCAACCCAATCAAGCCCACTGGGATACAACAGAGCCATCATTCTATGAAATGACCGGATGCCCACACCCATTAATGTGCTTCTTGGTCCGAATATCACACCTGGCATGCAACATGGGCGAAAGCCTAGAAAGCAAAACAGAAACAGACACCGAAACAGAAAGTGAAGCCAACATTCTCGCCTCAGCATTCGAACTAGAAAGCGAACTTCGCGCATGGGGCACCGAGTACAAGTATGACGGCAAAATCCCAGCGCAAAGTGAGCGCACCCCATTAGACATCCTCAGCGAATGCTTTTATTGGACGGCACATCTCTTACTTGCGCGCCGTGTCTTCCGAGACCAAACATGCTCGCCGCGGGTACAGCATCTGGTGCATATATGTTTTGGATTAATGGATCACCTTTCGACGGGGTGTGGACCTGATTCGTCTTTGCCGCAACCGTTTTACCTTGCTGCGAGGGAGGCTGTATCACCCGAGGATCGGGCCTGGGTTCGACAAAAGCATGAGTCTATGACCGCATACTATCGGGAGCAGCAGCGCAATTCGGCTATGGGGCTTATTGAGCAGATATGGGAGGTTACTGATTCGTTGAGGGAGATGGAGGGTGGGGTTGCCAGATCTGCTAGTGATAGGAAGGGGAGTGGCTTTTCTATTGTGGATGGGTACGTTCAGGCGCTTGATAGAGGGTCTTGTTTCTTTATCATCTGAGGTTTTATCCATGGCGATAATTATTCTGATGTATATCCTTCTATAAGTAGAATCGGGATTTGGTCTGTGTCGAAGATGTCAGGGGTACCTAGTTAGCAATCCCGGTAGCTTGCATGTCAACAATGGCGGATAAGGCCACTATTTCTCTTTTTTCAGCCAGGTGATTACTGCATGCAGTAGTCGAAGCAAAATAAAGTGAGGCAACGCTAGACCGAAGTGGTTGGAACAAGGCAAGATAATCCTGGAGGGTATACGCAATCGCCCGGCGGTGGCCAAGATATAGTGTTCCGATATAAAATCCTGTCCACTGTCATGGTACTGTTGGCCTATAATTTATACCCGCATTCTTCTCCTGAGTGCAGAACTCGGAAGTGACGGAAGACGCACGGCCGTTCGTAGTTCAAGCCCACGACGAGACACATTTCAGTCTTGGTCTGGACCTGTCATGTCTTCGCAGCCAATCATAATCAATACTCCGGCGGGTACCTGAATGTTTCTCCTTTGGTCCACGGAACTGCACGTGTAACTGCAAGCTTATTGGCCGAGGCCACTGGATCAGCCCCTGGAAGTTGTGTGGCGCCCAAGGAGAATGTGTCGAGAAAAGACTCTGCAGCTTTTGACCCGGCCTTCGTGGCTGTCATAACTGTCATGGCTGGAATAGGTATATACGTTTCGAGTTCTCATTCTCCCCCTTTGATGTGCAGATTGGTCCCGATCGAGGGACTATCAACAGTGCCGGTGTTTCAGATTCCCCGGGGATCTCACGTGGATGCCGTTCGGCGGCATTTAGCGACGATCGAGCGATGGTCTGTTTCCTTTGGTTCGACGCCACGGTTTCCCATGACAGGTTTTCCCCCTGGGGGTCACACCGAGGACACTGTCGAGTAAGGGGAGTGCGCTGTACCCCTCCGACAATGGAGGCTCAGGCTGTGCCCTCATTGATCCAGACCTCCGTGACGGTGTTTGGGCACCTGCAGATTCTGACGCAGGGGCCAAAAACCAAGGACCATAATCCTCTCTGTTCCTCGATTTCAATCCAAGGGAAAACCAGCAAGAGGAACGTCTCATACGTAGTGTCGGGACCGTCAAACCCACCGTAAACGAAAATAGGCACTTCGAGACCCTGGGAAAACAATGGGGCCTCGCTTGTGCCCCACGAGGTGCCAATAGTGTAGCGCCAGTCGACCCAAACAGCCGTAGAGAAGTTTGGTCCGGTTCTCCATGAGTAGTCAGCATCTCCTGATCCTCCACTCCTCTCAGGCCTCACATCTGTCTCTTCTCCATTCCACCCATTCTTTTCTTTTTTTTTGCTAGGTCGTTCGTTTCATTCTTTCACGACGACCGTACCGCTCTTTACTCTTCTTCTTTTCCCTCGCGATCGGTTTCCCCCCGTTCCCGCCCCCGTTGATCGATTCAACCAGGCATTGCGATTCCCTTGAGCTTCATCAATTATTGATTGACGTCCTGGATTATTCCTTTGCCCTTCCTTATCAGCTGCTTAGGCCAGCCTTTTTATTTATTCCCTCGTTTGCTGGACGCCTCTGCGACGCGCCCTTACCCAACCTCCCCCCCCCCCCCCCTCCCAGTCTCTGACGTGGACGCCTCTCAACGCGACTCCCCTACTCCAGAACATTCATTCATTCTTTTTTATCACTTGAACTCTCGCGCCTGAGGCTGCTTCGAGAGGCAAACGCCCATTCATCCTTTTTTCGTACATCCATCCCACTACTCGTCGGCCGGATCGTCACACTATCCATCTTTTCTTTCCGAGAAAAAAAAAAACTACATACGCAAACCAAAAAAAGCATATTCACATTGACTACGAGCTTGAATTTGTGTCACGATATTTTTTACTACGTGGCACTTTCCGTTATGTCTTCGTTGACAGAAATGAATTACCCGCCGAGCGCGAATGCGCCCATGGCATCTTCAGCCTCGCCTCCTGCCTCTACACCCTCTCCTTCGACTTCAAGTCCCACTGCGGCCCATTCGTCTGCTGCGCGTCGACCTCCGCGCAAGAGCACTTTGACTCAACAGCAAAAGAACAACAAACGCCAACGGGCAACCCAGGATCAACTTGTCACTCTGGAAGTGGAATTTAACAAGAACCCTACCCCCACCGCGTCCACCAGGGAGCGCATTGCCTCGGACATTAACATGACCGAGCGATCCGTTCAAATTTGGTTCCAGAATCGGTAGGTCTTTCCTCGGAATCAATTGTTAATTTGGAATTGCTAACCCGAGACAGTCGTGCTAAAATTAAGATGCTCGCAAAAAAGAGCATTGAGACCGGCGAAGGATGTGATTCGATCCCCGAGTCTATGCGACACTATCTCGCGATGCAATTCGACCCGAACAAGCCTGGTGCGAGAGACCCTTTCGGACGTGCCGGCGCATACAGCGCGTCTAACATGTACACAAACGACGCCAACCCATCTGGCAAAGTTGGTATGTTTTTGGCCTGAACCCGCTGCTTTTCATCTGCTGATCTTTTACAGTGATTTCTCACTTTACTTGCCGTTCTTTGACCGTCGGAAGTTGGCGGCGCATTGGACAAAATGCCATGGACTTGGTCGTTTTTTACTCCCCCGATAAGGCTTGCATGACATATTACATCAACAACGATGCTGCCGGATACAAGATCGAGTACCCATTCTCATACATCAAGAACATCACCTTGGAAACCGGTGATCCCTCTCCTGGTCCGAACGGGGCACCCCCTCGGCCAGGTGGTCTTGTTGTGGAACTGAACCGCCCACCACACTTCTACATGGACTCATCCAACTCCGGAGGCTTCTACCAGTGTGGTGATTTCACCGAGGAACAGCAAGCTAGCCAAATCATGGTTCATCACCTGGGAGGCCACCCCAAGGTCTTGAGTGTTCAGCTTGCCAAGCTGGTGTCGTTAGAATCCTTCCAGAACCGCCTGGCGTATAACAACAACAGCTTTGCTGTACCTGCTGCGCCAGCTGCCATGTCCCCACCTTTTATCCAGCGCCCGGCCTCTCAACCCAACCAGTTCGCCGCTCCCACTTACATGAACATGTACCAGGACAGCAACCATCTAGGATTCCACATGCCTGCGGCCCGTGGCCACAAGCGTCAACGAAGTCGCTCTGTACCTGCTGCCGTTGACATCTCGACGCTTCAGGGCCCCATGGGTTCCTTCCACGTGCCGCCACCACCTCCGCCTCCCTTTAATCACACCGAGGCTGGTATATACGCGCCTGTCCCGCAGTCTGTGCACCATCTTCCCACTGATCTGCGCATTGACACCCAAGGGTACGGATTGGATTACCGGACCAACCCCATGTCTGCTACCACGACTGGCTCGCCCTCTGAATTTGCCAGTCCAATGTTCAGCAACGCCGGTCAAGGCGAGTCAACGCCAGTCGCTACAATGGGCCCTCAGTTCAATGTGCCCTCCTTTATCTCGGGAGGATCGACCGATGCCTCGACAATGGGATCCCACGCACCTTCTCCCTACACCAGCGTGAGCCCTGCGGACCCATTGATTGCCAATCACTCACCGCCAATGTCTAACATGTCGCACGGTTCGTCTGATATGTATAACTTCTCGCATGATCCACAATCTGGCTACGACGATGGTCTTTCAATTGACGACATGTATTCGAAACACCAAGTGAACTTTGGTCTTTCTCATGAAAACCCTAGCTTCGAGCTGCCTATGCATGGCCTTTCTGCTCACCCCTCTCCAGGCATGGGTGACTATTCTCACGACATGACCAACTTGGACGAGATTAACTCCCAGGGGATGCCCACCGGGTCATGACGGAAGTTTCAACTTTGTGTTTCTCCTTTGTCTCTTGATGTTTCACGGCCTTTTCTGGAGTCCACACGGCGCTTGTGCATGTGAATGGGTTCTTTATTTTTGTTTTTCGTTTACTTTGAAGTGTAAGAGGTTTCTTAATTGGCTATAGTGGTCAGCCATGGCGAATCTTTGGGTTTGGCAGAGCCAAAAAGGCCTCAAATCCAAAGATATCGTCACTGGCTACCCTTGGGCCAATTCTCGTCTCGCTGGCGATGGCTAGGGAAGCGATTTTTCTGTTTCTTGCGTGACATACCCTTGTGTCTTGTGTTATAATACCCTTTCTATTCTGGGGCCGGTCCTGAAGCGATTTTTGTGCTTTACTTTTTACTTCTCTATTCCCGGCTGTCCCGGTGGAATTCAGATTTCTTCTTTGTCTCCCGGTCATTTGCCTTTTCTTTCTTTGTTCGATTCACTGACCGGGAAGATCCTTTTTTTCTTCACTTTTTTTTCTTTACGTGGTTATGCCAAACAGACCGACTTGGACGGCGACTCCATTCCCCTCAACAATTTCATCTCCTTTTCTGTTCTTTTTTGACCTTCTTGTGGTTACGGCCGTCATTCTTATCATGGGTTTGGAGTCGGCTTTTGCACTTGAGCTTGTCCCGTCAGTGCCTGTTTGGGTCTGACAACCGGCCAACACTACTCCAGTGGCCTGCACGGAGTTGTGATATTTTCTGCACAGAGTCCGTCCTTGATGTATGTAGGAGAGTACTTGGTCTGGAGGATACGAGTGTGAGGGATTGACACTAGGCTCTAAATCAATTCTTTTTTTTTTTCACGCTGTTCTCTTAGATTGTACACTGTAAACGAATTGTGCTCTTTAAGTTCACCTAGGTAGTTTCCCGACACTCCATCACATAATCTCTCTTCAATGCTCTCCGACCTACTGTAAGAGACCCATACGATACAGATTATTCGTTTACAAGGTATTCCATTCCCTACATCAATAATGCCTTATCAACGATCTCTTACGCGTAGCCCCTCACTGACTATGGCTGATGCCATGCAATCTCTACAGTAGATATAGACCAAGCTAAAATTCAACGTCTGGATATCTCGATTTTCACTGTTCCAGCTCTACGCCGTTCAGACCGGTATAGAGTGTTAGTGTCAGGCTATATAGGCAATCCCCAAGACCCAAGAGCCTACATTTCATACTAACCAAACTGCCTTCATTGTCCATTCAAATGTATAGCAGAATATGAGCGGGCTGAGGCGGCCGCGCATGACCCCCAGATTTTTCGGGGAAATTCAAAGTCAAGTTCACGCACGAATATCTGGAAACGGTCTTGGACCGCATTGGCGGTTTTGGCAAGCCCCGAAACGCCATCGGAGGACAGGAGACCGAATAATGATATGGCGGAGTCCCTGAGCCTCGGGTTGGATTAGACCTCTCAAGAGTAAACATCAATGCCAATAATGCCAGTGAGATCTGTCGAAGTATAACCCTGAGGAGGAGCTCGTTCTGTGATAATCGTTAGTATAATGTAGTAACGAGCCCAATCCAAACATTGTCTCGCTGGTCGACTGTTGAAGATCAGCCCCAGCTCGATACTCTTACCATATTCCACTCCATGTCTGTGTCTCAGGCTGACCCCATGGGGAAGACTTGCGCTTTGAACCCAATCAGGAACTAGCCCCCGTCAAAGCCGTGTAGATCGCCTGAAGCCAACGTCTTGGACCCTCTTGATTGGACAACAATCTTTCCATTTCCCCCGAAGATAAACCTTTGTTTTCGCCGAAAAACATCCGACTTCGACGGTAGGTGTATTCCGGACTCGGGCTGCAGAGTTTCCGGCAAGGCGATGGCTAGGGAGGCCGATGCGACCTTGCTTCCCTGTCTTTTCATGCCAGTGAGCAGGAAGAAACAGGGATGGTCGCCAATTTTGGCCAAGCCTGTTCAAGTCTCATATTGAAAGTCGTATATCGTTTTGTATGTGGTCGTACCTGGCTCGGCCTGCTCATTGGAGACCTGCCAGTCCGATTGGAGTCTGTTCAGTAGACTATCCAGAGGTTCCGGTTCTATCGGTGAGACTTTGGGGAGAATATCTCGGCCAAGAGGTCAGACGTCGTTCTCGTTCGCTCGAGTCGAGTTGCGGCTTCTTATTAAGGTTCATTGCGGTTTATACCTCGACGCTTAGACAATGAGCCAGTCATTTGTGCCGTGAGAATGATCAAATCCCTGCCCCTCGTTTATCTCGAGTACTGGCGAGGGGGTATAAAGTGTCGCAGCAGGCCCGGGAGATTGTCATTCATCTTGCCTCTGATCGTTGTTTCTTTCTGGAATCTATCAGAATCATGGGTATCTTGCTCAAAAGCCCTGAGGGTGTACCTGGTGCATCATGGCCAGCCATCGCCATCTCTAGCTTCGTCGCTTTCGGTGGCATTCTTTTCGGGTGAGCTTCTTGATCTACACAGTGGTTGATCCTGTCTAACATTTGTCCTTTTCACAGGTACGACACAGGCACCATCAGTGGAATACTTGCCATGCCCTACTGGCAAGATCTTTTCTCTACTGGTTACAAAGATAGCACTGGACACCTGAACATCACATCTAGCCAGTCGTCTGCCATTGTCTCGATTCTATCTGCCGGTACATTTTTTGGTGCCCTCGGTGCCGCTCCTTTGGGAGACTCCATCGGTCGACGATGGGGCCTGATCGCGTCTAGCTGGGTGTTCATCTTTGGGGTCATTCTACAGACAGCTGCCACGGGGATTCCTTTATTTCTCGCCGGTAGATTTTTTGCTGGCTTCGGTGTTGGTTTGATCTCAGCATTAAGTAAATGACCTACGCATTACCTCCGCTCAACACTCTTTGCTGATCATTAATAGTCCCTCTATATCAATCCGAGACTGCACCAAAGTGGATTCGCGGGTTCATTGTCGGTTCCTACCAGCTGGCCATCACAATTGGCCTACTACTAGCCTCCGTGGTCAATAATTCAACCCACAGCCGGAACGACACTGGCTCCTATCGCATTCCAATTGCCGTCCAGTTTGCATGGGCAATTGTCTTGATTGGGGGGATGCTCGTCCTCCCTGAGACTCCTCGGTACTTGATCAAACAAGACAACCATGCGAAGGCCGCCCAAAATCTCGCGAAGCTTCGGCGTTTGTCTGAGGATCATCCTGCAATTAGAGAAGAGCTTGCTGAGATCCAAGCCAACCACGATTACGAAATAACACTAGGCCAGCCTAGCTATCTTGAATGTTTCCGAGGGAACCTCGGAAAGCGATTACTGACTGGCTGCGGTCTTCAAGCCCTACAGCAACTGACCGGCATTAATTTTATCTTCTACTACGGCACACAATTCTTCAAGAACTCCGGATTCAAGAATGAGTTCGTCATCAGCCTGATTACCAACTGCGTGAACGTGGCATCAACCCTACCTGGCCTCTACGCTATTGACAAATGGGGTCGTCGGCCGGTTCTACTGCTAGGCGCCATCGGCATGTGTGTTTCGCAACTCCTCGTCGCCGTTCTAGGCACGACGACTACCGGCCAGGATGCAGCTGGCAATATCATTGTGCAAAACAAAGCGGCACAAAATGCCGCCATAGCCTTTATTTGCATCTTTATTTTCTTCTTTGCTGCATCCTGGGGCCCCGTTGCTTGGTAAGTCTGATTGTTGGTTCCTGTATCATGAATAGTTATAGCTAACGTTTATCTATGTACAGGGTTGTCACTGGTGAGATCTTCCCACTGAAGATTAGAGCTAGGTCTCTGTCCATGACTACCGCTACCAACTGGTTGCTGAACTGGGCTATCGCCTATTCGACCCCGTACCTAGTAAACTATGGCCCTGGTAATGCAAATCTGCAGTCCAAGATCTTCTTCATCTGGTTTGGATGCTGCTTCCTCTGTATTGCTTTCGTGTACTTTATGATCTACGAGACTAAAGGACTTACGCTTGAACAAGTTGATGAGCTGTATTCTGAAGTCAGCAGTGCGCGCAAATCTGTTGGCTGGAAGCCAACCGTCACTTTCCGGCAGATCGTGGAGCACAAGCAAGAATCGGTCAGCATGAGCCATCACCATGAGAATACTGAAGATCAGGCTTGAGCTAGCTTTGGGGTTTGCTATTTGTGATTATCGTTGCTACTATCACTCACCTATGAACTTTCAAAGAGTATTTTCTTTGGTTTGATATGTTTTGTTAAGTGTATTTCGAGTTAGCCGTTCTATATCACTATTATACAAGGGTATCTCGGTCTCAAATATCTTCTCAACACCTGACATCCAATCTAAATATTCTTCTTACCCTCCTCCCAGCCACCAGGCACCGGAGCAGTAAATCCCCACCCTCGCAAAAAGCCCTCAATCCAAACCTCCATCTTCTCAAGCACATTCCGTCCGGGCTTCCCAACCTCCCCAACCTCAAAAACACCCTCCTTACACCAAACACTCCAAGACCCCATCATCCCAGCCATAAGCACATCCGTCCCAAGCCGATCCCCAACAACAGCAATCTCGTCCGCATCCTTCACCACTCCCCGTTCCCGGAACCAAGCCACAACCTCCTCCCCGCAGAACGGCTTCTTCTCCGCTCCGGCGGGTAGTCTGAAGACGGGAATCTGGAGATGGGCGAGCTGCGCTTCTAGGTCGCTTACTTCGTTGTCGAAGGTTGCGTGGCTGCCGGCGCGGTTGGAGACTATGAGGATTGAGTAGGGGTTTTGGGTTTGGTTGAAGGGGAGAGGTTGGGGAGGTCCGGAGGGATTGGAGTTTGGAGAGAATTTGCGGAGGGAAGGTTGTTGTTTTCGCTGGGCAGAGAGTGTTGTCTTTGTCTAGGACTAGGGCGCGGATTGTGGGTGTGCGTGGTGTTGTGGTAGTTGGGGTTGGGGTGGAAGTTGAAGCTGGTTGTTTGACAAGATGTGGACCCAGGTTCTCGGGGAGATGAGTGATTGTCGGGATTGTCAGATGGGGGAGGAATTGGGTGGGCTGTTTGAGCAGGGTTTGTACGGCGTGGTTGAAGCCGCGGAGGTTGGAGTTGGGGGAGCCGGCCATTGTGAGGGTCTCGATGGGAGTGTGGGCGGAGTGAGGCTGTAGATTGTTGAAGTTGGTGAGCGTAGAGAGCGTAGGGTATGTGAAGTGTAGCTGAAGAGGCTATAAACGCATGTTGTGGAAAGATTCGATTCTCAAGTGAAGTTGATGCGTGACCCAAAGCGGAAAGGACGAGCTTAGCCCGCAAAACTCACCTTCCGCCAACCTCGAACCTCCTCCATCGTCCCGCCATCCCCCCAACACCACACCTGCTCTGTCCACTTTCTGTTATTCAGAACTGCTGCTGCCGAACATTGCGGTCCTTACAAATACCCCTTTCGAACCCCCCGCACATTCTCCGTCAAAATGGGCAAGCTCACCAGCACGATCGGCATCCCAATTAAGCTCCTCAACGAAGCGCAGGTGCGTTGAAACTCCCAAATCGCTGCCGAAAAATCTGGAGAAGAAATCAAATACTGGAATCCAAAGGACAAAAGCGGCAGCATGGACCGCGAGTGACAGAGCGCTGACTTCAATTTTCAAACAGGGTCATGTCGTGACGCTCGAAATCACATCCGGAGTTGTTTACCGGGGGAAGCTTTTGGAAGGTGCGTGATTTCAAATATCCCAGGGGGTTTCCAGTCCGAATGCCAGATCGGAGTCTCAGACTGCGGTCTAGCTTTCCTGTGATGACCATGCCAGGTCCCCCTCTGCGCGAGTCCGGTTCATGACTGACATTTTCTCAATTAGCCGAGGACAACATGAACGTCCAGCTCAAGGATATCACGGTTACCGCTCGCGACGGTCGTGTCTCGCATCTCGACCAGGTCTACATCCGCGGTAGCCATGTGCGATTCTTCATTGTGCCAGACATGTTGAGGTACGTTTTTGCTCTACTCTTGCATCGCATTTTCTCCACTTCCATATGTCCCATGCTCCCACATTTCTACGTTTCTACGCTAGGATTGCGCATTGAGTTGCTATCTGACTTCTTTATAGAAACGCTCCTATGTTCCGTTCACGAGGCCAGCGCGGGCGCGGTGTCGGTTTGGCGCGTGGCAAGGCCACCGTGCAGCGCGCACGCGGCCAGCGCCGGGGTTAAGTGGGTAGAGAGCGCAGTTTCAAGACCGCACCGATACAGAGTGGTTGGCGTTTTTCTTTGTTGTTTTCTTAGGGGAATTTTTTTCTCAGGCTTCTTTGGTCATGCTGAGTCTTAAAATACTGGCATTTCTCCTCGTGGGATCTTTGTCATATCACAATTCAATTTATGAATCAATACCCGATACTTTAACTTTCTACGCTGGTATTAGCAGCTCTATAGACAGGATCATGTCTGTCGGGTGGGGCCTTTCCTATCTGGGCTGCCGCCGCTCTATAAGGGCGCTCAGGGTCAGCATCGGTGAGTAGATGTCAGAACCATCACGGTTTGGTTCGACAGGACTATGCTGGACATAGTACACGGTGGCTGCTGGTCAAGTGGCTTGACAAGGTGAAGGTGCGATACTTGATATGGTGGGAGAGCATGACTGCCGACAGGCAGTTATAAGAACATGAATATGAACCCTGGGTGGAGGCTCTCTCGCTCATTCTGCCAGCTCACGATGCTTTGTCGACGAAATCAGAATACCCTCTCGCGCCAATTTCCATTCACATCAAAGATATGCCATCATCACAAAGCCTTAGAGTCATCACACCCATTTCGATGTCTTTATACCACGGCTAACTCGTCAGATCTACTGATGGAAGATATATACCATCCTGAGGTAGATGTTGAATACCTCGAGGACTATGTGCCCGGTGGATACCACCCAATCGTCATCGGAGATATCTTTTGTAGTGGTCGCTACACCGTCGTTCACAAGCTTGGTTTTGGTGGATATTCAAAACTTTGGCTAGCCTGGGATCAGCAACGCCGGTGCTATGTATCGCTAAAGATACTGACTGCAAGATCATCGCCAGATAGTCACGAGGGGGACATCCTGCGTTACCTGATGAAGAGTAACTATACTCATTCTGGAAAGCGATTCATTCCGCCGCTACTCGACCAATTCTCGTTTCATGGTCCAAACGGATATCATCGGTGCTTGGTCGGAGAGCCTGCTGGTGGTAGTATTGCCTTATCCGAGAAGAACAGCACAAGTTTCATGTTTCCACTAGATGCTGCTAGATCCACTGCCGCTCAGCTCCTCTTAGGGCTATCTTACTTGCATGCAAACGGTGTATGCCACGGAGGTGAGGATAACTAGGCTGTGCATATGCGTTTACTGAAAAGTGCACAGCCTGTAGATGAGGAGCATTAGGCTGCCTGTGTCTATGTAGACAGGAATAAGGGCCGACGGATATGCTTTGTCCTGTCCTGAAGTTCTAAAAGCCGAGATGGTGTGAATGTTATAGTAGCTTGATATTAACCTGTCTATAAATATAAGCCGTTTTCGAATCCCAATGTCCAAATGATACTCTTTGGGTTCTTGTACGGATGTATGCGTATAATAAGATTTCTGCGCTTACGCCCCAAGATGACCGAGTAGCAATTACACGTCCGCGAGGCTGATGCGGGTACCTGACCTTACCTAGTGAGCGTCCTAGGGTGGCATCTGGCTCATATAACGATCAGGTGATATGAACTAGTCAAGTTACTCAGGACGTGCTTAATTCTTTCTATCCAGTAAACAAAAAGCGGCATGGGGTGAGCACTAAAACGGAAAGGGAAAGTCAAGACTTGTCAGACATTGTCCTATCTATGACAGCACTGAGCCTCCGAAGGGCATGCTCTGTATCTAGCAATAGCTATATAAGTCCTGAAATATATAGAACTAGTTCAAGTAAAATATTCTCAGTGAAACGAATGTTCATCTTACCTAGCTTTACAGAACTTACAGAGCTCTTCACAGTTTATGGTAACTGATACTCTGAAGACAGCTTATCCACTCCGCAACTTTTTTCTCCCGATGCGGGGGACACTCACCTCTTCATCATCACCAATCCTCCCAATGCGCTAAACAGCTTCAAACAATTACCACGAGGACCTCACGCAACCACCCAGCTCTTACAACATTCCACCACAATGCCCTCTCCACCTCCACCAAACCCCTCAACAAGCACAAAGTCCAAACCAAAAGTCAAGACGATCTCCAACCCCCGCCGCCTGCTAATCCTCTCGCCAACCTCCCAATCCATCTCGATAATCCCTCCCCTCCTCACCTCTCTAACGGGCACACCAATTGAAAACCCCCCGCAACAAGACTCGAAAACGACCCCGCCAGACGATCTGTCTGGGACCACCGAAACACCACCAACAACCACCACTTTCGCCGGCTACACAACCCACGCCCCCCTATCCCTCTCAACAAAATACTACACAGCCGAAGTTCCCCTCTGGGTAGATGAAATCCCGCTTCCCAGCGCACCCCAACCCTCGGACTCGGAAACACAACCACAAGCACAGTCACAGACACAGACACCAACAGCAGAACAATGGAAAACAGAATTCCTCAGCCCGGAAGCTGAAATCGTGCGCGATGCCGTCGGTGCATTGGTTGTATGCGCGCATCCGCCTTCCGAATCGACTCTACCACGTCCGGATCCACGCCTAGATGCAGATGCAGACGCAGATGCAGGTGCAGATCCAGCCACTCATCCTGATGTCGTTGCTCTTCTTGCGCTGATGCAGAACATTGGAGCTGTCAAGGGACAGATTGACGAGGAGCGGGGTGGGGTGGGTGATGTTCCGGGTGTGTTTGTTTTGGTTGGAAAGAAGAAGGGCGGTGGATCTTCCGGAGGAGCAATTGGGTCCGGATCTGGAGCAGTAGATCCAGACGAATTGGCTCTTGGTGTTGACGGGGACGATCTGGGTGGTGGGGATGCGGCTCCATTCTCGGTTGGGTGGTGGGAGGATCAGTTTTATGATATGGGGTTGTTGGGATGGGAGGTTGTTCAGTGGGATCCTAAGGGTGATGGGGAGGGAGAGGGGGGGGGATGTGAGGAATGCGTATGGAGGTGGGTTTTATCATGTTGGATGTTGCTGGTGGGTGGCTTTTGCTAATGCTGTTTTTCTTAGAGCGAGTGGGCATGCCTCGTATCAAAGAGGTGCTTGAAACGCATGATTGGTCTGCGTCTGGTGGATTGGGGGGTCTGGGGCTTGATGGTGGACTGGGTTCTGATCTGGAATCTGATGATGATGTTGAGGGTCAGTTGTTGGGTATGCCGGCTGGGCAGAATCGTGGGTTCGATAATGAAGTCCATGAATTGGAGCGGGAGATGTTTGGATTGCGAATGGCTATTGAGCGGGGTGGTGGTGATGGGTTTGAAAATGCAGATCAAGATGAAGAAGATGGAGAGGATAATGGGGATGCTGAGCTTGATGTTGAGTCTATGGAGTCATTGATGATGCGCATGCAGGTTATCAAAGGTGTGTTCATGCATTGATCTGATTGATGTATTGGGTTTGATAGGGACCACGCTGACATACGTTGGGTTTAGATATGAGCTCTGAATTGCCTGGAGATGAGCGCAGGCGGTTTGCTGCGAAGGCTGTGCAGGATATCATGCGCGAGCTTTGATTTTTACTATGAGGATATTTGCTGGATTCAAGATTCCATGCTCTATGGGTTGCTAGACTGTATAGAATAAACATATTGCTATCATTTGAATTTATTAAGATAACGGGGCCGTATTTATGTACTTGGCCATCAATTTTTGGGCATCGAGTCTTTTGACACAGGAGCCTCATGTGCCCAACAAATCGGGGCATGGTGTAGTTGTTCTTCTTCATAATATATTTCCCATCACACTCAATCCCCTTTTAAGTTTGATCCTTCAATCCCGAGTTGACCACATCAAACATTATCGATTGTATTGTCTACTCGGCGCGCTGCTTACCGCGCATGACCTTGCGGCGCTGAGCAATCATGTGGGTATACAGAATGTAGGAGCCTAGAGATACAGTCAGCAATGAGCAGTTGTAGAGACCACCAATCGGCGCAACATACCAGGAATATAGATGGCAAGAATAGCAATCAGACCAAAGCGGAAAAGCGGGTTGATGCTTCCAGCAGGACCAAGAGCCTTGATAATGAGAGTGCACTCGCTGGAAATACCAATAGGGTAGAGAACATAGAAAGTGTTGTACCTGTATCAGAAAAAGAATCAGTAAACCATCAACTAACCACAATGGCAAAAGTGAACGTACCGCAACCACGTCCACCAGCTAGGAACCGAATTCCCAGAAAGCGTGATAGCAAAGAATCCATAACGAATGATCTCGGTGATACCCCAAGCAGCAACACAGCCCAGATAAGCATAGTCACCCAGCTGAGTAGTCTTAGCACCAACAATATCCCCACCAAACTGCGCCATAATGCCCCAAACCAGCAACAACCGACTGGCAACCTGCATCGCAGTTGTCAAGAGTGGCGCGCGCACAAGCCCAATCAGGCTGTGCACAACCTCCAGCAGGGCCAGGGATTGTGTGGCGAGGAGCAATGGCGAGAAGGTTAGGTTAAAGATGTTCGCGATGCGGTTTGTTGAGACATGTTCGGGGAGGAGAGTCGCTGTGTACACCAGACAGGTGCCCCAGGAAAGGAGGTTGAGAGTGTTGTAGGTGAAGAGATAACCTCTGGTTAAGCCTGTAGGCCCAGAACGGGGGGTTTTGGCGGCCATTGCGTGCTGGGTTGGTGCTGGTTGTGATTTGGTTGGGATGAGAGTTGGGACCTCAGGTGTCGACTTCGACCTCGGTTGGCTGTTATGTAAGCATTCTGGAAGATCGGAGTGGACCTCGGGGAGAAAAAAGTGTCTTTTGATCTGGGGTAAGTTTGTGTTTTGGCTTTGATCTGATGTTTAATTGGTGTTTCATGTTTGATTTTTAGGGCTTAATTTTTGGTTTCTGATCTCTGTATCTGACTTGGCGGTTTTACCGTATGGGTCACTCGGTCAGGGCGAGAAACCACTGGACTGTCGTCGTTCGTCTCAGCTCAGCCACGTCCTCAGAGACAATGTAGGGCATTGTCCATTGGTTCCGAACATAGTCCGGACAGGGATGTCGGATCCGGGTACTAAATCTCCCTATTCTGGGTAGTGTATCCCAAGGAAATAGTCATTAGCCCACATCCCTGCAGAGGCGTACGGCTAATCTGGTTAGGCGCGCTAGGCAATTGCACTACATGAGCCGACATCCAAGCGGAAGCCTTCCTTTAGGGGCGTTCTTGGCTAAGATGAGAGATTCTGATTTGGTCGCCCCGTAGTGTGTCTGCAGTGAGTCTGTAGGGTGTGCATGGCTGCATGCACCACTGCATGATCTAGTCCAAATATTATTATTTGGGGAGGGGGCGTGTGTCACCTCGTATTGCGTGATGGAATTTACATATATATGTGTGCTGTGCAGGAGGGTGTCTGACTTGGCTAGTTTGGGAGTGTTGTCCGAGACTACAGTATATCGGGGTTTTGGTCTGTTCCTGTTTCTTGCTTGTCTTGAGTTGTAAGATGCACTTAGGGCCAAGATAGGAATGTGCTTAGATATGTGGTGCATTAGGTGCATGACTTTCAAGATTATACGGTTGTGGGAGCCCCATCTCCGCGTCCGTCGGTAACCAACGACAACTTGTACTGCATCGCCTCGCCGTGATGCTAAATTTGGTGTTCTTTCCACCTTGAAATGTGGTTCGTTATGGAGTATAGCCGCCAGTGAAATCCCCACTCTCAAACATAGGTTTCACCAGGAGTATTTATTAGATTGCTCGATCTTCCCTGTCCCTACCTATCACTGGGACTGTATACAGTGTAACATGGATCTAACATCAATATGAGATGACGTAGAGTAAACAGGTGAGGAAATGCCGTTACGTGCAATGACATCAGAGGCTGATGTGATACCCGCGCTAATGATGTCATGGCTATATTGACTCGGTTTGATTGGTGTCAACCGACTGGACCCAATGACTTAGCGTGAAAACCAGCAAAGGGCACGAAGATGCACAAATGCCCCCGTTTCTATATAAGTAAAAGGCAAGGACAAGTTTAGCTCCTCAATTCCAGCCTCCGACTAGCCACGGGATCAAACCGAAAAGGAAAAAAAGCACTAGTCACCTGCCATTGACATCTCACCATACAGGATCCCCCTTCCTCCGCAAAGGAGCCGTGGAGCGTTCAGCTCTACGTCAGATGCGAACCCATGCAACACACACTCACTTCTTGGACACGGTCCTCGGCGGTCCAGACCTGATCAGGTTCCTTTTCATTGTATGATTACGTGCCAAAAAATTTGCACAGTCATTTATTTTGTCTCGGACATTCAGTGGATCTCCAGAGATAACCCCCATCGTCGTCTCTAGGCAAAAAAAAGTCTCGTTTATGTGTGACAGGGCAACCATGACGTGCCTAGGATCAGCGCTATGATGTCCTCTCTATATAGGCCTTTGGGGTCAAAATAGGTCTTCTATCCTAATCCCCACTAAAAGGCATTTCATTATTCTCCCATTTTGAGACCGCTGAAGCGGAGGTAATAAAGATAGATAAAAGATGAGAGAATAGAGGCCAAATGCCAAGTTATAAAAGACGCTCAAAGTTGCCGATTCCATACCCACCTAACGTTCTCCGCCCCTCCGTTTCTCTCTTTTTCCCCTCTCAACTTCTTTCCCCCCTTTCTCTCTGTCTTTTCTCTCTGTTTCTGGAGCTTCATCTGCTCAATCATACCTCCAAAGGTGGGAACTTCTGATTTGCCCCTCTCCCCTTCCTCTTGTTTCCCCCTCCATGGGACCCTGGCTTTTTTTTCCCGCGCTAGTGGCTATATATGCGAATGTTCAGGGCTCATATACCATCCACTTAATCTTTTCCCCCCTTTGATTTCCATTCCCCTGTACTCCCCGGCTTGATAGTAAGCTACGACCCTGTTGTCAGCCCATCCTTCCATGCCCCTCCTCCCTTGATCATAGAACTCCCTCCACCATCCCCTCCACCTTCTACTACACCTGGGTGCCTGAATCCGTAACACCCTGGCCTTGTAAGACGACATATGCGAGCGCTGATATTGACGACTTCAACGTATCTTCCTTGGATCTGACTGACTGGGAATTGCAGATCTGCCTATCCCACTTGGATTGGGCGACATATCGGAAACACGAAAAGAAACGTTCCTTCCGTGATCGGCGTGTGCCACGTTCCTCCCTCGCCTCTCCACATTCTCACACCTCTCGCACACTCTCCCACACATACACACCATGGCGCCAGCCGATACCAAGAAGCCTGAGGTAAGTACCGGGTCGTTGGTGGGGATGTGCTTCGTGGACTGACGAGTCTGGTCACGCAGGGCCCACCCAAGCTTTCTGATTACAAGGAGATCCTTGATGAGAGCACATTTGAGCAGATCCTGGAGATGGATGATGACGAGGAGGATCGCGATTTCAGCAAGAGCATCGTCTACGGATTCTTCGATCAGGCCGAAAACACCTTCAAGAAAATGGAAAATGAACTGTGAGTGCTGTTCGGTTCTCGAGACCAGTCCAAGATGGATAATGGCTAATACCAAACAGAGCCGGCAAGAACCTCAACGAACTCTCCGCTCTGGGTCACTTCCTTAAGGGTTCATCTGCCACACTCGGTCTGGTCAAGGTCAAGGATGGCTGCGAGAAGATCCAGCACTTCGGTGCCAGCAAGGACGAGACAGGCACCATCGATGAACCGGATACCGAGGTCTCCCTCAAGGCGATTCAGAAGACCCTGGACGACGTCAAGATTGCATACCGCAAGGTCGAGAAGCTCTTGCGCCGATACTACGGCGAGGAAGTGAAGGATGAAGAAGAAAAGAAGCCCGAGCCCGAAGCGAAAGTAGAGAAGAAGGAAGAGAAGAAGGAGGAACCGAAGGAGGAAAAGAAGGAGGGAAAGCCAAAGGAAGAGCCCAAGAAAGATACCAAGGAAGCCCCAGCTTCGAAATAGGTCATGCCTATCATGCCTATCATGGTCATGGTCATGCAGACTGGTTGATATCCCTCCCCTTTTTCTTTTTTAGCGACGGATGGAGCATGGCACACGGCTTTTTCTCTTTCATCATCTTTATTCACCCATTACCTTGAAAGTTATCCCCTTTACCCTTACCCTTACCCCCACCCTTTCCTTACCTCCTCCACGTTGCCTCCTATCCTTTTGAACCTGGCTTTTTTCTGGCTTTCTTTGACGTACATAACCAATTCCCCGCCATCTTTTCCTTTCTCCTGGCAAACGGGTGTGGAACGGGTATTCCTGGTCTGTCTGTCGCGTAAGTGCAGGCGCGAGAATCGTGACGGTTCCGAGGACTCTTGAACAGTACCGAGATATGGAAATCCTAATGGCTCTGTATGGCTCTGTTTTCATCAGTGTGCCGTGTTGTAGCCTTCGATCCAGACGTAGATTGTACCGTACAACGTAGGCTGCAAAACCTTCACACACACATCACAAAAAAAAATCAATACCTTGCCAATTCCGCCAGGGAGGGTCGTAAGAAAGTAACGAAAGGGGACCACACCCTGTACTTATACACATGCGTACATAGTGCAGCCGATCCCTAATCAATCTGAACCAAGCCCTGGACCCGGGTGGCGCCCTAAAAAGCTTCCTTCAGCCACTTGCGTGGGCCTGCGCAAATAAGCTTGATTCGACTTGTTCCTGGCACCCCCGATTTGGAAATGCTGCCCGGCCTGACAGGAGCTTGGTCTCGGTCGATCGGGCAGTTTGTTATTGGCTGTTGGTCTGGTAGTGCTGGATTATACAGTTCAGGTTGGTGATGGGTTTTGTACATTTATCTTAACTTATCATATGCTGAACTTGTGATGGGCTGACTGAAGTAACTTGCCAAGTGGTATTTTGTCATTTGTATGCTGTAATCAGTATGCGGTACAGTATTGTAGAGAGTAGGAATTTCGAAGAGGTAGCTGCTTAGCCTGTTTGATAGTTGGACTCCCATCGGTTATATGAGGATGCCTTTGGAACTATGCATTGTCCAGATGGTAAACCTTGGTTGGCTTTTTTTGTATGTGCATGTAAACCTCATTGAGTCTGGCGACAAAAAGGAACCGCAACAATCTGACGGCTTAGACATTGACAAGGTGATCCCTGGGATATCAAGTTGAACCGGCCAGGCTCTTTAACTTTGGTGCCAGCATTGGATTGAAAATCCTGAAACAGACTTTGCTACCCGGATTCAACTTGGATCGATAGACCCAAGCACCTATCAAGTGTCTAGGTTTGAACTTTGACTCGCCACGTTTTGTGTCCTCAACCTTAATCACTCATAACAGACAAGGCTTCATACATCTCATTGCACAGCATGCATTACAAAGCCGGAATCGAGTCAAGCTAGACTCTACAGTACAAGATGTACTGTACTGTACTCTCAATTCCCCGCAATGGGACGCAGGTAAGCGTCAAGAGGCAATAGTTAAATGTCGAGATCCGAGAAGCAATAAGTGCACCGTTTGAGGGATCTCGGTTTGTCCAAATTCCCAACTTGCATCCTGGCCCAGTCCAGTCACACAGCAGACCTTAACGGCATTTCTCTGCAGGATGCCCAGAGATCAATCCGACGGCTAGATACAGGAGGCTAGTTGACCTCAACTCCCGCTAGCAGGGGTTACTCCGCGGGTGCTGGGTTGGTCTCACCAGTACTGTACAGCCCTGGAGTATACACGAAATGACCTCTCGGCTCGAGCTACAATTTCTCCACACATCTGCGCAAAGCCCGAACCCCGTCCTCGGCCATATCTGCATGTTTCCTATTGGTACAATCGCACTGGGCTCTCCTTTCTCTCTACTGTACTATCCCCTCGCGGAAGCGTACAGGTGCATGGCAACGAGACCAGCCATCACAGCTGCTTTCGTGATGACGATGCCCGTGCTGCTTCCGAGTCTCGAATGTCTAGTCAAAATCTAGATCTGGGCATGTACATTCCCATCCAAAGCTCAACCTCGAAACCTTCTCCTTCATGCAAGCCTACATAAATCTCCTACCCGTCTGTCTCGGATAACAGATTCAACCTCAAATCGCCCTCGACAGGTACCTAGTCTATCATTTGCTATACGCCATTTACACACAGTCCTCGACCCCAGACCTTCCCATGTCTGTTTTGTCTTACTTGTCTTCGACTGCAACTTTTCGACAGGTAGAAAGTGGGAAACAAACTTCGTACTACAAGACACTAGTTCCAACGCACTCTTTCCATATTCGGTTCCTATCTTCAGACTGCTTACTTGTTTTGTCAATCTCGCCAACCCATTTCCAGTCCAAGCCCTAGTTCCTTCCATGAGACCGTCCCACTGCGACTTATGGGCTCCAGCTAAAGTTACCCCCAACGAAGTACCTACAGTACTCCACCCGCGGCCTGCACTGCACTCTGCAGTCAACGGTTTGCGGTTTGTATACAGTAGGGTGGTGCGTAATTTGACATAGCCCGGGTTGTCAATTAACGGGTGTGCAGTGATTATACACGTACATTGTACAACCCCGAAAACGCACTCCAAGGCAGTATAACGTCTACCGAGAAGAGAACCCGCAGGCGCCAGAAGGCAAGGCAACAGCTGACAATTGTACTGGTCCCCCTGTCTAGCCCTATGTACTAACTGCCAACTCCACAGCTACACTATCCCCCATCAATTATCATTAACCCATGCAAATCCCAAGAAACAATCCAGTAATTAGCTTACAATATAGCCTACTGTAGATGATCTGGCCAGCAAGCCCTAAGAATAGAATCCCGGTGTTCGTTCGTGTTTACGTCTACAGAATCCCCATGCTCATGCCCACGCTCATGCTCATGCTCCAGCTACGCTCGAGCACTCCCTCCCCCCATCCTCGTCTATCTGATTGCCGGCCCCCCATTCCCCGCTTGTCCGATTGCCTCTGTCTCGTGCTCACGCCCTGCTCGTTCGCTGCCTCTGCCTCGTTCCGCACCTTTGATCTGATTGCACATCGGCTCATGGCCGGCTTCGGATTCATGCCATTGGCGAGGAATACCAACGCCTGGAAGGAAGGCCCGGGGAGGGTCAAAGCCTCTGCATGTTTTATAGAGCGAGGGAGTCTATTTGGACCGACCTCGTCAGTATAAAGGTCTTGTTTTCTTTCTCTGGGTTCCTATTGATACTACAGTATTCACCTGAGATCAATCTCTTGACTGTCGCTCTTTTCTCCAATTCCTCATCTCAAGATCAAAATAAGACTAAAATCAAATAACCCACCCCTTCCCAAAATGCCCGTCGGTCCTCGAGTTTCCAAAGAGGAATTCATGCATGCACTGGGTCTCAACTCCCAAGACTCCCACCACGAGCAATACTACCGCGCCATGCGAGTAAGTAAAACCAACCAACAGAACAAACCCCCAAACAATAAGAAACAATACCTCACACATCCCCCCTCCAGGATGAAGCAATAATGGTCTACAACCGCATGCACCAAGACACAACCAACCTGCTCGACCACATCCGCGCCGACCCCAACACGCGACCCCCCTTCTACTGGCACCATATCCGCCCAGACCGGCAGCGCTGGGGAATCCTCGAGATCTGGCGGAATTCCGCGCCGCTCACGAGACCGTTCTTCGATCGCGGCATGACTAATGGCGAGTATGAGCCGAATTGGGTGGCTGGATGGTTGCTGTATAGTGTTTTTCGATCGCGGGATGTGAGGAATAATCGGAATCGGAGGAAGGGGGAGACGGGGGTTGGGATTGGGGTTGGAGGGTCTGTTGAGGCTGGTATGTATAGTTTTTCTTGTTTTCTGTTCTTTTCTATGTTGTTGGTTGGATGGTTGGCTGATGTTCGTTCGATTGTAGATAGGCGCAGGCAGGTTGAAGAGCCGCCGAAGAAGTATTATGATCCTGTGCGGAATGGGACGATGTGATTTGGGTTCTGTCTCTTGGGCTGTTGTGTTGTGTTGGTTTCTGTTCTATCTGGTCTGTCTTTCTTTTTTTGTAAGGACTACACATTTGTATTAATTCTGGGTTATTTTGATTTATTTCTAGGGTTTTATAACTGGTCAAATTGATGGATCAGGTAGCCAGGTCGATATCTCCTGTAGTTGGAAGTTCAGCCTTGTCTCTTGATGGAATTGCTACTGAAGTAAACAGAAGACCAATCTACCACGCTTAATACAAGAATCAGCTTAGGAAGTGTTTCTTACAAGGATCTTCTATGTTCATATTACTGGCGCTTTTACTCGCGTGCACCTGTTGGATTGGCATTTGTGGTTCTTCTACGGGAGCTACAGATGATACTGGAAATTACTCGGGGCCTGAAAGAACTATAAAACCGACATCTTCCGCTTTTGACGCTTGATTCTAAGTGCTGCAATAATGAACCAATATGAGACAGGGTTTCTAGTATGACATACACGCCAGTGTAAAGTGCGAAAGACGAAAGGTCGAGACAAGATGATCAATCATCGTTCTTGTCATCCTTATCATCGGACTCCGACTGCTTGCTGCTTTTCTGTCTGCTGCGCTCCGACTTGAGAACTTCAGTCACGCGCCGATCTTGCTCATCGGCACGTTCATCCCATTCAGCATCATACTCAGCAGCGATATTCTTGATCTCCCGACGAAGAGAGTTGCCCTCGTCAATTAGAGACTCCCACAACTGCAAGTCCACCTTGTGTGACTGGTAGAGTTTCTTTTGCCGGGCACTAATCGTAAAGTCCAGTGCTGACTTGTAAGAGATCTCACGGTTGTGGTACAAAAACCACAGATAACCTCCCATCAGTGTAGACAAACTGACCAAGTAGGTCACCGGCTCCATGGTATCCCACCCCAAGTCCGTCTCAAACGTCAACTTGTATACCGTGAACCACCAGACGGAAAGAATTCCAAATCCACCAATTGCAACGCGCTGAGCACCCCGATGCGCCAGAGCATCGCACGTCTCCTTTATTTCGGCCAATGTTTGGATCCGCCTCGAGAGCTTGCGCAGTCGCATGCGCAGGTAGTATGTGCGTTCATTGAACGATGGCACTGCGACCCTGATCTGGCCAAGACCCACTGGCGCTCCTTCAATTGTCACAATGAATTCGCGCGCTCTGGATGCGTCGCGGATAAAGTCGCCTACTTCGGTGGCCTGGGACCAGCGCACGAACCGGTCTGGCTCGCCGTCCTCTCTGCCTTCTGTGTTCCGTGGGTAGCTGTATGTCTCTGCGTCTTCGTCTTGGGTGCGACGGCGACGCTGCACGGCTGGCTTACTGCCGAGCGGCTTGCTACCGCCGATGCCGTCATTTCCTGGAACGTAATCTTTGTCGTTGATATTGTCCGGGTGGTCTGCGTCAACGTCGATGTCGTCTTCGACCTTCTTTTTGGGCTTGATTGCGTTGTCTTCGTGTTGGAGGGCGATAAAGGATATAGCTGGTGGTCGGAGTTTGTCTGTTTGTCCTTTAATAGGGGGAAGCTCGGACTGGATCAGACGTTCTAGGTAGGATAAAGGTTGTTGTGGGTGGACAAGTATAGCTATCGGTTCAATCTCTATTGGTGTATTAGTTGACCGGCCAATTCAATCACAGATAGATAACTTAGGCTTACCTTTGTTATGGCCGAGGTCGCCAACGATTGTTAAAGGAATGATCAGCTTGAAAAGCCGTGATGGCGTGGTCAACATCTTGCCTAGAACCTGTTAGCACGGATACCACCATTAAAGCCAATGGCATCCATACCTTTTGTCATCCTCTCCGGCCATTGCTCTCCCTGCATCATAGGCTGATGATTCTTGCCTTCCTCATTGAGGATCCGATGCTGAGGCCGAGCCTCTTGGTTTCCCTCTTGAACCTCGAATTTCTCCAATAAGTCTTCCGTCTTCTGGTTATCGCCAGAAACTTGCGTGTGGTCTGCTTTGCTGAAACATCTGAATTGGCTCCAGCCAACACGATTAGGAGACACTACTCCCAATCCACGGCTTTGTGTGTTTGTTACAGGGAAACCCCCCGAAGCTTGAAATCCATAATTTCTTTTCGAAGTTGAGTGAATGTGTCGGGCTGCTTTCCCAGAAATGTTGGCAGTGCAACCATTCCACCCCGCAACACCCAATCTCCTCAATGAGTTATACGGGATGCCGCGTGATATCCGCCCCGTGGCTGTCGCTGCCGACACTATAGGGGCGCAGTTCCGTGCCGGAAAATGCATGTTGAGACTGGAGTGCTGTGGTACTGCTCCAGTGGCTGATGATGGTGTTAAGGTCGGACTGGAAGGAAGCGAGGGGGTATAGTCCGGGGAAACGGTAGGAGTAAAAGAGGCGCAGCAAGCTCAAGACATGACGAAGCGGCGTTCAACGTACGCGTGGAGATAGATGATGTATGGGGCTACTGACAGCCCAAGCAATTTAGTCAGGATGATCCAGGCACCGCAGCAGCTTGCATTTCCTTGAAAGTCGTCTGACGTCACTGTGGCACATCCACGTCTGTCACTTGTGGCGGGTGTGGCGGTGTTCCGCTCGAGACGCGACGCTATTGGTGGGATCATGACTGTGCAAGTACAGTGGTTAGTATTTGAGGAATTCATGCAGCTTGTGGTCTTCACAATTGTTGCGGTGAGTGCCTGATCATGTATCCTTGCTTCTCGAGTCTCACGGAGATATCTAGGGGTTTCTAGACTTTTGTGTCCAGAACTTGCTTATATCGATGTAGGTATTTGTCAGATTCTCATGTAAGCTAGCGGAGTAACAGAAGAATCAATCTATTGGTATTTGTTGGCTAGTCCACTCAGGGTTGACTGTTGAGAAATCCCGAAAAAATTTCCTGTAAAGTGTAAGGGATAGATACAAAGGAGCCATTGAAGAGACAGACAAGTGCAACCCACATTTTCATTCTTATAATCACATCCAAAACAAGTCGCATGGCAGATAGAGTACAGTGCTGACTATTGCATATTTTAGGGCATTAGATTCTGAAAGATTTCCGGAGATTGATTTAAATTCCAGTCACCGTGAGCAGCCGAGCTGAAGCAAGATATCTAGATCACATATCTACAGTCTTGACAGAAACTGTAAACTATACTCATCGCAGTAGTAACATGTGGAATAAAACCGATTGGATACAAGCTATCGAGTCTGCTAGAGAAAATCTTTTGCATGTCACATGAGTTAACACCAGTACAAGTTAGCAGAAAACCCTGAAAGTTAAGGTGACATAATTCATAAGCTCATCGCTAGCCTCCACATAACAACAAACATAATCGGGAGATGAGTCCAAATTCCACATCTAGATCAATATCGCTGACCTCGGTATAGTAAGTAGTCCCCGACGACAATAATGACAGTCAGTATCAGCAACAGCCGGGCACTCATCAACAACAGCAACACAGCTTTTCCATCTATAAAATCAAGAAAATAATCACAAAGAATCATACCAAAAAGACAGTCATTAGAATCATAAAGTCATAATCCCCCCCATCCTCACCCACAACCCTGTAATCCCACGCTACATCTCATCTCATCTCATCTCCCCAACCCTAACAGGACTACTCCCCCCACTCCGACTCCCACAAACCGACCCACCACCAGACGACCCAGACCTAGACCCATCAAGATCATGATCATGCACAGGATACCCCCCAATCTTCCTCCCAGTCCCAATAGCAACAGGAATTCCCTGCACAACCCCGCCATGGTCATGGCCCGCCGGATACATACCATCGTTAACGGAGAAATTGCGACAGATCAGGTACGCACGCATGGCGGCGCTTTCCTGTGCCAGTGTCTCGGATGCATAGTCTGTGTCTGTTTGATATTCGCGGTTGTTGACGCGCACCACGCACGTGTAGCCTGATCCTGCGGCGTTCATGTAGTAGTTGTAGGTTGGTTCGGGCCAGTGGCGACGGCGGCAGAGGCCTGGATTGCGTTAGGAATTGGTTTCTTTTTTTGGTTCATTTGTTTTGATTTGATTGATGAGGGGGAGGGAAGTGGTGTGCATTTGCATTTGCAGTTGCATTTGCATGATTGTGTTGGGATATGTCGATGCAAGTGTAGCGTCAAATTGGAATGTGATAGCAACAATGCAATGCTTGACATGTCCTGCGTGTGCTGTGCTGTGCTGTGCTGTGCTGTGTTGTGCTGTACTTACTCGTCAAGTAAAGGATATAATACATCTTGCAATTCAGACAGCAAATCCAAACAGCCAAGGCTCACGGATAGGACAACGGGATTATTGAAGCGAGGCGGAAAGACTGGATTGTGCGTGCTCGCGTTCGACCCGGCAACGAATCGAATCAATTCGAATCGAGATGGACACGCTACTCGGACTGCATTGGATGAAATGGGGCTTGCTGCGAGCGCGGGATGCTAGTGTCGAGGCTGAGACCGTTCCTGATCCTGATGCTGATCGTGCCTGAGACTGAGCCCGAGAATAGACACAAATGCCGTATAGTACAGCACAGCGGACAGGAAGGGTAATGCGGTGGGATGTGGATCGTGATGCCCAACTGTCAACTGCAAACTGCAAAATGCCTAGCGAGAGATGTGAACTGAACTGGAGGGATTGGGCTGGATTGGATTAGGCGGGAGTGTGTTTGCTGGCAGGCGTGGTGGGGGGTTTTGTACTGTATGTGTGTGTTGGCACTGGCGTACAGACACGGTGTACTTTGGCCAAAGCACTATATGGGTGCAAGTGGGCTGATTGAATTGAACTGAATTGAGATAAGAGAAGGAGAAGGAAGAGCGAGGAAGGAATTGAGGACTAGAACCGAAGCTTGACTGGGACGAAGATGCCCATATACTATATTCTGTCTTATACAAAACCAAACCACACGTACGAAAATTGGAAAACAAGAAAAAAGGAAATTGGTGAGGGGCAGAGGCAAACCCAGATACAGTCGTAAGTAGTTAATTTACTGAAAAACGAGTGGGGCAGTTAGCATTGGAAGTGCAAGGTGTAAGGTCATAGTCATGGTATGAGTTGTCCAGAGTACGGCGCACACAAGAAGTATAGTTGCAATTGCGACAGCGCACAAAGGAAGAATCGCTGCAGACGACCTGAAGAAGGAAAAACCACCAATCAGACCAAAACCCAAATCCAATGCTCATTCCGTTGGAACACTTGCAACTCTCGAGTCCACCGAGTAACAGTTATAGACTACAGATTGCCCATGTCGGGACAGCAGACACTGAACAATACATTGACCCAGGCACAAAGGCAGAAAAGGCAACAAGAAGGCAGAAACCCGATAATCGAAACGAAAAGACTCAACCGTACAGCTCCAAGCCCTGTTTCGTGGCCCGTTCGGCGGGTTTAAGACTGATGCGCTGGCACGTCTCTTCACCAGTAGATTCAAACCGAAGAGAACGAGAGAGAACCGGGGGACAGGGGTGAGAAGACAGGCCAATTCGCCGACTCGGAGACTAAAAGACCTAGAGAGATGGGCCGCAACGGCTGCAGAAAAGCGAAAATTATCTGGATTCAGATAATGTCCGAATAGTGATCCTGGAAAAGGGCTATGGCCTCCCAAGTTCGGTGCACACTTGTGTTGCCCCGCAGTAGACGCATCAGAGAAAGTAAATTTTATCGCCCCTTGATATTCCTATGGAGACGCGCTTTTTTCCTTCCGCGGTGATTGGTAAAAAAAAAAAGGGGGAGGGGGAGAGATGTTGTGCAGAGAGATGATTCTGGAGGAAATGCAGCAACTTACTCAGAGATGCAGTGATGAGCTGGCATATGTGGGAGGGCTAGGGCTTGGATTTGATTACTTTGGCTATCTTGGGCCTCGTGCATGTGGCAAACATTCAAGAGATCTGAAGATCGATTGCTGGCAAAAGGAAGAGAAGATACAGAGATCAGAATTGAATTGAACAGAACAGCTATGACGATACTCAAGCGCTTCGACTCCCCAAGTATCCCTTGCGTCTTCTCCTTCACATTCCGCATGGAATTCATCCGCGTGGCTCCCATGTTACTGTGATCGCGGGGCTTGCAGTGTTTAGGATGACCAATTTCTGCATGAATAGGTTCGCCCAGAGCCCCTAAAGAATGGTGCGATCCGCCACTTTTGTCTGGGTGACTGGGTGGCCTCCCTGGCGCTTGGCCCCGTGTCTTCTTCTGGTTTCGGGTGATAATCCGTTTCAGGTCAGACATCGAAAGGCTGGGATTCGAACCAGAGCCGCATGTCTTCCGCTGCCTTGTGCGGGATCACATACAACGGATGCAAGGGTTCCAGCCGATCATACTTCCCAAAGACATTGTCTTCGGCACGAGATGGCGTAGACTTCCAGGAGAATGCAGAAGCAAATCCCCCGCTGGAGGCACTCAAGTCTGTGCGGTAATGGTTGTGCTGGGTTGCGCTCAAGCCTGCCAAAACGTAGCAAGTATGGTATGAATCGACGTGTCTGGGGCTCGGTCAGTTACATGTGCGGGAAGCTTGCGACGGAAAAGGGGGATCATACTTGCCCGGTTTGTCACGAAGACCTCCGGTATGGCCTTGACAGCATCCAAGAATGTATCTTGTCAGACCTTCGCGACTGAATAGACTGCCAACGGGCGTCTCGGTATTGCCCGGCTTTCCGTTCAAGGCCGACTCGAGCAGTGGCCAACATCCTCCGACCCAATGGCTGTAGCACCCGTCTACTAGCTTATTTGTGCGCCCCGAAAGACCGCCCTCTGGGGCCGACTGGCGGGCAGAAAGCCAGGACACCAGCATGGGAATGTCCATATGCCTAAACGCTATTAGCATCGGTTTCCTATGTCCCGCTTGTAGTTCTTACCTGTTGAAGGTCTCCTCCGGAGCCCCCATAATAGATAGACATGCCAACGCACAGAAAGCATAAGCGCCATGGGCCTCTGACCCAGGACTTCCAGAGATGCCTCCTTCAAACGTTTGGCCTGGAGTGATGTCAGCAATATATCTACCAAAACCGATGTATCAACGCTTACATCGTGAGAGATACTGGGGAAGACCATGAGTGAACGTGTCCAGGCCCGCCAGCCGCGCTTGAGAATCCGGAGGCAGCGTCAGTGGGAGGTCCAGTAGCGAGATGATCGTCATAGCGCAATATGCGCCTCTGCAATGACATGTCAGAGCCACCGATCCAGCACGGGGGGGCACATATGAGCTGCATCTGCATGGGGCTTACCTCACATCCTCCTCTCCACCTTCGCAAACACGGAAGCCGCCATCGGCCTGCTTCAAGCGGCCCAGCCATTGCCACCTAAATCCCGGGTCAGAACGCATGCAGGAATATGCTGGCGAAGCGAACAACTCACATCGCGTGTCGATCCACCAATCCAAAGGCCCCCTCGCCTCCTACCATCGCCAGCGACAGCACGGCCGCATAACTGCCTGCCAGATGAGATGTCTGACCATGACCACCACCAAAGCCACCGGTGGGGTTCTGCATAGGCCGAAGCGTAGCAAGCACCCTGTATGCACATGTCAGAGAAAGCCATTCATAGAGGACCGGACCACTGATAAAAGACGATCTTTCCCTCTTCCAGGGGGAGGAGGGGGGGAACTCTCTCTTCTCCAAGAAGCCTTATATGACAGAAACAAAAAAGCAATAGAAGCGGGAAGGTAAGCGAAAAAGCAAGGTACAGCACACACTCACCGTTCGCGGCGGCATTGACTCGCATCCTCGCCCAGCATCGCGAAGCTCGCCAGGGCCCAGTACACCATCCACGGGCGGCTAGCGTCCATAGCTACAAAGCCCGCGGGATAATCCTCTAGGGAGTCATACAGGTATCCGATATGATCATCGCGGAGGAGGGCGGGCACCCCGCTGGCATTGAAGGGGCCCTTTTGACTACTGTGAATACCCTTGAGAAAAGGCAAGCATTTCTCACGCGTCGCATTCTGCAGATCCAGTGTTTCTGTGATGAGCGGGTCACGGATGGCTGGCGGCTGCGTGAACAGAGCCGGGATCCCCGGGCGCGGTTTCTCAGTCATGGTTTTCCCTGTGCGTTTGGTAGGGACTGGCTGGACTGAAGTGCGTTGGAATCGAACTTTGCGTTTTCCCGGCATTAAAGGGGGAAGTCGAGGTCTTAAAGCGATGGGTGCTATTGTTCTTACATGAAGGTGTAGAGTTCAGATTGTTTCTTTGTCCGGGGGAGTTTTTTTTTCCCCGATTCTCAACTTCACTTTTACACTTACCATCTGGTATGGGACTTTGCTGTTCACATTACGGACAGTAGTCTCTCTTCTTTCTTACTGAATCATTCTAAATTAGGGTTAGGCTTTAAGGCAAAAAAAAAAAAAAAAGAAGGATAAAATAAAATAATAAAAAAAGGCAAAAAAGAGCAAAAAAAGACCAGAAATTGGCCAAAGAAAGAAACCAAGCCACCAAAAGGGTTGAACTTCTCGTGGCCCATATCATACAGACTATTGCTCCGTGAAGATGACCTGCATAGACCAATTGCCTTGATGTGATGGGTCCAATTTTCAGTTTCCTGATGCTTCTCCCTTGCATCCAAGGTGACCTGTCGACTTCAGGGTTCATGACGGTTAGGCTAACTGGGCGATTAACGTGGCTTGGTCCTTGGCTTTTGGCCTTGGTTCTCCGTACACTCCTACCTCTTCCTACACAGTCCTGTCCTGTAGACATGGGAATGGAAATCAGGGAATGCTCGACATGCGCGGTCAGCATCCAGAACTGGCCCACTCACCAATGCGGTATGGCGCACTATACGAAGACTGTCTGTGATTGGGTCTGATTAGGAAGAAAGTGTACAACACGATCCGACTGTCAGATCGTGCTCCTATTGCCACGGCTGATCTGTATTGGCACTGGCGACTAGTGATGTGGCTCATATGGTGTGCTCTCCACTGATCTCCCCTCCCGACTTGTTCCCGTGTCTTGGATGGAGATGGATAGACCCGGTATTCCGTATGGGTATCGAGATGATAGTCTCTCCATCTGACCATAATGTGGGAGACTCAAAGGTAGAGCATCACACTGTAGTGCACATAAGGAATGGAAGTATGTCCAACCCAAATAGGCAAAAGTTCAATAGATGTCCGAGATCATGGGACCACAAACCTCAACCTCTCAACCACTCAACTTCTCCCAATTTTTTTTTTTTTTTTCTCGTTTCTCTCTTTCTCCAATCCCTCCAATGCCAAGTAAATCCCCCCTCAACACTATCTCCCCTACGGAGTAGTATCGGACGGTCGTGGAAACATCCTACTTCCACTTCCTCTCTCCACTCCCCACAACTCCCCTAGCGCATTTCTTCCTCACCGCTGCTTTGTCCCCCCCACCGCCTCACTTTCTCTCTTCTTGCCTGTGTGACTCTTCTGAAGAAGGTCCTCTCATCCAGGCTGGTCCTTTGCTTCCTCCCTTTCCAACTCCATCTTCCAGTCATGGACAAAGTCGAATTATCCAGCGATGGCCTTCTCGGGGTCGATTACGACTCCAGAGGCTATCTACAACACTGGCCCGTGGTAGATCAGCCCCCACGGTCAGAAGAAGGCCACGGTCTCTCACCTTTGCAAACCAGCGGTCACCCCCTGGAACAGTCGGTGACCCAGGATCCGAATCTTATGGTCGATTGGCACTTTCAACCGCTACAACACACCCCTCACCAGCAACACCTTCCATATTCGCCCGAAGACCCGTCAGCGCCGCAATTTACCACCAGTTATGGCATGCCCATGCAGTCTTCCCCGGTGGATCTCATGGCTGGCCAGGGCCAGATGAACGCCGGCTTGCTCGATGGTGCTTATTTACCCATGTCAGGCCCCGTGGATATGGTACCATTCACGTATCAGGACTTCCAAGCGGATCTGATGACATTCCCCAACGGACTTCCGGACTTATCGTATGCCCCGCACCCTGTGCTGGAGAGCAGTTCCCCCACGGATACATATCTGGAGGTTCGCTCCCTGTCCAGCAGCGACAACGGCTGGAGTACTATCGACCATCGCCGCTCTCTCGACTTTGGTTTCCCTGAGCAAGGTGTTTTCGTCAATCCCACGCAGACATTGCACGACCGCAGTCTCTCAGAATCTTCATATTCCACCTCATACGGCAGCTTTGTGGATCTCGCGAACCCAATCGGCTCTCCCGGCTCGGAAAACAACATGGACTTGCCTTGTTATAACCATGGCCATGGCCACAGTCACAGCTATAGTCACAGTCACAGCCATAGTCATAGTCACAGCCACAGCCATAGCCACAGCAGCTCAATCGGCATGCCTCACACGTCACCGACCAGCAGTGCCATCGTTCGTCGTGGGCAATCTTCGTCGGGCTCTCGCTCTCCATCCGCTGTCAGCCCCGTGGGAATGGTGCGGCCAATCCCAGTTCCGATCAAGAAGTCTACCTCGCCCGCTCGCTCATCAGGATCTTCCCAAGCATCATCTGCCTCGCCACCAAGCCGGAAACCGTCCCGCAAGAGTCCGATTGCCGCCAAAACATCCGAGACCAAGGTCCGTAAGCAGTCCCAGACCGGCAAGCCTGAAACCGAGAAGCGAGTTGGCAAGAGAAAGGGCCCGCTCAAGCCCGATCAGCGTAAGCAGGCCAGCGAGATCCGGAAGTTGCGTGCTTGCCTGCGTTGCAAGTTCCTTAAGAAAACTTGTGACAAGGGTGAGCCATGTGCAGGATGCCAACCATCTCACGCCCGGCTATGGCAGGTGCCCTGTACTCGCATTGATATCAAGGAGATTGGGTACTTCATGAAGGACTGGAAAGCCGACTATGAGCGTCATATTTCCATGGGATTCTCGGTCGGCAATATCAAGGGATTCTCCGACCATGAGCGCACGCTGTTCATCACTCACGGTTATGGCCAGATTCTTCCGATCAACGCCCGAGAGGTGTATGTGCGTGATGAACAGTGCTTCACTGTAGACTGGATCGAGACAATGCAGCGTGACCCAACACAATATGAGGTCGAGACTGCGAAGCTCTCCGCTGGTATGGAGGGTATCTCGCATGCCATGCTGTCCGACTACCTCGACCGCCACATTGATGGCAACGGCACCTTTGAGAAGTTTGTTGACGACTACTTCGAGGGCACACCGTTCTTGACGCAGATGCTCAAGACTGCCTTCCGCTTCTACTTCCGCACCAAGTTGCCTGTTATCCGTAAGGCGTTGAAGCTGGTCATTGCCTACAACCTCACTCTCCATGTTACCATGGTTGAGGGCATCGGCGAGGAGGAAGGTTTCATGGGTAAGATTGAGAACAAGTCTTCCAAGTTCTCTGGCAAGACCATGGCCCCTGTCATGATCAACTTCCAAATTAAGTGCGCCATGGCGAACATGTGGCGTGAGTTGCAGAAGGATGTCCTTGAGGAGCTATCAGCCCTCTATTCGAGCGTGTACAGCGGAGACAAGCTGAAGAACTGGCCCACAATTTTCATCCTTGCCTCTATTCTGCTGGCTGTTTGGGAAGAGATGCAGTTCGACAGCCACTACCGCACACCGGTAAGTTCAATCCAAGAAAAGAATTGCGGTCGGGAATACTAACGATGAGTAGGACCAGGCTGCCGTCGACAAGTTCTGTACCGACATGGAGACCACCCCGGTGGGCGTCATTGTCGGACTTTTCCAGGCTATCTCCCAAAAGTTGCCTCCTTTCACTGAATGGGACTCCCAAAAGCACCACCAGCTCCTCTACTCCAACCCCGATGTGTGCAACACGATGACAGAAGTGCGCCAACACGTCGAGCAGCATGGTACGAATGACCTCCTTTGCACGCAGTGGAACTCTGACTAACCCCACATTCCAGAGACCTACCTCCGCAGCCGCACCGGCTCCAAATTCAACCGGGCCGATTTCGACTGCCTGTCAAATAAGTTTGTGTCGCGACTGGTGATTCGCGCCAACTAAACGACTCGATGCGCAAACGCATTATGATGATGATATTTAAACGACTATTGTTTCCAGCAGCGAATGCAGTTCCGCGATTCCGTTTTTGATTTGCTCAATGACACGAACTGGATGAGAATATGCCAACTTGGTCGTGACGATGCGCGAGCGCATACGTTTCCACTCTTTTAACGAATGACTCCGACTGGTCCCTCCCAGTGAGGCTGACCCTTTTGCTTGTCTTGCGGTTCCATGGAGAACCGACTTTCATTAGCTCCTTTTTTTTCAGCCTTATTTTGGTCTTGTTTCATTTACTCATTTACTCATTTTTTATCTGATATCTTTCCTGTCTCCTTGATCATTGTCTATTTTTTTTTTACGGAATCTTTTATTTACTTGTTATTTTGCTCTTGTCTTTGGTGTATACCTTTCTTCGCATAGCTTTGTCTTCGGCGATGAACGAGGATCACGACTGTCATGACCGTGTACGGCTGAAGGTGTTTTTATTTGTTTTGTTTTCATCGTGGCACCTGGTACCCGCCACAGACGCAACAATCAAAGTTTACCGGGCTCTGAAGAGTGAAATAAGGGGTGTTGCACACTGTCCCAATTGTGGTCTTTGGGATCCGGGAAACAGCGTCGGTCCAGTGTGGACTTCCCAGCGTCTGTGTTTATATATTGCCTATTGAAAGGCTTCCGGCCATTACCAATTCTCAGAGAATTTTCACTTAACCTTAATCTGAGCCTACATCAATGTAACGGGCGGGATGATGACTTCGGAACTATTGAAGTATAAGGAGGCGGTGAATCCGGATCCGGGATGTCATCTGACCTGAGCTAAGTTTGGAAGCGGGTACAGGGTACCCGGGGCGCAGAGGCGATTGCCGCATACAGCCCCGTACCAAGTACCTTCGGGCATTAGCGTTGGCCCACCCCCTCTTTTTGCGATAAGCAACGTCATCACCCCTTGGGCAGTGAGAGGTGGCCCGGGTAGGAAAGGGTGAGATTTCTGGTAATATCTTGATCGATAGGCTAGGATAGTATAGTAGAATAGATTTTGTAAGAAAATAGAACATTTACCCGGCAGACTTTTTATGTGGTTGATGTGGTGGCGTTAAAGCAACGGTTCCAGGCACCTCTTGACTCACATCCGGCATCTTCTGGCACAAGCCACTGGCCCAGCTCGCGTCACTTTGCCTGACTAAGACCCTTCGCCCCCTCCGATACATAAGCCGACTTTCCCCCTCTCCTTCCCTTTCACCTTTCTGGTCTTTTCCTGCCTTTCCCATCATATCAATACTCCTTCTGCGTTCACTGAATCTCATTTCATCTCGCAACCATGCAGATCTTCGTCAAAACCCGTGAGTTCCCCTGTCTCTGACTGGCTTGACCGGTTTCCCGACTGCCTGGCGTCCCTGGCGTCCCTGGCGTCCCAACTTCCCTCGCCACCTGGCATCGGTCTTGACAGCATGCTAACATTCCTTCGCTATTAGTCACCGGCAAGACCATCACCCTCGAGGTTGAGTCTTCCGACACCATCGACAATGTCAAGTCGAAGATTCAGGATAAGGAAGGCATTCCTCCTGACCAGCAGCGCCTGATTTTCGCAGGCAAGCAGCTTGAGGATGGCCGCACCCTGAGCGACTACAACATTCAGAAGGAGTCTACCCTTCACCTTGTCCTCCGCCTTCGTGGTGGTATGCAGATTTGTATGTATTGAGCACCTTCCCTCCTCCTCGTTCGTTTTTCTAACATTCGCTGTAGTCGTGAAGACCCTTACTGGCAAGACCATCACCCTCGAGGTTGAGTCTTCCGACACCATCGATAACGTCAAGAGCAAGATTCAGGATAAGGAGGGCATTCCCCCTGACCAGCAGCGTCTCATCTTCGCTGGTAAGCAGCTTGAGGATGGCCGCACTCTCTCCGACTACAACATCCAGAAGGAATCCACTCTCCACCTTGTCCTCCGTCTGCGCGGTGGTATGCAAATTTTCGTGAAGACTCTCACTGGAAAGACCATCACTCTCGAGGTTGAGTCTTCCGATACTATCGATAACGTCAAGAGCAAGATTCAGGATAAGGAGGGTATCCCCCTGACCAGCAGCGTCTCATCTTCGCTGGCAAGCAACTCGAGGATGGCCGCACCTTGTCCGACTACAACATCCAGAAGGAATCCACTCTACACCTTGTCCTCCGTCTGCGCGGTGGTATGCAAATTTTCGTGAAGACTCTTACTGGAAAGACCATCACTCTCGAGGTTGAGTCTTCCGACACCATCGATAACGTCAAGAGCAAGATCCAGGATAAGGAGGGCATCCCCCCTGACCAGCAGCGTCTCATCTTCGCTGGCAAGCAGCTGGAGGACGGCCGCACCCTCTCCGACTACAACATTCAGAAGGAGAGCACCCTGCACTTGGTCCTCCGTCTGCGCGGTGGTCAGTAATGGATTTTCACGATGATGCTTCTTTGTTTTTCTCGACTACAATATGGGTTCTACTATGACCTGCATGGCGTTTGGTCGGTTTTTCGAAGCTGAGGCTTCTTTTTTTATCTTTTTCTTTCCTTGACAATGTTTCACACCTTGATGTGATCACCTAGTTTTATCTACTAGATACCTTACCCTATGAATTGATCCAAGCTTCTTGCTGGCCTCTATCTGCACTTGTACAATATTTTAGAGATACTTCCGTAAAATGTCGGGGTAATTAGCTTTACATGGAACATGTACGTCCTGCTTGGTGTTCTGATACTTTCGTAAAACATAAATGTGAGCAAGGTTGAGGATCAGAAAGTTGTTGTGCTCTCTCTCCTTTACGAATTTGGAGACTACTTCGCTTTCTTGAATGGCTTTAAGAGCTGTAATGACTTAAGTGAGCCATTTAATGTTTAAATAGTGAATACATCTGTAGAATGTCGGTGAACATCATGCTTTACATATTGAGACTGTATAGGATCATGCTTGATGTACTCTATCCACAGCGGGTGGAGACGTAGATCATCCCAAAGCAAGACACCTACAGAGTAAAGTGGGCCTTCAACATTTACTGTAGACGTACTGTGTACCGTTCCCAGTCTAAACATTGCCACTTCACCATAATGACTAACAAATCTTGAATAAACATCTAGATTCTTCGTTCCTTCGCCTTTTTGCCACTTACACGTGCCAGGAACAGTGCCCAGGTGGCGTTCGTCACGCCTTACCGCCCTCTTCTCACCGCCCTGAAACCACGGGGATATCCCACCATTAGTAAGCCATCCTTATCAGCCCCGGGCCACTATCATTACGTCTTCAACATCTGAAGACACCAGACAATGTGATCCCACCACTCGGGATGCCCTCATATTTCTATCATCTCAATGTTCAGATTCTTACACACAACCCAGATACCCCAGAATCACCGGGTTCCCCTCTGGCCTTGCACTCTGCAAGGGAAGCTTTCTATCCATTCCAACCAAGCAGGCCCCCAAGCTCCAGTGACTTGTCACCAGCACTAGGGACAAGCGCTGGAAACAACCAGGCGCTGAGCGCACATCAAACCCTTGCACATCGCCAAAAAAGTCCTTCTGCCCTCTCTTCACCAGCTACAACAACTCCACCTCGAAACAGCTCCTCCAGCTCCTCCCAGTACACCTTATCCTCTACTTCCACCACACCAAGCTACAGGCCCACACCTACAACCCTCCAAGCCGACAAGCGCTTCGACTCCATCTCAATCGAGTGCATTGACATGGTGGCCCCACCAAAAAACCCCGCAAAACGCACCTCAAAGCGCACGTCCGCCCAAGAACCAGAGAATCTAGTCGCAGCCGGAATCGGCACCGACATCCTGGGCGGACTACGCACAAAAGGCCGTTACATTCCCCTCGACCAACAAGTCACCGACAGCATATGGGGAATCGTCCACCTATACCGTGACACCCAGGAAACGCCCTACCTGGCCCGCGATGACGACTACCCCACCTACCTGAAGGGATCTGCCGCTGCAGCGCGCAACCCGGGCGAGCAGCAGGCTACGTTACAGGGACACTTGCCCGGTACAGCTTCGGCGGGTGGTTCTGCTGCGGGGGCTACGGCGTATCCGTTCCCTGTTACTGCTTCTTCGTCTGCGGTGCATCCTGATGAGGATTGTACTACACTGTGCATTCTCGCTGTGCCGTCTTATTTGTCGCCTCCTGACTTCCTGGGATTCGTTGGGGAGGAGACTAGGGATGAAGTTAGTCATTTTAGGATGATTAGGACTGCGCGGGCGAATAGGTATATGGTTTTGATGAAGTTTCGGAATGGGAAGAAAGCGGCTGAGTGGCAGAAGGAGTGGAATGGGAAGGTTTTCAATAGTATGGAGGTATGTTGTGGTCCTGGATTCGTGTTATTTGAGGTATTTATACTAACTGCTTTCATTAGCCGGAAACTTGCCATGTTGTATTTGTCAAGACGGTTGAGATACAGGTTGTGGAACCGGAATCTTCAAATGCGTTCTCGTCAGATGAACATGGTGCTCTATCGCCGAATCTCTCTACTCTTACTCGGCCTGCAGTTTCCTCTGCTGGACAAGCGACTCTCACTGGGAAACCTCTCGCGCCGCCTACTCCCGCGCTGATCGAATTGCCCACCTGTCCTGTTTGCTTAGAGCGAATGGATGAAACAACAGGGCTACTTACTATCATCTGTCAACACGTCTTCCATTGCACCTGCCTGCAGAAATGGAAAGGCAGCGGTTGTCCTATCTGCCGATACACCCAAGACGACTTCCGTAAAAGCAGCACAGACGCCGAAAGCGACGCCGAACCCCAAGAATGCGCAGTATGCCACGCCGACATGAATCTCTGGGCCTGCATAATCTGCGGAACCGTTGGTTGCGGCCGTTACGACGGCGCACACGCCTTCGAGCACTGGAAAGAAACAGCCCACGCCTTCTCAATGGATCTCACCACACAGCGGGTATGGGACTATGTAGGCGATGCCTACGTCCACCGCATTATCCAAAGCAAAACAGACGGCAAGCTCGTCGAACTCCCAGCAGCAGACCACAGTGCTCTCGACCCACCAGATTGGGGCGACGCCGTGCCGCGCGAGAAACTCGAAAACATGAGCGTCGAATACACCCACCTCCTGACCAGCCAACTCGAAAGCCAACGCGCTTATTTCGAAGAAGTTGTCGAGCGCGCCGTCGACAAAGCCTCTAAAGCCAGCGCCGCCGCAGCCGCAGCCCAACTCTCCGCCAGCACGGGCTCCTCTCAGCTCGAAGAACTGCAATCCAAATACGATACCCTCTCGCTAGAAACAATACCCTCGTTGGATCACGACCGATCCCGCGCCGAGAAACGCGCTGACAAATTCGAGGCGTTGGCGCGCATGTTCGAGAAGAATTGGCAAGAGGAGAAATCTATGAATGGGAATATGATGCAGAGGCTTGACCTTCTCGCTGCGGAGGTTGCAGAATTAAAGACCTCTAATGCTGATCTTGCGGAGCAGAATCGTGATCTTACTTTCTTTATTAGTGGGTCGCAGCGCTTGCAGGATCAGGGCGAGGAGGTCACGGAGGGAACGGTTAGTATTCCTGATCCCCCCAAGAAGAAGAACAAAGGAAAGGGGAAGGGCAAGAAGTAGATTGGTGCTTTGCTGTGTGTTTCTTCTATCTTACACAGTGAGGGTCTGGTGTTGTCTTCTCTTGCGCAATATCTTTCTCCTGCACATTTTTGAGCGACTTCTTTGTCTCTGGTTATGCATTACGAACAAAACTTGTACTTGTGTCTGGCCTGTTCTTCTGGATTGTCTGCCTGTTATTGCATACAGCATGTGTATGAGTACGCCTAACGAACTATGAACATAAACACAAACATCAACATTGATCTCACATCAAAAAAGAAATTCGATCCATGTTCACAAAGAACCATATACTTCCAAAACACATCAAACAGCCCCAAATAAACAAAGTCTCAATTCTAATATACTATACAAAGTCTAACAAACAACAAAAAAAAAGAAACAGGAAGTTAAGTTATAAACAACAAAACCACCCTAAACGCCCTTCCTAACGGCCCAGAAGTAATTCCCCCAATCCTCACTCCCAGGAACCATCTTCCACCCAATCCCAGGAGCATAAACAGCTCCCACACACTTCCAACTCATACCCTCAGCAGCCGCCGCCCCACCCCTCGACACGCCCGTATCAGCAGCCCTCATCAAACCCTCCTGCAACCACCCCTTCACCTCAGGCGGGTTCACAAACTTGCTCCACTCATGTGTCCCACGCGGCACAACACCAATCGGCCACGGCGCTTCGGCAATAACCTGGTTCAAGAGGAACGAAGGGAAAGTGCGGGAGATGGTTGACCCGATTAGCCAGCCGCCGGGCTTGAGCGCGCGCAGGCAGTTTGTCAGGAACGTGAGCGGGCTGGAGGTTTTGGGGTCGATGTGCTCGAGGACTTCGAAGAGGGTGACGATGTCGTATTGCGGTGGGGTGGTGGTGATGGTGGTGGTTGCTGGGTCGGTTGGGGTTGGGGTTGGGGTTGGTGTTAGTGGCTGGGCTGAGGCGAGGACATCCTCCAGCGTTGTGTTTATGTACTTGAATTTGCCACTGCGCAGATGGGAATCGACGGTTGGGTCCATGCGCGCGTGCTCGCGCGCTATCTGGATTAGGTTGGTTGAGGGGTCGATGGCTGTCATTGAGGCTGCGCGGGTGGGGGTTGGTGCTGGGCCGGTGGCGGCTAGGGGGATTGTGCGGGCGAGGGATTCGGCGAAGATGCCGCCGCCGCAGCCGACGTCTAGGTAGTTGAAGGTTGCGGAGTTGGGGTTTGTGGGGGAGGGGGTTGTTTCGGTTGAGCCTTCGGCTAGGCAGGATGCGATGAACTCGTGGCGGAGGGGGTTCATTAGGTGGAGAATTCTGGAGGGTCCCATTGGGTCCCACCAGGAGCTGGCCAGGGCTGAGAAGTGGGAGAGTTCATCGGCTGAGACGGAGGAGGTTGAGTGGTTGCGGGTTGGAGTGGGTGCTGCGGATTGGATGGTTGAGCGTGTGGACAGGGTTGATTTCAGTGGTGTAGTTCTTGTGAGCGGTTGGATGGAGCGGAGGGCTCGGAGGGGAGCAGTCCTTGCTCTGAGGGAGGCCATTTTGGGTGTTGGGTACAGTAGAGATGGAGAGGTAGCACTAGAGGGTTGGCTCTGGGAGCTTGTGATGGTGCGGAAATTGAGTTTGCTCTGGGTGTAGATGAGTTAGCTTCCCTGAATTGGTATGTGGAGCAATTGGAATGTACCAGTAGAGCATTATGTGGGCTGTCGCAAGCAATTGGAAAGAAAGTCGCATGAAGCTGATCGTCAAATTGGAGATTCGCCGATGCCGAGACAAACATGCCAAGACCGTTTGGAGACAGTCATGTGATGAAGAACTATATCACATCAAAACATTAATGCTCAAAGATGTGTAGGAGTGGATAGATCTTCGAATTATTTGCTCTGTCGAGAAGCCTTTGGAAAGCACTCAGAGAAAAGAATCAAGTATTTTCAGGGGAGTCATAAGAGGAGTTTTTTTGGCATGGTCATTTTAGCCTCAAAAATCATAGAATGCCGTCGAGAGGAATTCGATATTGGGAAGGTATGAAGGTATTCCGTATCTCTTATTGTATTCCAGATTTATTTAGGACCCAAAATTGCTCTGTTCTCCTAGTCTATGGTCAACCAGTCAGTATCCTCCAAAATGAACTGTCTCCTCGCTATCTGACTTTCTTGCCAAAGATGATAGCTTGGCTTGTATATAATTATTCATTCTCTCCATATTCTTCATCTTCTTACTATATTTATTTTTACTTCTCCATTCTTTCTACATTAAAGTACTTTTAAGATTCCGTTGAACACTTTGATTGGTCGTGTCCTCTATATATCCCAATATCCTTCTATAAACTCCTGTGGTATCATAAAATGCAGGCATGCAAATCAACAGTCTCGTAACAATCACTATACCCTATCCCATCAGACCAGCCTGAAACACAAGATCTTGTGGAGCCAGCCCCTTTTCATGGTCGTGATCAGCCTCGGGTATCTCACGGATATCCTCCGAACCAGCAGAGTAATCCCAAACATGCTGACCAGACCACGATGCAAGCTGATCCGGCACTGCCGCACCAAGGATAGGCAGAAAATTCCCCGTGTTGATGGTTCCATCCAACCCCAACACGGTCTTGCAGCGCTCCAGTAATGTCGGGAAGAGGTATGAAGGCGAGCCACGAATCTGGGAAAGCGTGTGCAGTATTCCCCACAGTAATTCGTTTGGATCGATAGTTGATTCAGCAAGGCGACGGACGGCCTTTGAACCCAGGGATCTTGTGACGTCTGCAACGGAGGAGCCCATGTCGAACAGCTTTTGTTCCTATGGCATGCGTCAGTATTGGAAGAACGGGTATCTCACTTTCTGGGAGTGGAGGACTTACCATTCCAATGCCATGAGCATCCACCGCACCTTGCGATGCAGCACCAATCACCCCCATCACGGCTTTGCCTACCATCACTGGGAGGTGGAATGGTAGTACTGCATCATCGTGGGAACCAGGCTGTGTAGCGTGGCTCATAGACAATTTCCACATCATCGCTTGCAGCCATTGCTGCGTGATCAAGATATCCACTTGCTGAATCTCAAGCACTCCATCTAGCGAGATATTCTTGCACAGACCGGACTGGATTGCAGATGTCGGGGGTCTCTCCAGAATACTTTCTCCACCTCCCGCTGACAGCCAGTCATATAGATCAGGAGTGAGTTTTTCAAAGATATTGATCAAGTTGATAAACCCATATGCCAGAATGGGATCCTCCGAGCCAAGAACCTGCGGCTTGTGAATCGAGCTTCGCAACATCACCGGCTTAGCTTGTTGGAGAGCATACCCTCTACCACACAGATTAGTATCAAACCACCACACCACCCCATACACCAACCCACTCACCTCTCCGTAATAAACAACAACCAAAATATGCGCCTCCTCTCCTCCGCCTCTTCCATCCCCAGCTCCGCAAACGTCGACTCACGATTCAACCCCAGCGAAAACACCATCGAAGTAGCCTGACATAGATAACACCAAGCATGAGCCTGCCGATCCAGATTCCCATACGACGCAAACAAAAAGAAACAAGTCAACAATGCCTCCGTACTCATCTCCTCGGCCACATCGCATTCACACCGCGCCCGCACAGCCTCCGCTAGCAGTTCCTCCCCCGACATCAACGACTGCCCATCCCCGATGCTCTGCCCCCGAGCCGAGTCCGTCACCGGCGTCGCGCCATCCAGTTTCAGCTGGATATGCGTTGCCGCGCAGAGAGATGCCAGGAATGCGTAGCGCTTGCGTGATAATCGCGTTGGCTGGTGGCTATCTTGGCGTAACTGTTCCCCGCGCACGACGGGCATAATGGGGAATAGGTATTTCAGATAGACATTGACATGCGCGAGCAGAATCTGGGGTGAGAGACGCCGGGCGTGGGGGAGTGCGTATCCATTTGCGGATTCCGCGGTGGAATCCGTTGATCCGGGAGAGGAAACGAGTTCGGGAGGGAGTTGGGAAAAGGCCTCGGAGAGGTCGTTGGGGAATTGGGCTTCGGCAATGTTGAAGGGGGAAAATGGGGAAATGGGGGATTCGAGTCGGTACGGCATGTCGAGGTCGGGATACACGGCTTTGGCTGGGTTGACGGCCAGCGGGTAGAGAGTTCGGAATTTCGGGCCTTTGCGACGGAGAACATCACTGTACGAACATGATAGTAGAAGCCGTTGGCATTTGTCGCAGGGCAGTTCGCGGGAACATTTGATTTTGCGACGACGGCAGTTGTCGCATGCTTGTTTAGGGTTGCCCATGTTGAAACTATAGGATACTATAGAATTACGCAGCAGATGAGAGAGAAACTCGACGTTATAACAGAACCTGGGGAAGGGCGGGGGGAATCAACCCCCCCCCCGCAAGGCCCCTGCACTATAAATCTCGAGATCAGGGGCAGGTTAGGGCCGTTTAGGGCATGGACATCCTAGGGCATCCTACGCCTGGAGTCGGCCCGAGTTCGCTTGTTCTGATTTGATGGCAGTCGGGGTCTACAAACTATGAACTGAGGGCAATTGGTATGTCAACTATGAAGAGACATTCATTGGCTGACTTGCTCGTCTCCTCTTGCTATTCCGACGGATCCGGTATACTTCATATTATACACTCACCTCTACCTTCGATCGGAAACCCTGACGCACCGGGCTATGTCTGACATCTCAGGGTTCTGCAACTAAACCAACTGGGATGCGATGCGCGATTTTCCTCCCCGCTTAACCTGATTCATCTGAAGTGGACACTGGGTGCCTCGGCTCGCGAAGAACCCGTCGCATTTCTCCAATCAACTTCGTCACGGCTTCTCACTAGACCCAGGATAGTTCTGGGCCTGGCTCTGACGTGGAATTGCCGGCAAAGTCTTTTCCTCGGGAAGCCGAGAGGCAGCGGTAGCAAGGCACATATTCACCTCTGTTGGGAGCTCAGATTCATATCACGAAGAAGTTTCTTGACTTCTTTCATAGCTTCAGAAGTGGACCTGGCCCCCATATAACGTTACAGTATCCAGAAAACAAAAACACCGAGGTTCCAGCGAACGCAGAAACTCCAAACTTGCTCCAGGTTTCTCGCAGTTGGCGTCCGGGTCGAGTGTTTATAAGCTTCTCCACTAGGGAGAAAAGACTCACCGCAGCTCGGCATTTCAGCTATGATTTCAGCTATGATGACACCTCCAATATTTCCGAGAGCTTGTTCACTTGCCAAACGGACATTTATCGGGCATTTGGCCAATCACAGGCGTTGAATCTGGGGATCGACACTCTCTACACTGTGGATGTCGGATTATCCCAATTCTCATCATTAATCTCGCACGACACTCTTGCTTTGACTCTGTTCTGCCGATTACTACGTCGGAAATGTGTTGTGGGACTACCATGACATTGTGGAGCTTGGAGCTTCAGGTATCAGATAGAGCATGGCATAGGCAGGGGCTCTACGGACATGCCATATGGATGGCATGATCAGACTCACAACAAGAGGCCTCTTCAGAGGTCCATGCACAGACATCATCACTTCCAAACATTTGTCTTCCTGCAGTGGGAGATGGGTTGAATCCACTGTGACAAACGGCTTGAACCTCAACGCAGAAGACGGCGAAAGAAGGGCGAAATTCTGATAGGATGCATATCCTTCAAAGCTTGTACTGTACAGTACACGAGCAATGCTACAGGCCTGGATTGCATTCTGATCTGCATCGATGCCCATACAGATCCCCAGTTGCACTTCACTCCCCACGCAAGGGACTCCACACTTCCCAGCCCCGGCTTCAGTGGCCTCACCCCGCAAAAGCATTCAGCCACTCGGGAAGGAATGTGATCGGAATATTCCGTCTTGCCTCACGGAGAATCAACGGAGAATCACTATCCAGTCTCGGGATGTTGGTCTAACTCTCGGGCAAACCTGCAATTGCTGTGCATATACCAGAGTGCGGCGACCCGTGCTCCGAGCAAACTATAAGAACAACCCGGGTTGCGCGTGCAGTGCTATAAACCAGCCTTTATCTCTGCAATTGATTCAGAAATCAGTTGGCCATGGTTGGTTTGTCGGATTTCCTCGTGGGTGCCTGCCTTGTGCCGGCTGTCTACAGTTCTTTTTCTACATCTGCTTCCAAGGCTTCTTCCCATGCTGCTTCTACTTCAGCCTCCTCTTCCTCGGCTGCTGCATACTCCCAGTTTAGTCTGCCTGCTAGTGCGGATGTTGGTGCCAATTTGATTGCCAATATCGATGATCCTAAGGCTATCGATGCCCAATCGGCCTGTCCGGGTTACAAAGCGTCCAATGTAAAGGAGTCTGCCAGGGGGTTGACCGCCACTCTGAAGCTTGCCGGTAAGGCATGCAACGCCTATGGCACGGATGTGGACTCGTTGGATTTGTCGGTTGAGTACCTTGCCAATGATCGACTCAATGTTCAAATTGTTCCGACTTACATTGATTCGTCCAATGCTTCTTGGTTCATGTTGGATGAGAGTACCGTTCCTCGAGCCAAGTCGGATAAGAACGCCTCCAAGAAGGATAGTGATCTTGAGGTCACTTGGTCTAATGAGCCTTCTTTCCAGTTCAAGATTACTCGCAAGGCTACTGGTGATACCATCTTTGATACCACCGGGTCGCGCTTGGTATTCGAAAACCAGTTCATTGAATTTGTGACCTCGTTGCCTAAAGATTACAACCTTTACGGTATTGGAGAGCATATTCAGCAGTTGCGTCTTTTGGACAACGCTACCTTGACTCTCTATGCGTCAGACCAGGGTGACCCAGTCGATGAGTAAGTCTTTTGAACATAACCCGATTCTTGACACTAATTGGTTTATCAGCAATATCTATGGATCTCACCCTTTCTATCTTGACACCCGCTATTACGATGTCAGCGAAAGTGGCGACCACACCCTCGTTGCGAGTGACAAAGCCGATCAATCAAAAGACTATGTCTCCTACTCGCACGGTGTCTTCTCGCGAAATGCCCATGGCCAGGAAGTTATCATGCAGTCTGAGGGACTCAAGTGGCGCACTCTGGGTGGTAGCATCGATCTCACCTTCTACTCGGGGCCTACTCAGGCCGATGTCACCAAGAACTATCAACTGAGCACCATTGGACTGCCTGCATTGCAGCAGTACTTTACCCTTGGCTACCACCAGTGTCGCTGGGGATACCAGAACTGGACTGTTGTTGAAGATGTTGTTTCTAACTTTGAGAAATTTGGAATCCCGCTTGAGACTATCTGGTGAGTGGCTGATCTATAATTTCAGTTCATACAATTTGCTAACTCGTGTAGGAATGACATTGATTATATGCATGGCTACCGTGACTTTGACAATGACAAGAACCGCTACTCCTACAGCGAGGGCGAGGAATTCCTTGACAGGCTGCATAAGAGTGGCCGTCACTACGTGCCCATCATTGACTCCGCTATCTACATACCGAACCCTAACAATGAGTCTGATGCGTGAGTCTACCAATTTCTTCTTGATATGCATCTTTCTGACATCCACCAGCTACGAGACCTACACTCGCGGTCACAAAGATAATGTCTTCTTGAAGAACCCTGATGGAAGTGAATACATTGGAGCTGTCTGGCCCGGATACACAGTCTTCCCTGACTGGCATAACCCCAACACAAGCGACTTCTGGACGAACGAGATTGTGGCCTACCACAAAAAGCTAGCGATCGACGGCATCTGGATTGATATGAGTGAAGTTTCTTCCTTCTGCGCCGGTAGCTGCGGATCAGGCAACCTCAGTCTGAACCCAATCCACGGCACCACCCTGCCTGGAGAGCCTGGCAATGTGATCTACGACTATCCCGAAGGATTTGAGTTGACCAACAAGACCGAAGCTGCCTCTGCGGCTTCCGCATCATCTAGCCAAGCTGCGGCCGCGACAAGCTCCGAGTCTTCTTCCAGCGTCTCCTACTTGCGAACTACACCCACTGCCGGTGTGCGCAATATCAACTACCCGCCATACGTCCTCAACCACGACCAAACAGGCCATGATCTAGCCATCCACGCGGTATCCCCCAACGCCACTCACTCCGATGGTGTCCAGGAATACGACGTGCACAACCTATTCGGGCACCAAATCCTCAACGCCACCTACAACGGCCTCCGCGCAGTCGACGAGCAAAAGCGACCCTTCATCATCGGCCGCTCAACATTCGCCGGCTCAGGCAAATGGGCCGGCCACTGGGGCGGCGACAACTTCTCCAAATGGGCCTACATGTTCTTCTCAATCCCACAAGCCCTCTCCTTCTCCCTCTTCGGCATCCCAATGTTCGGCGTCGACACCTGCGGCTTCAACGGCAACAGCGACGAAGAACTCTGCAACCGCTGGATGCAACTATCCGCCTTCTTCCCCTTCTACCGCAACCACAACACGCTCTCCGCAAACCCACAAGAACCCTACACCTGGGCCTCCGTCACAGACGCCACCAAAAAAGCCATGAAAATCCGCTACGCAATCCTCCCCTACTTCTACACCCTCTTCCACGAAGCCCACACAACCGGCTCGACGGTCATGCGCGCGCTAGCCTGGGAATTCCCAACAGACCCCTCCCTCGCCGCCATCGACACCCAGTTCCTCCTCGGTCCATCGCTGATGATCGTCCCAGCCCTAGCCCCGCAAGTCGACTCCGTCAAGGGTGTCTTCCCGGGCCTGAAACATGGCGAGATCTGGTACGACTGGTACAACCAGACGGCCGTGACTGCCCGCCCGGGCGTGAACACCACCATCCCCGCGCCTCTCGGCCATATCCCTGTCTTCGTGCGCGGCGGCAGTATCCTACCCATGCAGGAGCCGGCGCTGACTACGAAGGCAGCGCGCAGCACGCCTTGGTCGCTGCTCGCTGCGCTGTCGGGTAATGGGACTGCTGTTGGCGATTTGTATATCGATGATGGGGAGAGTGTCCGGCCTGATGCTAGTCTGAATGTGAGGTTCAAGGTGCAGGCTTCGAGTCTGAGTGCTGATACTCGGGGTGAATGGAAGGAGGTGAACCCGCTGGCTAATGTTACTGTTCTGGGTGTTTCGGAGAGACCCGGTGCTGTTACACTTAATGGTCGGTCTGTTCCGGCCTCTGGTGTGAGGTATAATGCTACTTCGCATGTGCTTTCTGTTGGTGGGTTGGAGAAGTTCACGGCGGGTGGTGCGTTTGGTGAGAACTGGGTGCTTAAGTGGTAGATTTGTCTCTGGGGATGCAGTTTCACTAGACTATTTATTGATACAGCATATAGAATCTCAGGTCTATTTAATCCCTTTGATTATTTTTCTATGGAATATCGAGCGTGATATTTATGTCCTTAGAGTAACCTTTATAATTCTTAAGTCTCTCGTGTTTCTTCTACAGTACTTCCCGAAACTGGTCACCACTTACTCTCTGATTCATTATCTAACTCCAATTTCCAAGACATATCGGAAGTTTTCCTGAATACCTAGGTATTCCTGTCAGTGAATCAGTATTGAGTCTTACACGGACTACTCTGCATATGTAGCGAGGTGCGCGTACCACTTGTTTGATGATTATCTGCTGCGTAAAATAGTAAGAATTTGGTGCCATCTTAGGGTAAAATCAGATGTAAAATAACATACTTTCGGAACACTAAATTGTTATTCTTATATCAATGGCATCAAATTGAGCAAGAATTATGGAAATCTGGTACTTGGGGAAGGAAAACCGCTAATTGACGTTGAAATATAGCATCGCGGTGAGGTAGTATGATTAAACGCAAAGTGAAGAATACTAATTTGCTAGGCAGCATGGTATATACTGTGGGTACACCCAGAAGTAGTCGAGGTCAAGTGCTGTTGTTACAAGACTGTAGATATCCACGGCCAGGTCAGAGTCATTTCATATCCCACCGGCATCCAACAGTCACCGAACGACAATATCAACCTGAATACTCAAGGTTCCACCAGGATACTATACAGTATAAGCCACAACCAGCCGATCAAGAACTGTAAACCTAGAAGCAGTCCCACTCCCTAAAACCAAAGCCCAAACACCAATAATCAACCCCCCGACTAAAACCCGCCCCAAAGATCAACATCGAAATCCAAACCCCCTCATAGCCCATTGTAACCCATCTCCATCACGACCCTGCAAATTTAGACCCCAAATCGGCTCCGCGCGCGCTGATTCGCCCAAGCCGCGTTCAGGGGTTCGATGCTGACAGGGATGTTTAATTTCCCGGACTGTAACGGAACTAATCATCCTTCAGGACATGTGATACGTGAATCGGATTCCTCTGCACTCGTGCGAATAAGTTACTGTAATCTCACTATTCAAGAGGATGGGGCGAAGGATCGGATTGTGGACTATTATTTTTTTAGTTGCTTGTGGGTACTCTGTACTGGGGCGAAGCTTAGTGCTGAGATTTCATTTATTGGGAACTGTTGCATGATTTCTTGTTTTGGTGAATAGTAAGTAGGGTTCTGTTCGAGTGATGTATGTGTTGACAGTAGTCGAGGGACGGGAATTTATGTACTGTACTGTAATGCGATATACAATTTACATGTCATTGTACAGCTGAAGCCGGTTTGAGTGTTTCATTGGTCTTTGGGGGCTGTTGTGCTAGACTCAAAGACCCGTTTCTGGGATGATTGGTTCGCTCCATTTGGTCTTGGGTTTGGATTGTGCTGTGATTGTGGTATATAGAGCTGCTTGCTGCGTCTTTGAATTGTTGTGGTATCCTTTTATCGGAGGTATTCTGTTACCCCTTTTTTCGTTGCAGTTCGGGTTTGATGTTTGCTTTTGGCTCACAACATTAACCTGATACCTCATGCTTTTCTTGCGCTTGGCTTGGCTTGCTGGCTTGTTGGGCTCTGCTTTTGCCGCTACTCCTGCTCAATGGCGCTCGCAGTCTATATACTTTATGCTCACTGATCGGTTCGCGAGGACGGATGGGTCTACTACGGCGAGTTGTGATGCCAGTCTAGGGGTATGATTTTCATGATTCAACAAGAATGCGTGGATTTGCTAATCTGTGTTGAATAGAGATACTGCGGCGGGACCTGGAAAGGAATCGAGAATAAAGTACGTGGTACAAATCTTTGTCAGTGTTTTACCGTGGACTGACGTATCCCTTCAGCTCGATTACATCCAGGGAATGGGCTTCACAGCTATCTGGATTACTCCTGTGACAGCGCAATTGACCGAAGATACCAAGTATGGTCAAGCCTATCATGGTTACTGGCAGCAAGACATGTAAGGGAACCAGCTTCACGACTTGATTCTAGAAAGTTCATTGACAATATTCAAGTTACGGTCTTAACTCGCATTATGGCACAGCAGACGACCTCAAGGACCTTGCCTCAGCTCTGCATAAGCGGGGGATGTATCTCATGGTCGATGTAGTAGCCAACCATATGGTGAGTGACCCAAGCCCAGCTATATCTTGCTCCCTGGGATTTATTGACATCCATCTTCAAGGGCTACGATGGTTCCGGAACCTCAATCAATTACGATACATTCGACCCATTCAACGACAAGAAATATTTCCACTCCTACTGCGAGGTCAACGATTACAGCAACCAAACCAATGTGCAAGATTGCTGGCTCGGCGATACGACCGTCTCACTTCCCGATTTGAGTACCGAAAGAGCAGATGTCCGGACTATGTGGTACAACTGGGTTGGATCATTAGTCTCCAATTACTCGAGTACGCACCTCGGCTCCTTTCCCATTCAAGAATCTAAATACTGATGCCAGTTCAGTCGACGGCCTCCGCGTTGACACAGTCAAACATGTCGAGAAGAGCTTCTGGCCCGGTTACAACGCAGCCGCAGGTGTCTACTGTATTGGCGAGGTCTTTGACGGCGATGCCGGTTATACTTGTCCCTACCAAGAGGTAATGGACGGATTGCTCAACTACCCAATGTACGATTTCACTCCGGTTTTCAACATTTTCTCATCTGATAACGCAAATTTAGGTATTACCCTCTTCTCAAAGCCTTCAAATCAACAGGTGGAAGCATGGGCGATCTCTACAACATGATCAACACCGTCAAGTCCACATGCGCCGATTCAACTCTACTAGGGAATTTTGTGGAGAATCATGACAACCCGCGCTTTGCTTCGTGAGTATCATTGATCCAATTCTCCTATGAATTGCATGCTTATTTGGATTTAGTTATACGGATGACATGTCACTAGCCAAAAATGCTGCAGCCTTCACCATCATGGCAGATGGTATCCCAATCATCTACGCCGGGCAAGAACAACACTACAAGGGAGGCAGTGACCCGAACAATCGCGAGGCAACCTGGCTATCCAACTACAACACCGATAGCGAGTTGTATAAGTTCATTGCGAAAGCCAATGCTATTCGGAATCAAGCTATCTATAAGAGTGTTCAGTATACGATTTATCAGGTATGGATTCAACACTGTTTCTGCTTTTCTTTCTTTCTTTCTTTCTTTCTTTCTTTCTTTCTTTCTTTCTTTCTTTCATCTTGTTTGGCATTTGCTAATTGATAATTCCTCACAGAACTACCCTATCTATAAAGACGACACCACGCTAGCCATGCGCAAAGGATACAGCGGCTCTCAAACAATTACCGTCCTTTCGAACCTCGGTGAAAATGGAAGCTCATATACGCTGTCACTCTCTAATACGGGCTTCAAGGCTGGTGAGGAATTGATGGAGATCATTACTTGTACTACTGTTACTGTTGATAACAGTGGAAATGTTCCTGTTTCCATGGCGAAGGGAGAACCGAGGATATTTTATCCTGCATCATTGATCAAAGGAGCGAGTTTGTGTTCTTAGGTGATCGATAAAATCATCAGGTGTAAGTCAATAGTCACTTCAAGTCGACAAAAATCATTTGTTCTTTTTTTCTCGATGATCCAATGTAAGGTCAGTTAATGTACTTTTAGCTATACTTGCGGGCATGCGCCAGGAAATCACCCCTGGTTGCCAGTTCCGGGACATTCGTTTTCAAGACAATATACTACCACATCACCCTCACCAATTGAGCGACATCTATGTCCAAGATAAGAATGAATGAATGAACCAAGAAAAAAAAAATAAGATGAAGAAGATGAAGAGAAATCCCAACGCTATCCATCGCCAATTCCAACAAACGAATCCCAAATCCAATCCAATCCCATCCCATCCCAACCCAAATTCAAAGTCCAAGTTCAAATCCAAACCCTAATCCAAGATAGAAGAACTCACAAACCAATCACCAATCATGCAAAGCCCTAGGAACAAGACCAATGGGCAGTGCGCCACCAGTGACAGGCGCAGAATGATGCTGAAACAAGGCCGGCGGATCAAAGCTCGTCGAAGCAGCCCCATACCCCGGCATCAACTGATCCAGACAACTGTACCCCTCCAGATTGTCCAAAACCTCCGCACCAGGCATGAGCGACGACAAATCCATAGCCCTACCCTGAGGATGCGAATGGGAGTGAGAATGCGGGTGAGATTGGGAATGGGGGTGCGACTGTGACTGCGACTGCGACTGCGAATGCGAGTGCGAGTGCGGACCATACAGCGGCGTTCCCTTTGCATCAATCGGCGACGAAGACGCTAATGAAGCATGCTCGGCTGTCGCGACCACGGCTGTGGCTTCGGAGTACCGGCGCTGCACTTCGCCGACTATGCAGGCGATGCGGTAGGGCAGGTTGTCGCCGCTGGGGGCGAGGTGCAGGAGGAAGCCGCGGACTTGGCTGATTAGTGGGTCGGTGAGGTTATAGTCGCATAGTGTTAGGGCTGCGTAGCCGACTATGAAATAGACGTGGTCGATTAGGCTTGGGGCTGTGCTGAAGCGGGTTTGGAGGAATTTGGAGATTATTAGGCGGGCTGTGCCGCTTATTTCGGGCGTGAGGCGGTCGCTATCTGGTTGGAGGCGCGTTGCTGTTCTGTGGAGGAGGAGTTGGCAGAACCAGAGGTTTAGGTCGAGGGTTGAGTCTTCGTTATTTGCTGTGTTTGTGTTAGAATTTGTTGGATTCATGGATGTTTTCTTGGGGTAGAAGGGCGATTTACTTAGGAGGTGGGCCCATTCCATTTTCCAGCGCTCGATTTCTTCGTATTCGGCTTCTGCGAATTGAAGACGATGCTGGCTGTGTTGGAGTTTGAGGGCGATGCGATATAGTTGGATCTCTGCGACGATTTTGCCGTCCTCCGGGGTTGCGGCGGCGTGTTCTAGGATCCTGGGGCATTGATCCATGTATTGCTGTTGAATGTTGACGGTGCGGCCATTTGCCAGGGCCGAGCTATGGTTCATGGTTAGAATTGGTACTTGGCATGAGAAGAGAGGTGACTTACTGTAGTTGGGTTGCGCACAGTGTATTCCACAGACGCAACTGAGCAAGTAGATCATCAGGGTTGATGCTATCCCTGGGGAGAGTATTGAGGAAGTTGAAGGAAATTAGGGCATGGTTGATTGAGATCCCGCTCAGCAACCAGTCGTCCATCAGTCCTTCTTTATGAATAGCAGTAGAATATAGACATAGTAATGTCAATGCCTGTAGCATATCGCTTGTCAGGGGTGGAGGCTTCCACAGCATCTTGGCCACAGCATGCTGAACGTGGAGAGAGATATCGCGGACAGTATGCTGTGGTAGTCCAGGCAAATACCGTGCAGCGAGGAGGCACGCGGTGTTGAATAAGAGTGTATTTGATCGTTGAATGCTGGACGAGTGGCTTATTGACACCCAATGACCAAAATATTCCACAAATCTAAGACCAGGTTAGCAGGATGATAGAATGCGAGACAGAAAGAAGACATACAGTTCAATCAGCTTCAGGGAGAGCTTAGAGTCTACAATACCCTGAGTGACGATGTCTCCCAGGATATCATCATCAGAGGAAAAGTGATCTCTCTCCCCAAAACATTCAGCCTGAAGGTCTCGAATGAGCTGAGCCGGTTTCAAAGGGTATAACGATGCCGACACGCTATCACTGGAGGCCTCGTCTATACTGCCGCTTCTCGCCTGCGAGTTTAAGCTGCCGAACATGCTGGGAGGCCGATCAACCATTTGCCGCATAAGGTGGATCATCTCGCCCATGCCTCGTTCAAGAGAAACCAGCCGTTCCTCTATCGAGGGCACAGCAGTGGCATCGGACCAGGTGGATGCATTGTCCTGGAACCGCTCCGATGTCTCCGGGAGTTCACAGTCGAGCCTTATAAAATCGAGCAGTCAGTATATACAAGCACTTGGGCGTGACATTTTCTGTTTATAAAATTCACGGTCGCATTTGGGAGAGGGTTTTGGATCGCAAGGGCAAAAAGGTTGAAGATGTGGCAATCTGGCAGTTACAGAGTGGCAAATGAAGAGAAAGGCCTCACAAACCTCAGAGATAAACAGCGGCGACAAGCATGACCGCGTGGATCAACATCACATCGAGTCTTGAGCTTGCGACAAGTATTACAAGCCGTCATGGATCGACGAATGCGCCCTTTGGGTCTCGCATCGTGACCAGCGACCGAATCAATTCGGTTGCCTTCGTCAGGGGCAACACTCTTAGTCTCCCAAGAGATGGTGTTATGTGAAGGGCCGGTCCGCGTCATTGCAATTGAGTACAGCCTATATCATTTAAAAGAGTAGGTAAGAAAGAGAAATAGATCAACTGGACCCTTCGGAAAGCCAAGTTTTAAAGGCCTGAAGATCATTCCTCTGCTATCAGGGAGATCCAAGCCTTATAAAAGCGGATCGCTGGACCGAGAGAGTCTAGCAGCCAATTGCGACAAGTAAATGAGTACTGACGATATCGACTCCGCCTGCGCAGGTACGTTTGGAACCCGTTTCTGGCGGACCTGGGGTAATCGTAGAGGCATCCACCAATCCTGATTGCCTTCCGGTGGCTTCTAGAAAGGTAAATGAGGCCGGTGCTTTGCTGCAGGCTTTTCAGCACCGAAGAGGGGGTGATAGACTAGTATTGGTTAACTTTTGACAAAATTTTCCCGACGAGAACCGTTGGATAGACGGGGTTTTGTTTTAAAGTGTGCAGCCAAGTCTACAGCAACAAGCATGTTTGCCCGGAGCTTATTTGGAACTTCCTTTGTTATCGTATATCCTATCAGGCTCCAGTTGCGAGATATGTACAGTAAATTGATTTGGCAATTACATTGGTAAATGAGCCTTGGAGTGGAGGGGACTATAGACGATGAAGTGGAGAGAAGCAGGTCGGATTAATTGGCTAACATGTGCAATTGTCTCAAAGAAGTGGCTATCGGGATTGGAAAGTTGAATCGATGTGACATTGTAACTTTTAGTTCCTTTTTAGTCCCGGCTAACGACGGGTCTTTGGTCGGCGAGTGCATTAGTGTCCTTTTAGTCTTATCCATCTCCTTTTCGGCTTGAGAGGCTGGAAGCTTGCAGTCTCATGATCAGCCTGATCATGATCAGCCTGGTCAGCTCCCCCCCCCCCATTCCCGTGTCGAGATGCCTAAATAGAGATAGGAACGACAGCAACCGCGAATAGACGGATTCCTCATAGGGAACCGAGTCTCTAGGAGTAGCCAACATATCTACGATCGGGAATAAATAGACCCGGGAATACGCGAACGGCAAATCCATGGAATATCTTGCTAATCGCGCACCTGTGAGTGGTGATGCGGAAGAACATATACGACTCAGCCGAGGCCTCTTTTTTTCCCTGCTTCTCGGGGATCCACTTAGGGCCAATATAACTTATGCACGCGGGCTTAGCGCCTGCCTGTCCGAGGGTAGTGAGCCGTAATGTTCTTTTGTCAACCAGCGGTCAGGTCTGCTTAATATATCTCGTATTCTGACTCGAGGCTCTCTTGGCTTTCAGGAGAACTCTGGGGTAGGGACTGGCCCACAGTCGTGGACTAAGTATGCACCCCTCCCGCTTGTTCGTTATCGTGACCTTGCGTGGCGCTGTTTCATGCACACTATCTCATCGCTTAAGATAGTTATTGCGTAGACCTCGCATGGGTCCAAGCGTGTCGGGGGATTCCAATCTAACAATGTCTCCAGCGCTTCCGTGCATCTCGAACGCGTGGTACTATGGAGGGGAGGAGATCAACGTATGCACTTGGTCAGAGCTTTAACGGGGAACAAATATTAAGCAATTTGTGCCGAGCTGGATCAACCCTCTTTTCGCCGTTTTTATATCTTAGGGTTGGGATTGCAATAGACATCTCACAGGGGAGGCTTCTGGAAGATTTCCAAACGGGGACCACGTCAATTTCTTGCATGATGTGATAACCACCGAAGCTTACCTTCTCGTTCAGTCTAGACCTCCAAATTCCCAGCACATCAGTAAGCCCGCATATCTCTAGAATCATGACGCCGGGGCGTCGGTCGAGTCGAGTCAAGCTACAGGCTACATCTGGTGTCATTGGCTTGATCAAGGTTCGCTCTCTTTCCTTTTTGCTTCTCTGCATCTTCCTTGCAGGATTGTCTGACAGGAAACCCGCCAATAATAGTTGGCCATGAAGTCACACCCCAAGAGAGCTCAATCAAGGCTTTTACGAGGATTCCCTAACTAGGCAATTTGTGACCTGGCGGTGGCAATCGAAAGCGGTTTTTTTCATTTTGATCTGACTGCGAGCAGATAATGGCCCTGCATCAGACCACTTATGTCTCAAAGATAAGCCTCTCTGTGACAGTTGACTGCTCATATTCCCGCTCGGGAAGATGCCTAAACTGAGTAATCCTGCGTTGGAATTTACCCGCAATAGATTGTGCACACCTTTGTCTAACCCAAAGAGTGTAGACCCTTGTTTTGCGTCGGGTTATTTATCACGATGCTAAATCCCGCCTCGGTCGATCCTTCGCATTCAGTTAGTTCACTGTGGGATTTGGCTTTTTCAAGCGGGTTCAGGTGAACTTCCAATCTTTTTTACTCTGCTGAAGTCCACTTTTCATTAAAGTGCTCTAGCCCTGTTTCTCGTGCTCGTGAAGAGAGACATATCGGACATGATTTCCTCTTCGGAGGGAGGATCGCCTCTCGACACCGTGGCTGTAGTCAATCCTTGATGAAATGAGATGATATACAATCCTTGGCCATGGAACTGGCGTTCTACCGGGATTTGCAATTCCTTCCCATCGGCTCTTCTCCATTTTCTCTCTTTACTTGGCATATCAACGGTCACGCTATGATCGGCAAGCTTGGTCTTAGGGCATGGCGCCATAAGAAGATCTTCAGAGAGAATCGCTATTGGCATAGGGCTGAGTCTCTACTGCTGCCTATCACGGGGAAATTTACCCGATATGAATTATTCTAGTTCTAGGGGTGAACAGACCTCTCTGTCCTTTGATGATGAGCTAAGCATTGAAATTATTTGTGACTGACACAAATCCGAGCCTGTACCAAAGATTCGATGAGATGAATGGAGAAAGTGCTCTTTGATAACAGCACTAAGCAAATTTCTCATGGCTATGCACCCTTTCCATGTCTGTTTGTTCCAGGTGACCGAAAAGAGCCGAGTCCCAACTCTCAAGGGTGGGACTAGCTGGGCTAGCCAAGAACGAACCCGAGTATCGATCTCGGATCGTGCGGAACTAACTTGGGTGCCACATGAATGCCCGCCCTTCATGTCTCTATCTTCTCAGTACATTGTGTGATCATAATCAGGGCAAATTATGTTTACTGGTGACTAATGAATTTGCCAGCGGATTTCAACAAAAGAAGATTTGGGCTTAAGCCGTAATATCCGCTCCGATCTTGGCATGCCAAGATGCCCGACTGGAGACAAAATGATCAGCCAAAAGACGTTCAATATTGTTTGCTGGGGATATGGTACCCGTGCCAGAGCGTCGATCCTCGACCAATCCTATTCGCACGAATCTATGCTGTGTTGAGGCGGTCTCACATAATTTGGCAGCCCAGGCTGGGGGCCTGAATGTGAAAGACTTGCCAAGTCGTATCCAGAGCTGCTGGAAGGTGATGTTGGAAATTTGGCCACTGGGTCCCGGCTTTCTGTCGGAATGTGCATTTCTACTGTATACACCGAAGCTATTTGTCTACTTCCGGTGTATACTTTCACATTGGTCTTCTTCTCGATTCCTATTTTCTCCTGTATTAAAATTCCATGCTTATTCATTTCCTACACATCAGATATTTACGGCGCAACTTGAAGATTGGCCCCAATATGATCATTGCTCAGCTAGAGTGGGGAGGAAGTGCATCGAGCTAAGCCAAAGCCTCTCTGGGCGCAAAGTCAGACCCCGATCTTATTTTTTTCGTTTTCGATCAGGACTGCAACCATGAGAGTCAGCAGTCTTCAATCTCTACTACATCTACTCAGCCAACCCGCGGCAAAGGTTCTCCTGGTCGCAGGTTTTGCATATCTCCTCGCCTTCCAATACTGTCGAATCCGCTTCTGGCGCGACCCTCACTCGGCTTTTTTCGATATTCGCAATGTGTTCGAGTGGAAATACAGTCTTTTGCGAGAGCATCAAGCTCAACATTTCACATCTATACATAATGCCCCTTCTGACAGTGGGATTGACGACCAATTGGGCACTGATCGCCCCTTGATGTGTGCCGCGCTGGCCACTGTAAAACGCGACAAGGACGACTACTTTGAAGCGACCGTGGGATCTTTGCTGACTGATCTTGACCCTCGCGAAAGACACGCCCTTCATCTATCAGTGCTATTTGCAAATACCGATCCAAGCCAACACCCCAGCTGGGGCCAGAAATGGCTTGGACGACTAGTGGATTCAGTGTCCTCGTATAATGTCTCCGAGGAGCAGTTTCGCCATTTGCAAGAGTTGGAGGAACAGCATAACTTCTATGAAAAGGGTGTATAGTACGTTTCCCCTCTCAGGACGCTGCTGGTCGGATACGCTTTCTAACCCGGCTAGCGACTACGTCTACCTACTCAATCAATGTCTCGAAACGGGTGCTCCATACATATTCATCCTCGAGGACGATGTCATCCTCGCAGACGGCTGGTTCGTCAAGACTATGAATGGTCTACACCAGTTATCTCATGGATCGACTGCGCGCAACAATACATGGATCTACTTACGCCTCTTCTACACCGAAACCTCTCTTATGTGGTCATCCGACGATTTCTGGTACCGAAACATGCCCTTGGCATTCCTCTTAGTTATGGGATCTGGATGTGCTCTTCTGCTGCTCATTCGCCGACACTGGCCTGGCACCCGTGCCTCTCTTAACAATTGGACTATCGCAGCCGTGTGTTTAGTTGTGATTCCCGCTTTCACGGGACTATTATACATGATGGGTAAATACTCCCTGCTCCCCTTGGAGGGTGTAGTGGAGATGAATGGTCCGGGGTGTTGCACGCAAGGTTTGGTATTCCCTCGTGAACAAGTACCGGCTTTGGTGGCTCGCTTGGAAGAGAAGAAAGCTGGGCAGACGGATAGCATGATTGAGGAGTATGCGGACCAGACTGGCTTGACGCGGTTGGCGCTGGCGCCGCAGCAGTTGCAGCATGTCGGATTACGATCTAGTCGTGACAATCTTGAGATTAATACTCAGAGTACCTGGGCTTTCTGGTTTGAGGAGAACGATGCTCGACAGTTGAAGGCTGAGCATGAACGGCTTCTGGCGGCGAGTGATCATTATTGGCTTTTGGATTGATCCCTTGGCTTGGGCGGTGGCTCTTCATGGCATCTTCTATATACTCGATTCACAAAGCCTTCCGCGGATAGTATCAACGAGCTTGCTGTGATGTACTATCGAATGATGGGCCTCGTGTCCTGGATCTATGAGACTATACCCGCGGAGCTAACACCGCAATAGATAATCACATGGCACCTGGACGGATAGTAATATCAAATATCATCCGCTACAATTCAAAAACCGTCATCTTGCGCCAGCCTCCGTGGATTTCTGCCAATTCCTTAGTGTTTCTTGCACTCTACAACTAGAATATGAGGACTTGTGGGATTGACACCGAAACTGACCACTTTTGAGGCCAGAAATGGCTTCCTTTCCGTAAGTTTGGACGTCCACCCCTTGAGCGTCTACTGCCCTATAACACTGCTATCCTGCACCCAGCACTTCTAATCATCCTCCGGTCCTGATGTTGCCAAGATAAGATATCTTGAATCTGATTAGCGGCTATGGAGCTTACTTCATATATTCCTAGCTCCCACTCCTTCGTCAACTTTGAACTCGTACCGGGTAACATAGTCGTAACTCAATGTTTCTCTTCTACTCGTTTTCAACAATGGTGACTCTTTTCCAAGAACTCGCTCTTACTGAAAGTTCATTATCCGCTCTTTGTTCACGGAACAGATCGCTGGCGAAACAGTACAACAAGACTATTTCTTACCCTGATATTACTAAGATTGCAGAGGGAGGTTTTATCAAAGTCTTTCTTCTACGAGCAAAGAATGGCCGTGAGGTGATCGCGCGAATTGCCACTCCCATTGCTGGGCATCACCATTATACAACCGCCAGTGAGGTGATTACCATGAGCTTCTTGCGAGCTGTCCTCGAACTTCCGATACCGAATGTCTTAGTATGATCAACAACATCGGGCAATCCCATCGGAGCAGCGTATATTTTGATGGAGCATATGTAGGGAGAGTCTTTCTTCGCGGCAGTTATCTCTCACTACCGACGAGATGAAAGATATCATGACCCAAATCGTAGATACTAAAAGGAAGATTTTCGACTTGCGTTTTCCTGCTTGTAGAAGCTTAGATCACAAGAAGGACCTTGATGGGGAAACCCAGATCTCAATCGTGGATGGTTTCTATCGGGAGATATGTTGGCGAAATTGGCCGTATAAGATGACAAGGATGACAGCATGAGTTTCCAGGATATCTAACTTTGTTACAAATTTAATATGCTTATTCTTGGTGACTGGTCTGCCGTTACTTCTCTCTTAACCTTGGAGATGCATTGAGGCGCATCTTTATATAGGATGATAGTTTGTCCTTATGCTTTCAGCGTGTAGCTTCGGTTGTATTTCCCCGGCGAGTGATCCTCGCTGACTGACTGACTCTTCAATTCTTGCGCCCAAAGCTATACTATTCATTCACCCCTTGGGCGTTGTAAAAAAAAACACTAAGGGCGAGGATCAACCAGACCGTGCATGCGCACACATTGGTGTGATCAGGTCGAAACTGATTAGGATACAATTGCCAAAAACAAAAAAGAATTGACCGACGCAGGGGTCGAACCTGCAATCTCTTGATTCGTAGTCAAGCGCCTTGCCATTGGGCCAGCCGGCCTACTTGTTGAAGAACTGGAGAAAATTGTGTCATGGATTCCTTAGCGATGGTAGCCCCACTTTTAGGGTTATCAGTGTCGAATCGAGACTCATCAAGGAAGCAATTGATGTCCCTGACAACACATAGGTGATACTAGAGTGTGAAATATTGATATTTGCTTTCTATTTTAGGAAGAGGATAATTACTCTGGTTGTTTTGGCTTGAAATGGATTGTATTAACTTTTTTCAAAGAGAAAAAAAGCAATTGCTGCCATTATATATAATGACATACTGTGATATCAGACTTTAGATATTTGCTTTTTGTTAGTGTTGTTTTTGAACACCCAGGGGCTGCGAAATGAAGCTGTCATGAAGAATGAAGGATATTGTGATAGATCAATATGCAGCCGGACATGGCCAAGACAGGACTGTTCCTCTGACAGAAACCCTCCAGCTACTGTTGACATATAGCACCAGTGTGGACCAACAGAAGTCCTGGAAGATTCAAACAGAGCATACTGTATATAAGGACGCAAGAAGAGGGGTGCAAGTATCAGTGTATATCTCTGATTCAGGGCTATTGTTCTAGCTCAACATAAAACTCACTGTGGTCAGGCCGAAGGCTGTTCCTTGTTTTTACATCAGTTGGTATCGTAAAGTCCGAAAAGGAAGTACAAGAGCCCATGCCAGGGAAAGACAATTACTGTAGATGGGACTGCAATGCCTGCCTTCGCCCCGAAAAGACGTGTACAATACCATTGCTCAACACAGCTGGTCCCTTGGGAGATCTAGCCCATTAGCAGGATGGAACCCGAGTCACACGACAACATCGGTGAGCCAGAGACAATAAGAAAGGGCAAGAAAACATATCGGACTGGAGAGATATCCGAGCAGTCCATCCCCTGCTGGGCATCATGTGCTTGGATGCTGTAACCTAGCCATATGACCAGACGCCACACTATCCACGCCCTGGCGTGTGATATCGAATTTGAGATTCTACAGAAAGTGCCTACAGCAAACTGTCATATGCAAAGATAGCCAAAGGTACACTGGTACCTGATCTCATATCATGCTCGGGATTGCTTTCCTCCCCCCTCACAGGATGAGATATCACGCTGCGTATGAAAGTATCCGGTACATTCTCTTCTGCCCAGTGTGCATACAGTAAATCACAGTTAGATTCCTCACTGCACAGTACAGGCGCCAGACAGCAAAACATGACTGGCATGCACCATGCACCATGCACCATGACTACTGCAATACCGTACAGTATACAGTATGGATAAATATAGACCCAAATCTTCAACACCAGGAGACGTAATCATATTGCTGGATGAATAATCATATAATCCAACATACAGTAGTCAAATGAGCCCGATCAAAGCATGCACATACTGTAACACAACTGCCCCTACACCTCCACACTGTACCAAAGAACGGTGTGAACTCCCACCGTTACCGCATGGGGACAAACGAAGCTCAGCCATCCCACTTCCAGCCCGTCGGCACACTCTCACACTAAAGAGAAATAGTGGAGCCAGGAAAGAGGAGTAAAAGCTCCGGGCGAAGTTCCAGAAGAAGTGAAAAACTCAGTGTCAAACATGCCACGGGCGGACCGACTAAGCGGCGCTATTGAATTTACTAAAAAAGTGTCGAACGGTGGGTCCCGTCGATCATGGACTGGGAAAAGGCCGGGAGGGGTAATATGAGAAGATTCAATAGTTCCAAGCCGAGTCTTCGGCTTGAAGCCATTCTGAGTATAACCTTGTGAATAGTGAGGAGGTCATGCAGCGTCGGCGCTGCAACCCGCCACGCCCTGGATGAAACCTTGAGACTGAACCCTTGAAACTTTGGAAATCAAATTGATCTGAGACGCAAGGAAAGTTTATGTCCTTGCGGTGAATCGTTGATATCATATCTTGTTTCCGCCGCGTACTCCGAATATTTGAAATCATGGTGCATGGACTATACGTTGGAGTCTGGATGATGGTGTTACCGCCTCGATGGCAATCTACTCTCGGACAAGGTGGGATAGGATGTTTGTCAAAGTCATTTAGGAATTTAGGAACTTGATTCTAGACTGAATGGGCGCGGATGCGACCAAAGAAGATGCTCTAGATCCAGCACGTACACAGTGGGGCCTCGAATAGTCAGACAGATTCTAGTTTCCAGTTAAGTGGCCAGCAAACGGATTATTTGTCAACAGTGGAAACAGGGCAACAAAGAGAAACAATGCCCCAAGTGAAAATGTTGGAGTGGGAGATGTGAACCCCACCACACGTTCGTTGCGAACTATAACTCAAACACAAATGTTTCACTCCAAGAGGTGAACCCAAAGCACAAGAACCACCAATAACAGTTCAGACCAGAGCCAGAATCCAACCCAGCCCACAGACCCAGACTACGAACCCATCGACATCGGTTAAGCCCCAATCTGACATGAGACAGGTCACAAACCTTCCCAGTCCCGAATTGACAGCTCCGACCCTAGGAAACCTACACAGCGACTAGTAAAAAAAGGCCGAAAAAGCAGAACCCCCAAAAAGAAAGAAAGAAACCCAGAAACCCAGAAAAGCAAAAAGCAAAAAGTGCCACCACACATGTCCAGTCTGTATCCCAAACAAGTGCCAAAGTGACACCTTTGCGCCCGTGCCTTGGGACGTCATGCCCTATTCCAGATTGCCAGCGCAGCAGGAATCCAGGAGCTGAGGCACATGCATATACACACATACACACCTACGCCCGACTGTACACAGTAACTGCACCATACCTGTATCCACAGTCCTCAACGCAGTACGGAGTACTCCGTACACAACACACAGCCCAGCAACCAGCGTCAGAGGCGTCGGATGACACTTCCACGATACGGACAAAGTACACCGCCATATGATGAATCGGACGCGGGTATTGACGAAGCCATGGAGTGTGCAGAGTGCAGTGCACTGTACAGTGCACAGCGGGGGATTCACTGCCCTCGGACGTAAATCATCTCCTGTACAGGTATACAGGTACTACAGCAGCTACTGTACGGAGTACTATAGATCAGACAATGACATGCCACGGAAAAAACCTCCGCACATCTCATCGCATCACGGTAGATCCTGCCATACAGTACAGCAGGCTACTGTAGATGTAGATCCTGCCGCTGGCGTCTCCATGTCCTGTACTGTGCTACAGTAAGTCAAGTCAAGTTCAGATCCTGGCTACATGTACATGTACATATACTGTACCTACAGTAACGTTATACAGTAGTACGGTACAGTACTAAATTAGATGCAGGACTGGATAGACCAGTAGGGGATAGATATTGACCAGTGACTGTAATTGCGATCAGACACCTTGCATGAACAAGTGCTGCAAGCTACAAGCTGCAGGCTGCAGGCTGCAGGATGCAAGCTGCACGACTTTTTTCTCTTTTTTACTCGATCTTATCACTTTCGGAGTACTGTACATGTATGCGAGTTGTATGCGAGTTGCATGCGAGTTGGTGTGCTAAGATCGGCCTGGTTGTCATTCTGACCAGTCGCAGGCGCCGGAAATACCGGGGTTTGTGCTAGTGGCTTGCATAACCGCTTCCTTCCCAGGGGGTGGGACTGGGACTGGGACTGGGATAGACTGGACTGTTTCCTGTCTTTGGGACACGGTGGACTTTTGGGATTGGCGTTGGCAGTGGCATTGTGTAGGGGTGCATATTGCAGGTCCATGCCCTGGTTTTGGGTGGGTGGGAATCAACTTGATTTGATGTGGTTTACTTTTAGTGACTGTAACATACTTTTTTTCTTTTCTTCTTCTTTGTGTTTGCTTTTTGCGGGTTGTACTGTATATTGGAGTTGAGTTGGCAGTTGATGTCTGTGTGGTTACAGTACTGTGCATGGTACCTTGTTTTGGGTGATGGAAGTCAGGCTGACCTGGATATGTAGCTATGCACCCCCTGACTACTGTACTGTAGCGATTTACAGGGTACATTCTGCATCTGCAGATGTCCAAATTTGAGATTCGAGATTGGAGATTGGAGATTGGAGAGCACGTATACTTCCCAGTTTGTAGTGGGGAAGCACCGAGGTCCACGGAAATCCAACTCGGCAAGATGGCCGATCGTCAATTTGGTCAAACCCCGTAATTGCGACAGGGGGGCATTTCGCATTTCCGAAATTACAGGGCAAAAAGGAAAAAGGAAAAAAATAAGAAATCAGAAACAAGAAACAAGAAACCAGATCTCCCATCTTTGGGACCCAATGAAATATCCTCTGGGGTCAGCCGTAGCATCCGTTGACAGGATTCGGTTGTGTCTCGGATCAAGGGGGAGCTGAAGGAAGAAAGGAAGAAAAAAAAAAGAATGGAGACAATTTAGGTGTGCATTTGGTCCAGCGTATCACATTGCTGCGTTGGATATTTCCAGGACCACATCAAATTAAGCAAATGAAGTCTAATATACGACCAAAGAGGAGAACCTGTCAAAGAAGAAGGAAGCCCCCGAAAATATCCCGTCGGCAGATGTTAAAGAGAGCGAAAAAAAAGAAAAATCACTGATCGAGACGAGTTCGCGTGGGCTCAGGGAGATTGTTCCACGGTTAGGGCTGTGGGGATGATAGACGGCAAAGAAAGAGGAAAAGTGGAATGGTGGGAGGGTTGGGCTGGGCTGAAGGTTAGAACTCAGCTGTCACTTCCCAATGCACTGCCTATTCTCCATTTCCCAGTGAACCCGTAAACTGGACTGGCAAAGGCAGGTAGTATCCGAATGCCAATACCTCAACCTTAACCGCGCGGACCCAAACTAAGCGCTGTCAAACTATCGAGGTTTCGTCTAGTCGGGAAATCTGGAACTCGACGTCATGGAAAAGAAAAAGCTAAAGCCAATCTTGATCTTCACCAGTAGGCAATCAGAATGGCCACAGATGACTAGTTTGTGGGTCGACACCAAGACGATCAAATATCGAACCAGATGGGATGGGCATTTGGGAATAGTGATTTGGCCCATCCATGGTCCGGACCTCCAACCTCAACTCAATTATTGGCGACTTTCTCTCAATTCTGCGACTCCGGTATGTCCGTACTGTACTGTAGCGTAGAAGGTGATCACCCTAGCATTAGGTAAAGACCATCCCAATTCCCGACATTCGACTCCAGAGATCATCCCAGTGGTTGCCGTGCCGAAAGGCAAAACCCACGTTTCGAGTGAAATGGAGCATTCACTGCTCAGCTGTGGAACGGAGATCCGCAGTCATGTCAGGTTTGAAAGGTGCGAAAAAAAGAGAGGAAAAAAAAATAATAGGCAATATTCAATAATCAATATTCCCAAAGGATCATCCATATATTGTGTAAGTTGGTAAAATTTCAAGCCCGTCTAAACACCCAGTAAATGCAAATATTCGAAATAAGGTCACAATAATCAAAAAGAGATTCCCAGTAATTTCCCACCGTTTGATTCCCGACAAAAATAGTGCCCGCTTGGTAAACGCGACCAGAAAGGGTATCAAAAAAATCATGTCTGAATGTCTGAGTCTCCGTGCCGGACGGTAATGCGATATGACCACTCCGACAGATAGCAGGTGCCAGATGTGGATATAAAAGAAGAAATGAAAAAAAGAGGTAAAACAGAGAGAAAAGGACAATGCCAGTCTATCCAGCTTGCCGGATTCTCAACCCCGTGAGTCGTTAAAATGGTAAGGGGGAAACACAACCGTCCCAGTCGTAAAACAAGCGCTGACGTGGCGAATATCGTGAAGAATGCCGTGTAGAATGATGGAAAAAGAGAAGACAAAGTAAAAGAAAAAAAGAGAAAAGAGGCCGTAATCTGTTCAAGTCCAAGGGATTCAGTGATGAGGCGAGGCGAGATGCTCCGAGCCATCAGCATCACTAAACGGAGACTGTCGCGACGAGTCCACATCACCAGTGCGCATCTGATTCCGCAGCGCAGGCAGCTGTCGCCGCCGAGCATTAATGAACCAATTACTAATCTGTCGCCAAACATCAGCATTCAACACATCACGCGCACCATCAAAGCAGATCTCACCTGGCTGATCGACAACCCCGTCCGCGTCATAAACATCTGCTTGTCCTCCTCACTAGGATACGGATGATCCAGATGCTCATGGAACCAAGCGCGCAGAATATCCGTCACCGGCTTGGGCAGATTGCCCCGTCTGCGCTTCGTCTTCGGATCAATAGCATCCCCCATGACGGCGAAATTCGCCTGGCCCGGGGCCATCATCTGCGGCATGGCCTCCTCGCCCGGGTAGCCCATCGCCGGATGGCCATACGGCGACCCGGGATGCATCATCGCGGACGGGTGTTGGTAGGCCTCGGCACTGCGGCGATCAGGCATGGGAGCCGCCATGGACGCGCCAGCCCGATACTCCTGGCCAAAGGGGTCGGAGCGTGGGGGCGGCACGGGGCCTCCTGACCCACGCTCGGGGTAGGCTTTGTTGCTGCCCGGCTGGGTGTTCATGTTTCGGCCTGGCATGGAGTCCAGGTCGCGGATTGGAGGCAGGATGGGACTGGGGCCGCGGGTTGAGCTTTCCGATAGACGCATGTGGTGGCCCGGGTCGACCATGTGGCGCGTGTGGTCGCCGCGGCTGACTGTGTATTCGCGGTGTGCGTCGTAGGGCATCTTCGAGTGCGGGCTGTAGCCGGGGATGGATCGGGGATTGGCAATTTCGTGACCGGAGCCTGGTCGGTCTTGGGAGCGTGGTGGGGTGTAGTATGGAGATGTAGATTCGATTTCATCGTGGAGATGAGCGGGGAGGAGCTGTTCAGTGTTAGCTTAGGGGTTACCAGTTGCGAGATCTGATGGCTATAGTCCTACCTCGCGGAATGATGGGAGTGTTTGAGAGCCGGCCTGCGGCTGACTGTATGAAATAGCCATATCGGTATCTTCGTCCTCACGGGACTTTGACATAGAGAGAAAGGGAAAGATACAGTAGAGGGGAACTATAAGTCATAAAAGAAAAAGAGAGGGGAACATACCCGGGAAGCCAGGCTTTTTACAAGGGCTTATATGCAAGGTTGGGGAATCCTAGGGCCACATTTTAACCCAAAAACCAATAATTCCAAAATAATGACCATGGAAAAGCAAGAACAGGGGGGGCCGAAAATGACGATCGTGGTGGGTACCAGTTCCGAGGCTTTGCATATTGAGTTGACAGGAGTTTCGCTCTTGACAGGACGATCTTCTTCTCCCCGGGATTTGGGGCTATTTTCGAGTAGATTGAGAGGTGAAACTCGTATGGAACCAGAGCACAGTGTGATTCCATGGCACCTAGTCCTCACTATTCCCCCCTTCACCCTAGCCCTAACTTGGCTTCATTCTGTCTGAAAGGTGGAAAAGATCGCCGAATACACAAAATCCCAAGATGACGCCTCTCGATCGCAGATGGCCCGGAGCCTCTCATCGGGCACGGAGATCGATCGACCAAAGAGAAGTGACCTGAGGATCCATGGCGGCCCATGGACAGGGATAGGCAGATCGCCTAGGGGTTCTTCACTCTCTCCACTCCAGTGGCGTTTCCTTTTCTTTTCTTTTTTCCTTTTTTTTCTCTTTCGTTTCTTTTTTTTCTTTCTTTTTTTCCTTTTTTTTCTCCCTCTTCTAATCATTCTTTTTTCCCTTTTCTGATTTCCCCGCTGATCACAAATGGCATTGGACTCTCCTGTGGCTTAGCCTGCATATGATATCTCAAACACAGTGCAGATGAACATTGGATCTCAAGTGACATGACTCTGCGCTAATCACACTAAATACTAGTCCACGCCCTAAGAACTAGTCATAATCTGACAATTCAATAATGGCGCACTCGGAGATCCTAAGTGGACCCGAAGTTGATGCAAGCTGAACAAGACTGTGAACCAAGCCAATCAGACCAATGGAACCATGGAGTCGCTCTAACAAGATTCCGTGGCAGATGTCTCCATTGGTCTCACTGTCGTCTAATCCTTACCCTCCCACTGTACAGTACATGTCCAGGTGCATCCTGCTGAAAGAGGCTGGAAAGGGTACCGATGAATTACTAGAATAGTCATAGTTCTTCCATCTGACACCTATTACCCGACCCTCAGTGCCGTGACGTTTCGGAGACCGTCCGACCCCCTCAATGTAATCCAAATATAATCCTAGGATCCAGAGGGAATCTAAAGGTAATTCCAAGGTCATCCCAAGGGACCCAGGACTCAGAGTTTCCCACGTTCTCAACAGGGTAGTCACCTCCGGGGGGATTCCCAGATCTCTCCCCTTTAATCAAAAATCAAAAAGAAATTCATTTATCTCTATCCGTGGATTTCGGACCCAGCATCCTGGTTACCCCTGATTCGCCCTCCCCGATCAGATCTGGGACGGTCTAATTTAGTGCTTCAGGTCCAGCCACTTAGCCGCAGATTCTAGTCGCTGTCACAAGTCACTGTCACAGGCACCGACACAGAACCAGGCACAGAATCAGGCACAGAGCCAGGCAACAGGGCCGGCTCAGGTGCCAAAAAGGCAACAGTAATTTATTCTTCTGCCGATGACTCGTATGTTCATGTCACATATTCGCCCCTCCCAATGTACAGTACTTTGATTCACCAGGAACACTGACTACCTGATATCAGCTATACTTGCCCCATATTACAGGCCTCATCAGATCCGAGATCGTGCATGAAATAGAGGAATGCAGATCATCGGATCTCGCAGAAGGGAACTGCGATCGTCGAAGCCAGAAGGGCGGTGTTGGAATGGGGGGGCTAGGGTTTACGGAACAATTGCTCCAGAACGGTGGAATACGCATATTTGTCATTCTTTTTTTTTCTTTTCTTTTCTTTTCTTTTCTTTTTCTTTTTCATTATATATATATTTATTCATTTATCTATTTAATGACTTAATTGTATACTGTATATTCAATCCATTAATAATTCATTAGTTATTCCCTACTCCGTTGACCTGGGATCTAACCTTATTTGCCTGACATTTGAGCTTCTATAATTATTCCCCCTGGCCAAGATTCCTTCTAGAATTAATATTGACTCTCTCTCTTTCTCTCTCCCTTTACATTCACCGTCCAGTATTCGCCACATGCTCCCTCTTCGGACCTTTGCATCCCACACTCCATTTCTTCACTTTCCCCCCCGTCCCAACTCGCATGTTACTCTATCACCAGGGGAACCCATAGCCAAGATAGGGATGGATTCAAATTCAATCGACGGTCCAGTCAAACACTACACTACACTACATGTACAGTACAGCACAGTAGATGCGACATGCGACAAGTTAACTTATGCATGATGCGACACCTTCCTCTCCTCTCTCCCCCCTCCCTAATGCACGTACAGTACAGCTCCCAAGTCGCCTATTGTACAGTACTGTCTACCGTACTGCACTGCACATCTCCCAAACCCCGTTATGTACTACCACGCCAGCAAGCAAGGTAAGCAAGACACTCAGGTCTCCCCCCCTCCTCTTCCTCCCTCCCCGAAAAATAGTGCACTGTAGTCGCAGTCCCAGTCAGTGCATGCTGTACAGTACTTCGTACTGTAGCTATGTAGTAGCTCCTTTCAATCACAGCCACTCCATCCCCCGGCTGCAGATCCAATTTCCAGTTTCCTGGTTCTGCATCCCATCCTCGCTACTGTAGCGTACAGTAGACGGGCCTGCAGCCGCGCACTAAATCACTATTGTACATTACAGTAGTATACAGTAGCATCCAGTAATCCGATTTGTTTGCCTAGGTGTCATTTTTGCATTTTTGTGTTCTCTGCCTTTTTTCTTTTTGCTTTCTTTTTTGGCGTGTTTCTTTGGAGCTGGACCCTGACAGGGTTATCCTGGTGGTTCTCTCGTGGCACGAACGGTAGTTCATGCGTGATTCGAGGAAGGCAACCAATCCTTCGCTTGGAGGGAGGGAGGGGCGATTTACTGCACTGTAAGGATGTGGTTATTGGTGGGATGGGTCGTGAATTGGGGGTTTCTTTTCTTTTTCTTCCTTTTTCTTTTTTCTCTATGGGCTATACAGACCTGTACTACAGAAAATACAGTACATGCACATGTACAGTATAGTCTGCTGTGGATGCTGTCTGTCGCATGCTGTTAGATGACGTGGGTGCTGCCATCTCTTGCTCTTTAGGGTTAGACTTTGGGCCTGGAGATTTCATTGACTCTCGGGGGACCCGACAGCCTGGCTGTGACTTGTGACCTGTTTGATGTGTAGCGAGGGACGTCGATAAGTTAAGTTACTGTACTTCATGTCTGATCGGTTTCTCGCCAGGGTCATGCGAGCGGTTCTTTGTCTTGGGTGCCTAACCCCTAAACCCGATGGGCATTCCTGGACTTTGTTTGTTTGTTTGTTTTTTTTTCAGTGTTTTTTCTTTTTGTTTTTTTAGTGCGGTGTTTGCAGATGTCACCTTGCTATCGACATCGAGGCCGGGATATGGCTGTCTGTAACGCTGAGATGGCACCCGGCATTGCATGTTTATATGGTGATCGACCGGGTGGGTTGTTGTTTAGGCAAGAGTTCTTCGCTGTCGGTGTTGTCACTGTCATGGTGTTTGCCTGGCTTCAGTTATATCGTGAGATACTCGCTTGACGCCCTATCTACTGTAATACTGGATCTTGTGGTTTGTTGCTTATCTACTGTAGAGCAGTCGACGGTCGGATTCTTTCTTTCTTTTGTCGTTCGTTTCGGCCCTCTCTATCTAGTCACATTACCAGCATCCTTATACACCAATAGAACCCAATTCTTACCGTCAATGACAAGACTAATAGAACGAAGTAGTCGCGTGCGACATGAAGGAAAGTGATCCGGCAAGGGCTCAATAAAATGATAAACCACCAGACAGAGATAAAAATAGACCATGCCCAACCCTCCATAACGTACTCGCTTGTGATAAGAATAAAGAAAGAGCAAAGCGTAAGACCAGCCGGCAAACCTTCAAGTATACCCGTAAGTAGCAATACCAATCCTTCTTGGTATGACACGCGCTAGAATAGACGATTCAAAATCGCGCCGTCGAGTCAAGCAAGCTCTCATCAATCACCGGAGGCAAGCCTTCATCGTCCTCGACTCCACGTACGCCACCGTCCAGACTCCGAGGACCAAAGAGCGGAGAGCTAGCACGCTGCTGAGATCGAGAGGTATTCGACGAGCGAGACGCAGCAGCATTCTCGAGCATATTGCGACCGGCCTCATTGAGTCGAGGCCTGCGGGCAACTTTCTCACCGGAGCCCTCGGCAGCACGTTTCTTTCCTTTGCTCGAACCCGAACTCGAACTCTTAGGATTGGCGTTGGAAAGTCTCGCATTGCAAGAGTTGGTCTTCGTCGAACTGAAATGGGACGAAGTGGAAGCCAGGGACGCATTGTCACTGGGAGCAGACTTGTTCGCGTCCACCGTCGCTGATCTATGGCCCTTTGCAAAGACAGCCAGGTCCGGATTTCCGTCGGACTCGACGAATTGTAGGAACGCGGCGATGGCAATCTCCATCAGGTCCGGGCCGGCGTAGTCCAGCTCGATTTTGTCGAGATAGTCCGTGAACGCGGGTGTTCCAATCGCTTGAAGGAATTGGGGCAGTTGCTGCCGCGGTCCTAGACCTGATCGTGACGTCGCCATCCTCAATTGCGCGAGGGATTGCTGGAACTTGCGCACGAATTCTAGCGCGGTCATTTCTGACTTCTCGTACTTCAGGCTGGTCCACTCGGCCCAGCATCGGGCGTTGGATTTCACTTCTTTCTCGGAGAACTGCGCTTCTAGCTTTTGGTAGGCTTCGTGGCTGGCGTAGATTTCTTTCACGTGCAGGGCGGGTTCGTCTTCGAGTGTTGAGCCTAGCCAGGCTCGGACTTTGAGGTCGTCTGCCTTCCATTGGGCGATGAGGGCATTCTGTTTTTCTTTGTTGACTTCGCTCAAGTCTTGGTCGGCTGGCAGCTGGGGACAAGGAAATTTTCCCGTGAGTATGTCCCGGTACCGAGGGTTGAAGTCTTTCAGGATGAAGAACAGCCGATCTGACCAGGCAATCCAGTTGGATTTCCCTTTCAATTTGGGTACCGAGCGGCCCAGACGATTTTGTTCCGCGGCTCCCATTGTGGCAAGAGATCATTCGATACCTTTGGAAGGGATGTTAGTGGAATGAACTTGCATCATGTTTTGTGTCTAAGCGACAAACCTAGGATAGGTGAGTAGAGGATGGATTGACTGATGATGAAGGTTGGAAGACAGAAGAACCCGGGAATGAGGAACAAGGAGGAAGACTGGGAGAGTTAATGCTCGAGTAGAGATTGTTTCCTCAGAGATGTAAATTCGGAGAGAGTCGATTCAAGGTCTCGATGCAAAGACAGAAGACATACTCAGAAAGGAAGAGTGTAGACTGATTCTTGGTTATTGATGCTCGAGCAAGGATGGAAGAGATGCGAAGAAAGAAAAAAAATTGAACGAGAACAGATGGATAGTCAAAAGTTAGGAACGAAGAGTAAAGAAACAGACTTAATTCTCATGCCCGAAGGTAGGGCATGAACTAAACAAGGCGTCTTCTGATGCGCGACTTGGATCTTGATCTGATGGAGTATGTAAGAAATGTTTGACTATGCCGAAATCATCTCGTTATCAACCTGAAAGTGTCCCAACTCAATTGAGAACTGAAGAATCGTTGCTGCCAATGTAAGAGTTCAATGCGTTCCTATTAGTGAGAATACCTTGGCCAGATTCTATAGTGTAAAAAAGCCATGATACTGGTGTACACACTTTTGACTCCCTGTGTCTGCACGATCCTAAGAAGTTTTGATTGCTGTTGCTGGCGTGGGAAATACATGATCAGTCGCGATCAGAGGACTGAAAGACATAGAACGGGAAATTCTATTGTAAACCCGGCGAGAGACCATAAAATCAGCAAAAGAAGCGACATATAATAGAAATGTATCCATGTTCGATCAACTGTATAGAAACGAGAAATTCAAACCCGAAAAATGAGAGAAGACATGCATGCAAAAACAAAAGATGAGAACAAATAACCGCCTCGCTAAAATACGACAAAACAAAATGAAGCCCATGGAAAGAGGAAAAGCCAGCATAATAGCGATAAACCCGGTAAGAGGTATCAGCCATACTGGATGGAGCTTGTAGAGAAACCCCAAAAAAAAGGAACGAAAAACCAAAAGAATCCGCGAACAGTACGCAGATGCAAAAAGACGAAATATATACGATGAAGGACAAGCGACCAAAGAAGGATGTGCTTTTGCCCGAGGTCGTTATGCAGTGCATATACAGAGACGACAACGAGAAGAGAAGACTCAGGGTGGCGTATACCACGCAGCCAACCAAATCGAGCTGATTACCAAGTTTCCTGCAAGACAGTCAGCACAGCCCCTTAACCACAAAATGTTAGGCAACAACTTACAGCAATATATTGGCCAGCCTCCTTCTTGCGCTGCCAGAACTGATCCGCCTCCTGGGCATTCAGATTACCCTTCGCCATGGCGACTTCGATGAGCGCGGCTTCAACACCCTCGCCCATACCCTTGCCGCTACCACAGACGAAAACCCGTCCATCAAGCGAGTTAATCACGAACCAGACCAGATCGGCCTGGTGGCGGACTTCTTCTTGCACATAGCGACTCTCGCCCTTGCGACTTTGTACGACTGTGCGCACCTTGTCTTCATGCACACCCCATTCACCGCTGTACAACTCGTCGAGCAAGGAATCGCGGACGCCCTGCAGAACCCAGACCTTGTTTGCGCAGTTGGCAGATTGCAGGCGACGCTGGACAAAGCCGCGGAATGGGGCAATACCGACACCGGCGCCGATGAGGAGCATGGGTCCGTCGGACGCGAAGCGTGTGGCGAGCGGATTGGCCATTAGGCCGCGGAACATTGGGATGTGGATGTCGAGTTTCTCGCCCTTGGCTTCGGCGGCAATGGCGCGGCGGGCGAGGGATTCCAGATAGCCGGATCCGACGCCGGTGCGGGATCCGCCGCGCCAGTCGTCCGACTCGGCGACTGTGACTGCGACTTCGATCAGGCGGCGGCACTCGGATCCCTTGTATGTGCAGGAGATCTGAGGGTCCTGGGAGAGGGAGTAGAAGCGTGGCATGAGGGTGTTAAGGACGGAAAGAAGGTGGTCGAGGGGTGGCTGAGAGGAGGGGAAGGCGTGGAGGAGCTGCGAGAGAGAGACAAAGGAGCTGGTGCGGAGATCGCAGAAGGCGCCTTGGCCCTGTGCGGATGACAGATATTCCAGGATCTTCTTCTCGTTGGGCTCGCTGCTGTGCTCGGCGAGAAGACGGAAGAGAGGCTTTGTCGGGGCGTAAGACTGGATATCAGAGCACCAGCTGAGAACTTCGCGGCGGGTTGTGATCAGCTCACGGGGCTTGTCGTCGCCCCAGATTGTGGGCCAGCGACCGTTGGTGGTGCGCATGAGAATCTTTTTATCACGCATTGAACGAGGCACACCAAGCAGGTTCAGCACATCTTCGACTTCCGAATCCTTGTTCTTGGGACACACGCCGATTGCACCTCCGACAACAAAGTCAACCATCCCGCTTTCGGCGGGGTAGTCCGTGACGTCGATATCGAAATGGTAGGTGCGCTTCTCCGCACCGGGCCCAGTCAACTCACGGGCGTGATAGAGAGGCGCACGGTACACTTGATAAGGAGGATGCGGCTGCACAAACTCTGGGGGGTGGTCTGCGGGGCCGAATGCCATAGCAGCAGCTGATGCGGGGACCGGCTTGAATGAGACGGTCTTCTCAGGAAGCGGAGCAATGCCGGAGAGCTCACTGTCCATGGTCAGGAAGGCAAGGTTCAGCTTCAGGCTGTCGAACGCATTGTTACTGCAGGGTCCAACAATGGCATTGAAGCCTGAAATAGGACCATCTACAGGGCGCAATGCTTGTCCCTGGCAACAACCCCCACCACAGCAGAGAGAATCGAGCTTCTGAGTACCTGCGGTGCCAACCGTTCCCAACACCCGTCTCATATCATCCGAGTTCTGGGAGATCAGGACGGTCGACGCCCGTCGTCGTTGGCGGCTGCCATCGTCCTTTTCGGTTGCAAGCTCTTCATCCGATTGCGACTCGGGCGGTGTCAGAGGAGTAGCGGAAGAAAAATCTGTGTCGGCCGACTCGGTGGTTTGTGAGGATCCAGAGGAAATGACATTGAAGTTGGTGTCGGTCACCGAAAGAGCACGCACGCCTCGAGGCTCTTCGGGAATTGGGTTATCTGGGTGCGAAGTGGAGGACACCGGAATATCCTGATAAGTGCCTCTGCGGGTGCGAGGCCCCGTGGAAGCATACGTTGCCGATGGCATGACGGATTGAACTGCGTGAACTGCGAACTGTCAGATTGAGTGTTTATGTCGTTTGGATTTTCGTAGCATACCCATGGGGGTGAAGTGTAGAGGGGTGGTGACGACGGAGGCAAACCGACGTGAGAGGAGATTCCGAGTATAAGAATCAAGACGTCACAAACTGTCAGAAACTAATGAACCCCTTTTTTGTTGACCCTTTCCAAGACAAGTCAAGAGAAGAGAGGGTGGGATGAGGTGTGGAAGCGTGGACCCGAGGAATTCTTCGGGATGGCAGTTCCGCAGAAATAGGGATGCGTCGGTAAGGATTTATCAGATTTGCCACCGGGTATGTTACACTTTTCCGGCAATCCAACACGATATTTCTTATTGAGCTTTGCATAAGGACTTGGTAATACGGATCTTACTACTGGATATGGTGTGTCTCCATTTGGGGCTATTGTATCCATCTCTCCAGATCGACAGTGCATGGGAAAGTTGTAAAGCGATTACCCTATTACCGGTGGCGTGAACGGAACCCGAAGCGATTGCCGGCTCCAGACCGGAGCCCACCATACTGTAGACATGGCATGTTTACTGTCCAGAGCAATCAGGAAGGACGATACCCGAGTGGTCCGACCGAATAAAGGGGAAGAATCACATCACAGGAAATTAAAGGGAAACAAAGAGGGAAAAAAAGACACCCAAGCCGACCTCGGTTATCAGATCAATCAGATAATACGTGTATTGTATTACATAACATCTGATAACCCGTGACAGCTTGGACTCCACCCTCGACTTCGACAGGATCCTGCGATACTAGTTACATACTATTACTTTGATGGACTCCACGATCAAATTACTTCTAGAATTTAATCTGTACATGTTCCCTTACCTGCTTCTTCATCTCGAGATAGATCATCCTATCGACTCCCCCCCACTTTCTGAATCGTCGGGCATCACCAGCCAGCCTCGTTGGCTACTAACTTCAAGACAAACCCACTAGTCCTATCCCTGCCGGTATGCCCGGTACCAGGTACAGGTCAAAGGTACTCGGTACTTTTGCCCGATCCCTCAACGCCAGATCATTTCCCAACCACCGGGTCCGGAGTGGGTAACGCAAGCCGTTCGATATCAATCAGTGGGGCCTATTGGATGTTCCGCCCTGTTCTAGAAAATAGGATGGCCCGATTCGTGAAACCTGCCCCTGGGGCGAGTTCCCAGACAGCTAGTCTGGCCTCCTAGTCTGGCCTTCTGGCCTCCGTGTCCGTCTCGGTCTCCCATCCTGTTGGAATAGGGAGGAGCTGTGTTTGGGACCTGAGCCGTGGGGCGGCTGACTGCTGACTTTGCATCCACTTTACTCGACGGTGTAACCGTATCTGTATTTACATTAACACATAGCTTGAAACATGCTTGAACCTTGCTTCGTGGCTTTCTACAAGTAACATTCGGTATGTGTGTGTCGGTATGTGTGTGTACTGTACAGGACTCAGGCTTGGATTGCTCCACTCTTGTCGCGGGTTGAGGATGCAAGGTTGTTCGCTTGGCTTCCCGTCTCAACGTTTCCATCTGATAACTTTGTCGGGAACTTGAGCTTGGACGTTGGACGGGTCTGAATCGAGTAACTATCAACAAAGGAGCCAATGTACCAGTACTTGTCACGTCATATTTTCCCAGTAGCAATGTACAGTACTCTGTACAGGACACATAATAAATCAGTGCTAACCCAGGTACAATAAAGAAATACGTTCATGTAAAGCCGAACAGAATATTCTATATACACCCCCATCACCATAGCCCTAAGTCAGAGCATCAATCAAGAAGAAAAAGAAAATACATGTACTCATCAGGAAAAAAAAAAGGAGAAAGCCCAGACCAATCCCAAGCCTAGGCTCCGTTTTCCAAGGCTGCAGCCGAGACCGCTTAAAGATCTTCAGCCCTCTTGACCAAAGCCACAGGCGGAATAAAATGATGTCTCCCCCTAACCCAATAGTAAACAGACGCCGATCCAATGACGCCAGCATACATCAACACACTCCAGTTCATCGTCTCTGCCGTCACATCAGTGGTGAGGGGGAAGAACGCAAAAACAAACATCGGGCACAAAAACGCCAGAGCCCCTAGATTGACCGCCACACCGAATTTCCCCAGTGTCCACCGATGCTTCGGAAGTGATTCTCCGCGAAGTCGTTTGAGCAGCACACAGCCAATAGAGACGATATACGCCGACAGCAATGACGTTATGGTCAGTGATATGACCGCATTGAGGGCGACCTGGGATCCGATGTTGATCATTGAGAGGAGGATCGTTACTATTAGTGAGACCATCACCGAGTTGAGAGGGATATTCCAGCCCGGTGTGACCTGATTGTTTGGTCCTAAGTTAACCATTTCTGTTCTTTTTTTTTTTTTTGTTCTGTGGTATTGTTGCACTGGACGGACTTACATATGCGAAGAATGACGAAAATGGCAGACCCTCGTCACGAGCAAACGACCAAAGTTGTCGGGATGCGGTCGCTACTTCGGTGATTGTGCTGGCTGTCAGTGTAACCACTAGTACGACCGTCATCGCGTTGGTAGCGGCTAAACTGCCAGTTGTGTTGTAGAAGATCTGGATGAATGGGAATCCAGTTGGGCTATCGAGGACTTTGTCGACTTCGCCTAGAGTAAAGCACAAGGTGACCAACATGACAAAGCCTAGCACGCCGTTAACGGCAACAGAAGTCATCATAGCCTTGGGCAAAGTCTCTGATGCGTCTTTGATTTCCTCAGCTAATAGTAGTCAGGCGTTAGTGAGACATGTCTAAGGAACGGGATCAACTGTCGAGCCTTACACATATGCACCGCGCAGTCATAGCCTAGCATCGACGTGATGGTAGTTGATAAGCCGACGAGCGTAGCCGTGCCCGAATTATCCCAGCCACCCCCGTTATTGAACGTGGTGAAGACTGCACGAGCATTGTTCCGTGGTGCGAGAACCCACAACGGGATGATGATAGCGAACAGGCCGACAACATGAATTATCAGGATGAGTCCTTCCACAAAGGGTAGGTTCTTGGCTAAGAATGTGTTGAATAGAATTGAAAATGTCGAGATGGCTATCACAAGCATTGTTCCATGCCATCTTTGGAAGTCGTAGTCTGGTTGGTTTAATACAATCAGACCTTGGACGATAGTGCCGGCGAGGTAGGCGATCGATACAATGGCACATTGCCACCCCATGGCAGATAGCCAGCCTGAGATGAACTGTCAGCCCCATGTCTTCACCGATAGATTGAACCATAGTACCAGTGATATAACTGAGGAACTTCTGTCCCCATTTCGGTGCAAATTCAGAAACCCAGTGGTATTGTCCCCCGGCAGTGGGGGCCCTACACGAGGTTGGCTCATTAGCGACGGTGATCTGGGTTACCAGAAAATGAAAGCAACAACTTACATGGAAGCCATCTCAGCTATACTGGCATACACCAGAGTAAAGCCAAGAGAGACGCCAACAAATCCCCATATCAAACCCGCTGTACCGCCATCGGTCAAGCCAGCCGATAACAATCTATAAATGGAGTCAGGGTCAGTATTTGCATGACCACATGGCAGGGATAGACATGACCGTACGTTAAAATCACCTCCCATGTGCAGATCAAGGTACATCCGAAACCAACAATTGAAATGAAACGAAAGTTCCTCTTAGCTTGATGTCAGCGAGCTGAATTGGTTACTGGAAGTTGAGTCGTCTTACTCGCAAGACTTGCACTCGACCGAGAGCATTCATATCGCGTTGATCGGCCCTGGTGCCCATATAACGTGGTGCGACAAGGCCTTTCTGTGCATATTCTTCGTCATTGTCTTCATCGTGGTCAGTCATCGTCAGCTGTGAATCCGGCTTTGAGCGGTTGAAAATGGCCATCTTGAAGATAGCACCGATTAAACAACCAGCTCAGCGAACAAGACAAGACAGAATAGTTCTTCCCCGCAGTGAAGGGAGATTTCCAGAATAAAAGAATGCCCAATATCTCCGCCGTGCTCTACGCAACGCCCGGAAGGATCAAGGGTCAGAAGTATAAACGCGCCCGGAAATATTCCACCACGGATCAAAAGTCCGGACGTTCCAAAAGAAGCAGGTATTAGGAGAGAGACCAAAGCGTCCGAGTCATAATGGCCAATGCATTACAAGACTTAGGAGGGGGGCGTGGAATTGGCGTGGGAGCAAGGCATGGCCTAGGAGGAATTCTCGCGAGAGATACCATGTGGGAACTAGAAATTAGACACGACCAACTTCGAGTGACACATCTTTCAGAAGATGGGACAACGATCAGTCGGGCCAACTTTGCTAGACTCATTTCTTGGGGCGTTTGATGATTATCCCTTGGTTCTGCCTGGAATGGGACTATTGGGACCTTGCATGCCGAGGGACGTGCATTTTGATTCAGGCTTGATTTATTGGCATTGAGGCTATTGTATATGAGAGCCATCCTTTTTCCCCTGTTTGCCATGTTGATATCCGCTCCTTATTTGGAGAATTGCAATTCGAACCAGACATAGTGGAGCTCATTCGATCAGTCAAGATGTATCCAGCCAGTACGCATCACTTCATTTTTAATGCAACGCACTAAGCTCAAGTACAGGGCCCAACTCCCTCCCTTGATGCTTATCCCCCAGATATTCCACAAGCCACGCCCTAGCCCAAGACTGTGGGCTGCAGCCCCTCGCTTTCTTTGTTCGAAGCAACAGATACAGCCTATCGGAGACACGCCGCACCATCCACGCTCCATACCTTTCAAGGGGCGTGCATGTTGATCTACAACCCTACGGCCCGCTGTGCCCTACATGAACCACTAACAGTCGATCATCGATAAACGCCATGGTCTCGACGTGAGGGCGTGAGGCAATAGTCATTCCATGCAAAGTGTGATCTCAGATTCGATCAAGTTCCAACAGTGGTGTCTTTATATTCCAATGCAGGCTCCAATGAGAAATGAGCAAAGGGATAATTCGATCCAGTACCACATCACCCGCCACGCACGGCTAATCCCAGTCAACACTGTTTGCATCCATCTTGCCTTGTCGTTCGGACCAGAAATATATTGAAGCCTGGAGAGCCCCATACATACATCTAAGCCAGATAGGTAGATCTGCGCCTCGATGAGCAAAAGTACATGTACAGTATCTCCATGTGATCGCCCAGCAGTGTAGTATAGCCCCATATCAGCATCCCATAAAGCAAGAGCTAGCAAGACCGAATTGCCTTGCGGTGCTTATCGTAGCCTGCATACCCTCACTCTTAATTGCCGCATGCCTCCACTGCTGTACATGGAAATGCAAAGTATACACCCGGAATCCCCAATCCCAATCTCAATCCCAATCCCGATTTCAAATCCAATTTCGCAGTCGATCCCTTTTCTCTTCTCATTCTACTGTCAAGCCCACATGGGTCTCCGATCTGACGTCTGACGGTCCACCCGTTTATATTTCCCATACACCATACCGTACATCCCCTCCCACATGTTTGCAACAAGCAGGAGACACTTTCAGGCCTCATCGTCCTGGTAATCAATTTTCTCCTGCTTCACCCTCCTCCAATCTTCCTGTGGTACAACCAAGGCCCCTGCCATGGGCGGCCCATACGTGCCCCCAGGCCAGTCGCCGCCCTTCGAGGTCGTCGATGAATTGCATCACGGGGCATGGGTGATTATCACAGCTGCGCTGGGACTGGTAATCTCCCTGGTCTGCTTCCTCATTCGACTTTATGTGAGACTTATGCTCATCCCGCCGTTCGCGAGGGATGACTGGGTATTATTGGGTGCTACTGTAAGTGCTGCGCGACAAAGACTGTACTATGTCTCAAGCAATTGCGATGTGGAAGTGGAAGCATTACTGATAAGATACATTGGCTTCGACTAGGCTCTCGCCGTAATACAATCAAGCCTGGTATTTTACGCCTGTTCGCGTGGATTCGGGACATCGCTTGCTCTTCTAATCGACGGTCGACTCAATCAGATCCAGGCAGTAAGTATTCTTCCGCTGCAACTCTCATGGTCGAAACTGAGCATCTAGTTAATCGCTACAAGCGATATCCTCGCTCTGTTCATCATATATCTCTCCAAATGCTGCGTCGTGGCTATCTACCTCCGCCTCACGCCGCAAAAACCACATAATCGAGCATCGTGGGCGACGTTAGCCCTATGCACGGCTTGGATCATCCCGGCTATATTTATCGTGTTGATCAACTGTGAACTTAATACTCCCTGGCGGGGAGACGGCGGTCAATGCAACAACCTAGTATGTACAAACACCCCCATCACCAACATCCAATCCGCATCTCACCCCCAGCGAACAGTTCCAAAGATGGCAGTTCATTGCCGCCGTCGATGTGATCACCGAGCTCCTCCTCTTCATCCTGGCAGTCTTACTCCTAAAAGGTCTTTTCATGTCTGTCAGACGCAAATTAGCCATCGGCTTTGCTTTTATATTCCGTTTCCCGTGAGTATCAATACCTACCCAGATCCAAAGACCCCATACTAATCCACTCTCCCCTCAAACAGTCTAATAATATTCTCTCTAACTCACTATTTCTCCCTGAACCACGCTCTTAAAAACAAAGACACAACCCTCGCCTCCGTCAACCCCGCTCTCTGGATGCAAGTCGAACTCCACTACGCCCTAGTCGCATGCAGCGTCTTCTGCCTCCGGCCCTTTATGGCAGCGGTAAGCACAAACTACGGCACAGCAGGCGATTCAACATTGGAGAGCAGTGCAAAGGGAAGCTCGAAGGATCAATCGGGCTCAGGAACCGGGACTGGGTCCGGATCAGGATCGAGGTCTGGTTCAAATTCGGCATCGGCAAGCAGGTCCAGATCCCACTCAAGAGTTCAGCGCAAGAGGGCCGGCACGGCGCGGTTCATGCCGCATCTAGATGCAGATGCGGGTTCGGGTCCGTTGGGCGCCGATGTTCCTGTGCCTTCTTCGTCGAGGGATGTGCTTTGTCGGGATGGGACTGTCTATGCGCATGGATCGCCGAGAACGAATGGCCCCGTTATGAGTGGTGGGTGTCCGAGACCGAAGCCGAGGCCGGATTCTGTTGAGGCTCCGCGTGTCCCGGTGCGCAGGTCTATGTTTTTCCTCGGTACTCCGCGCAAATCGGAGAGGGCGAAAAGACTTAGTTCGAGGAGTGGGGAGGGCAGGGGTTTCCCGGCGGATTCAGATTTGATTGAGCTTGTGCCGAGATTGCATGCAAGGCATGAGAGTCTTGATGAGCGGGGTGAGAGTGAGGATCCTGATAAGATGGTTATTCATAAGGAAATTCGGTATTCGATTCAATATGAGGAAGATGAGGATGTTCAAGGGAGGCCTTGTAAGCGGGAAGATCCGAGGAAGAATTGTATTGATGTTTCTGCTTGTGTATAGTATGGCTAGCCCTGTGTCAGGGGTTGTATTATTTGATTAGATATATACTGTCTACGCTAAAGTAGGGGTACTACTTGATGCATTCTTTGATGCTGAGTCTGTAGAATACGTGAGTGCCATTTTAGATCTTGGTCTTGTGATGAAGTACAACTCCTGAATGCCCGTAACGCCAGTATTGCCCAATGATTTGTGTAAAATTAACGAGATGCATCCGTCCGCTTGAAGGGGTGTGCTTCGGTGCTCCTGTGGATCATCGTTAGCCCATGTACGCATTGTGGTACCTTGGTTGGGAAATACACACAGAACATAGTCATCCAGACTGATATGATCCGGCTCGGAGAAGATGAGATAGAGGTATTTCAAGGTCTCAGCTAACCAAAAGCTTTCCATCTTATCAATCTGCTTCGGTCGTGTCTCGCGCACATCATCGATGGACGAGTGTCCGAAATTAGACCGAGTCGCCTTATCAATGTTCTGGAACATGCGCCATGCAGTATCCAGCAGGCTCTTGTCGCCAGTAATTCGATACATGATGAAGACGGACTCCAGTGCCTCGGGACTGAATAGATATGTCAGAATCGGATTTGAAACAGGAATACAAGGCCACAAACAAACTTACCGAAGGTTATACGATGAATCACGGATATCCGTAACACCAGGAGGGAACTTGTGAGCCTCAATCTGATCCGCAGCCCTCTCTCTGATTTCCTCATTATCGATAGACCGCGAGAGCACATCCGAGTACCACTGTTCTTCATCCCAAGGACAGTCATCATGGTGTCGGCAAGGACTGACCTTGAAGACCTCTGGCATGATACCCGTGGGCATAACATCATAAGCCCAGACACAACCGTCCGTCAGTCCTTTGGCGATATACATATCCTCGGGTCGATTGAAGACCTTTGCTCCGATCGCCACAGTCCCACCCATGAAACACTTCAGGTGGTCGGGCGTGTACTGGAACGACTTGGCATTACCTCTCATGGCAAGGACATTAGCCGCGAAGAGAATATGCTGATCCTCGTCTTTGGTCATCGCTCGGAAGAGTAGGTTTTCATTGAACGTTTCGATGGCCTTTTCGTACATTCGCCGATATTGGTCTGTCTGTGCGCCCAATAAGATGTGTGCTTTGGGGAAGTATTCATAGGCAGAATCGGCACATCCACCAATGGAGAATTCGGAATCGTCGAATTTCATCTCATCGGTGTTGATCCATGTTGGCCACAATCCAGGAATTCGCGTCTTGTCTTGTCCAATCTCGAGCTCGTTCATGATGCGCTGGACTGCGTCGTAATATCTGGGGTCTCCAGTCAATTGTGTTAGGCGAGTAAATTCCATTGTCAGGGAACCAATCTCCGCTAGACTGCTGCGAAGGGAGGGCTCAATTTCTTCGCCTTGGGCAGACCTGAGCACTGTCAATATATGATTCCTAATAATGTAGTGCGACCACCTAGTATCGCAGTCAACTGGACTCGCCACGGGGGAAATCTTACTTCATCCAGTCCCAGCGCATCTGTGGCATACGATTATGTGTATCAAACGCATTGAAAATCATATCACCAAGCTCCACAGCCTTTCTTAAAAGTACAGGATGCTTCCCCTGCGTCAAGTCGTGAGCGGCAATGAAACCACCCATATATCGAATGATGATTTCGAACACCGGAACCTGTTTACTAGCCGTAGTAGTAAAATCAATTTCCTCCAGAGCCTCGAGGGCCAGCTCGAGCTCGTCGTCCAGCCCCATAATAATCAGGGCATCAAGAGAATCAACCAGTGTGGCACCCCATCCATTGAACGTATCCTGATACCCTCCGGTCCTGGGTTTCACCTCATCGCGCAGCCACGCATTTTCCTTATAGCCATTCCAGGAATGCATGAATGCCTCCTTGACCGCCCTTTGCCGCTTGAGTCGTGAGTTTCGCTCGGTGTTGGTTTCGGGTTGGAAGTCATATTGGATGCGTGGGATGGATGCTGGGTTTGTTGGGAGCGGAATGAATTCTGACACTGGGTGGTGCTCTGTGACTTTATCTAAGCGAATTGCATTCTTGCGGACTGTGGTGTCTTTTCTAGAGATCGGTTTTGGTAGGCGCCTGTAGTATGATGTCGAGGGTAGCCAGAAGAATAGGACATATGTCGCGGTAATTAGGAAGATCGCGGTTTGAATAGGTCGAGTTTTGCGCTTGTAATACATAGTGAAAGGAAATGATGTAGAGAATGAAAAGTAATGAAAAGGAATGAAAGATATGAAAAGAGTGTAAGCGTGTTATTCAACCTCGGAAGTAACACATTCCATGGGAATTGGTCCCCTGTACAGAGTTGAGAAAAGTAAACAGAGAGACAGGAGACCCTTTTCAGGGTGACGCCATGTGGACGCACGTCACGGCTTGTGAGAGGTCTACAGTACAGTCGAGAGATAGACACGGCTGTGCAGCCCCATTGATCGACGGGGGGGTTTGGGGTTTGTAGACAAGATGCATATACAGACAGTCCTGATTGGTGTGTTTCCAGAATGTAACCCCCTTTGGCGTAAAGGCAAGGGCGAAGAAGTCCTTTGTATCCAGCACAAAGTTATTCTTAGACCAGTTTGGGTGTTTTCAGGTCTAGACTTGACAGTACTTTAGGTGGACTGTGCTAAGTCTTGAAGCCTGTACGCCACTACTCCACTGCGGCCCCTGACTCCATCGGCGTAGGGGCTTTTTTTTGTTGATCATTCCGATTTTGAGGTTTGGATTAGAAACATTCCTGTTGGCTGAAACATGGATAGATGATATTGAATCTATCTCAAGCCAGGACAATACTGACACTGGCAGCGCATAGTATGGAGTTTCAGTCTCATGAGTAGTTTAATCGAGGGATTCGACGCTGAAGGGAGGTTCAGTCTTTGCATGACGAAAGAGAAAACCCAATCATTTCCAATATAAAGCCAGATAGATGACCAGCTCCCCAAGAATCTCACAATGTGAAAATCAGAGGGATTTAGATCCAAGTACAGTTGAAGGAGCTTGGAGCTGCCCAGGTGGACTTGGGCCATGTTTGCACTGTTTGCACTGTTTGCACATCCACTCTTTCTTCGGAGTTGGAGATCTCGAATCTCTTTGGAGTTGTCGATGTATAAACCAAGTCTAGATTCAAGTCCAGGTAAGGGTCCGCACTGGTTAAAAATGCTTCGGTACTGATCATGCTGTAGGTTCCAAACTCTAAACTACATTCGTCCATTCTCTAAGCTGGACCCAAGCTGCCAACAGTCGTATTGATCGAGCTATATTGATCACCACAGCCCAATCTCGATACTTCAGCTCCTGTGGTAGGACAATAAGCGCACAGAGACTTCTAAAACAGCTTGGTCATTTCGGTCGTTGATAGCTGCCGTGTGAACCAACACCGCCGGGATTTTTTCTCCTTCATCCCTATTCATCTACCAACAAAACGACATCCAAAATGCCTATCACCGGGTAATTACTATATGCACCAGCACTTCAGAACTTCAAACTAACACTCTCAAGCGTCTACTTCATCCCGTCTATGCCTAATGCCACAACGGCCTTACCGGCAGTAACAGAGCGCCTTCGCGCAGCCTTCACAGACGAAGAACTAACTCCAATCGGCCGCTGGGGCCTGGAACAAAAACTATTCCGCGACACCCCAGGACTAGTCCCAGCATCAGCAAACTCCAACAAAAAAGCCTCGAATCCGCGGTACATGCAATTCCTCTCACTAACCCACTACCCAACCCACGGCTTCATCTACACCTCCGAGCCAGCAGACCTGCAACAGGCTGTAGCAGTCACTGGAAACCCAACGCCCGTTCCAGCACAGAGTCCAGCAGCAGCCACCCAATCCCAGCCCCAAAATGCAAATGCAAACGCAAACGCCAGAGAAATTGGTAATGGAATCCAAAACGGGATCACATCAACCCCCGAAACCCCCAGGATGATAATGACAACTATCCCCCCATCCTCCTACACATCCCTCTTCCAACACTTCACCTACGCCTGCCAACCCTTCTGGTGCCACCGCCTCACATTGACAGTTCCCAACGGAATAGTCTACGACATTGGCGATTTCCGCGTGCGACTCGGCGACGTGCGACAGACCGTCCCGACGGCCCGGGTGCGCGGTACCGTTGTTGAAATTGAGTGGCGGGGACCGTCTGTTGTGGAGGCTTTGCCTGGCTTTGACAAGCATCGGCAAGATACCAACGGCGGCGCTATTGGTGGTGACGATTCAGGTGTTGAGCTTTCCTTTTCGGATATTGAGGAGTCGGATGTTGAGGCAGAGTATGTGGCTACTGCGCAGCTGATTCGGGAGTTTTGGGGGAGATTGGGGCTTGAGGCTAAGGAGGCTGTTCTTGTTCCTGGGATTGGGAAGGAGGTTTTGGAGAGGCTGAGGAGGGTTAAGGGGGGTGAGTCTTTGAGGAAGGAGGGTGATAGGAGGGTTGGGGAGGTTGTTGGTGCTGAGCGATATGAAGAGGATTTGGATCCTTCTGCTGGGACGGATGTTGCTAGGCAGTTTATGGAGGTTTTGCGGTTCAATCGTTAGATTGATATTGCAGACTTACTACGCATATTACACAGCATTTCTTAATACTTTGTTTTGGATGGCGGAGGAAAAAGAGAAAGAGAGCAAGAGGGAGGGAGAGAGATCATTCGTATCTGAACACTTAGTTCAAAGCACCGCCCTAAATTCCGTCTACAAAAGCACACGCTTGATCATGAATCGTCCAAGAAATATAGTCTGACGAGAATAGACTACACGAAACCGGTATTGGAAATGAGATGGGAAGATATCATCGAAAAGAAACATCGTTTGAAACCCCGACTTCAACTAACAGGGAAAGGACACGAGGGGAATGCATTATTTATTTTTGCATCATGAGCTGGACGAACTCGTTGTCTGAAAGAATTCGAGGTTAGCATTTGGTGGGTCAACTGGTGAACATGAACATACAATCGATCCGGCCATCACCATCCTGGTCCGCCTCGCGGATCATCTCGTCAACCTCGTCATCGGTAAGCTTCTCACCGATGGAGGTCATGACGTGGCGCAACTCAGCAGCGGAGATAAAGCCGTTGTTGTCGCGGTCGAACACCTTGAAGGCCTCGCGGATCTCTTCCTCGGAATCGGTGTCCTTCATCTTGCGGGCCATCATGGTCAAGAATTCTATCGGCGGGTCAACATCCGTTTCGCAGAGGGTCTAGTGGACACGGGAAAGTACCGGGGAAGTCAATGGTGCCGTTGTTGTCGGCGTCAACCTCGTTGATCATGTCCTGCAGCTCGGACTCGGAGGGGTTCTGGCCCAGCGAGCGCATGACGGTGCCAAGCTCCTTGGTGGTGATTTGTCCTGGAGGACGCGTCGGTCTTAGTATATCGTCCTCATTCAATTCAGGATAGAGCGAACGGCTGCCAGCCCACTCGGGAGTTCATGGGCGAGGTCACACTTACCATCGCCATCCTTGTCCTATTTCGCAACCAAGCCGTCAGTATGTTGTCCAGCTGTCACACCTTCAATCCGGGGATGTGGTCACTTACAAACAGGGAGAAGGCCTCCTTGTACTCAGAAACTTGCTCTTCGGTCAGAGAATCAGCCTAGATGCGGTGCGGCGTCAGCGAGATTCAGACAGGATGCCCCGCATGGTGGGGTATTTATTTTTGCAGAGCAGGTTTGGGGACGAGAACAGTGAGACGTACCATAGTGAAGATAGATGGCAAAAATGTAGAGAGTGGGAAATGTCAAAAGGAGGGGTCAAACGGGGAAATGAAGAAGAGTTTAAGGGGGACAGCCTTACCAGACCAAAATAGCGTGCCTGAGGTGCCCAGTCAGCGTTGTTTCACCGCAGGGCGGTGGGAGCCCCAGGGCTGAACAGCTGACGCTGGCTAAACTACTATGAGTATCGGAGTATCTTAGCTTCTGACTATCTGAGTCTATATATTCTCAGTCTGCTTCTCTAGATTTGGATGTTAGGGCGGGCTCAAAGCTTGGTCTGAAGCTAACTCTTTATGTAGCTAGATATATCCCCCAAGCCTTTTTCACCTACTACCGACAGCTTACATTTTTAGCAGACTCTATTAGTCTCCATTCATCTCTGACTGCGGGGCATACCAGATGGACCAATCAATATTCCAGAGACCATCTCACAAATTCTATACCACAGCCTTAGATATGGAACTGGGTCACTAATATTTACCATATTGCGTACGAGACCAGAATCTGGGGTATGTCACTCAGTAACATTGCCTATCATACAATGCAGGACATAATAAGGAAAAGTCGATATATAATTGACATTTCATTACTTTATACTAAAAGTAAACAGTCTTTTCTCATGTACAGTAGTGTTCCTGACTGCCCGTATCAGATTATAGGACAATACCATAAATACATTTCCCAATGTGGACCGTATCTACCATTACATAACCAATACCGGCCACCCTTTCAACCTCCGACCTGCATGTGGAGAGAGTCCGGAGCTCCTGTCACCCCAGACACACACCTCTTGCCCTGCAATCCAGATCATGATTCCTATAACAAACCAATAAACACACCCAACCAGATCCCCAAAACACCCACACAATGTGGCGGGATCGCACCAACCTGTATGCCTCCCCTCCCACCCAATCCCATACCCCATCCGGAACCACAGGCGCAGACCAAACCCGTCATCGCAAAAGAATAAAACCACCAAGCACCAAATGAAACCCACCCCGAATAACCCCCCATGCTAACAACTCACCCCCAACAACCAGCTACCTCTCCTACCGCCAATCCCTAATCCACCACCCAGCCAAGAAACCCGCCTTCGGCACCACCTCCTCAAATGGCTTCGCCGACACGCCCTCCCACCCCGAAGAAAACAGACGCCTAATCAGCGACACAGACGAAGATGGCGACATGGTCATCGAAATGGACCTTCTCCCCCCACGCTGGGCAGACGTGCAGGAGGAGGTCTCCGAGCTGTTAGCAGACATCGCCCAGAAATCCGCCCAGCTGGATAAGCTGCATCAGAAACATCTGCTGCCGGGCTTTGGGGATGAGGACCTGCGCAAACAAGACGAGGGCGTGATCGAGCGCCTCACGCAGGATATCACGCGCGCGTTCCATGATTGCCAGCGTTCGATTCAGCGCATTGAGGCCATGGTGCTTGATTCTAGGGCGCAGGGCAGCGTCAGTTCCGGGGAGGAGACTATGGCGAAGAATATTCAGATTTCCTTGGCTGCGAGGGTGCAGGAGGCTAGTGCGCGCTTTAGGAAGAAGCAGAGTACTTATTTGCGGAGTATGTTGTCCCTTATTTTCTTCTTCTTGAACCTCTTTTCCGAGGTGGATGGGGTCGGTGCTGACTGTTGGATGTGTGATGGACAGAGCTGAGAGATTTGGAGGGCATTGCGACGCCGTTTGATGGTGTCGTGCAAGCACAGAATCCATACACGGATCCGTCGATGATGGAGTCTGATGCGGATCGATCATTTTCGCAGACCATGTTGCAGCAGACTTCGCAGCGGAGCACGGGGACGAATGATGCTGCGATTGCGCAGCGAGAACGGGAAATCAATGATATCGCAAAGGGAATTATTGAGTTGTCGGATATCTTCCGCGAGCTACAGAGTATGATCATCGACCAAGGGACCATGCTTGACCGGATAGATTACAACGTTGAACGAATGGGCACTGAGGTGAAGGCTGCAGATAAGGAATTGAAAGTGGTATGTGTTGCCTGGTTCTTCATCGTCTTCACATTGACTGGAATCTAACTGACTGGACTTTAGGCAACCGGCTACCAGCGACGAACTACCAAACGCAAGGTCATGATCTTGCTTCTGCTCCTTGTAGTAGGATTGATTATTGTTCTGGTAATCAAACCCAAGGGAGGCAGCTCCGCACCCCCGCCGCCACCTGAAGATGAATCCTCGAACAATATCCGTCGCTCTGTGGCTTCTGTGAACCGGGGCCGGGGACATCATTTATCAACTCGATTCGCGCGAGATCGTTGGATGGACCCTGATATATTTCGATGATCTTACAAATAGCATTGATTAATAGTCAATTTGACCAGAAGACCATAACTTTGCTTATGGAATTAATGTACATTTATATTGGACAAGTCATGCCTGGTAACTTTCCATTCTAGTGCCCACAGCTGAATGAATCGGGAACGAGTAAAGGCTAGCGCGGAGGAGTATGCTGTTAGTAAATCCACGTAGTTTTAGTTGAAGATATACATGTGCAGCGATCTTGGCCAGGTTGACATGTTCTAAATTGAAAAACTGGCATTTGGAGAAGTCGACCATGGTTGTACCGTGATTCGCTTCTCATACATGAATGGTATTCGAAATAAAAATGTGAATAAAGTCGGGAAAACGGAGAAAAGAAACAACAAAGAAAAGGATAAATCACATCGCAGCCGATTAGAACCACACAGGAACAGAAGATCATGGACCTACTTGCCCTGGCTGGCAAGCAATGCAGCAACGTCATCATCCAGATCACCACCTGCAAACTCCGAGTAGTCTTCCTCGCCGTGAGAAATCTTGCGTCGCTTTGCCTGTCCATCAGCAGAGAGATCAATGTCATTGCCATGGCCCAGGGGAAGAGTGCCTGAAGCTCCATTACCTGCTGGGACTACGTCAGAGGGAATTCCGAGGTTGGCCCAGTCTGGGGTCTCCTCTTCGTCCGCGTCTTCGGTGAAGGGTCCACGGCGGATCGGCTGCTTCTCGATTTGCTGCTTCTCAGGCTGTGGGGATCCGACGGGAGTGATAGCTTCAACTGGGGGTGGAGTCAACGCCTCAACCTCGGGACGGGCGACGGACTCGTCATGGCCGCCCTCGCCAGCTGCAGCGGAGTTGTCTTCGCTCGAGATGCCGCGCATAATGGCATCCTCGACTTCGTGCTTCTTGATGTCAACCTGGGTCTTCTTTGCAGAGATATCGGTGCCGATGGCCTCTTCCTTGGCAAGCTCTGCGCGATTGGTCTGAAGCATCTTCTCGAGTCCATCGATCAATGCGCGACGCGACTTGATCACCTCAGAGACTGAGCTCTCGGCATTGGCGAGAGACTTCAAGAGCTGACTTAAACGTGCAGCTTGGACAGGCGGAGTAGGCTGTGGGTTCTTAGGGTCATGCAGTTTCTCGAATTCGGCAGTCGCAGTTGTGGCAGACGAGTTGGAGCTAAGAGCGGCCTTGGAGACAGCAACCTGCAACGGGACCAATGGCTGAATTTCGGACGGAGTGGATCCAGATGAACTGTCCTTGAAGAATGAGCCTCCAAGGGTTTGCTTCTTGGTGGTAGAGCGAGTCTTGTCGATTTCTAAAGTATAAATTAGCTCAATGCTCCAAGCATAGTCAAGTGGTTCAACTCACCATCTATAGTAGCTTCCACTGCATCCAGAATCGGTCTCTCAAACACATTGCGTTGTCTCCAAACCTCCACAACACGGCGGATTCTCTGTTGGAAGTCGTTCGAGTTACCCTTGTAAGCTGCAGCCGTAGCTTCAACGACGATCTGTTTTTCCGTCAGCGTGTGTCGAGCAACCATATATTGAGAGACTGACCGGAGAAAATGCAATCAGGAAATCATCCTTTCCACGCGCCTTGGATTGTTGAGCCACCTCTGCAAATGTGTTAGTGGACAGAGAGGAGCTCGAGTACGGAACGACACCTACCATTCGCCAGGTAGATCAAGTTGAGACGTTTGGGAGGAGGGGATTCGCGAATTCTTTGGAGCCAGATTTGGCCAGTTCGTTCTGCGTGTCGTCTGGAGTAGTCTATATTAGCAGAGCCCTTGGTCTCAGAAGCAGTGTTAGGTACCTGTGGAACATGACCCATTGCGCAACAGTAACGATGCTCTCCTGGGAGTCATTGAGAGCCGAGAGCTTTGCCTTGACAGCATCATCGGTGTAGGCCATGATGAAAACAATAGATCGGATGTAGGGATTCGAAAGTGAGTTTTGTAAGAGTACGTGTCAGATCGTTAAAGTCGAAGTCGCAAGATCAACTGAAGATCGAACTTGGAGTGAAGTCGACGAACTAGGCAACGGCGACAATGAAGAGCTCAGTTCACACCTGCCAGCTGAAGAACAACGTCAGTAAATAAAACCCAACACCCAGTTGAAACTTTTCTTCTTCTGTCAAGTTTGCGATCTCTTGAGCTTCCAATTGCTTCAATGACTACCAACATGCAGACCGCCCAGCTGGCAGAATGGGACGGGGCCTCGCCGCCCGTGTTGACACCCGTGGCCATCTCAACCTCGCTGATCGACCTTTCCGACTCTGATTCTGACAAAGGCTTTACTACTCCTCCCAGTCACTTCACTCACACTATCAAGATGGCTGACCGATTCCCCTCTCTGGAGGACTTCTCTGAGGGTATGCAACCCGCCTTACTGCCTTGCCGCTACATCGGAGCTAACATGACCCGCATTTAGGCCAGACCGAAGTGGCCGATACTCAGCGCACCTCCGGAGATGACTTCCTTGCTCGTGAGCGTGCTGCTCTTGGTGAAGATGCCGACCAATTCGCTACCGCTCAAGACCACGTTGGCGATGAGAACATCAACGCGGGGAACGACCTACTAGGCGGAGATGACGATGAGCCCGTGGAGGAGATTGGCCAATTTGAGTCGTCTTTCCCATCAATGGAGACCCAGACACAGAATGAGGTATGGGATTGCCATTGCCTATCTCCTGATGAGATTACAGTATGCTGACCAGGGGTTCCTCCCACGCAGCGCGTTGCCCCCGGTGGTACCATTACTGGATCCGGCTCTCCTTTCCCCGCTACCGGCTACCAGAGCACTCAAAATGATGAGGATGAGGGTCAATTCGTTCGGTAAGTTACCTCTGAGAACACGGATACCCGGCGCATACCACCTCGGAACCGTATTCGGTTTCCTTTGATCAATGACATCAAGCTAACTTGACATCTCACTCTGCAGCGAATGGCGTGAGAAGCGTGACGCCGAGATTTCCCGTCGTGAGGAGATTGCCGCCGAGAAGAAGGCCGAGAGAATCGCAAAGGCCAAGGAGGACATCGATGCTTTCTACCTTTCCTACAACAACAAGGCCGACAAGGGCCGTGCCCAGACCCGCTCCGAAGCCGAACAATTTGTTGCCAGCCGAGAGGATACTTCCGCTGGAGGCACAAGCTGGGAGCGCATTGCTAAACTGGTTGATGTTTCGGGCAAGGGCTCCGCAGGCGGTGCCAGCGGCTCCGGAAAGGAGCGCTTCCGCGAGTTGTTGACCGAGCTCAAGAAGGACCAGGAAGCACCCGGAGCTAGTGGAATCTAGATAAAGCACTTAGATACTTAAGGGTCCGGGGAGCGGGAGTCTGGGGTTGAAGGATGCGGTGACAATGAACTTGAGCTGGCCGCTGCGTCTCTTGTTCTCTATCTTCTTTTTTTACTCCACGCAGCAAACCGTCCAGGGAGATCGATCTGTAATTTAGTCTCAAATCGATAGCATCGTTAATACCAAGGTTTTTTTCTTTTCTTTGTCTATTACCTGTTCAGCGGTAGGGCAGTGTCTTATCAATGATTCAGGTAGGATAGTCAAGTAAACTTATGTCCGCGGACAGGTTATGAATATTCTACGGTAAATCTTCGAACGTAAGATGTTCATACAATTGCTTTTGGGATATCCTTAGTCAAGTTCAGTCACGTCGCCACCAGGCTCGCCAACCTCCTCCTTGCCCTCTGCCTCCAGCTCCTTCAGCTTCTTCTGGCCCTCTTCCGTTGTAGCATCAACGATACCTTCCTCAAGGCTGAGCATACCACCGTTGCCCAATTGCTCCACGACAACCTCGGCCTCCTCAACGGTCATGTTGCCGAGAACCTTGTTCACCTCATCGAGGGACTCGGTCTCTAGTGCCTTCTGCAGGTCCTTAGGGAAAGCGTCAAAGATCTTGCGCACCTCGATCTCGGTGGGATCCTGGCTGTCGGCAGCGGGGAGGTTGATAGTGATCTTGGTGTTGGGGTCAACGGCATGAAGCTGAATCTGCTCTACACCAGCAGGGTCATTAGATGCTGAGTTCTCCTTGCTGAGTTCGGCGGCGCGAGACTTGATACGGAAGTAGGTATCGTTCACGTCATTGAGGAACAGGGTTGATGCGCGGTGGTCTTTGGTGGTGATACTGATATATATGTTAGCTCGGAGTCAAACATTGAAAGAATAATGATACATACCGAGTGAAGAATAACTGGATACCATCACGGCCGAGAGACCGGCAGTATTGCAGCAGCAAACCTTGGTGGACACATTGACGGGCGTAATCCCCATTACCCTTGAGCTGGCTGTTAAATGCTTCTACGAGCAGACCGTCTGTCTCCCTCTCGGCGACAATCTCCGGGTTGGCAGAGATGAACTGTAAAAAGGCCTTGTAGTCACCAGGCTTGAGTTGAGCAAACTTCTTTCCTAGAGGGCTGATTTCCATGTCGGCGGGATCGTCATCATCGCCCTCATCGTCGGCAGCTGATGCGGAACTTCCCGCACCTGGGTTCAGCAGCTCAACGGAGCTCTCCTTGTTCTTAGAAGCAGCCTTCGCCTGCTCCGCCTTAGAGACGTGCGATTGGTTGAAGCCCTCATGCATCTGGTCACTGGTGATCTTCGCGCCTTCTTCCTTCTCAAGCTGTGCAAGCTTTGCGAACAATTCCTTCTGGAGACTCTGGACCTTTTCCAAGTGTCCCGTCACTCCCTTGATGTATGCCTTGAAGAGGTTGTCTGGCTTGGAGTCTTCAAACTCCTTCTTCACCTGGTCAACCAAAGAACTCATCATCGCAGAGAACTTGGGCTGTTCCTTCTCGTGTGTGTAGACTCCTTGTGGCGGGGCAGGAGCTTGGTCCTCGGCGGGGTTGCTGGCGAAGTCCATTATGGTTTGGAAAATGAACTCATCGGGGGATGCAGATGAGTCTTCATGCTTCTTGAGAGATTCCAAGAGCTTATCGATGCGCGACAAAAGTCCGTCGTTGATAATGCGCTCGTACTTGAGCGTCTTGATCTCATGACGACGCTGCTCTCGTTGCTGGTGAATCTGGGCCTGCTTGGCGCGGATGAACGACTTTTTATCGACATTGGGGTGGACCTCGACGTCCGAATCATCGGAGAGCTCCAGAGCGTCCCATTTGCTGTAGTCAAGAACCATCTTGGCTGACAGTGAAGTTATACAGTATGAGGTGGGGTAGGTATCAGCAAAGGTGGGAGGGTCACGTCGTGCAAGGACGGTCGTGTAGTGCAGCAGTAGCAAAGAAGCTGAACAATATCGTAATGAGGTGAACGGACACAAGTTCAAATTGACTATAAACAAAGCTTCCGGCGCCAAAATAAACGAAGCATCGAAAGCCCTCGACCGGCTTCTATAGGCGGTAGAGCAGGGCAGAATCAGCCCCCGAAAACCGCTTGCCGATGGCCGCGGGCGTCGGAGCTCCAGATCTCATCATATCTCAACATCGCTGGCACCTTCAAAGAGTGATTGACTGCCATGTGATGGTCTCGAACTGAATATACTCAATCAGATATGCCATGTCTTGGTCTCTTTCCTTGACATCTTAATTCCGTTTCGAGCCTCTTCCGATCCAACTCCGAGATGCGCGGTAGCCGGTTCCCAGTGTCCTTAGCCCTGGGCGTTAGCCCACGGCAGATCTTGAGACCATACAGTTCCTTTACTCGCGATCTACTCCTCAAAAAGACTTCGCCTTCAGTGGCTCCCAGCGATCACAATGGGTTGAACCGACTCTACTCAACCGCATCGGGAGCCCTCCGCGACGGGTCCAGTCCGCTATTACTTCAACATAACCACGTCAAATATACCCATTCAGCGTCTCGCATTGTCTCCCAGACCCGCCTATTTTCCTCCACCACGAACCTTCTCCAAGTGAAACCACCCGCGTCCACGCCTCCCCAAGAGCAAGCCCAAAACCAAGCCTCCCGGTCGACTCCGGAACCGAAAGAAGATGAAGAAGACAAAGGATTTGAGTTGTCCGAGCGAGCGGCAAAAGCAGCGCAGGTCAACATGAGTGCTAGATTGGCCAAGGATGGCGCATCAGGCAAGAAGTCCGGATTCCAAGAAATCTGGCGACTCTTGAAGGTTGCACGTCCTGAATCCAAGGCCCTCGGCTTCGCTTTCTTCTTCCTCCTGATCTCCTCGTCTATCACTATGTCAATTCCCTTCTCCATTGGTAAAATTATGGACACCGCGACCAAGAGCGTCGCGGAGGGTGGCGGTGAACTATTCGGCTTAAGTCTCCCCATGTTCTACACTGCTCTTGGTGGAATCCTGCTTGTTGGTGCTGGTGCCAACTATGGGCGCATCATTATCCTCCGGATTGTCGGTGAGCGCATTGTTGCTAGACTTCGCTCCAAGCTTTTCCGCCAAACCTTCGTTCAGGATGCCGAATTCTTCGACGCGAACCGAGTTGGTGACCTGATCTCCCGACTCAGCTCCGACACCATCATTGTTGGCAAGAGTATCACCCAGAACTTGTCCGATGGATTGCGAGCTGCTGTTAGCGGTGCTGCTGGTTTCGGTCTGATGGCTTATACAAGCTTGAAGTTGTCCAGTATTTTGCTTCTGTTGCTTCCTCCGATTGGTCTTGGTGCTCTTTTCTATGGTCGTGCCATCAGAAACCTCAGTCGCAAGATTCAAAAGAACTTGGGATCTTTGACCAAGATTGCCGAAGAACGCTTGGGTAATGTGAAGACTAGTCAGTCATTTGCTGGTGAAGTCCTCGAGGTCAACCGCTACAATACCCAAGTTCGGAAGATCTTCAATCTTGGAAAGAAAGAATCCTTGATCAGTGCAACCTTCTTCAGTTCGGTAAGTTCGCTGAGATCACGAGGAATTTCTGCACTTAACTAACTCATTATTAGACTGGCTTGATGGGAAATATGACCATTCTGTGTCTGCTCTATGTTGGCGGTGGAATGGTTCAATCTGGTGCTATCAGTATCGGAGAACTGACCTCGTTCCTCATGTACACGGCATATGCCGGATCTAGCATGTTTGGCTTGTCCAGCTTCTACTCAGAACTGATGAAGGGCGTGGGTGCGGCAAGTCGACTCTTCGAGTTGCAAGACCGTCAGCCTACAATTCACCCCACCAAGGGCCTCAAGGTTGAGTCTGCCCGCGGTCCTATCAAATTTGAAAATGTCACATTCAGCTATCCCACCCGCCCCGCCGTGACGATCTTCCAGGATCTGAACTTCGAGATCCCCCAAGGAACGAATGTGGCAATCGTCGGACCGTCCGGTGGAGGTAAATCCACCATTGCCTCCATTCTGCTTCGATTCTACGGCCCTACCGAAGGTCGGGTTCTGATCAACGGCAAGGACATCAAGGGAATGAACGCCAAGTCCCTGCGCAGAAAGATTGGAGTCGTCTCACAAGAACCCGTCCTTTTCTCCGGTACGATTGCCGACAACATTTCTTATGGTCTGCCCAACGCTTCGAGATCAGAGATCGTCGCTGCCGCACGCAAGGCCAATTGTCAATTCATCAGTGACTTCCCCGACGGACTCGACACACACGTAGGAGCCCGCGGAGCCCAACTCTCCGGCGGCCAAAAACAGCGCATTGCCATCGCGCGTGCCCTGATCAAGGAACCCGATATTCTGATTCTCGACGAAGCCACCTCCGCGCTCGATGCCGAGTCCGAAACCCTCGTCAACAGCGCACTGGCAGCTCTCCTCCGCGGCAACAACACCACCATCAGCATCGCCCACCGCCTCTCCACCATCAAGCGGTCCGACACGATCATTGTCCTCGGCAATGACGGCAAGGTCGCCGAGCAAGGCTCATACGAGCAGCTCAGCTCCCGTGAAGGTGCCTTCTCCAAGCTGATGGAGTGGCAAATGAGCGGCGGCGAAACGGCCCACCCCCCTGCGCCAAAGCCTGTTGAAGCTGACCAGCTCTGGGAGCTCCAGAAGGAGGCCGAAGCCGAGCCGGAGCTGCAGGAGCTGGAGGAAGAGGAGGCCGAGGCTGATGAAACTTCCTCTCGCAAAAAGGAGTAATCGTACTCCACAGCCTTTTGTTACTTTTTATCCTCATCCCCCGTCTACTGTGCCACGGCATCTCCACTTATTCTTGTTGAAAACGTTCTTTCTGCATTTATACTCACCTCTTCTTTGAGGTATCTCTTCTCATACACATTTTGCATCATGTTCTCTTTTCCCCCCTTGCGATAGATAGTAAGTTAGCGGCAACGGTGTAAATCTTGGTATCAATATAATGTCGACTTCTAACGCAATGTATCTATCCATTCCGTATTCAATATAGTGATTTCTATTCAATATAGTGATTTCGCTTGATTCGTAAAGCCAGAAAAACCTCATATAACATAGGAGAAGAGAAAAACTTCCCCATCCATAACAAACGACATGATTCAACAGGCCAGCAGCATTGGACTGGAGCCCAGACCATCATCAGAAGTCCTTAACAGGCTCGCAATCAATCTTTGGCCAACAGCTCTCGCACCTTGCTAACCTTATCCTCAAAGGACTGTGTCTTATCAGTTCTGTCAACAAGTCAGTATGAAATCCGATACGGAAGAAGTCCAGATGCCACAGAGAAGAAACAAAACATCGAAAGCAAGACTACAGTAGACTCGAAAAAGCAGAAGAACAGCCCTCACCTCGACCCAACACGAATATCAGTCTGAATCCGAACAATCCCCTGCTGATGCAGGACGGTATGCGCCTGCCCGATCACCTGATGAACCCGATCCCAGGGTCCCTCTACAGTACGACAACAGGTAACACCAAGTCAGCTCTCAGCTCTCCAGAATAGCCACCTGTACTGTAGCTGCACCCGTAGCTGCGCCTGCATCGATCCGCAACTCGCGGGGAAGACCGAGGTCTTCCGCTTCTGGTCCCAGCTGGCCATGTCTCTGGCGAGCATCTCTGATCGCCAGCTTGACCTGGTGGAGATGGGGAGTCCTGTACTGTCCAGTACTGAGATAACCCCCAGCAAGATTGAAGCATGGGCTGGGCTATGCAGATGCAGCTACAGTACGGAGGTGCATCGCTGTACTGTGAGGAGGAGATCTCTTACCGATGGTTGTACCTGCGGAATGCATGACATACTTTAGTCCGCATGTTTCGATCAACCGCTGGACGTCGGCGATTTGGGCTGAGACTGAGGGCGAGCCCGTGCCAATCTGGGGAATGTTAGGAGTTTGTTCGATTATGGTAGCTTGCACTTTTCCTTACCGGGATCAGACAGAAGTCGGCGACGCAGTGGGCCGGCGTTGGGATGGTTGCTGGGTTCATTTTGTGTGGATGAAGTGGGGTAAGCAGAAGATGGAGAAGATAAAGATGAAGACGAGGAAGACGAAGACGAAGAGACTAAGACGACAAAGATGAAGACGAAGAAAAATAAGCAAGTCTTGCTGTGGTCAACTTGGATGTTCAGAGCAAGTTCAAGCTGAACATCGAATGCACACACCTCTCTCTGTGAGGGATCAGATTGCTGACCGCCATTACTTGTCTGTGCCCGTTTTCTCTATTTCTACTCTTTCGACTTCTTCGACTTCTTCTTCTTTTTCTCTTCTGGATTTTATTTGGGATGACGGCAGGGGGAAACTATCAGAAACCCCTGCACGTCATCGGAATAGAACTGTAAACTATTCACCTCAACTGACATCTGTTTCATCGTGAAAACAATCCAAAAAGTCCAACCATCCAAACATCCTAAACGTCCAAAACGTCCATTTCCCCCCAGAATCGGCTCCGGGCGGTCTACAGGAGGGAACCACGGCAGTATCAACGTTCGCACGCATCGCCACAGATCGGGATCGAGATCCAGGTGTTTCAGTTACCCAGCACGGCCTAGCCCCCCTCTCAATCAGTTTAGCCTCCAGCCCTGCATGCACAAGCGATCCCCCAGAGTGCTTGTTTCGCGCCCCTCCCAGTGCACCAAAGCCCCGGGTTACTCCCCCCAGATCCAATCACCGTCCCCAATGAGCCCCGTCATGCCCGTGAACCCGATTGCAACAGCCACCGCTTAAACGGATGACCAAGCCCAGTATCCTCGAACTCCCACGGGGAGTTCAGCTCATCTACCTCGCCGAGGGAGGAGCAAATGTGATCTACCGCTTCGCCACAGCGGGAACCACGCGGCCAAAAGACCCGAAAGGGCCCTTAACCGCGGCCAGTGACCGACCAGACCAACCCAGCAGCCTCCCAGCGCGCCTCCAAGGAAAACTACTCCGTCTGCGCAAAGCAACCGCCGCAGATATCTCGTACACCGAGATCGTTCGCAATTTCGATACCATCATCCGCCCGCTCTTCGCCCCAGAGGAACTGGTCGACCAAACCCTCGTCCAGCTCCCGGACGGGCTCCTCGCCCGCTGTAATGAGCAGCTCCGCGCAGAAGAAGTAGCCGGCTCGCGACCGAAGAAGCGCCACGGCGGCTATCTGTGTCTCAGTGAGCCGTTTGGCTTGCTCATTACTGATATGACGACTGGTGGGGACCTGGGCGCGACCTTGGCGGAATTCAAGCCGAAGTGGTTAAATCAGTCGCCCTCTGCGCCGGCGGCAGCGCATAGATGTCGGACTTGTGCGCTGCGCGAAATGAAGAATTCAGAGTCCCTGCTTCTCGGGCAGAAAGAGCAGCGGTCGTTTTGTCCGCTGGATCTGGTGTCGGAGAAGTTTGATAATGTGTTGCGAGCGACGGCGTTGATCAAGGGTTGTAAGGACCGATCGCGGCTGGCGCGGATTTTGTATTCCAATTCGACGTTGCGAACGCTGCAGTCGTTGCAGAAGATCGAAGGTGATGTTGGGCTGCAAGGGCCCGGAGCGAAATCGAGGGACATGTCGCTTGCTATGACATTACGGGATTGTACGATGTTCATCAAAGTGAGTACTGCGCCCTGCTCCCATGGCCCATGGAGTGTTGGAACTTATCTACCGGCCTGTGAGACTGATACCAATACCCCTTTAGATTCCCCAGGATGAAAATCGACCGGTGGAAATCCGCCTCGGTGACCTCGATCTCAAGACTGGGGCCGGGGGCAAGGCCGGATATTGGCGATCCTTGGAGACCCAGTTGATTGACCAGGGCTGGTATCATGGATGCAATAGTACCCAAGATCCGAGTGAGTGCGCTTTGTTTGGTTCACGGCGATCATCTCACTCCTATTCAACATGATACGTCTATGCGCGTAAATCAGGGTCTAATATGTTGCATTATTTTCATGTGACTCGTTCGGTTTGTACTGTACAATACATTAGCGTTCACTATTGATTTGGTGGCGTTGTGATTCCTACATTTTCTTATTCTTTCTTCTTTTCCCCTCCTATTTTGTTCTTGGGATGTCGGGCTGTTTTTTTTTTTTTGGTTTATGCGTGAGCTTAATGATTGCAGGTATTAATACATCACTCCTTTACTTAGGTACTGGATAATCACTGCCACTTTCTTGGCTTTCAGCCTTCGTTTTAGAGCTTTCTTGACCTGTTTGTGCCCGACTCAAGCTAGGCATACCTTGCGCACTTCAACCTGCTTTCAATTTTATCTTAACGATCTGTCTACCTGACCAGGAGGCAGGTCTACTGTGTTCTGGCTTGTCAGGCTCATTTCCCTCCAGATATCGCCCGAAGGGTGAACATGACATGCCATTCATCATCGAAGGGGATCCCTTAGATGTCATGGACAAATGAAGCCTGTACATATATCTCCGCAAGATCAGCATTCAACATGCGTTCTCTGGATCAGGTCTGGTATTATATAATTAAGTAGTAGAGAACTGCGACCCTATCTATCATTCAGATATGCTCTACAGTAAATGTACATCATTGGAATACTGCATATGAGGCATGCAACAAAAAGCATGAAATGAATTATCCATTAACTGAAGTGTTATATCTAAACTTAAGCTATAGGCCAAGTGTTGATATGTCGAGCAAATCCACGTGAATAGTGGCATACCGCCGTAAACGCGAAGATAATATCCCCGAAATACGAATTGCGATTGCATATACCGAGAGAATATACCGAGACTGAAGATAAACACTCCTGATCCAAATCCCACATGGCACGGGTCTAAAACGAATAGCAATATACACTCAAAATCTCATTCAAGCATGGGGGAACAAATCACCAAATTTCACACTCTGAAGTTGTCAGCCCATCAAATGAAAAGCATGCAATATGAACCCCTCTACTACACTGCGTCCTCTACTCAACGTTACCACGAACCAAAATGTCAATCACAAAGACAAATTGCACGGAGGCCGATTAATCTATATTGATGCTGCGTATGTATATCCAAAACAAATCAAACCCGAAAAGAAATACCAACAAAAACTAGCATCGCAGCATCATTCATCCTCCAGTCAATCCACCCACAATCATAAGCACAACCAACAGAAATATACAGGATTCCCCATCTTCATTCCCCCTCCCCGTTCCTCGATCCACAAGACCAACACAATCTCACTCAAAAAACAACATCCCCTGATACCAAACACCCAGCACCTAGTACAAAAGCTTCTCCAATCTCGCCATGACACCAGCACCGGAACTAGGAGTAGGAGTCGCAGGCGAAGAAGCCACAGCAGAAGAAGCCACCGCCGCCGAGGAAGCAGCCGCGTGAGAAGCAAGCACGGTGCGCTTGACGCGGCGGAAAGTAGGCATGGGCGTGGACGACGCCGCGGCGGAGTTGTAGAAAGCCGGGAATGAGGGCGCGGCGGTTGGGGTCGAGACTGGGGTGGATGAGGCGAGGACTGGGGCCTTGAAGGCGGGAGATTCGGCGCTCTGGCCGGTCAGTCCTAGTTCTTGGGCCAGGGCGAGCTCCGAGAGGGCTCCGCCGAATTGGGCGAGAGTTGAGCCGGTTAGGGCTGTGAGGGCAAGGGTGATCATTGTGAACTTCATTTTGGGTGGGTGGAGGTGAAGATTATTATAATTATGATTAAGAAGAAGAAGAGGATGGCTGGGAGGAAGTTGGAGAGGAAGCTGGAGAGGATTGTGCAATTGTTCGGGTGGATGGATGGATGTCTCTGGGACATGGACGAGGTATAAATATACTTGGCAGGTAACGGGCAAGGGGAGTCTGTCGCTACAGATCACATCGAGTGAAATCAAATATTGAGCAGCTCAGGATGAGAGTCCGAACTCCCGGTAAAGATCATCGCTGCCTTAAACCTGCTGTGTCGAGTGTGGAAGTACGGTGCTGTATCTAGCTCGTGCAGCCAGACCCTTATAGTTTCATGCAGGTTCCTGTCGGGAACAGCGGCTAGGAACTCCCGGAACGCACTGCAGAGTTGATTTCTTTTTGTGACGATTTGCATGTTTATTTTCTGTTTTGGTTGTGTGCATGTCGCATACTGTAAGGTGTCTATTGACCCGAGTTGATGGATGTAAATATTCAAATATGCAAACCAGTTCTCACATCTACTGTAAGAATCAGCATCATTCACAAGCATAGTGCATACTATACTGTATGTGCAGTTGTGCAGTCTGTAGTTCGTAGTTCGTAGTCCAGACAGTAAGTAGTCAGGGGTGCAGATCGTATCTTATCGAGCGACTCATCGATTTCCGAGGTGGAGACAACAGCCAACTTCCACACCTCCATTGCCTCCATTACCGCCATGGATCAAGTACAAGTCGGAGTCGGGGTCTTCATCCTGAACCCCGAGGGCAAATTCGTCATCGGCAAGCGACAAGGAAGTCTCGGTGCTGGTATGTTTGATCCCAGTCTTTGCCTCTGCCTCTGCCTCGCCTCTGCCTCATATCTCATGTCTCATGCCTGTCCTGTCCTGCCCTGCCCTGCACGACGATCAAAACAAGCTATCCTTGCCGCTACTAATTATACCCATTGGTCAATGCAGGCACATGGGCTCTACCAGGCGGACATCTCGAATTTGGAGAATCCTTCGAGACCTGCGCCGAGCGGGAAGTCCTCGAGGAGACCGGACAGAAGATTTCGGATGTGCGATTCCTGACAGCCGCTAATTCCATCGTCGATGGAAAGAAACATTATGTGACTATTTTCATGGGCGCCCGTGTTTCTGCGAATGAGGAACCAAAGGTGAGTTTCATTTGACAGGAACCTGCGGATGGCGTTTTGTGGTGCTTGGGGCGGTCATTATTGCTTTTTCCTTTTTTCCTTTTTTTTTCCAATATACTGTACCATCTGCAGGTCCCGGCTTTTGCTTTTTTGTGTGTGTATCTTGTGGCTTGATATTGCTGATGCTGCATTGCGCTACGGAGGAAATACGAGGCTGACGTGCTGTTGTACTGTAGATCATGGAGCCGGAAAAGTGTGAGGCCTGGGAATGGATTTCGTGGGATGAGATGAAGGCTGGCTTGGGCGATGGACGCGAGCTATTTCTGCCTCTTACGGAATTGTTTACACAGCGTCCGGATTTTAGAGTCTGATTGGTGTGATTGGTGGTTGGCGATGGCTTGATGAGTGTTCGGATGTCTCCCCTGGTCGAAAGGGGGATAACCTACGTCTTCTTCGTATCTCATGAGACGCAGCAGGAATAAACTAGAACTAGAATTGCACATGGAAAGGATCTTGACTTCCATGTAGTAGAATGGTATGCCCAAGGAACAGGCAAACATGATATTGAATAACTCAGTAGAAAGTAGACTAGACCATGGACCGGCCAAGCCAGAAACAAGAACAGGAAATCAGCTTGGCATTTGCTTGAAACGCTTGGAAATGCTTGAAAAATCAACCTCACTTGGACCCAAACACCCAGTCGGAGACAATAACAGCAATAGTCGCAACCTAAGAGAGAGTCAGTCTCTACACATCGACCGCAACAGACCCTCTACTTACCAACGAGATATCCACACCAGGCATTACGATCACATCTAGCGCCGGCCGCCAGCCCTGCCTCGAAATCAAAGCCAATTTCTCATTATGCTGAATACTCTCTTTAATCTCAGCAACCTTCCGATCGCCATCCACGACATCGAACGCCGCCAGCGCATTCCCATGCCGCTCAACCCGCAACGTCAGCATCTTCTCCTCGACCGACTTCAACTCAAACGCCGCGGCATTCTCAAAATCCAGACTGAGATTCCCAGCCGAGCTGCCAAACCCGCCGACCCGCGGCGTGCCCCGTGCTATCGTCGCGGTGTCGCATCCGGGCAAACTGACCGACCACGATATCGTCCAGCCCCATTTGCGATGCAGCTCGAATAACGGGAGACCCGAGGCATCGCGGAACTCGCGACACGAGCGGTCGCCGTATTTGCGACCGCTCACCGTGAATGTCGGGGTGCCGTCATCCTCGGTGATTTTATATGCGACTGCGGAGTGGGGGCTGCCAAACGGTTTGAGCACCAGAGCCGTTTTGGTCTCGGCGATATATTGGTTTCGAAAGGCTATGTTGCGTTGCGGTGAGCGGAGCGATTTGCGTGGTTTAGAAGAGGAGGTGTGGAATAATCGGGCGTCTGTGTAGGAGGAGTACGACATGGTGGTGGGGGGTTTTGAGTCGCAGGATGGCTTTCAACGACTAGTGAGAAGGGGAGGGGAGGGGGGTCTGGGATATATACAGTAGCATTGATAGCTTGGGCTATTCGCCCGACATGATGTCCTGATGCGGCATTTAGCGCGTCCAATGTCCAATGATCTCACTGCTGAGCCACAGCCAAGATATCCTGTTCCTTGAAGCTATTCTTTACTTGGTCAGCGGGGTAGATAAGTGGCTTTGGTGGGTTTCAGGCGGGATTCTCATTCGTGTGACTGAAATGCAAGTCAGCCACTTCCCCTCATTGCAAAGGGGGAGTTTATATACAGTGGTGAACGGTGAACGGAGAGTGGTGAGTGGTGAGTGTTTATAGTCTTACAAGTAACCTCGGGTACTAAACCGAGTCGCCGATATAAGCTGAGTCATGGCTTGATCCTCCAACCAGTGATCCTCCTCCCTTTAGGCAACCAACTCGTCCAATCTCAAAATGGCCAGCAGGTTTGCAGTAAAGTCCTTGGACCACCTGGTCCTCACGGTTCGCTCGATTCCCAAAACTGTGGCGTGGTACACCACCTACCTCGGCATGCGACATGAAATCTTCACTTCACCCCTCAATGAAGCCGTTCAAAGGTAAATTAATTCTCTATCGTATTTTTGATCTTCCTTGTTGACCAGGAAAGGCACGCTCTTATCTTCGGAAGCCAGAAAATAAACCTCCACCAATCAGGCAAGGAATTCGAGCCCAAGGCCCAGGATGTCATGCCCGGAAGCGCCGATTTGTGCTTCTTGACCGACGACAATATCGAAACTGTTCTTGCTGCCTTCAACGAGGCAAGAATCGAGGTATGCATCCCTGCTGATGATGTAGACTTTGCCGGATGTGAAATTAATATCTACAGGTTCTGGAAGGCGCCAAAATTGTAGAAAGAACCGGGGCCGTGGGAAAGATCCGGAGTGTGTATGTGAGAGACCCTGATGGAAATCTGATTGAGTAAGTCGACTTATCTGCTGAATAAATATACAAGACTGGAGTTCTAATGGGACAACAGAGTATCGAACTATGCTTAATTGCCAATAACGATTCGCGATGCTGGAGCCAACTGGCCAGTTGGCTAACCCACAAACGAAAATGAGGTTATGACAAATTCACATTGCATATCACAGCGAAAGCGCCCAAACAGAAACTCCCATCGCAATGCCAAAAATGGCATTATGCTCCGTCATGGAAGCAGCACCTGCACTCGTGGCAGCCGAAGCTGCTGTTCCCGTTGCAGTGTTCTATTCATCCATGATTAGCCATCTGATTCATTTCAAAGCCAAAGACCAACATACCGTTGAAGTGACTGTGCTAGAAGTAGTCTCAGCTACAATAGAAGAGCTACTGCTAGTGACGGAACCAGTAGCAGTAGCAGTAGCAGCAGTAGCAGCGGCAGTAGAAGCAGCAGTAGAGGACGAAGCACTGGGAGTAGCGTCATCACTACACGCCTTTGCCGCAGCCTTCACATCATCTCCATAGTATTGCCAGATATTGTATGTGAGAGCGCAATCCAAGCATGAGCTGAGATCAGTCGTGTAGGTTGAGTTTGAGCAATAGTCTGTGGTTTGAGAGACGAGGATGACTTCACCTATATTCGAAGCGGAACCTTTAGCATAACGATTACTGATCTGTGTGGTGGAGCTTACCGCATGCTTCATGGCAGTTGTATAACGGTGACCCGGGAGTTATATCTGCGCGCCTGGAGAGCAACGATAGATAGGGAAGCTGGAGGGCGAGAGTGGAAGAGACGAAGATGGCCGCTGAGGCTGTTAATGGGAGTGAGAAATGCATTATGCAAAGTCAGATCTTGATCTTGTGGTATACGGCTGATAAAGGTCAGATATAAATCAAGGATTGTAGCTTGTAGCGGCAAAAGAGTCGTTTTATAGTTTTGGTTAAGAGAATGAATGAAATGGTGAGATAGTCTTCCGATGTCTTTTTCTCCGGAGCCGGTCATCCTGTGGCTTGCAGTATAGCTAGTCTCTTCAAATTAAATAAATGGATGCCAAGCTAGCTGGTTAGCTAAGAGTGGGCCAATTCCTTCACTACTTCTGGGAAGCGGATGTCACGTTGCGGCCGGCACGGAAGTCAGAAAAAAAGTACAATTCTACTTTAGTATTTGAGAGTGACAGAGAAAAAAATTCCAGACAATTGAAAAATTGAAACAAGCTGGAACACCTCTGCCCAAAAAGAGAAAATTCGCGAGGAAACGACTATAATTCTAAGAAACACAGCACCGACACGCCACACACGCCACACATGGATATCAAAAGTGACAGACACCTTGAACGAAAAAGGATATCTCGTCCGGGTCGGACAGAACCATCTCCATTAGCTCCAGATAGCGGAAAATAAAGACCGAGATTAAAGCCAAGAGAAGAAACCAAAAGAGGGTCCAATCACCCGGAATTAATCTTATCAATCTAATCTCATCACCCCGGCGTTTGCTCTTCCGGCCTGAGCCTTAAATCCCTACAGAGAGTTACATCGACGAAATCAAGTCCGACTCAAGCTAGTCAGATTGCTGCTATGACCAACAGTAACCATAATTTGCTCCACTTTCATGTGGCGCTAACATCGTTCTGTTCGTTGGCAGCTCGGTTGCTCACTTTTTATTGAACAATGGAGTGATTACTATGCCAAGGCAGTCCACTCACATGCAACTGCTGGGACTTGACTCATCTATTGGTATAATCTTTGCAAGCGATGCATGCTTTGGGTTAGCTGTGTCCGAGATACGCTGGATCCTGGCTTGACTCCACATGTAGACAGAGGTGTTGCTTATGGATGCGGTAGATGATGCCGAGATGGCCTGTCTCGTCGGGCACGCGAGATATCCGAGAAATACATGTAGGATAAGTGAGTATATATGTCACTACCACCCGGAATCAAGATCAGGTTTTAGCTCACTGTTTATATACTTCCTCGAAAGCAGAAAATATGCAGCCTTACACGGTACTTCTGGCTCTTGCTACCCTCTATGTCCCTCATGTGAATGCAGCCGAGGCCACAGACATGGGCCCAGCAGCATTTCTCTGGCCTCCAGATCGGGCATGGGGAGCAGCGCAAGACAACACTGCACCCTGTGGTTCCTCCGCTGGAGTGACAAACCGGACAGATTTTCCGTTGAGTTGGTTGCCCTATATAATCTTTGTTCAACATAGCATACTAACGAAACCAGCAAATGGCGAAGTATCTCTGGTTCTCCAAGATGAATCATACAATGTCAATCTAGCAATCTCCTACAACAGCAGTGAGCTTCATATTTCCATCAAATGAATAAAAGCACAATTCATACTGACACCCACAATCAGATCCAACCTCAAACAGCGACTTCACTACTATCGTATCCTCAACCAACTTCCCAGACCTGGACCCAGGCCACGAATGCTACTCCATCCCAAACCCACCCTCAAACATCACCTCTGGCGCACTCGCAACACTCCAACTCTCCTACCTCTCAACATTCAACACGGAGACTAACAGTACCTTCTACGCCTGCGCTGACATAACCTACGTCCCCCTCGCCTCATTCACCACGAATGTTCTCTGCTTCAATGTCTCGGAACCTACCACTACTGGTTCCACATCGAGTAGTAGCTCCGCTACATCAACTAGTTCCTCAAAATCTTCTCCAAGTAAAAGTGGAGGCCTGTCCGGCGGCCAGATTGCAGGTATAGTCGTCGGCTGCATTGCCGGAGTGGTTCTAGCCACCGTTGCGATATTCGTTCTCTGGACCAGATATCAGAGAAAGGTACAACGGGACAAAGTCGTTGCTGTTCGGATGAGCGATTGGGCCAACCAGCCCGGCAAGACAGCGCCGAAGGGATCGAATGAGGTCTGAACGCGAGCAGCTACATATATTACATATCGCAATATCTCTCCATCACAGTTCTTGATTTATCTGTCTATTCTTTCACATATACCTCCCCCCAGTACACTCAATACAAGTCGCCGTGACATACGACGACATCGGACAAGCCAAAAACAGCATCACATTGGCCGCGTCGTCCACAGTCCCAGGCCGTCCGAGCGGTATATCCGATGTATCCCTGAACTTGCGCGCATTCGCAGGGATCCCAGTAACGATATTCTGCCCGGCAATAAGAACCTTTTCGTCCTCCGTGGGCGGTTTCGTCAATCGCGTATCCATCCACCCGTATGCAACAGCGTTACAGCGAACATTATATCTGCTCCATGTTAGCCGGTGAAACAAGTCCGACATCGTGCTCGATGCCATCTGATCTGATCTGATTACCTAGCCCACTCTGCTGCGACAGTCTTGGTCAGTCCCACAACCCCCGACTTGGCTGTCGCGTAGTTGATCTGCCCCATTTGACCGTGCAGCCCGGACGTCGAGGACACATTGATGACACTCTTGGGCATGTCCTCATTCCGAGGATCCATCCAATGTGCCGACAACGCGCGGATCATCCGGAAGGGGACGTAATTGTGGATTTTCATGATGATGTCCCACTTTTCATCGCTCATCTTGTGGATGGCGCTGTCGTAGCAGAAGCCTAGGTTGATGGGCTGTTATGAATATTCTTTGAACTGGCTGGCAGGTGCAGCCGAGGTGTGTCTGACATACCAGCATTGTTGATAAGACAGTTGACCTTTCCAAAGGCGTTCAATGCTGCGCCGACTGCTATTGCCGGGAACGCTTCGTCGACGGCGTCTCCAACTACACAGATAGCCTCGTACCCGGCGAGTCGGAGTTCATCCACGGCTTGATTGGCTTTTACCTCGTCTACATCTGCTAGAACTATCTTGGCTCCTTTCGATGCGAGAAGGGTTGCTGCTGCCCGTCCGATTCCTGTGGAATATCAGTCTGGCATGGACGTAGAGCGGTTTGGGATCATGGCATGACAGACCTTGTGCTCCGCCTGTAATCAGGGCGACTTGGCCATCGATCCTAAATAGTTGAATACGAATGTTGTTGATTCCTTAAGACCGCATGAGCGCTTACCTGGACGGGTCGCGTGGCTCAGCATCGCTGTTCAACTGTTTGGAGATTTGGTGCAGTCGGTGAGCCATTCTGTAGAAATCGAATTATTTCTTTCGGTATATTCAGTAGAAATTAAAACGATTCGTTTTTCATAGCACTCAGTGAAACCTTTTCTACATCATATTTTCCGCTCTTGCGACGCATACACCGAAATTCCGCGGAATTGTACCACGACTGCGTCGGAATTGGCCACGGAACTACCAGTCTGGTATATCTCTTATGCTTCTAACGCTAAATATGGAAATCGGAATTAGTGATTGTTCCTCAATATTCGCCAACACAGAAACAAACATACAGTACAGTGAATATTCGGATCTCGCCAGTGTATTCAATCCAATTTAAATACAACTATCCTCCAAGAAAACGAATGAAAAGCAACTATTCTGACTATTCTCAGTATTATCACTAAACAATTCTGACCTTAATCACATCTTTCTTCAATATGACATCTTCCGCACTGACTTCGAATGTCCCCTTCGCCGACCCATCCTGGCACAAGGACACCGCGCACCCATACTACAAAGACTCTCACCGAAAACTCCAACGCTTCATTCGAGAGTACGTTGACAGCGAGATCACACCCAATGCAGGAGAATGGGAAGCACAGGGATATATCCCCGAGGAGGCTTTCCAACGCCATGCTCAGCTTGGCTTTCTGGCTGCGGCGGTCTTTCCTCTTCCAAAGGATTGTCTTGCGGGATTGACACTGCCGGCGGGAATTTCGGCGGACGGTATGTGGAAATGGAGATAGCTGGTAGCTTGGAACGCAACTGACATTATTCAGAATGGGATGAGTTCCACGATGCTATTGTGAGTTTGCTGAGGCTGGAATTGAGCTCTGAGCTCTAAGCTCAGGCTGTATTGTATGTTTGACGCAATGCACTGACTATGACTCTTCTTTTTATAGCTCATCGATGAGATCGCACGGTGCGGATATCTGGGCGTTGTCTGGGGAATCAATGGCGGTGCTACGACTGGAGGTGCGCCTATCGCTTCTTATGGTACGCCCGATCAGAAGAAGCGGTACTTGGCACCGCTTCTGCGAGGACAGCAGAAGCACTGTCTTATGGTAACGGAGCCGGATGGTGAGTCCTATTGGATGGGGATGAGGATCGAGTGTGCAGAGACTGACTTTCATATTTGATAATTGTAGCTGGCTCTGATGTGGCTGGTCTCACTACAACGGCTGAAAAAAGCAAAGATGGGAAGCATTGGATCATCAATGGAGAGAAGAAATGGATCACGCAGGGCCAGCTGGCTACACATGCTCTTTGTGCGGCGAGGACTGGTCCCCCCGGCGCGAAGGGCTTGACGGTTTTTCTTCTTGATATGAAGATGCCGGGTATTCAGGGGAAGAAGATGTATAACTCGGGTGTTAGTAGTAGTGGCTCGACGTTTATTGATCTGCAGGATGTCATGGTTCCTACTGAGAACATTCTTGGGAAGGAGAACCAAGGGTTTGAGATAATCATGTCAAGTATGTTGCTTGACACCCCAGGATGAGTCACAAGTTACTGACTATTTTGGGAAATAGCTTTCACTCACGAGCGCTTGTGGGTTGGAATTACCGCCCTACGTCTAGGCCGTGTTGCTTTGGAGGACAGCTATCGACATGCCTTGAGACGAGAGACCTTTGGGAAGAAATTGTTCGAGAACCAGGCCGTTCGGCTTAAGTTCAGCAAGATGGCTGGGCTTATCGAGCCTGTTCACTGCTTGATGGAAGACATTGTTCATCGGTCGACGCGTACCGCGCCTCTTGCTTTCTCGCCGTGGACTGCGCTGCTCAAATTCCAGGCTGCGCAGAACCTCGAGAGTATCTCCCGGGAAGCACAGCAGGTCTTTGGTGGATTGGGGTACTCCAGGGGCGGACTTGGTGGCAGAGTGGAACAGATCAGCCGAGATGTTCGCGTGTTAGTTGTCTCTGGAGGGAGTGAAGAGATCCTGATGGATATGATTGCGAAGCAGCAAAAGAAGCTGGCGAAGCTGTAGGCCTACTTGTCAAAGTAATAGCATGTCTTGTAACATGTTTGGGGACTTGAAATATCGCAGAAGTCAGAATTCATTCATGTTTGGTTTCACTGATCAAGAATTGAACTGTGCATTATTTATTGAATCTTGAAGATCCCAGCCTCCGAAATCCATCATCTGCAAAGGTTGCGCATAGATACCCGGGAGACCAAGGTTATGGACGTCGTATAACGGATCGAACAGAGATCCGAGGCCAAAGGACAAATCCGCATCGAAATTCCAGTTGGTCCCTGCTACCTCTGTTATACCATTGTCCGACAGGGGCTCTACTTGAGCATCCCCGGAGTTTTTGGCAAGTTGTTTGAGGATGCTTGACAGCCCACAAGTATTCATAACCGCGGCTAACGTGTCCAGGCTTCGTTCCGCAATCGGATACCACTTTATAATATCCTGCAAGGTCTCCAAAATGGCGCCGAGCCATTTCCTTTCTTCTATCTTCGCCTCACCAGGTCCTGCACTCGTAATATCTGAAATCAAAGCCACGCTAGCGGAGAGACAGGCTGGATTGATGGTAGAGAATATCTTTGAAGCGCCGTGATATTGCTTATAGGCCAAGAGTAACTTTGATATCCGGATTGCATTCGTAGTACAGAGTTGCTGTGAAGATTTTGGCGTCTGCCCTTCCAAGCAACGCCTAGAGGCCGATTTGGTGTCCCGGTTGAATATGTAGGCTGCGAATGGGCGGTTGAGCAGGATTGTGGTGGATAGAAATTGGACATGGAGAGCACAGACTCCTGGTGATATTGGATGATCTGCATTCCACTGCAGCTTTGGAGGAAGTTTGTTGAACCAAACGAGCAGTTTTTGGCTCGCTTTGGATAACTTGCTCACGGAGGTGTCTTGGTATATTCTCGCCAAGGAACCGTTGATCATGGAGAGAACATCGTTAAGTATAGATGCTAATTCGACCCATGCAGCCATAAGTTGATAACTTGTGCCCATGGTATGCGCAGAGAACTGCGGCACATGTAGATCATCCAAATGAATGGCGGTCGGTCGGCCTTGATACGAGCTATATAATCTTCAATGCCGTTAGTATCCCTAGGAACATGCGAAAAGAGAATAAACTTACTTGTCAAGAACGTAACATCCATAGAGTGTAATTTGTCGGACTCTTTGATCAATTCCAGTGAGAAGCCCAGCGGCTACCAAATTGTTGCAGTCTTCGTGTAAACCGAAGTCAAACACCAGGCGATACGCTATGCCTACAGCATGATTAGTGAACCTGATTTCTCTTTGAAATTCGCTGACATTCAAATCACGAACCTGGGTACAGCCAGCATGCTCTGTCACTTCCTAACCCCGCCAGATAGTAGCCAAATAAACACAATCCCGGAATCGTCGCAATATTGGGATTCTCCAATTCAAATAGTAGCTCAGCTTTCGCTCGGCGGGTGTAAATGATTGCTAGAGTCTCTCGGTAGGGCTGCTTGCCATCGAAATTCAAGGACCTAAGAAGAAGCGAGTATAGAAGCAATCGAGAGAAATAATCCGACCGTTCCCCGGTGGCGTACCCAAGTCGGAAGGCCTCTTCGTCCAGAATTGGTATAGCACCATTCTGGTATTCAAAAAACAAATCGATTAGGTGTCTTTGATTCTGCGGATTATCGGCCAGACCTTCTGCTTCCACTATATTGCTAGATCTGTCGCCTGACGAACTTTTGGCTGGTTGTGTCGGAGATGACTTGGCCCGAGGAATAACAGACATCATTCTCATGTATGAAGAGTAGCCAAAGTACCGCAACTGACCCCCAGCGTCCACCGTGAGTGGAGAACTGCTCGTTTCTTTCAACGCTCCCTCGGGCTCATTCGTTGGAGTTCCTTGGGTGCGAGTGCAACCAGAACTGGACTGAGATGGCTTTGTGGCTGGGCCTGCTGGCCGCAGTCCCATTTCTTTTTCCAGAATTTGAAGATTCAGAACGACTTCGTTATCCGATGGTGCTGGAGCCCGAGGCTCATTAGTTGTGTATGTGCTTGTTTCCGAGATGATTGCTGGCTGGCGCAAAGATTCGGACTGGCCCGAGGAAGAACTTCGAACTGTCTGTAAGCGCTCACAGAGATCTCTTAACCTGGAGTTAGGCCCCAGACCATCTCGAGAGCCATGTATATAGCTGCGATTCTTGTTAACACCATCGCTTGAGTGACTCCCGGAACCATGTCGAACATCTGTGGTTCTCCGTCTGTTTATGGAACTTGACATCTTCGGCGAGAACAATGAGAATGCTTCGCTTTCGAGTCATCGAGTTAGGGCAACTCTGATAGGACATTCAGCGGAGAGATGTACCGAGTCGTTTTGCCGGCTATGGGGTAAAGCGGGGGAGGATGATCCCTCGGAATAGTGAAGTCATGGGGGGTATCGCACATCCGAAGTTTCACTATACGCAGGCATCTATTAGCTGTAAATTTTCGGCTTTATGCGAGGGAAAATATCGCTTGTCGTGTGGTTCGTGATATGGGGACGCCCTAATTCCGACAGCCTATAACCAATATACCCCCAGCCCTACGGCCATTCAGGCTTCATCTATTTGTGCAATTATATCCTTGCTTTTGCTGAGCTGTTCTACAGCGCCATGAGTTCCCCTGGAGAGCCTAGTGTCCCGAAGCGACCCCGGAGGGATAAGTACATTTCTCGCGCATGGTAATTTCCAACCACCCGTCTCTGTTGAAGGTGTTCAAGAATGATAGTCTAACGAAAATCTGCAGTGTGGCGTGCCAGCGTCGTAAAAGCAAAGTACAGGCAACTTCTATAATAATAATCTCTAATGCTGATTCAATTTGCAGTGTTCCGGCCAGGACCCCTGTCTTGGTTGTCAAGATCGACACGTATTGTGCACGTACAAAACGGGGAAGAAGCGCTCGAGAAAGTCTCATTCGGATCTACAGCGACAGATATCAGTAAACACGACGATGAGACCAGAGAGACGAGATGATAATCCTGGCCAGAAACCATTCGGAGATATGCCGTTACCGTAACTAGTTCCAACCCCTCACAGCCAGCCCGATTTTAACCCAAAAACTTACATCGAGCAGGCCAAATGTTCTAGAGAACAATGATGATATACAAGAGCCTGGCTTGTTGTTCACTCAACCAGTGCATGCAAAGCCATTGACCGGACTACCAAGCGTTGCGCCAAATCTGTACATGTCTTTTGAACATGACCCGAATCGTATCTCCTTGCGATCCCAAATCTCAGAAATGCGCGCGATTTTCAAAGCTAGAAAGGATCCACAACCTCAGCTAGAACAAGAACCGTATAATTCTGACACGAGATACTCCATTGAACTGCCCGCTTTCGCAAAAATCCAAAACTCACTGCATGTCTACTTTGAGAACATGTCGAGACTGTTTCCCGCCCTCGACCGTGAAAATACCTTGTCCCGTATACATAAAGCTCTTGAGAGCTTGCAATATCCCTCCTCTGGTCCGAAAATCGATATTGACTACGCCGCCGCTCCAACCATTGCACTGCTGTGCATCATCCTCGCTATTGCCGAAGTGAATGAGAACAACGCCTTGTCTTCCAACATCAACTCCCAAGCTTCGAATTTTAGAGATCATGCACGCAGCTTACTACAGACGTTTGAGCTTTTGCCTCCGAGCCTAGAAATCCTTCGATGCCATACTCTGACCACCATATACCTTCTCTTCATGGACTTTCTTGATCTTGCTATGCAGTCTAGCGCCGTGACAGTTCAAATGGCAATGGCTCTCCAACTTCACCAGCAATCCCCAGTCCCCAGAAAAGAAAGTGACGACCACGACCGAAATCTATGGTGGACAATCTACATACTTGATCGTGATATTGCGTGTCTTGCCGGGACACCCTACCTTATTAGGGACGAGGAAATCGATGCACCAAGGGCGACGCGGGACGATCACTTTGAAAGATTCTCTCGGGCCCCATATATCAATTGCCAAAGCGAGTTCGACGAGCAAGCCACGACGTTAGAGCGGTCTCGTGATCGAGACTCCACGTACTTGGAGGCTCTAGCTTACTTGGGTCGCCTTTGGGCTCGCATTTGGAACGAATTAATTTCCAATCAGTTGGAGCCGGAATGTCAATGGCAAATAGCTGCAGTCTTGGATAGCCAAATTAACATCTTTCAACAACGGCTGCCGTCTACACTTGTCTGGAGAAATACATCGAGCCCGGGGCTAGATGTAGAGAATGAAATTCAACGACAGCTTCTTGTTTTGATGGTAAGACGAATTCTTGAATTTATGTTGTATCACCGATTCACTGACCTTGAGACTGGTGGGTAGCGGATCAATATGCTCCGACTATTTCTTCGAAGGAATCCTACTTCAAACTGCAAGTGCCTAGATAAGAACGGCTCGGGCTGCAACGGACTCGATATTTCAACGCAGACTATCGAAGCAATAGCCCACCTAGGCAAAAGACAGGAAGCTCTCTTGCCAATCGCATATCCCATCAGCTCAACTCTCGTTCATTGCATCTTATACCTGGTCCACAGTATCAGCAAGTCGGTCGATACAAGCAAGACAGAAGCTGCTTCTACCGCTGTGGTGTCGGCGTACCAGATCCTGGTTGATTTGTCGAGGTGCTGTGTGTCTGCGCGAAATGCAGTTCAGACACTTGATACGGCGTTTTTCTGCCAGGGTGACGGGTTGGTTCTACAGCATGCAGTTCGACATTCTTCTTCGACTCTGTCACGGAGTAGTGGGAATAATCATTTAGATGGGTTTGAAGGCACACAAGCACGGGACTTGGGTCAGACTGGAAAGCAAGATGCTTCTTCGATTCCGATCGAGCAGAGTGCTCATGCCAATGGCCTTTTCGATTGTCTGCAACAAAGCTACGAGAGTTTGGACAATTTCACAACTACAATTCCTAGCTTGTAGGGAGAAGCGAGGGAAATAGTACAAATATACGTGGATCAGGCTTTTATAGCTTCGGGAACTGATGCAAACTAATCTTCCATTCCGCGGATAATAATATCGATCCTGTAATCAATAGACACTATAGTTTTGCCTGCAAACAAGCAGAACCATTACTCTCCATATCTTTGAGAAGCCGTCTCAACAGCTTCCCAGTCGGGCTCTTAGGCAAAAAATCGACGAAAACGACCCCTCCCTTCAGACTTTTATAGCCAGCAACCTGACCAGCCACAAAGTCGACTATAGATCGCGCGACCTCTCCAGCCTCATGTCCAATCTCTGCCAGTGGTCCCTCTGGTACAACGTAAGCACGTAGGAGATCAGTTGCAGCTTGCTCGCTCCAGACGCCATGCACAGCCGCCTCCTTGACAAGCGGGTGGCGGGCGAGGATCTCCTCGAGCTCCAAGGGCGAAACCTGAAACCTATTCAGAAAAACACGTTAGACACGCTCTTTATGTAGAATCTGACGAGGGATGATTCTCTCTTGTCATACCCGTTAGACTTGATAATGTCTTTTATACGACCGCTGACGAAGAGAAAGCCTTGTGTATCCATATACCCTATGTCCCCCGTCTTATACCAGCCGCCATCGAGCATATGCTGTCTGGTGGCTTTCAAATCACCCAGGTAGCCCCTAGTAGATGGATATGGTCAGAGTCAATCTCTTCAGCGTCGAAAGTCGCTCACATCATGATATGCGGGCCACGCAATGTGATCTCGCCCTCTTCCCCCTGGCCTACATCGCTACCGGCGGAATCAATAAATCTGACTTGCGCGTTGGCGATGAGTTTTCCAGTTGCGTTCAGTGGCATGTCTGTATCGCGTGTACCGGATTGCACGCATGCACCGGATGCTTCAGTACATCCGTACGCTAGACTCGCATTAATACTCGTTGCAATACAGTTGTGTAGATTGAGGTGGTGGGGGTTGATAACTTACTCTGACACAGCTTCACGTTTGGAAATACCATTCTCAGTTCGGCCGCAGATTTCTCCTGCATGTTTATCAGTTCTTCAACGCCAAAGAAAGATAAGAATAGGATGAATCTCACACTCAAAGGTGCAGCAGAGCAGGTAAAATACTTCAAAGCTGGGTACTTATACCGGCGGGTCACTGGGCTTTCAGCGAGGAGTTTGGCAACAGGAGGAACCAGTCTGGCCAAGGTCGCCTGTCGCTCGGACAGAAGACGACAAAATGTTTCCAAATCAAAGCGTGGCATCAGACAGACATAGTAGCCTAGCCAAGGTGCTCCAGTGATAGCTACGTATAGTGCATAGACGTGGGATAGAGGTGGAAAGAAGACCTCGCGCATTTCACTATTCCAGTTGTCAGGATTGTCCGCTCTGAGCTGGTAGTTTACTGCGATGAGATTATGGTGAGAGAGAACAACGGCCTTGGGATGGCCTGTTGTTCCACTGGACAGAATGATTGCAGCTGGAACTTGTCGATTGTCGCCATTTGCAAAGGAGCAGGCTTCGATTTGTTGAAAATTTCCTTGGATCTCTTTCATTTTCAGCCAACTGGACAATTCCGAATGCAATTCTTTCAAGGGAATGACTTGGATGGTTGAGCTCGCTGTTCCGCTCAGCTCGAGGCCTTGGGAAAGCTTTGTAGATGCTGAGCTGCCGACAAGAATATAGTGTGGTTTGACAAGCTTGATGCCGTATGCGATCTCGGTTGGTGATAGAGCATCGTTTATCAAAGACACGATACCGCCAGCCCACCATACGGAGTGTACGGCGATGATATAATCGATACAGCTAGATGATATGATACTTACAGTCTGCCCAGGCTGTAGTTTGACATGTTGTTGCAGCCAGGTTGCTGCATTCTTGACCTGGGCAACAAATTTGCCATGAGACATTGTTCTCCCGGTGATGGCATCCTCGAATATGACTTTTGTCGGAGGGATGAGTATTGAGTGGTCTAGCAGCGTTGCTTCCGTCACACTGAGATCGGTTGGGATGCGTACCCTGGTTGTTGAGTGGAAGATATGAGACATGTTTTCGATGCACAGTTCGAGCCAGGATGCGAAAAGCACTGTCATAAAGTATGTAGACTCGCAGCAGCTTCGTTCTTCGGAATAGAGAGCTTCGTCCTGATTTCGGAAGAATTGAACGGAGGGACTGGGATAGCATGGGTTGGTTACGAACTATGTCAAATTCCGGGAATTCTTGTTCCGCGGAATTGAACTTGCAGAAACCCGCGCTTTTTTCGACAAGAAAAGGGAAAGAAAAAGTAAAAAGAATAACGAAGAACGAAAGACAGCTAAAAGTTGTGAGGAAACCTTTGAAGGTCTAATAGTGAATACAGTTAGCCAGTTGACTCTTCGTCACCTTGCAAGGAGACTTTCACCAATTGCTGTTCGACTCCCCTAAGATGTTACAGTGGATGAATCTCTACCCATAATGTCTAGATAGAATGATAAGTATCTATGGAACAAGTACAGCGTAGTGGTTTGGATGAATATAACTTAATAGTCTGTACGTTAAGTCAAGCTATGCCGTAGACATCTGATATAAAGACATGCCCAGAAGGAAGCTCATACTACCTAGCTGATTAATTCTCAACTTCCTGAAATTGAGCAGTCTCCTCTTTGCGAGGCTTAAAATCCATCTCCTGCATATCAACCCCTTCTCCATCCAATTCCCGTTGATACACCACCACTTGATTCACATCACCAAACATGGCAGCAATCTCCTCCAACGGCTTCTGTCTAGTATCATGATAGGTGAAAAACACAACAACAGCCGCAATAGCCGGGATAACCACAAAAAACAAATAAAACTTCCAACCCATTTCCTCAAAGGCGTACGGCGCCGCTTCCAGCCACATCAAGTTAGTCAGGGCAAAGGTACACATAGCAAGAGCAAAGCCCTGAGGGCGGGCATAACTGGGCCAGATCTCAGTGATGTAGAAATACGTCGGCCCATCCAAGAATGCACAAAAGACAGCCTGGAACAGAAGAATGATCACAGAGCTGGCGATCAGTCCACTGCGGTTCGTACTCCCGAGATAGAATCTCTGCAGTGCGGCTTCAATCGCCATTAGGATGGCACAGCCTCCGAGCCCAAACGAAATGAACCAATGCCGGGGCATGCGATCAACCCATAACATCGAAAACGCATTGGTAACGAGTCCAATGGATTGGAACCCGACCTGGAAGCCGAGAACCTGGACTGTGTCGAATCCAAGACTTGACCATACCACTGATCCATAATCTAAATATCGCAATGCGGACAGAGCATTAGACGTGCTGGGGCCTCACACGGGGGATGCATTCAGTTCACTCACTTAATATGACCAGCACTCCACAACTGTAAATACTAAACTCCAAGAAGATCGTCATGAGAGCTCGCTTTCGCAGCGAAGGTGTTGTCAAGATACCCCAATATGAAGTCCGAAAGCGACGATCCAGCACAATCTGCTTTCTCATTTGATAGAACTCTCTAGCAGCCGATTCGTGGGCGCTAGTATCATTTTCCACAGCATGTAATCGCTTGACAATTCCCCACGCTTCTTCGGATCGATCACGCGAAATAAGATACCGAGGGGACTCGGGCATCCAGTAGATCCCACACAGGATAATCGTCGGAAGTACCATCTGTATACCCACAATTCCTCGCCATTGGTTCTTGCCAGAGACGAAATAGAACCCCAGCCCGACAACGCTTGCAATGCAATATCCAAATAGCATGAGAAGCGCGTGCGCATCAGCAATGGCTCCACGGATTCTGGGCGGTGCGAGCTCGGCAATCCAAATAGGAACGCTGTTCTGAATGAGAAATGAACTGCACTCAGCTGATTAGTCCTGGGAAATAATATCTCGGACTTTCGGTCTCGTACCCTAGCCCATTGAAGAATCGGAAGCAAATGAACATGGCGGGATTGACTGATGCTGTCAGTAGAGCGCCGGATACAAGAATGATTGCATTTCCCCATGCTGCGGTTAGCTTGCGGCCGAATCTGTCGTTCATCCATCCTGCTAAGAAGGCTCCCACAACGGCTCCGGCTTGGTATAGCCCTGTCTCGAGGTCATGTTAACTGCTGACATACACTCATACCACCCTTTTCTTCGTTGAAGGATCACTTGCCATTTATTGTTCCTGTTATGGCGCTGGCATTTGGGTTGGTCAACAGCCCCATGTCGTTTTGGAAAGATGGTTGGGTTAGGGTTGTGGCGATATTCGCTGCTGTGTAGCCATAGGCCGCTGAGCTGAGCGTGATGAAGGTAATGACTAGGATACTGTACGAATTCACATGGTTCTGGCCTCGAAAGATGCTAGAAAAGACGTTGTCCTCTGCCATTGGAATATTCATGGTCGAAAGAGCAGTGATCGAATACCTGAAATTTCCTGACGGCAATGCATAGTTTGTATTCGTGGGACTGGGGACCAAGTTTCTTTTATCCAGCAACTAAGTTAAGTTTTACTGGATCTGTTAATTGCAGTTCAAACGCTTTTATTACCCCGCATCTCCGGATTCTGTCTCTTGGCTTAATAGCAAGGTGACTTGCTAGTCTGATAATTCCGAAAGATGGTCAATTCCGACCATTGCCGGAGTAATTGTGGCGCCGACCATTGCTGTTGCAAGTCGGAGGTCTGAGTACAAATAGGGTTTTTGAGAACCACAAGGCTATGTCTACTGAGAACTTGTGGTAGGAACTACGAGGGAGGAATGCCTAGCCCTTTACTTATCGGTCAAAGCTTCCACAATACCTATTTTGCAAGTTCATCTTTGCCTGCCGCAAATTCTGATTTGGTGATAGTGATTGACTTGCACCTCTAAGTTTCAAGCTATCAAAACACTCACTACATGTTCAGTGGAAAGACTACATGTACAGTACAGTAGTCCAACAGATGCAACCAACCAATGATAGTGCTTCATTCTAGATCCAGGAACGCAGGCGATGTGTGCCTGATTCTATAGGCGACAATCGACAGTCACCTCTCAACTTCAATGACGACATCAACTGAAAACAATGAAAACAGGGGTAGGGCCACCGCCCTCTCGCGTAAAGAGACCCGTATAAATTGAAAAAAAAGTCTGCGCGAGGAATCCTTGTCCCCCTGCCCTTATCCCTGCAACCCATTTGCAAGCCGCGCAAATCGCGACCTCTCGTAATGGGTGTGCACTTGGACAGAACAGGATAGAATCTTCCTGGAATTCTCTTCACTGAAAAAATGAATGTGAAAAAAAAAAAAGAAAATGAAGAATGAAAATCTTTTTTAACCCGAATATCCAATTGACCACTTATCTCCCAAGTTACAGAAATTCAAAGGTCTATCATTTTGAGGCTCAACCTAGATGCCTTTTTCCGTGATGGTTGCCGCCATGGCGCCCCACTCGCGGCTGTTTCAGGTATGCCACAGTTCTTCTTCTTCTCTTGTGTTTCTGGCATTGCGATGATGATGATCAATCGTTTCTTACCATTCATGGTGATATTTGATTCCTTACATGTTTCAAGACGGGTCTCTGAGTCTGCCAAAATATCTCTGGTTATTGCTGTCAATCTTTTACGACCAATGGCTAATTTGATTCAAGTGTTTAGTTAATTACCGTCAGTACGACGAACTACCTATTTCATACGCGATTTCGGCAGGACCATTAACGTTATGTGAAATTCCCGGGTCTGCGATCGCTCGAGTCGTTCGACAATATGAAGCTCCTTCAGGGCAGCTTTGAAGGTGTTAGCCGACCTTGCCGATGGAGAAGAGTCGGCAACTTGATTTCTCGCATGAAATGACTGGTTCTATTCGCACCACTACTACTAGCTATTGGATACCCTTAATCAATTACACTTTCTCTCGTCTAAATCACCATTCCTATGACCCTATCCCAGACTACAAATAAGCAGAACCCAGCCACTATAGCCCCATGTAATCAGACTACAAATGCCACCGACCATTTCCCATAAACAGACCAACTGCCTCATGGGGCTAAGCTCGCGGAAGCCAGAACTCGCTGACAAGCAATCACCAATGACAGTCGATTATTAAGCATATATCCGAACCTCCGTAAAGCCGTTCTCGGCTCGAATCCCCCCTGGGACAATCTATAAATCACGGAATATCCCCGTCTGACATGCTATTCTAATACTCCCCAATTGTCCACCTCTGCATATATCCGAAACAGGAAAACCCAAGAAAGAAAGGACAAAAGAAAAAAACACAATTCATATAAGATGACATCCCACCTCGCCAAATCATCCCTCCTCCCCTCTATAACCCGTACAGTCCTGAACACCACCAAGACAAGAGCAAGCACCGCATTCCCGCGCCAACGCCAACCCCAATTCACACGCCCATTCACAAACACGCCAGTCACCAGATCTACTGCCAAAATGTCCACCTCCTCGTTGATCTCCCTGGCTCAGAACAGACGCACAATCTATAAGCTAGGCAAATCCGCACCGGTCCAGGACGCAGACTCCAAGATCGAAGAACTGGTCAATGAAGCCATCCTGCACGTCCCTAGCTCTTTTAACACACAGTCGACCCGACTTGTTGTCCTCCTGCACGGCGAGCATGACAAGCTGTGGGACATTGCCATCGAGGCCTTTGGCGGGCTTGTTGAGTCTGGCAAGGTTTCTAAGGAGATGTGGGAGAATCAGACTTTGCCCAAGTTGAAGGGGTTCCAGGCTGCTTATGGAACGGTATGTTTTTTTTTTTTTTTTCCTTTTCTCTTTCTCTTTATATGTCTGTCCATGTCTGTCCATGTCAAGTACAGCATGAACCATGGCTACATCTTACATTGTCCTTCGCAATGAACCCCAAACTAATCCAATAACCCAATAGGTCCTCTTCTTCGAAGACCCAGCCCACATCAAGCCCTTCCAGGAGAAATTCGCCACATTCAAAGATCATTTCGCGCCCTGGGCCGACCACTCCAATGCCATGCATCAGTATTTCCGTAAGGACTTCCTTTTTCTTTTTCTTTTTCTTCTCCGTTGCCAGGTTATGAAACAAAGCACAAAGCTAATAATGCATGCAGTCTGGACTGGTCTCGAAGCTCTGGGCTTCGGCGCCAACCTGCAACACTACAACCCGCTCATTGATGCGGGCGTTGCTAAGCAGTGGGATCTGCCTAGTGAGTGGCGGCTTGTTGCGCAGATGGTGTTTGGAAGTCCTGAGGCTGGGCCTGGAGAGAAGGTGCAGAAGCCTGTTGAGGAGAGGGTTAAGATTTTTGGGAAGTTGTAGATTTTGGATTGGTATAGAGTTTAATGATAGAATTAGACTGTTTTGATGGGGCTCTTTCTGTTGGATGATTTGCAATGGAAGTACCTTTATACCCGTTTATTGTTTTTATATACTTGCAATATACAGAATCCTTGTGGTCTTAAACTCTCTCGTTTAATGAATGTGGATATAGACTGTACTGTCCGCAGAGCGTCTCACGAATAACGAACAAACAATAAGATATACAAAACGAAAGAAACAGTTCCGACAGGACCCTCGACATATCCATCAAGCAAAAAGAATAACAAGCCCGAAAAACGAGAAAAGAATCACCCTCCTACTGTACTCTCATCTACCGCCCCAACGATACCACAACTCAGCCGGATCCCCAAGACACTCACCAATAGTAACAGCTGCAGCAACGAAAAGTCAATAAAATCTAATTCCACAAGATACCTGAAAAGAAAAAGAAAAACTCACGACTCAACCCCCGTCTCTCAATCTCCCCAAGAAGATTATCAACAAGAACCGTAACCGTATTCTCATGCGAGTCATGCGCAAGTACAACATTCCCCCCAGCATCCAGCTCAACCTTGAACCGCTCGAAACTGCGCCAGCTCGTGCCTGGATCATCATTCTCGTAATCCTTTGTATCGATACTAGCTCCGACAACATGATACCCGAGATCGGTCATGGCCTGCAGCACGACTGGGTTGGTGTATAGATATGGTGCGCGCATGTAAGTAGGAATGAAGCCGAGGATGTGCTGGAATGCTTCTTCCAGGGCGGTCATTTGGCGGATTATGTCTGGGTATGGGAGTGTATCCAGTGGGAGGTGGTTCCAGCTGGGGGGTGGTTAGATGGGTGTTGTTGGTGAGGGTTGGGAATTGGGAGGGGGAGAAGGTGAGGGAGACATTGGTCTGGGGAAGACTACTGGATTCTGGAGAATGGGGGAAGTATTTGGACTCACGTATGAGATCCAATCTGATGCCCCTCGGCGAAGATTCTCTGGACCAAGTCGGGAAATGCATAGATACTGCCCTTGTTCTGGCCGTTCAGGAAGAATGTACAGCGAGCACCGTGGATGGAGAGTGTATCCAGCATCTGGGGTGTGTAGATGAATGGGCCATCGTCGAAGGTCAGGGCGATGGTGCCTGGGACCGTGCAGTGGGTGATTGAGATGCCGAAGGGGATGGTCGATGTGTGGACTAGATCATTCATTGTTGTGATCTGGGAGAGACGGAGGGGAAGAGGGAGAGGGATGCTGGTTCTAGTGCCGTTCATGCTGGTATTGAAGGTTGGTGTTGTATCTGCGTTTTGGACTGGGGAGGCGTGGGCCAGGGCGGCCAGGGCGGCCAACAGAATCTGAAGTGTACGCATTACTGATGAGTAGGTAAGGATGCTGGGAGATGTAAAGTGGAAGTTGTAAGAGCGTGGGAGTTTGGCTGGCAGGAAGTATAGCTTCGCTGCTTCCGAGATTGAACAGGATAAGATTTGCATTGAAAGATTAAACATTTAGGTCCAAGACCATTCCACTCCAACATATATGAATACATCTGGGTTTGAAGGTATATCAAAATCGCAGGAGAAAACATTCCTCTCGCTGTTCTTCATCCAAAGAGAAAGAAGAGTAAGAAGACAGAAGAAGAATCCGCCAACAGACAACCAATTTAGCCCTTACGGGTGCTCTTCTTCATGGAACGTCTTTGGCCCTTCTGAGCCTCACGGTCCAGGAACTTGCGCTGCTCATCGGCGCTCAAGCCACGCAGGATACGCTCACGCTCCTCCTTCTTGATCTTCTCGGCTGCGATGCGGCGCTCCTCGGCCTTCTCTTCTTCCTCAACACGGCGAAGCTTCTTGATCTCTTCCTCACGGATGTTGCGGACCTTGCGCATCACCTCAGGACGGAAGTGAGCAGAGGCAACAAGCTTATCAGCCAAGCGAAGGAACTGGTTGAACAGGGGGAGAGTAGTGGAGTAGCCGGAGGCGGAGGAGGCGAGGTTAGCGGAGAGCTGAATGCGCTTCTTGGGCACAGTCTCCTCAATCCTGATACAGATGTGTTAGATATTGGCCGAAAACATGTTCGGCGTGGAACTTACTTCATAGGCTTGTCAACGGGCTGGTCAGTCACGATCAGGAATTCAAAATCGTTACCGGCCTGCTCAATAGCCTGGACCAACTCTGGGGTGAGGAGAGTGTCACTGATCTCAGCATTCTCGGTCATAACGGTGACCCACGAGGGGAGCTTGGGGTTATCCTTGGAGAAGGTGATGGAGGCATCGTAACGGTCATTGCGGAACTTGCGCATGTGGCTCTTGTGAACGACAGCCCAGATAAATCCATCGTAGGTTGAGCTAGGCACCTTGACAGGAGCGGCATCCTTGTCAAGCACGGGAACCAGGTCCTTCTCCTTGCCATCAAAAGCGTACAGGAGAGCCTCGTACTTCTCAACGGGGGCCTCCCAGCTCTCGAAAAAGAAGCTGAAGACATACTCCATCAGGTAGGTGATCGGGTTGTAGCGCTTAGGCATCTTGAGGTTGACATCGAGGAAGGCAACGTTCTGACGACCGGTGGCATAGGCGGCGAACTCGCAAGCCGACTTCTCCTTCAGCAGCGATTCGGGGTTGGCCAACTTCTCACCATCCTCAGGGGCTGGACGGGCAATACCATCGAATCCAACGACAGCGAACTCCTTCTGAAGGGCAGGGCCGTGAGCCTGGGCCCACGCCTTGGCCTTGCTGCGGTTCTTGCGCGCGCCCCAGAGGTGGAAGAGGACGATCAAGAGGATAACAGGCATAATCATGCCCTCCTGCTTAAAGTCACTCAAAGATGTCCGCTCCCACACGCGGTACCATGCTGTGTAGGGAACATCGGCGCCCAAGGTGTTGGCTGCCGGCACGGTCGTCGTATCGGCGAAGAGGGACGCAGGTGACGGGTTCGGAGCTTCCACGAAGTCGGCGAATTCTAGATGGTCAGCACCAGCAATTGAGCAGAACTTTGGAACATACCATCATCAGGTTTGGCTCCAGCGGAGCCAAACACGTTCTTGAACATGCCCGCCATTGTTGATGATGGAAGGGAAAGGAGTGGGAAGGAATCGAAGAGGTCGAAGTGCGGAGCTAAGTTCCTCCCGGGTCTAGCGCGGACGTCTCCAGCTTTTTTACCCGCTCTAGTACTGGACGACGGACATTTCGGACATTTAACATTTCGGCATTTAACACCTTTTAGACAATGGAGACATTGGAGACAAATGAAATTCATAGAACCCTCTAACTAAATCCCTTACAAAATGCTCAGTGAGTGTGGTATCCTGTAAAAAAAAAGCAGCTCACGAAAAAAAACGCCCAAAGCTGCTCGACGACAGAACCCAGTTTTGTACAATCCCGCTCCAAAGAAACAAAATCAACTGTCAGAACACAAGAAAATACAGAATCCAAGAATTAAAAACAATCATAAAGGTCATAAAAGCTCAAGACTTGCTCGAGTGGAGAATGTAAAATGGTCACTCAGTGACCATAAGCAGGCGGAGGAGTATCCTCATGTTGACGGCTCCAAAATCCGCTGCATGCGCTGGTCATCAACTTGTCCTCACGCATGCGACGAGCAATTTCACCAGCGAGTCTCTCAACCAGAACAGAGTCAACACTCTCACTGGACTTCTCCACCTTGGTGAACGGGAGAGCAGTGGCGGGCAGTGGCGGGCGCGCATTAGAGGAAGGGCCCGCGTCAGCCTTCTCTTGGGGGTAGCCACGGACAGTAGCACGGGGAGTCACATCCACATCCTCCTTGGATCCACGAATGGTATCCAAAGAGTATGAGAGATCAGCTTCGCGGCGCTGTGTCGGGCGGGAGAGACTGGCCCTGTGGCGTTCGGGGATCATAGGCAAGTGGGAGTCGGGTTCGGGGGCGAACGGTGGGGTGACAGGATCATCCGACTGCTCGTTTAGGATAGGTAGAGGCGCCGAGGCGATAGACGGGGGTCGAGATGATTCGGTCATCACGCTCTCGTCACTCACGCTCATAGCGTCATCCGTAGTCTTAGGGCGACGCAGATCCACAACACGCTTCTTGCGTCTTCGGGAGTGCGCTTTGGAGTGGCGACCAGCACCAAGGCTAAGGCCATAAGTACTGATCGTGTGACCCGGAACAGAGGGTCGGCTTTGCAGGGAAACAGTGCTGGCAGTCTCATGAAGCGAAGACATGCTGCCAATTTGTGAATGTGTTCGCGAAAGAGTCGGACTCAGTGGCGAAATAACACTTGAAGGGAAGTCGCTGGTGTCGGAGGGAGAGGTCCAGGCGCGATATACCACTTCTTGGATGGAAGGTGTGAACAGTGATAGGGTCCGTTGGGAGTCCGTAAGAGCAGCCAGGCGAAGGAGGTTCTTCTGTGAGAAGAGCGAATGGGTTTCAACTGATGAATCCAAAGATAGCGAAGCTATCTCGGACTCGTTCAAGGCGTTGCCGTGGGAATCGACAGGGTCCTGGGGCGGGCTGGCCAACGGATCTTGGCCGGGGCCTTCGGTTGTGGCCTGATCGGTATTGCCGGCTTGTTCGTCCATTTCCTCCCCGGTGCGATATTCGGGAACCCATAATCGGAGCGAGAGTCGGTGGATAATGGCTGGAAGTTCGTCCATGAACAAAATCCGAAGCTGGGCCTCAATTTCTTTCTGTAGGAAGTCGCGTACAAACGGTATTGAATCGAAGGTGGACGATACTTTGAGCGATTCGAGCGGGTCATTGCGAAACACCACCGTAATTCCTTTTTGCTTAGAAAAGACGAGTATCACAAATCCAGAAAGTTTAAAGTCGGACAGAGTAATTTGTAAGGGTATCGTGAGTGGGGTACTAAGTCGCGACAGGGTCAGAATTAAAACCAAATTCCAAGTTGCGCTATACGCAAAATCAACTTACGCAGCAGCGAGAGGTACTGGTGACGCGAAAGTCGGGCGTGTGAGGAGAAAAGTGTTAAGCGGATTGGCTTGGACGCGGGTTTTGAGTGTGAGAAAAGCGTCGCCAGTATATGACATTTTAAAGATGCCACGAAAACGATCCTCAGCCAAGTCTCCAATCTCGAGGATCTCCAGCTCCGGTGGAATAGAGCCCAGGTTTAACTCGGTGACGTGAATGTCGTCGACGATGATGGGAGGTTTCGGCGACTTATTGAGCGCAGCAGTGAGCAGATCTTGGGCACGAGTGTAAAAACTCGCGTCCGCCATCAAAGGCGACCAGTTGAAGTTGAACGCCATGCCCAAGCATTGAGTATTAGAATAAAATAAACGAGTAAAGGTAGAAGTGAGAAGAGAGTTGGAAGGAGGCGATCAGCAGGAAGAAAAACTGGTTCCCGAGGGACCCCCGATCACGCGCGAGAGTCGACTCCTCCGAAATCTCACTTTGTGACAGCTTTGTTCTTGCTTTTTCTTGTTCATGTGGTTCTTTATTCTTGAGAAGGTCTTCTTTATTGTTCTCTGCTACGTTTCTCCTTTATTCCTGTCTCTACCCTCACTGGATTCACATTTCAAGTTCCAGATACGTCACAGTGTGTGTCTTGCATGGGCCTCCACCCCTTCCGGTCAGCCCCGGCCTGAAGCCCACAGTGGGTGACATTGGGCCATTCACGGGCATGGGATAGTGGGTGCTGTATGTACCTAGCCCTTGGTCTAACGGAACTACTGGATTGTGAACGAAAATCTGGAGAAAGGGGGCAAATCATTCTATACGAGACATCTCGGGCCAGAATCTGCTATGATATTGCAGATCACCGTCTAGCCCACGTTCAAGTCTTATGTGAGGAGAAGATTTCAATCTTAAACCACATGGAAACAAGACATAGTTAAGTGATTGCTTTCATGGCAGAAGCTTTTATGGTAGGAATCGAAAGTCTTGTAAAGTAGAAGTCATTCTCGCTGCTCACAGAGGTCTCCTCCTGCCGTGTTTCAAACGCTGGTCCGTTCCCTTCCCCTGTACATCGATTCCCAAGTCGGCACATGTAACTGTCGCATGGTTGTCGTGCTGTTCCTTGCAGTTCGCAGTTTCGACTATGGGGCACGTGACTCTGCTTTGCTGAGGCAACCCCACTAGCCGGATTAGGCGAAACGTCAATAAGGAGCTGTCAAATTCCTGCCTGGCCCTTCGCTTTGTGCGCTCAACTTCCCAGCTGTAGAGCCACTGACACTAAACGGATGTTTCAGGTGCATATCACTCCCTGAAACAAATCACGATATCCAACCAGGTCATCGTCTTGTTTGGAGGTCACGCGACAATGGAGTCCCGGTCCAAGACCAAGTCGGTCACCCAGAAGCGAGTCTATGGCAAACGAAGAGCCAATGCGCCCAGAGCAGTATTCGACCAGGCTAGCCCAGGCAGAGATATCACATTCAAGAAGCCTGAAAACGTCGATTCGGTCCAAAGTCTAGAAGCGAAATTGGCTCGAGTGACGATCGATGAAGATGTGAACTCTCAACCCGACGAGAAGACGGAAGGTGAAGAGCAAGAAGAACAAGAAGAATTTGAGGAACAGCATCCATCGATAGATTCGTACTCTGAAGAAACAAGTCCATGCCCAGAAGCAGAGTCTCCAGACACCTCAATCGCACTCTCCGTCGAAACCACTCCAGAGCCAAAAAACCTGGAACCGATGCTAGAAGTCAGGATATTGAAAAATACTACAATTGACTCATCGGAATCCGCCTCAGAGTCCGCCGCTCCCACGCCTAACTCCCCCAACACCACACCAGAGCCGGCCAGTGAGGTCCAAAAGAAAAGAAACCCCTCGGAAAGAAAAGCCCCAAGAAAGGTAGCCCCTGCCTCTCGACGATCATCAGGAGTAGTCCATGACAACAAGTTCAATGACTATGTTCGCTCGATTCTCAACGAAGCACTAGCTCCAATTGCTGCGCAAAGTATCCAAAAGTTCGACTCTTGGGCCTCTCGATCGGCAAACATGTTTGACGTTGCAAAGCTGGCGGAGGGATCTTATGGTGAAGTCTATAAGCTGCACCTGCGCGAAGAAGCGTGCAGGCCGGTAGTGTCAAAGTCTAAATTGGCCAAATTGAAATCATATGGTGATGGGGTCTTCAAGGTTGTACCTCTGCGAGCCAAGAGCGGACTCGGATCCAAAAAGTTCACGAGTATCGAAGAAATTGTGGCCGAAGTCAAGATGCTGAAATATCTCGACCCGATCCCTGGGTTTGCGCGTTTCAGGGAGATCCACGTTGTACAAGGCCGTTTCCCAGAGTCATTTCAGAATGCGTGGAATCACTACAAGAAAACGAAAAACGACTGCATGAATCCTAACCCATCGAGCAAGAGAGCCTACCCTGATACCCAGCTTTGGGCGGTCATCGAAATGGACGATGCAGGATGTGAACTGGAGAAGTTTTCGTGGTCCTCGATTTTCCAAATATATGATATCTTCTGGGGAGTTGCGATGGCTTTGGCACGGGCTGAGGAGTATGCCCTCTTTGAGCATCGAGATCTGCATCTGGGCAACGTTTGTATTCGATCTACTCGGCAGGATGGCTGCATGGATCCTCCCACAGAGCAGGACATCATGAGTCAGTCATCTTCAAGTGGGTTTGGATTCAGCTCTATCGAAACCACCATTATCGACTACTCTCTCTCTCGAGCAGAGCTGCGACTGAGCGATGATCCCAATAGACCGGTCGAAATTGCATCGTCCGATTTGGACAAGAAACAATTGTTCGATGCGATTGGTCAAGATGAAGATGAGATTATGCAACGAAATACCTACAGACAGTATGTTACCCTATTTATCCAAGTGATTATTTCTATATTGACTGAGACGGCTAGTATGCGCGCAACGCTCTACACAGGAGACCCAGCAGAAACAGAAAAACCAGCAAACATCCCCGGGATCTGGGCAGAGTACTCTCCTCGCACCAACCTGGTCTGGCTACTCTTCTTGCTCGAAAGCCTCTTCAAGAACCGCAAACCCGAGCCACCTGCTGTTTCTCCGAGAAAGGCTCTGGCGCCCTGTTCGCCAAATAAGAAACCCATGAAAGCTGAAATAGTCAATGGCAAAGACCAGAAAGGGTCTAGCTCCCTGGCTCAGGAGCAAAAGACTCAGGCCTGCATCTCCCGTCTCAAAGCAACACTAGAAGATAGATTGAAGTCTGTCCTGGAACTTCTTGATTTAGAACATGGTCACGAAGACATGTGCTGTGCTGCTGATTTGGTGGCATTTGCAATGGATTCTAATTGGCTGGGAGAGGAGGACTTTTTCTGATTAATGATATTGCATACGATGAGCATTGGGAACTTACATTGGGGCGCTGTTATCTTTCTGCAATATACCTAAGGCCGGGAGTTTACATATATATACGTTGGAGTTGGGATATGAGCATACGCATTGTTTCAAAGGGATCATGAACAACACAATATGAAAAATGAATACTCTCCCACCTATAAACATAAACATTCGAATCAAATATCAAACCTACGACTTACCAATAAGAGCAATCTACTAACAAGCTTCAGCAAACTTAATGATGTAAATTCCATTCCATTCCTCGCCAGAGAACAAGCAGCCAACCAAAACCCCTAAGGATCCCAGTCAGCCTCGATGCCCCAGCATTAGAAACTAAGAATAAGAGTTAAGTGATCTGTCTCTATCTCTCCCATCTAACCCGAAGACATCCCAAGAACCGACTTTTGCAATCCAGTCCAAAGATCATAATCCCAAGACCAGCAAATCAAAGATTAAAGATTATCACAGACACCATAGATCTCAAACGCCAGAAACGAGACCCAAGTAGTCGAAATAACTCGAGTCTCATACCTAACACAAATAGAAATTAAAAATTACAATCAGAGAAGGCAAAGTCTTTCGTCACTTTTCGCTGGATGAGAGGCGTTGTCGGGTAGGACATCTGCAGAAATACACCTGTATGCTGCGCAGGCGGATGTCCTGGAAGATGATCCCTGTATCACAGCATGATAGCCTCACCGGCACGGTAGAGCTTGATGTTGAGATCGGGGCGTTTCCAGAGGGCGAAGGACTTCTGCTGGATCCAGTTGATGGAAGCTGGGAGTAGCTCCATGTCGAAGGCACAGAGGAACTTGGCCAGGATAAGACGCATTTCGGCGTTTGCAAGACTGGGTAAAATTGTTAGTGTTTTTATTCAGGCTTGGTCTCGGGTTTGTACTTACTGTTGGCCGAGGCAGTTCCGCGGTCCGTATGAGTATGGCTGGAAGGCGTCCTTGTTGTCGTTCTCGAAGCCCGTGGAGTCGGCGAGCCAGCGTTCTGGGATGAAAGACTCGGCGTTCTTGAAGTGAGATGCTGCGTTGAAGGCTGAGAATAGCGAGACTGATACGGAGACCTGAGTATTGTAGATGTTAGAGATTACGTTGGTATAAGTTATAGGGTTGGTTGTGTGCCTTGGTTGCTGGTGATGAGAACGAACATCCATTGATGTTTGATTATCGACAAGCTTTCAAACCCCCCAGTTCGTAGCACATAGAATAAATGATCAATAGGAAAACTCACATTCCCAGGGACAAATTTGTCATTAATGATAGCGCCACCCTCGGGCACGATGCGAGGCAACATGGAGGGGATAGGAGGGTAAACGCGCATGGCCTCAGTCAAGACAGCATTCAAGTAAGGCAGATCAACCAGTGAAGACAGATTAATATCGGAGAGGGAGTTAAAGGCACCCCGGATCTCGCGCAGAAGTCTCTCGTACTTATCACGGTTGCGAAGGAGATAATAAGTACACCCAGACAGCAGAGCAGCAGTGGTTTCACTACCAGCCAGAACAAAGACCGCAGCATTGGCATCCATCTCCTCGGGAGACACGCCCTTCCCATCGGTTGAATGCTTTAAAATGTACGAAGTGAAATCAGGCCTGGTCGTTCCACGAGCAAGACGACGACGGACTTTCTCAACGCTCAGTTCGAAGCTGGCTTGGCGCTTTTCGAGGAGATGCTTGGGAACCAGGAACTTGACCAGTGGGACGAGAAAAGGGTAGAACCAAAAGACTTTCAGATAGGCACTTGCCTTGACGGCGTCCAAAATGATCAATACCCACCAGTGATAAGTGCTGTTGTCGAGGCAGCCAAAGGGCTCGCCGAATGCAAGATCGCCGATTAGATCGAAGGTGGTGAAGTTGAACCAGCGAGTGATGTCGAGATCTTTGGAGACAGAGCTGCCCATGATTTCCTGCAGCTTGTCGATGAACATGTCTGCGTATTTCTGGAGGATTTCTTCCTGTGCGCGCAGAGCTTGGTTCGAGAAGGCGTGGGTAAGCAAACGGCGCATTCGGGAGTGGTCCTCCTCATTGGCTGTGATGATTGCATTGACTCCGTTCGGAGTGGGTGCATACAAAGCTGGGTCCTTGAGGAAGGTTTTGTGCCCCTTCTTGCGGTGGCCGTAGATATCTCTCCAGGCTGGGGCTGCGCGGTACACTAGAGCATTGGGGGCGATGCGAACCACATCTCCGTACTGGTCATGCAGAGCCTTTATTTTAGAGTGCTGCTTACCCTGGATATCCCAGAGAAGGTGAACAAGAGGAGTGATAGCAGCAAGCTTGGGTCCGGGGTAACGAGACACAGGGTTGATGTACAGGTTGTAGACGATACAACCAACAATGTAACTCAACAGCTATCAGAGATGAATCCTGATGAGAGTCATATCCTCGGGTTTGCTTTCCTGTCTCATCACTCACCAGAAGAAGAAAAGCGGACAGAAGTTTCCAGCCGGGCAGGTCGGTTAGGGCATGGCTCCAACCAAAACCCACAACCACAAAATCGCGAAACATTATGAACCAGTATTAAGATGTAGAATACAAGAAAAAGACGGGAACAGCCTCTCTTCCAAGCCAGAACCAACTGCTTCAAACGGACTGGCGGTGAGAAACACCGGATGCAGGGAAGGGCGGAGGTGAAGAGGGAAGAAGAAGAGCAGGGGTTCGGGGATTCAGGATTAGGATGAGAAATGAGGATGGAAAGGGCTTTCAGTAAGTGAGGTTAGGTGAAGCAAGAGGGACATTGCCTTGATTCTACGGCTGAAACTATACTAGACGGTTGGGGACAAATATAGTAGTGAGGATACCAAGGAGTATACCGGTTAAGTTCGAGTTTGAGCCCACGTCAAGGTAAACGCTTTAGTCTCACCATCATTCGAGACCAACTCAAGGCAATTCAAAGTAGACAGATGGTATAACCAAACCAAAACAGTGGTTTGTGTGAAATATAACTTATTATTCGTCATTCGTGGCGTAAAAAACATGTCTATTATATTGAAGCAAGTAACTGAAAGTGTACTCATGTACTGGCAACAGAGAAGCTTAACAAGCTTCCAGCAGCTAAACCACCCACAAGTACCATGCTCATAAATCCACCAGCAGCTGGCCTTTCATCAGCAACCACCCAATGGCTGGCACCCATCATACAGCTTGTCCCCAGGTATCCATTGGTAGCGCCGAACAAAAATTGCACAGCAAGATAGAAAAGGTCACTCTTCACAACAGCACCCTTTCCGTTGATATTGCAAAGCTGGTAGATTGGAATGAAAATGACCCGTGCAATTGCCAGAATAGCAGCCGCCTGAGGATACTTGCCCAAGGACATCCCAGGAAAGGCCACACCCATTCTGCCTGCTAAGTCACCGAGGTTCCACACAAGGAACGCCAGGGGAATAAAGACACTGGACTCATAGATCCGTGAAGTAGTAGGGTCATTGACGGATTGAACTTCCGCTGTGTAGACAGGAAAGACCATAGAGACCAAGAAGCACACGAACACAGCGAACACCAGGAACCGCAGCTTAACGAACAAAGTCCACAGACTGACTGTCTTGGAATGCTCATGCTCATCCGCAATAGACTCATCGTCCGCTCTTGTCGTCTTTTGCCTGGACTGAGGTTGGTTTCGGAGCAGGTAGAGGAAACCCAATAGCGCAATCACCGACACCGCCGTCGACGTAATAAAGTATACAAAAGCCGATCTGGATGAAGTCGTCTGCGGCATACTCGGGTCTTGATCCTGGCCCGCGTCACGATCAACACTGTCCCCATTCGGCGGCACGGCTAGCACAGAGAAGATTTGGACGATGCAAGGCAGCACACCTGCAACACCTTGTCCACTCATGATTGCCTGCATATATTCGTCTCTTCCAAAGCCAGAAACATATGCGAAGACGCCGTTTTGGTTGATACCCGTTGCCAAGCTTGCTCCGAAGACCATTACCATCAGGAAGCCGAAGTACGCCCGCGCAGACCCATCGGTAAATATGACGGCTGAGAAAGCAAGGATTGTGAACACGGCGCAGTTGATCAATAGCGAGAGCGTTATGCGCCACGGGTACGATGCATTCTTCTGCAGCTTGGCTAGAATATAGGCAGTTCCAAGATTGGTGACGGTCGAGACTGAGAGAATAGATGGTTGGTAGTGAAGTATTGTCCAGTCATCAGACTGGAACCGAGTGTAGAAATATGGTGCTGCGGCAAGGAACATGTTCCTAAATGATGCTCCACGTTAGCTTCGTGGTAGTTCGATGTGCCTGCTCTCTGGGTTCGGGAGCTGGAACCAACTTACCAGGCCCATAACATGGATATGCCTAGGAGGAAGAAAATTCCATATTCTGTTTTTGAGAACTGAGGTTCGTCCCGTTGTTGCGTTTGTATCGTCCCATCGGCATCCTCCGCGGACTCGTTGATTGGCTCATATGCCGTTGGACGGGCCATGAGGCTGCGTATCCGGTCCATGATTTATTTGGTTGTAATCTTTCTGATTACAGAAAGACGAAATTGGGGGGGTTTAGGGAGTTATTCCATGCCAGGGAGCTGTAGGTTGGCAGCTGATGTCGGAGGTGCAGCTGGGCTGTCCGGATGATTCATTACTAATCACGATATGCACCTCCGATTATGCGGGCGATCTATAAAAGGTCCGGAGAAGTGCCGCATTGTAGACTTGAAATAATATCATATTCCAAGTGAGCGACGTAATAGCAGGTGGCTGACAGGTCTGTCCAAGATCCACGTATTATCATTCTTTTGGAAAGAGTTCATGTGTCATTCATAAGGCTATCTATCGAAAACGCTCATCCCAGCCTATCCTTATTCTAACCAAAACGCCAGGCCTTTTGCACGGATTAACAGGTATCCGCTGTATACCAATAATACAGCCATGGCAGAATGAGCACCAAAGCTCAAAAGCACACATGTGACCAGCAAAATGCCCAAAATATAACAAAACGCTTCAAAATATTGATATCAGATCAGGTCAGAAGGAAAACAGACAAATCACCTTAGAAGGAGATACCTCCACCAAGGAGATTGCCCCAATTGCCACCAACCCAGATCCAATTACCCATGGAGACTGTAGTCCCAGTCTTGGCCGACTGGGCCAACTCAAGTAACGCCTTGAAAGCGTTGCTCGAAGAAGAGGCATCACTGGTAGAGCTAGATGCCGAAGTCGAAACAGATGTGCGACCAACAGCGTTGGTAACATTGTTCAAGCTGTCGACGGTATCGATCGCTGGACCCTGGTTGAAGAAATCAACCATGATGAATGTCGGCTGGCGACCGTTCCATGCAGACTTGCAATCCGACGCTGCGGTACCCAAGTTACCGGTTCCACCAGAAGGCGCGTTGGTCGTAGCAACGTAACTGGCGTTGGGGTACTCGATGTCGAATGCGGACAGGTCGTCGGAGTATAGGAAGTGGTTCATGAGTGGGAGAAGATTAGATGAGAGTGCGGAGTCTAGGTTGCCCGAGTATGTGGATGGTCGGTCGGGTTGGCAGCTGAAGTTTGAAGCGGAGGTCACGTCGTAGGGGTTCTCCCAGACGTAGGTCCACTCGTCCATTAGGTATGGGTAGCTGGTACTAGCGTCGACAGAGGAGATGAAGGTGACTAGCCGCTTGCCATCGTCGATCATTGTTTGGAGGGTTGGCCAGGTGCTTGGGGCGGAGCTTTGCGAGGTCGGCTCGTAGGCGTAGTCTGTAATGTTTGCTGTTGTGAACTGGGTGTTGAGTTCGGAGGCAGTTGCGCTATCGGAGTTGACGAGAAGGATTGTGACGACTGTTTTGGAAATGCATTAGTTTGGTGCCTGTTTGAGTCAAGACTTCGCGCATTCATCTCACCTTCATTGGGGTTGTCATCCAGCCAACTCTTGATGTCCCCCAGCCAGTCGCTCAGCAAACCCGCATCTAGAATGTTGCAGGAAGTATGACATAATCGCCATTCGGAATTGCTCTTGTGGACTTGAGCTGTTACTAGTCGAACACCAGCTGACAACTGTGTTTTGGTGTCGTAGTACCTAGCTTGCGTTAGTCTGGAGATTGCGGAGCCCAATTCCGGGGGAGAACATACTGGTCACCAGCGACCGAGTTACTAGTACTTGAGTCACGTAAGAATGGACTATCGTGAGCGCCGAGATGTGTGATTTCGCCATAAGTCTTGGAGCAAAGGTCGGGCGAGTTGTTGCATGCTGTGGTACGCTTGTGGATCACGGGATTCGCAAGGACGGCGGGCAACAAGGCCAGGAGGTTGAATGCGCGCATAGTATAGAATAGTGTATCTAAGAGAGAAAAGTCAAAGGTGTAAAATATGAAGAAGCACGAAAAAAAAGAGACAAGAATGTAGAAGTTAAGAGGCAAAGTGGCAGATGTTTACCAGAGGCCGCGTTGCCGTCTCAACTATTCTTAGATCGTGGATCTGCAGTGCACTGCCATTGGGGACGCACTTTTTTACTTGCGACTCCAATTGGGGGCTTACGCATATTCAGTCTGGGCACTCAGGCAACCATTTACTGAACTATTGATTAGTCCCTGACGATCTACTATGTCTCATATGAAATAAGTTAATAGGTTATGAGTTAATATACGTGTTTATGGAGGCTCAGTTTCAAAGGGGGTATTATATTCATTTATTTACAATTACATGCTAATGTACAATGGACACTTCAGAGTCCTTTCAGGGACAGTCGTATACCAGGAGCACGTCGCTTGGCTCGAGTTGACCGTGGCGGATTGACGAGTCGCTCCCAATCTTTCTCCATGCCATCGAAAAGAGTTGGGTCCCCCCAGGCATGAAGTACGTCGTCCAAAACTTTCTGTGGTGAATAAGGATTTCGCCGCCGTAGCATACGGTTCATGCGCCGCGCTGAAAGGACGGGACGGCTGTAGAGCATCGCCATTCGGTGTTGGACCGCTTGTGAGATCAAGCGTTTATCAAGACGAAGGCCTGATGCTTCCAATTCTCGGAGAAGGATAAGGCCTCGAACCCATGGAATGAGTTCTTTACTCGTCTTAGGATGGGTGATGGTGAATCGTGATTCTGTCGTGTCTAGCACTCGGAATGTGAATCCCCAGGAAACAATAGCAGCTTGCATTTGGGGCGTGAAGACCAGATCCAGCATCCGTCGATCGTGAGCATTGGCTTGTTTTGTAGGGTTAAGCGGAGATGCGGTGGAAGTGACTGTTGCCCAGGGAGTCTCTTTGGCAGTCCCAGCATATTGGCAGACAAGCCACTGGCAGCATTCACGAAGTTTATCCCAGTCTGCCCATGCATTTGCCATGCCGAGTCGCTTTAGCATCTCCACCCAAAATGCAGCACTGACATAACCTCCTGCGGGGACCACACGCTTAAGAATCTTAAAGATGAAAAGAACCTCTTCAACGGCAGAGAGGCGCTGGCCCGGAGGCGGACGGTGATTCATTCGGCGTGGGGTGAGAACCTGCTCAGCCATAAAGTCCACGCTATCTTCACTCAAAGTCCGACCATTCAGTGCTAGCTCGTCGGTGACCTTGACTGCCGCACGTAGCTCCCAAGCTGCGATGTGCTTTCGAAAGTGGATGTCGAAGAGATCAGGCGCCTCAGGGTGCAGTTCTGTCAAGATTGCCAATGTCATATTATATAGTCGCCAATCCCGAGCCATGTAGTAAGACGCTAACATTGTCTCCTGCATACGGACGTCTTCGAGAACATCGGGGTGTTGGTCACTCCGAAGGATGTCTGAAAGAAGAATGTCGCGGTTTTGCGCTGCGAGTTTGTGGAGCAAACGCGTAAATATGGAGTCTCCTACGGTAAACCCAGCTTTTTTGATAGCTTTCAGCTTCTCCAGAATATCCTGGTTGCCGTGGGCTCTGATGGCCATTTCACGCAGCGTGCGTGGGCCAATTTCTGATACCCCGAGCATCTTGAGTCCACCGAGAACCATGTCGAAATTGAGAGCACGGGTGGCAAACATCTTCGCGCCTAGGTCGTCTTTGAATGGCTTTCCATTGCTTGTGCCTTTTTCATCGGCTTTCGGGGTTGTATCTATCGGGCCGGGTTGATCGATCGAAGCTTCTGTATCAAACCTCTTCTTGGCGTAACCACGGAGCCTGTTGAACTCTTTCCGTTTACCGAATTTCTCCACAAATTCAAGAAGTGGCTGAATTTCATCTGGATTTTGCGGATGATCCTGGCGCCTAGCGAGAAAATGATGCATGGAAATGGCGCTTTCTCCTTGGCCTTGCTGTATAAGCATGGAAATCGCCGGACCATATATTTTGTGGTCGGGTGTAGCAGAGCATATCGCCTGAAACGCTTCTAATCCAGGTGTCAAGAAGGGTTCTTGTCGATCCGTAGTTGCAACCTCCATACCAGCTGGAAGACATGATAGACGAATTGCCGACGGAAGAATCTGTATGATGTCACTGGCGCTAGCAATTTGAGATTTTTGCAGCTGTTTGTGGCATTCAAGAGCACGCTTTGGCTTGCCCTGGTCCAGAAGTCCACCCACGATTTGCACATATAGCTGCGGCCATCGAGCGCCTTCGCGCTTCCATAAATTGACAGCATAATCAATCAAACTGTCAAGATACAGCTCTCGTCTCAGTCCTAGTTCCACGAAGCTCTGCCAGAAGAAGTCCGCCTGTTCTCCAGTAGTTGGCAGTTCAACCCCGTCCAAGCGGACTGTCAATCCTTCCCATATTTGTAATGTACCATTGTCACCGTAGTGACGCTGGCGGTATCGAAGAAGTTCCTCCCATAAATCAAAATCAAGCCGAGATTCCGGGTGGTCCACAAATCGCGTTCCAATGCCGTCGAGGTGTCCGACGTCTGATTCGAATTCAAGCTTTTCCGATCGAAGCGATAGATTCTTGGTATGGGGTGAATTATTAGGTGATTGGATCGATGCGACAGATACAGATTCAGATGTGGCTTGATTCGGTAATTCAATGTCGTAAATCGCAAAGCTGAATGGCCGTTTCCCTCGGCACGAGTCTTCAAGTTGAGTCCGGGTGTGATCGCTATCGCGTTCGTCGAGTTGGGCTGGCTTTGCACCTTGTGAATGGCATCGTAAGCACCTGTACCTGAATTCGAATTGCTCGATTCCGACCGATGTAGCTGTGAGGGTATCAAGGATCGAGACGGCGGACGGCCTCTTCAACAGTCGCAGAAGCGCCGGGCGCATGAGTGGTTAAGAAAAGGTGATCGGGAGAAACAGGTTTCGACGTCGAACATCCTTCTCCGAGCTCCCGGCATCAAATTGGAAAGTATCAAGATTGTTTTTGAACAATGTGAAGCTTCAAGCACTTTTTTGGAAAGATACGCTTTTCCCTTTTGGGACTGCTGACTCGACACAACGTCTGATTCGATCAGGTGATGCTCACGTGACGCAATTGACGTCCCTGTCCCTTCCGGCTCTTCGTCGACATCTCGCCATACTCCGAACCTCAAGTCTCCCCTCTCTCCTCGCTTCCAACCGCCAAAATGTTCCGTGCTACCAGCTCCCGCATGGCCGGGTACGTCGTTCCTCTGAATCGCTCTACAAGTTCTCCCCGCACACAACCCCAATTATGACCGTGCGACAATTGAATTTCCTCTCGCGATGTTCGGGCACAATTGCGGTCCAATTGCGATGGGTGTTGCTGCGGGGACAATTCTCTCGAGCTTCCACGACAAATCGTACTGACTGTTGTGCTCCTAGCTTCGTGTTCCGTGAGAACCGTGTGCCTTTCTACCAGCGCCTCTTCCAGAACCACGACAGCAAGCGTCAATGGTGGAAGGTTAGTTTGACCCGGAATGGGCACATACGCCCTCAATTAGCTACCCACAGATATCTAACGTCGGAACTGCCTCACAGACCTCGCGTTCCGGCTACATCATGTACCCCTACTTGATCTCCGTCTACGGCCTCGGTGCTGGTGAGTGGATCCTTGTTCGACTTGTCGCGCATATAGAGCTAACCTGGCAATAGCTACCACCTACGCCATGGGTCGCATGGTTCTCGTTAGTCTTTCCGAACTCATCCATTGTCGTATATCGACAATCAGGGTGGGTGAATGTCTAGGCATGTCCATATACTGACTTTTAAATAGGGCCACAAGACCTGGATCTAAACTATCAGCCATGAGGTTCGGCTCGACGGGTAATAGATGATGCTACTATCAGGTCCGTTGGTTGCGAGGCTGTGTTGTCAGTTGTTTCTTATATGGTGTATTTCTACTCCAGGAAGGGGTTAGATGGGGTTGGCAGCTACGCAGATTGGAGCTGTACATATGATCAATTCAAGCTCCAAGTTAAGATTGTTGCCTCGTATTCTTCCTGCTTTCCACGCCTTCAATAACTCGGGACTACCTACAAACTGGTTAGCCTATAGGTCAGTCGAGAACGGTAGTGTTTAGCAAGGGTCCGACGCATATGAATAAGTTTCGTCAAACTCATTGGTTTAAAGCTTGAACAGTGCTACTCTGGTTGATGAATAACAGGATACTGATGCTATTCCTCGGTGCTAGAACAAATAGGCCCTCCCGGTATGCACAATTGAAGATAAGCACTCAGATGGCTATAGCTCTCTATCTCTTTTGGCAACACAAAGCCTCGTTTATGGAGGCTTTTATTGGTTCAATCAGATTCTTGATACGACGTTTGAATGATAGGTTATTGTCCAGGTGTTCTTGAAACTTTACCGTACACTCAAAGATTGAGCAAAGACCATGACATGCAGCATATCGGACTAAACATTCAGTTATTAAATGGTCTTCTCCCACGGAATCAAATGCTGGCATTAAAGCATCCAGCGTTGCACTGTGCTCCTCAACGGGCTCGGGTTAGATTGATGTATCATATCATGGCGAATGTCCGATTGCAAAGAGTGACTCGTTGGCATTGGAACAGGCATGTTGCCTTAATGCAGAGAATAGTTACTGCGCAGTGCCCTCAAGTAAGGATATGTTCGATATGCGGTACTCGGATGTGGTTTGCGAGGGATTCTCTAGTTCCTCGGTCAATTTGCAGCATTTGGCCTGGTGCAGCTTTTCGTTAAGCCTGAGTGGTTTATTTGAGTCTTTGGCGTAATACTCTAATTTTCACTCTCTTGCTTTTTGGTACAATTCAAGCGTTCGAAGTCAGTTCAACATATTAACCTATATTCTTCTGGTTTCGATAAATTAGCATCATACACTGCGTCTTCCTACAATACATTCTGTCGTGCTCCAGCGCACTTGGTAAATCGAATCAATATGTAAAAGAGAAAAGTATACGTATTATTTCAGGTCTTTCTAGCATGTCTAATCTGACTAGCGAGATCTAAAACCATCGCCAGTCACTTTCTGAAGTCTCAAACCACTTTGATATCTGAATTTCCTAATTGGGAATCATATGTGCTGAGTCAGCTGTGAATCTTGCAGCCCTGGATAGACTCCGATTAAATGGGCTGTTTTCCAACGTTACGCCCAATGGTTCATTCCTGTGTCTGTTTTCCACCGCTGACCATCTACTAAGAGGACATTTGGCAAGGACAACATCATTAAAACGGACATTGTGCTTTGAGCCCCTGACCTACTGCGACTTTCCCTTACCATGGCTCTCACAATCGAAAGTGATGCACCCTGATCTATTTGACCATGGAAGAAGACCAATACTCATATGCCGAGCGACCCGCCAAGCGAGTCCGTCAGGCGTGTGAGCCTTGCAGGTAAGTATTCATCCCACTTAACCATTCACAATGATAGTCGTTGACCAACGTCCTAGGCGGAAGAAAGCTAAATGCCCTGGAGAGCAACCTGTTTGCTCACTCTGTGCTAGGCTACGGCAGCAGTGTCAGTATGCCGAAGAAAGGCGCCGTTTACCACCCCTCGAGGAACAGTCGAGGGTCAATGACGCAGACAGTCGAACCCCTACTGTTTTGGTACTTCTCCTCGAACACAGTTCACAGGCAACGTGAATTCTATCAGTATGCTGACTCGCAATTAGGAAGATAGGATGCGAACCCTTGAGGATAAACTTGGCGAGGTTCTTTACGTGCTTGGGTAAGAATATTCAATATGTATATCGTGGCTCACTCTAATTGATGTTGCCAGCAGCTCAAGAGGCGAATCACAGATGTCGAGTGAGCGAGGCGTTCCATCTGTGACACTTTCAAGACCAAGCCCAAGTTCTACTCTGCCATCATGGGAAGACATAACGCCCATCGCAGAACTTTACCTGCAGTATTGTGAATCCCAGCCTCTTCCTCTCTTTCACAGGGACAGCTTCCTTAGAAGTTTGCAAACACGGGATTCTGAAGTTATATTTGCCATATTGGCATTAGCATCTCGATTCTCATACTCCCATTCCAATAGGAACGAGTCTACAAGTCTTGTAAATGGTTACGCCGAGATTGCTCGGGGCTTGACTATGAAAAGAGTCTCAGAGGGACCCGTGGAACTTTCAACGCTACAGTGTCTTTGCCTATTGAGTTTGGTTGACTTTACAAGTATGAGGAGAGAAACATAATTCCATCTCCGTTCTTATGCTAATAATGCCCATTAGATGGCCACACGCATCGCTCCAGCATCCACAGCAGTCTAGCAATGAATCTTGCACAATGTGCCAATCTTGGCCAAGAGCCACGCTCTACCATGAATACTATAGCTCGTGAAGAACGAAGACGCTGTTTCTGGAGCATATGCCTCCTCAAACGACTGCACGGTGGAGATTTCTCGATACTAGATATTCCTGAAGTTGGAGGACCGCCTTTTCCTCAAAGTCCAGCCAGACCAGCACGACTTCTTTCACCCGAGCCATCAACTGTGGAAATGCGGCGCAGTAACATGAAAGACGATGGTATCATTGCATACGTGGTAACGTTGAGTGAAGTATTCGCAAGAACAGCACGATACGTACGACTTCATGGCCGGCCCAGCAATGTTCCACCATGGTCTCCCCATTCTGAATACTCAAAGATTCTCGCCTTGCAGATGGATCTCGAAACACGAATGCCCTACATACATCGGTTCAAGCCTGCGAATCTTGGCGAAAGAACGCTAGAAGAGTTACAGACCCATCGCGAATACTGGGGTCCTTGGTTCTTGAACCAGTTCATGTATCACACCAGCTTGTGTCTTCTGAATCACCCCCTCTTGCTCTCCCTGAGTCTTCGAAATTTCCGGAATACCATTCCAGAGATCTTTCTGCAGCATACATCGGATTTGATCTCATCGCATACAACCTGGATCCTCCATTTTATCAATTACTTCGAAGAGAAATCATTCCTGGTCTCGGATCCTCTACTTGGATACAGCGCTGCTGTTGTGGCCACTATCGAACTCCAACTCAGTTTTACAGATAACTTGATGATCAGAGAGCAAAAGCGTGAAAGGTTCACCAAATGTGTCAAGTTTGTGCAACAAATTGGACAGAAATGGCCACATATGGCCCGACTGGTATGTACACCCTCATCCTTGGAAAAAGTACCAACAAAAGAATAATCTGACTTCTCATTCCTATGCTGTAGGCACGCAGACTTCAACATCTAGAGGATGCAGTCTCAGCAACCTACCAGTCAGACCCAGAAGCTCAAAATCAAAGCCTCCTCATCGACCTATCCCGCTTCTGGGAAATCCTAGAATACTCCTCAAACAGCGACACAGACTCTGCCCGACGTCTATTCGGAGAGTCCCTCCACGCGGGATCCTCTTCTACCGGCGCAGAAGTATCCCAAACGTCTCCTTTGCCAGCACCTTTCCGACTGAACCCCCAACAAGAAGGAGGCACTCCAACTCTTCAACCGCAGCCATTCGCTGCCAATGCCACCTTTCCAGCCCAGGAATATGGGGGGATACCATTGTGTCACCGCGGCATCTATCGCTGTCGAATGACGAGTTCTCGATCCTTGCTACGAACTTCTTCTCGCAGGGCCAAGAGTTCCTACGTAGTGCGGATAATTGGGAAAGCATTGGAAACTTTTAAAAAAATAAAGATAATATATTTGTTCGATTCTGGATCATTGAACTTATTGCCTTTTCATTTTGTATGCCATAAATGCAATGTCGCTTTCATAATGAGTTCGTAAAAAGATACACGATTATGATGAAGCCAACGCACCCTTGAACTCCTCTACGAATTTGAATACCTCTGAGTAAGTGTTGTACAATGGTACAGGCGCGACGCGCACGACACCGGGCTCGCGCTTATCGCAAACGATACCCGCCTTCTGTAGACGGTCAGAGACTGCATGCAACAGGCCAGGCTTGAGAAGAACGCTCAGCTGGGCACCGCGGGCATAGGGGTCGGAGGGCGAGATGATATCAAATTGGCGTGTTTCTGAAGAAGTGTTCTCCAGGAGCAGGTGCTCCAGGTAGGCGGTCAACTTGATAGATTTCTCGCGCAGGTCTGCCATCGAAGTCTGGTCGAAGACGGACATTGCTGCGCAAAGACAGGTGAGATCCATAGTTGAAGGGGTGGAGAGCTGGAAACCCCCGGCACCTGGAATAGGCTTGTACTCTGCTGGTAGTTAGCAGATGTTCCAATACTTTCGTCTTAGCAGCAGAGGTCTAGAATCGAAAAACTTACTGTTGTCCATCTTGAATCTGACCGAACGGTCACCACCATACCATCCAGCCAGACGATGACGGAACTTGGGAGAGTCCTCGCCAGCGCTGTAGTCGACCCTGCCGTGTTTCTCATGAAGGAAGAGACCACCCATCGAACCAGGACCGGCATTTCCGTACTTGTAAGTACACCAAACAGCAAAGTCAACATTCCAGTCATGCAGCTTGAGATCGACATTTCCGAAGGCGTGAGCACAATCCCACCCGACTACGAGGTTCCGCGCTTGGGCGTACTCAGTGATCCGAGGAATGTCAAAGTACTGGCCGGTGTAATACTGAATTCCGGGGAGGAGAAGCACTGCTCCGTCCTCGGCGTGTTTATCGATGTATGACAGGATCTTCTCTGTCGAAATTTCGTGCTCGCCTTCATCAGGGCCAATGAGAACCATGTTCTCTTTTGCGTCGAGACTGTGCCAGGCGATGTGGGACTCGATCGCGTACTGCGAACGCGTTAGCAAGTGGATTGGAAATTGAGTGGTTGCTATCGATCCCCGAAAGGCTCTAAATGGAAAGGCTTACATGGTCACTGGGGAATGCCTTCCAATCCATTAGAATCTTTCGACGGGTCTCAGTCGGCTTATAGAAGCTAGCAAGCAACAAATGAAGGTTCATGGTCAATGTGCCCATGGCGGCGACTTCCTCAGGCGCAGCACCGACAATCTTGGACATGGAGGCAGAAGCCTGCTCGGACATTAATTGCCATTGCTTCAATGGCGAGTCTTCGAGATCAGTGAAGTGACCGAGGACACCAATGGATGACCAAGTGTCCAACTGGGCCTCCATGTATTTTGAGACGGCCTTCGGCTGAATACCCAATGAGTTGCCACAGAAGTAAGTGCTCGGCTCAGAGGATAAATCTAGACGACCGTGTCAGATCTGATAATGCGTCCATATTGTACGATGTTACATTACGAGGGAAAGTCATACCTGGCTTTGCGAGCTTCTTTGTCGCGATATTAGCTTTGGAAGGAATAATGAACTGGTCGCGGAATCCACGCAGAGGGTCCGCGGCATCCAGAGAGGCGGCATATTCCAGTGTTGCTGCCTCTGCAGGGAATACGGGCTTGGGTGCTTTAGTGACGGTCATCTTGGGAAGGTGTATTTGGCCGGTGTAGGCTGGTAATCAAGCACACACAAATTCAGGGGAATTGAATGGAGGAGGGTGCAAGTGATTGCTCAAACATGCAGTCGTTCTTATAATAAACGAGAGACAAATCGGAGGCGAAGGAGCTGTCACTGCAATGCAACCCGGATGGTTATCCGCTTCCGCCTCCCCGATCCGTCTCCATACTGTCGTCACCTATCTCCGCTTCCTGTTCCGTGTTTATGTTGACTCGGATATATGCGAGTTTCAATGTTGAGAAAAGGTTGAAATTAGTCATGGTGGTAGCTTTTACCGGCGATTCAAATATATGCTAGTAAATGCACTGAATGCTTCGAGTGTGCTAAATACTGTACGCCGTGTACAATAGCTGGTCTTCTATTATGGGTGATATGGCATCTGCAGGTCTTTGATATACGCCACACAGCAGTGTAAGAAGACCAATTTAATACTTCATAGGCGTAATTCAACAAACACAGTATAAATTTCGATCCGAATCATAATATCGTAATGCGCAGCCTTATCAGTACGCTGAGTAGTACAAAGCAGTGCGTTGAGTAGTACAAAGCAGTGCGTTGAGTAGTACAAAGCTTGCTGGGAGGCGGAAGTAGATCCGGGTCACACCCGTGATTCATAGATCTTGACGAAATTGACCGACAGAAGCCGACGAGTCAGCAAGAAAGTCTATTCATGGCCTGATCATATTTGTTTAATGCCAAAAAAGATAAATAACACTGTTGTTGCTGCCGAAACCTCCATCTTTGTGACACAACCTTCAAATCTATATCGTTAACAATGCTTGAATCATCCAATACATCCGTCGATGCCGTTTTCAAGGGCTATGCCCAGCAGGGCTTCCTTCCTGAAGGGTTACCCCTGGAAAGACTCCCGAGCCCCTACTACAAGCCATGGGAAGACATCGCCGGCCAACTCCCAGCTCTCATCCAAACAGGCCAGGTTCGAGACATGATCGAGAGCCTACCGGTTTGTTCGGTTGAACATCTCGAAACAGAGCAAGAATGGCGTCGAGCATATGTTATCATGGGATATCTGAGCCATGCCTATATCTGGGGAGGAGACAAGCCCAAAGAAGTAAGCATCCAGCCATTCACCTCACCTCAACCCTCCATACGGTCACGGGGCAGCAGAACCCTAACAAAACAAAACAATCAGATCCTGCCTCCCTGCATTTCAACCCCATTCCTTGAAATCTCCTCTCACCTCGAAGTCCCCGCCTGCGCAACATACTCAGGCCTGACCCTGTGGAACTTCAAAGCCCCATCCCCAGGCACAGACATCGCAGACCCGGACAACCTGGCTGTGCAGACCTCCTGGACAGGCACAAAAGACGAAGAATGGTTCATGCTTATCTCTGTCGCTGTCGAGGCCAAGGGTATCAGGTTGATCTCGCAGATGCACGAAGCCATCAAGGCTGTCATTGCCAACGACGCTGATCTCCTTACGTCCCTGCTATACGGGTTCGCAGATGGTCTGAGCGATCTCACGTTAACCCTCAAGAGAATGTATGAACATAACCGACCTGCGGTCTTTTTCCATGAGCTGCGACCTTTCCTTGCTGGAAGCAAGAATATGGGTCCGGCTGGCTTGCCCAGGGGTGTTTACTATGATGTCGGCGATGGCGTTGAGAGACCGGAGAATTGGAAGCAGCTGAGTGGTGGAAGCAATGCTCAGAGTTCGTTGATCCAGGCACTTGATATCTTCTTGGGCATTAAGCATTCTGATTCGGCTTCTGGGGAGAACTTCATTGAGGTCAGATTTCAGTCGCTCCCGTGCTCACATTCAGGAATTATACTAACTTCATCTCAGGAAATGCGCAAATACATGCCTGGTCCTCACAGACGGTTCCTTCAAAGCCTCGCTGAGATCTCGAATGTGCGTGCCTATATTCAAGCCTCTGCGGACAAATCAACCGAGAAAGAAGCCTACAATGCTGCTGTCAATGAGCTCAAGGCCTTCCGGGATACTCATATCCAGATGGTCACTCGGTACATTGTCATGGCGGCGAAACAGCCGAGTCCTTTGAAACAGCATACTGGCAGGGTTAACTTGGCCACAGCGAGTCAAGCTACCGAGAAGGAGCACCATCTCGCTGGAACTGGCGGTACGGATTTGATACCATTCCTCAAACGTACTAGAGATACTGTCCAAGATGCGAAGTGTTAGAGAGCTTCTTAAAAGATCAGGAGTGATGACTTTATGACTGTTTGTTAGAATTGTTTGTTCGAATAGTGTTAATAAACCATGTTGATTTGCAATATTCTACTATTCCAACTGACGTACTTGACTGTTCCTGTGCTTAGCCCAGAATTATGGAAAATCACAAATCCACGAACGAGAAATCCTGCTCATGTTTCACAACCCTTTAATTGCAATATCATTGAAAGTTGATATCACCAAGAATGACTGCCCGATGACTGGTATTTTCCACATAGAAATCCACGGTCTCGGTCTCGGTCTCACGTGCTAATCCAGCACCACTCACACTCATATCAGACTTCTCGCTCATGTAGAAGGGATCGTAGAGTCGATAAAGATAACAGACCGAGATAACCAACTCGGGGCGTTGTTTGAGAGGTCATAGGACTTAGGATATATCACTGTGTTCGGAATCCCTCTGCACCCATCCATGGTGGTCTCAATTTCGGAATGTCGACGCTGAGTCTGAGTGCTGACTCCTCACAGGGTCTGGTGCGCAGGGTGAAAGGTCAGATCAGGATGGTGAGGGTTGCTGATCGAAGACATCTTGGTAGGGTTCTTGGAAGCCAGGTAGCTGAGCAGCGATAATAGGCTTGCTTCTTGGCATACAAAATGCGAAGCAATCACCTCTTCTTTGTGTTGGCAGGCACACCTTCACTTTCTCGCAAATCAGCCAACAATTTCTCTCGTTCGATCAGGCGCTCTTTTTCCTCCTTGATCATCTGCTCAACTGTCTGAGTAGCCTCGGCCATCCGATCAAGCTCTTTGTTCTCAGTACTGCGACTGTAAGGATTGTTGGGTGTTTCAATCATGGGAATATCAGCCGTTGCAATCTGTCTGGCATTCTTTGCCTTGCTCTTAGAAGGCTGTCCACCACTGGGACCACCTGTAAGAATTTCGTAGAACGCCTCGACAGGCTCATTAAAGATGATCTCCTCGTAGTTCTGGCTGACAACTGTCTCACGACGCTCTTTCATGCCCTCCGCATCAGGTCCGTACGGGTGTAGCTTCAGGCTGTGCCAAAGGGTCTGGGCCTTCTCACCCGACTCCGGGGCGAAGAAGAGCTTGAGTTGGATCTCGAATTCACCCCAACCGGTCTCGGAAACTTCAAATGGGGGTTGCTCGATTGTGCGGACATTCTGCGCATATGTCTCGTGGAGCTTGAACTGGACTTTCTTGAGCCAGTAGGAGATGTCTTCGCCGTTGATTCCGCGGACAAAGATTTGCCAGCGATGAGTATGATCGGGTGGGCAATCTGTTGGCTTGTTCTCTGGGTCGAATGGATGCGCGACACTACCGAACACTGGGGTTGTTAGCTTGCGATTGTTGGTGATGCGCCTATCGCGAACGTACCAAATGGTCGGAAGATCGAGATGCCCTGCGAGACTGGCATTAGTTCACTTTCGATGCACATTAACAAGGCATATCACTCACTCTGACACGCTTGTTTGCAATTGCTGATGGCATTTTGTAGCAATATCGGATTGTAGAGAGCGTAGATTAGATTATGTTGAACAAGGGCGAATATGCCTCTTGCTACACCGCCCGGCAGTTCCGGCCTGAGGCGTGATGCCAAGACTTGCCTCTTCGGAGCAGGCGATACCGAATGACGCTAACTGCGGAAACTTGGACAGGGACATTCTTGAAATACCTCAGAGCTGGCATATGAAGAACTTGGCATTAACATATCTTTTAGTAACTTGAGCTTTCTCAATTGCGAGTGTCAACAAGCCATTGCTATTGCACCAGTTTGCCTGAACCAGTGATATCATTCCCGGAGCTATCAAGAGCTACAACATGGCCATTAAAACTTTGGTCGTTGCTGGAGGAAGTGGATTTCTGGGTTTGTGATACACACTTGTTTGTATATTGATAAGCATTGCTAACTTTTCATTCTAGGATCTAGAATCTGCAAATCTGCGGCGGCAAGGGGATGGACAGTCACATCATTAAGGTAGCTGAGTTTATGATTCCTGGATCTACGAATATTACAGAGACTAACCCATCTCTAGTCGCTCGGGAGAGCCACGGTGGGATACAGTCACTGACTCCAAGGAACGTCCGAGCTGGGCAGGCTCCGTGAAATGGGCCAAGGCTGATATCTTGAAGCCAGAAAGCTACAAGACATACCTCAACGGAGCTTCAGCCGTTGTTCATACAATGGGGATTCTCCTGGAAGCAGACTATAAGGGTGTTGTCCAAGGGAAGGAGCCAATTATCGGTGGCCTTCAGCGAGCCTTTAGTTCGACTAAGCTAGGAAGCCAGAACCCTCTATCAAGGAAAGAGGGCGAGGCTCTTGAGCCAAAAGAAAAGGATGGGCAGTTGACTTATGAGTTGATGAACCGAGACTCGGGTATGTACAAATTCTTTATTGGCATAAATTATGTGTTTGAGAAGCTAACTAATGCCTCGCACGCGGTAATAGCCATTGCACTTGCCCAGGAATCCAGTAATGAGCATGTCCCAGCTTTCGTCTACATTTCTGCTGCTGCTGGCGCACCGCTCCTACCGGCCAGGTACATCACCACTAAAAGGGACGCAGAGGCAGCCATCGCATCCAAACTCCCAGATTTGCGAAGTATCTTCATGCGTCCGGGCTTCATGTATGACTCCAGCAGAAAGTTCACGCTTCCAATCGCAATGGGAGGTTTCGTCGCCTCTGAATTCAACACATTCCTCGGAAATAAGCTTGGGTTCCTCGGATCGATGGCAGAGAAACCCCTCAAAGTTGACGTTGTTGCCGAGGCGGTAGTCGAGGCATTGGAAGATGAGACAACCAAGGGTGCAGTCGGAACAAAACAGATTGAGGCACTTGCAACCAAGGCCTGGCGAAAGACGATGCTCTAGGTATGGACTGTGTGACCGAGGAATTCTTGTAAAACATATTTTGGCGAACAAAATTCGGAGTCATCGATATTCTCGCTATTTCCTTGCTGGCCTAGGCAAGACCCACAATCCCAGCCGTGTACCATATTGCAACCAATGTCATATTAAGATTACATCATAGTTCCACGCTCAAAGCTGTCCCGAATCTCGGTAGTGTACTAAACTAGATCAGTATGATTTCACATGGTTGAAAGAAAAGAGCAGCTGGGAACTCACCTTGTTGTAGAAACGAGCCAATTTCATGTTGAACTGCTTGTTCTTCTCGTTGATGTATGTCACATCGGAATCATCGTCACCACGGCGCTCCTTGCGCTTCTTGAGGCGTGCCTCCTCGGCCTTCTGTAGATCATTGACAAGCCTGTCAACAGCCGCACGGTCTGGTTTGCTATCTGTGAAGCCAGTGGAGTCCGCTGTAGAATAGAAGCTTCCGTTCTTGTCGACTGCGATCATTTCTCCGTCCTCGGTCTCCACAATCTCGAGATCACCATTAGCTGCAGCCTTCTCAATTGCCGCCATCTTGTCTTTTTCGTATGAGTCCAAGTTAGGCTGCAGTTCCCTCATCTGCCTCTTGTAGACCTTGCGCGCATCTTGTGTGTAGTCCTTGAATGCGACATCGTCACGATGGCGCTGTTTCTTGGCCATGCGCTTATCCCACTTCTCAGATTCTTCGACTGTCCAGTCCCATGCACGCTTGCGTTCAAAGTCTTCTCCCGCAGCTTCTGTGTCTGCTTTGAGGAGGTTGTGTGAGGCGAATGCATGCTTTCGGGATAATGTGTTGAGTAGTGCCGGATCAGTTGTCAAGCGCTGAGATTCGGCAACAGTTTCTTTCAAGTTGCGTTCGGTGGCAGATTTCTATTACTCCAGTTAGTTTGTGGTTTGACTTCACGGTATCAGGGTTCACCTACTGCTCGAGCTTGCAGAGCTTTGAACTTTTCCATTCTGTCGCGTGCCTTTGAAGCGCCTTCATCGCTTTTGCTTTCAACTTTTTTTTCGGAGCTTGTGTCGGGGCTGTCTGAAGTTGTCTCAATCGGGTGTTCAGTCTGTTGTTCACTCGCTTCGTCCTTTGCGGACTTTTCCGCCCTTCTTGTTTGAACCATGATGATACAGTATCGGCGAAGGAGTCAATTTCGAAGTGACAGTCAAATGGTGATCGGTTTGAGGTAGTGTTACTGAAATAGTGGTACAGGCGGGTTGACGATGGATTAAAAGCGTGATCAGATCCGCTTCGCCGGAATTTACACCGCCCTTAATCTGCCAGCAGAACCCCGGACTTGCCCCCTTATCGATTGTTTATCTTCTCCACCTTTGGAGATCTGATGGTGTCTTGTGGGCCATGGGATTTCCACGCATGCTGTTGCGTAAGCAATGGCTTCTTCAACCTGGAATGAAGTTAAGATGGACTCGCTGTCTTTACACTCGACCACAAGCCTCAAAACAAGTACCCCCATCACCATCGGAATTACTTCGATTCGTCCTAAGAGACTCAACCGAGCCAGGTCTTAACGCAAGCCCAATTGATGCTCTACCTTCAGATCTTCGTGAGGCTTTCAACACTGAGTGGAAATCTAACAGTCCACCTCCATCATTGTGGAATTCTCTCAAAGGACTTCCTCTATTGCCCGGAAAAGAGGAGATCATCGATGTCCGTTCCCTGCGAAGCGCTATTGCGAGATACGCCAATGATAAGTACGGTGCAGAATTTCTGCAAGAGACAATATGTTCATTCTTAAGTCACACTTTGCAAAGTCATGGACAGGGAGGCAAATCGGCAGAGCTTCTGCAAGTGTTAGACGACCTTCATGCCAGGCTACATCGTCTCCAACTCCCGGTCAACCGAAATCTCCATTCTCTTTGCATCGGACTTGCAATGCGTGATCTATCGGTACCCGCTATTAGAAAATTTCTAGTTGACTACCAGCGCAAGGGTTTCCCGTCTGTGGATAATCAGCGAGAGATCATGTTGATATCCGTTAGCTGTGCTCAACAACTTGACTCAAAAACTTTTGATGATCCAAGCTATGACCACGATCCTATGCTTGCAGTTGTTACAGGTGAAGGAGATATTTCACCCCAAAACTCCGTGAAGTTGCGTGACATCTTGCAGTGGACGCCAGCCTCAGAAGAAAGCATGGGCTATCTCTATCTACTAATAAAGCTTGGGAGTAACGAGGTACTTCGAGCTTGCTGGGCTCAATTCGTGAAAGATATCTCGTCTTCTGGGAGTGGCCACGCTCAAGCCTATAGAGCGGTGCTATTACTAGTCCAAATTGGGCGCTCCGAGACCGCAGCGCAGTTCCTGGAAGAGGTGTCTCAGGTTTCTGGCGACAACCTTCCACATATTGCGCAAGTTGGAGCTGGAGCTCTTCAGGCTCTCATTGACGATCCTACCGTGGGTGATGCATTACCTGATTTAGTGAGAGGCAAGGACTACCTTGAATTGCTTGAGGATTGCCTCCAGAACATAGACCGGAGGTTGGGTATACAGTGGAATTCCGAAAGTCAAAGTCATTTCAGCACAGCCCCAGAGTCCTCAGACACAATATGGGAAGCATTTGACGAGCAAGCACTGCCTACTCTCGATCGGCAATGTATTGCCGCTGATCACATCAACCAACTATATGCAGAACTTCAGGTCAATGGTTGTTCCAAGTCACCAGCTGTATTGGGAGGTATTGTGGATCTGTTGCATGATCATGACGGAATGTCCCAGGAAATTATCACTCATCACGGTTACGGTGAACTATACTCTGGAGAAACTCGCTCCGAATCGGAATTCCTTGAACTTCGATGGACTCCGGAGTACTCACCGGTAGAATTTTCCAATTCCAGAATACCGGCGCTACATGACTCGTCTGTGCCGTGGACTCCATCTAGACTCGGACTTGTTCGGGCTCGTTTGATCGTTGATGGAGTGCCCGAAACGGGAATCAATGCCTTACATTTGATGCAGCTCGGCTGCATGGACATGCGGTATGGTGTGGATCAGCCATGGCAGTCGTCTGGATACATTGTTGTATGGGATCGTCACCACAATGACCTCCTGGCTTTGTATATCGGAAACAGAAACGGTAATGGGGTCATTGATTGTGGTCCAGCGCCTTCGGATGGCCTCTTTGGAGCCTTGGTAAATCTCAAGCTCCCAACGGATCCTATAAGGACGAACTTTTGTTCTCTTGGTACCCCTAAGCTTGCTCGAAATTGCCATGGGCCTTATTTCCTGGATGTAGATCCAAGTCCCGACTTACATTAATCGAGGCAAGCCTACGGCTGTTGGGCATGAATGTACATGGATCTTTTGTATGTATTGATGTAGCGGTGATGAACGTGGTGAGCATGGGCAGAATTCAGACGTTACCTTTCAAGGTTATACGATTAACTTACGGAACCTACCTTCCATTTCCTTCGTCTAGACAAGGGTTCCCCTGTTACGGATTTTAATTCGCTACGTCTTGTCGATCTTGGGGCCTTGGCCAACGGACTCGGTCAATTAGGATCCTAATCCTTGCACCGGCGACTTCGGTTCCCTATTGTCGGGATCATCGACACGCACCTCAATGAAGTTTCCACGCCTCTCTCGCTATGGGGGTCCACTGATTGCAAGGACAGGATCGACAGTAAGGGTGCAAACGCCACCGACTCGACATCGATGAAGGTGTATGAACTGTTGAATGTAAAGCACTATTAACGGCAGTGTCTATCAGATCATCCCTGCCCTTTCGAGCCATTCACGCCGTTGTGTGACCACGAGCACATGGAAGGCAAGATCCTTGTTTCTGCATGGCTACAACAGCCTGCAGATTTGAAGTGGCTCAGCAAGGCTTCCCAGTAATCTCTCGGAGCCAGCACAGCCAATTCCCTTGCTGGGTTGCATGATCCCAGAAAGTTTGATGTATGGAATTCACAAACTTCTCCAAAGTGCGAGCAAAGACACTCGACATTCTCTTTAAAGATATTTCAGAACTAAAGTGGAGGCTAACAGAGTCAAGGGCCGCATCTGCCGACAGTAATTACGGGATTCAAAGCTGCAAATTGCTTCAGCTCCACAGTTCAACCCTCTTTTCGGATGATTGGTGACGACCTTCCACGGCTGAACTACAGTACTGTACTGTATTAGTTAGTTCTGATACTAGCCAGTGGCCTGCTCGGATCCGAGATTGTCGCCCCGTATTCTTAGCGATATCAAGCGGTGGCTGAACGCTTGGGCCCTAACTCCAACTTGCGAGTCCACAGTTCACAGTTCACAGTCCACAGCTACCTTGCCGATCGATCTGACATGCCCCTAAATTTGCCAGGGCTCGAGACGGGCCATGGTCAGAGCGTATAGTGAAACGCTAATTGACTTCCTGGAAAGCCAGGACGATTGTTTCCGTCGCTGTTTTCCCTCCGAAAGCTTGCCGGGTTCTCATCAGCTATGCCGCAAATTAGGGGCTACCACGGCGAGCCCGGTGCCAGTTGATCCCCCGTTGTGGGGAGCAGATCCAGGTGAACGCCAAGCAACGGTTGAACGCCAATCGCGCCTCGCGGCCCTAGCTAGCCACTGTGCTGAAGGTACTTTTTCCGGCGTCGGTCACCATCCGATCGACACGCAGTTCAGAAATTTCGTCAAGCGGAGATCTAAGTTTTCTGCACTGCGGAGCTCTTTGATTAAGGACTTCAATTTATGGTCCGCTCTGGTCCGCTCTGGTCCGCGAAAAGGCAGACAAGGACTTGACTGCTTGTCTCGATTGGTCCCAACTAGTCCCCCTAATGACTACCCATCCACACCCTAACGCCTAATGAGTTAAAAACAGGCGACTGGATATGGCACATGTAACACGAGCCACTTCATCCCGATTCCCAGGAAAAGCTTCTCAGCCTGTACGCAGAGTCCCACAATGTGCCAACGGCTTCTGGGGGGGCTGACCGTCTTTCCAGGTCGGAAGCCCTCGGGCGCCAGCCAGTCTCTGTCAGGAACAGACCTAGTGGTTCATCCAGCTCCCACGCACTAAATTAATGGAGACACAGCCCACAAAGCCCACACAGATGTCCCCTACCGTGGTAAAACCATGCCCGCTCGGCCCGTTCCCCCGGCTCTTCCCTTTTCATCGTTCATCGGTGGGTACAGCGCCAATCGTAAATGCACCAAGGCCGTGGTTTTGCTGAAACATATTTGTACCTTTGAATGTGTTCACTGTTCCTTGTCATATCCAGCCCTGAGGTGATTGGACACGGTGAAATTGGTGGTGGGATTCGCTCCGTGAACAACTTTTTTTTTTTCGTTTCGAAGCTGGATTTGACCAACGTTACCCCCGAGGCAAGTATAGATCGGAGCAATTACAGTCGGGGGTCATGAGGCCCTGCTGTTGAACCTGCATTCGCATGCGGCTTATCAGATGCCTTAACCGCAGGCAGATCCAGGATATGCATTCACGATTTTGACGTGAATCTATTTTGTCTGGTTTTTGAGTATCATATAACTCCGCGGCATTGGCTCTGCTCGCGTTGGGTCAATATTCCGTGGGGTTATTTTCGATGCCTGTTCTTTTATAGCCCCCGTCCGCATACGGCATTTTATAGACTATAACACGAGGTCTTACCCCGGCACAAGTCAATAGATGTCGAGACCACCGCAGGAATATGGGCATCCCGCGCCGGAGTGGCCACACATCGACTCAGTCCAATATCGTCCACCCATTCCAAATCCATACGCGCGACATGAACCTCGACAGCTCTTGGCCTCGGGCTTTGAACGCCCTATGTCCACATCTTTTGCTCCTCGGCTTCCTGCCTTGCATCCTCTTCCCGAAAGAGTAGATCCGCGATATGTTCTCTCCGCCGACAATGCATACATGACCCGACAACCTATACAACCACATCAATTACGATCACATCCACCGTCGTTTGATCCGCGTGAACACTTTACACCACAGGAAGAAAGACCAAACCCAATTTTGAACAATGTCCGTGACTATGATAGCCAACGGAGCCGGCAATACGACGTGGAGTCCCAGTAAAGTCCCTCTCTTTTCATTTCAGCCATCTTTATCTGTCAGTCATCCGGCCTCGATGCTTTTGGCTTCAATAGAGACTCCCTCTGATGTCACATCTGTGACAGGTCACACAATGGAGAATCGTTGAACGCAAGATCCCACTCTAATACTCCAGAAAATCTATATAGACACAGCAGCAGTTCCACGGCCATGCCCAGTCCCGTCTGGTCAGACAAAAGCGCAGCCAACTATCCATCAGCTCTGACTCTACACAGCACGCAACAAGACTCAAAGCAACCCCGCAATGTACCCTACAGAATGCCTCACGGCTTCGACAAGCTCCTCCACCACGAACCAGAAGCTGAACAACCCCCAACACCTCCAAGACGCCCATCCACCCAATCCCGCTACCACCTCCACGTCCGCCAACAACCCCTAGCAGCACGAGCCTGCGGCGCAGGTGACCGAGACCGCCGCCCAGTCGACCCACCCCCAATCGTCCAAATCCTCCTAAACGACTTCGACTCCAACTCCCAAGAAGACCGCGATATCCTCCAAGACCCGCGCTTCACAGTGGGCTGCCTCCTCTTCCCCGTCTCACCCCAATCACCCTGGTCCGAACCCACCGAATCAGCCTCCGACCCGCAAGACCAACCCCAAGACCGCGACAAAGACAAAGAAGGCGAAAAAGACCTCGACGACGGCGTCGCAAGAACAGACGACCCCTTCTCAACACCCCTCCTCTCCGGAAAAGCCTTCATGTCCCCCTTCTACGTCGACGCAGACCCAGACCCAAACTCCGCCCCTCCACACCCGACTTCCTCTCTCAACTCCCATCTCTCCAGCCCATCAAATGCCTACAATCACCCCTCCGCGCGCCTCCACCAGCCCGCTACCTTCTTCATCTTTGCCGATCTGTCCATTCGCTCCGCTGGCCTGTATCGGCTTCAGTTCCGGCTTATGAACTGGGGCTCTGTTGAAGATACGGGCCAGTCGATGCCCATTCTTGCTGAGGCTTGGTCCGATCCTTTTCGGGTTTATCCTGCGAAGGATTTTCCGGGTATGCGGGATTCGAGTATTCTTGCTGAGGGCTTGAAGGAGCTTGGGTTTGTGGAATTGAAGACGAGGGGGCATGGGAAGGGGAAGGGGAAGAAGAGGCGCTGATTCTCTCTCTTCCTCCTCTTCTTCTTCTTCTTCTTCTTTTTCTTATCGGCGTGAGCGGGTTTGGGTCCTGCTTTGCTTTGGTTTTTATTTGCTTCCTTGCCGCTGGGGGCAGGACTGGGCTGCATGGAGTATGTTGCTTTTGGTAGGGCTTGGTAGGATGAAAATTGGAGCGGATGTAGGGTTGGCGTTTGATTCTTTTCTATCATATCGACAGTTTTTGTTTATCTTGTTGTCTTCTTTTGTTTTGCTTCTTTATTCTTTTTTTATTTTTTGTTGTTTCTGGTTCGGTTTGTTGCTTTACGTATGGAAGCATTGCATGAAGTGAAATGCGAGGCTGGGTTAGATGGCGATGTTACTAGGGCATATACTTTGCAATATGAATGAGACGGAGTTTACTTGGCATTGATCAACGAGATCGAATGTGTATAGACAAGATCAGTTCAAGCTCGAAAAATTAAAACTATGCATGTGGTATAAAGTAATGTACAGAGATTCAATCAACAGCCCGATCTAACCAATCGGCATCAGCTTTTTAGCGATCTGCTTCATAGGCGGATCATATTTCGGATTGAACCAATTTTTATCCAACTCGAGTAATCCCTTCCTCGGCAGGAAATCTGGAAAGCCCGTCTTAAGAGCTCCATGGAACATCTTAAGGCCATCCTTGAAGTAGCCGCTTTCGCGGAACAATAATGCCAGAATGAGGGGAGATGACTTGTTATTCTTTTTTAACATGGCAAGTTGATGCCAGCTAATCGAGAGCAGGTGGTATTCATCGGGCTCCATGGGTTTATTCAAATGGGACAGTAACTGCGTCATGCGCATGTATGGGTTGTATTTCTTCCAGGGGTCGTCCCAATCCGACGGCTGTGAGATCCCCCACGCCCTCTCCTGCAAGAGACGCGTCCGCTTTTCGGGGTTGGGGAGCCAGCCTTTGGATATGTGGTAGTACCAGTTGGCAATATAGAAGCAAGCTGGATCGTAGCCGGCCGTGGCAGCCATGGTCATGTACTGTTCGTACTTTTGGTATTCCTGCCATGCCTGCTCGTTGTCTATGTCTGCGAATGCGTCCTCTGGTCCGCCTGGCTGGCTGGTGAGCGCACTGATCGCCAGCTCGGTCAAAGCAATGGGCTCGCCGAAGTCCAAGGCCGCGCGAGTCATGGCATCTTTCACTTTCTCCGGGTCGTCGGCGTTGGCAAGAGCATAGAGTCGCCAGGGGAGAGGAGACAGTCCCATCCAGGGTAAGATCTGTGAATGGCTTGGGGATGGCTCGTGAGCTTTGGAGGAATGGAAGGACTTTCTCTTCTAAGATTTCGGTGGCTTCTTGGGTCTGACCACGCCAGGTCAAAAGCTCTGCCCAGACCAGAATCGCGGGAGGGAAATCTTCCTTGAGAGCTAGCTCCTGGAGCCGCGTGATCCACTCGTTGTTTCGGTGAATATCAACGCCGTCCAGACGAAGGTATCTGGACACAAGAGCAACAAGGGCTCGGCGGGACCCGGCTCTCGCACAAGCACTCTGGACATATTCCTGGAAGCCGGGAGAAGATCTGGCGACAACGTACCCGATTCGATAGACAGCGTCAACGTCTACAGCAAGTAAAGTTCATTAGTAAGTATCAACTCCTGAAGGAGGCACTTGAGAGCAAAACCTACCTACAGAGATACTCTGAATGGCTGCCGCGCTGCAGTCAATAGACCCAGCAGCCTTGACCAGTCGTTCGGCCACGCGTGTAAACGTAGTCAGGTCAACTTGAGGGGGCAAAAGTTCAGCGGCAGCTTCATACAATCGCTTGAATTCGTCTTCATCCAGGTGTCGAAGTTTCTCCGGTTTTAAACGTAGACGAAAAAACCCATCACGGTCCAGAGGTATGCCTTGCTTGTTTTCTAGTATCATTGCTTGTGATAATTCATTGGCTTTGTGGGAAGTAGTGGGTAATTTTGAGAGGGGTCTGAGCGACCAAGGCTGGGTAGTATGGAATGGTCGTTTCGGTGTCGCAGGTGCGGTCACATCGTGGATGGCGGGAGCTGCGCGGGCTCCCAGCCTCGGATTGCGCACGCCTTGTACGATTGGATTAAGAGAACGGCATGTTCGAGGCCATTGTGCTGGCGAAAGTGAGGGTTTCGTCATGGGTTTGAAGTTGTGGAGGAATGAATGTTGGAGAGTCTGAAATTTTGGGAGTCGAATTCGGAGAAGTCAAGTCACTGGACCTGACAGCATCAACATCTGATATAAACCTCTTTCTACCCCGGGGCCACATCTATATTTACTGTTTACTTTATAAAGAACGGATAAATATCAGAATGCTAAATGCATCAATTAACCAAAAGAGCCGCCTGTGCCAGACGGTCCCAGAACACAATGCGTATAATGTACATTTTGCCTTGATCTACCAGGCCAACAACAAGTAAAAGCCCAAGAGCCCCAAAACAAGGAGTAAAAACCGGAGAAGATCAAAAGCAAGAGAAGAGTTCTGCGATAAGCATCTCTCTCCTCATCCTCCTATAAAATAAACAATTTTTACTCCATAATAGCCTTAGCGCCCAGAGCCTTGAGCGTCTCAATAATCTTCTCTGCCTCCTCCTTGGGCACAGACTCCTTCAGCATCTTAGGCGCGGACTCGACGAACTTCTTGCTGTCCACCAGAGACAGACCAAGCATGGTCTTGATCTCCTTGATGACCTTGGGCTTGGAGGTAGGCTCGAAGGACTCGAGCTTCAAGTTGAACAATGTCTTCTCGGCGGCGGCGGGAGCAGCCTCCTCTTCCTCGACGGCAGCAGCAGCACCGGGGGCGCCACCACCAGCGGCCATGGCGAAGCCGCCAACGGGGAGGTCGGGGATGTTGAGGCGGGTCTGTTGAGAAGATGGTTAGCAAATATTCGGTTCAGCGATAGATGCTGCAATTGAAGACCCTCCAAGCGATGCAGACATGACTCCATCGCATATTCTACACCCCCGAGCCCAATTGCAGGAAAAGTCCCCGGAAAGGAGAAAAAAAGAGGTCAAACGCACCTTCAAGCTGGACACGAGGTCAGCAGTCTCGAGCAGGGTCAATGTGCTGATCTGGTCGACAATCTGGGCGATCTTGGGGTTCGTGGGGGCAGCAGCAGCAGGGGCGGCCTCGGTGGACTCCCATCGCCGGCTGCTGGGTGTGCGACGGGCTGTGAGGTATGAAGCGGAGGTCGCGATGCGCAGGGAGGATGGGCGGACGGAGCCGGAGAGCTGTCTGCAGCAGCGGGCTGCGGCCTGGGTGGGGAAGGACATGGCGGAGATTGAGATGAGGAGGAAAGCTCCGAAAAGAGAAGATTAATACACAGGTGGTGGGGAATGGAATTGGAGGCCTTGTTGATAGAAGCAAAATCCCCTTCAGGAAAATCCAACTTTGGGATTATGTCAGCCGGATGCTGCAATTGCTAGTCCTAATTAGGAAGTCTGTGGCCTGAGGCGGGAATTTTATACGTACTCGATGGAGACAGGTACAGTTAAGTGTTCGTTGGAGAATACGTATGTGCTAGCGTCGGAGGAGTATGAACTGAGCTGGAGGAGGATATAATCCAATTTACATGGTTCTCAAAAAGTGTAGCTATACACACCACCTTTTTTTTCTTCTCGTGAATCGTCCCAGAGAGGCCACTTCTTCTTCTCCTCCTCTCTTCAATATTCATCTTCATCTTTATTTTTCATGTAGTTTAGTCCTGGTCCCAGTCACCGCCACCCTGTGGCATCTTGGGTCCACCCGCTTGCCGAGAGACGATAATCTGGTCTACGCTCAGCACTGTCCGGGCAGACTCACTAGCCAGACGAATAGCGGAGGCCTTGGAGGCCAGGAGATCTAGGATACCCTCCTCAACGGTATCGAGTGTGCCATCAGCGGAACTCTGCTCGAGATCCACACCGGTGGTCCAGTAGGGCTCTTCCTCTTCAGATGAGCTGCCCTCCTCTTCTTCGGACGACTCCTCAGTGCTGGAGGCGCGGTGGTGTGCGGTGTACAGACGAGACAGAACCTCGGTGGCATCGAGACCGGCGGACTCGGCGAGTGTGCGGGGGACAACCTCGAACGCCTCAGCGAACTTGCGGATGGCGTGCTGGGGCAGACCGGGGGTCTTGTCGGCGAAGTTTGAGATACGCTCAACGAGCTGAACCTCGGTGGCACCGGCACCAGGGACGAGACGGGGGTCCTTGGTGATGGCCTTGACAGCGTTGACACCGTCATCAATGGCACGCTCGACATCCTCCAGGTGGTTCTGGGTAGCGCCGCGCAAGACAATTGTTGCTGTGCGGGTAATGGCGTTGGCATCTTCCTGGCGGAACACGGTGACACGGTCACCGCCAATCTCAGTGGTCTCGACGACATCGATTTGACCCATCTCATCGGGCATGGGGGCACCCAGACGGGCGAGGGGAGTAGCGCCGACAACACGGCACAAACGGCGGAGCTCGAACTTGGAGAGAATCTTGACGACCAGGATGTTGAAGCGGTTGAGGTAGTGCATGGCCAAGTCACCGACAGTGGAGCCGGCAACAACGACGCGGAGACCGGAGTCGTAAAGCTCCTTGATGGCAATCTCCAGACGGTCCTCCTCACCCTTAGTGAAGTCCATCATCTCCTGGGCATTTTTCAAAAGAACTGTGCCCTTGGTCTCGGTCTGACTGATATCGAGGGGGCAGCTGAAAACACCGACCTTGGCGCGGCTAGCAGACTTGACAACTCCATCGGGCTCACGACCGAAAACCATACCCTTCACCACACGGGATTGTTCCAAGCTACCACCCATGATCTTAACGACTCGTACGTTGTCGACGTTGAAGTTGAGGGGGTTCTTGGGCAGGACGGCCAGAACGGCCTCAGCAACCAAGTTAGCCAGAGTATCTTCGTTGCCGGACTGCTTGGCGGCGATAACTGTGCGGAGAGCCTTGCTCAGCTCTGCGATCGAGTGCATATCCTGGAGTCTGTCGACCTCCAAGTCTAAACAAAATCACACCAAATCAGTAAATGCCACGGGATGAATGCATATCGGGCCAACACATACCCTCTAGAACCTTCAAGGCGAAATTCTGGGCCTTCTCGTATCCGGAAACAATATCACTCGTCTTCAAACCAAGACGGATCAACTCCTCGGCCTTCTTGAGGAGCTCACCGGCGAGGACAATAACCATGTTGGTAGCATCACCCATCTCCGCATCTTGCTGCTGACTGGCCATAACGAGCAGCTTGGCAGCGGGGTGCACGACATCCAACTCGCGGAGGATAGTAGCGGCGTCGGATGTAAGGATCATCTTCTGCAGGTGGTTGATGACGATCTTGTTGCGGCCATAGGGGCCCAGGGAGGTCTGGACGGTACCAGAGATAGCCTGGCAGGCTTCGATGTTACGGATAACGGCTCCATCTTCGGCATCGTGGCTGCAAGAGAAACACGGGACTCGTCAATTGATTTGATTCTTTTTTGGGAGGGGGAACAGATAAGGAGGTCGCTCTTTGCGGTGGGCGGGTTTTCGGCGTGCGTCCTTGGGTTTCTACTCACCTCTGGTATCCAGGCTTGAAGAGCCCCGCCTGGGAGGGACCTGGAATTGATAGCGACATGATTAGATGTCGCGTCCGAGAGAGATGCGACGGGGTATGAAAGGGGTTGATGGGAGTGGATGGAGCTGTTGTGCCGGGCAATTTTTGGAGCTGCGGTGGTGGGTTTGCTCCGTTTGCACGAGGGGGAGCCCGCCAGTTGCTTGGCGCTGGAGTATATAATTATCAGGCACTTTTTATACAATATTCTAAGGTCGTGGTGGCATTCTCATGTTTATAGGCAGTAGGAGATAGTCATATTTATGAATGTATCAACTAGTTCTATTGTACATTGACTCCTGGTCACATTGGTATTGGTCATCTCACCAATCCAGATGCCATGGAGTCATAAGCACTGCGGAATCCAGGCACTGTACAGTCAGTAAGCATTGTAAGAAAGGGGAATATCGGGAATCTCTTACTATATCCTTTCAAAGAGCTGCACCCATTTTCCTCATATATTCCCTCGGCCTTGGTGAGCCTATACAGTGTGAGGTTAGTCGGGTAACAACTATGTCAACAACGAAATACCATCTTACCATCCTTGAATGGCTTCCATTCGGTTGTAGCTCTGAAACAAGTTAGCAATGAGGTATCAGTTGAAAGTGTGTGAGCATACCGAAGGGTGAGTGGACATGAACTGCGGAGGAGTCTGTTTCTCTTGCTCCTGCATACGAGCCCATCTGATAGAAGTTAGCGGTATTCGAAACGTAAACTTGATCTTTGGTGAGCATACAAGCCGACAGCAGCCTCTGGATTGAAACAGGCTTTGGACATCATCACTATTCACACTGGTCAGCAAATACTCATAATCTAACGCCGAGACCAATATGCATACTCAGTCCGATATTGTCGGCTTCAGCCTATATAACTCGTTAGCCAATCGGTTCCCCATAGACAGAGCAGCTTGTCTCACCTCTTGTGTCCGCGAATTCGGCAAACTGTACATAAGATTCAACAGCATAGAAGACAACTGTCCGGAGACATCGAAGAGAAAAGAAAGAGTAAGAACAGCTCCAAGCGTAATGAAGCTATTACTCATGCGCTCAGCAGGGTGATGAGCCACAACATGTGCAATCTCATGTCCCAAAACAGCAGCGAGACCGTCCTCGTCTTTGCAGATGGGCAAGATCCCCGTATAGACAAATACCTTCCCCCTATAAGAACAGAAAGGAATCAGCAAAAGAAGAAAAGTAGAGGAGAAATAATCCTCAATCGCAATCAAAATCCAACCTGAAACTCATGCTTACCCAGGAAGAACAAAAGCATTAGCCATGCCATCATCCTTTATAACATGAACCTTCCAGTCCATCCCATCCATATCAACCTGCGGAATTAACCTCTGCAAAACTCCATTGACCATCTTCGTAAGCGGATGATACTCAGGCAAGACCTTGCCCCGTTCAGACTGCAGAACTTCGCGGTAGCTCTCTTCGCCCATTTTCAGTTCCTGGGAGCTGGATACACAGTTGAAACGTCTTCGGCCAGTCATCTACACCACGCAAGCATGACATGTTAGCATAAAACAAGTTATAGATGCTCGTGTCTTGTCTTGTCTGTCCCATCTCACCTCAACAGTATCAGTATTATAAAGATAAACCCCAGAGATCCCAACGCCAATAGCGACAAAGTGTCCCGGTTTAGCATTATGCAGAAGTCGAGCAAAGAGAGGTTGGCGCGCCGCGCCTCCACCTCCGAAGCGGTTGTAGCGGTTCTGGTTTCCGAAGTTCGAGCTGCGGGAAGAGGTAAAAGGTCGGCGGGTCGTTGAGCTTGAATTGAATGGGTATTTAGGTTGGGTTTGGGTAGTAGATCTGCAGCTCTGGGATGAGAGAGGGCGCTTGGGTGCTATCTGCGACAGGCTGTGTGCTTGTTTCGGCGATAACGATGCCCGTTTGGATGTGAATGTGAATTTCAATGCGCTGCGGAGAGTGCGGGCTGTGTGTTGAGATGCCATTTTTTGGGTGTATTTATGTGCACATGTGTATATGTATATTCTTGGGTTCAAAGAGTTCAGGGTCTGGCTTGAGGTGAGGTGGAATGGGAGTCGAGGGTATCTCGGATTGGAAGGTGACGGGGAAGGTGAGCCGGCGATAAGAATCCTTATCGGTTCTAGGCTTAAACCCGATATAGTTCCAGCGCAAGCAGACTACTCTAGACATGAGAAGATTCCGAAAGAAATAACGTAAATAGGTTCAGATGAAATTATGCAAGGCTATATATATTCAACAGAAATTCAAAATCCAGTATATCGTCAGGTCACAATAAGATATCAGCATATGTTCAAAAAGTTCAAAACCAAAAACCACACCAAAAAAAGATTCACCAAGATATTCACCAAAGATATAAGATGAAAAACAAAAAACCCATCCCACCGGTGCGCACCATAGCCGAGACCAAGCAGAGCAATTACATAGAAACAGAAAGATATGTCCAAAGAAAGCACAAATCCAACTGGGGAGGAGGGGAACACATCAAGAACAAAGGCCCTGGTATCATGCTGCGTAGTCATGGTGGGAAACAAATGGTATCATAGGGATGGAAAATGAAAAAGAGAAACACGTCAATAATCAATAACAGGAGACAGGAGGGGAAAGGGGCATGGCGATAGGGGAGAGAGGTGGAGGTGGAACTCGTGGACTCGTGGATGGTCGAGACCGCTTTGAGATGGAAATGGAATAGGAAAAGAGGTAAAATGGACCAAAGAGATTGGAAGGGGGTGGAATAGGGTGAAGTGAAGGTTGAGCAGATGGATCCTCACTCCTCAGTGAGAGCGTCATCGCCGGTCTCACGCCAGTCTTGGGACCGCTCGGTCAACCGACGGACACCCGAGACTCGCTGGGCCCAGTGTGCTTCGGAAGGTGTGCGGAAGGTGTAAGCACGCTGTGAGGAAATGACGCCGATACTCTGCAGCACGGCCTTGCGGGAATCACGACCAAATACAGCCGGGTGGTTGATCCACTCAAGGGAAGATTCAAGGTCTGCGTTGAGGGCAGTCATGGTATGGCTGTCGACAGATGAGGTGGGAGTGACTGTATTTGTCTCGGATGCCAAGGAATGAGTCTCGCCAAAAGTCGATGACTTGGGGGAGGATGAGATCGGGGTATCGCCGCGGCTGCCGGCGTCACTGCCGGAAGGACGAGAAGCTCCTGGCGGCAGCGGTGGTAGGCCACCCTTGCCTAGACCTTTGAGAATACTGCGGGTTTCGTTGAGCAGATGCATGGCACGGTCGTGCTGGCCTCGGGAGACCAGCGTTAGGGCACGAGTCAGCATATCGGAGGTAAGGAGTTCCATGCGGCGCTGCACAATCGAGGGATGGGGTGGAATGGGCGGGGTGGAAGGGCGCCCGCCCTTGGCTCGCGGGTTCTGAGGGAGCATGGTGATTGCGAGGAGCGAGGGACGAGGGGAGTGAGTGAGGTGGCCGTCACGGAGGAGATCGCCGTAGGTGAGATCAGCTTGGATGAGAGGGACCTCTTCCACGCTGGCCACGCGCTGCTCATCGCCGTCTGGACCGCCGCCGAGGGCTTCCAGCCCGGAGACTAAGCTTTCCCACGGATCCTGGGGCATGCTATCCTGGGTGGCGTTGTCGGGTTGAATGACGAGCTGGACCAGGACATCACGCTTGTCGCCGAATCGGAGGTCCCCAAGTGCTGCCTCGGCATCTTTGCCAGTCGCACGTTTCGTGGTGTGGAGAGCACCGCTGATCTTGACAAACTTGGCGGGGGACCCTTCTGGTAGGCGGAGCTTCAGCTTGACGTTTTGATGGGAAGTTGTTTGCAAGGCGCCTAGACATCCGGCGGTGCATTCTCGAAGCATCATCCAGTCCTTCACATACAGGTAAGAGCCTTTGGTGCGGGTGGAAAGCTCGATCATCGTGTCCGGCTTGTGCGTTAGACCGAGGCCGAAGGAGTGAATGTTGACCTTGGCGGCCTCTGCACGAGATACGACAAAGTCGACACTTTCGGGGTCTGAAATGGAGGAGTCGCTGATAAGGAGAATGGTAGAGACGGGGTTATTGAACTTGCGCTGCATCAGAAGATCCATGGCCACATTGGCACCTTCGACGACATCTGCGCGCAGACTCTTTTGGCCAACTGGCCGGATCGATTCGAGGATCTTGGGCCATCCAGACCACGACTTGGTAGTCATGCCCACTAGAGGCACACCACCGCCGCTTGAGCCAAATGTCACAAGTCCCATACGGTCCCGGGGTCCGAGGTTCTGAACGAGGAACTTAAGAGCATCGCGCAAGAGTGTGATCTTCAAGCCTTGCATGGACGAAGACACGGGAATGACCACAACAATATCAAGAGGAATGTGAACAGTGTTGATAGGAGGACTTTCCGAGTTACTGTAATCCGTGATGGCGGTATTGTTGGACTTGGATGCACCGTAGGATGAGTTGATAGAAGCTTGTCGCTGGATGCGGTTGGTACGGTAGTCTTCCTCCTCCCCAGAGTTGTCATAGTCATAGTCATTCTGGCGCGAGATGTTTTCAACGGGGTGCAAGTCGATCAAAGAACGGCGCCACATCTCCAATTGGTTGCGACTCTGGAAACGCAGGTAGAAACAGGGTAATTCGCTGACGGAAAGGTTCAAAGCGAGAACGGGCTCATCGGAGGAAGCCTCAATTGACTTGAGATGCTTCTTGATCAGAATCGACCCCTTGAGGGTACAGCGGACAGGCTTGCGTCGTCCACTGTCGTCAAACTGATTTGGATCGGATGATTTCTTCTCCTTCACACAGATAAGCATCTCCCCAAATAAGTAGCACTCCAACTCCTGCCAGGAATCCCGGTCCTTGCCCACGCGCATATGTCCATGGAGGCGCAACTTGCCAAATCGAGGGAACTCTAGCCCATGCCAATTGTCCACGCGCGTGCGCAATTCTTCCGCAACCTCATCCAAGTTCTCCATCGGTTCATGCTGGATCGAGCGAGCATCTTGTCCCCCGTACCGTCCCTGATATGGCTCATCCGGCTGTGACTGGCCGGATGGCGTATGCCGCAGATCTTCTACATCAGGACGCCAATTCGCCTCTGGCACCTCCACCGTGATTAAGCACGTGAGGGTCTGTTGTTGCCGGGATCGGTTCATGGTTGGGAACTCGCTACGGACGGTCACAATCGGCGGGGGGATCGGGTTCTTGGCGACTCCGGGGCGTGCACTGACTTCGGATTCCATTGCCTGCACATCATAGTCATGGCGTCGCCCACTGCTGGTGTGCTGGCCATCCGTGTATTCGCCGGAGGAGCCGGCCGCACTGCCATTGCGCGAGTGTGGTTGACGAGGATTCGAGGCGACGGTCAATCGTTCCACGCGATCGCGCTGGCTGCTGGTTTCGCGGCCGGTGTCGCGGCCAGTGTCGCGGCTGTCGCGTCGGGTGTACGACGGATCTCTGGAGGGATTGTACGATGGCTCTCTGGCCGATGGGTTATAGGATGGCTCTCTTGCCGATGGGTTATAGGATGGTTCTCGCGGGGCCGTGTAGCGACTGCCCGCGTCGCTCGGTGCTCGTCGGGTGGACTGTTGCTCCCACGGCGTTGGCGTGGTCAGGCCACTCCGCATGGTCGCGCTGTCACTCCCCGTCACAGACCGCACGATATTACTGATTTTTTCTGCCGATCTCGTCAGTCCCTGGTCGATTCTGAAACTGGGTGGGAACATCCTACCTATATCCAAAACATTGCCCCCGCGACTCGTGTCCAAGGCCAACGGCGCATCGCAGGTGGGGCAGTATTGTCCGTCGCATTCTCTGAGAAATTCGTAGAAGCACGCCTCGTGGGAGACATGTGAGCAGGCTAGTTGCAGGATGCGCTCGCCTCGTAGCGTATGTTCCAAGGGTTCCTCGCAGACGGCGCATTCGCTGCCGATAAATGTCCTCTCCCGCCGGGTGCGGGTGCGGTCGACCTCCATCGGGCCGGTTTGTATTCCAGATCGTGAATGAAAGGATGCTCGTGAACGATTTGCCGCTGGTTGAGCAGAGTTTGGATAACCGGAATGCACCGAGCCAGGTGGTCTTGGGGCGAAGTCAGTCTGATTGGAAAGACTACTAGACGGTCGTTCTACCACGCCTCGAGTGAATGAACGGAATGAACGGAGAGGAGAACGAGAGTCCGATTGTAATTCTGACTATTAATTAGCAAGGTGGGGGGGGGGAAAGAAAGGACCATTTGTGACGAAGTTCAGGGGAGGGTTTTAGTCTTGAATGTTGGTCTCAGATTCCGATCTAATGGAAACTTACTTGACTTTTTCCGACCTAGGAATCCCAGCTCAGTCAGTTGTTGAGTTGAGTTCCCAGACTTGGAGTCCGATCTAGGCGAACGTTTCCACATGGGCTCTCAAAGGGTGGAGATGAAAGAAAAAAAAGAGAGAAAGGAGAAACCCAAAAATAAGAGGCTAAAAGGGGGAACTAAAGTGAATAAAAAAGGTACAGACCAATACCCACTTGGAGCCCTGGCCCTGCAAGCCTTGGGAAGCCCTGAAGCCTTGGAGCCATGGTGCATCGTTGACTAGACAGTGGAGAAACCCCCTAGGAAAATGGAAAAAAAAAAAAAAGGAGAGATTTCATCTGAAACCTCGTTCGATTGCTTTTGATTTACTTATTTACTTACTTATTTACTGATTTGCCTTCTTTAACGTTACTGCGAACATCGTGCAGTTGGTTCTTTTTCGCCCCCAAAATTCACCCATTTCCCGATTTCGTGCAATTGGCTTTTTATATACTTTTTCCCCTCTCGATTCGACTCTTGGAGTCTCGTAGTTTGACTTTGGTAGTCTGCTGTATTACTCTATTACTCTAATAGTCTATTAGTCTTAACTTTCCGAGAGATACGGTATATCTCCTAACTTTGCCACAACGCTCGGAACTCCGATCTTTTCCATAGATCCAACCCCTCTGGAACGCGATTCCCTTCCCACGCATTTCCATGGATGTCCATCTTTAAGCATAGATTCACCCCCGGAAATCCTCCCCAATCCGCCCAACCCAAACGGTGGCAAACTCGGAACTCGTCCAGCTGATACTTGCCGATCATCGTTACCTGTCAAGAGCATCTCTGGTTCCCAGAAAATCCAGAACATCTCCAGTTCAGCCAAATGACGTCCCCCAGTACCAACCTGGGCCAGCCTGGTTCAGCATGCTGCATCCCATCACCGTTGCCTATCCGGCCATGATCGACACAACCTCACCGTCCGCTGGGTGGCGTTTCATTCTCCGCACCTCCCAATGATCGACCGGAATTGGTAACCATGGCCAACTGGGCTCGGCTAACGGTAGTCGAATCTCTCTCGCTCCTCCGTGCTGGACGATTCACTGCCTCCTTTCCGAATCTCCTATCCAGCCGGCTCTTCAGCTCCACCTGTGCACACGGGCTGCCGTCCCACTCATCCCTACTGTACACCCAATAGCGCGGAACAGGCAGGAAATTGGAGCTGCCGAGGCGCGCTGAAGCTAAGGGCAATGGAGGTGCACATCGCTATCTCCATGTCCCCGTTTATGGATCACTTTCCCAGACCAGCGAACAGTCGTCAGCGGCGGAGATCGACATCGTCTTGCTTTTTGGGTAGGAGATTGTCTGTGCTCGGGTTAGTTTATCGTCCATTGTCTCAAAATTCCGAAATGGGGGTTGGTTCGGTGGAGGCGTCGCCGTGCTTGGCTATTGAAATGCCGTGAGATGATGATGGACACTGTCTCCCCACTAGGAAAGGGGGGGGCATATTTGATATTGGATCTGTCTACGGGCGTTGGCTCGTGTTCTGCACGTCAGTCGGGGAATTACTCCGATGTCTCCTTGCTGGAGCTGTCACGGATGGAACCTGCGTGGCCTATATGACAGCTCATTGTCTTGGTCTGCAGTAGATCTTTATTCCCCGTGACGATTATTCGTTGTTCGTGATTCCTCACTGCTGTACTGTACACTGTACAGTACTCTGCACACTTGGTGTTCTGCACAAGATTTCACCATCCCATCCTCTCTTGTTCACAAACTCTCAACCCTCAGTTTCGGTGATATAGCCTCATCCGATTCCAGGACAGAGATCACCAAATGATCATCACCGTTGCGAGATTCCAAAGCGGAGATGCTATGAGCAGCACTAGTCTAAGAGTCCAAGAGTCCAAGCTCGTGAACCCCCTATATACTGTACTAACTCCGCCACTCTCAAAACCCGTGTTTCAAATCCAAGTCAAAATCCGAGGCTGATCACTGCCCACCAAACAACACTTACAAACCCACCGTAAACATACCATAACCTCTACACCACTCTACCCTATTCCACCCTCTACTCCCACTACACTACACTACCATGCACCATACACCATGCATATATCCAATAGAGTTCACAACTGAAACACGCAGGGCAAAAACCCACAACCCCCATTGGCCGGGGGAAACCCCGGCCCTACCTAGCCGCATACAGTACAGTACAAAGAGAAAGGAAAAAAAACCCCCCAATCCAAAATCACAATAAAGAACGGGTGAACCGGAAATCGCGCACGCACTAACTTTAGCAAATACTGCTGTCAACCCCAAATGCAATGTTCAACTCCGTACTGTACGTTAGTTGTTAGTCGCATATTGTAAGCATGTGGCCCTACTAACTCTGTTCGGGCTGGTAGACCCACGCTTTTAGTGTGCTTGCCCAGGGATGGTTCGGCCTGCATGATGCGCCTAGTGTCCTAGTCTAACGGTGGATTCGTTTCTATAGTGCAGTTCTGTTTGCAGTGGTACAGTAGTGCCCGGGCACCAGGTGCCGGTATCTTGGGATTTGGGATTTGGGATTTGGGGGGTGCTGGATGTGGTGTCGCTGGCCATACTCAGTTAGTACTACTGTATCTATAAGGTAAGTGGTTCTATTAATATAACTTATGGTGTTCCTTGGTGGGGTTGTCAGTTAACTTATATCGTGTCAATCTGCGACCGAGGTGTCAACAGACTGGTCATGCAATGCTTGGGTTTGCTGTACAGTACTATGGCTGTTTGGGGCACTTGCTCCGTTGGACATGGGGTGCTTTGGTTCACTTGCATTTTGCAGGATTTGGTTTCTCTTTTTTTGGGGCCTTTTTGCTTTTTTTTTTTTTTCTTATCTTGTTTTTTCTTGCTTTTGAAAGTCAAATGCAATATGGCTTTACCACGTCACATTCACTAATCCCTAAGAAAGATAAGTTAACTCATGAGTTCACTTCCTGCGCGGACTCCGTAGTATCCGGATCAGGAGCAGGATCGTATCATACATGAAACAATCCCGAAACAGGGCTTGTTTATAAGAGACAATCTTGGTTATTGTCGTATCCGGTTGATGTGATTTTACTATTGGATTCCACAATGCTGGGACTGAACTGCTTGAATCTGTCTCCGACAGCCGATTGTCTCGTTGGCTGATTCATTGTGTCTAAGATGGACAGTTCGTGTGTGCCCCAGGTGTGCTTGGTAAATATTACTATGTTCCGGTGTGTTCACCTGGCGTGATCAAGTTTCAACTGACTTGGTCTTGAGGGTCAACTTCGCCGGTACCGTATTGAATGTATACTTGGTTATTTCACTCGATTGGTGGAAGGTGATCGAGAAACCATCAACTCCGAGTAGACACCTCAGTTGACCTGGAATATTATATTGTTGAATAGTCAACAAACACAAGATCCGTTCGTTCCCCGAGTCAATGATTCACAGGCTGAGAGTCGAGATCTATCACTTTTATCGGCGGGGTCACTTGCATGCGCGGAGGTACGCTAAGATGTCCCACATGTGACTTGAGCTGTCAACGTTGAGCTTATGTCGAGTATGCACGATACATCGATTTTGCATGCTGTGCAGTTGTCAACGGTTCGGATCATGCCATTCAATTGTGATGTGTCGATGTCAGACTTGTTCCTTTGGTGTGCTGTAAAGTATATCATTCTTTGTTGACTGGCATTTTTGTCTTTGTTTAGCGGGGATGATCCGGTTGGCTCGTGGTGACTGATATATCATATATTCCATCAGTCTTGGTGTGCACGTTCGACGGCTCTAGATCATGTCAATGGCAATGGACCATCTGTTCTGTGTCCGGGTCTTTCTACGGGCTAGTTTTTGTATTTTCTTCCCCGTTGATGACATGTTAGATATATTTGGACAAAGGAGCGTTCTGAATATGCTTCCTGTATGCATGTTTGTGCTAACGTGATTAAGCAGTGCATTAAAATTCTGTGTCACTGACAAACTATACAAAACAAGCTTATTGCTTATCGGATTCTCCCTTTGTAGGAGATGTTTCCCCGCTAGATCATGGATATTATATAGATCAGTAAAGTCATCAGTAAGATCAATGGCAAGCCCACAGGAAAAAATAATTATGTCAATTATAGCAATGTACCAGCCATTCTGTTTACAGTTTATATTTTTCGACGTTTTCTGGCCTCATATAGAATCGGTATCCCCACATGGATCGGAGACGACGAAGACTGCGGAGATCAAGCGGCAAAGTGGTAGTGTTAAGCTGAATCTGTTGAGATATAAGCCTGACACCTTTCCAGCGTTGCTTTTTAGTCGAATGGTTAAGCGGCGAGCAGGGAATTTTAACCTAGATCTATTGATATACAAGCCTGACACCTTTTCCAGAGTTGCTTTTTCGTCGAATGGTTGGACATCCTCTTTTAAAAGGATCATGGCGATATCCATTGTTCAGGTACGGCCTGGCTGTAGATAAACCTGTTCAGAAACATATATCCTCGTTCTTGAATATTTGTTGATTGGGGTCGTTGCCAGAGCTTGTTCAATCAAGTCGTCTTTCTCATCTTTCTGGTTTTCCTTACTAGGATCTTCCGATGCGGCTGCCGTGCCCTAATCTGTTGAGTCCTCGGGAAGCCGGGATATTCATGGGATATTCTGCGCAAATTCAAAACGCAACGCAATATATCAAGTCAATCAAGTCGGAAATCCCAGAGAGCCTGTCCTTGTTTAATTGTAGAAGATGTTAACACTTTCATCAGCAGCCGGAGCAACACAGTCCCCGTGGAACCCAAATAGTATTCCCATGCCTAGAATGACCTTTCAATTGAACAGGATCAATAGTCCTGCGGTCACTGTGTAGCAAGTAGAAGAGGCCCGCCTGTCACATGTGTACCTGATCTGAGGACTGCTGTTGCCGTGACGATCCCAAAGAGGTAGGTCGTTCTGGAGGTGGCCAGCAACGCATCGTCGTCGTCTCCCCAGCCGCGTTTACGTTCTCTGCTCTCTTCGCGTTCTTATCGCATCATGGATAATCCTGGTACGTTCCATCGAGTCCTGTCTCATCCTTCATTACCCTGTGGTCGAGGCATATCTAACGCGGACTTAGACGCCATGGCGAGCCCTGGAACGACCGTCCGCGGCGCAACCTCGGGCGCCCCGGATATCTGGGGACGTCCCATTGATCGTACTTACTTATCTGCAAATCAATCTGACCGTGGCCGGATTGATCCACGTGAGCCCGGATACATTCGTGAGTCGGAGTATCGCAACGATGTCCGCGGCCCCGGTCGTGCGCGCAATCGTCGTGGCTCCGCATACTACCAAGACCTTGACCTCAATGGAGGACAAACCGATCGAAACTGGTATCGTCGTCGTCTTCGGTCTTCCAATTCCAACAGTGGTCGAGGACAGGAGCTCGGCAATCGCCGAGGCAGGGTAAGCATCTATATCATTGTTGAATGTTGGATTGGTTCTCATGCCCAGAAGGGAGTCGGTAGAAATGAACAACGACGTTGTTTTATCTGCGACACACCCGGTCATGTCGCACGTCACCATAATGCCTGGGCACTCTCGAATCAGGGACACGCCGCCGGCAGCATTGGCATGACTGTATGTGAATCTCGGGCAAGATGCCAGGTTTCTTTGGACGAATACACACTTCGTGCTGGTTTCGCTTTGTGCTAACTCCCGACTAGGATCCTGTAGTTCTCTCGATCAACTCTGAAGCTCATATGAGCATCCTGCCACATACCATCGCACCGCGCACCTCCCAGCAGCAGGAACAAACTCCCGTCGATATTACCGCTCTTATTGCTGCGTGGGAGCAATACTTGGCTCCGGGTTTGACCGAAGTGGAAGATGCTTTGACTGCACTTCAAACAACTGCCGTCAGAATGGGAGTTACGGCTCCTCACGCTGAGATCTCGGGAATGGTCTCGTTGTGGGACAGACTGATCAACCCTGGACGAATTCGTATGGAGAGCTCTCTGGCCGCCATGTGCGCCAACGCGGAAGGTGCTCAACAGGAAGGTTGTGCCAATTCTTCTACCACCTCTGCTCCGGGCAACCAGGAAGAGCCAAGCTCTGATGCTGCTGAGCTCATGGACACGACGTCCGGTGCTGCGGACGGCTCGACTGGTCTCATCGATGAGTACGACTTCAACACCTACTGAGATGGAAATGGATTTCTTTTTTTACATGCGAGTACTGGCCTGAGATATCTTTATTCTTTATCTATGTATCCTTATCACCAGCGTTATGGCCAAAGGGCAGCTATCTTTCTACCAACGTGCTGAATCTGCACTCTCACATCTTGATCTTCTCCTGTCCTTGTTTATTCGCAGAGTCCGAGCTCAGCCATAAGCGAGCGACCTCAGTAGGCTAAATCAATAGGTAGTCCTCTCCTGCTTTTTGAGATTGTACTCATCACCCAATCCCAAAAGGCTTCACATCATCAATGTAGCCATTCATCCTGGTCATCTGGCTGTACTTCGTTGCGCCACAATGAATCCTGCTTTTTGATTGTCCACATCAGTACCACCCGGTGCTATATGCTCATATATATCACTTTGTACTGTCTGAGTATCAATCAATCAATTGATCAAGGACATTGTGATGGCTTACTATGTCGGAGCCTTATCGAGCGTATCTTATGGGGTATAGATGATATTCATACAGAATCTTCAAAGCAAGTGTAATGTTCGATTCATTTTTTGTGGTCTAGCTTGGCTTTTCATAGTTTCCCTTTTGTCTGCTCTTTTGAATGTTTTGGATGTACATAATAAGTTGGACTATTGTCTATCTCTTCAAAGTAAGCAGATGCAGCATGTTCCGAGACAGCCCGCGCGATAACAAGAGTGAACACGGTATATTATATCAGCTTATTTGCTGTTGAGATATATACGTAAAGCTGTATTCCCAAGGTACTACACATTTGGGTTTTCTTCCAGGCATATTGTAAGCTTAAAGATCGATGTATAGAGCTCACGGGGTGATATGAAGGGCTCGCTATGGGCCTGCTGAGATATCCAACCCGAGATATAGGGACTTACCATCCGGATAAATCCCAGCTTGAATCCTTTTATACATGTCCATCGCTAGCAATCAAAATTACTTTCCACCGACTTCAAACATCCTGTCCTGACGGAGTGTTTTCCGAGTTCCAAGTCGGCCGGCGGCGACCGGTGAGACAGAGCGGAAAAGATGTCACGTGCACGAAAATCTTAGGTGCATCCCAACACTTTGCGAGAGTGCTGTCTTCCACCCTATACCACCTCCAATTCCTGCCATCATGCTCTTCCGTACTGCGGCCCGCCAGGCTGCGCCTTTGAGGCGTCAGGCTTTCGCTCCTCTCGCCCGTCGCACTGTCACCACCGACGCCGCCTCCGCGCAGACCGAGAGCCCTGTCCCGCAGGTTTGTTGAGCCTATCCGGAAAACTGGAATCTATCGCCGGAAGGCCCCCGGACTCAATGCTAACGATGCTATTTGCGCTACCTTAGGAGGATGACAAGCCGTTCACCGTCCGTCTCTCCGACGAGAGCTTCGAGACCTACGAGCTCGACCCTCCCCCATACACTCTGGAGACCACCAAGAAGGAGCTCAAGCAGATGTACTACGACATGGTCTCGATGAGGTACGGACCCCATTCATGACGCGTTGGAAGATGGAGCAGCGCTGATTCGAGTTTTTTTTATGGTTTTATAGACGCATGGAGATGGCCGCCGACCGTCTGTACAAGGAGAAGAAGATTCGGGGTTTCTGCCATCTGTCGACCGGTCAGGAAGCCGTCGCTGTTGGTATTGAGCACGCCATCAACCGCCAGGACAAGGTTATTACTGCCTACCGTTGCCACGGTTTCGCCATGATGCGTGGTGCTACCGTCAAGTCCATCATCGGTGAGCTTCTCGGCCGTCGCGAGGGTATCGCGTACGGCAAGGGTGGTTCCATGCACATGTTCGCCGAGAACTTCTACGGTGGTAACGGTATCGTCGGAGCCCAGGTGCCCGTCGGTGCTGGTCTTGCCTTCGCTCAGCAGTACAACGAGCAGCCCAACACCTCCATTGTCCTGTACGGTGACGGTGCCTCCAACCAGGGTCAGGTCTTCGAGGCTTTCAACATGGCCAAGCTCTGGAACCTCCCCGTTCTCTTCGGCTGTGAGAGTACGTCAAACTCCCTGGTTCCATTTTGCGTCTTTCCGACGAATCCCTAGCTCAGATCACTAACCCTTTTTCTCCAGACAACAAGTACGGCATGGGTACCTCCGCCTCCCGTTCCTCTGCCCTGACCGAGTACTACAAGCGTGGTCAGTACATCCCTGGTCTCAAGGTCAACGGCATGGACGTCCTCGCCACCAAGGCCGCCGTTCAATACAGCAAGAACTACGCCATCACCGGCAACGGTCCCCTCGTCCTCGAGTACGTCACCTACCGTTACGGTGGTCACTCCATGTCCGACCCCGGTACCACCTACCGTAGCCGTGAGGAGATCCAGCGCATGCGCAGCACCAACGACCCCATCGCCGGTCTCAAGAAGAAGATGCTCGAGTGGGGTGTCACCTCCGAGGACGACCTCAAGGCCCTCGACAAGGAGGCCCGCGCCAAGGTTGACGCCGAGGTCGCCGAGGCCGAGGCCATGCCCGTCCCCGACAACACCTCCCGCATTCTCTTCGAGGACATCTACGTCCGTGGCTCCGAGCCCAAGTGGATGCGTGGCCGTACCGTCGACGAGACCTTCTACTACTAAATGTAGATCGCTGCGTTTCGGGGTACCATTTCCACGTTGTGTTCGTCTTTCCTTGGATGAGCTTTTAATCCGCTGTGTGGAGGGCCGGGGTGAATCATCGTTCTCCTGTTTCTCTCTATCATTTATCTGTAATTTAGCCCGATGACTAGTTTCTCTTATGTTTGTTTCTTTGGTTTCTGTTCTAGAGTAGAGAGCAATTACCAAACCGGGTCCTGTTCCATGCATCGAATAGTTTTCTCTTAATCCTATTCCTAAATTGAAAATATGTAAGTTAAATGTATTGCAATGTGAATGAAGATTGATCATCATATAGTCATAGCTAAGCCAAATACGCCGTCGTCGGTCGCCCTCGCCGTCGAGTAGGGGTATCATATCAAAGAGGGTAGAATAAGTACATCAAAGTGTGAGAGAGCAAGTGGCCATGGTAACACACCAAGCTTGAATAAAGCAAAGCAAAGGAGAAGAAGAAGAAGTAAGCAGGACCGGCTGTTGATCAGGTAGGTTCCTGTCTCAGCATCTCAAGAATCATCTCTTGGGTCCGTTGCACAGAATCCAACTTCTCTTCAAGAGCAGCTCGATCCCGTTCTAGTTCGCAACGCATCTCAATCCTCATCTCTTGTCGAAGCTCCTCTTTCATCTGTTCGATATCAATTGGAGTGGGACTGGTGGATGAGGAATGTGACGAGGACTGCCGTGGTGGTGGGAGCTGATAGGAGCGGTTCCTGTTGGGTTTTTCTGAGGCTGCTTTGGTGACAGCCTGGAAGATGGGTGAGATGCTTGCTGCGTCGAGGTCTTTTCCCTCGGAGTGATTGTGGAGTCTGTTTAGGGTTTGGACGGCGGCATTCAATATCGCGCCGCTGTTAGCGTCTGTGGCTTTCGATGTTGTAGAGGGTGGGTGGTAAGATGTGGGTGGTGCAGGCATTGGAGGCGTTGAGAACATGTTCTCGAACCCCGGTGGTAGTCTGAGAGAGGTCGGCGCTGGTAGAGGGGTGGGGGATTGTTCGGAGAAGGGTCCAGATTGTGAAGTAGTGGGGACTGAGGTCGCAAGTGTCGGGCTTGCTGCTGGAAGAGAGTCTCCAAGACTTGCAGTAGAGTGACCTATCATTGTAGAACCAACATCAGTCGGGCTCGTAACAGACCCAAACTGTGCCCGCCATGGCTCTGACTCTCCGCTCTTGTGAGTCTGACTCTGAATCTGACCCTGGCTGAGAGGCCTGGCTGGTGGTTGTTTTCGTTTTTTGACTTCGTCGCGTTTGGCAATCCGATGGTTCTCGGCATTCTCCCACCGCTGCCACGTCGGAAGCCATGCATCAACCGCATCACGCCATTGCGGATTCATGAGATCCTCGGCGGCAGTCGAGCCACGCTGCTGTTGATCCTCGAGGGCTTTGATTCGCTGTCTTGTAACCATTTCCACCTTGCGGCGCACCGAATGCCACGAATATGAACGGCCATCGTGGGTGCGCTTAAATTCATCAGCAACGGATATCCACCATTTGCACAGATTGCTACGACTGCCAAAGGTATCTGCATTCTGGTTGCAAATCTCAAAAAGCGCCACCTCCTCTTTCGTCGTTAGGCGTCGGTGTTGTCGGGAGTTGTCGACGTCCAAATCGGCATCAGCCTTATAAGCCCGCTTCGTCCCTGGTGGGTTTGAGCCCAACATCAGGACTGAGTCATTTCCTCCGCTGATTTGGCCTGCCACGGGCATTGGCGCATAATATAGGCCACTCTCTGTGATAATACTCCCAGTTGCCTGTGGATTGCCTGGAATCAAACTCTCTTCGGGTGTCTCCCCGCGGCTCTCGGAGTTGTTATCGGTCCCCGGAAGGTTTCTCGCCACCACAGACACGGGGTGCGAGGCTGGACTGAAACCTGAGCGCAGGTCCTGTGCTGTGTATGTGCTTGCGGATGGGCGATATGATGGAATGATGTATGTGTGTGGTTGAGCCCGTGGCATTGGGGATGGCTGCTGCGCAGGAGCCACACCCTTGTGAATGGGACAAGGCTGGTTGTCTCTAGAGTCTAGAGTAGCAGAATATCCGTTGCTACAGCATGGAGCTGCTGTATCCGAGACACCTCGAGATGTGTCGATCTGTGGAGAAGATTAAGCTGGAGGGCAAGAGGGTTTTCCATGCGGGGTCCGTGCGCGGGAATATATGAGCTGTGCTCGACTTCTTCAATGCGCTGATGTGCTTGGATATATAGTGATATGTACAAAGAATTGGTTCTGTCGTGGCTTTTTGGTAGATACCGTCTAGATTCCTATATCGAGAGATTCTTTCACAAGCCACTCTTAGCAAATATATCTAAACAACTTGATATGAGGCTCTTGGCTTGGAAGTTAACTATATAGTTAGCACACTCAGGCATCACTGTAAAAGTCACATATTTATATTTTAAGCTAACAGACTGAGAAATAATTAACTAGTCTACGCAGAAAATAACATCAATCAATAATATATCCATTGACAATCCATCATGGTTATGGTAGTACAGGGGTGAAGCAGACACAAGGCTCCAAAGACAAGGCAAAACAGGAACCAACACCATGGTCAACATGATCCAGAAATATGCAGAAAGGGAGGGGAAACAAAGAGTAGCCCACTAATACACAGATGGGAAGTAAGGAGGAAATAGTAGTTTAGTAGAGACGAGAAAAGAAGACAAGGTAAAGGAGTGGCCAAAAACCAGCTCTCTCTTGATCTACCAACGTCTTCTCAGGTACCAACCATAGGCTGGAGTGGCGATGGACTCGCCGAAGGGAGTGGGAACCTCAGCGGAGCCGGGGCGAGCCACGGGGTGACGCAGGTACACGGCAGCACAGATGTTCTGGTTGACTTCGAGGTAGCGCGGGATGAAGGCAAAGGCGGACATGTAGTCACGCGGTTGCCAAGGGGTGGCATAAGACTTGGTGTTATCAATGGGGTTGTCGCGCATCTGGGTGAGAGCGCGCTTAAGGGTGTCGAACTCCTCATTTGACAGCTCGGAGACATTGACATCTTTGCCGAGGGTTGCCTGCTCGAAAGCGGCGGAGAGCTTGTCACTGGCGGCAGGCTCGTCGGCCTCAAAGTCGAGAGAATCATCTGTTTCAGGCTTGGGAGTCCGCTTGTCTTGCTTTGAACCCTTTGTCTCACGCTTGGCCTTGAGGATCTCTGTCAAGTGGGAGAATTGCACCCTCAAGCTTTGTGTGAGGATGTTGCTGGCTTCGGAACCGGAGCGAGACAGTACACGGCGGACCGCCTTCTGGAAACCGCGGAGCTCCTGCTTGCGCTTGGCAGGGAGGGTGTCCTTATCATTCGACATGATTGCCTTAGCCTGGGCCATAAGTGCCTTCAAAGTCTCCTTGGGGCTCTTCAATTCTTCTGACTCCTTGGTCTCCGCCTTGTCTGTTTGCGTGTCTTCCTCCGCCTCCTTCGCTGGCTTTTGAGCCAATCGGCTCTCCCGACGCTCAAACTTATTTTTGGGGGTTCCGGTAGCGAACATGACACGATCGGGCTCGACTTGAAATAGGTCACCGGGGTTGAGGAGGTAGCTGGGGTGTCTCATCTAGTAACACGAGCTCAGTCAGGGTGCGTCTCTCCAATTGGTCGTGTTATAAGCTTTATCATACCTTCTGTCCATTGACAGTGACAGCTCCGTGGATGACAAACTGTCGTGCCTGTCTAGCACTGCTGGCGAACATAGCTCGGAAGATAGCAACGTCCAAACGTCGCTCCAGGGGCGCGAAGGTCATACTGGTGTAAGGTGTTTGGCGGACAGTGTATCTGGGCTTCTCTTCCTGGGTCAGACCAGAGCCACGACCAGCGGAGACCAAGGATCCATCATCGGTAGCCAAGTCGGCGGTGTTCATGGGGATGACGCTCTTGATGTGGCGGGAGAACATGCGCTTCCATTGACCCTCGCGGACTTGCTCGCCGTGATAGGCACGCGAAGCAGCCTTCGCAGACCACTTCTGCTGGAAAAATGTTCGGTTCGTGGTAGCAGGGCTGCGGAACCGCGAAATGTTATAGAGGTTGTATTTGCTCCATGATTGACGGAGTTTCTAAACAGGTGGATTAGTCTCTCGAATTGAACGAATTGAAGGAATGTTATTAACACATACGCCTTTCGACAAAGTGTTGCTAGCCCTGTTCCTCATGGTGGGTGTGTAGCGACAATACTGTAGCAGATGGTATGGCTTGTCCTGCCCGAGTTCCCGGAGTCTCAAAACTTCTCCCACGTGACTAAAATAATATTGACACCTAGGTTTAAAGGCAGAAGATTACTCATACAAAGATGGTTGCTGATTGGTCTAATTAAGATCAGCACTGATTGGCTGGCTGACCTCGCTTAGTGTGATAAGGGGGTAGTCACATGACATAAACCAGCCGGCTCGCCATAAATACCTCGTCCTCCCCCCGACCTTACTCTTTTCTTCTTTCTTCTTCATACTTACCTTGTTTGGGTGGCCGCGATCATCAAGGCGGCTCACCACAGTCTGGTCCCTGCATTGCACAGCGCGGCGGAACAGTCTGTTCAATGGCTTTCGGGTCATTGACAGGCGCATTCTTTGGCACCCTCCATTCGTGGAACTCATCTTTTCATCAACCTTCGAGCCAGTGGCTCGAGTTTGGAGAAGGGATCGTAAATATTCAATAGCTTGAAACATAATGTAATGCCTTGGTGCTGTTGGCCTCACCGGCTTCTACTCTAACCGTTGGCTTATATATGACTTGCCCCTTGCTGCTGTCCCTGCTCCCCCTTGAGTCGACATGTTGTCGATATCATCTCCCATCTCTGTCTCTGGGCGCGACTGCAGCTCAACTCCTATAGGCTGCGCGCTTTATGTCATCAGCCAGACGTGTCGATACATTGCGATCAGAGATGCTTAAGCTCTACTGGCAGGCGCTACTACTGGCTATTCCCGGCTACCTGGCTACTTGATGCTCTGATGCCACAGCTGTTGGATAACTGGGGTTTGGTTTTTGAATCACTTTGTGTTGAACATGAAAGAAATTTTGGTATCTATTAAAAAAAATGCTAGAAACTCCAGAGACCACAGCGCCCCGTCAAAATGCAATCCCTAATCCAAACCAATCATACATTATTTGAACATCTTCTCGCCATTATCAATCCCTCCTAGAGCTCGGAAACGCCTCTGCCAATGACTCCGCTTCTTGAGGATTAGTCCACTCCTCAAGTAGCTCGTGGGCCATATCAACAGTCTCATCATCGATGCCCGCCTCTAAGATAGTTCCATCACAGAATGCTAATCGAGTCAACACAACAAGATGTTTCTGTTTACTGCCAGGAACACATGCCAGTTTCTCTTGCATGTTGATTGAGGGTCCATGTTCACGCATGACCCCAAAAATCAACCGCATGAGACCGTTAACTAGGGCAACTCGCAGCACCTGCTCTGGCGGGGAGCAATACAATGCATCCAACTCGTCGTGCATCGATCGGAATAAGCGTGCCAGTGCATTTGGGTGTAGGGCTAGAATCGTACTTGCATGACCTTGAGATACAGTGGCTGGACTGAATGCCAATGACTCTAGCAGTAGTAGTACCTCGAGTCGCATGGCACAGACATCGTATGGAGTGTATGGCTCAACACCTTCATCTGGTATTGCGGGCTCGCTGAGCATGTGTGTTAGGCGATCCACAATCCATTTTTGCACATCTAATTGGTCTTGATCTGATGTTCTGATCGACCCGAAAGAGGTTGGACGAATGCTTGTCGACAGTAGATTCATTAGTAGTACAATATCCCCGAGTGGATGTGACGGGTGAAGCATCACAAGAATAAACGATATGCGAATGTTCTCCCAGAAAGTTTGGAGAGCACTCCTGTTGTGCAATAATCCACAGGCAATTTGATAGAGCAGCCGCAAGGCTTCAGTGGAATCAACTAAAGGCTGTAGATCTGCTTGCGGCGTCTGGCCTGCCACTCGTTTGTCCCTCGATGCTGGAGCATACTTGAACCGAGGGACGGCATTCACTTCCACAGAGTCCTGTAAAAGTCCGACTAGAGGTGTGATAATTTCAGAAAGTGGCGTGTCGTCCGACATGAGAATGAACCGGACAATAGAGGCAAATCGGGGGATCGGTTCATAGAACTTTTCGTTGATTGCACGCTGCCATAGCGAGGCAATCGCTTGCGTATATTCTACTATGTAGCTGTCCATATCAACATGGGCAATGGTATCCATGACAATTCTGGACATGGAGCGATCTGGTTCCGAAGGAAAGGCCAACTTGGCCATTGCTTCCAGGTCTGTCTCTTCACTATGATGCATTTTGTGACTTAGTAGTCGCATCATGAACCGCTGGTTGCGACCTGACTGTACAGATTTGCGTTTCGCCTGGGCAACCTCTGCTGCATCGACTGAGGCATCAGTCATGATTTGCTCTACACCTGCAGGATTGAGCTCTAGTGGAGTTGGGCTATCCTGACTAGCTTGTCGTTTTCGTTTCCCAGGTACTGTCGGCGTGGCTCGCTTCGCGGGTGCTGCAGACTTGGTCGGTGAAACCACGACGATCTCATCATCATCGAACCCATCACGGAAGGGCAGTATCCTGGACTTCTTGGGAGTGACCGGGGCCGCCTTGTCTTCGTTTCGACGCCGTGCTTTGTAGTTACGAGCCTGTAAAGCTTCCTCCACAAGTTCTTGCTGAAGGAACACATTCTCCGTTGCCAACACCTTGCCTTCGGACATTGCGGCCTCTACCTCGAGCTTGTGCGAGGCCGTCGCATCAGTCATTGACTTTCGTAGGGCTGCGAGCTGTCGGTCATAATCTTGAGTCATCTTTGTTTGCTTTGATCGAATGATGCTGATTTCTCCAGTTTTCATGGCGACTTGATCTTTGGCCTCAGCTAACTCTCGCATAATCTGTTCTCGTTCTTGTTCCATCTATATATGCTGTTAGATGTTGTTCCCAAGATAAGCTCTCGCTGAGGGACTAACCTGCACTAGGCGTGCATTTATCTCAGCCATATTTACCTGCCCATAGCCTTCGTCTACCTCCATTGCATCGCCCATCCCAGTATTGGATGTCCATTCAATGTCCTGAACCGGTTCATGGTGATGGAATGAAACAGCATGTTGCCCATCCACATTGTCGTATACCTCAGCTTCGAGTTCCCCCACCTCCAATGTATTGTAATCGTTGGTCAATCCGGTGTGCAAGCGAGGCGGTGGCCGTAGGGAACCCGTGTGATTCGAGGGTGCGTGGGCGCGCAAACCGGAGTGGCTGTTTATCGGGACACTGAAGTTCTGCGAGGCCGTAGCCTGGGTTGCTTGGAAAGCATTCTGTTCCAACTCATACAACGTACCCGGTGGCAGGGAGTCGAACTCGTCGGAGCCGTAGTCGTCGTCGTCGTCCATGCCCCCGCCATGAATGAAGTATGCGGGAAGTGAAGTGTTTCAGTTGCAGAGCGGCAGTTCACCCTTCGACCCTGCAAGCTGCAACCTCCAATACCCCCTTTCGAGAAACAACAAACCCCTGAAATCTATAGAAGGAAAAATCAAAATCTCCCTAATACTACAATATTCGCATCACTCACTATACCATAAAATACAGATAAAATATATACAAAAAAAAACATAGGGACGGAGCTGACCGCTTTCGGCGCAATTCACATGAGCTCATCAACTTCTAATCCGACGATCTTCACTCCCTCTGCTCCCTGCACTTTGCACTCTCCACTCCCTTTTCCAGAATCCGCTTCTGGACCTTCCCCCCCTTTCCCACCCCATCATCATGTCGAAATCTCGTCGTAATGTCAGGTTTCAACACCGCAACGGCGAACGACGGCTAAGCGTGTCCTCCGACGTCAGCGACGCACCCTCGGAGCCTAGCCCCAACAAAAATGGAAATGTTTCTCAGCCATCCACGATACAGGAAGAGGTCAGCTTCAGTTACTTCGAATAGGGGACTTGTATTCTGACAGACTTCTCGCATTTAGAAACCCCAGTCGGAATATGAGAAGAAGAAGCAGACCTTTATTACCCGCACGATATGGACCTTTGTGATGATTGCTGGTTTCTTCATCGCCATGTTCTCCGGTCATATCTATATCATCGCCTTGGTCACTGCTATTCAAATTGTTTCGTTCAAGGAAGTCATCGCTATCGCCAATGTGCCCAACAAGGAGAAGAACCTGCGCTTCACCAAATCTCTGAATTGGTACTTCTTGGCTACAACTATGTATTTCCTGTATGGAGAGAGCGTCATCTACTACTTCAAGCATATTCTGCTGGTTGACAAGGTGCTTCTCCCGCTCGCGACTCACCACCGTTTCATCAGCTTCACGCTTTACGTCATGGGTAAGTACCTCGGCTTCGCTCCTATGACCGTCGCTAATCTGTATCACTAGGATTCGTGTTTTTCGTCGGATCTTTGCAAAAGGGTCACTACCGATTCCAATTTACCCAGTTTGCTTGGACTCACATGGCTCTGTACCTTATCGTTGTCCAGGCTCACTTTGTCATGAACAACATCTTCGAGGGCATGATCTGGTTCTTCCTCCCCGCGTCGCTGGTTATCACCAACGATATCTTTGCCTACGTCTGTGGCATCACTTTTGGACGCACCCAACTCATTCAGCTTTCCCCAAAGAAGACTGTGGAGGGTTTCCTCGGTGCCTGGATTTGCACCATTGGATTCGGTTATTTCATGACCAACTTGCTGATGCGCTACAAGTACTTCATTTGCCCTGTCAACGATCTTGGATCCAATGTCTTGACCGGGTTGGAGTGTGTGCCCAACCAGGTCTTCACGACCCAACGCTACTCCCTTGAGTTCTTAGGTTTGGACTACAGCTTCCACATGGAGCCAATCCAGTTCCATATCCTAGCTTTCGCCACTTTTGCTTCTCTGATCGCTCCTTTTGGCGGATTCTTCGCTTCCGGCCTGAAGCGTACTTTCAAGATCAAGGACTTTGGAGAGTCCATTCCCGGCCACGGTGGTATCACTGACCGCATGGACTGCCAGTTCATTATGGGATTCTTTGCTTTCATGTACTACCACAGCTTCATCGCTGTCTACAAGGCCAGCGTGGGTGATATCATTGAGACTGTCATCAACGGTCTCACAGTTGACGAGCAGCTCGAGGTTGTTCGAGGCCTGGGCAAATACCTGTACAACCAGGGGGCCGTCTCAGAATCGGTACGTTTCCCTTTTCCGTTCCTCGTTTCAACGATCGAGTCACTAACTTTTCTTAGATCCTTGACTGCCTCGTCACCGAGCTCAAGCGCCGATGAATTTAAACCCGTCCGGCCTGACCCAGAAAAAAAGCCACCCTTACGACGCTCTTCGCTTTTCGCTTCTATCCATACAGAGATAGATTACTCGATCTCGTGCTTTCAACCTTGCGACTCTCACCCCATTGCGTATGCCGTGTCGATCTTCTCACCTGTCTTCCCTTCTGCTTCATTCGGGGCCAGCTTGGGTTTCTCCAAATATGCATGCAACCCTCAAAGTGTGCATGCATGAAATGTACATGCACCCCACCACCCGCCTTACCTTCCCGTCTTTCAACACGACATCCGCATCCGACAAAAATTACCATTGGCAAGGATCATAATGAACCGGTGTCAAGATGACCGATCTTGCACACCGAGGCACGGGGCTGATCTCTCTTCACGTCATGGCTGTTCTTTTTTCTGCCTACATCTGTTTAGTACCTTTTTTTTTTTCTTTTTTTCTTGTCTTTTTCTGACGTCGGGCTCTGGACTGAACCCAAATTGATGACTCGTTTTCTCGGTTAGGGGATACCGATCTGGATTATTGCTATATTTTCAACGTGTGGAATGGACACATTCTCCTACAGATCAGGTAAAAGAGGAAGGATGCTGAGGATATGTCCAGGCTTCTTTTTTTTTGACCTCACAGTCCGATTTCCTTTTTAATTTCGCGGCTGTTCAAGACGCGTGGCGACTGAGACGGACTGTTGATTGTACATAGCTTTCAATTCAATTTTGAAGCTGAAATTTGTCATTTTTGTATTCATACATTTTGTCTTGATTTCGGGCATGGTGCCATCCAATAAATACATGAGGCTCTTGCTACAAGATCACCTTGATGACTACCAAATATGTAATGTGGTCATTAAATTAAATCTGTTCATTTGCATCTCTATCAAAGCGCTGTTCATAGATGTCTGGGGGTATCGGAAAATCGTGGATTGTGTAGGTCGACGGACAGTCGCCCTACCCTCATCATGGAACACAGAGGAGTCTCAGCATCACTCCGTTGCCCCTCTACATTTCAACCTCATAATCCTCCATCTCAACATTGAAATATCTCACAACCTGCCGCCTCTCATCATCTGCACAAACCGGGTCAATCGTGAACCGCACGGCAGCATCACGGCCTCGCTCGCCTGTCCGTTGACGATCGTCATTGGCAGCAACGGGGATCAGGGGATGAGCCGGTCTTGAGCGGTGATCTGTGTGGTTGGCGGTGCCATTGGCTGATTGCCGTGGTTGGTCAACCCACGGGGCGTGTCGTGGGATGTGCTGTGTGCTTGCTTCTTGGTTGAGTGGAATGCGGACGGTCAAGAATCTATCTGGGAGGAACTCTGGCCCGACGGTTGTTTGGCTGCGGAAGTGAGTGTACAATTCGAGTAGGTCGAGGATCGTCTCTGGGATTGAGTGTCAGCACGAGACTCTGTGGTTACTAATGAGAGTGGAATACAGGCAACATACCCATGACATCCATGCGATTTGTTTGCCAATGCGCATAGTCTGCACCGACCTCGACCGGCTCGATGCGCTGGTCCAAGAGTCGCCCCGCAAGCTCGAGGCAGCTGTGAGCCATCGTTGACGAGCTCTGCTTGATGGGTGAAAATGTGCGGTAAAGATCAATTGAAATACGGTAGGCGAGATTGGAAACTTCTGATCCTTGCGGGAAACCATAGTGCCGCGCCAGCTTCATCAGAGTCTTCTGTGGATGCCGAGTTCGGAAGTCAAAGCCAGAAGCTTCTAGCATTAGGCGCTCAAGGCCGATAACTCCACGTGCATTTGACTCAAACATCTTTTGAAACGGGTTAGCACTGTCAGGCCAATGTCTCTAGCATCGCGACTTACAGGGTCATCTGCTGCCAGGTGCTCTGAAGGTGATAATTTGAGATTATACGCAGCGCAGACAATATCTCGGGACTTCTTGAGCGTGTCTTCAATCTTGCATGCCGTGAACAAAGCTGCTGCTGCCGCATCCTGCGAACTGGTCAGGCTGGGTTTCGTGCGACGACTACTTGGAGAACTTACCGCGAAGAGGTACTCATTATCTGGATGCATCAACCGGAATCGGTGATAGTATCCCACAGCAGTGTTGAAAGTCCGAATAGGTCTATGAGCGCGGTCAGTATCTTGATACCAAACCTGATCTTGCTCTGTCAATGGGGTTGTGAATCGACTTACAGATTGAGCGCTTTCCGCACATTGTCAATCCACGTCACGCCTTGAAGACGCAAGGAGTTCTCGCGAGTGGGACTGACACCCATTGACTCAATGCAGCTCTGGATTGTTTGTTCGAAGATGTATGGGTTGGCCACCTGTATAAAAGATGGGTGGATGGCTGGGGGTGTTGGCATGATGGGGTTCATCATTGGGCCCCCACGGGGAGACAAATCCCTCATATCATTCTCCATGGTAGAATCGGGAAGCACAATTCTCCTAGAAGGATGAAAAGGACGAAAATTGTTCCCGGATGTTGCAAGGGAACGACGAACGATCTGTGAATTGATATCCAGGGTCACGTGCGTGCTTATCGAATCTCGACTACACCGCCCGATATGTGCTGCAATGGACAACAAGGTTGACCACAAACGTGTCGTGAATCTCGCTCCAAAAATCCAGTTGGGTCTTATTTCTTGTCTGGTTAATTGGGTGTAACCATGTTGGGACTTTCTTCTCAAGTACAATGATACCTTTGAGCTCCTCCCTCAGCTAAATCGTTATAGGTGGACGTCCTAAACTAGAGCGTAGGCAAAAAGTCCTTTACATGATCTAGATGATCAATTCAAGGCAGTCAAAAGTGACCAAAGAAAAAAAGAAAGGGTCAATTGTATACTAGCTTCAAAAGTATTTGCATAAAAGTGTCTGATGATAATCCATGGCACTTGTACGCGGGAATTGGTTGCTCTATCGGACTAGAAGAGAAATGAAATTAAGCAAGATATAACTTCATGGACAGAACCTTCCCAGTTCACTCTAACTATCGCTTTAGCGTGCAAGGCTGAGATTGTTACGAAAATTTGTAAGAAAACTTGTAAGAAAATGTCCACTCAGTCCTTCCCATACTTCTTGATCAACTTCTGCATAATCGACATAGCACCAGAGCGATATCCTCCACCAAAAATAGCATGATGGTTCAGGTGATGATACCTAGTCAAAAAGCATCAGTAAGCGCAGAAAGACCCAAGTATCAGAGAAGCTTACAATTCATACAACTCAACTCGATCGCCATACTCGGCAACAGGCTCAGTCTTCGGTACAATACGATGATACTGCTCAAAGAACCGCGGTCCAAACCCACCAAACATATGCATAATCCCAAGTTCAAACTCACTATGTCCATAGCAAGCTGAAGAATCATAAACAACATCACCAGGCGTCTCATCTCGGCCAGTGCCAACAATTCGACCTCGATCCGCATTCCCACTCCACAAATCTCCATGGATAACAACAGGGAAAACTCGTTCCCCTTCACCGTCGACATTAAATCCTAAATGATCATCTCCTAGAAGACGTGGCACAACCTTATAAGCCACTTTCTCAACAGCGTCGCGAAGACCCTCGTCTTTCCCATTGCGTTCTTCAGATGTAGCCAGAATCGTGAGAAGTCGCTCATTCGCATAGAAGTCAGCCCAGCTATCACGGAAGCGGTTCGGCTGCTTGGTATCGCCACAGAAAGTCGGCACAGGAAATCCAAATCTGCGCCGGCCAGTTTCTGGATCTGCTGGTGCTGGGGTGGTATGGAGCTGGCCCAATCGGTGGGCCAGAGTGGTGGGTATACTTTCATCGCCCTTGCTGCGACCCATGGAGCCCTTCAGATCAAGGAACTCGGTGATGAGAAAGTAGCCTTTGGAATCCGTGGCTTCTTTGTCTAGTGGTCCGCAGGCAAGAGCTCGTGGGCAGAATCCTGGGACAGAGTTCGCGATTGCGTTAAGGGACTCGGATTCTCCTTGGAACATTTCTTCTGCGGCCTTGCCATTCGTGGATGTTTTCACAAAGTAGCGGCGCTCCTCTTCTTGGCCATCTTTTCCCAGGACTTGGGCGTGGATTGCGCCTGTACTTGTGAAGCCTGAGCCTAGACCGGAGAGCTTGACCTTTGATGAATTGGGGAGTGATAGGGCTTGGAGAATAGGCTGTGGGATTGAGGTCATATTTGGGTCTCGTTGTAGTGTCTAGTTTGGACGTACAAAGTTATATTTGAGATGTGAGAATGTTAGAGAAAACACTTCACTTGAACTGATCTGAACAAGATAAATGCTATGACGTATTTTCTCCACATGATCTGTTATCGATAACGACAAGATGTTTATACTGTCCACGGGTGTCTCTTAGAACTGGATTCTGATACAGCAAAAAAAATAATTACAAGTCGTAGAAGTCCAAGGTAAAATTGGGTAAAAATAAAACTGTACAGGTTTCGCTAGGTTAACTCCAACACACAAGGCATTTCTTGATACTTCAATGCAGAAATTATGAGATAGGGGCCAATCTGTTCAAGAAATGCAACACAACCTTGATGCGCTCTCTTATGTCCAGGTCTACATCATCCTGAAGAGCGGTCAATCGTTCCCCAAACCCAAGTGAGCGAAGTCGGATTGCGCGCTCCCGACAACCCTCGAAGTCATTCTGGTCTTCCTCAAAGGCGAGGTTGATAGTCACCCAGACACAGGTTCGTCGCACGTCTATGTTGGGATGGTTGAGGTAGTTCGCCAGATGAGGCAGGATACTGCGGTGGAATGTAACAGCACGACGCTGGCGTGGGTGCCCGGCTGCCAGATGAATCAGGAGCGCTGAAACTGCGATGATGATTTCCTTAGGGATGCGTAAGTTTTGGTTGGCCTGGCTGGCCGATTCTCGGCGATGGGGAAGCTGGATGGTTCGGGGTCGGATAGCTTCAGCGATTGCATCCAGAAGCTCATCCTGGCCCATCTCTCTGAAGAGATAGTCAATCATCTCTGTTGCATGGTCGCCACACGTCAGGTTGCGTAGTAGGTCAAATGTCTGCTCTTGGACGGCAATGTCGTCATGGCGAGACTGTGTTGTTTGTGCCAGGGACCCGTTTAGAACAAGTTTGCGTCGACGACTTGCATCTTCCACAAACATTTCCAAGTTTAACTTCGAGGCAGGCGTGTTATCGGTCATCTTAAAATCTTCGTCCCACTGGGCGGACACCTCCATAGGGTTTAAAATGTCAACCTGTTCCCCTGCCGAGTTAGATCGGCCCATCGCAATCTCGGCGTTCTGATCTATTTCTTCTTCCACGGTCTGTCTAGACACTACACGGACTGGATCACGGGAAAGGACCTGCATGATCCATTCAGGTGTAAGATTCTCGACAATCTTCATTCTGATGTCGATTGTGGTGTCATAGACCAGATGTTTGATTGCCCACAATGATTCAATCTGGAGCTTGATGTTGGGTGAGTGAGCGTGTTCGCAGAGAATCGGAATTATGTTGGCAGAAACAATGGACTGAGAAAAGTGTTAGCTATGAATGCGATAGTTTGAGTGACAAAGACTTTGACTAACCTCTCTCATGGGGCTAAAGTCCAATGCCAAGTTGGAGATTGTGGCGGTAGCTGCAATTTGTACTTCTATATCGGAATGTCGAATGAGGGCAAACAGTGGCTTAGCCACACCAGCATCAATAAGGCTTGTCCTCAACACACTCACTGATCTTGTCAGCATCCGAGCGGTGCCACAAGCAGCTAGAATTGTAGGGATTGGGTTGCCATCTTCTGCCGTATTTTTGGGCATGGAGGCATCGGCCGGTGCATCGCTGGGTCGTGGCTTGAGCGCATCAATAATGTAAGGTACCACACCTTGCTCACAGATTGCCTTGCGGTATTCATCTTTGAACGGAACGAGCGCTGCCAAAGCCTTGAGAATATTCTCCCGATAACGCATGACATGACATAGAGCCGGGGAGTAGCCTGAAGGCCCGAGCCGGCACTCCAACGGGAGTGACTCAAGGTCTCGGGCCGGAGCATCCTCTGCACTCCACATTGGCCGATTACTATCTGGAACAGGATTGTAGGTTTCCTTGAGGAGTTGTGATAATCTTTTCAGCGCATTGCCTTCCACTGCATGTCTCTGCAGCTCCTGGTCGTCGATGACCAAGTTGGCTAGCACAGCCGGTGCCTCTTCTTTGAGGCGTTGGATTGGCGGGAGCAGACCATCGTAGTTTGCGCCATCTTCTTCTGATATGCGGAACTCTTTGTTTAGCATCTCAACCAAAGCAGGAATCAACAGATAACCGAAGGTCGAAACTCTGTTCTTCTTGGCAAGCCCTAATCGATAGAGCGCAGTAACAAGACGGGCAGACATCAATCGCACCATCCCACTTTCTGAGCGAATGATATAGATGAGCCATGGAACAATGGAGTTTTCATCATCTTCCGGGACAGGTGTTTCGGGCAGTGAAAATGGTGTCGGGAAGGAATGACTGTGTCGGCGATGTGAGCCTCCGTAGCCAAGAGGAGGGAAATTAGTAGAGTTTGATGATGACTTGACTTGTACTTGTGGAACCGAGGGCAAAAGCTGATCTATGGGGTTTGCTCCGGGGTGACGGGGGACTGCCGAGCCAGACAGATAAGTATGACCCCAGGGGGCCTTTTTGATGTCTGTCGGCGCGAAGTCCGGAACTTGTTTTGGAAACACCGTAGTAATACCTGGGGAGGACAAAAAGTGTTCAGCCCTCCATTTGGAACCCTCGATAGTAACACTGACTGCCCGCAGAATTGGAGCAAGGCGTGCAGATTCTGGAGCCGAAAGTGGTAAATTCCCCTCTGCGCCAGGTAGAACAAATCCTTGAGCCACAACAAATGATGCAACCTTGATCGCTAGAGCATCCAGAGTCCCAGATAGAGCAATGGCTGTTTTGTGAGACTCCTCGGTGCATAATTTCCCAATAAGAGCCGCAGACAACTCAATGGCAGCTTGAGTGCGCAGGTTTGTGTAATCCCTTTGAATGATTCGTTTGAGAGAGTAGATATTTGAGGCCGAAAATATCAAATCAGCGAGCTGGGTATCTCGAGGCCATTTTTCTTGACTTTGCAGCGGTAAGCGGTCCGCAATTGTGTTCAAAAGCCTTAGAATGGGAAGATGGAAGGATTCTGGGCAGTCTTCCGATGCAAATATTGAAAGAACGTTCGGTAATATGTTGCTGGCAAATATCGGAGTAAGAAAGGTTGGTCCGCCTTTTTATAGTATTAAGTTAGCACGCTTGATGTGAAAAGAGATTAAGCTCCAATATTTGACATACCTTGTGCCAAGCTTCCCACAACTAGAGTTACTTGAAGACAGGCCTCATAGTCATCTGGGCTTTTATCTGTTGATCGGTGTTGGCTTAATGTGGATTCATTATGATTCGTTGTCGGCCATCTCGACGTCAGCACATGTGAGAGGGCGGGAATGAGACCCTCAGCTATGAGGGCTTCTTTGCGCTGGTCATGACCGATCAATTCATGTTTTAGAACTCGTAGAGCTGTTATCTCAGCAGAGGCCGATTCGGCGCTTTGGAGCTGTTCCAGAATCGGCGGTGCAGCAGCTCGCGTCATCATCGGGTGACCACCCCTCCCGGTGAGGGGGTTCTCAATAAGAATTTGAATAGATGGAATGAAGAGACTCCAGAAGGCTTTCTGTGATAATTGAAAGAAATCTGCGAAAGATGTAGAAGCAATCTGATGGCCGGAATAGTAAGGCCGGAGGTGAGAGCCCGCAACCGAAGCTCAGTACTCCGCACTTTGTTCTGCCAGACTCCACCGCCACCCGAAGCGGGTACCGCCCGATACCGGGTAGCGGCACTGAAGTATAGAGAGCTTCTCATGGCTATTCATGCTATTCATGGGATGCTGACATGAGAAAATGTTGGTTTCTGGACTTGGAATTGAACATAGAATACACTTCTTGGTAGTTGAAGTAATACCTCGGTCATCTGAAAAGTTCACTCATATGCTATTAGTGATTGGTACACTCATAGCCTCCATTGAGCGGCAGACTAAGCCCGAAGGCCTATAAGAACACCCTAACGTGAACGTACAGGCCTCTGTACCCCAACGCTCTAGACCCTTCTAATATGCTAAGATCTCAACTGCCAATGCTACTATGCGTCGATATAGCCACTCATACTGCAAATATTTCACGCAGCCAAGATAAAATACAATGTATACCGTAATAATACAGTCATGGGGACCCCTCTGACCAGTGACGGGCTGAATGTAATTACCTCACGACAAAAGGAAATCAAGATTTTCACCTCCTCTAGACTCATCCCCCTCCGGATTATTGTTCCCCTCCTTCTGCTCTCATTCAGACACTTCTTGCCTGCTTTTTCATCCTTTGAGCCTAGGATGAGGCCAGCCGTGCACCTAATCAAGCGTCAGCGCCCCGACTGTGCACCCACGTGGTCCGACCTTGCACTGTGAATGCTCGGTTTGGTAACATTCCACTATGTTGGCATCTTCGCCCTCGCCCTCGTCGGCTGCTTTGCGCTCCCCACTCCCTACTTCGGGATCGCATACACACTATGAACCTTCTGCCGCTCCACAATTCAATAGTCCCCGTTCCTCGCGTCTGGCCATTGAGGAACTTCGTTCGGCCTTGAATCGCCATACCGTCGATCCCTCCTCTCCTGAAAGCTCAGGGGATCCTCGCAGACGCGCATCAGCATCTGATTCTTTGAAGACCTCGAATAATTCGGCCTTAGCCACCTCTGCCCCTCAAGCCACTTCCTCCACTGCCGCTGTGACCACAGCGACAGCTTCTGCCAACCCACATCCGGCTTCCTCCACCGCCCCCTCAATGCTCGCCCCTACCACCTCAGGCTCCAACAAGCGCAATAGCCAAAGTGACCACAACCCACCGGCTGCGGCGCCGGGGGGTCAGTCCGATGGCCAGGACTTGGAGAGTCCCCAGTCGAAGCGCTTGCGCGCCTCCAAGCCGGATGTTAAGATTTTGCCCGCAGAATACGAATTTGCAGAGCCCCGTGACATGGTAGTACTGATTTCCAGCATGCTCATGGAGCTGATCCGATTCAACGACAAAATTCCTCTCCACCAAGGTCGTCTAACGCGCTTTCACTCACGCTCTCCACCCCGGATCTCCGTGCAAGATTACCTGCAACGACTGACCACCCACGCCACCCTCTCGCCTCCTATCCTCCTGAGCATGGTCTATTACATCGATCGACTTTGCGCACTGTACCCCGCTTTCACCGTGTCGAGTTTGACCATTCATCGATTCTTGATCGCCAGCGCCACCGTCGCCAGCAAGGGACTGAGCGACAGTTTCTGGACCAACAAGACGTATGCTCGAGTTGGCGGAATTGGCATGACGGAGTTGGCCATGTTGGAACTCGAATTCTTGTTCCGAGTCGAATGGCGGATTGTCCCACAGCCCGAAGTGCTCGTGGACTACTACCAAAGCCTCGTCGATCGATGCGACGGCTTTGAGATTGAGCACACCTGCAGCAATGGCGATACCATGGCCGGGCCACCCGGTATTGCGCCTGCAACAGGTACTCCAGCAGCGTCAGGCTAGACCAACGCGTAATCACCCGGGGGGGCCCGATGCCAACTCTGCACAAACGTTGTTTTGCCACGGCGAACTCGGGCCGGCCTCGAGTCAGCTGTTGCATGTGTGGACTCTTCATCCTCCCGATTCACTCGAGGTGTGATTTAATACATACGACATGCATTTCAGGGACGCTGGTGTAGTTCTCTGCATCCATGTTTCTCTTTGTTTTAATATCGAGGAACGCACACATCAGACGTCATGGCGCAATATAACAGGGATCTATCTCCGCATATATCAAAGGTCGATGGGCGGTGCCATGTTCCTTTTCAGCGATTCATTTACAGCGGAACGATATGGCGTTTGATATCTTATGGGATGATGACTGTTTTCTAGGATCAAATTCCCAATCTTCACTTTTTGTTTTAAAACCATACAATCTTTGACAATTCAACTCCTTGTAACATTTGCCATTTGCTCTTTCGTAAATTGTAAGGCTGAGACTGGGGATGTTTGCAATGTTTGACTCATTTGTATAGCTTCCGCCTTTTTGGAGGCCTCCGAGTGAGAGTTCTTTCTATATTCTTTCTCTTGAGGAACTGGATTGGTAATATTCAATACCCAAAGCTCTCGGCGTTGCCTTTTTTCAAAAATCTCGCAGATTGTGTCGTTGGAACTGCTTTTAACGGACATCGACATATTTTGTCCCGCTGCACTTCAGCCCCACGGTGGAGCGATAGTCCAAATACTGCATTGCCCATGGAGATTTTCATTCTTTGATAATACCATAATGCACATTCAAGAGACCATCAGCTGTCTTCAGCCCCTTTGTGGGAAAGTGATCCCTATTCGAACGGTTCAAGAGACAAGACCCCCAGAGGATTTTGGTATGCTATGCGACATCGCCCTCGTGCGGCATCACGACTGACCTAGCAACAGCGGATGCCTATGTTGCAGAAGTCAACGTGAAAGCTGCTTCCAAAGTGATTAAGTCGGTCCCATCTTCCCGCTCCTCGGGGCAAACATGAAATTGACTTGAATCCAGAGCTCTCGATTCTGCCTTCCCCAAAGACCCTGCCCTCCCACTATCCCACCTTCGTCGCTTTGCCAAAAGAGAAATACTCCCACCACCGCTGCGATCAGCAATTGAAGAAAAGATCGCGCCCTCAGCAGCACCAGCGCAGACAATCTTTGTCCTCATCTCTCCTCCCCTGCCCGATCTCGACAAACTTCAAGCTCTTCTGGCTCCATTTGCGCCGAACGCTGCGCCGGCCACCCCAGCACAGACACCGGAAGATGTCTCACAGTCCGATTCCCCAAGCCCAAAGATAGATCTACACCCAACCAAAATTCCCCTCTATCCACCCTTCAACAGCAAACAAGCCGATACATGGACCAAGACTCTCTGGCCGGTGGTCTTCAACCCGGCTGCACCTCGCTCAACAGTCGCCCCGCCTCATCAGGTCTTGAATCGCGCACAAGAGTCCATTGAGCCACGAGCCGGGTACTACTTGGCCCTCGCGCGCAAAGTCGCAGAGGAAGCAGAACAATCCGGGCTTGGCCGCGGTGTAGGCGCAGTGATTGTCGACCCAGCAATTGAAGAGGACCTCTCTGCAGCAAGTTGGGAATCTGGAACTGACCCAACAGCCGATTGGGACGAGGCAGTCCTTGCAGTTGCCGGCGATGCGCGGTATTCCCGCTCCGAGGCTAGTGCGCCCTCCCAGGCACAGCTACATCCTGGTGTAGCACCAAACCCAGCCAGCGCCACCTACAATGCAGACATCGAGGGCGGGCCCGAACTACATGCATTGATGCGCGCAGCGGGCCTTATTGCCCGCTGGCGACGAGAGAATGATGGCAGTAGTGATTTAACTGCGACTATGACTGCAAACGCATCAAATCCAGCACACCCCCAGGACACCGAGGATCTGAGTCCACTCGAATCATACTTCTTGTATCGTCGTCGTCCTGGTACATCAGAAATCACAATTGACGAAGCATCTCTTTCGCCTTCCTCTCCGAAAAAGAGAAAACACGAAGAACTAAACCCGGAATCGAGCGCTACCATCGACCCAACCAACCCCGAGCAGTCTCAGCTCCATCACCCACCTCTACCTGCGCCTCCCCCTACCACGGTATCTCTCTCTGATCCCCCAACCCAAACTTCAGCCCGAGCAATTTCTCGCATTCGCACCCGCTCCCAGGGCGGCTATCTGTGCACAGATCTGGACGTCTATCTTTCCCACGAGCCTTGTCTGTGCTGTTCTATGGGAATGCTTCTTTCTCGGTTCCGATCGGTAATTTTCCCTAGACGAGGAAGGTTGGAGAGTGGAGGTCTTGCTTCGGAGCCGGTTGTTGCTCCTACTGCCGATGAAATTGATCATGAGGATGCTGGTGCTAATGAGCACGCCTCTGTCGAGACTGAGACAGAAGACCAGGATGGACGGGAGTACTACGGGTTGCACTGGAGAAAAGAGTTGAACTGGAGAGCTCTTGGGTTTGAATATGTGGAATATGGCGACGAAGATATCCAAGATGGACCTAAACGGCCTGTCTTCCATGCTTGAGTTGAAGCAGCACTATCGTGCAGATATTCCAGCACATCTGACTCTGGCTCCTAACAATAAATCAAGGTATGAGTTCATACATGAAACAAAATTACTGCAACGCACATGAAATACTCTAAATCAATCTTAAGATAAGTTTCCTTTGTATTTTTTTGTAAAGACAGGCTTTTTAAATATACCTACGTCCGATGTCGTCTCCGGGCTTGGATGCGAATAACCATCCAAACCACCCAGGCCACCTTGCCCGTTCAATCACCACTCCAAATCCCGCCTCACACCGTGCAGCTTCCAAAGCTCGCTCATATCACCTCCCCCTCCACAAACTCAGATAACCCCGACGCCCCGGGGCTGAACAAGCTCAGCCCTTTTTCAACACCCGCGATCTATGCAAACAACAATAGTAGACCAAGGAAATTCATGACATCGTCACAGATCTCCTGCTTCCATGGGCCAATGTCGATGGACATGGCAAAGTACATAAAAAGTAACGAAAAAAACCCCAGTAAACTGGAAGGGATATGGAAGATAGTGGCACAGGGTGCGTTCCCTCCGCCCCGTGTGCGCCTCTTGCACAAGGCCAAGATATGGCTTCGAATGTATCCATGAGAAAACGAAAAGGGGGGTATAAAAACCGAGATTCGACGTTCCCATAAGATACAGCCCATAGATAGATGAAAAAAAAGATGAAAATGACGTTGCTCAGGAGACAATGGGTATTGCAAATTTGAAGATTGCCCGAAGTTCATGATGGCACATAAAAGGCAGAATTGGGAAGGGTAGGGCCGTTCCATGAGTGAATGCTCGTAAAGCAGAGGTAGAAGATGGTTGTGAGTCGCGGAGTCGAGTTCCGGGTTGAGCGGAAACTCAAGATGCTGAAATAGATAGAATGCAAAGGGTCCGCCATACCCTATGCTACATCCTATTCGTAGCGTCCACTGTATTGTTTATGTGTAATGGCGGATTGAGGAGGTTCAAGCACGCCGCTGTAGAGAAATGTTATGTATAGCCTGTCAAAACAGACGGTATTCGCTTCAAATGGGGGTTTGATGCAAGAATTTGTAAAAGCGACACACAAGTCGAGGCCGCAGGAAGTAAGGGTACTGTGCTTTTGGACGCGAAGAAAAGGTCTAGCCTCCTGCCGAGGCTGGACAAGATGGCGTCATAAAGGATCACATCAAAGGGATCCTTTGCTGCTAAAAGCCTCAATCCATGCGTTGGTAGAACAGCAGGTAGGCAACCTTATTGTCGCGGGAGCCAAAGCGGCCAATTGGAGTCCGCACGCCAGATGACTGTCCGGGGGATGGAGTAACTCCATTGACAGACTTCTTGCTTGCATGTCCGTTGATACCGTTACCGTTGACCTGACTCCAGCCCTTATCATTATCAGCCGAGTCCATGTCATCCTGGTCAATGTGGTCGAAGATGTTGCCGTTGGGGGTCTTGTTCTGCTTGTGCTGTTCCAAAGCCGCAGCGAGTACCTTGGGGTCTTCCTCGCCACCAGCTTCTGCAACGTCTTCGCTGCGAACGCGACGGATGATAGTGTCATCCATGCGAATCCATTCCAAGCCTTCTTGACGACGAACGTCAACCGTATAATGACCACCGCTGGCGTTCTTTCCGTGATGGTAAATGACTCCCATAAGACGGTACTTCGGAGGACCACCCTGAGCTGCCATGGCGTTACGCTGGTGGGCAGGGAAAACCTCCCGTGGCAGCTCCAAGTCGAGAGGATATCCAACCTTCTTCCAAATTTTCTGAGTAGCTCCAGTGATACTGTCATATTGGAATCGCTTAAGATGAAGGATAAGGACAGGAGGCAAAGTCTCGATGAAAATTTGTTTCGTGGCAGTGACGTTGGGACCACGCGATGAGTTGAAATCACCCTGGATACTCTCTGGCTTGGTCAGGCCCTTAAGAGCGTCGAGGATGTTGTGAACATCATGCGCCCCGATATCCAGTTGCAGGGGTTGGTAAGGTTCCAATGTGACAGAAGTCTTGTTTCCAGGCACCTTGAACTCTGATCGAAGCTTGCCTCCGAAGATTCTAGTGACAGGGGACTCCGTGGCAATAGAGCCAGATAGCTGTGTCACAGCTGCCTTCTGCTTATGACCAACCTCTAGCCATCCATCGGCGCCAGATTCATCGGACTCCTGAAGATTGATCGATGTGTATTTAGAAGCACGAGCACACTCCTCATGCATTTCCTCAAGAAGGAACCCAAGGAACTCTTGAGCATCCTGTTGGTGCCCACGTCGCATGTCTCTAAATCTCGGTAGCTGTCGGACCATCTCGTAAACAAATTCTGGAATGAAAGCTTCTCCATATTGCTCAAGCTCGGTAGGCTTCAATCTGAGGCGCAGCTGATCTTCTGAAGTTGCGGCGTCGATAACGCGGAACTCTTTCATGAACATGATCATGGCGTCGATCAAAGGAAGATCGCTATGGAAACTATGCGCAGCTCTCCGGCCAAGATGGTCAAGGAACTGGTAGAATGGCGTACAAGAAACAAGAATTTGCAAGACGGAGTTCATGTAGCACATGTTTCCAGTGTTGACAAGACCTCGAGGCTCTAGGAAGGCAATCTTGTCGCTGTACTGATTAACGTCCTCGCCCAGGGTGACCAGGACATCTGCAAGCGATTCGCTTTTTTGAGGTACTCCATTCGATGTGGCCGGGGTAGGGGCGGCGGTGGTACCCGATGGCTTAGCAGATGGTTTGGAGCGAACCAGATCGGCCCAACGCTTGTTTGCGGCGGGAACAGGAGAGCTTGTCTTGGTTTCCGCGACAGAAGCCGTGTTAGCTTCCGTCTCTACATTGGCAGCTGTGGTAGACTTGGGTGTTCCAGATGTGACACTGCTGTTGTCTTTCTTGTGACGACGTGGAGTGGCAGGCACATTAGGTACTACCGGGACAACAGGAGCAGTATAAGGCTTTGAAGTTTTGGAGGGAGCCTGAGATTTCGCTGTGGAAGAAGGCGTCGTTGGCTGTGTCGAGTCGGTATCCGACTGTTGGAACGGAGTGGTCGGAGTTTGGGGTTCCGAAGGTACTTGAATAGATGATGAGGGCTTGGTTTCTTCTTGGTTGTCAGCCTCGATGCTCTTTGGCGCATCTTTGTCCGGCAGTTCAAGTGAGTATTGCATCGCACGGCCCTTGCGACGTCTGCGTGGGATTCTAGCCGGGAAAGGCTGCTCAGGGACGGACAGCCAAGGAAGCTGTGTTGTTTTAGTTGGTGGTCAGTTATCGTTTGACTGGGAGAGGTGGAGTGAGCTCACAGGTGCGGCGAAGTCAGGCTTACGGGGAATGCTTGACTTCGGCTCCCATCGCGGCGACGGGGAAGCCACAGGGTAGACTGGAACTGGCTGGGGTAGCACAGCAGGATGTTCATGCATCTCGGGCTGAAGTGACGGAATCGGGATGGATGGAGACATTGTCGATTGTAAAGGAGTCGGGATTCTTTGTTGCATCGACATCGAATGAGGGGGGAGATGAGTGGGCGCCATAACAGGTTGCGAATGAGGGTATGAGGATACGATCATTGGGTTATAAGGATGCGGCTGGTATGGACGTTGCGGCATCTGCTGGATATGTCCATATGGCGGATACCATTGAGGGTATGGTTGCGGCGCGAAGGACTGGGGCATGTGGCCATTCATGTGTGGGTGGTACCCCATGTATGGCGAAGAGCGCATGTTCGGGGGAACGTTGTTATATGGAAAGTCCTGCTGGCGGCGCTGGGGAGGCAGAGGCTGCCCATGCTGCATGGCGGGCAGATGGTGGTTCATTTTGACCAAAGAATAGGCCTTGACGATTGGTCACGCGTTTACTTCAAATGAGTGCCATGCGCGATGGTGTTCAAGTTGGACCTAAGTGTGAAGCTGCAGGCGCATTTACGCAGCCATGATGGCTTCGGTAGTGAGTATAATATATTGCTAGGCAAAGGCGGAGGACTGGTTGGGGAGAGCTGTTGGGTTGGATCGCTGGAACTCTCTGGAAGGAGATGGCAAATCTCGTCGAAGTGGAAAAGGAGGAATCCCTTTGCAAGTCACTCCCGGTGTGAAAGGAGCCGGCCAGTTAAATGTGAGACTAATGAAAGAAAACAAAGAAATCGGAGATGAGGCAGTAGACCTTGATGCGTTAAACGGAAATGAAGCTGAAGAGCGAATTGATCGGGTCACGTGTGTCCGCGGTTATGTAACCGTCGCCCCTCTTCGGACTTCTGTACATCAACTGGCACCCTGAGGGCCGTCCTGGCTTGATCTACAAGTCATTCTTATATGGCCTTTGCGGTTACTGTTCATTGTTTCCAACCTCTCCTCGACCTACACTTGGTGCATGATTCTGTTTGAGGACAAGCTGAGAGCAATTCGAGAGCTGATTGGCCTCTTATCAGCCGGTTTATCCCAAACCCCTCGCCTTCGACAAGTTGTTGGTTTTCTTTCCTATCAAGCCGCTTTTGCAGCAAGGCTGAACACTTGTCGCTATACGGTCAATACTGTTGAGAGATGTCATCCAATGCAGGACAAAACCCGCTCCCTTCAAAAGCGGTAAATATCTCTACAAGCTCGTCTCCGGCATACCACCCTACAGCTCCTACGGACAATAGCTTCCAGAGACGTGGAAGCTCTGGAAACTTTAAAGCCGGTTCATCTTCAAGGAGTTCACCCGTCCCAAGAAACAATCAGGCTCGTAAGAACCAACACAATCGACAGAGAAAACCTCAGCTGTTGGATGATGAGTATAACGAATCGGTGGGTTGACAGGTTTATCTTGAATAAGAGGCACCTGCTGACCTCGGACCTGACTTAGGCCGCCATGAAGTCAACTACCAGTCGTAAAGGACAGACGTCCATCACTCACTTAATGAACTTTTCCCTTCCACCACGCCCGCAATACCAACCGCCTCCTCGCAATGTCCGGCGGTATACGTCTTGGGGAACGAGTACTGTGGACAAGGCACGTTATGTTCATGCAAATTACAGATTTGTTGTGATGCCAAATCAAAACTTCCATGCACAAGCAGCAAACGCAGACGTTCATCTCGATTGGGCCTCCGTTCTTCAGGTGCTTGTCTCAGCGCAGACACAGTCTGCCGGTTGTCCTATTTGTTTGTCTACTCCAGTGGCACCACGAATGGCACGATGTGGTCACATATTCTGTCTCCCTTGTCTTATTCGATACATGCACTCGTCCGATGATGAAAATCCCGTGCCTGAAAAACGGCACCGGTGGAAGAAGTGCCCCATATGCTGGGATTCAATTTACATCACGGAGACCCGTCCTGTTCGGTGGTTCCGTGGCCAGGAAGGCGACCTCCCTGTTGAAGGTGGGGATGTGATACTCCGGCTGATGAAGCGAGGATCAGGCAGCACCCTCGCTTTGCCCCGTGATGGGTCAGAGACTTTTGGAGCAGATCAAGATATTCCATGGTATCACGTTGCGGAGGTCGCAGACTATGCCAGAATTATGAAAGGAGGCGAAGAATATATGACCTCTCAGTATGAACTCGAGATTGGGGACCTTAGGAAACAAGAAATTGAGGACGAGGTTCTATTTGGAGATGAAAATACCTGGACGCGGAAGGCAATCGGTTCAATCACAGATGCCACTGAGAAGCTGAAAGGTATTGGCAACCCGCCCGAGGTCCTGTCAGCCAAGGAACGCCATATTGCACCTGCGTCTGCAAGTACTTCATCGGCAACTTCCACATCTACGCCGGCTACATCAGACGAAACAGATGACATATCTCACGCCATGAACAAAGTCCAACTTGACACACAACCCATCTCCAAGCCCAAAGACAAAGGCCGGGGCAAGGAAAAACAGCCGTCTTCTGCATCGGAACAGCCCTATCACTTCTACCAGGCCTTACCTCATTTTTACCTCTCGTCTCTCGATATTCGCATTCTGAAAGCGGCATTTGGGGAATACGCACAATTTCCTGCAACCATTCTACCACGGGTGGAACACATATCAACTGGCCACATAGTCGATGATGAGCTTCGGAAGCGAGTCAAATACCTCGGGCATCTTCCACAGGGATGTGAGGTCAACTTCCTCGAGTGTGATTGGAGAGACGTGGTTGCCCCTGAGATCTTGGCGCAGTTCCGTACTGAGACCGACAGAAGGCGAAAGCGCAATCGAGAAAAGGAAGCACGGGAAGAAAAGGATCGTATCCGTGCAGAAAAGAAAGAGGATGACGAACGATGGGCTGCTGCTCGACGTAAACGACCCAGTATCGGAGGTTCCAGTGAAACTCCCTTTTCTGTTCGTGACTTCCACCCGTTGCCTAACAATATCGACGCTCCCCTTTTCGACGCCAACACTTCATCGGCTTCTCCTCCACGCGCATCATCAGGGTTTGGTGCTTTGGCCTCTCCTTCTACTAGCCCTCCTGGTTCCCGTACTGTCTGGGGAACCACGGCAGTGGCCTCGCTCTCCCCCAGCCTTGAAGCCCAAGGGGTTACTCCCAGCGATGGCTGGCGGCAAGGTTGGGAAGATGAGCTGTTCGCTCAGCAAGAGTCTGATTTAATGGCTCAAACCGCGATTGTGGATCAAACTTCCGGTCCATCAACTGGCGGCAAGAAAAAGAAGAAAAACAAGATTACCTTGATGTCTACTAACATCCAAAGAGGAGCATAACCCTCTACGGAGAGATTTTCTTCTTTCTATTGTCTATATGGATCCAAGTTTCATACATTTGAGAGCATAGGTTGGAGTTTTTATTGTTGCGCCCCTTCCTCAATCCTCATCATCTCCATACTACATGATCATTCTTACTACGTCATCAAATATTTTGAGTCTTGTGTGTATGCACCCGTTCTGAGTTCCCATCATAGTTTTACATTCGAATTTTCTGGGAGATGACAGGAAATACACATACAAATACAACAACCAACGAATACAGATATACATTTACCAATGATTTTTTTTTCTTTTTTCTTTTTTGCTGCTTCTCCTTTCCTTGGCATAAAAGGGAATGAAACTATCGCCAAATAAGTCTGAAAGAAAATATCATGAGGAAGACCCAAGCAGAAATAGGATCTATTCATGGTAGCTTAAGCAGAATAACGTTAATTAAACCAACTGGCGATAAAAAAGGCAGTTGACCACGAGCCCCCACAGCAATTCAGGTTTCTTAAGTTAGTGAAATTGCTTTGTGGGGATGACGAAAAGGGTGCTAATTTGCTTGTCCAATATTTCCCCCTTTTATGGTCTTGTATATTCTATTCTCCCTTTTGTGTTGATGTTTTTCACCTACTTCCCATAGATACACACAATTTCCGGGCAGTAGCTTAGTACTTCCATATATTCTCCAATTGAAAAACAAAGAACCTCTTCACACCAGAGATCAAGCGCGAAAACATGCAGTGGTTCAAAATCTTTTCCCAGTATATTATGTAATCAACGGGGAAGTACACAAAGTAAACATCCAGACATTCCTGTTCTACCCACTCTCGCTCCCCTTGACCTTTTTTTCCTTCTCCTTTCACTCAATTGCAGTCGGAACTTTGGTCTTCCGATCGAGCAACCATGACTTTGACCCGTTCCCAAACGGGGAAGACCCCCAGGTAAGTAGTTCGCCCACGGATCTCTGTTGCGACGTATCCACACCCTGAATCCAAGGTGGTGGTTATATCTTTCCAATTCCCACCAGGAAGCTTTCTCTTTGATACATTTCTGTGAAGCTAATTAGCTTTCCCTTGCACAGAAAAATGGATCGGCCCGGCTTCATCGAAACACCTGGCCGTCGTGTCACCCGCAACAGCTCCGTGTTCGATGGCAGCGAGAACGAGGTGGTCGATTCCCCCTCCAATGAGCGCTCGAAGTCAGCCACCCGTCGTCGCACCTCGGCCAAGGCCAAGATCGAAGACAATGATACTCCGGTGAAGTCCGCGACCAATGGCAAGGCCGTCGCGTCCAAATCGAAGTCCAAGTCGCAGGAGTCGCAATCCAAGTCACGCCTCGTCGACGGCTGGGAGGAAGGCCTCGACCCCAAGATTGACTACAGCGGTCACTTTGAGTTCGGCGGCTCGCTGGGGGTTCTGTCTATGATGATTGGTTTCCCAATGCTCATGTACTACATGTGGATCGGTGCTACCTATTACGATGGCAAATTCCCTCGCCCCGCGGAGGGTCAGAGCTACGGCGAGTTCTTCGCGCACTTGGTCGATCTGGTCTACACCGGTGCTTTCCCCTCAGTCAAGGCCTGGACAATCTACTGGGTGTTCTTCATCTTCGAGGGTGCTTGTTATTTGCTTCTCCCCGGTGTCAGCGTGAGTGGGCGCCCATTGCCACACATGGGTGGCAAGCAGCTGCCCTACTACTGCTCCGCTGTGTGGTCGTTCTACACTAGCATTGGACTTGCTCTTATCCTGCACGTCACCGGTCTCTTCAAGTTGTACACCATCATTGATGAGTTTGGACCTTTGCTCAGTGTGGCCATCCTGTCAGGATACATTGTTTCTTTCATTGCCTACTTCTCGGCTTTGGCTCGTGGTGCCGAGCACCGTATGACCGGCTACCCAATCTACGACTTCTTCATGGGTGCTGAGCTCAACCCACGCATGTTCAAGCTCCTCGATTTCAAGATGTTCTTTGAGGTTCGACTTCCCTGGTATATTCTGCTGGGTCTGTCTATGGGCGCCGCTGCTCGCCAGTGGGAGAACTATGGCTACGTGTCTGGTGAGGTTATGTTCCTTGTCATGGCTCACTTCCTTTATGCCAACGCATGTTCCAAGGGCGAGGAGTGCATTGTTTCTACCTGGTAAGAAATCCCCTCAGGCGCTACCCCAATTCACACTGACATTTTGCAGGGACATGTACTACGAGAAGTGGGGCTTCATGCTTATTTTCTGGAACTTGGCTGGTGTCCCTTTGAGTTACTGCCACTGCACTATCTACCTGGCTAACCACGACCCCTCCGAATACCACTGGAACCGGTACTTCCTTGCCTTCCTCTTCATCGCTTATCTGTTTGTCTACTGGGTCTGGGACACCACCAACAGCCAGAAGAACCGTTTCCGTCAACAGGAGCGTGGCACTATGGTGGCCCGTAACACTTTCCCCCAGCTCCCGTGGCAGACCGTTGAGAACCCCAAGACTCTCACTGCCGAGGACGGCTCCAAGATTCTCGTGGACGGATGGTGTAAGTTTATCCTGTCTGGTTCAGTCTGCAATTTCCAATGCTAATAAATCATACAGATGGCAAAGCCCGCAAGATTCACTACACGTGCGATCTCTACTTCGCCCTGAACTGGGGCCTGATCACTGGGTTTTCAAGCCCCTTCCCCTGGTTCTACCCAGTCTTCTTCGCCTGCATGATCAGCCACCGCGCTCTGCGTGACATCCAGCGGTGTCGCACCAAGTACGGTGAGACTTGGCTCGAATATGAGAGACAGGTGCCTTACCTGTTCATTCCTGTAAGTGACCTTTTTTTAAATCATTCTTTCAAATATTGTGCTAACCTTGCTTCGCAGTACGTCTTCTAATTGCATCCTGCTTTTTCGGGGCTAAGTACGACCTCTGCAATTGGGCCGACCTTTTTCTCTTCTCTCTTTTGGTCGAATAGACCTTTTTTTTTCCAACTAGAGGTTACTGTACTCTATGTATAAAACGTCAAATAGATTAATACCTGCGATAATCCAAAATTGGTTTTTGTACGACTGTGATGATGGGTCACTTGGGGGATGCTTATTCGGGGATTTCAAACACTAAATCAATCAATGCAAGCTTCAGCTATATTCAAAATAAGTAATGTTGCTCTTGTCAAGTGAGGCTCAAACACTAAAACGCGAGGTCGATATGCCAAGCACATGACTGACCCCCGCGCCTTATCGATAATGATTTCACTCCTGCGGGCAGCACTTGAGCTCTGTATTCATTTCATTCCATACCAATTGACTTCCAATTTGTCTCGGAGTAGTACTGCTCACGTCAGTAAAGCCAAGATACTTCGCCCATTATGCTGATCCAGGAATCTCATGTTGATGTGCCCACCACGGCCGATGGCCAGGGCAAGATGCGTATGTACACTGCATGCTTACACCATCCATCCCACTTGCCAGAATCAATTTAATTTTACTTTCCTATATATATCTCTAACCTTCTACTAGGCATCTATATCTTCCATCCAACTATTCCGGGTTACCCTAACGCCCGGTTCCCCGGAGTCGTTGTCTTCAGCGAGATCTATCAAGGTGCGGGGGGAGCAGACCAGACCAACCCTGAATGCTCGATTCTTGGACAGGGCCTAAACCTTCATAACAGTTACCGGACCCGTGGCACGATTTGCCCGCCAGATCGCAGGTCAAGGCTACATCTGCGCGGCCCCATCGAGCTACCATGAGTTCACCGGCCCAGAAGCTCTGAAGTACGATGCCGAAGACACGGATAAGGGGAACGCATGGAAGATTGGCAAGGTACGCAAAGCAGATAACATATGCATCAAGTGCATTATCTCTATCTAACAATTTTTTCCCTTGTTCTTTTCTTGGATTGTCGAAGCTGATAACCCTAGAAACTCGCGGCCTATGACGAAGACGCTAGTCTCAGTGTGGATTATCTGCTCTCGCTGCCCACTTGCAACGGCCGCGTCGGTGCTACAGGCATGTGTCTTGGTGGGCATCTGGCCTATCGCTGTGCACTAGATGCACGTGTGAAGGCTTCTGTGTGCTACTTTGCCACGGATATTCACAGCAAGACCCTCGCCCTGGGCAAGAATGATGACAGTCTGGAGCGAGCTGGTGATATCAAGGGTGAGATGCTGATGGTAGGTTTGATGCGATATATTTCTTATCTGGCTAGATCGGTTGTTGAAATCTCTAGATCTTCGGCAAAAACGATAACCATGTTCCGCCCGAAGGACGGGACCTTATTCGCAAGACCCTTCATGAGAAAAATGTCTTGTTCGGCTTCTACGAGGTTGCGTGGGCACAGCGTGAGTCGCACACATGGTTCTGGGACGGGTGGGGGTTTGCAGGTACATAAATACTGACGAGGCCACTTTTTTAGATGCCTTCATTCGCGATGAGCTCAGCAAGGGCCGGTACGATCCGGCTATTACTAAGGTCTGCTTTGAGATGCTGCTCGAGCTGTTTGGTCGCACTTTGAAGCTGGACCTGGGCGAGCACGATGGTAAGGAGCAGATTATTGAGGATGTTTGTTAAGAAATGGAAGGGGTTCAGAGAATGGAGCGGAGGAAATCCAATAATTGGAAAATCAACTAGATCAGCCTTCGGGTATAACAGAACTATACCTCAGAATCAAGACATGGGCTATTGTATGAGCCGCGATTGAGCGATAGCAATATCAGTCGCCTAGCCGACCACTCTCTTCAGTAAGGGCCCAGTTCTAGGGATATCCAACAGCTACAGTATTCTGGAGCTATATAGTATCCACCGCAGATCAGGTCAGTGCAGTGATATTCTTGAAGACCTTCAGTGCAGATACAGTGCAGATTCAGTGCGGGAAAAGCTCTTCTATTCTTAGCACGAGGAATCCATGGGTATGACCCGTTGCCACTCCATGGAACCTCAGAATTCCCTGTCTTAGATCAGGAGCAAATCGTACCTGACCACTTTTGTTATTAGCCCATCTTTTTCAAGGCTTCCAAGATTTTGCTGGAGCAACGCCCTAAGCCACACTAGCGCCGGTGCTTCCCCGTTCGAGTAACCCGCTACTTGGAACTCTTCTCTCTGTCCCCCTCTCACAACACGCTCCCAACTCTCTCTCTCCCTCTCATCCTGCTCTTTGCCCTGAGATCCGTCGCCGAGCGATTCGGGGTCCTCAGCGCGGGTCAGGGGATTCGAAAAATCGTGGTCTAGCCTCAACACTCGCTTCCAACACTCGCTTCGACATTCAGTTCCAACATCGTCTTACCTCGCTTTTGCTTGGCAATTCACCATGGGTTCGACTCAATTCGGCAATTTCCACGTGAGTTATCGTTGAGTTATGAGTGATCGGCCTCGAGACCGCTCCGCCCGTCCAATAGAGACTAACCGCACGCCCATTGGGTATGACAGGACTTCTGTCGTGATTCGACATTACCAGTCTGCAATGTATGAGAACGTATCCCCTGATCGCTTGCATATCAACTGACTGGATCTTCTACGTGTAGCTCTTCACCAATGAGACCGCCGCTGTTGCCTTTGGCGCGTGCGATCTGGTTGGCATTCCTCTGAGCGGCGACAGACACCTTCGAAACCTAGGTACGAGCACAGACTGAGGCATAAAGAATGGGATTATGAACAATGGTGGCTGATCTGAGACAGGTTCCATTCTGCTCGCTTTTATCGCCATTGTCTTGACTGTGGGCATGATATGGAGGTCGGATAAGAAACATGCCGCTGTCGGGCGCAGGTACGAATCCCTGGAATCTGAGACAAAGCGACAACTGACCAATTGGCCTGGATAGGGAAATGCAATTGTTCCTGCTCGGATTTATCATCATTGAGATCTGCGAGATCTTCACTGTGGGCGGTTTCCCGCTGAGCGACGCGGTTCGGAAGGTAGAGATATACGGCGTTTCGTGTCAACCACTGGGCTGCGGCTGACTGGTATTTAGGGATTTACTGCGGTACACATTGCGGCGATCACAGCGACATGTTGGGTTCTTCTCATGAACGCGCTCGTCGGCTTTCAGCTTCTTGACGACGGTACACCAGCGTCCATCGGGTTGATCTGCGCATCTGCCGCAATGCTCTTCATCGGTACTGGCTATATTGCGCTGGACACTGGATTCGACTGGACCGGCCATTTCCAGTCGAGTCATGATGCGCCCAATCGCAATATTGCTCTCTACGTGCTATACCAGCTGTTCCCGCTCGTGTGCCTCGTGCTGTTCTATGCGCTAGAGGCTGTGTTGGTGCTTCGAGTTCTAGGCGAGTTCCGACCAATGTGTAAGTCTGGACCATGTTGAGGCAAGTAGCTTCAATGCTAACAGTGTCACAGTGTATCTGACCGGGGCTGCCTTGTTGTTTGCCATTGGTCAAATCTTCAACTATGTGATCAGTACCCACCTTTGCCAGGCCGCGGATGGCAAGATCAACGGCGCTCTATTTGAAACCCTCTTCACCCTCCTTGCTGTCTCCGGAGTCTGGACCTTCTGGAGCAGTATCACCGAAGACGACTGGCCTCTCCCCGTCGGAGGTGGTGGGTACAATAACTGATTTTATGTTTAGCTCCATGATTCCGTCTATGTTTACTCGATCCAATACGTCGATTTTTTGCGTGCGAATCTCTTGATGTCATTTCTTCTGCCATACATACCTCTTCCTTTCTCATGCGGTCCTTCAACATCCCTGCTTTCATGTCTGTGACGAGTCTCGATGTAGAACCTTGGAACAGGACTCTTAATCTTGTGATACCACATCCTCGGTCATGTTTCACGATTTACCTGCCATCGCATCCTTATGTGCCTTCACGGTGGCTTTATGTCTTGCGTTGTGACTTGGTCAAGCTCTTTATGCTTTACTTTTATCAAAATTCCTGCGGGTGTTTCGATCTGCCCGGTTTAGCCTGGACGGCCCCTTCTCCGTTGGCATTTTTACATGCTTCATTTGCTTTTATTGTCAGATACCTCTCAGCCTTGTACTTAGCTATAGTAATCCATGTCATATAACCGACTTTCCAGTCTTCCCTTCTGCCATATACACCCATAGGTCTATGAACCCTAGGAAGAGCCGATAATCATAAAATCCTCTTCATGTGACCCTATCTCCCCAAGCCAGTTCTGTTGTGTTGCCCACATCTGTCAAGCTTGATACTACCTACCCTCATTCCAGCATCGAGGAAGTACAAATCTCCAAATATGGCCCGGTGCGACATCCTAGTTTACTCCTCGCCTCATCTATCAATACGCCAGCCTATTACGAACGTGACATCCAACCGAACAGGCGCGCAGACCTCGTGCTTCCTGTCCATGTCGACTATAGCACACACACACACACACACACACACACCTCGGGATGTATATAACCACTGATTCAATCCTGCAATGGCGTACATGAGTCCACCTACGGGCACATCGGCAAAACAAATCCGCCCTGATAATCACCTTCCTACATACATTCCTACTCTCAATATGCGTTTGCTTCTTACTGCCCTCACCCTCGCGTCAGGCCTGGCTTCGACTACCGCAAATCATACCGCGAATCATCGAACTCATCCCATATGTACATCCATACTCCTTGTGATATCTAGGATCGGTTATCAGAGTCAAGACCGGAATAGAAAACTAATAGCCTGTATCCTTAGTGTACCAACAAAATCTAGATGTCGTCCCAATGCTGCCTGAGACTTGTAGTCTCGCTGCTTGTCTTAACCTAACTGCCCAGCTGACTTGTATTGCAAATGCCATTGTTAATGGTGATCCTGCTGCTCTGCAGAAGTGTTTGACAACTTCCATGACACAGGTATACTCCCTTGATTTCTGGTTATAGACGTGCGAGAAGTTGATGTGCTCGACACTAGATATGCTCCTGCATTGCCTGTATCCCGGCGCTCAATAATGTTCTGATAGCTCTTGGTGTTTGTCCGGTGGTGGCTCCAGCTCCGCCTGGGGGTGATGAAGATCCAGGTCATCCCGATGATGTTTAGATTGAACTTGAAGGTAGGCTCGGATGAGTTATACGACTTGCTACTATGGAATTCAAGGCATGCTGTTCATAGCTAAAACAAGGCTTTCTTTTGTGGTAGGCTAATCAATACCAATGGGGGTATGTACAAAATCAACAGGTGGTCATTCGTAAGCGTGTAATGAGAATATCAAGCCACAATATAAAAAAATTAAATGTATGATTGTGTGACTTTGATGCAGTCTCGTTCTCAAAGAAGGTTGTGTAGGTCCAAAGTGGAAGATCCGCAAAGAAAAAAAACGAGCTTCCATTCCAGGCTGCAAGACCTGCAAGACAAAGATTCTCCTCAAAGCCGGACCTTCACATCCACACATGGGAGAGTCCACTCCCGTCTTCCGAGGAGACTGCGCATCCATTCTAGCCCAACTCCAGTCCACTCGTCGGGTCTCGATTCTAATCCATTAAGAGCGAGTCGTTGTTGCACACTCTCCATAGCAGCACCGGCCAGAGCCTTGGTGGTAGAGTTGACTGTATCGAAAACGAACTCTGCCATTCCATCACTCGGTACCGCAATGGAGGAGCTGTTGCCCGATATAGCACTGTAGTCGCTAGATTCCGAGCTGTACCGCGGGGCGAACCAGTTGCTTCGGAGATCAAATATACAACGGTCTGACCAGTGGCAAGATGATACGAAGAGAATCAACAGCAGAGCCGAGCAGTAGACACATGGTCGGTGGATGATGTATGTTAAGGCGACGAACGAAACGATGAAGAGTGGTGATGCGTTGGTTGGGATGAAGAGAAGCGGTAGCCAGCTATAATACATGTCAAGCTCGTGTCAGCTGAAAACAACTACCAAGTATGTTATCGTGAGATTCCACACACCTTCGTAGGCAGAACATGATCTGATGGCAATTGCGGGCCGCTTCCTTCCAACAGAAGGACGCAGGCAAATGGACACTGGGGAATGTAGTTATTGTTTGAAGGTCTTGGGCTTGACTTCTGAGCCCAGCCTAGATAGATGGTAGAAAATAGTCCAAGGGTTATAGTGATGTTGAAGTCAACGTTGACTTGGAATGACGCGAATCGGGCAAGAGATATCCGCCACACCCGTGCCACAGTTCTCAGCCACAGCCACAGCCAGATCCGCGCCCGAACAATATTACCAGAGTGAACTCTTCTTCCCTTCACCCTTCTTCTACTTTGCCTTCCACTGTTCAATTTCATCTTTCCTTTCTCAATCATCTCCCTGATTCGCTCATTCACTGCTCATTTCAGCTTGCGAATTCGATTTACCACTCCTGCTCTCGAAGCAGAGCTTCTGAGAGCTTTGCAAAGCTTGGTTCATCAACGGAGGTCGCCTGCAACCAAGGCGTGCGGCAGAAATGTCCACCCCCAACGACCTCCAGGCCCTCTTGGCCAGTATTCGTCCTCGTCCGTCCCCGTCGAATACTCCCGGCCATGATAATCCCCAGGCTCAGCGCCAATCGCACTACCAGCCTGGCATGTTCCCGCCGCATCCTCAACAGCCTTACGACGGTCAGACCTACCCGCATCCTCAGTCCCACGGTTACCACCATCCATCCGTGTCATCGACAATTCAGAGTCCTGCGCCCATGAACACCCCTCCACACCACGGCTCGGACATTATGAGCCCCAACGTGGCAACTCCTCGTGGTGAATGGCCTCATCAGCCACAGATGGCAAATAACCCTGACCGTGCTGTCGACCTTTTGAGCCTGCTCAGGTTCAACCAGGGTGCCGGCCAACCTCAGGTCCCAGCTGCTGTCCCTGAACACTTGCGCTCCCCGCCAATCCACGAACCTTCCTCGTCGCACGGACGAAACATTTCCGCGTCTGATTTGGTTGCTAGTTTGATCGGCCAGAGCCCTTCTGCCCCTGCGGTTCCCGCAGCTGCCCCAGCTGCTGTTCCACCAGGATTCCAATCTGGCCACCCTGAGGGTCCTCATGAGAACACGCAAGACATGTTGCTTCGCTTGCTCAACCGTTCTCAGTCCAGTCCCTCTGTCGATCCGTCTGCCCAGGCTGCAGCCCAGATTCCTGCTGCATTCAATGAGCCCCAGGTCGACACAGTTAAGAATCCTCTTATGGAAGTTGTGGATGAAAGTCCCCAGGGACCTGCGCACCCGGAAACGGTCGCATCCCCTTCAAAGGATTCTATGTTCACTTATGTCAACCCCTTTGACCAACTGGCTGCCATGTCTCCTCGCGAGAAGTCCCCTCAGCCTACCTCGGGTGCTCAAAGCCCCGCTGTAGAAGTTGTGCAGAAGCAAAAGATCAATGTCACTGCTAAGCTGGAGCCTTCGCCGGCTCCTCGGGACATCACCCATCCGCCAGTCTTGAACGATGGCCAGCGCGAGGCGGTGAACGGTGTTGTTGAACGTCTCGTAGGTGAGATTGGCCGCTCGCTCAGCGGGGGTGAGCCCCAGGCTACAGCCGACGCGGAAGCTGCCCTTTCTGCTGTCCAGGATGAGCCCTCCAGCGAATACCTCGCATCTATTGCCAACAATCTCCGAGAGTCTGCTGCTGAAGCTAAGGAAGCCGCCAATTCGCTTGACGTTGATAACATTGTCGAGGAGACCGTGGTGGAAGTTGCTACGGTTCCCGTCTCTCAAAAGGCGATTGATAACACCGAGGTTTTGGCTGATAGCTGGGAAAGCGCCGAGGACAGTGCTGAAAAGGAAGAAGAACGAGTTGTTTCTGTTCACAACTTCCCAATGAAGCCCTTCATCTCTATTGCTGTGAAGCCGCAGTCTGGAAAGCTCAACACTTTCCGTGATGACGACGTCATGGACATTGCTCGTCTGAAGAAGGAATTCGATCAACTTGATCGTTCGTTGACTGCGGCTACCTCTGAATACATTGTTTACGCGCTCGCCAAGACCGGTGGAATTCGAATCATTCGACAGGATGATGGTAGTGACCGTCAGGTCTTCCGCGCCACCCGTGACCGTGTGTTCAATGTCGCTCTTTGTACAGCCGGTGACTCTGAGGTTCAAGCCATCATCGGTATCGGAGTCAGTGGCTCTGTCTACTGGGCTCTGATCTCCCGATCTGGAAAGGACCTCTTCGAAATGGACGCTTTGGAAAGTGAAAGTCTGATCTTCCCACCTTTCCCAGCCTCCGACGAGAACACCTCTGGCGGCCAGCTGAAAACGCGGGCCAAGCGGAGCACTCGTCACACTAACCTGTTCGCTATCGGACGAGGCAAGAACATTTATGTTGTTTCTCCTAAGGCGGCTATGAACCCAGCCTATGGCGTTTCCGGTTCTCAGCGCACAGTCAACACAGAGAAGTTCTTTAAGGAGCGCGCCTTGAAGATCTCTACTGGTAAAGCCGGCAAGGACTTTGCTTTCAGTGACGATGATTCTGTCATTGCTTCTCTCGACAAGACCGGCCGCCTGCGCTTCTGGGATATCAATGATATGCTCACCGACGCGAGCTTGCTGGAAGGTCCTCCCCGGCCGAGGTCCGGGTCCCCTTGACCACCTTCGTCACTGGTTCCCCGACTGAGAAGTCCTGGCCTACCTCGGTCCTCTTCCTTGACAAGCTCCGCGCTTATTCTCGATCCATGGCGCTGCGTTATGTTCTGGTCGGACTCAAGCAAAACCACACCTTGCAGCTCTGGGATATCGGGCTTGGCAAGGCTGTGCAGGAGCTCAAGTTCCCTCACGAGAACGAGTCTGATGCTATCTGCAGCGTTGCCTATCACCCGGCTTCTGGGGTTGTTGTTGTCGGACACCCTACTCGCAATTCGATTTACTTTGCCCACCTGTCCGCACCACGATACAACCTGCCTCAGATGTCTCAGGCAGCATACATTCAGGCCCTTAACGACAAGGACAACACTGTTCCTAAGCCTGAGTCGACCGCCTGCTTGAGTGGAATTCGGGAGATCTCTCTCGGTTCCAAGGGCCAGCTGAGAAGCTTAGAGCTCCTTCCCATCTCGAAGTCCGCCACTGACAAGCGTGGAACTGAGGAGTCTGCTCTCTTTGAGCTGTACGTCATGCACTCACGTGGTGTGACCTGCTTGAACATCAAGAAGGAGGACTTGGGTTGGACAGCCGATAATAAGGTCATTCGACCTGTTGATGCTGTGGAGCACGGCTTGATTGATATCAGTGACCTGGCGACTTTCCCCAGCTTTGCCAGTGATGACCCCTCTGTCAATGGTGACAACGTCTCTGTTCAATCTCGCGCTGCTCACAAGGAGCCTGTCAAGAAGGTGGATTTCGGCGAATCGACTTCTGGTGTTGCTCCTTCGCGTGGCGCATCGCCCATTAAGTCGTCCAAGAAGAAGGCTTTTGATGAGCCCGATGTAGCAGCGGCACCCGTCTTGGCTGAAAAGTCTGACAAGAAGAAGAAGAAGAAGGCTTCTGCTGCTGAGGCAAAGGCAAAGGACCCTGTTGCCGCCGCTATTGTCGAGCCTCTTCCAGTTCCTTCGGTCACCAAGGAATATGAATCCCTTGCCTCATCTGCCACTGCGACGGGCGCGACTCAGGCCGCTGACCAGGCCTTGTCTGCCACCCCCAACTTGTCCGGCTTCGATCTTACCAGCGAGGCCCTTGGCAGACACATCCAGAACGTGGAGGAAACTGTCTCGACTCAATTCACCAAAACCCTTGGTATTGAGTTTGATAAGCTGAACCGTATGTTGGATGATGAACGCCGCCACTGGGACGCTGCCGGAAGCTCCAGGATTGAACAAGTTCTGCGCTTGGTCTCCAGCTCTCTGTCTGACAATGTTGAGAAAAGCCTGGCCCGCATTGTCTCGACTAGCATTGAGAGTAGTGTGATTCCCAGTCTCGCTGATAGCACCTCGGCTGCTGTCAGCAAGCAGCTGGAAAGTGTCGTTGCCAAACAGCTTGGAGGCGCCTTGAACGAGGAATTGCGACAGGCTCTCCCCAAGACAGTCATCAATGCTATGGAACAGCCACATGTGATCAGGGCTGTTACCGATTCCATTGCCCAGAACCTTTCTCCTCGCATTGAGGCTGAAGTGGTCCGCGTTATGCAGAAGTCGCTTGGCCCCATGCTCGAGAGCCTGGGACGTACTACACAGAAGGTGGAGTCAGACATGGAACGTCATTTGCAGGCTCAGGTCAAGCACTATGAAGCCCAACGCCAGGCCGACAATGCCAAGATTGAGGAGATGTCGAACATGCTGCGTGGTTTGACCCAGACCGTTGCCTCTTTGGCCGCCAACCAGAGCCACTCAAATTCTCAACGTGAGATTCTCCGTGAGGCCCCGCGTGAGGCCCCGCGCGAGGCCCCCCGTGAGGTCCCCCGTGAAGCTCAGCGTGATGCTCAGCAAGTCAACGTCAATAAGCGCGCCTCCATTGGTCGTCCCTCCGGAAACCAGGCTCGCATGCCCCAGTTGCATCAGCCACAGCCGATGCCTCAACCCGCGCCAATCCCCCAAGTCGCCCCGGTTCCCGTGCCTGCTCAGGCACCCACTCCTCGGACTCCCGAGGAAGCTGAGCTGGTGGATATCGCTCATTGTATCAACACCGGCCACTATGAGGAAGGCACTGTCAAGGTTTGTTTCCATATTCTTCACTCTCAAGACCATCTTACTGATATCATTACTCCAGTGGCTCCAATCGGACCAGCAAGCCGACCTCTTCGACAACTTCTTCGTTCGCGTGTCTCCTGCATTCCTGTCGCGACTTCCCGCAATCGTTCTGCTCTCCGTTGCCGTTGCTGTGACTTCCAGCTGGCAGACCAACATCGGTCAACGCCTTCACTGGCTCGACGTGGTTCTCCAAAGTGCCAACCCCGACGTATGTCCCCACCACTCTCTTGCATCTTCTCCAAGCTAACAATACACCCTCTAGGACAATGATCTCCGTGAAGTCGCACCTCGCATCCTGGACATTATGAGCCAACGCCTGAACACCCTGTACATGAACATTGTCGAGCGCAACCCGCATGACCCAATCCTGCGCCTCATCGCACCCCTTGCTCGTCGTACCCGGGAGCTACACTCCACCATTTGAGTGTCTGCATCTTTGCTATCCTTATTTTCTGTTTTTTTTTAACTTTGCTATCGCAAGGTTCGAATTCGATATGAGTTCGATGTATTCATGATCATGATCTTGACACAGGTACATTCAATGGAGTTTTTTTCTTATCGTTTTGCGCTGTCTAGTATGACCTGTAATGATATCGGAAGCATGACCAGAGAAAAATACGAGGGGACCTCAGCATCGATGAAGCATGGCTCTGAGGGGGATTTCATGGGCAAGAATAGGATGGGTTGGTTGTGGCTTCAGATCGTGTGCCGTCTAAGCAGTTCTGCTTTTAATGTGATTATCTGACGTGTTTTTTCTTCCCTTTGCTTCTTATGATAATCATGGACATGGGTTGGGCTGTGTAGGATTTTGTCGTTGTATCTCCTTTTTTTTGCATCTTTGATGCTTGTATCTATCTTTATGTGCTTTCGGTGGCTATGAGATGACAATTTCATGTCTTTCTTTCTTCGGGTTTCTTTTGGTTTTACTTTGTAGTTCCAAGGCTTGTGCTTGATACAGTGCTAGCTTGTCGTTGGGCCTCGGCGCTATGGGACTCTACTGGCGTTTTGGATGAAGAATTCTTCATGGTTCTCATGGTGTTGCATATGTATCACGTACTGCATGTGCAAGAAGCCAAACGTCTATGTCCGATATAGCAATATGTCACTCTGTTGCTATCTTTCTTGGAGACTGTGACAGCCATAAAGAACCTGTTCCATATCTTCTCCTCTGCTCTCCCTCTCTCTTCTCTCTCTCATTTCTCTTCCTCCTCTTCTCATTCGCCTTCTCTGTTCATATCCCTTCTGACCAAAAAGTATATCTCAATCATCAACCCCGTGTCAAACCATCACAGTTCGATGCAAAATTAACGATTAGCTTCACCAGCAGTCGGTTCCTGGAAGACAAGATGAACAGGTCTCTCTGGTTCATCAGGTTGACCAGTACCAGGCTGGTTGGACGGCGAACGAGGGCGAATCACCGAGCGATGAATACCAGTGAAAGGTCCGTTATGCTCTCGCGCAACACCTCGCTTACGACGCTGACTTTGATGGCTGTCGACTTGCTCAAGCGGTGTAGCCGTGCTGTGGGTATGTCTGATGCTTGAGATTGGCACTGGAGATGGGTCATCATGTGTACTTATGCTTGTGCTCATTGCAGTAGAGATTGTTCGTGGGAGGTGATATCCTGCTTTGCCGAGTGGCACAGAGAGACCGTGAACAACCTGTTATTGGGTTAGTGGCTGGTTGGATTGGGGCTTTTTGCGGGGGGGTTCAATAACTGACAATGCTGCAGATGACTAGGAACCAGACTACCACTTGGATGGTCTCAATGACTTGCTGGACATCCTCTGGGATCTCGCCGTTTACTTGGATCTCACGCAGGAATTCGAGACTGATGGATAGGTAGAAGATGGCTCCTACGCCAATCGGGCCGAAGAATCCGACGAACAAGGCTTGCGAGACTAGCTCGATCTGGTGGATCCCCTTGTGCATGGCGAAGACGATGGGCAGTCTTCGGACTAGGAGGATCAGAATACCTAGGAAGATAAGTCTGTAGATGGGGATCACGCTGTTGTTCAGGAAAGATGACCATGGGCAGACAGCACCGAACCACATAAAGACAGACAAGTTGAGTAGCATATCAATGGTTGGCTGGAGGGAGTCATCCATGGTCTCGAGACGAAACCAGTCACTGTTGACGTTAGATTCTTCCTCGTATAGCCTGGAGGGTAGACATACTCTTGCGTGAACACGTTCCCAGCAATGAAACAAGCAAGTAGATCATCGGTTCCAATCAACCCACAGGTACCCACGATGAACAACTGTTAAATAGATCAGCAAATGCAAATCTTCCATACTCTGGGTGTAAACTCACTGCAAGAGCAATAGCAAATACTAGAAAACTCTCCCGATCAACATAGCGCTTCTCCTCGGCCCAATGCAACAATTTCCTCGAAATATAACCCACCACGATTCCATATGCAACACTCAAAAGGATCGTATACGCCCAGGTCTCGTAAAACCACAGCGCCATGGCTCTCCCAGCACCACCACTATAACTCTCCTTTGCCATGCCAGTATATTGCAGAAGATAAATCCCAAAGAAGAGGAAGGGATATCCCAGTCCATCGTTAGCGCCTGACTCGGCAATAATGATCCTCTGCAGCGGACGGGGTACGTTTTTGTCGGCAAACTTCCCCTTGACAATAGAGTTGGATAGGACAGGGTCTGTCGGAGTTATGCAAGCACCGACGATTAATGCATGAAGGAATTTAAAATTCGGCACCATGGCCCAGATTATCAGACTGCTGCTTATCCACATGGCTGCCATACCTGGGCCGAGCAGCAAGGCCAGGCTCTTCCATTCGATCTGCAGGTAGCGTTTGGGCAGCTGCACGCCAGCAAGGACCAACTGCACGCCGAGGACGAGACGGGTGAAGTGCAGCGTGATTGTTTCGAGGTTCTGTGGGTCATGCAAGGCATAGTCCTCCGGTCGTATGAAGTTCGCTGCATGTGGGGAGAAGATGACGCCAGCCAGGAGGGAGATCACTATCAATAGTTAACAATTGGGTCATGGCGGGAAGGTGATGCCGGAGCACACTGACAAGCCTCGGACAGGTAAAACACGTCCTTGCAGAGGTAAGAGACAAGTCCGAATAAGGAAATGAAGCCCCCTAGCGTCGCGCAGACGATGTTGAAGTTGATTAGGCCGAGTGTAGGCATGTTGATTGCATGCAACCCCCGCCTCGTGGGTTATGATTTGCGGTCAAGTGTGGTTTGGGCCAAATACGAGTATATCGAGTCGGTCTTCCGATATCAGGTAATATCAGGTAATATCAGGGAGGATACTACTAGTCCTTTGAATTTGTCCGGAGACAGATGAAAATAACACGGATACAAGTGAATGTTATTCAATCATAATATGGATATCCTGTGAGATGCGCAGCGAGAGCATTCGTGATAGAAAAATGAAAGGCTTGATCAGAGCAAACATTTATGATCCAAGGCAATGCTGAGGGGAATTAAGTAACGGTGCAGTGCAGACGTGCAGAAGTGCAAAAGTGCCAACGTTGTAGAAATGCAGCGATGCAGTGGAAAGATGAAGATGAAGTGGGAGAGATTCTCGTCACTCCGGGGGGTCTTGGCAGTTTATCCGATCTACACATTCCGCCTTCCGCTGTCTTTGGGGGATATTCTAATGTTTACCGTGATGACAGGTTGGTTGTTTGTCCATTGGAGATACGTATGTGATTCTTGGGTTCTCAGATCCTCATTATCCAAGATTGTATTGCTGTCTAGAAATCCTCGTCAAAAATCTCATCAAAAACCTCGTCAGGCACATCTTGGGCAACCTCAAGTGCCTCGACCTTGGCAGATACACCCTGGTGGGCTCCCTTGACCGCGAGACGGTCTGCCTCTTCATTGCCATGGTCTTTATTGTGGCCCTTGACCCATTCAAACAGGGTCTTGACCTTGAGATCATTGCGTTCCTCGATCTTCACAAGAATTGACTCGACTAAATCCTTATTCTCGACCGGTTTCTTATCACGGGTCATCCAATTATTGCGACGCCAGTTGACAAACCACACCGTTACGCAGTCAATCGCATATCGACTGTCGGTGATTATGGTTACATCGCGGTGCCGGGGAGCAATATCAATGGCCCGAAGGATGGCTGTCAGTTCGGCGCGTTGATTTGTTTGGCGAGCACCTTTGAGTGGCTCCGAAACGTTTCTGCTAGGATAAGTGAGCCGAATTAGAAAATGATCAAGACACCGGGCTCGAGGGTAGACGAACCTTTGATCGTCAGGGCCGAAGTATACCCCTACTCCGGCCGATGCTAATGGGGTACCGTTCCTTAGTGAACTTCCATCTGTGTATATCCGCAGCATGCCCGGAATACCTGTAGATTGTGTCTTGGTTGCTAATTTTTGGGTTGTGGTCTTGTACATCACCTTGCCGGTGGCCGGATCTAGAAGCACATTAGGGTCAAAGCCATCTTCAGCTCCCTGGGGCAATGGGCCATCACCAGGTGCAAACTCGACCCCTTCGGCATCTTTTGGCGTCTCAGTCTCGATTCCAGGCGGCCCAAATCCGACTGCAGGAACTGCCTTCTGCCCTTCCCGCACAAAGTCTTCTGCCTCTTCGCGGCTCGAGAACTTGCGATAACGAGGCCGAGCAAACCCTCGAATCTGTTCTTGTGCTTTATTCCAGTCCGTGTATACACCTGGAACTCGACCTCGTTGGATTCCGTAGAATCTGGTTTCTCCGCTTGCGGAGGCGCTGTCCGGAAGCTTGACACCGTTCAAAAACGCGTTGGCTGCTTCTTGTGAGGGAAATGATTGGACTGGAACATTGTAGTTGTCAGTTGGTTGACCACCTGACGCGCCAGTACGACCATGCGACAATGGCACTCACAGATTGCTCCCTTGAAGCCCGTTATTTGAGCCAGGCACTCATTCCACCCATGGTAGATCCCTGGTTTATGCCCTGCCTTGACGGCATAATATTTCGCTGCGCCATTTCTCTTGCGTTTTGTGCCGGCGGTCGGCGAGGGTGAGGGTTTTGAGGCAGGCGAAGCTTTCGAAGCTGGTGCGGGACTCGGGGAAGGAGTGGTCTCGTTCATGGCGGCGGAGTAGTTGATGGGCGTCCAAGGGCGGACTCCAGTGGGCATAGGACCGCGAGGTAGGCCTTGGTGGGTGCCAGTGGGTGAGTTCTTGAGGTTTCGCGATCTATGCGTGCCTTGGCGTGGAGGAAGAGATCGCGGAATTGATCGCGAGGGGCAGCTAAGGAGGGAACGCCGTCCCAACTTCAGAGCTGACCAAACACGCCTGGGAATCTTGGTTGCGCAAAAGATGAGAAATCGGATTTTCAGGTTAGTAAAAGCTTGCAGGAGTGAAGAAGAATTGGGAGAGGGGGAGAGAGAGAGAGGGGGGGGGGGGGGGGGGGGGGCTGTTCTGGAAGCACTTGGCGATGTATGCCCGCATTTCAGCTCTTACATTTATACATTTGATATGCATTTGAGAAATTCTCACGTTACTATTGGTTTGATTTACAGTCAGATTGCATTGATTTGAGATATTCATTTTTTTGAATCCCAGAATTTTGGGTTGGGAACATATATATATCTCGACAGTCTCAACATGCTGTGAGGGTTCCCAGTCAGAGTTTTTATACAAGTAATTTATGCCACGAAGACCCAAATGAAGAGATTATATTAAACCCTTAAATCACAGCTCGCACACGATCCAAGATAGTCCGAGTCTGTTGCTGTGTACACTTTATAACATCGTCGACAGACGCCACTGCATTGATACTTCCAATGCCAGCACCGCTTTTCGTCCATTAGCACGGCTCATGCCGAAATAGAGAGAGGAAAGGAGAGAAACTCACGCCCAAACGGTTCTTCTCTGATCATTGCCAGCTTCCCTGGCCTCATTGTGCCGACGAATAACCTCCTCGTCACTAACCCCTTCCTCGGATTCCTCATAGTTCATCCCAATAACAGCCCTCCCGTCATACTGCCTCGGAAAGACATCAGTTGACTGGAACACATCATGCCGAGTAGATTTGATAGTCGAGACTCCACCATCACTACTAGAGACGATGGTCTCCTTCATAACAGACGGAGCTGGACATTCGGAGGTTGCAACGAACTGGACCTGATCAGTATAGAACAACACATCCCAGGCAATCAAACTCACTCTTGTACCCATGACAATTCCATCCGCACCTTGGATCTAGTTAGCAACTTGAAAAAGAAGGGCGAGTAAGAAACGAAAACCCACCGAGACCAAGAGCAGCAACACACCCTCTCCCATCAACAATACCCCCAGCAGCAAGTACAGCAACCGACCGATCGCCAGGATTCACCAAAATGTCCATCACCTCAGGCAAAAGAGACACAATACTAGCACCTTGGGCCCATTGATGACCACCGGCATCAGTGCCCTGAACGACCAAAACATCGACACCCTGCTCGATAGCTTCCCTTGCGGCCTTGACAGTCCCAACCTGAACGAATATTTTCGTCTCCCAGTCTGAAGTCTCCTGAGCTTCTCGAATAGCTTGAATCATTGGAAGATGATCAGCATCTGCCTGAGGGAATGATAGCCAGATCGCTGCCACTCGATGCTTCCGCAGGATAAGAACGGCATTCTCCACAAACCCATCTGGCTGGAATGTGATGAAGCCAACACCAAGTGGCAGTATATCACCATCTGCTAGATCGAGAACAGTACGGGATTTGGCCAATTGAGTGTCCAGGCTTTGGAGCTGTGTGCTCCCCGGCTTGAAATCGAAGCCACCGCCAATGAAGCCTGGAAAGGATTAGCTCGGCCCATGCAATCATATCGTCTATTACTAAAATGAACAGACATCATAAGCGTACCGAGCCCGCTAGCTTTTGTTACTGCAGTTGCTAGATTGACATCTGCGAAGCCAAACATGGGTGCATTGGCGATGAATGGAATGGATGTATGGGCGAACCATTGCTTCAGAAGATTCTTTGCCATTGTTCAACTGGGAGGCTATGAATCTAGCCAGAACTGGACTCAAAATTGGTTGATAGAATGACTTGGTCGCTATATAAGCCCTGGAGCAGACTAAGTAATGCGATATGCTCGTGTAAGCAACGCAGCCCCGCGCAGTTGATGTAATCACATTTCCTCGGAGAAGAACCCTCAGCCTCTAATATATCCAGTTCATGGTTATCCAAGCGTGTGTCCCATATTTGGCTTGAAATAAAATAATGAAATGGCCAGAAGGTCGCTTTTTCGCTATGAACTAGAAGGGAGCATGATGGGTTCAAAGACTTGCGAACCTGGTTTCGAAGACGGCATCATCTTCCATCAAACAGTTTCCTGGTCTAGCGGTTATGATTTTCCGTTAACAATTGCTTCAAGCATCTGTTCCGGAAAGGTTCTGGGTTCGATTCCCAGGGAAACTATTTTTTGTCCCTTTGGCCTTTAATTTGGCAGGTATGGAGAGGCGGATGATTTTTTTTTGGGTGTGGTGGGGGGATCCATCTAGAGTGGCGCCATAGGCGGAACCGTCAGAAATGGGTTGAAGAGAAGAGAGATATATAAACAGGTAGGGAGAGCATGAACAGACTCAATGGTTCGTCAAATGCGCTGGTCCACTATGAAGTACCATGGGGCTTGTTAGGGCTTGTGCAATGGAATCAGCGCAACCCTAATCTATGCGACCTGTATTTGAACTCCTGGACTGGATCATATCGAAAAGAAAACCATGCAGAAAGTTGGATTGGGTGTATATAACTCGAAAATTAATTAACGCTTATAGCTTTGCACGGAATGCCTGTAGTTGTTCGAGACCAGCAGGTCCATCGTAGATCTGTTGCTCGGTCATACGAGTGTTGATCTACAAGCCATGTTAGTTGGGCCAATTGGCGAGAGGATCCAAGTGTGCTTACATGCTGAGGTCCTAATTGATCCACACTATCCACACCAAGTAGACGCATACACGTCTTCATTTCATCGTTCAAAACTATGGGGGGAAAATTAGCAAGCTGTCTCCAGTGCGAATACCAAATCAACTTACTCTGCAAGGTACGACGGACACCGTCGACACCACCTGCTGCGAGACCCCAGAGAGCAGCACGTCCAAGACCAACAGCCTTTGCACCCAGACAGAGAGCCTTCACAGCATCAGTACCGCGACGGATACCTCCATCTACGTAGACCTCAATCTTGTCAAAGACCTCGGGGCAGTACTTCCGGATCTCCAAAAGGGTGTGGACAGCTGGAGGGGCAGTGTCCATAGCACGACCTCCGTGGTTAGAAAGGATGATACCCTTCACCTGAGGTGCGTGGAGCGAGGCGAGGTATGCATCCTCGTGAGTCTGCAGACCCTTTAAGACAATAGGGAGGTCTGTCTGTGTGGCGAGCCAGGCTAGAGTCTTCGTCCATGTCAAAGATGGGTCTGTACCGGCGAATAGTTGCTGACCAACACCGCCTGATCCCTCTGTCGGATTAGGGGTATCGTCTGCTGAACGCTCGGCGGCCTTCACGCCGCTTGTGACTGCGGCTGTTCTTCCAGTCATACCAGTTCGCTCATCATCCTCACGCTTTCCAGGAACTGGGGCGTCAAGGGTAAGCACGATGAACTTGATTGACTTGAGCTTGTTGATGCGTGCAAGCATAGTCTCACTCTTCTTGCGATCGATTTGGACATAAAGTTGCCAACCAAAGATCTGGTCCGGTGCGGCATCCTTGACAATCTGCTCGGGGGTCATGGAAGCATTGTTAGAGATAATCTGCATAGCTCCAAAGCTGCGGCATGCTTCCGCGATACCGGCTTCGCCAGAAGGGTGACCGAGTCGCGCCATAGCGGCGGGAGACACATAGATTGGGGTTTTTAATTTGTGACCCAGTACAGTTGTATCCAATTCGCACTTCGCGCAGTCCACAAACACTCTTGGTCGTAGAAGAATGGAACGGTAGACCTGATTGTTGAAGTGTTTGCTGACTTTGTCGTCGGATGCAGAGTAATAGTACGCCCAAGCCTTCTTGCTTACTTGCTTAGCAGCCACTTCCTCCATCTCGTCCAAGTTGAGAAGGTTCTCCATAGGCGGCGGGCCCTCAGCCTCCTCTTGGGGGTTCAACCGGGGCCTCTTCTTTGGGTAATGTGCTGGCGTCGACGGTTCCCAAGCATGCCTCGGGCTTGAGCTCCTCTTCTAAGATCCCCGGTGGGTGGATAGGATCATATTCCTCAGTGGCATCTTGTCCAGCGAGTTTCAGAATAATCTTTGCACCGCCAGGGTGGCTGCCCAGAAAATCGGTGACCTAGATAAGGAAGAGTCAGACATCTATTGGGGGATTGGGAGCAATAAGGATAGAATTGAAAATCATACATCGTAGACTTTGCCGTATAGGATCACCCAACAGCTCTCACGAGTGTTGTGCTTTGCGACTATTTGTCTTCGGTCAGCATCAATTTATCCGGCGTGGGGGGCACCAGGGCCAGATGCGGAGAAAGTACCTTCTGTCGCATCGAATACCTTAGCCATTCTCAAGACACAAGCAGAACCGGAGCAAAGTCAGAGTATCTACTTATAGAGGGCGACACCGGGAATAAAAAGCAATTGCAAGGTGAGGAGAGAAGACCGGAAGAAGAGACATCATGGAGAGAGTGTGGGGAACGGTCGGTCGCCGCTTTTTCCTTGTTGGGCCGTTTCGATTGCCGACAGGGTAATTGAAACCACCCCCACGTTATTGGTGGGATAAATGTGGATGAGAATGGCCAATGAGGGTCAAAAAAGGAACTCAAGAGGGAAGAAATGCTAGCATAGAAGCATAGAAGCATAGAATCGAAGATTGAAGGATAAGCTAAAGTTACACGGTAGTCACCTGAATCAACACGTGAGAGCTCAGTTACCCCAACTTCCCCCCCCGGAATCCAACTTCCTTCTCAAGCGCTGCGTACGCTTTGGACTATATACCTGCATCTGATTATTGATCAGTGGAGCACCATGTTTGAAGTATGTTTTCCTACCCTCATTCCCAGTTATCCCACCCTCCCCCACTCTCTCCCCGCTGTCCCTCGCCGTCCCTGTCCCTGCCATGTCTGACGATCTCTTCCCCAGCGTCGTGCCGCGGATCGGTATCACCTTCGAATGCACCGCGCGCGTTCGGCTGTTCTGACCTCAGATGAGATCGTGGAAGTGCGTGCTGCTCAACGAACGTTCGAAGGTGCCTATGTCCGGACTGCCCTTTCTCAGTTCTCGTTCGCCTTAGTTGTACTCAAGATCTTCACCGCGGAATTTTACAGCATTGGGGCTCTTTTCGCGATTTATGGAACAGGTGTCCTCATAATTGGACTCTTTCGCCGGTCCCAGGGAAACAGACAATTCTTTTCGGAGGTAGGAGAGGATGGGATTCATCGACATAAATTCAGAACTAGTGGGAATGCGGTGTTGGTTCTCACAGCACTCAGTATTGCAGCATACGCATGCTTGATTGGCCTGACCTTGAACCTGAGTAACTGATAAGGCGCAGTCTGCGTGGAATCACTTGCACCGTTCTACCAAGTACACCGTATCCCAGATCCCTCCTATTCCGCTATCCACCTATTCTCTCGGCATGCAACCTGGGGTACCCCCTGCATTAACGCCAAGTGCCAAGTATTCCGTATTAGTCTACGTGATATGGGTCAACCCTTCCGGGGAGTACGGCCACGGAGATCGGCGTGCTGAAACGGAAGCTTACAGTTGGTTGGGGATCAACTTGGTGTGTCGAGAGAGCGAACCAAGGAAGCCGAGTATGCCCCGAGAAGAGGGCGATATCAGCCCGCGCGGTAAGCCTTAGGTCACGCCGTGTGTTCTGTTTATTGGTCTTTGATCTACCGGAGGCTGAGCCCATATCCAAATTTGCTTTTGTTGAGCTGGCCATGACTGGAATCAACCCACTGAGGGTGTGCTGACCCTGTCTGGAGATCAAAGAGGGGGTTGATGGCTTGTAAGCACATGTTGTAGTGGATTTGTAAAGCACAGGGATCATGTTGTTTTGTTGCTCGTTTCTTTCGGATACCGTAGCCAAGCATTCTCCCTTAGCTTACTGTAGAGATAGGATGAATACTGGTATATCTTGCATGATCTGTGAGACCTCCCTCGCATGAGATCTCAAGTATAAGATCTCTTTATCCTGTCCCAGGACTTTCATTCCCCTCACTCCAGTCACTACTGCGCTGGATAGAGCTCACCTTTGACATCATACCTGACGATCTTGCTTTCACATCATTGATCAGTCTTGATCCACTGCACTAGCTGCTTGACCCGCATAGCCATTTCGTCATTTGAAAGCGGTTCTCGCTTTAGGGCGTAAAGGGTTCGTTTACCTCATTTGACAGTCCTTAGCGCCCATCCTGGAGACACATGCTAAATCGCCAGGATAAAAAGCGAGCATTCGGGTTCCAAGAATCCAACCTATAAGCATCTCATTGTTATTCTGGTCCTTTCTCCTGAGATTGTTGTCCTTGTGGTGTTGAGGGCAGCGAAGTGACGTTCTGGTTGCCGGGGGTTGACTCATCCACAACCTCTCCCCCCACCACTTTCTCTCTTTTCTCATCAAAATCCTGTCTTGAGGGGATCCCCATCGCAATCACAACGACTGGGTCATCTGCATCAGAAAGCAAGTCCTGAGGAACAGGCGACACTTATTCTATAAAAGATAAAGATCGGAAGATCCCCCTGCAGGGGATGGCGCAACATTCCAACATCGCCCGGTCGGCTATCATGATGTCGGCCACATCGCCTGACGTTGCAGGAGATCAAAGAAATAATTCTCGGCCCAACGGCGCCACGTCCACCGGAACTGGCTCGGGTTCGGGAAAAGAAGGAGCCCTACTGCCTCCGAAAACCGTCGTCAATCGAGCGCTAGGCAATGACTTGCATTCCGAGTCTTCACAGCCGCCCAAGGGTGGAGTCGGGAACCCTTTGGCTGACACTCCGGTTTCTACCGCACCCCCGTCCCCACAGATGTAAGTGTGTCCAATTCCCTTGTCTGAATCCTCGGGGGGTATGTGTTTTTCAGATCTCTGGCCTATCAGAAGATCCAAAGTATGATCGATGAGATCTCCGGGATAGATCCCCGGCGGCTGAAGTGCTGCCGTACTCGGAGCTTGTCTGCTTACCCCGGACCCCAAGACCCAGCCCATTGCTCTTATGTTTGTCGCCTTACGCACTTAATGAACCTTATCTGACGTTATTTCATCGACAGCCTTGGCACTCACCAGCCTGCCGGAACTCCCAGTCGAGTTCGAGCAACCACTCTTGATATCCCCGGACTGACGAAGTCCAAGGTGTCTCCAGATGGACGGATTGCCCAACGTGATGTCGGCGCAAAGCTGGTCATTGTCATGGTCGGCCTTCCGGCTCGAGGCAAGAGTTACATTACCAAGAAATTAGCCCGATACTTGAATTGGCTCCAACACGACACTGAAATCTTCAATGTTGGTCAGCGTCGTCGTGTGGCTGCTGGAAAATCTCCGTCGTCAGCCCCGCTTAATCGCAACCGCAAGCCAAGTGCTATTCACAACGATCTCATTGACTCAGTGCGTCGGTTGAGTGTCAGCGTTGGGTCCAATCTGAGGTCGTCCGAGACAGCTGAACCACTTAACGATGTCCCGCTTCCCCCTCCAGTTCTCCCAGCCAAGATTCTCGTCAACGGCGAGGAGCCAGAGCAAGTCTCTTCAAATGGAAGCACCGTGGTGCCCTCGATTGACGCGGGACCTGGCCTATCCGCTGAGAATGAAGAAGCTATCAACGAGGCTTCTCCCGAACCAATTGACCAGACTGCAAACTTCTTTGACCCTCAGAACCAGCTTGCTGTCAAGATGAGAGAGCAAGTGGCGCTCGACACCCTTGATGAGTTGCTTGACTACATTCTGGAGGAAGGTGGCAGCATTGGTATCCTCGATGCCACCAACAGCACCATGGAGCGTCGCAAGGCGGTTGTTGACCACATTCGCCAACGCGCTGGCCCTGAACTGAACATCCTGTTCCTCGAAAGTAGCTGTGTGGACCCAGATCTCCTCGAGGCTAATATGCGCTTGAAACTTTCTGGTCCCGACTACAAGGGCCAGGACCCTACTACGGCTCTGGACGATTTCAAGAAGCGTGTGGCTCTCTATGAAAAGTCCTATGTACCCTTGGGTGAATACGAGGAAAGGAACCGCATGGCCTACATCCAGATGATTGATGTCGGTCGTAAAGTGGTCGCCCACCAGACCCATGGATTCCTCTCCTCTCAAGTTGTCTACTATCTGCTCAACTTCAACCTCTCTCCTCGCCAGATTTGGATTACACGACATGGCGAGAGCATGGATGATGCTGCTGGCCGCATTGGTGGCGATTCCGATCTCAGCGAGAATGGCAAACGGTATGCGAAGGCGCTGGCTCGCTTCGTTGACCACCAACGTCAACAGTGGGAGACATATCAGCGACAGAAAGAACTTCTGAAGCACTTCCCACCACGCCCTGGTGACAGCACACCTCCCAATCCCTCTTATATCTCCCGAGAGGGACCTCGCAACTTCTGTGTTTGGTCATCTATGATGCAACGCTCTGTTCAAACCACCGAGTATTTCAATGAAGACGACTACGATGTCAAACAGATGAGGATGTTAGACGAAATCCATTCCGGCAGGATGGAGGGCATGACCTACAAAGAAATTCAAGATCAGTACCCTGAAGAATATGCCCACCGAAAGAAGGACAAACTCTTCTATCGTTACCCCGGACCTGGCGGAGAAAGCTATCTCGACATCATCAATCGTACGCGTGCCGTCATTGTCGAGGTTGAGCGCACCACCGACCATGTGTTGCTTGTCAGTCACCGATCTGTTGCCCGCGTTCTTCTGGCTTACTTCCGTGGCCTGAAGCGTGATGAGGTTGCCGACCTCGACGTTCCAATGGGCGTGCTGTACATGCTTGAGCCGAAGCCTTATGGGGTTGACTTCAAGGCATACCGGTACAACACTGAGAGCGACTGGTTCGACTATCTCCCTGATTATGAGCTGCATCAAGTCCGTACGCAGACCACCCATTAAAGCCCAACTAAAACAATCGCACATGGGGCTTCGCAATTCATGACCTGCTTATGATGTATCATGACTTGCTTCTGACATGACTTGACTCCGCCATCTCACATTCCAATGCCAATGCCAGTTCTTTCTTTCTTTCTTTCTTTTTTTTTTCTTTGGTTGTTCATGGGCCTTTTTTTTTTCTTTCCCGTTTGCACATTTGCATCTTAGTTTTGTATTATCATGCTCCTTGTTTCATTACCCGGTTGCGTTTCGTTTTCAGTGAGCACACGTTATTGCATGCAAGGCGTTAATTTCCTTTCTCATGCTTGCCCACTGTCTTGTTGCTATCCTACTGGCACATGGACATTAAGATAGAATTAGCCATGGCAGAATACTCGATCCAGCTAGACAGCACTACCATAGCCTGTCACTAGAACTGCTATTGCTGATTGTAACCAAAAGCTTCCTGCTCAATTTACCTCTCTCTTCTCTTCCTATCACAGACCTATCAACTGAATAGACCCATCCTACTCCTCCCGCTTGATCTTCTCAAAGATCTCCAAAAAGGCCTCGGGCTCATCCGCACCTTCAACATGATACTTGCCCTGCACAGAGATATAAGGCACCCCAGAAACCAACCTCCTAGCAGCAGTCTTAGCCTCCAAATCCACTTCTTCACCCCCAACATCCTCATCCAACATCTTCTTCACAGCATCCCCATCCAACCCAGCACCAACAGCAGCCTCAACCAAAACCCTCAAATCAGTAATATTCTTCTCCTCCTCAAAATATGCCCGGAACAACTGCTCCGCAACACGACTCTGCACTCCCCCCAATCACCCCCTCTTCCTCCTCCTTCTTCTCCATCTCAGCCTCCCGCTGGCCAGCATACCAAAGCAAGCGATGTGAGTCCCGCGTCGATCCCGTATTCCCTCCAAACGAGAAATGGATCCCGTCCCCTTCACCTGCAGCCGCAAGACGAGAGAAGATCGCGCTCATGCGCTCCGCGCCAAATTTCTGCGTGTACATCTCTGCCTTGTTGATGCCCGGATAGGGCGCGCTGGCTGGATTGAGGTAGAATGCTTTCCAGTGCAGGCTGAATGTGTCTGCTGGGTTGGTGGCTTTGTGGGCTGTTATAGCCCGCGAGAGCCGGCGGTAGCCTACGAAGCACCACTGTTGGTTTTGATGTTAGCTTTGTTATTTCGTTCTTTCATTCATTCTTCCTTTCTTGGGTTTTATGGTGTAGGTTATGGTTATAGTTATGGTTAAGGTTGGGATATGAAGGATTGGGGGTGCTTACCGGACACACGGTGTCTGATATGATTTGAATATTGAAGTTCGTCATTGTGAGAGGCTCTGATATATAAAGTGAGGAGTTTGAAAGAGGAGAATTGGAGTTGGACTTCTGTCGGACGGTTTTCAACGTCGGGGTTGACAGTCGATTTGTCAGCCGGGGATTGGGAATTCAATGTCCACGGGTGGATTTCGTACTTTGGGTCTCTTCTGTCTTTTGGTATAGGCCAGCCCGTGTCTGCTGATCCCCCTCTCGTGTGAAATAGAGGTGGATTTGGGTCAGCTCACATAGTTACAGCTCGAAATTATATGGAGGGAGATGGAAGACATTTGGTATCGAGGTACACACTATCATTTGTTTTGATACATTTACACCGTTCCATAGATACATGTTCCAAAAAGTATTGCAATCTGGACAGAGCCAGCTGGGATATCTACTGGCTAATTCTTGCGTTGGGGACAAATAAGACACACTCAGCTAAAGAACCTGTTGGCCCTGACTGGCCCACTGAGCCCCCGAATTACCGTCAAATGCAGCCGACGAGTTGGAGTAAACAGGCACATCGACGGAGGGGGGATTATCATGTTGCGCAAGTGCCGCGGAGTACTATTTGAGAGTCAGTGGGATCCAAAGGCAGCATGGGAAAGGAAGAACTTCTTACCTTGAAGATAAAGTTCAAGACCAAGGCAATGGCCAACCCGATACAGACAACGATAGGACCGATCATGTTATCCAGGTCCTTGCCGCTTCGCTGACGGATGAGTCGTGCCCGTCTCTCGTACATGAACCAACCCCATCCTGCAGCAAAGATGGCAAAGAATGTGTACACCACAGCTAGGGTCTGGGCAATTCGGTTGTGCTTGCCAGCGGCGTTATAGAGACCGAGGGACAGACTCGACAACAGGATACTGATGTGCAGCCATTTGATAAAAGTTCGCTGGTTGGCCAGCCAAACCTTGCTTTCAACACGAACGGGGCCAGCATCCTTGATCCAGATACCAGGGTGTCGGACGCCAGGAGGCAGGGAAACAGGAGCCTGTCCAAGCCAGCGCTCAGGGGACAATCCCACAGTCTTAAGAATGGACTCGAGGCGAGAAGGCGGTTCAGGCTCTTCTTCGGGTTCGTCATCATATTCGGGCTCTTGGGGCTGTATATGGGGAATTGAAGGGCGGGAGGGCCGCGGTGCAGGCTCGGTGATGGCTGATTGTCTCCGTACAACAGTGGGAGAGCCTCCGTAAGAGTGGTGGTAGGGTGAGCCAACAAGGGCACGGGGAGTTGGGCTGTTTGCTCCACCCATGAAACTGCCCACCGCGACATCTTCCTCGGCTCGTCGTGCCAATCTCTCTTGCTCTTCGTGGAATGCAGTTTCGGGATCGCGGCGGATATCATTTTCCAGCCCACCAAGCCAGAAGGGGAAGCTGTTAACATGGTCCTCGAACAATGAAGCAACACCGTGAACAAATTTGGAGAATCGAGGAGCGTCCTTGACCAGATGGGATACCATCAGGTCGTTAATCCACTCAGTGTTGTGGGCCTTGCCCCGAAGCTGGATCTCGAGTAGAGCGTGGGGGAAGCGATTGATCTCTCCCGTTCTGATGTTGTTGAAGGGATAGGTCATGTCGGCATCATCCAAGTCGGCGCGGTGCCACTCAGCTGGGTCGCGACAGGGACGTTCGGTGTCGAGAGAATCCTCCCGAATCAGGGCAAGGTTTGTATCAAGAGAGATGCGGATGCGGTCATCACCGGGGATTTGGAATGCAGTGCGCGTGTAATTGGCACGGAGCATAGGTTGCAGGTCATTCTCCTTGACAAAGGACTGGAGCTCATCAATATCCTTTTTCAAAGCTTCCGCGGCTGCTGACTCTCCGTTTTCAGAGTCCTCCATACGGTTGACCTTCTTGTCGAACCGGTATTGGCCGTCCAAAAATTCCTTGATATGCTTGTTCTTAAGCTGGATCTTGACCTGTCGGCTTTCGTCGTCTTCAGTGACAATCTTCTTCTCCAGGAACACAGCAGGCTTGTCCTTCAGTGACCCCGTCCAGCGAAGTCGCAAAGATCCAGCCTCGGGGGCTCGTGCAACCTTCTGGTTGTAGAGGTCGAATTGAGGGTTGTCAAAGTATAGGGAGGTAATGGTCGGGTCTTCAGTCAGGGTATCGAGGTCCTTGGAGGTTCCGGGGTTATAGATCAGAACGGGGAGACGGCGGAGAATATGAGTCTTCACTTCCAAAACATTGTCTTCGTGGACCCAGAATTTGTAGGAAGAGTATGTCTCACGGCCAAATCCACGCTCTGGCTCTTTTGGTTGCACGATGTCTTGACTCAATGTCTCTCGAACAAAGGAGTACATCACTGAGAGCTGGTGGACAAGAGGGGAATAGTCCTCCGAGTTGAAAGGTAATTGGGAAAGTCGCACTTGGAGCAACGGTTTCACTCGGTATCGGGCTCCACGCTTTCGGTCATGCTTCTTTGCAGCCTTGAGGAAGCCTGTAAAGTTGATCCGACTGTATTTTTCCAAGGCACTGACTTCCTTTGTAATGTTGTCCAGCTCTTGAAGAACCTCCGAAGCAATTGTTCTCTTCTTCTGATCGTCGAGCGCGGGGGCGTCTTGCTCCGGGGCGGGTGCCAATGGTCGCAATTTATCTTCACAAGCAGTTGTACGTTCTCGGAGTTGTTGTGAGGTCTCTGCCTGGAAGGAATTCACTTTGTCCAGCTGCACATTGAGTAGTTCCTGCACAAAGGCCTCCTCGTCCTGCTCGGTCCATTGATCGTCGTCCGAGTCGCTGGCATCCTCCCCAGTGACATCATGCTCTCTCAGAAGTGTCTTAAGTTTGGCGTAGTCGATGTACTTTCCTTTCCAGGGAGGGTACACCGCAGTGCGGAGGGTCTTCCCAAACCGCATTTTGAGCCAGTCTGATTGAGAATGGAGTGGTGCAGTTGGTTACTCAGGCACGTCCCTGTGCACTTTATAAAGGGAGTGATAGATAGGAGAAATCGAGAGACAAATCAATGCCTTTAGAGCGTTAAGTAGAGAAAATGTGAAAGGTATGATCCTATGCCGGAGATAAAATGCAAAAGAAGCCCAAAAAATAGCTTGGGACTAAGCGATGGCAGCAGCTTGAAACGAATGCGTAGAACCAGCGATAGACGCACGTGCTCAGCTAGAGCCAATCAGCACTCGAGGATGTATGACGGCTAAATCGAGACCTAGAGCATCACGTGATACGTGTCATCCAGTCACCTGATTTATTGTATTCGGTACAGTCCTGTACAGTACACAGCGAGATACTGTGAGCATCATATGGTTTCTTATTGGTCAGTTAATCATGCGCTAGGTCAATGCAATTTTGACTACAGTATACTAGAAATTGTCAACCGTCTTAAAATCAAGGTTGTAACCCCCGTGCATCGTTGACTTGATAGTTGACTTGAGACCGTAGCGAAGCGGAGAGGAAGAGGGAGAACTGCGTATTGATAAGAGAGAGGGGAATCTACAGAGTTGGTCGCCAAAATTAACCATCACTGACTGGGTAATGGGTAACTATACATGGACGATACTTAAAGCCTAAAAAGTGGCATGGGGAGGTAGGCTATATATCAAATAAGCTTAATGTAAGTCATTCAGCTTCCTTAGCACAATGGTAGTGCGTCCGGCTTTTAACCGGAAGGTTGCGGGTTCGACCCCCGTGGGTAGCGTTCGTTTTTTGATGATCTTGTTAGTATCCCCAATTTTATTGTGGTCAAAAAGTCTTTGGAAGGCCCCACTTATTTCGGCATTCACCACTTGTTTTTGACCGCCTACCCACAGGTGTGAATGAATTCTCCAGTTTACAGAACTGTCTTACTGTATACAGTGCTTTGCTGAATAAGAGCTGTGATGTTTACATGAATGTTTTGCAGGGAATGTATAGTAGCAGCTATGTGGCAGCTTATACCAAGTAACTAGATACAATAGCACTGTTTAGATAACGTTAGCTGGGGGAAACAAACCATTCGTTCTGCCAGTAGTAAGTTATATCATTAAGAAAAATGTAGCAATAATGGAGCTTGCAAAAGGCTTTGACGAGAGAGAGTACATGTTTACTATGGACTGACTATTTCTTCCAATCAGCTTCCTTAGCACAATGGTAGTGCGTCCGGCTTTTAACCGGAAGGTTGCGGGTTCGACCCCCGTGGGTAGCGTTATATTTTTGATGTTTTTGTTTGCTGATTGGTACAAATTGGCTTAGTCCAGTATTAATGTGTGTTTTTTTAAACCCAGAGGAGGGCCCAAGTTTATTGTATAGTAGCGATCATCAGCGCGGCTCAAGGAGAGCACTTCGGGTAGCGCACAGACCACTATCGCTTCCCTTGAACTGACGCCGCTCTCCGCCCCCGGGGATTCCCCATGCGCGTTTGGGTAGTTATATATCAAACGAAATAGTGCGCTTCCTATGGCGAACGAAATCATTGGTCAAGAGTGCCCTGGGCTTCTCAAACATCTTCTTGATGGTCTCCAAGATTTATATCGCGAACCGTTTCCTCATGTTCCGAACCCATCCTCCGTCAAAAAACGAGCCTCGGTTGCTGTGATTCTCCACGTTCGACCAAGCTATGACCATTGGCCTGAGACCTCCTCCGATGATAACACCGGTTTGCCGATTGAAAAGTCTCTACACAATTTTTGTGAGCAAGATTGGGTACAAAATGGCGAACCGGAAGTATTGTTCATCAAGCGCTCCACCCGGGTGGGAGATCGATGGACCGGTCACGTAGCATTGCCTGGCGGGAAAAGAGACCCCGAAGACAAGAATGACCAAGCTGCAGCTATTCGGGAGGCCGAGGAGGAAATTGGTATTGATCTGACCGGCCCAGATTGTATTGCCGTGGGAAACCTCCCGGAGCGAGTGGTCTATGCCAACTTCGGCTCTGAAATGTGAGCTTCCCTTGACTTCTTGCAAGAATTCTACTAACTTCAATGACAGCCTGATGGTCCTATGTCCCTTCGTATTCATCGTCACTAGCCCTACCATCCCGCCTCTTCGTTTGCAACCCACCGAAGTAGCATCGATTCATTGGGTCCCGCTGCGTGCTCTCCTCTCACCTTCTCTACGAACCGTTGAATATGTGGATGTATCTCAAAGACTGCGGCTGGCATTCCCAGGTGGATTTTTACCTCGCCTGGCAATCCGTTCTTTGATGGGCCAGATGCAATTCTCGGCCGTCCGTCTCATCCCCTCTGAAAGCCAGTATTGCACGACGACTAATGGTTTTATCCCTGATGCTATTACCAAAAGATCAATATTCCACAAGATCGAACGGTGGCTTTTAAGTAACCAAGCGGACTCGACTGACATTGCTCGCCCGCTGCTGCTTTGGGGACTGACACTTGGAGTCATGACTGATTTCCTTAACATACTTCCACCGCATCGCTCAATTCAGCAGTGGGAATATCCCACTTTCACTACTCCCGACCTCCGCTTCATTGTGAGCTTAATGACCTCCAGCCTGAGGAAGCGCAATACCCTCAGTGCTACTTCGGGCACCCGGCCTCAAGATACGTCCGATAGGAGCTGTAGGACTAGTCCTGCTGGGACTTTGGGTCTTGGTGTGGCAAGATACTATGATTTGAAACACAGTCCTACAGATGGGACGAGCTATGCTGTAGGCATTTTATTGCGCGGATATTACCAGCGCATGACCAAGGCCATATATGTATTCCTAGCATGGCGCGCAGCAGTTACGTCAATCACCGGCATAGTCGTATGGCGCTTTCTCCGCCGTCTTTGAAATGCACGATAGTATAGAAAGCATACCATAAGTTAATATACGCAATTCTTGCCAAATCCTCGATGCGAATGTAACATTTAATGCATTCTTTCTGCCTTCGGCGTGTTCTGTTTTTTTTTTCTTCTATGGTCTTTTTTTCAGATCACGATAGTCTGCGAAGCCGATTAATTCCAGGTCTATAAATTGAAAAAGCAATGTAAAAATAGTCAATTATGTTAGTAGGGACGGAGGAAGTTGTAGATGTTGCAATGTTTGGGGTCACGCGTATCAGATACGGGAAGCTCCCAACTTCCGTTTGACCATCCTCCTCTTGTCTACACCTGTCATGGCTCAAAAGCTCTATCCACGAGGCACTGTCAAGCGCATTGTGAAAGCCCACTCCAACCGGAACGTGAGCAAAAATGCCGACATTCTGGTACGCTGTCCCCGCCTATATGATAACCCCCCTAACACGACTGTTCAGATCTTCCTCGACTATATGCTGTTCATGCAAGAGTATGTCCTCTTTGCCTTGCTGCTTTTGAATTTGCGCCCCACGAAGTTTCCGAAATTGCCGTAAACTAATCCGCCTTTGCAGGTTAATGCGCGAAGCATCGATCAAGTCGCGTAAATCTGGCGAAAAGGTTATCTCGGCCAATACAGTTCGCAAAGTTACAGAGGTACGTCTCTTCGAAGTGATGAAATTCGGGCTTGATCCACACAACCACTGGGATGTACAACTGACAAGTCTTGATACTCACTTAGAAAACATTGCGCAAGTTCCAGGGTTAGAGAAATCCCCTCGGCATCGGTTGATTTCGCGACAAGTGGCAATGGGTTATTGTACTGGGATTTGACGGACTCGCGTGGATAATGTGATTTGGAACACTGGCGTACTGGCGCTTGGGATATGATACCCAGCAAGACTGAGAATATTCAATTGAAGCAATGATTAAATTCTGATCAAACTGGAGCCTTGTAGTCGTAGCGTAGAATCAAGTGGTTTGCGAACGAGAGCCTAAAGTGGCTGCACACACCGACCAAGGGTTTTGGACCCGCATGTTGATTCTTCCTTCTTAACATCTCTTCTTCCTGATCATCACTTCGCATCTTGCGTTTTCATCGTGCTCCTGTACAGACCTTTTACTACTTTCACTTGTGTTACCCACATTCCATCATGGCTTCCGCTTCCGCCTCTCAGAAGCCCAAGGACCTCAAGGAGAAGGGCCTCTCCCGAGCTTCGAGCACCTCCAAGGCTGACCTTGAGAGCCCTGTTAATGATGTTAATGGAACTGAGAATAACCACTTGAAGGAACTGCAGAAGTATGATTCCCCTCGCGTGAATCTTGTCGCACGGCTTTGGCCCAATGCGCAATGACTCTTTAGACACAGTGAGCTAACCACACCCTTTGCTCAGGACTCTACGCAATGCCATTAAGAAGCTGGTAAGCATTTAATCCACAACTCATACTGTGCGCCACCCTCGATTCATCAGGTGCTGATGTCCCCGCCCTCACAGAACTCTACCGCCAAGCTCGATGCCATTCTCGCTGAGAACCCGGGCAAGTCCCTCGACGAACTCATTGAAGAGAAGAAGATCAACAACGACCAGAAGGCCCAGGCTATGAAAAAGCCCTCCCTTCAGGCTGCCGTCAACCAAATTGAAGAGCAGATCGCCATCTACAAGCAGTTTGCTGCCCAATACGAAGAGAAGTTGGCCACCCAGAAGGCCGACCTGCTGAAGGCACACAAGGAGGAGCTGGAGGCTGTTCGTGGAAACGTCATTGCCGACGCGACTGAGTCTAGCGCCAAGGCACTGCGCGAGCAGTTGCTTACTATGAGCAAGTTCCTGTGCGCCGCAGCCAACCTCCGCCGCGAAGGTGATGCTACTACCGTGGAGAGCCTTGCTTTTGAGGGTGTTCTATTCCAGGTTTATGGTGGCTCGCAGGATGCAGTCAATGCTATGGTGAAGTTGATTGACGGTGCTGATGAGAAGGTTGTGGGCGTGGAGGGCGATGCGCTTGAGTTCAGCTGTAAGTATCTGGTCACCCCTCCATATCGCGGAGTCTGTTTCCTAACATTATTTGTCGTTAGATGGCGATGTGAAGCAGGCCTCTGACAAGTTCGCCCCCGTCGAGGAGATCACCGAGACTGTCTCTGAGACCACCCCCGCTACTGACCCTACCATGGCCAACGCTGGCCTTACCGAGCTTCAGGATGCCTCGTTCGGCGCCAATGCTGCTCCTGCCGCCGAGAACGACCAGCTTGCTCCGCCTGCCCAGACTCTTGTTTCCGATGCTGCCAACACCATTGCGGAGAAGAGCTATGACTCTGCTAACCAGGCCGGTGATGCCGATAATGTCGAGCTTCCTCGTAACCCTGCCGAAACTGATACTGGCCTCCATGCTACTCCTGCCAGCGCTGATGGCGGTTTGAACAACGGTTCTGTTGGCGTTGACGTTGCTCAAGAGAACAACGCCAAGGGTCAAGTCAACGGACGCCGTGGACGTGGTGGCCCTCGTCGTGAGGGATCTCGTGGTGGTGGCCGTGGCCGAGGCGATGGCAAGCGTGAGCGTGGTCGTGGTAGTGGTGGTCGCGGTCGTGGCGGTCGTGGACGCGGTGGCGGCAATGGTTCGCCTTCTGAGGCCCAGCCCAAGACCAACGGCAGCACAAATAACTAAGCCGCTGAGCGCTACGTGCCTCGGGATCAATTCTCGATACGACTCCATCGAGTGGATTTCCGGGCCATCTGCTTTTTCATTATTCCCCTCTACGATCACTGGTCCGACTTCATGGATCACGAACGCAACGAATTTTCTTCACGGAGAGTCGCTTTTTTTGATCTCTTCGTCTGGCTCTACCAAAGTCTTATGGACCATGTTCTGCTATTTTTTTGAGCGTGCATATTCCGATTTTTCGAGAGCTTTGCTTTCACGACATACATATGTATTCTATGGCTAATGTTTTATCGGCGCGTATGAATGGACCGGACAGGCCAAGGTCGGATATGGATCGGAATTGATTGAGGTGACTGACACCGCTGCTTGTTCTATTCCTTGTGTAGAAGTAGAAGTAGGAGTACTTTATAGACATCAATCGTGTGTTGACAAGGAAGTATGGCATCACATGATACCGCCTCACGTGATATAACATCAGGTCATCCCGCGCTAACCGCGATAGGAAATCCACTCCGGCATGTAATCAGTGGAGCTTCGCGTTCTCCGGACAATCAGATCAATTCTCGAGTCCAACTGTCCACTTCCTTTCTTTCATCTTCTTGCTCTCTTTGATCCTTCACATTCTTTAAATCCACTTTATATATCAACCCGGCGCCAGCAAACATGGCCATCGCTGGCGCCCAACGTAAGCAGGTGCTGAAGGTGTTGATGCTTTCATTGTTGATAGATCTGGTAAGATGGAAGCCCCTCCACGCCAACAACCACGTTGCTCCAAACTGACAATGCCCCTAGATCTCCTTTACATTTATTCTGCCTCTATTTCCGTCACTGCTCTCGTTTTATCGCGCCCAAGATTCATCCCCGGATTCCCTCCTCAACCGCATCTTCCACTACCTAAACGCCTACAAGAATGCCTTTGCTCGCCCAATTGACTCGCGCTATGATATTGTCCTCCTCGGTGGAGCCCTCGGCTCCCTTTTCTCTCTTCTCCAGGCCTTCGCCGCTCCGGTGATTGGCCGTCTCTCCGATCGTTATGGCCGTCGTCGCGCGCTTCTCATCTCCATGATGGGCAATCTGTGGAGCGTCGCGCTGTGGGTGTCCGCCCGGGACTTTCGCACTTTCTTCGCGAGCCGCATTGTCGGTGGATTGAGTGAAGCGAACGTGCAAATGGCCAATGCCATTGTGGCCGATGTCACGGATGCTGAGCACCGAGGCTCATCTATGGCGTTGGTTGGGGCTTGCTTCAGCATTGCGTTTACGTTCGGTCCCATGCTCGGTGCGGCACTTAGTACTGTTGATATTGTTGCTGAGAACCCCTTTATTGTTGCTGCAATTGTCTCCTTCGCTTTGATCTTTATCGAGACTACCTATCTCTGGGCTTGTTTGCCGGAGACTCACCCGCGGTTGACGACGCTGAAGCATGAGGACCAGAAGATGGATACCAAGGGAGATGCGTCAAGTAAAAAAGCAGATGAAAAGAAGTCTGACTCTACTAAACGTGTTCATACTAACAATCCTGCTCTTCTCAACGCTCTCCATTTCCTCTTCTTGCTTCCGTTCTCTGGTCTAGAATTCTCTCTTCCATTCTTGACTACTACCCTATACGCTGGGACAGCTACAACAGCCAGTCCTGCTGCATTGAATGGTCGACTTCTATCCCTGATGGGCTTGATCGCTTCTCTCCTTCAAGGCACCCTAGTCCGTCGTCTTCCTTCTCTGATCACCCTCCGCGCCGGTGTCGTCGCCTGTGCCATCTCATTCTTCTGCCTTGCTCAAGTGTCTTCTCCCTCGGGTCTGTATTTGGCCGGCGCTCTGCTGGCTGTTACTAGTGCTACCGTTGTAACAGGATTGAACAGCCTGGGTAGTTTCGAGGCACAGGATGCGGACCGCGGTGCAGTCATGGGTCGCCTGCGAGGATGGGGCCAGGCTGGTAGGGCCATTGGTCCTATTGTGTTTTGCTCGTTGTTCTGGTGGGCTGGCCGTGAGGCTGCTTATACAGCTGGTGGCGTGGCTATGTCTGTCGTTGCGGTTGGTGTCTTCACTCTGTTGAAATCGCCTGCTGTGCACAGAAAGACCGAGTGAATGTGTCACTTGAGTCTTGATCATTCGTATCGCGTCGCTGGTCGATGCGTTATATGTATTTGTATCATCTTGCTCATTGCCCTCATTTTGGGAAATGTATTCGAATGTTTTGGAGTACTCGATGGAATTAGTAGGAGAATGTACAATTGCTGCTCATTTAATTCGGTTGGTCAATGATCTAAGGACGGGGTATATAATACATAGAGTGGTGAGGGAGAAGATGTCCAGATGGTCCTGCCAAATAGACAGGTTCAAAAAAGTAAGAGAGCAGTCTGGTAATTTGACCAAAAACCAGAATGAGATCAAAGTGAGGTCGTTTCTCTCGTACGAGGTTCAACCTCATTAGTATGGTCTGCAGGGTCACCGCCAATTCGGTGATATACTTGATGTCATTGGGGTGGTTATGATCGACGGTGATCACTCGAATCAAATTCATGACCCTGACAAGACTCCATGGCCAGCCCAGGGTTTGCGACTGGATCCAATGAGCCTCGCGCTTTGCCAATAAGCCAGTCTGTCAAAGTGACGAACTTTGCAGTCCGTTCCCAGCCGTCTGCTTCATCGGCGTGCTCAATAGTATGAGTCAAGATGCGACCTTCTTCGTCGAAAGAGAAGATGAACAGACCAGTAAATTGCTCCTCTTTTGAGAGCTTAAATATGGGCTCTTCGCCTCCGAGGAGCACACTCAGGCCTTTGTTGGTACTCTTTGTCGAGGCTGATAGATGGCTCTCCTGTAACGAAGCAGCATTTTGAGCTGCGGTCGAGCTCGCCTTTGACGAAGTAGAGGGGCTGTGAAAAGGCCCGCTATCTGTCCGAGGCTCAGTCTTCCAGCGGACTATTAGGCGTTCATCGCCGCAGTCGTGGTGTTCACCGTTGCGCAATGGATCGAGTAGTGTGCCTGAGCGCACGATCCTTTCACTAAGGATTTGCAGCCTCACGTTTCCGACCAAGGGAACGCTACTCCACGCGACTGGGACTGTCCATAGTGCTGCGCGGTATAGTGTGCGTCCTTTGACTGTTGGAAGGTGTGGATGCGTGGATGGGAAGAGGTGGAGGTTCACACTCGGGGCGAGGATTTCAGTGGGAAGGGTATTGTACAAGAGGGTCGGGAGTAGGGGTGATAGGGTCCGTAATGCTTTAATCATGTTAGTCGAACAGATGTGAACAGTGAAAGCAGCATGCTCACTCTTTCCGAGTTTCAAGGTCCTCTCATCGGGTGGCTTATGGTCGTTTCTCGGAGGAACTCCATCTCCTCCGTCTAGTTCACGGCGTACACGGCTCGGGCTGAAATATGTAGTCGGAAGCGGGGAGACTGATGCTGGCGGAAGCCATGACTCGTTGAGAAGGCCATGGCGAGGCTGTGCAAGCTGCTGTCGCGAAACCGACCTAAAAGATCGCGCTGAGGCAGACCTCTGATTAGGAAGGATGATGCGCGGATAGACCAGCTTCGGCATTATGCTTCAATCATTGAGCTGATCCTTGTGTATCGTGTTGTCAAGCCATGGAAAACAAGGCTGAAGCGACAAGTTGGAAAGGTGAGAGTTGAAGATGGAGAAAGTGTTCATCTCTAATGACGTTGCCGCGGCCAATCACGCTCGAGCTGTATACAACCCTAAATAAATAACTAAGCGGCAGAGATATGGCATTTCCTCTTCCTCCATATTTCAAACGAGAACTGCAAGTATATAATAATACTACGAAGGAAATAGGAATAGACTAGACGAGAGGCAATTTGTGCTTCAACTACTCGTCCGAATATTATGCTACTGAAGTAAAATACCTCCCAAATCAAGCCAGTTCATCATCATCACCCATTCCCATGACGCGGCGCTCTGCCAGATCGCGGATCTTGTCCTCCAGAACACCCCGTCCATAACGCTGTGCAACCTTGGCGGCGGCTTCGAGCATCTTGCCGTTGCGGTCTGTCATCAAAGCTACCAACTCGAGTGCCTTCATTCCACGCTCCTCGCCCTCCCTACATTCAATGGCCAGCATCTGCAGCAGGTTCTTGTCCAGGTCGAGCTCTCTCCGCGCCATATCAGAGCGCTGACTTGCTGTCGCATTGGTGGAGGACAATAAATCACGGAAGAGAGATAAGAGGATGTTTCCGCGGACAAAGGATTCCTCGAATCGGGAACCCTCGTTACGGTCTGCTGCTGCTTCTTCGGATTCGTTGGAGTCCTTCGGAGGAGCACTGGAAACGGGGATCTGGAAGTCGAACTCGCTGAGAAGTGGCCGCGGGAAGTAGGGGTTCTTGTCGCCACCCTTGAGGATGATACAGTGGAACTTGTCTTGTGCAACAGCGACTGGCCAATATGTTTCCTCTTTCCGTCCACCTGCGAGACGTGCCATTTGCTTTGTGTCAAGAAGAGGAACCCACCGGGCTTGCCCGGGGGTGCGCCAATGTTGTAGCACCAGCAAGACACCGGTAGAGTCGTAGATGCAAGGATCCTAGACATAAGGTCAGTTTTGCTGTACTTGTTATTGGATTCATCTGGCACATACACCAAAGTCAGAGAAGAAAACACTCTGCAATGAAGCCCCTTCCGGAAGGGCCACTGTATCTTCGTTCTGGCAGATTTCGTCACGCTTGACATTTTCCACCGTATATCGTAAACTCGTGTGACGGCCATCGGGCCCAACGGGTCCATTGCCGATACTCATAATGTAGTCGCGCCAAGCTGCGCAAGTTACAGCTTGACTCTTCTGTCTGTACACCTTGAAGGGGGTCCCAAACAGAGTGTACACACGGACATAGTCCTTGGATGTTACAGCCACGATGTATGAGTCGCTGAGAGCCAAAGCTAATGATATATTAGTAGATAATACATGAAAACAGCTCTTTCAATGACGCTTACCTCGAACTTGTTCTCCCTCGGGCAATTGAGTTCGCCAGTCCGCTCGCGTAGTCCATGTCTCGTGTGGTCGATAAAAGATAGTAGCAGCGCTGCCGTCGGAAGGGCTATTGGCGAAAAGTGTACCATTGTCGTCTATACTTGATCAGCAATCACTTCGACCAAGTGCCAAACCAGGGAAAAACCTACTCAGACAAGCCTTGTCGTACATGTAAGGATCGGTGAAATGGAAGTCTCTGTGAGCCTCACGGTCGTAGAATTCCACAGTCACAGTATGGTGGGTTTCCTGGTCGACGGTCCAGACAGCACCAGTTAAGTTGAGACCTGACCATGTTAGCAATCCTATGTCAGAATTAACCGGAGTCCCAACATACAGAGGTATCTTCTGCTTCCAGCCCATGGCGTGCTGCCCGGCTGAAGAGCCGGGTGAGCCAAGGGCTGCAAGCTACCCCCGAGTGAAGTCGCTTGCTGACAGGGCCACCAATGTCATCGAGAGAGCCATTTGGCCGCTTTCCATAGAGGTTAAGCTCATCCTCGGCATAGCCAGCTCCATCATCGTCGTCAACAAAATCACCCATCTCCTCATCTTGACCCAGGATATCATCCAGCGAGTCTGGGGTTCCTCTCCGAGCAGCTCGCTGGATGGCCTCCTTAGACCGATCTGCCAATGTTGTTCGTTGGACATTGCTAGAGATCTCGCCTAGGGGCCCAGGGAAGATCGGAGCAGCCTGTAGAGACTTTTGCAGGAGTGATTCGTGGTCTTTCGGTACAAAGTTATCGTAGATGAAAAGCTCTCCGTCTGAGGTTGTGAATGAAAGTGAGTTCTTGGTCGGGTGCCATGCAAGGTTCATGACATTTCCGAAGTCGAATCGCTGCAAGATTTTCTGAGTCTTTGCTTCCCAGAGCACAATCTGTCCATCTGCTGCTGCGGAAGCCAGGAGTGTGCCGTTCGGGGCCCAGCTCAATGCGGTGATATCACCAGTATGTCCACCGGCAAAAGTCTTCTCTTTCTTCCACTCACTGGTAGAGTAAATTGAAATATCTCTCGTTGCCTCGGCAGAGGCAAATGCAGTTCCATCAGGGTGCCACACAATTCGCGATGTCGCCTCAGCATCTGGCTCCAGTCGTCGAATGACTCCATCAAGTTTACGGACCAGTTCCGGTTCCTCTTCTTGCAGAGAGTAGATGTAAAGAATACCGTCGGTGCCAGAAACTGTCGCATATCGGCCACTGGGATCGAATGTGACATGCTTTGTTCCCTTGGATTGTTCCCGGAGGTACTTCACTTGCGTCATGTCGTCGACTTTCACTATTTTGACCGTGAGCTCACTATTTCAGCTGTGTTAGCAACCGACACCAACATTCTATATCCGCTAACGCCGTACTCACTCGCTTGCTACCGCTACCCACTCCCCATCTCTCGTCACCGCGATATCTCTCACTGGCAAAGCGCATCGGACCAGCAAGTTCTGCATCTTGCCAGACAGGATGTCGTACTGCCAAACCGTTCCATCTTCAGCACCCATGATAAATGACCGATTCTGATGATCTTGTCAGCTCCATTTGCGAGACCGCTGAATCTCCAACCTACCGTAGCACCGATACCGAAATGCGCGTCGACACCCTCGTCAATGGTCTTGGGTTCGCCATCCTCCCCAACTGTGTAAATGCGAATTGCGGAATTTGAACCACCAGTAATGATTCGTCGGCCGTCGGGCGTATATGTCAATACTGTTGTACCAGGAGTGTCTGTAAACCGCGATGTCAGTAGGTGTCGTGGATAATTTCATGCGGGTAGCTTACGGGCTGGGCGCCCCCGCGGGCGAAGAGTGTCGAAACTCATCTCGAACGAGACCTGACGTAGATACTCGAAGTTGCAATCAACAAGTCTGGAGTCTCGATCTCAATCTGGTGGAGCGTAAACGCCAGGGATCTCCGACGCGTCCGCGCGTGACGCGCCTTGATTTAACCCGATTGGGAACTGAAATAGGGCTCAGGGCTCAGGGTAAGGGCCTCTTTCGCTGGACTGAAGTTATACATCTCAATAAAAGTCTCATTTGATTTCTAGGTCTTCTACTAATTGGCACCCCCAGCGGTCAAGAAATCAAAATCTGCTCCCTCCTGAGCTTGGTTCACCGACCGCTCATACAACCCCCGGTATCCTCTCCGCTGCTTTCGTGTCTGCACATCTCCTGCAAGGACCTGTCGGCGGTTTTCAATACGAGCCTGCAATACTGAATCAGGGACATCCAATTTCAGTGTGCGAGTCTCGATATCGCAGATGATCAAGTCCCCGGTCTCCACGGCACCAAACGGGGACTCTGGCAGCGCAGCTTCCGGCGAGATATGAAGAATGATGGTACCACCCGCAGTTCCTGACATTCGACCATCAGACAGGCGCAGCATGTCTTTAACTCCTGCTTTTCCTAGCTTCTTTGGTATGGGTATGAGACCAGCCTCGGGCATACCAGGATTGCCAACTGGACCAATGTTCTTCAGGACAAGCACGCTATCCTTCGTAACGCCGAGGTTAGGATCATCGATACGCTTGGCTAAGTCGGCTGAATTCTCAAATACTAAAGCTGGTCCAGTATGAGACAGTAGATGTCTATACTTAGAGGCTGAGGCTTTAATAACCGCTCCATCTGGGGCAAGGTTGCCACGAAGGACAACCAAAGAAGACGAGGGATATAGGGGATCGGACAATGGCCGAATGATGTGCTGTGCAAAGGAGATTTGCTTGGACTGAGATGCGTCCAAGACCTCGCCCAATGTTTGCCCGGTGATTGTCGTGGCAGATAAATGAAGTAAAGGCCTGAGCACTTGCAAAAGCGCCACCATGCCTCCTGCATTGTGAAAATCGTTCATATAGTTATCCCCACTCGGTTTGAGATCAACCAGCAGTGGAGTTTTGCGTCCGATCTCCTCAAAAGTGTCCAGAGTGATTACTCCCTGAAGCTCTGGATGCCGATTGGCAATGGCTAATAAATGGACCACTGCATTCGTTGAGCCACCGATGGCCTGAAGAACTGTGATAGCATTCCAAAAGGATTCCTTCGCCAAGATCGTCTGTGGCTTTCTTTGGGATTTGGCGATCGCAACTGCATTTGCGCCTGTCTCCTCTGCAATTCGCAGTCTTGCTGATGATACTGCCGGTGCAGATGCACCCTTGAGTGGCATCATACCTAGAGCTGCAGTGACGCATGCCATTGTACTAGCGGTGCCCATGACACCACATGTCCCGATCTACAGGAGAAGTAGCTGGTGTTAGCTGACATGATAGTTTCATCCTCGCTGAGATACCTCGCTCGACACATACCGTCGGTGCAAGCTCTTCATTGACTGCTGAGATCTCTTCGACATCTATCTCGCCTGCTCTGAACGCTGCCCAATTGTTTCGGCAGTCAGTACAAGCACCAATACGCTGGCCGCGGTGACTCCCTGGCATCATGGGACCGGTGATCAAAGGGAGAACGGGCTTGTTGGCAGATATACCACCCATGAGCTGTGCTGGAACAGTCTTATCACATCCTAAAATTCGTCAAAAAATTATGAACAATCTATCAAAGTGTCATATGATTGAAACTCACCTCCAATCATGATGCACGCGTCCAATGGCTGAGCTCGAATCATCTCCTCCGTATCCATGCTCATAAGGTTTCTCAAAAACATGCTAGTTGGAGACGAGAAAGATTCAGCGACACTGATGGTAGGAAACTCTATAGCCAGTCCTCCATTGAGCTGCACGCCGCGCTTCGCAGCCTCGATGAGCTGCGGCACATTGGCATGACAGGGGTTGTAACCGGAGAAAGTGTTGATTATTCCCACAATTGGTCGTGATAAAGCATCTTCGGAATAACCAAGTGCCTTGATAAACACTTTCCGAAGGAATAGAGAGAAGTGCGCATCTCCATAAGAGGTTAGACCCTGGCGAAGTCCCGAAGTGGAGGCGATCGGGGTTGTGAGATCATAATCCTTGTTGAGTTCTGCATCATTCTGCATTGTTGAGGCAATTGAAAGATAATAGCACGAGCTTCAACTTGGCTTATATATTCCCCTCCTCCTAGTGGATGGTGTCATCGGCGCAAGGCCGACCCGGATATTAATCCGAGCCGAGGGAGTATAAAATACAAAAGTCAACTACTTGGTTCTTGAATGGTTGGAATGCTATGGAAACAGGCAATTCTGTAATGATAGAATTTACACTCTACTCCTCATATTCACCCTCAGCTCCTTTGATGGTCGGAAAGCTCCCCAACTAGTCTTGTGTCCGGGAACTGTGAGGATTTTGCCATTCTTGGGCTCAATCTCCCACATGGCAACTACTCCGGCGGTGAAGATCAAGATAGTTCTCTCAATGAAACCACCGTTGGTAGATCCATATAGTCCACCCGCGAATGGAGCAAGGATGTCCGGATCAGCCCATTGTTTGCCCGTTGTAGGGTCTGTCACAAGGTACCGAAGAGGGTCGAATTGATCTGGATTGGAGAAGTATCGAGGATCGTGATGATAGGCACCGTGTGGAAGGATGACCTTTTCACCTTTGCGAATCGTGTAGGAGCGAGGCTCGGTCAGGCCGTATGCGGCTTCGTCCGCCGACTCGGAAAGTGTAATGTCGGATGCCAGTTTTTTAGAAGTGATTCCCGCAGAGTGAAGGCGCAGGGTTTCATAGTAGCACGCTCTGAACAGCGGGCAAGATTCAAGCACTTTCTCAATATCGAGGCTGAGTCGAGGAGGTTCATCGAATGGGAACCCAGTCTCTTGGCGACTTGGTCGAGAAGCTATCACATAAGGGGATATCTCCTTTCGGACCTGCTCAAGAAGCGGAGCATCCGAGAATAAGTGGGTGATTGCCCAGAAAGCAATCTTGCTTGTGTGCTCGATCAGCTCATAATACAAGGACAAGTGTCCTGCAGCACTGGCGCCGGAGGAGAGCTCCAACTTGCGAAAAGTTCGCATCCGATCTTTGACCAGCTCTGACACATTGTCCAGATCCCGCAGTTCAATGCCGGCATCAATACCATCGTCCCAAGCAGCAAGGGCTCGGTGAAAGATTGACATGATATGACGAAGCCGATCACGGGCCGCATGGCCTGCTGAAGCAGAAGGATGTGGTATATAGCGAGGAGTACCAATAAATAGTGTCACATAGCTGCTGTCAAGGGTTCCAAGATCTTCCGATAAACCAGGGAACGCCTCTACAAAGGCATCGCCCATCAAGAAGGTAGTGGTGATGTGGCCGACAAAGTTGCTTATAAGAGCAAACAAGTTTGCTTCACAAAATGATTGGTCTTCTTCGTTTGGTAGCTCTACCTGACTGCTTCCACGCTCCCAGGGATTCTGGTCAACAAGGCTGCGGCAGAAGCTTACCAAGTTCGGAATGTGACTCTCTACCAAACGAGTAATTGCGGATGAAGCTTCAGTAACAAAGGCCTTGCTGTGGATAATGGAAGACGCATTATCTTTGATGCCTTTGTCCTGGGTCAGATTCAATTTGCGCGTGAGAGTGCGGTCGCCAAAGACGTTTTGCAACGCCTGGTCGAGAACATGGGCACTCGAAGCATCTTCTGCAGAGAAGACAGTTTTCATCATAGATGGTGAGATCACGGCATTGTGCTTTTCACCGCGTAAGTAGATGCCAAAAACAGGCTCATTCATGGTTTCTCTATATTGTATTAGTGACGGGCGCAGAGTCAACCCAAAGTTGAACAAGCATACCGTGTTCTAATGAAAAATTTGACATGATTCCACAAGAAAGGAACTCCGTGTCCGATCCGAGGGAGCCAGTAGGGTGCTATTAGCACTGCCCTTGGTTTTGAAGGGTCTTGACAACGGCGTTGACTTTGGAACCCCGAAACAAAGCGGGTTGTGATGCAAGCAAAAATGATCACAGCAAAGAATATAGGCCAGTTCACATAAGATAACCCAGTACGGGCACTCTGGAAAGGACCGTTGGGTGAGGTTTCATACCCCATGGTGATATAATGAAATATTAAAAACAAACACTGCCATCCGAGATGACACGGTCGTTCAATTCCCACGCTCACTCAATGTTTGAAGATTGCAGTCTTTGGTCAGTAGTAAGTAATGATAAAAAATGTTGGAACAAGCGACTCTTGGACATATGTATTGATTCCGGCGATGAAAGGGACTGGAGGGCGCGGTCGAGTTCTTTCCCTTGCTGACTCATCTTGGAACCTGAGGTCTCACCTAGACATTTTTTACTGATTTGCTATGTTTCTGATTTGTATTAATATAGGACTGAGTCTCTATGTATGATACAGGATTTGAGTTTATTGAATATGTAGATGGTGACTCAAGAAATGGGCTCCCGATACGGCTCTAGTTGTTTACACAGCCGAGGTCATGCTACGTGGCAAACAGGTGCATACTCCCAGGTATATTGCGATTTAAGCAAAGAGTGATATGGTCTTTAAAAAAATTGAACTCAAGTAGTTGAGGGCTAATACTGAGGTGAGATATTGAGGTGAGATATAGACAGTAAGCTGTTTCAGTTCTCATTCTGCAGGATCTTCGACAGAGAAGCGCTCTCGCTCTCATACTTCTGAATCTTGGCCTGCGATCCATGAACCTTGCGCAGAAGCCATTCAATTCTAGAAGTGAGTTCCCAGGGATACTTTGGCAAAGAGCCAAGGACCTGGAGTTCCTGCTCATATTTGCTGATACTCGAGTTCTCGTTGCTCATAAGCTGTGCAAGAACCAACATATCAAGACGACCTTGTAGGGTCTTGTTTGACACTAGACGCTGGAAAGCAGCACGATAGACGGGCTTTCCGGGTTTGATGTATCGTGGGAATCCCTTGTCGGTTCCCACGGAGATGAGCTCTGATTGTTCCAGGGCGTGCAGAGTGGCCTCGCCGTTCTCTTTGAACAGATCCGAGAGAAGGACTTTGTTGTACAATAGAGTGCCGTCTTTCGAGCTTGCCAAAGACTTGATCAAATGCCACGCTTGTTCACGACTCCATTGAGGTGTCATCGAGTCTGTGCCCAAAATGAAGATCTTCAAAATCTCCGATGATGATTGCTCAATGATACGGTTTACAGCAGCTATATGGCGTGTTAGAGATTGCTTCAGTTGAACTGGGATATAGACTTACCTTCAGGGGTCTCCCCGGCTTCAATTCGATGAGCCATAAACTCAAGGTCAGTGACTCGGCCGCCTAGTACCTTGATACAGGAATCTAAGCCATGAAGTGTCTTCTTGCGATTCGCATCCTGCTCCTTGTCACCATCGCCTCCCACCGTGTCCAGGTGACTTAGAACAAAGCGACGGCCAACATCGAGTGAACAGTCACCCAAGCCAATTGTGCGGAAAACTTGATTAGGGAGCGCCTTGCTCAAAGGCTTCGCGAAGGAAGAATCAGTTGTCAAAAAGACGACATGTGCAATATTTGCTGAGGTCAGGCCAGCCGCCCACTGCGTCATCTTGTCGAGCACAACACTGTCCTCTGAATCATACACGAAGTTGTCAATAATGACAACAGGCCGTTTTTCCGGATGGGCCTCCAGGTACTCATCCTCGGACATGTTGAAGTCTTTGTCCTCCTTGCGTCTCCCTTCCAAAGCAACCCGCCTCATGGCAACAGCAGTGTTTTGCCAGATTTTGCTGAGCTGCGCATCGAGAGTTTCAGAGAACCCAGCCTTGGTACCAATCATTCCCTGTGCAGCTAGGTCAATCAAGCTGCTGAGGCTATTCATCCAGGAAAAGATTGGCCGGTAGCCAACCTGGGCCGCCGCTCGTGAGATTTTAGCCGTGTCTCCTCGGGCATCTTGGATTTGCTTGCAGTCCACGACGACCTTGTACTTGTGCTCCTTCAGCGCTTGTTCCAAGACCAATTCGCGCTTTCCTGAGCCTCGTGGGCCATGAATGACGATGAATGTTTCCGCAGTTTCAGTCAACCAGGCTTGTAGCTGTGAGATGTCTTTTTGTCGGTCCTCCCAAATAGCTGCCAGGCCACGCGGGTCTGATTTGCTCTTGCCAAAAGAAAACATGTTGGTTTTGCTAACCTGCGCGCGAATCCATTGCACGATCTGGTTCTCCTCGTGTTGCAACGTCGACTTGATTTTGAGCTCAATGAAGAAAGTGCGAATGGGATCGAAGACAATGACGGTGATAGTGGCAATCAAGGCAGCTAAAGCGGGAATAACTATTCTTGGGTGGTTCAAGAGCCAGTCCTTGATCATAAACAGTTTGATCTTGCGTTCATAATTGATCTTGAACCTTGTACCAGATTTACCGCCACCAGATTCCTCCGAAACGGTAAAGCCATGCATACAATTTCTTGCCATGACAGAATATCGAGGTCGTTCAAATCGCAGAGTCGCATACCGTGGCACCACTTTGGAATCGGTGGGTTGGGGTTGGATATCGAGAAGTTTTCCATATGGCCGGAACAATGAGTACAGAGCTTCTTGAGATAGCTCAGCAGCTGAGCTATCGGGAGAGGTAGACAAGAATTCCACCTTGATGGTTTGGCTTGGAATTCGATAAAGGTCTTCGATCCACGGTATTCCGCGCACGAGGTCCGCATCAACCTTCTGGAATGGATTGAACCAAGGATTGATAGGTTTATTTCGTAGATGCTCCTCGACCGCATTCCGAATAGTCTCGTCATTCAAATCTGGCTTACGTGCATATCTAACAAATGCACCGCCTTCTTTATACCTCGCGATGACCTCTTTGATCTCTAGGTCCAAATCTTTAGGCAATGCCCTTTGAACGATTCGAAGTGGATCAGATGCTGCCATTCCAGGCTTGTCAATCTTTCTCAAGATACCCTCAAGAGGCTGAACATGACTGAGGGGACCCCGCAGCAGCCATTGTAACCGGTGCGGAAAGATATCTAGAACTGGTCAGCAAAAGAGCACTGAAGCTTGGAGAGCTGCAGTACCTACTATTCACGTAAAGTATTCCTTCATTTTCTCCCAGTGAGATATGTCCTGACTGGATAGAAGATGTGTATCGTATCATCGAGCGTCCCCAAGGCGGAAGCCTCCCTCGGCCAAATGCATGAGCATTGATATGGGAGCGTGGAGAGCACACCGCCCAAGGAACTTTTGTGAATGTAACTTGTCTCATTGTCGCAAAGACATGTTAAAGAGGGGGGGAAATTTGGGAAGAAATCCTGTGTTTGAATCGATCAACAGGATATGAATGACGTCGTGGTCTTGACTATCGGGCTTGTTATCGATCACGTGCCGTTTGATTACGAAAAAGATAACCGCGGTCACCTTGTCGCGACATCCACCCATCCGTCACTTCAGGTCAATTCTACTGCGCAAGATGGGCTGGCTATGGAGCTCAAGTCCTAGTGACACAGCCAAGGATACATCACTTAACACACCATCACCTGCGACACCTGCGGAAGCATCAAAGCAGACTGCACCGCCGAAGGCCTTGACCCCCAGCGAGCAAGCCGATCTAGAATGGAATTCAATCCTCGCCGATCTCAGAGCTGAGGAGACTGCCCTGTCAAAGGGTACCCCCGGTGGTCTTACATCCGATGGCAATGTCTCAATACAATCCGAAACACCCTCATCACCGATCGCTCCCGAATCCCTCTACCAAGACCACATGTCCTGCCGCAACGCCTTCGACTACGCCTTCTTCTGTCAGTCTTTTGGTGGACAGTTTGTGAATGTTTACCGATATGGAGAATTACGATCCTGCAGTGATCATTGGGATAATCTATGGCTTTGCATGAAGACTCGCACATGGCCCGAAAACATGCGCAAGAAGGCCATCCTAGACCACAACCGAAAGAAGGCTATCAAGTACAAGACTGGCCCCAGTAGCGAGGATGTCTGGGATGTACGACTAGAACCGGCCCGGGACTCGTTCAAGGGAGACTTTGCCGCTTTGGAGCGGGAAATGAAGGCCGAAGATGAGGAGGCGGCGAGACAAAAGGCGGCTTCATGATACCCCTTGTCCTTTTCCTTTGGGATTTTTGTTACAATATGTAGATATATGCCTCTTGTGTCAGCTCATGTATAATATGACCTTCTCAATTCTCCCCGTGTCTGGGAGTCACTTGTAGAATCTGTAGACATCAATTGGCCTAAGGATCTCGGTACTTATATTTCTCTGCCTACAGATAAGGGATATCTTTGCGAAATTTATCAACTTGTTATAGTGAGATATCAGAAGAAGAGAGCTCTTGGATTGAACCAGCGTATAAACATGAAAGAACCCCCCCCCCCCCCGAACCATTGCGATGCGGCGCTCAAAATACTATGCTCTTAAATGCAGCGCTAAAACATGAGATATAAAAATACAGCATTGAAACAAAGATTTCCAAATCAAACGAAGAAACAAAATCTCAGCATAAGACACTCAGATAAATGAGAAACCCACAGAGCTCAAGACATGGCAGATACATGTCTCGTAAGATTGAAAAAACAAGTCAAACAGACCCGTATAGATAGTTTTGGCAGCGAAATTATAGGAAAAAGGTTGGCATACCTGAAACCTGTGAGCAAATGGTGCCTGTATAAAAGCCCAGTCACGAAGCACGACCTGCTGCAGAGACCAACTCGATAGTGTCAGCATCGAAGCCAATGAGAAGGGAAAAGAAAATGCCATGGTGAGGTTCCTCTCTCAGACACACTCAGAACTAGACTAATTAGTGTCTCCTTTCCTTTTCCTGTTGCTTGTTGAACTGCGCCTCTTTGTAGTGGATCTTGGCTATCTCGTTAGGGACATGTTTTCTACGTCGTTCAAACCCAGGGCTCTTTGAATTATCTCTTAGCCCCTGATGGGCCTTGAGTCTCCGTCCCCTGGCTTCTTCGGACTCTGCTTCTTGTGAACTGGTCATAGTTGGTGCCGACGTGGGCCCGCCAGCACCGTCAGCACCGCCATCATGACTTTCTACCTGTGATGAAAAGGAATTAGCAGAAGCAGACGGGTCTTTTGGTTCAGAGTCTTCGGGAACACTGCCGAGAGTTGGTCGTGCATAAGAGTGATGCTTTCTATTTTGCATCCGAGATCCCCTTCTCGTTGAAGTCTCGCGCTGTGCCTCCTTTCTGCCACCACTGAACATGGCAGAGTGTGAAGCTCCTCGAAGTCCAGTGCGAGATGTTGCTCGGCTTCCATCAGGGAATGTTCCTGATACGCGTCCGTCATTATAGACGCGCACGTTTGCACGCTGGCCATCGATCTCGCGATAGGTTACGAAGCCGTTTGGATGATCGCTGGGCTCATCGCTGTCCATGTTTGTTGACGTTTTTCTGGTCACCTCGGGCATTTTGAGAAATTGTATCTGTTATTTGACAAGGTTGAGATCGTCGAGGTTGAATATTGTGTTTAATGTTTGAACGCTTGGAGTATTGGATGTTTTTGATGAAGTAGAATATATCGATATATGAGAGAAACAGAGCGCTTTAATACTTTTTTCTGTCACCCACCAAAGCTGGCGGTATCAAAAATAGAAAAGAACAACTTAGACAAAGAAAATCCGCAGAATATTAGCCACAGGCTTATTGTCGACTCTATACTTGGGGTTTCTTTGTGGGTAGTGCTAAGAAGCCACCCCCCATAATTAAATCCGACTAATACACTAGCGGCATTTTAGCGCTATTTGGGTATTGGAATCTACATCAAATTTGACCTCAAATATGGCATCAATGGACATTTCAAGAAATCGGATGAATCATCAGTCCTCGCTTAGTAACCCACCAAAACCCCGGTTTTTGCTAAGGGTGTAGGGTCCATGCACTCACGGTCCCCTTCTTTGTGCTGTGTACTTTTAGTCTCTGGAGAGAATTAAAGCCGTGACGAGTCACAGCCCAGTTTCACGAGGGGGCTCATAGTAAAAATGGAACAAAGGGTCAGATTATCGAAAATGGAAAGGCTATTTACAACAACATAGAGAGAATGCCGTATTGGGGCAGACGCTCTTAAACCCTTGCAAACTCGAAGAAAACAACGCTTGAATAGAATAATTGGAGGAAAATATCAAAAGGCATAGTACCTGAGGCTTTTGTTAAACTTCTCCGATCATAAGCAAAAACCGTCTAAATCACAGATGTATCCCATTTGAGCAAATCATGATTGCCTCATGAAGTTTTGATCATAGTCGTGGCCGTCAAAGTCGTAAACATCTCCCGCAGTCCCCGATTTAGGCGACAACCTGGGTCTCGATGGGCTGGGGAACGGTGTCGATGGCAGGACGACGGACGATGCCACCAGTGACAGGAAGCTGGGAGCTGGTGCCGGAGAGGAAGGCGTCCACCTCGCGAGCACACTGGCGACCTTCGTTGATACCCCAGACAATCAAAGACTGTCCACGGCGGCAATCACCGGCAGCGTAAACACCGGAAATGTTGGTCGAGTAGTGGCCAGGGGGGTCTTGACGTTCTTGCGAGGATCACGCTCGATTTCCTCACCAAGGAGACGGTCCTCGGGACCTAAGAATCCCATGGACAGGAGGACAAGGTCGGCAGGGAAGAACTGCTCACTACCTTCGACCGTTTTCATGTCCCAACCGCCAGTAGCGCTCTTGGTCCACTCAACACGGACGGTGTTGATGCCCTTGACACGGTTGTTGCCGTCGTCGACAAACTCAGTAGACATGACACAGAATTCACGAGGGTCCTTGCCCATATGTGTCTTGACCTCGGAGTGCCCATAGTCGACACGGTAGATACGAGGCCACTGGGGCCAAGGGTTGTCGCGGGCACGCTCGGGGGGAGGCTGAGGCAGCAACTCGAAGTTGGTCACTGATTTGGCACCATGACGGACTGAGGTGCCGATACAGTCGTTTCCGGTATCACCACCACCAATGACAACAACGTGCTTATCCTTGGCAGAGATATATTCACCATCAGAAAGGCCAGAGTCAAGAAGAGACTTGGTGTTCTTATGCAGGAACTGCATGGCGAAGTGTACACCATCGAGCTCACGGCCAGTGACCTTAAGGTCACGAGCGACAGTAGCACCGGTGGCAATGATGACAGCGTCATTGCTGGCACGAAGAGACTGGAGCGAAACTTCACAATCGGGACCAACAGCAGTACTGGCAACGAACTCGATACCTTCGGCAGCCATGAGATCAATACGGCGCTGAACAACCTTCTTGTCGAGCTTCATGTTGGGAATACCATACATGAGAAGACCGCCCATACGGTCAGCACGCTCGTAGACAGTGACGCTGTGACCAGCACGGTTAAGCTGGTCAGCAGCAGCGAGACCAGCGGGACCGGATCCAATGATGGCAATGGTCTTCCCGGAACGAGTTTTGGGAGGACGAGGGATCATCCAGCCCATCTCGAATCCGCGGTCAATAATGGCACACTCGATGGACTTGATACCAACAGGATCCTCGTTGATACCCAGAACACAAGCACCTTCACAAGGGGCAGGGCAAACACGGCCAGTGAATTCAGGGAAGTTGTTGGTCATAAGCAGACGGTTCAGGGCCTCCTGCCATTCATTTTGGAATAATAGTTCATTCCATTTGGGAATGATGTTGGAGATGGGGCAACCAGTGTCAGACTGACAGAAGGGAACACCACAGTCCATGCAACGAGCCGATTGGTACTTGAGCTCGTCCTCGCTCAGACGGTTGGATATCTCACCCCAATCGCGAGTACGGGTAGTGGGATTGCGGTATTTCTCGTTGCGGCGACTGTACTTCATGAAACCTCTTGTCTTGTCCAGAATCAGCGCAGACCGCTTCTTCTCGGTCTTAGAGTCGCTGATGCTATCTTCGATATCCAGCAGTTCAGCCTTCTTGTCGTCACCAGCCTTGGCCTTCTCTGTCTTGATTGGGGCACTTGGGAGCTGAGGAAGAGTGAACTCGGCCTTCTTTGCGGCTTGCGTCTTAGCGGCCTCCTCCTCCATGACACGCTTATAGTCGATAGGCAGAATCTTGATGAAGTGAGGCAGAGCACGGGTGAAGTCAAGCAGAATACGAGCAGCTAACTCGGAGCCAGTGTAATGGTGGTGATCCTCAACTAAGCCACGAACAAAGGCGATCTCGGAGGGGTCCTCAATACCAGATACCTCAACCATCTCCAAGTTCACTTTAGAGAGGAAGTCCTGGTTCTTGTCCAGCACGTATGCAATTCCACCAGACATACCAGCGGCAAAGTTACGACCGGTAGGTCCAAGGACAAGGACACGACCACCAGTCATGTACTCGCATCCATGATCACCCACACCCTCAACAATTGCAGTAGCACCGGAGTTACGGACAGCGAAACGCTCCGCGGCCATACCGCGGAAGTAACAAGTTCCGCGAGTGGCACCGTAAAGACAGGTGTTACCAATGATGACATTTTGTTCGGCCTTGAACGCGGCGCCGCGGGGTGGGTAAACAATGAGACGGCCACCGGACAGGCCCTTGCCGACGTAGTCGTTGGCGTCACCCTCGAGCTCAAGGGTGACACCCGGGGCAAGGAAAGCACCGAAGGACTGACCAGCAGATCCCTTAATGTTTGCATGAATGGTGTCCTGGGGAAGACCATTGTCGCCGTAACGCTTGCTGATCTGGTAAGAAAGAGTGGCACCGAGCGCACGGTCAGTATTGACAATGTCACACTCGATGCGGCAAGGCAGTCCCTTTTCCAAAGCAAGTTCAGACTCTGCAATCAACTTGTTGTCGAGACGAGTGTGGAGGCGGTGATCCTGTTTCCGAACATTGTAGGTAGCGACGCCAGGGCGAAGAGAGTGAGCGGGAGTCAAGATCAGTGACAGATCCACACGCTCCTGCTTAGCGTTGCGAATGTCATCCCGGGTCTTTAGCAGTTCAGCACGACCGACCATCTCGTTAACAGAGCGGACACCCAACTTGGCCATAATAGCACGCATCTCGTTTGCAACATAGTAGAAGAAGTTGATGACGTGTTCCGGTGAACCCTGGAACTTCTTGCGGAGCTCAGGGTCCTGAGTTGCGATACCAACAGGACAGGTGTTCAAGTGGCATTTTCTGTATGAAATAGTTAGTTTCATCAGAATCCTAAAGATAGCCGGGGTGGTACAAACCTCATCATAATACAACCCATTGCAATTAAAGGAGTAGTGGCAAAGCCGTATTCCTCAGCACCGAGAAGACAGGCAATAGCCAAATCACGACCAGTACGGATTTGACCATCAGTCTGGACCACAACACGACCACGCAGATCGTTCAGGACCAAAGTCTGGTGGGTCTCGGCGAGACCCAGCTCCCACGGAAGACCAGCGTACTTGATACCAGTCCAGCGCGAAGCACCAGTACCACCATCGTGACCAGAGATCAAGATGTGGTCAGCCTTGGCCTTGGCCACACCAGAGGCGACAATACCAACACCAACCTCAGAAACGAGCTTGACAGAAACACGAGCACGCGGGTTGGAGCATTTGAGATCGTAGATGAGTTGCTTAAGATCTTCAATAGAGTAAATGTCGTGATGGGGAGGTGGAGAGATGAGACCGACACCCGGTGTGGAGAACCGAGTGCGAGCAATTGGGCCAAGCACCTTGTGACCGGGCAGTTCACCACCCTCACCGGGCTTTGCTCCCTGAGCCATCTTGATCTGCAGCTCATCGGCATCCGCCAGATAGTTCGACGTAACACCGAAACGACCAGAGGCAATCTGCTTAATGGCAGAGCGCATGGTGTCACCGTTTTCCATTCTCTTGCTACGTTCAGAGTCCTCACCACCCTCACCAGTGTTAGATTTGCCACCCAACCGATTCATGGCAATGGCGATTGTGGAGTGGGATTCCATAGAAATGGATCCGTAGGACATAGCACCAGTCACAAAGCGACGGACAATCTCAGTCCAGGGCTCGACTTGGTCAATGGGAATAGGAGTACGCTGCTCAAAGTCAAAGTCAAGCATGCCACGCAGAGTGCAGTTCTTGATCTGCTCATGTTCCGCCTTGGCATAGGCCTCGTAAGACTTGTCGTTCTTGGTACGGACGGCATCCTGCATGTTGGCAATGCTAACGGGGTCGTTGATGTGTGCCTCGCCGCCATCACGCCAGTGATACTCACCGGACTCTGGGAGACCGGGGACCTCAATGATGGGACGCGAAGGATAACCGCGCTCGTGGAAAGCGAAAGCATCCTCGGCAATTAGCTCAAAAGTGATACCTCGGATACGACTAGCAGTACCAGCAAAGCAACGGTCAATGACAGTGTCATCGATACCGAGAGCTTCGAAGATCTGAGCACCCTTATAGGACTGAAGAGTTGAAATACCCATCTTACTCATGACCTTGAGAATACCACCATCACAAGAAGACTTGTAATTTTGAATGACCTGCTCATCGGAAATGTCCTTGCGGATCAGCTTCTCCCGGTTCATCTTGAGAATGCATTCCAGAGCGAGATAAGGATTAATGGCATCAGCACCATATCCTAGCAGAACACAGTGATGATGGACCTCACGGGCCTCGGCAGTTTCGACGGCAATGGCAGCAAGCGAACGCCACTTGTTGCGGACCAGATGATGGTGAACAAGGCCAGTAGCCAATAAGGCAGAAACCGGGACACGCTCGGCAGAGGTAGCGCGATCAGACAAAATGATGACCTTGTCACCATTATGGATGGCCTCGGTAGTGGCATCACAGATGGCATCGAGGGCCTCGATATAACCAGAGGTACCCTTGCTCTTTTCAAATGTGATATCAATGGTGCGGACAGTCCAATCCTGGTGAGCCAGGTTGACATTCTTCAGTGCATTGAACTCAGGAATGCTCAAGATTGGAGAAGACAGGAGGAGACGGTGGCATTGGGTGGGGTCCATCTCGAGCAGGTTGCCCTGGGGTCCAACGTAACACTCAAGAGACATGACCACAGCCTCTCTGATAGGATCAATAGGCGGGTTAGTGACTTGGGCAAATAGCTGACGGAAGTACTCGTAAAGTAGACGAGGCTGCTGGGCAATGCAGGCCAAAGGTGCATCGTTACCCATGGACCCTAGAGCTTCCTTGGAATCAGCGGCCATGGGACCAAGCAATAAGCTCACTTGCTCGAATGAGTATCCAAATGCACGAAGACGGGAGTCGTTCTGGATGGAGACATCATCCAAGGCAAAGGAAAGGTCTACATTTGAGTCAAGCAGTGACTTATTGATAGCGGGAAGCTTCAAAAGTTCCTTGTCCAGCCAAGAAGCAAAGTCATGACGGCGGGCGACGGTCTGCTTCAGCTCAGCATCATCAATGATGCGTCCAGCCACGGTATCGACGAGAAGCATCTTTCCGGGTTGCAAGCGACCCTTTTGCACGACTCTCTCTGGGTCAATATCAATAGCACCGACCTCAGAAGCGCAAACAATGCGGTCATCATCCATGACATAGAATCGGCAGGGTCGTAGACCGTTACGGTCGAGGTTGGCACCACAATAGCGTCCATCAGAGAAGGTGAACAGGGCCGGGCCGTCCCATGGTTCCATTTGACAGGCAGCCCACTCGTAGAACGCAGACTTAGCTGGGTCCATGGCTGGGTTGTCCTGCCAGGCCTCTGGGATCATGATCATAACGGCCTCGGGGAGTGACAAAACACCGTTGATCATGAGAAGTTCGAGCACGTTATCGAAAGCAGCGGAGTCAGAACCACCTTCCTCGACAATAGGGTAAAGTTGGTCAAGCTCGTCGCCGAAAACCTCTGACTTGAGGACACCCTCGCGCGCGCGCATCCAGTTTTTGTTTCCTCGCAAGGTGTTAATTTCACCGTTGTGAGCAGCCCATCGCAAAGGCTGAGCACGATCCCATGAGGGGAACGTGTTCGTAGAAAATCGAGAGTGTACCAGGGCGAAGTGACCCTCATAGTCTACGTTAACCAAATCATGGTAGTATGTGTAAACCTGCACAGGAGATAGTTGACCCTTGTAGACAATGTTCCGGTTGCTGAGGGAGCAGAGGTAGAACCAGTTACCAAGGCCAATGACATGAGTGGCCCGCTTCCGTAAAATATAGAGCTGAAGCTCAAATGTTCTCTCATCGAACTTTTCGGTTTCGGTGATTTCGGGCTTGTTGCCCTCGCCATATGCTGATTTCAATACAACGAATGGCTGCATAACAATAGGCTCCCGTGAAAGAGCGGCGGGACCAAGAATAGTCGAGTCCCGAGGCACCTCTCGCCATCCTAGGGTGCGGAGACCCAGAGAAGAAGCCAATTCCTCGAAGCTTGCAATAGACTGTTTGAGTGCCTCCTCGTCGGGCTTGAAGAACAAGTTTCCGACTGCATATTGGCCTAATGGAGGAAGGTCGACACCAACCTCTCGGGCAAAGTTCTTGACGAAGAACTTGTGGGGAATACTGGTCATGACACCGGCACCGTCACCGTCCCGCGCGTCAGAGCCAACGGCTCCACGGTGGGTCATGTTGCACAGCAGGTTGCGGGCTAGAAATCAATTGCGGTCAGTCCATTGTCTTGACTTATAATATTATTAACTCATAGCCTTGACACAAACTCACCATCACTAACGATCTTGTGGCTCGGCTTGCCCTTGATGTGGCTGGTTCTAATTAGACTTTGCTTCCAGGTTTCAATTGGGCTGGGATTGACTCACGCTGCAAAGCCTACACCACAGGCATCTTTCTCATATTCAGGATCATAGAGACCTTGCCGCTCGGGTAGAGCATTGGCCCAGCCATAGCCTTGCTTAGGCTGATACTGTGAATACTCCTGGGGAGCCTGTTCCTCACTTAGATCTTTGCCATAGAGCTCCTCTAAGTTAAGACCCATTCTTCCGCCGGCAGCCGACAGAGAATGGAATGGTGGGTGAAGGTTTTGGAAATTCTAGGAAATCCCCGCCGATTTGGGGGGGCGTATCGATAGGGAGCGGGCAATGTCGTCACAGATGTCGCAGCGCAGAAGCGAAGACAACGTTGGCCTGCGAAGTAGAGGTAGTTAAGAGTGGAGGAGATGAGAGAGAGAAAGAGAAAGAAAAGATTAAAAGGAGGGGGGGGAAAAAGATGAGAGCAGGGACTCCGGGGATTGCAGCGACCCAAAAGGGAAAAATACAATGGTGGGGAGCTACGTATGGAAAAAGTATGAGAATATCCAGATGGTAATTAGCAGTATTAGATTACCTAGGATGCTCCCAGTTGCATAACCAGATTGGCCGGAAACAGGGCATTCCATTCGAGCACGTTCAGAGGCAAATGATAATCATTACGGTAAATCATCGAGATAAGCATTGAACCAATCAACGGACACATGTTACAACCCAAGATTAGCTTTCTGCTACGTCAAGATCCTCGGTACTGTCATTTTATGTCTGTCTGTATATATTCCCTGTACGAAAGACTGTGTAGTTTTCTCGCTCCCTTCTTCTCTCTCACACCCACTCTCTCTCTACATTCACCCTCAGGATCCACGAGAAATCAAGGTCGGGAGGTGGGCCGACCCCATCACGATCCGAGCTGCCTATTGGACAGGATATACCGACACTTGACCAGCGGATTACCAACACCGGAGCCCCGAATGGAAGAGATTAAGTCGCTAATCCGCATCACATGGAGACTCGGGTTGGATGGGCGCAGTCCCGGTGGGGCATGCAGTGCTTAATCCAGAGTGTTCCGACCTGATTTGCCTACTATGCAGGACCAAGAGAGGTGAAAGTACTATACAGTAGACCACTTGGCATAATACACCTGAGACGTCCAAGGGTACAGTAAATTTCAAAAGGCTCCCAAGTTAAAAGACATAAAAGACCGTTTCTCTTGTATTTGCCAACTGTTACACACTGTATATTGGTTATATCATTACAGTACGGTTCTCAATCCCGACAGCCAAGACATCCCGGGATGTTCCTCTCCCTTCAATGGCCAACATACCACCCCCCGATTTCGGGGCCTTCCAGTCACTCTCCGGTATGTCCAAGCTGCATGCGGATTGGCTCATGCAGTTTCCCCGGCTCATTCTTTGAGGTCATGTAAACCGCTTATCGAATTACCTGGTCGCTCACTGGAGGCCCTGCATCCCCAGAATCCCCCCAGACTCCGGGGACTGAACTCCGCTCCCAGATCTCAATTGAATGACCTTTCGGTCTTCCATTTGGGGGGTCTGCATTTACGAGGTCTCAGCGTTCTCGCCAAAAAGGGCATTGGAGACAAGAGATTCGGCTTAACACGTGGGCAGATAAGACACGTGAGATGTGAACATGATGTTACCTAACTCGCTCACCTGGATCTCTTGTCCATTTTCCGCTTAGTCTTAGTGGCTCTATAGTATGATACAGTATACAGTATTTACCCGAATGGTTTTTGAGATCTATCATCTTTATGTGACTTCTGGATTCCAGTTGGTATCACATGATCCCCGTTCCTGCGCCAATGGTTTCCGACTTGAAAGTCAGACGTCAGGGGGGGCAAAGAGACCCGGTTTCTCCCGATCTCTCCGCTTTCCTGGAGGCTCACCGCCAGCTTCCGACTCTGGCTACTTGTCTTGGTAGACGCCGTACACAGCCTGCAGTCCTACAGTCTGGAGCCGAAGGGGTCCGCTTGTGTTTGCTACAGTGCATTGCAGTTGCAGCCCTGCACTCCAGTTGTCTGGGCTTCTATTGATTTTGCCACTGTGCATAAGTGGGGGATGGGGGGGGGGGGGGTAACTTTCTAGCTAGCTCTACACTACAGTATAGCTCTAGGATTTTTACTTTGGAGTGTAGGGAGGGCTTGAGCAGTCTTGTATAGTATGATTCACCTAGTGATTTTGGAGGCTCTGGCAAAGATATTGTTCCAGTAGTTCTAACGGTATGTTACTGCTTATAGGATCCTCTTCACTATTGAATCCTTACCATGCTTACCTGTACGGGTTTTTATGGTACTAAACAGAACAAGCTTTGGTTTGATCTTGTTCTTATGTCTTTATTGTTTACAGAACATGTTTAATAGACACAAGTTAACTTTAGTCAATGGATGTTTTTGTAGTATGCAGCATACGAACTTCAGTAAAGTCAAAAAAGAGAAAAGCCTACATGATGAGAATAAGGTCTCATAATTCTTATGTCAAATTCACAGGAGCCAATTCAAGGCAAGCCCTGATCTACAGCCTCAAACAATCGACAGGATATAGTACCGATAGAGTTAGTCGTTCCCCGCATACACTTTGTTATGATTGGCAGTGGAGCTGCGGCTTTTTTTGCGAGCTCCCTCCCAGTCCACGTCAAGTTCCCTGCTCTTGAACTAATTTGTCCTCTGTTCCTCACTAATTGCAGAGTTGATCTCTACATGTACTACAATCCCTTATCAACAATCTTGCCACAACGCGCAACTGCCATAACCACCCCTACCTCGAACAATACAAAGCAACATCACCACTCCAAGCTTCGGGCACCCTGAAATCCCCTACACCAGCCTTACTCTCTTTGTCAGACTGGAATCGACACAGATACAGCAATCATGCTCTCTCTTCCCTTTATCACCCCGCGCGACGTGAGATCAATATTGCCCTCCCCTCCCAAAGAATCCAATCCAGACATTAACAACTGGACAGTCTCATGAACTATGGTTTGGCTCCCCCCAACCATACCGCGCATCAACCGAGACGGGCCTTGACAATGCCACCAACCATCCCGCCCGCCGCAACAATGGCACAACCAGCAGTCATCGCACATTTATGCCATCCCGTTCACCGGGAAATACACTCGCCGCGCTGGTCGCAGAGGAACGGTCCCTACGCGCCCGGAAACAGAACATCGCGTCATTTGGATACTCGTGGATCCGGCCAGCGGGATGTGCGAAGACTATGCTCGGCATGAAGGAAGAGGAGGCGGAGCGTGAAGAGGCGCTGCAGGCGGCGGCGGCGGAGATGGATGCGGTTGAGGGGGAGGGCATTATTGACGATGATACGGGGATGCAGAGGGCAGATGGAGAGGAGGACGAAGGGATGGAACGGGATTTGGACGACGATATTCCCGATGCGGATGTGGACGCGGAGGGACTCATCGAGGAAGGTGAGGAGGGGCTTGAGGAGGAGGATATCGGGGATGAGGAGGGGTATATGGAGAGAGATTTGGATGATGATATTCCTGAAGGGTTTCCTGATGATGACTACGAAGGTTCTGGGTTTTATGATGACGACGACGAGGAGAATGAGGATTTCGATAATCAGCCTGATCTTGATGCCGAGATCCCTGTTGCGGATGGTGACATGAGTGAGGGAATGACTCGCGACTTGGATGATGATATCCCTGATGCGACAGAGGGCTCGGAGCAGGAGGGTGAATGGCAGCACACGGACAGTGAGGAAGATTTGAGTGATGAAGATGACGGCGAGTCCAGTATCATCCAGTCCCGGCTGGAGAATTTCCGCACTAGCACACCAAACAGTCGTGGTGGCTTGCCTCCTCCGCCGTCAATTCGTCGCCAGCCTGAGACTGAAGCTCAGCGCCGGTTTCTGCAGCGTTGGAGCGGTGGAGGTGATGCCCTTGATTCAAGCAGTATGCTGTATGACGATGAGGATATGGGCGCCTCTATTGCGAGCCAAAGCAGTCGACGCAGCGGGTTTGCGAGACGCTTCCCTAGACACATTGGCCGTCCTAGGGATAGCCTAGAATAGGCAAGACTGCCAAACAGAGTCACTATCGGTGCGAAGCTTTGTGGTTGCATGGTGTTCATTGCATCAATGGTGTTTTTCTTTATATTAGGAAAAAGGCCTTGGGAGTTTTGTGGATTTTGTAGAGATTTATGATACTCAAGACGTTCTATAAGCAAATGTTTTCGATTTAACTTGAGCCTGCGATTTATTAAGCCTAAGCAACTTGAGAAGTTGAGATCTCCGACCAGAATCCCGGCGGGGTTGACGCTATATGCATGCAGTATGTACAACCAAAGAAACTGGTAAGCTCTTGTATTATTAGCTCAAAAAAGTCCATATTCCCAAAACACCAGAAACGCTAAAACCAAAATTCCCATGCTGAAAGTATTGATAATTTGTACATGCTCCGATCCAAGAGATCAAGCGAAAGAGCATAGACGGGTTCTGTGTGACAAGTCAAGATATTAAATGGGATATAGGTGGAACGAACGTGGTCGTGGAGTAAAGCGCAATAACGTAGAGGCGAGAGACGACAGATACATGTGCTCAGAATACCCACACATAGAAGAATATGAAGAAGACAGCGCAGAAGAAACCGAGCCACACTCGCCAGCCGACGCCAGTGCTCTCGGCCATGCGAAGCATGCGATTCATATTTCCTCGGATTCGGACTCGGGTGTTTTCGAATGAGCTGTTCAGGTCGTCCATATGCGTAGTATCGCGAATTTCATCGCCAATTGCGAGTGTGATCTAAAGCATCGAGTTAGCGACTGGATAGTTCCGCCAGCAGTTGCTATCGCCAGCGAGGCGCAAAGGGATCTTACATCCTTCAACATCTTGACTTTGGCACTAATGCCTTCGACTTCGGTATCGTTTTGTGATTCAAGTGATGAGAGTACTGCATCGGAGTAATGTCCTCTGTAGTAAAATCGAGTCAGCAACTGAACTATCGAGAAAGAGGGAGTCAGAGGAGCAAAGGGTTGACAGACTTCTTGTCGGGTGATGCACTCTGATATCCTCTCCCAGCTACACCGGTGTTTGAATAGCCATTAGGTGCTGGACTGGAATAGCCTCCGTATCCATATCCTCCTGTTGGAGCTGGTGATCTGCTGGGCTGACGGGAGTCGCCACCGTATTGATCGAAAAGAGAAGAGGACCCGCGGGGATCACGTTGGCGGGGAAATCTAAGAGTATTAGTTGGTATTAGTCAAATGTGCACCGAATGGTTGAGCCCAGGAGAGGATGGAGGATTGGTACTATACCGTGAAGCCATGACGTTTGTTGGAATGTATTTTGGGATTGAGGCAGAAAGTCAGGGTAACAAGCGAGTTTGGTTTTATTTTATTGATAGCCAAGGAGCATTGTGCAAAGGTCAAGATCCAAGTTATTCACCACCGTTCGACTTCTCGATGCTTGCGGAGATAAAAACATCAAGGTGGCCATAGCGTTGTGTTTCGCCGCGGCACGTGACAGCTATAGTGCTGGAATAGAAGCACAGGAAACGGCGACCTGCCGCGAAACAGATTTGTTGATTACAATGTTTTGAATGTTGGAAACTACTTGAATATGTGTTTTGACTACATGGCCGCAGCTTTTAATAAGAAAAAGACCAGTAATGCTCTATAGATTACATCATTTTCGGTATTCAAGTCTCCGTCAAAGGATTGTACTAATATATGGATGAAGAACATCCTAAAAAATATTCATTGATTCATTGTCATCACAAGTCGCGTGATAGGAAAAGATACACCGTGGGAATTTCCTCGGCCGATCCGTGGCGCCTATGATTCAAAACAAGTCCCATGCCGCCCGGAAGTTTTATACGTAGTTCGCTTAGTCGCGCATCTGGTCGTCATCATTGTTGTCATCGCGAGACTCGTACTCTTCATCGTCTTCATCATCATCCATGTCATCGAGGCCCTGGGCAGCTTCGGCGTAGTCGACGGCCTTGCCACGAGTGCGACGGCCACCCTGGATGATGTTGCTGGTGTCGATAGGCTCGAGGTTATCCTGTCCATCGTCCTCCTCATCTGGAAATATAGAGAATTAGTAACAGGAAGACTAATTGGCGATAGAGCGCATGTGGCATCGAAACACAGGTTGTGCCATGTAATAGTGGGGATGTGCGTACCATTATCGGCCTAGGGACGCGCATAAAGTTAGCATGTGTAATCAGTGGCTGCAGGTGTTGCAAGCATACCATTTCGTTCTCGCTCTCAGAGGAGCTGTCATCGTCAATGCTCAAGTCCTGAGCAACATCCTTGGACTTCCCCTTCTCGAAAGTGGCATCGGAAGGGTTAGAGAAAGTTGCTTGGTCGCCCATGGTGATTATGAGGGAGGTTATGGAAGATGGTGGGAATGGATGGGGGATGAGAGGGGGTAAGAGAGGTTAAAAGACGGTCTGCAAGTAAGGTCTTCCCCTCGAACCAAAACAAGGGAGTAAGGGCGTGATTCCCCCACTTGATTGGTCGGGCGCACGGTCGATTGCCCCGTGACAAATCGTGCCCTGACTCTACTTTATTCTTCAAGTTTCTACTTTTGAGTCATTTGTCTTCATGTATTCATGCATCTGCACAAAGATTGGCATTGAGGGGCACTTGCTCTCATGCAAGCTGGAGAGCTATCATATTTCATTATTGTATTCTGTGCACAAATCGTGACTGATTCTATCAGCTATCTAGAGCAAAGCAGCGTTCTACGGAGGTGCTATTGTTTCCCCACCATGCTGGCATCGAGATCTGCTTGCCTGCTCCAAAGAAGAAGAAAATAAGCAACATGTTGAGGTTAAATCCAGCATCAAAGGCCGCAGCAATCAAGTAATTATAGCGCTTCCAGACCTCAAAGTGATGGCGGTAGGCACGATACATCACAATGTAGCCACCAATGATGGCAGAGGTATACCCAGTGCTGATATTTCCATAAAACATGGCCAGACCTCCGAAGAAGATGCTCACGTTCCACAGGTCAATGCGCAGACGTGGGAAGAATCGATGGAAACAGTAGAGAATCGGAGGGATCACAGCTCCAACCAGGAATGACCAAGGAAGTGCTGCCATTTCTGACTCGCCAAATAGCCTTTTTGGGCCAAGCACAGCATACTGAACTCCCATTGTGTTCGAGCTCCGCAGAGACTGACCCGTCCACTGGTTCAGTGGGTCGGCTTTCTTGCCAGTCAGATAATCGCCCTTGGTATCCATGATCCAGCGGATGACAAGGTAGTTTATTGGAACACCCATGCAGGTTCCAAAGATTTGAGAGAAGAACACTGCGCGAGGTGGGATATGCATATAATGACCGATCTTCTGGTCCTGAAGCATATATTGTGCTCGATACCAGGCATCACCCGCGATTGATCCATACACAGAAGGGCCACAAGGATGGTGGTGGGAATTGCCGGCTTTTGTGTGAACCATATATCCGTACATCAGTTCGTTGAAGGAACCGGTCTCAAGTTGATAGTTGGAAATGGCGTAGAGCCATGCAAATGGAACCACCAGGATAGCAGCACTTGAAAGTGCCACAAAAAGAGTCCAAATGGGAATGAAGAGATATCCACATGCAATGCTGGTGATAAGAATGACAAAGGACACCAAGAACAAGGTACCATACCACCACCATGGAATCTCTTTGTACTTTCTCTGGATAACGTTGAGGCGATCATGGTACTGGTAGTGGATGCCTTTGTTTTTTGACGACTTTTCTGGATTCTCTGACTTGTTTGATCCAAAAATCTTTCGTAGATTGCCAGAAACCTGGACAAATCCAAACGTCAAGATCCAGGTTACAGCTGCTGGGAGTTTGGCATAGTCAAAGAAAGTTGCCCACACATTCTGCAGACCCATGTACATCGGCCCATACTCCTGGTAAACAGTCTCATTGAGGTTATAATTCGAGGTGAGCACTTCAAGGGTTGGATATGTGGTACCATTGGCCTGCATGAGGCTGTTTGACATGAGACCATGTTTATAGGACCCCAGGTTTCCCCACTTCGCTGCAGGAAGTAGTACCCAACAGTTGAAGGCAAAGGCTAAAAACAAAATGACCTGTGTCCAGAAAGGAGTGAGCATGATGGAGGATCCATTCCAGTTGACATTGGACCAATCCAACGAGAGATTGAGGAAACCCATGCCACCAATTCCCGAGCCAATGAAATTGGCCACTGGGTTGTGAGGTGCCACCCAGCAGAGGAAAGCGAGGGATGAAGTGAAGGGGAAGACATATTCCGGGAGAAATTGCCACAGGGTCATGCCCAAAAGGGCAAAGAAGAAAACTTTCATCTGTCGGCGAGCTAGAGCCGATGAGTTATCTTGCTTCCGAAATGTTTCAAACAGGGTCGTCTGCATCAGGGCTTTGGGCCAGATATAATCGGGGTCAGGGAGGAGAATTTGCCGTGCGAGGGCAGCAAACGAGTACCCAGTCCAGACGATAGCAAGCATGAAGAAGATCGCAACAGCTGGATTGATCCGTTCCCCATACCACAGCTCTGCGAGCACGATTGGAACATAACCGAGATTGTACGTCGCACCTGATGCGGCAGTTAGTGTGACTAACACATGCTCTTTGATACTCCACGGCGCCGGGTTCAAATTGAAAGAGAAGCGCGTGCCGGGTATGCCAATATTCCAAGCCGGGAGGACACGAGCAAGGAAGTGGCCGGCATAATGACACGCAATTTGGACGAAGAAGACAGAGTATGGGGCTTGTGTAGTTCGGAAGTAACTCATTTGGGACAAAAATGCCCCGGGAACCACAAAGACGACCGACAGTACGAAGTATCGGAAGGTAATGGTGGGAAGGGTGGGATCATCTTCCAAGTTGATCAGTTGACGAACAGACAGAGGTAAAGCAGCGATTTCGGGGTTTTCTTCGGTCTCTTGTTCAATAGCAGCAGTTTCCCCTTGCAACTTAAGATTCTCCTCATCCATCGCAGTTTCTGTCACGTCTGGTTTTTTGGAAGACAAAGGATCCACAGCTTCCGTTTTGACCTCGATCGGTTCATCCTTTTGTCGTTTCAATGGAAAGACAGCCATGACGGTGGAGCTGGAGAAATCCAGGTACCAACAAGGGGGGGGGGGGGGGCAAAATGGCTTTTCGATAGGGCCTCCAGGGCCTCCAGGGGGCTCTAGTATTTATACATTAGCATTTATGGTGTGCGACCGAAGCCAAAAATCGCAATCGAGACTACATAATGGATTCCTCTAGACTGTGGATTGTTTGAGGAACAGACCACTTGTAATGCTCAAAATGAGCTCCTATTGGACTGCGAGATGCATCCCGGGGATATGCGACTACTGGAGCGTTACATTGACCACGGACCGACGAGCTTAGTTGGGATAGAATTCCAGCCTAAAGCTTAGCGTAGATGGCGTTATCGAGGGCTTCCTGGGACCTGACAAGGTATTCCTCCGGATATTCCCCGAGGCTGTTGAAGTGTTTGGACAGTGCAAAACACTACAGTAGGTCATAAGAGAGACCAGAGAGGATGATGCACGAGTGATTATTTACCAGTATGGTGATAGAGAGGCGAGAATAACAGCCAATATGTTGTTATACAACCTTTAGCGTTACTGGGCCCGATCACAAGCTACGAATACAATCTTGGCAAGGCTGAACCGTCAAATTGAATCAAGACAAACGGAGCAAATGGAGCAAATGAGACAAACCGGATAAACTAGGAGCAGCAAGTAGCTCCAGTGGTGCCTCAGGCACCATAGAGTCACGTGGTTGATGATGTAATCACGCCATCAGCCCCAGTAGGAGTCACCAGGGAAACCTCGAAAAGGCCATTTGAAAGAAAACCGCCTGGATTTTAACAAGGCTAGAAGTGACAGACTCGGACAAGCGGTGTATTGTATATCAACTGTAGATTTCAACTACAATATACAGTATACAACTACAATATGTCAACGTCAATTCTCCTATCAAATTTTCAGACTACATCATTGAGTATGAATTCATCATGACGTTGAATAATGACCGTACCATACACTCTCCACCGGTCCAGACCTGGTAGTAAATTCGGTATTATGAGTTGAATTGCAATCTAATACACCCGCAATACCATCGAATCATCCCACTAATTACATCATCTGTGCCCCGCCAAAAAAAAACCGTCAGTGAGTCAAAGAACTCCTTTGTCGAGCATTGTGGTCCGTGAGAGCGAGAATCAGGCAGAATGAAGTCATGAGTCCAATCTAGATCCATTTGGACGTCTCAAGAACCCACTAGATGATAGGTGAAAGTCGTAGGGGGGTGTTGCTGGGGCATCGAAGCCCGTGGAATCCCATGGATGCCCGTGGAAGCTGTCCCCTACTAGAAGCTTCTGAGCAATACACCGCTCACTATATAGCAGGTTTTCGCTGCCGTTCCTCACACTCTTCTTCTTTTTCTCTTTCACTTTCAAATACCCCAATCCTCTGTACACTACCTCTACATTGCCTCACGAATTTCCTTTTCCCCCATCTCTTTTTTAACGATACACATTCACAATGGCTCCCGCCGTCGGTATTGATCTGGGAACCACCTACTCCTGTGTGGGTGTCTTCCGTGATGACCGCATTGAAATCATCGCCAACGACCAGGGTAACCGCACCACCCCCTCCTTCGTCGGTTTCACCGACACCGAGCGTCTCATCGGTGATGCCGCCAAGAACCAGGTCGCTATGAACCCCCACCACACTGTCTTCGACGCCAAGCGTCTCATTGGCCGCAAGTTCCAAGACGCTGAGGTCCAGGCCGATATGAAGCACTGGCCCTTCAAGGTCATTGAGAAGGCCACCAAGCCTATTGTCGAGGTTGAGTTCAAGGGTGAGACCAAGCAGTTCACCCCCGAGGAAATCTCCGCCATGATCCTCGTCAAGATGCGTGAGACCGCTGAGGCCTACCTCGGTGGTACCGTCAACAACGCTGTCATCACTGTCCCTGCCTACTTCAACGACTCTCAGCGTCAGGCTACCAAGGACGCCGGTCTCATTGCCGGTCTCAACGTCCTCCGTATCATTAACGAGCCCACTGCTGCTGCCATTGCCTACGGTCTTGACAAGAAGGTCGAGGGTGAGCGCAACGTCCTGATCTTCGATCTTGGTGGTGGTACCTTCGATGTGTCTCTCCTCACCATTGAGGAGGGTATCTTCGAGGTCAAGTCCACTGCTGGTGACACTCACCTTGGTGGTGAGGACTTCGACAACCGTCTCGTCAACCACTTCGTCAACGAGTTCAAGCGCAAGCACAAGAAGGACTTGACCACCAACGCTCGTGCCCTCCGTCGTCTCCGCACTGCTTGCGAGCGTGCTAAGCGTACCCTCTCTTCCGCTGCCCAGACCTCCATCGAGATCGACTCTCTCTTCGAGGGTATTGACTTCTACACCTCCATCACCCGTGCCCGTTTCGAGGAGCTCTGCCAGGACCTCTTCCGCGGCACCATGGAGCCCGTCGAGCGTGTCCTCCGTGACGCCAAGATCGACAAGTCCTCCGTTCACGAGATTGTCCTCGTCGGTGGTTCTACCCGTATCCCCAAGATCCAGAAGCTCGTCTCCGACTTCTTCAACAAGGACCCCAACAAGTCCATCAACCCCGATGAGGCCGTTGCCTACGGTGCTGCCGTCCAGGCCGCTATCCTGTCTGGTGACCAGTCCTCCAAGTCCACCAACGAGATCCTCCTGCTCGATGTTGCCCCTCTGTCTCTCGGTATCGAGACTGCTGGTGGTGTCATGACTGCTTTGATTAAGCGTAACACCACTATCCCCACCAAGAAGTCCGAGACCTTCTCCACCTACTCCGACAACCAGCCCGGTGTCCTGATCCAGGTCTTCGAGGGTGAGCGTGCTCGCACCAAGGACAACAACTTGCTCGGAAAGTTCGAGCTCACTGGCATTCCCCCCGCCCCCGTGGTGTTCCCCAGATTGAGGTTACCTTCGACCTTGATGCCAACGGAATCATGAACGTTTCCGCCGTCGAGAAGGGTACCGGCAAGTCCCACAAGATCACCATCACCAACGACAAGGGCCGTCTCTCCAAGGAGGAGATTGAGCGCATGCTGTCCGAGGCTGAGAAGTACAAGGAGGAGGATGAGGCTGAGGCCACCCGTATCCAGGCCAAGAACGGCCTTGAGTCCTACGCCTACTCTCTCAAGAACACCCTCAGCGAGGGCAAGCTCCAGATCAGCGAGGATGACAAGAAGAAGGTTGAGGAGAAGATCACTGAGGTCATCTCTTGGCTCGACAACAACCAGACTGCTGAGAAGGACGAGTACGAGTCCCAGCAGAAGGAGCTCGAGGCTGTTGCCAACCCCATCATCTCCGCTGCCTACGGTGGTGCCGCTCCCCCCGGTGCTGACGCCGGTGCCGGTGGTGCCCGCTCCGCCGATGAGGTTGAGGAGAAGCCCGAGGAGCTTGACTAAACGTCTCGCTCTAAGTGATTCTTTTTCTTCGTTTGCTGTTTGGCTGACGTTTCCTTTCACGTCTTGTTTTACGAACTTATGGGATTCGGTTTCTTTTTTTTTTTGCGCATGAATGCATAGATACAAGGCTATCGTCTGGGATAAAAAACTCCCATTTGAATCAAAATTTCCTTTTAATTCAACTATTCTCTTTTAGTAGCACTAGTTTAATTCGCCCTTAAACTCTTACCACAGCTTTGACCGTTCGAAGTTGCAAATTGTTGTGTCAGACTAAGCTTTGAGCCATTTGAAGGATCTGAGCCGTGCTGCACCTTAGCCCCTTCCCTACTGTTTCCTTGCACATGCTAGAGTTGGTCATGTTCGTGATGATGTATTTCGTCGATCATATTGGCTTCAATGCAATCCCCGTAAAAAGACGACCAGTTCATGTAGTTTTACAAGTAGAATATAATAAACAGTATTCAACCATTAACATGAATTCCTCCCTCTTGAGGACTTCCAAATCATACCCAGAACTCCGTACCCCAGATCAAATCCTTGGGAGTCCCGATTAAACATCCTGGAAGTCTCCGTTCCACCACCGTTGTAACCGCTGTCCACCCGTCTTCACAACAGTGCCATAGCTGATTTGTGATGCCTGCTCGGGGAACATCTCGCGCTGGTCACGGCGAATACGGGTGAGGGCAGCCCCAACACCCATGGTCAAGGCGAAGAGGGGATCGGCGATCCTGTTCGGACAAAGCATTAGGGAACCTGGTCACATGTGGGATGGGGGGAACCGGGTCTTAGAAGGATCTCCATACCTTGAAATAAGGTAGACAGGCATAATGAGCTGGTCTGTAGAGCTGATGGGCAACTGCGTCCGGGAGTCGTGGATCGAAGAGCTAAGGTAGTCCCATCACGTGATGCCATCATCACTAGCTGTGATAATCGACGACGCTCCATCGCCGCAGTACCACGCATCGCCGCCATGCAGCTCTCTCTCTCTCCTTGCTCCTGCTAGGCATTAGCAGTCTGGTCTCAGCCAGCTCCCTCACAATTACTATTCCCGTCTCCAGTCCCCTTCCCAACCCGCACGTCCTTCCCGCAACCACCCATGCCACTCTCACTACGCTCCCCTCCGGCGGCAAAGACCATATCCTCTCCGCCTCGCTGACCCGCTCGGCTTCATTTGTGTTCCATGATCTGCCATCATCTGGTCTAAATGCTCAACCCGAGTCTTACTTGCTCGATATTCGCTCCGCTGGCGAATACGTCTTTGCCCCTTACCGTGTCGATGTTGCGGCTGATGGAACTATTCTTGGTGTCTGGGAGACTTTCCGGGGAAACCCGTGGGATAACCGCGGTGCCGTGAAGTACATGGTAGATGTTGCTGCGAACAAGCAGGCCGATGTGGTCGTTGAGGCCAAGGTCATTGCCCGCAAGGCCTTCTATGAGGAGCGTGCTAAATGTGAGATGAACATTCCCCGCAACAGATCTCATCGGCGGTATACTCTTCAATTATGCTAACATCACATTGCCCCATAGTCTCGCCATTGAGTCTCGCCAAAAACCCTATGATCTTACTCGCAATTGTTGCAATGGGACTTATGTTTGGAATGCCCAAGCTCATGGAAAACCGTATGCCCGCCAATCTTTTTTTTCTCTCTTTCGGAAGAATGCTCCGTGACTAACTTTGATGCCTAGTGGATCCTGAAACCCGCGCTGAGTTTGAACAGCACTCTCGCTCCTCGCCCATCAGTGGTGCCACAAGCAATGCTATGGCCGGCGGTGGCTTCGACTTGGCCGGATGGATGGCAGGTACTTCTGCTAATCCCACAGCCAACACAGATGCAGCTCAGGGTGGTGTGACTGGTAGGGATACCAGTGGCCCTGCCCGTAAACGTGGATAGATGCCTATCATTAAGTTTATTGACCATATGCAACGTGAATTCATCCTTTGTCTTAAGACCGGTTGTATGATACATTACTATCTAAAGCTGCTTATAGTTCAAGAATTCAGTTGGAACCGAATGCCGTTGAATGGCTAAAGCAGTATGAAAAAAGAAACAAACAAACAAAACAAAAGCAATCCTCTCCAAGCCATATGTGCACAAGCGCCCAGGATCCTCTCAGGCTACATGGAGCCGAATCTCAAGTGAGAAAAAAACCATTTCAAACGTCAAAAACAAAACCAGCTTAGAAATCACCTCCACCAAAGTCATCACCGCCTCCGTAATCATCACCACCACCGCCGTAGTCATTGTTGCCATAGTCATTGTCATCGTGGTGATCCTCGATGGCATCAGCAATCAACATGCCACCGAGCAAACCACCACCAACACCAAGAGCCGCGGCACCAGCGGTTCCCATGCCTCCTCCTGACTTGCGAGGCGGTTGCTGCTGGTAGTAGCCACCACCTTGCGGCGGGTACCCTCCATACCCTTGCTGCGGGTAGCCACCATATCCGGGCTGCTGCTGAGGATAGCCACCGTAATATCCAGCTTGTGGAGGCGGCTGCTGGGAGTACGAGGCGTACTGCTGTTGGGGTCGATGAGGTCGGCTGCTCGAGCTGCTCTTTCCCATCAACTTGCTCAAAAAGCCACCTTTGCTGCGTTTCTGTTCTCGTTCTGGCAGTGGACTTTGCGACGAGGGTCCCGGCGCGTACCCGCTCGGACCGGTAGATTGTGGCCGTGAAGGATCGCTGTAATAGTCTGCCGATGCGCCTGGAGCTCCGGCGCCTCGCATACCACCCCGGGCATCTTCCTCGGCTTGAAGCTTGGCGGCAAGTCGGGCGTCTTCGTCTATGTTGGGGTTCTTGCTGCCTGGTCCAGTGTTCACTGGATTGTAGGGATTGTTTGATCCCATATTAAGCTTCTTGTCACCAGCACTTGCGATGGAAGCTGGGTCACCGGGTCCACCATTACTGTACGATGGTGGAGGAGAATTAAGTGGAAGGTTGTCATCATCGCGATGGGTGGTAATTTCCGGTTTCTCCCATTGCGACTGACCGGTGGCGAGGTTCACATAAAACCTAGTCAACCGTCAGTATTAATATTTGCTGTGTGGTGAGAAACAGAAACATACCATGCGTGATATCTGTCATCGTATTGTGCTTTCCATCCCTCGGGTACTGAGGGCGGGGGAGGCCCGGAAGGCGGGGCGAACGACATGATCTCTCTTTGGAAGAGGTGGTGTAGATAGGATATCAAAGGTGCAGGAATGCCACAGGGGTGATCGAATTCAGAGATAGGAAGATGGATGTAACTGGAAAGTCGCAGAAGAGATCCTTTGGCTGGTTCATTGATATTTAATTGAGGGTGAGCGGCGACGCAACTCGACTGCGCCTCGGTGGCTGTGCGATGATATCATGTGGGAGAGTCATGCTTGGCATCCCCGCTCATCTCCGCTCCGCTCCGCTCTGAACCGACAGATTTGCCATTCAGGAGGGCAAACCCTCACATCCCTTCAAAATACCGGGTGAAAGACAGATCCTGTGATTTCTACGTCAAAAATTTAAGAGCTTGAAAGGTCCCTACGCTATATCATTAAAATCGCTGAAAAAGTTTGAGCTCAATCCGGTTTGATTATCACTCAATACATCCAATTATCATACATCAACACCTAGCAACATGACACGCTGAAATTACCAAAATTATGAATGAACCCCTTGCTAATGCGAGAGAGAAAAAAAGACGAAAGGAGTTGAAGCATCTAGGGGTTAGACTGTCTCCTGTTGAATATTAGGGTTGTAAGTCCCACTGCCCGGCCACCAATAATCTTCTTCAAGTGCCTCTTGGAGTTCGACGAGGTTGAATGTACATGGTGGCCCCAAGGGACTCGAATTCGAGGTATGGCTGGTTGTATCATCATCATCATCATCATCATCTGAGTCACCAGTCAAATCAACGCTCTCATTGTTTTTTGTGACCAACATTTCCAAGATAGATTTCTTCTTCTTTCTGCGATGGCCACGATCTTTCTTATGACTTCTCTTTCTCTTACTTGACATAGAAAGATTCAGTAAAGATGCAGGTGAGGAGCTTGCCTGATAATGACGATCGGCAGAGTTGTCGGCGCGGATGTGGACTGGAATAGAAGAAGTACATCTACCATTTCGAACCTGGGCATTCTTGATTTGGTTCAGGACATCCCGGCGTTGATTTTCATCAAGGGTAGGGCGGTCCTGAACTGGCGGACCATCAAGTTGTTGGTCCTGGTAGTGTTGGAGCAAAGGAATATTCCCCAGTTGAGTATGAGGTGTGTTTGTTTCAACCTGGCGGGCCCACGAGGCGAAAGGTCCAACGTAGGCAGGACCTTGGCCTACACCAAAGATTCCATGTCGTACAAGTTGGCCAGATGATACAAGAGAGTTAGCAACTTCGATACCGTCGACTTGTTCCTCCAGAGGTTCTGGGGCAGTCTCAAATTTGAAACTGGTGTTTTCAGGGTTTCCACAGGGCCCCGATGACAGTACATGAACCCCTGTCCCAGAATCTCCAACGAGAAGGTGAGATTTGTCATGGGAGAATTCAGCGCACATAATCCCTGTGTCGAAAGAGGCAGTATTTTCCAGGAGAACATCATCAGGTGAGCGACGAATATCCCATCGTTTAAGCACACCGTCCGAGGCACCAGTGTAGAATTGATCCACCGAAGCACCCCATAACGCGACCCTAACCCCAACGTCCGCTAAATCTCGATTTCTTTCATGATCAATGGGAACAGCGGGCTCTCCATGGCGGAGCTGATGAAGAATTTGATCGCCCTTTCGATTGTCCCAGACATATGTGACACCATCTGTGCAGCTAGCCGTGACATAAGTGCTAGTCGCATCTGTCGGACAAAAGGTCACCTCATTAATGTCGAGCGCCGGACAGGAAAATTCCATCACAGCTGGCACACGCTTTGAAAAATCACAATTCAGGCTAAAGACGCGCACAATGGACTTGATATTAGATCCAATTCCTTTCATACGTGCACTGTGTGCACTTTCAGGGCTAGCCGTCGCAAATTGCGGCAATGATGAATGCCACTTGATGTCAAAGACATTTTGTGAGTTTGATGTTCGGAGAGGCTCAAATCCTGATTCGCGAGCTTGCCATAAGCCCAAGTGTCCCTTGTAGCCCACTTCCTCGCTAAGATCAGCCATGCCTCCAGCTAAAAATTGATTTGTAGACGGGGTCTGTCCCCAAGCTAAGACGGTTGATGTGAAATTTTCATCTGCTTTGTATCGAGAATCCCGATCAAAGGGGAGCACAGTCGACGTGACCTTTGTAGAATCTCTGGTATCCCAAATTTGGATTGATTTCGTTCCCGTTGCCAGAATGCCAGGATCGATTTTTGAGACAGACATGGCTTCAACTCGAGAGTCATGTTGTAAAGTCTGGACACATGGAGTCGTTTGGCGTGAAGTGTCCCAAATTTTGACTGTCTTATCCCAGCTAGCTGTGAATAGTTTGTTTCCTACCCATTGCATAGCAGTGACGCTCATAAACAGATATGGATCATTCACAGCAGAGTACGTGGGGCGGGGGATGCAATGGTCCGGCAGTTCCTTCAAACAGCTGGTTTGAAGATTCCCAAAGACTAGATTATTTCTTTTGTTGTACTGCATGTTATGTTCGTCGACATCTGCAGCAGATCCTGCTGCGAATTGGGTGCCATCGGGAGACCAGGCTAGCACCAGAAGATCTTTGGAGGCCCCGTTCCAAGACTTCCAGTACTTCAAATCCGATATCATGTCAATATCAACAGGATATTGTCTACCAAGTTCACGGCCAAAAAGAAGTTTTTGGGTATTCCTGCGATGTGGTACACTGCGACTCGGCTGTTGTGGAGGTAGCGTTGAGCACGTATCAATTTGCCTTGACGAGTCGAGATCGATCTCAGATCGCTCTTCGGACCCAATTCTAATACGAGTGTAGTAGTTTGCGGGTTGAGCCCTAGCACGATTGGAACGACGGACAGAGGGTTGATCCATCGGGGAGGCCGATCTTGAGAGGGATGTCGTTGAGTCTGGCGACGCATTATGGAAGATATCGGGGAGAGGCAGTGATCCGGAGGGAGGTCCCAAAACATCATTTTTCACGTTTGTGATTGCGGCTTGTTTTCTTAATTTAGAACGCATTTCGCGACTGTCCCGGTCTTGTGAGATCCTTAAAGAAGGGACGACCGGCGCATGGGAAGAAGCGAATGGGGTCCCATTTTGAGCAGACACGGCCTTGTAGTGGGATGCGATTGAGCTTTTTGATGCACGAGCTGGGAGAACAGTAGATTTGTGGCTCTGTTGATATTCGCTCTGAGGGGCTCCGTGTCCCCGTATATCTTCTACTTGAGGTTTAGGAGAAGATTTTGGTTCCAGGCTTTTGGATTTTGAGCTAGCTGAGAATTGAAGCAATAAACGCAGGGTCTCTCGTTGCACGTCGGGGTTTTCTGGGATGCTTCTGGCTGTGAGGCCACGGAATGCAGGGACCTCGCCATTGATTTTTGGCAAGCTTTGGGACATCATATTCATAGGACTCAAACTAAATAAGACAAGTTAGTCATGAGAAGGGCTGAAAGAAAGAAAGGTCTTATACCTATTTCAGTTCGCGAGAAATCTTGGTTCTCACTCACATCTGGCTTTGGGCAATTCCAGAGTGAGAGAGACATAACATCGGCTCTTTCACTTTGTAAATCAGAAGATTGGTCTTATGTTTCACCCAAAATCCAAGTTTGTAGGCTTCAGTTCTCTTGTCCCAGCACCAGTTTATCAGAATTTGGCATGAAATTATATCAATGTATCGCCTTGGGGTAGGCCTGCTAGGCACAAAAGCGCAAATGGAGAACGGGATGATCGAGAGGTGGGTTGGCGTAAATGTCTAACAGATCAGAAGTTCTTTACTTGGAATCGAGATACAGAACTCAAAAACCGGATTGCAGATTGAAGGCGATATACCAATGCTTGAGTATCTGTGTCAAAGTGAGATACTCGATGTTCTCTAGACAGAAAGTGTGGAGTAATTGAGCAGAATCGCGTCCAGGACGCGATAACGCGGAAGGCTGGGGGCGGTAAGTGAAGGCGGTCAGGAACTATATCATCAACTCAACTTTCATCCAACTTCAGAAAGAGTAATTGAGAATGCGACGAAGCATGTGAAGAAGAATTCAGAGCAGGAACTATACTATAAAATGTAAGATGTTAACCAGTGCATTAGAAGCAGAGAATGAAAAAAGAGTCCTCATATTAAACTACATAGTTGCGGGGTATCACTTGAAGGAAAACCCCCAGATATACATGGGCACAATAATCAACATGTGAAGCACGAGCCTAGCGCACCTCCAAGCAAGTTTCTTGGACCAATGAGTACAGTGATCCGGCGTTGGTTCCTTGCTACCATCTATGGTGAGAAGAAAGGATGGCCTATCATAAAGTCCATATGAACAAGCCTCATAGCACACCATAATATTTCCGGAGACCGGAAAAGGCGGTTGCTTGTTTATTTGCCGATGCGTCCTCTCTTGCGAGCAGAGACCATCATATCATACAAGACATCCTTGAAGGCAAATAGGAATGCAGCAGTAATAGCGCTTTGAGTGACCTTGGGACCAATCCCTATTAAGATAAAATCAAAAATCAGCAAAAAGAATCCGAACATGTTCTGCGGAGTCTTACCCTTGTAAAGGCCTTTCCATCCCTCTTCTTGGATAATCCTCTTCAGGCTTCCATTCAAACTCTCCTTGGGACCATCCTTGCTGGCCACATGCATCCGGCTCTTAATGGTGATATAGGGATAAGTGAGGGTTGTGGCCATGATCTTGCCGAGCGCGCCCAAATAGAACGCGTCTTTTGGAGTCATCCGCCGCCGGCGCTCTACGGCGTTCTTCAATTGCTCGAAAATGGTGTATTGCAAGATAGGGTTGATCACCAAGATCAAAGCCGGGAGGACACCAGCAAATAGGGCCTTGGGGCCCTCCTCCCGAAGCAGGCTCATGAGTGTGCTCAGGGTAGATGCCTTTGTCTGCTTGGCACCGGGAAGGGATTGCTCATCGGCTTCAGACTTGCGGGCAGTCATACGAGTGTTGATAACCCAGATCGGGTTGGTGATTAGCACGGTTGCGCTACCTGCAATAGCACCAGCAATCATAGACTCAACAGTCGTGAGCTTCTTGGATGCTCGGTTTGATTTGATAGCAGCCTTCTCGAAAGCGGAACGAGTAAACTCGTACCAGTAATAGTATACGAAGTTGGTCACGCTGATCCCAAACAGCGCAGACTCTAGGCCTGAGTAAAGTCCGGAGATACCCTCCCTCTGCACAATGCGGCGCACAGCATCAAGGTTGGAGGAGTGTGCGCGCTTCGACTCGACCTGGGCTCTCGTTGACAAAGTGATCAGAGGGTATCTAGAATAATGATGGAGTTAGCGTCATCCATAAGAGTCAAAAGGCGGGGAAGCGCACGTCAAGACCATCGACAGAATTCCACCTCCCGCACCAGACAACGCGTGTGCAATATTATCACTCTGTTGGACAGCAGCGGATGCTGCCGCCTTTCTCTGTTCTGCTCCGGGTTGAGACATGGTAAATGGAAGGAGATGAAGAGCGGATAACAAACGATAGATTACAGAGGGCAGAGCGCAGAGGGCAGAGCGCAGATAGGAGATGGCAAGTGATATAAGGGAGATTCAAGAAAAGACCGAGTAAGTCAAGGAGTGAAAAATAGTTCGGAGTCAGGAGTCAGGAGTCAGGAGTCTACAGCGATAATGATTCGGCTGGGAGGAGGCTCATGACGTTTTGCCGAATGAAGTGTGCCTCGGCTCCCGCCCCAACTCCACCTCCGGCTGTTCTATACGAGTATCAGCATTGAGAATAGGGATGTTTGAGCCCGGGATTGCTCTTTGGCTGGAATCACATGGTATAAAAGGTCTCCTTTTCAGGAGCTTATCGAGATCTGAGACTATGGAGATTTGAAACACGAGGTTGCATGTGATTATATACCATTACCTAGGCCCCCGGGGGCACTACAAAACCACTGTACAGCACTACCCAGTTTATAGCTCAGTTTAATAATTTACGAAAGGCCGTGGGCCAAATTCTCAAGTTCTCGCCATTAGTCCATTCACAAGAAAAATCCAACCTACAATAAGAAAGCGAAAATAGAAAATAAAGAGAAGACACTGGGAGAATGATGGGCCAAGAAAGTCAGAGACGTGGTCAGAAAAGCATAAAAACGCAGAAGCCAGCGATAATCGCATAAGCAAACGCAGAAACGAGGACAAAACGCAGGCCGTCTAAAGCAAAGTAAAGACGAGCAAGAAGTCCCAACGGCACTGTCGAATTTGCTAGTCCCATCAAGGGTTCTCTTCAGGCTCGTCTGGACCATGCCATGTTTCAAAGAAGTCTGACAAGCCTGCCGATCAGGTACCACGCTTGAAACCCTCATTTCATGATGTAACATTGCGCCAAATGGAAGCCCGCACCACATAGAATATCGTGTCGTCTAGCAGCAGCCGCCTGCAGATCCGGACTGGACACCTTGTCCCTGGCCAACCTGAACAGTTGGCTTGTTGTTAACGGTGGCCGTTCCCATGCGCTCCTTGATCTGTCGTGCCATTGTCAAGAAAGCTTGCTCAACATTCGATGCGTTCTTGGCGGAGGTCTCGAGGAAAGGAATTCCGAGGCTGTCGGCGAATTCCTACAATGGTGCAAACACGTTAATATCCCGACTCTGGTATTAGGAACCAATGTTCAAATATAAACGAGAAGCATACCTTGGCCACAGTGTATTCGACAACCTTCTTGTCCTCCATATCACTCTTGTTGCCAACAAGCAGCTTGTTGACACCTTCGGTGGCGTACCGGTCAATCTCCTGGAGCCACTGCTTCACGTTGTTGAAAGAGTCCATATCGGTGACATCGTAAACCACACAGATTCCGTGAGCACCCCGGTAGTAGGAAGATGTGATAGTACGGAATCGCTCCTGGCCGGCGGTATCCCACTGCATAACCGTTAGCGTTTGCCTCAAAAATGGGTTGGATTCAGTCAAGTCGTACGATCTGAAGCTTCACAGTCTTGCCATCGAGTTCGATTGTGCGAATTTTCTATAACAGTCCATATGTCAGCATCTTGTAGGCTTGATACCCCGCAGATTCCAACACGTACGAAGTCGACACCAATGGTCGAGATGTAGCTTTCGGTGTAGGTATCGTCGGCAAATCGGAGCAACAGACAGGACTTTCCAACACCGGAGTCACCGATGAGAAGCAGCTTGAACAGGTAGTCGTATCTATTTCGATGGTTAGGCAATATTCGCAAATCGACGAGTATTGGGGGGGGGGGGGGGCCGGTCGGAGTAAAATTAGGCTGACGCGACGATACTCTAAAAACAAGCACAATCAGTTAGACTCCACGCAGTGAGAATCAGGATCCAAACCGGACTCCTTTGGCGCAAGGGGAATTTGGGGGAATCTCCATGAAGGCTTACCACTCGGGATTCATGATGGGCACAGAAAAACGGTATCGAGGAGAATAAGAAGTAAGTCAAGGCCCGAGTCCAGAGGAATATAGCCAGGAAGAGCAAGTGATGAAAGAGGTCGAAGGGCTAGGTCGGGGGAGGGGACAATGATGGAACAGTCGCCTGAAATGATAGGAGGTGCAGGTGGCCAAAGGCACCTGATGTGCAGCTTTGTTTCACGTCACAACCCAACTCCTTTTGGGGTTAGGAGGATACTATAAAAAAGATAGCAAGAATCTCGATAGGGGGGATTTCCTTGTGGACTTTCGCCTGATTACTAGAAACCTGCTAGAAACAGGCTGGATGATGCCCATGTCACCTGCTTTCCCCAACTGACGCTATCCCGTGCTAGCCTCCGCCTCGTGGGTGGATCTAAATATTTACAGATTACAAGACTACTGTAGTATATCGCAGTTTCTCCCCGCATAGGATGAAACAGATCCAAAGCTAAAAAAAAAAAAAAGAACATATTGGATTCAATAAGAATAGAGCATTAATAGACGATAAACATGACCGCTGAATTAAGCGTAGCCGTGAGCCCGCAGCCATTCGAGAACCAACGCTTCATCGCGCTCCTTATATGATGCATTAGTCCGGATATTATCCGCAACAATGACCAGGGCGCGGTCATAGGCACCAGTCTCCTTGTCCTTGAAGAAGGCCGTGATGTCATCACTGATCTGGTGATCAGCAAACTTGGACAGGCCCATGCGAACGAAACGCTCAAAGACAACGTTATTGAATGACAATCGGGTAGACACAGCAGTCCAGTTGTTCTTGATGTACTGCCACAGCAGGTGGCGGACCTTTGAATTGGCGGCCAAGGACACAGCACCACTGTGGATGTCCTGGACAGCCACCTTGTCCGAAAACACAAAGTCCAGGTATTCCTGCACCAGAGAGTGATCCTTGGTGCGACCAAGAGCAGACAAGCAGATCTCCTTTCCATCGACGGAATCGGTGCGAAGATATTCCTCCTTGACGGACTCGAACTCCTTAAGGCCACCCTCCGACACATTGATGCTGAAGATAGTCGACCGCAAATTGGTATGAATGGCATTGGCATCCTGTCCAGATGCCCAGAGGCCGAAACGGCGTTTGGCCTCTGAGACGAAGCTGCGAGAGTGGAGATTGTATCAGAAAAAAAAAATTCAAAAAGTTTCAGACAAGAAAGTAGGGACATACTCTTTGTGACCTGCATTGCTTGCCATGGCAATCAGCAACTTTCGGAGTTGCACAATGAGGTAGTCTTCGTTGGCCTGGAACTCCCAACCGGTCCGTTCAGCAGCCGGTGAAACCAACTGAAGAGTGAACTTCTTCAGTCCTTCGGCGACCTGCTCATTCTGAGAGAACACCGAGCGGAGATTGGCCAAGGATGAAGAAATCTGAGACCAAACACTATAAATTGCATTGTCAGATGAGATCAACATATGTCAGAGGGGTTGGTTGACAGCTCACAGGTAATTTTGCTCATCCTTGAAACCTTCCAAAAGAGTTAACAGTGCAGGAGTGGTGCCTTCTCCAGAGACAGCAAGAGCAGTTGCATCGCCCAGTAGACCGATCTTATCTTCGGTGCTCAGCAGACCAAGCGACTGGCCAAGCTTGGCTAGATGAGCAGGGGGATAGTTGGTACGATAGAACCCAGATAGGTCCTTGTTGATTTTGTAGAAAGTATCCTCGCCAACTCCACCAACGGTGTCGGACTTTGCGGTGAGAGCACGAGTATCGACAGTGGCCAGATTGGGACCGGACTTGATGCCCAGAGGAATCCACCACTTTGTCTCGTCTTCTTCGGGCTTCGCGTCGCCAGTAGAGAGGAATCTGCTCTGTCGAACGCTGATCTGGCCAGGTTCTTCTGCCACCGTGACAACCGGGAAACCAATCTTGCGAATCCAGGGGTCCTTGGGTAATTCGTTAGATTTCAATCTTGACTTTCGACAGTTCAACACTTACCATGAAAGAATGCACATCCTGACCAGATGCCTTGCTTAAGGCCGACCAAAGGTCATTTGTGGTGGCATTTCCTATAAGAACAATTAGTAAAAAAATGCCAGAGACCTCTTATTCCATGTTTTACCGTATGCATGCGACTTGAGATAGTCCGCAACTCCTCGCAAGAAAGTTTCTCTGCCGAGGTGAACGCTCAGCATACGGATGACAGAGCTTCCCTTCAGGTAACTGATATGATCGAAGATTTGGTCGACTTCAAGTGCGTTCTTGACCGGGACCTCAATCGGGTGGGATGCGCGTAGCGAGTCGAGGTGAAATGCTTGTTGCACACCTTCAGCCTGTGATAACGTCAATATGGGTCTTGATAGGGTGGTGATTACCTCGGGAATTGCGTACGACAAACTGAGACCAAACGTTCCATTCTGCGTGTACGTCAGTTATATAGGATAAGATGCACTAGTTGAAGATATACTTACCTGGGTAGAAATGATCAACGGCAAGCCAGCCAACCCAGGTTGCGAAACCCTCATTCAGCCACAATTCATTCCACCAATCCATAGTGACAAGGTTACCGAACCACTGGTGAGCCAGCTCTATGATATATTTGTCAGCTACTTATGCTGTATTGAGGTTTGGAGGTCGAGAGCGGAATGTGGAGACTAACCGTGAGCTACAACATAGGCGATGCGGTTCTTGTAGCGGTTGTCAGACTTTCCTTCGTCGAAAAGCACAGCGGTAGTTCGGTATGTCACTAAACCCCAATTTTCCATGGCTCCCATTGCCTAGAGATGATACGATTAGCACAAGTCGACTTCAGAAATTGTTAGTGGTCCCTTACAAATTCGTGAACAGCCAGGAGATCAGCCTTAGGAAGCGGGTACTCAATCTCAAAGACCTCGGAGAAATAATCGACGGTGCGGTGAGCACACTCCAGGGCAAAGCGAGCCTGGTCCTTGAGGCCCCGTGTAGTATAGACGCGAACAGGAATGCTCTTGCCCTGGTACTTACGCTGGGTCATGGCCTCAACATATTCAAAGTCACCAACTGCCCAGGCCAAAAGCTGCACGTAGAGAGCTTGCGTTAGTGATTTGAAATCATAGTAGCTTATCGACCCCGGGTTGTACTAACATAGGTGCTCATCACGGGGGTCTTCTCAAACGTCACAAACTTCAATCCCGAGTTACTTCCATCTCTTTCCGACTGAACAGGCATGTTACTCAGGGCCGTCTGCCCCTTGGGAATTTCGATCTCAAAGTCAAAAGTAGATTTCAAGTTCGGTTCGTCGAAACAAGGGAAAGCTCGTCGTGCATCACATGATTCGAATTGAGTGCTCAGCATGTAATAGAAGTCGTCTTCCTTGGGAGTATCGGCAGAGGGCTCTCCAACGGGCTTATACTTTGAGCGGTAGAAACCGGACATGGCATTGTTCATAGTACCGGTGAAATTGATCGACAAGACAACGTTTGCTGGTGCGATTTCTTGCGAGAAAGCAAAGGTGACACGCTCCGACTTCTTGTCATAGGTAATGCTGGACGATTTGGCCAGCTGACTGCCTAAGTGACCGACTAGCGTCAGTATTTCCCTGCATACCATGTCGACAATGTCCGTCCATGCATACCGTCTTGTCCCAGAATCTCAGCAGTCTGCACTTCGATCTCCTTCGAGTTCAATACGATCTCGCTAGTAGGGCGAGTGACCTTGAGATCAACCTTGACGATTCCTTTGTATTCCCACGAGCCACCGAACTGCAAGTCGAAGAGGGAGACATGGTAGTTGACCGGCTTAGCACTGTTACAGTGTTAGCACCTTGTAAAAGACATACTGTCAAGAGATACTGAGAGGTCAAACATGGCTGTAGGAGACGGAGTACCCTTCAGACAACACCAGTGGCAGTGGGTATTCACTCACACGTCAGGCAGAGTCTCTCTCTCTTGGGACGCCATCATGCGGGCTTCGGCGGAACAATGTCTAATAGGAGTGAAATTGAGGTTTATCCTAGTAGCTGGTGCAGATAGACGAGGGCGCAAGCGAGAGGAACGCAAGTAGAGATGTGAGGAAAAGAGAGAAGAGGAGGGGGAGGGGCGGAGAGAGACTGGACGGACGGCTTCAACTGCTACGCCAGCTCGCCTCGCAATGGATCTTCTCCCCCACATCGGTGGGTTTAGCCTGACAGTCTACGGCTATCGTCGGACTGAACACGCACACCAAAAAAAAAAAAAGAAAAACAATCGCACGGTAGAAGGACAGAGGAACGGAAAGAAATAAAAAAAAGGCGCTTCTCCAAACGGAGCTCCGTCGGAGCTTGGACCCATCTTCGACGGGTAACGATTCCGCCTTCTTCACACCTCTGCAACTATGGCCGACTCCGACGAGGAATATGTGGGCGATGTAACAGAAGATGAGGATGACCTTCAGGTGAATCGAGGCGACACGCGGGCCAGGAAAAGAAAACAGCGTGGAGGCGCAGAATGGGAGCTATCCAGAACCTGGGAGACTCTTGTGGAGGGTGCGGATGGAACCATCAATTCCACCGTCGAGGGCCTTCTGGAGGCGGGCAAACGGAAAAGGTGAGCCTAGTTGATCTATTCGCATCTCATGACTAACTTGGTTCTCATTGCGCAGGCTCTTGAAAGATACGACACCACTGCAGCGCGGGATCATTCGACACCTCATCCTCGTAATCGATCTTTCACAGTCCATGTCCGAGAAAGATCTACGACCGACACGGTACCTTTTAACGCTCCGATATGCCCAGGATTTTGTGAGAGAATTCTTTGAGCAAAATCCCATTTCCCAGCTCGGCGTCCTCGGACTGAGAGATGGTCTAGCCCTTCGCGTCAGTGATATGAGCGGCAATCCCACGGAACATCTCGCGGCCATCCAAGCGCTAAAAACACAGGACCCCAAAGGTCTCCCTAGCCTTCAGAACGGGTTGGATATGGCACGTGGTGCGCTTTTGTAGGTCCCCGAGTCTTAGCCGCCTTGCTGAACAAAACTAATCCATGAATGTAGCCATACCCCAAGTCATGGCACTCGTGAGGTGCTGATCATCTTCGGCTCTCTCCTCTCCTCTGACCCCGGGGATATCCACCAGACAATAAGTACCCTGATCAGCGATAAGATCCGAGTTGGGATCGTCGGTCTTGCCGCGCAGGTTGCCATCTGCCGTGAGCTCTGCACCAAAACGAATGGCGGGGACGAGACAGCGTATGGGGTGGCACTGAACGAACAACACTTCCGGGAGCTGATGATGGACGTAACGACACCCCCTGCTGCTTATTCGCAAAAGGAATCTGCGAGCTCTTTACTAATGATGGGGTTTCCGTCTCGGACGGTGGAGTCTAGCCCTTCTCTCTGCGCATGTCATTCGAAGCCCTCGCGAGGAGGCTATCTCTGCTCACGATGCAATAGCAAAGTGTGTAGCCTCCCTGCAGAATGTCCATCCTGTGGACTTACATTGATTCTCTCGACTCACTTGGCACGCTCGTATCATCATTTATTCCCCTTGATTAACTGGGTCGAAGTCCCATGGCGTCGAGCCTCACAAAGTTCTGCTTGCTTTGCCTGTGGGATTTCTTTTCCGCCGGTACCTCTAGAGGATCAATGGCAAGTGACCGAAACCCATACCAAGGGAATGAGTGTGAGCAGTCGCTACGAGTGTACAGCGTGCCGGAATCATTTTTGTATCGACTGTGATCTCTTTGCACATGAGGTTGTACACAACTGTCCTGGGTGTCAAAGTAGAAGTGCAAGTCTGCACTCGGCACCCAAGGTAACGACTGAAGGCATGGATACCACAATCTAATGTCGATGATTATTTCAAAACTGCATGGGGTTGGCGTCACTCGTGGGACATTCCATAGATCTTTTTAGCCCAATGGGCAATATGGAGTAAGGGGTCGGAGCTTATAGAAATCCTCCAGATTACAGAAGCGAAGCAATATATAAAAGGTCTTAAGGACCCCCAAGTCTATCCTCCGTAGTCGGTAAGTCGATCAGTTATAAATTATAGCATAAGTTCAGATCAACGGGCCTCGGTTAGCTTGAAGCCCCACGCATCCTCCGCATCCTCCGCATCTCAGCTCTTCTTCAAACATACATCTCCCCAACAATGGCGCAACCTTTAATTCGGGACTTTGAGCGACTGCGGTCATATTCTTTCCATACAGATCCCGAATTTGCCAATGGTCTCTCAATCATACTCGGTCACCCCAACACCCCCGCCACTGAGGCGGAGATGAATCAGGATGACGACCTTGTTTTACAAGCAAAATGTTTCTTTTTCTCACGGTGCGATAGACATTTTATGGCCTATAAGGGCTTATTCCGAGGCTAATACAACCCCGGAGATATAGAAAAGAAAAACTCACCCCAGCTATCGACTTTGCTGCATTCAAGTCATGGTTGTCGACACAGTCAAAGGAAAAGTCCCAAGCTCCAGACAGTCCAGAAATCTCGTCGCAGGTATCTGCTGGTGTGCCTACAGAACAGAACATAGCAAATTCAACCAATGCAGAACCCGCGTATCCGTCGTCCTTTGCACACATCGTGGAGCTGATCACAACTGGACAACCAATCCCTGGAATCCAAGATATACCAGATACAGTGTTGACTGGTCATGATATCTCGAGTGAGAAACCTCGACGGCGAAAACCCTGGGAGAAGGAGGAACTGGAAACTGCTCCTAATGAGACTGCAGCTGGCGCTCCTTGAGCACTCGGCGATATTGATATGACATTAGAATATTGGAATATCAATGTTATTTTCTCTGTAACTAGCATGACACTCTGGAAGCTTTTATCCATCCGACTGGGTAACACAAGGATGATTGAGAATAGCAAGCCAAGTAATAAATGGGCAAGCAGGGAGGACTCGCAAGATTAATGAGCACTTGGATTTAACAATATTGAATGAATGCTGGCAGGTAACAAGGCAAAGCTGCTGGGCTTTGAAGTAGGGGTAAGATAATTGACGCATTCAATAAATCATGCCGGCTGGTTTTTTTATCCTTTTTCTTTCTTTTCTTTCGTTTTCCTTCTTCGTAGGCGACCATTGGGCTTTAAGAGGCAAATTCAATGGACGGGTGCATAATTGGGACCCCATTGATTTCCACGACCGAATCGACCACTGGACTGAGTTGTGGTAGAGAATTTGTCTTCGTTGAAGTTGTTGAAGCGGCCGATTTGCATACCGGCACCAGGACCTGGGCGTGTAGCATGAGATGGGTTACAGCAAAGCATGGCCACACGAGAGCCAAATTTGGAGCCCCGAAGGGACACCATGTGTTTTCTGATCATAATCATGTTAGTCTTGAAAAAGAATTAATATTGGACATGGAGTAGATAGTACCTGATATGACTAGCCACAACCTCTCGTTGGTGAGATGGAGCATTCATCAAAATCCATTGAATAAGATAATTGCCGTACTGATCCCCCGCTACTATAGACAAGTTAGTACTTTTTTATTCGTTCCGACTGCACAAAATTTGAATAACGCACTGTCAATCAACGGCATACGAGGTCGGTCAGAGCGCCCGGTGCAGACGCGAGTGAGATACCGGTCCATGAACTCCGTCCCACCGATTTTGAGGCACTTTTCCACAATTTTAGACGCGAACTGATCCATGCTGTAATCAACAGCCCAGTGGAGAACATGCTCCACAGCTCGGCTCTTATCATGGGGAGCACCGTGCTCACAGATGTGTTGGATGCACCAGTTTCCGAACTGCCCATGAGCGAGCACGTCGGTCTTTGCCAACACTTCTTCGATTGCCGGTCGCTTTCAATCATTAATTAGCATTCAGCAGAAAAAGTATCACATGGAAAGAGACTCTCCTTTGGTATAAGAGGCTCAACGGGACTTGCAAACTCACCTTTTCATCCTCGACGCAGTTTTCAAAGATGTTTTGAACCACCAAGCTTCCAGTCTCCCCCAGAGCAACTTCATGCCACATCCCCTGTAGAGCCTCGTTTACTTTGATCATAATCTGTGGAGGCTCCCCACTCCATCGAAGCTCAAAGAGCTTTTGCCAAACATGACAGGCATATCGATGGATCACGGTCTCGGGAATTTGGCGGAGAAGTTCATGCACCATGACAGCTTTATGCTCTTCTGGAACACAGTCAAAAGCCTTTTGAATCACGTGGCAACCGAATGGATCCATGCTCAGAGTGAGCGTATTTCCGCTGATTGCATTGGCAATGGCAACAACCTGCTCGGGGGTTCCATGCTCAAAACAGCGTTGAACAAGAAAATTTCCAAAGCGATTGACCATGAGTAAGTAGGCTTGGCGAACGATCGCCTCAATAATATCATATTTCTGTTCGGTAGTGCCGACTTTCAGTTTTTGTTGCAAGAAGATGGACGCTTGCTGGTCATTACTGCAGACTATCTTGTCTACAATATACTTCCAGTCACACGACACATTCTTGTCAAGGAGCCGTCGGTAGTTGAGAGGCTCAAGCGGCGATACATATGTTTGGATTGAATTGCCGCTCACCTGGAAACCGTCAGAGGAAGTCAAAACGAGCGATGGACAGTGGTCGAAATTCTTACCGTAGAAGTAGACCAAGAGCTATCATTAACACTGGAGCCAGTGAACTCACTGGCAGTAGGAGAAAGAGGGCTTCCAATTGCCCGAGGGGGATAAGAAGGCACTGGGTAAAAGCCCGCCTGGTGAAAGGTACCGACAGGTTTCTTTTCGGGCGATTTGGGTGACTTAGGGGTATGATCACTAGAAGATGCAGAGGAAAGATCACTCCAAGGATTAGACTGAGGTGGAAACAGAGACCCAACTCGGCTGCATTGAATGTTAGAACGACGAGGTCCAGCAATTGAGCTTGTTAGAATCTGCGTCTGGTCGCCGATGGGGCGCGAGTAGAACCCACATGGACTAATCGAAGGCCCTGAAAGGATTCGCTGAGACTGCAAAGACGAAGGTCCCGTGAGCGGAGGATAGACATCAGAAGTGCCCCAAAAGTGGCTTGGATCCTGGCTTGAAGAATTGTTGGAAGCCAAAAAAGGCACACTGTAGTCCCTGTCAAGAGGAAGCTCATGGCGGGCCCACGGCCCGCGAGCTCCACCATAGGACCCTCCAGACAACGGGTCCGAGATGTCAGACTGCGAGTCGTCTTGACCGACCCAAGAATCTTGGTGTTGACCGAAGGTGGAGCTGGACCCGATGAAGATGTTCTGTAGGGAACCAATACTTGGTTCTCTAATCTCATGACTGTTGTAATCTGCTTCCGATGGAGGACCAAGGGCTTGGTCTAGCGTATGCTTTATCACCCGAGTCTGTGCAAGCTCTTGCTCCTGCGAAGCTATTTTTGAGTTTGCAACCAGCAACTCTTGCCTGAGACGACGCAACTCCCCTGTGCTATCCTCCTGGTTGTGGGTCTGGTGAGAATCTGTGGGATATGAAGCAGGTGGTGGTTTCAAAATCGAAGTGGTCTGGGATATCCCAGAGGAGGGATCGGCATCGGAGCAGGTGGGTTGGAGGGTCTTGGGAGAAAGGCTTGCTAGAATTCTCTCAATATCCGACGGTTGTCCACTCAAAGGTTCAGCTTTGTGATCTAGCTTCTGCTTCTGGGATTGTGAGATCACTGCATACGAAGTTGGTACCATGCTAAACACTCACCTTGCTCAACAAAGGGTCTTTCCCTTCACCAGACGAGACCGGCATTCTGCCATGACGAGAAACTTCCTTGGGGTCAGAAGCGCCGTAACGGGTGGTTGTGGCTTGGTGTTTCTGTAATGAGTAGGGGAGTCAGTACACAACAAAGCCATTCCACACCCATCAGATGAGCAGGACTGTACCGATGGCTCGTTTCCAAAAGGGCAAGCTCGCACCTCGATGTTATCAGGGGGGACAAAGCGTGTTTCACGACCAAGCGTTGAAGGCCCGCTTAGAGACGACATACTGACAACCAGCAGAGGCGAACACAGAAACAGAATCAAACGAAAGAAAACAGAGAACGAATGAGAAGAAGAATAATAACAGAACAGACAGAACAAGTGAGAAAGCCGCTGGTGTGAAGGTTGAAACGACCAGGTTTGTTGGAACCAAGTGAGTTTACATACAACGAAAAGGATTCTGGGAAGATTCTCACGAGATGACAGTCAAGATTTGGGGATTTCAGGAGATAACGTTGAAGAGTATGGGAAAACAAAAGGAGAGAAGTGGGAGGGCGAGAAGGAAATGAGAGCAGGAGGAAGAAGAAGATCAGGAAGGTACACGAGGCAAAGCTGGAAACAGCGATGAACATCTACAGCTTTAGGAGTCTACGGGAGTCCAATAGACAGCACAATCCATGCCTTTGAAGTCATTCTTCCGGTTCTTGAACTAGCGTAGGCCTTCCAAGTTGGTGAGCTCCGAGTATATTGAGGGTAGACTGATCCGATTGGGGGGGGGGGGGGGGGGGGTTGATACCCATGATTGATATGCACATGTATATCCAAGGCCAGGGAGAGAACGAAAGAGCCCAATGTTCAATTGGGAAGATGGGAATTGTAACATTGTTGCTCAAACAAGAGAACTATATCCGATCCCATCACGTGATGGTTGAGAGTCCAGCAGTGAAGCATGAAGATATCAGATTCCACGGCAGTTCGGGTATGGAAATCTTACTGGGGAAGTGGAACAGGACTGCGGAGGTCGCCGATTACCTCCAGGTCTTGGTCGCCGTTGTGAAAGCAATCGAATAGTTATCCCTAACATCCATCACCCATCTAGAATTACTGTCTCATCGCTCCGGCCATCGTGTCCGGAAGCGTGTGTCCTTCATACTCGACGCTTATTCGCCCAGGGAGATTCGTCATCGGCCCAGTCCACCTGGGCACCCTTTCTCAACCCCCCAACTCCAACCTTGGAAACCTCCCCCGCCCCCCATTCTCAGAATCTCAGGTCCCTTGGTAAGTGAGCTTGTTTTTTTCCCGCGCTTGCGTTCTTATTTTCTCAATCGTGCAGAATATGGCCACAACCACGGTGACCGGTCATGGCCGACGCTCCTCCATGCGACAACCCGAACTCCAAATACCAAAGTCCTCCGCCTCCCAATCTACCAGCAGCCCCATTGATAAATTCCCGCCGTATGAGGAGACAATTGAAACTGTCGCGGGGTCCCCTCGTCCAAACCGAAGTGCTTCCGTGAAATATGCCCCAGATGAACTCTGGGAACCCCGGAAAACTAGTTTCTATTCGCGAGACCAGGCCGGGCCATTGAGAAACCCCAAGCATCGCCCACGAAAGAGTATTAGCGAGGCCATATCAACCATCAGAACGCGCAACGGCAGTATGAGTGCCAATGCCCACGAACTGGCCGAAGCTCTACGTGCGCCAGTATCCTACCGATTGACTGTATGTGGTTTCATGAACGAATTGGCGGGTCTCCATTGCGCTAACATACCCCAAAGGCGCTGTGTGTCATTTGGTACTTTACCTCGGCCCTGACAAACACGTCCTCGAAATCTATCTTGAACGCCCTCCCTATGCCTATTACCCTAACCATCATTCAATTCGCATTCGTCTCCTTTTGGTGTTTGCTGTTGGTATATCTTTCGACAATATTTCCTCGATTGCGACAAAGTATCCCAGTACTTCAACATGGTATCCGTTATCCATCCCGCGAGGTCATTTCGACTGCCTTGCCTCTGGCGGTATTTCAACTAGCCGGTCATATTCTCAGCTCCATGGCTACGGCGCAAATTCCCGTTTCCCTGGTGCATACTATCAAAGGTCTTTCTCCTCTTTTCACAGTTCTGGCATACAGGATATTGTTTCGCATTCGATATGCGCGGGCAACGTATTTATCATTGATCCCACTTACCATGGGAGTGATGCTGGCCTGCTCAACCGGGGTTTCCACAAATTTCTTTGGCATCTTTTGCGCATTTGCCGCAGCTATCATATTTGTCTCGCAGAACATCTTTTCAAAGAAGCTTTTCAACGAAGCAGATCGTGCGGAATCAGAAATGCAAAACCCCGGGCGACGCAAGCTCGACAAACTCAATCTTCTTTGTTATTGCTCTGGGCTAGCCTTTTTCCTGACCCTGCCTATTTGGTTCGTCACCGAGGGTTACCCGTTGGTATCTGATTTCATCAATGATGGTGTCATCTCGCTCTCTGAGAAAAAAGGGTCACTGGACCACGGTGCACTGCTCATCGAGTTCATTTTCAACGGAGTTTCACATTTTGCACAGAACATCTTGGCTTTTATACTTCTGTCGATGATTTCGCCCGTGTCATACTCGGTCGCGTCCCTGGTGAAACGCGTCTTTGTGATTGTGGTGGCAATTGTGTGGTTTGGGAGCTCGACCACGTCGATTCAAGCATTTGGCATTTGTCTCACCTTTGTGGGTCTCTACCTTTACGACCGCAACAGCCATGACGATGCGGCCGACCAAAAGGCAAACGCAGATCACTTCCGTGCCCAAAAGTCCATCCTACCAATGAATGTGCGACACTCGAGCAAACCGTGGGATTCGAATGGCTATGCCTTCCCCGCAGGTAGAAACTATGATGTATCCAACTTGAACAATTCACACGCGGCGGCAAACACCTCCAAGAAGGAGGATGATGGACCAGGACGTGTACGACCCAGAGGAGCTAGCGTTTCTCGCACATGGTTGCCAGGAACAAAACAAGAGTCTACTTGGCAGGTCAGTGATTCCCAAGCAGCAGCTTAGCACCCATGTTTTATTTCTTCAATGTACGATATGATGGCGTTGTGGCGTAGTTCGGGGAGTGAACGTTTAATATCCCCTTGTCTTTTGACCCATCTGGGTTGCTTCCTTTGACAAAGACACATTCTTGTTACCCAGTCGGTGATACATCTGTCAAAACAATACAAAACTGAACCCCAAGTTTACATAAGAGGTGACTTGGTAATGTTAGGTGTCGTCATTTCTTCCAGATGTATTCAATTGATAAACTAGTATAATAAGGACTTATCAAAAGAGCTAAGAATTCAGAGTGATGTAGCTACCGTCGGTAAGGAACAAAGTCATCATTAGGCGAACCCTTGACAGCTCCAGCTACGGCGCAGTTCTGCTCTTGGGACATACTGCAGAGGAAAAAGGAACAGGAAAAGCCGGTCTCCTACAATAAATGATGCCCGTGAAATGAGATTATATGGAAAGAAAAAGTATTCCAGGGGGCCGAACGGGCTGGTTTTGATGAGAACCCGGAGCAAAGGTTTATCCGTCTAACCGAACCAATCCGCGTGAATCCATTTGCGTTGTCCTTAGTCAGCTCTTGAGATGGTCAGCACCCCCATTATGTAACCGCAGATTCCGATGCAAAGTGCTCTGCTCTGACCTCCCAACGTTTCTACCCCCTCGCCCTCCTTCACTCTATTTCCCATCCTCCCATCTCCTTTTGTACTCAATGATGCGGCCGCAGCTGTTCCGTGCGGCCGCCCGGTCACTCCGGGTACCCAAGGTCACCCCCAGGGCCTTCGCGACGACAGCCCTTCGCGCGGCCGAGGTGGAACTCACCATTGGTACGCCTACTCCCCCGGCCTAGTCCATCCAGATGAATTGATGACTGACAATTTGTTCTCCAGATGGCAAGAAGGTGTCGGTAGAAGGTAAATTCTCAACCTTGGCAATACATTGGGCCATTACTCACGTCTCCCCTTCTAAGCCGGTTCGGCTCTTATCCAGGCCTGTGAGCAGGCAGGCGCAACAGTCCCCAGGTAAGACAATGACTAGCCAATTGACTTCCTTATTCGAGTGCTAACCATTTATTAGATATTGTTATCATGAGTATGTGCCCTGGATCAAGCCACACATAATATTCCGAGCTAACTTAGTGTCCTTGAAGAAAACTCTTGGTTGCAGGAAACTGTACGTGGAACTGATGTCCTCCTTTCCTTCACACACAAGCAGACATATTAATCAAACTTACAGGCCGTATGTGTCTCGTCGAAGTTGAACGTGCCCCGAAGCCAGTTGCCTCCTGTGCCTGGCCAGTACAACCGGGTATGGTGGTCAAGACGAATTCCCCACTGGTTCACAAGGCTAGAGAAGGTGTGATGGAGTTCCTCCTCGCCAACCATCCCCTCGATTGCCCCGTTTGTGATCAAGGTGGAGAGTGTGATCTTCAAGACCAGTCGATGCGTTATGGTGCCGATCGGGGTCGATTCCACGAAACCGGCGGAAAGCGTGCTGTGGAGGATAAAAACATCGGCCCCTTGGTCAAGACTTCGATGAACCGGTGTATTCACTGCACTCGCTGTGTCCGATTCATGAATGACGTTGCCGGCGCCCCCGAGCTGGGAACTGCCGGACGCGGAAACGACATGCAGATTGGAACCTACCTCGAGCAGAATCTCAATTCGGAGTTGTCAGGCAATGTCATTGATCTGTGCCCAGTTGGTGCGTTGACGTCGAAGCCTTATGCCTTCCGGGCACGTCCGTGGGAGCTGAAGCACACCGAGTCGATCGATGTCCTTGATGCTCTCGGCTCTAACATCCGGATCGATAGCAGAGGTCTGGAGGTTATGCGAGTTGTCCCAAGATTGAACGACGATATTAACGAAGAATGGATCAATGACAAGTCGCGATTCGCGTGCGATGGACTGAAGACCCAACGGCTCACCACGCCGCTTATTCGCCGAGAGGGCAAATTTGTTCCTGCAACCTGGGAGCAAGCTCTTATGGAGATCTCTGCGGCCCACCAAAAGCTTCAGCCACAAGCCAATGAGTTCAAGGCTGTTGCCGGACACTTGGTTGACACTGAATCGCTTGTTGCCATGAAGGACCTAGCGAACAAGCTTGGCTCCGACAACCTTGCTCTCGATCAACCCGGTGGCAGCGCCCCTATTGCTCACGGTATTGATGTCCGATCCAACTATCTCTTCAATTCGAAGATATATGGCATCGAGGAGGCAGATGCCATTCTTCTGGTTGCGACCAACCCCCGCCATGAAGCTGCAGTTCTCAACGCTCGCATTCGCAAGCAGTATCTTAGATCCGATCTTGAGATTGGTCTTGTTGGTGAGGAGTTCGAGAGTACCTTTGACTTCGACCATCTCGGTGCCGATGTTTCTTCCTTGAAGACTGCCCTGTCCGGAGAGTTTGGCAAGAAGCTTGCTGCCGCCAAACGGCCAATGATCATTGTTGGTAGCGCTGCCGCCGAGCACCCTGACTCCAAGGCAATCTTCGAGACTGTCGGCGGCTTTATTGAGAAGCATGCTGACACCTTCATCACCCCTGAGTGGCAAGGATACAATGTTCTCCAGCGCGCCGCGTCTCGCGCTGGCGCTTACGAAGTTGGCTTCACTGCGCCATCCTCCGAAGTTGCTCAAATCACACCAAAGATGGTTTGGCTCTTGGGTGCCGACGAGGTGGCCCAGAGCGAGATCCCCAAGGACGCATTTGTCGTTTACCAAGGACATCATGGTGACCGCGGTGCGCAGCTTGCTGATGTCGTTCTGCCAGGTGCCGCCTACACTGAGAAGTCCGGCACATACGTTAACACAGAAGGCCGTGTTCAGGTTACCCGTGCTGCCACATCACTCCCCGGTGCTGCTCGTGATGACTGGAAGATCATTCGTGCCACTAGTGAATTCCTTGGTGCTCCACTGCCTTATGATGATATCGAGGCTCTCCGAGACCGCATGGAGGATATCAGCCCTGTGATGCGTCGCTACGACGTTGTTGAGCCAGTTTCCGTCGGCTCGTTGAGCAAGGTTCAGCTTGTGGACCAAAACAAGGGTTCTTCGGCGACTGGAGCTCCCTTCAAGAAGGTTATTGAGGACTTCTTCTTTACTGATGCTATCTCCAGAAGGTTAGTGCCCTTAATTTATGTTGGATTATGTTGCATTGCTAATTATGTTTCAGCTCGCCCACCATGGCTCGTGCCTCTGCTGCCAAGGCTACTGGAAACCCTGAGACCAACTTCATGGCCGCAGGAGAGATGTCTCCCCAGGCATTGTACGGCTAGATCAGGGTCGGAATGACCTGATTCTATGTTTCTCTAATGGTTGCAGGCGTTTTCGTTGTACCACATCTTAAACTTCCCTTTTGATGTACTGTTTTCTTTCCATCTTCTGCGCTTTTTTTTCTATCATCTCGAACACCCTTCCGGTTCCGGTTGACCTCCTCGCTCTTCTCCGGTGTCGCCGGGGATTAATCGGTAGTGGCTGGCTTGTACATAAAAAGATTGAACCCCCCAAATGTCAATTCGATGGGCATTTGAGATGATATTATGACTCACATTTTCTCGCGTAGACAACTTTCGGGCTGTGTTCTATTTCTATCCAAGCAGGTGATCTACTTTCGCCCTATGATACACTAGGACGAAATTCTGCATACTCAAGGTGTACGAAAGTGCAAGCTGGAGTATATGTAGTTATGAAAAGACTGCACTGTTCACATGCTTTGCTTGTTACGAATCCAACTCTGGCAAAATGCCTTCCTGGGATGTCATACTCCGTAGATTCTGCTCATCTGAAAAAGGCTACTTGGATGATTTTAGGCCCACTCACAGTTCATCGTCATCAGTTTCCCCGGCTGTTTCTTCTGCATCTTCGTGGGTCATGGTTGAGGAGGACTTCATGGCTGCTCCTCCGGTTCTTCTGATAAACGGGAGCTCTCTTCGAGGAGGAGCCGTGTCCCTTGGTTGCGGTACAGATTTCACATCGGCATAATCATCTGGAGACGAATCATCATCTGTCGTGTTGTTTTTCTCCTCTTCCAGACGCTGAGGAGTTGAGCGCTCGTGGTCTCTATTTTGATCATTGATGGCTTCTTGATCGGCCTGCTCCGCATCGATATGCATCTTTTCAAATCCATCGGAATCCTCCGACTCGCTCAAACTATGAGCGCTTCTTTTTGTCGAGTGGGACTGTTCACCGACATCGTGCTGCTCTCCAGGTAGAGTCTTTTCAATTTCGAAGACTACCGGGTTTCAGTCAATACGGTAAACAATCTCAAGTCTGCGGTTGGCTGTCTCACCTTTGGTTGGATCTGGAATTGCTGATGCCAGAAGGCGTTGTTGGTTGCGAATCTTGAGCTTTTTCTCGTTCAAAAGCTGCGTGAAATTGGCTACCAGTTGGGTTTCGTGTTGATTCTTTGCCTGCATGAGTTCCTCGAGCTGCTTGTTTAATTTGTGTATCGTGTCCTCGGCCACGCGATAACGAGAATTCAAGCTGGAGACTTGTTGCTCCAGTATGTCAGCTCGAGCAGCAGAAATTCCATTCCACTCAAAGAGTTCAATGGCTTGCTCGTCGTCTTGTTTCAATACGAGTGTACCAAGACGTTGCTAGAGTGACGGTTAGTTGATCTGTATATATATGCGGGGGAACACGCACCGTGATAGTCTGGACTCGCTTCCGTATAGTGATCACGATTTGCTGGTCTTCCTCGGAGTCTGAAACAGTGGCCAGAGCTTCAAGGCCACTGGCCCATTCCAAATCGCCCAAAGGAGGAGAGGATTGTCCCAGAATCAGAGACAAAGTGTTGAGCCAGTCACCCTCTGACCCTTGGTAATTCTTTGCGCGAAGATCCGTCAGATGTGCTTGCTTCACTATACTAATGGTGTGAGTTGGGTGAAATCTTCAAGTTTCATTAACAATGACCCACGTAGGCTAATGTAGGGCAGTTCTCCTTCCGTTGCTGTCAGAGTTAAATCAAGCGGCGCAGAGCCGTGCTGCAAGACATGGACGAGCACAAATGCTCCAGTCTTGTCGGATCTAGGGAACCGCAACACTCGGACTGGGGAAGACATTGAGGCGAGAACAATCCGAACAAGCCTTGGGAGATGAGTGTTGGTTATGTAGAGACCCCCAGCAAGCAAGAGGAAGAAAGCAAGAGAGGAAAAGAGAGGGAGAGAGGTGAGAGATATATAGCTCCAGGTACCAGGGAGGCAGGTAGCTGTTACCTGCGCCCCCACCCACTTCCCAGTAGATAGCTAAGGTATTGGGTACTCCCTGACCGAGGTTTTGTTTTTGTTTTGTTCTGGGGGTTTCGTGGACTGCCTAATTTATGTTTACCTGGAATGGTGAATGGTGAAAAAAAACCGTAGAATCGTAGAATTCAGTAGTATCTCGTCTCTTGAATCCCTCGTTCATCGCGTTACCCGAGAGGGGGAAACACGTTCTTCCTCTCCCACGAGGACTCCGAGATCCAGCCACAACCAACTTTCTTCTTCTTCCCTTTTCTCCATGCTCATCTTCTAAAACGTCAACCTGGATCTGGTTCTTCTTTCGGGTTTGGGAGAACCTGGTCTCCATATCGTACATCGTGAGCGCCGATCCGATTTCGACGTTCCACGGGGTCTGTTGATACCTCCGATCCGCTTAGCGATATCCTAACTTCACAATCTCCTGTTCTTGCCTTACTCTCGCCAACTGACCCGGAATGACGTTCATGTTCTCGCCCCCTGAATCCTCACCAGTGTCGCAAAGCTTGGAGACCACTATCTGAGCCCAAATCGCCCCTTCAAGGACATCTGTCCCCGTTCCGTGAGCGCCGCATGCTCCGAGCCCCTTCCCCTGATCTGCTTCAGCCTACCATGGAATCGCTACCAAACCATTTCCGAACAGGCACCGATGAACCGATTGAATGCTGGGATGACGATGACGATTTGCAGTTCAATGGGGATGTTCAATTTCGCACCGCATCCAGTGCTGGGTCCATAACAAATTCGTCATTTCGACCATCTGGGCATCGAGACTCGATTTCCTCGCGACGCTCTGCACGCTCAGATCTCGACTCCAATGTCGGAGACGAAGATTGGCAGGTTCCGCTCTACGAAAATGACGAATTTGCCAAAGAAGAAGCAATTGCTTCGGCCAAGACCGCCGGAATTCCAATTCCCCCAGATATCCCCAAATCGGCTCTCATCGGCGGCACAATCAAGCGCTTGTCCACCCGAAAGACCCGAAAGACCTTTGTAGACGACTGGTCAGAGGACGTTGAGCTCCCGGACCCCGAAACTATTCTGCAGCTTAAGACGCCCCGGGAAACAGTGTTTCCTGATTACCTTCAAAATGTGAGCTCTGCTGCCACAAGTCCAATCAAGTCCACGGCCTCGCCATCATGGAACGACGAAATGCCGATACATTTACAATCAGCCTTTGAGTTTGATAGCTTTGAACCCCAAGACATACCAACACTTAAAGCTCCGACCCCTCGCTCTCCGAAGAAATCATCTATATCCAATATCGGGGCTCTCAACGTGGAACAGGAAACAGACGACGACTTCAACCAGGACTTCGAATTACCTCAAACCCTCCAACCCCTAGAACTGTCACATCGAAAGGATGATTACAGCGTGTCTAGCCCCACCCTGGACGATTTCGATCTTGAGTGGTCCGAGGGAAGCATTGGTGTCAGGGTTGGTGGCACGACAAGAGACAGTCGCTCGGCTCCCAGCTCCTCGATTTCGATTGCTAGCCCCAGCGTCTCAAGCTGCCTCACGGCCGAAAGCGAGGACGATGGCCTCGACGGCCTCGTCATCCCCGAAGGTCCTTTGGATTTCAAAGCCTCACTCAAGAAGCGCCAAACAACACAGATTGAGAATGTGAATGTACAAAAAGACCAGCCGGATGAAGTCCCTGACGCCGATGACTTCTTCTCCGGAATCGAAATCGATAATGGAAAGGCGTTTTCTTCGGGGAAGCTGGCTTTGAACCCTAATTTAAAATGCAAAACAGAACGACCTTCTAGTCCAACTCGTCGATCTGCAACAACTCTCACATTCACCAGTGCGACAGGTTCTCCGCGAACCCGTATCCCTCGCTTGTCCGGCCATGACCGGACACATTCTACCCATCTTGAAACCGTCTCAGAAAGCGGTGCTCCTCTTTCCAAATTTCGAACATCTCAGTCGCGCCTAGGGCATTCATCTCAATCATCCACCTCAAGCCTCCCCATTTCTAATGTCATTCCAACATCCCCAACTCCACCGCTCTCTGGTCGACGACTTCTCGGGGCTCGAACGTCTCGGGAGAGTTCCCAGGCCAGCGAGGCCAATCCTCCTAGTAGGCGTTTGAAAACGAAACGCTCCCTACCCTCAATCCGTGGTACGGGATCCGTGACGTTGGCTCAGTCTTCCCAGCACCCGTCGATAGATCGTCCGGTGCGTCTGCCTTCTTCAAGACCTAAAACGCCGGTGGATCGCCCCTTGATTGATGGGAGGGCATTTGGTCGCAGATCCCAGGTACCGTATCTACCAGCTGGCCCCCCAGAATCTCAATCACATACCAATACGAAGGGATTCCGCTCCTCCCGTCGCACAAACTCGGACAGCTCTAGTGGTCTCCTAAGTCCACAGGGAACCTTCGGCCGGCTTCCTCGATCAACTCGGAATGAGACCTTCCGTACAAGCTTTGGCGAATCAACCCCGGACTCTGCTGGTTCCGCAAAGCGCACCCTCACACGACCGACCAAACGACGTAATTTTGGAGATGGAACGGAGCTCGAGTCGTTTGACGACTTGTCTACATCGGTCGCAGCAGAGAACAAGTTTGTCAAAACTCCCACGGGTCGAGGTGTTCCAAGATCTCTTCGTACCAGACTCAGCCAGAGTCGGATTGAACCACCGCAAGATGTGTCACCTGCCCAATCATCAACATCCCCATCAGCCTTGAAATTGCGAAGCCCGACTCCTAGGTTTGCCCAAGATACCAATGCATCCAGGAATGCAAGGGAGCAACGCATTGCTTCCATAGCAATGAACATGAAAAACCGGGAATCGAATCCTCTCTCTAGTTTCAGCTCGAGTTGGAAGCCCCAGCCTATCTCCCGAGCTCCCCCGTCAGCAACAATTCGAAGCCGAAAAAGCAGGCCTAGTGCCAAATCAACATCAAAACCACACTTGATCAAGCCGATGGGATCCGGGGTACAAGATGCCAAATGTAAGCATATGTCTTTTAAATCATTGACCCAAGCTCACTATCCCTCGTTTCTAGCTGTGAGAGGTATGCGGTATAACCCCACAAACTTCCGTTGGGAAGGAAACGAAAACCTGATGCAAGAATTCGACCCTGCTCCAAGATCACCCAAACCTGCACCTGCTCTCATTACCAATGTTGGCGCGATGCACAACGTCCAGACTGTCGGTGGGATGGTCTTCGATCCACATCGTATGTGCTGGCTCAAGGCTCCACTTGACGGTGTTGCAGATGAAGATGATGTCTTTGCCGGTCTAGATGACTTGGAGGCAAGTAGCCCTCACGGACGCACCTCGGGGGCATTTGAAGCCCCCCAGTTCCAGGGAGATGAGGCAAGTGCCGGTGAATCCTCCGACGAAGGGCCCATGACCGAGGAATTCGATGTCGGGCCAGAATTCATTCGACGACAGAGAGCCGAGGAGGAGAAGTGGAGGCGCAAGGTTGACAAATGGGTTGGCTTCGACCGCCACGAATACCACCTATGGATCATCCGTGATTTGGTGGCACTTGATGGCAGGGGAGAAATAGCCTAGATGGGGCGACTTGTCGCCTCTGGCAAAATACACGACCTTACGACCTATTGGCATGAATTTACGGTGACTTTTCACGCCTGGCTTTTGTAACTATACAGTACTATTAATATGTAAAGAGTCAAGTTTGTTTTATTCCGAGAACGTTGGGCAGAATTCCATAGCAACTTCTGCAACTCCTGCAACTCCTGCAACTCCTGCAACTCCTGCTACTTCTGCCCCTTCTGCCACTTCTGCAACTCCAACTCCCGCTATTCCCGCGACTCCCGCAGCTCTTCATCTCTTTCCCACCTCTCCCAGGTCTATCCATGTTCGATGAAATACTGAAACTCGGACTCGGACGTGATGCAGACCATTTCCGGGAAAGAAACTGATCGGGAAGCAACAGTCCCCCCTTTTCAGTTGTGAACAGGATTCCGATTGCTTCCTGCGAGGGTCCGAACCTTTGGATGTTGGGCGACAAATCGTGTCTCACTAAGAGCCAAACGTATGCAATCCTGCCGTCCCGCATTGATTGCCCTGCACCTGTCACTCGGAGATGCTTGCCACGTCAAACCGAAACACATACTTGGCAGTGGGACATGGACACACAGCATACATGCAACCGGGATTTCCTAGCCTCTCCAAGATAGTAACATCCTCATCCTCAAGCCGGCGAGAACGCATCCATGTTCCTTACCAATTGGCACGGCTACTTGCAGGGCAAATCTGTTTGTGACCAGGCAAACGTGCAGAAGATCGATTCTATGCAAATCGGGGAGATCCTCATCTTCCCCCCCCGCCTCTTTGTCCCGATAGGATGCCTCGAATACCCAACGTGGCTCTGGAGCGTATCACCCTACCGAAAATATACCCTTTTCTTTTTTTTTGGCCTTCTGTACCTTACCTCGACTCTTTTTTTTTTCTCTCTGTGGAATATTTGTTGCTGGTCTTCCAGGGATGCCCTCTGTTGTTTCCAGCCTTTTCGATATGGTCTCGTGTCTCGTGCTCTTAGGACGCCCACGCCGTTTGGGGTCCTTTTAATGCAATCACTGCCCCATTTCTAGACGGGCCTACAGTGACTTTTCCCTCGCTTTGATATCCTATTGTCATACTTGTGTGGAAGTGGTTGTTCCTCACGCCTCGTCTCACTATACTCTGTCATTTCGTGTCTGTCCACATTGTACTCAGGGCTTGTTCCACAGATCATCATATGCTGCAAGATCGATATCTGAACGGAAGCTAGATACCAGCCATGAGCAGCTTTGCAAGGCGCAACGAAGGGAATGATACCTATCTCGTGAATCATCAAATGGCAGTGCCGGGCTCATATAGCCAACAAGAGAATCATGACCTTACACATGGTTCCTCATATCCCTTCCCTCAACATTCGTTCAACCCCTACGGGTCTCAGTTTGGGCAACCTTACGGTCCACAATCAAGCTTGCAACATCTACAGTACTCGTCAGAACATTCCATTCCATCAATGACAACCCAGGAGGATCCCAGAATTCATGCCCCACAATACATGCCCCAGACGCGCTATCTTCAGGCGCCAAGATACCTACCTCTTCGCGATCCATCGCTCAGCGAGGCAGAGATTGAACATCAAGAGTCTCGCAATGAGATATCCAAGCTCTCAGAGCCTGTGATTCCCGCCCTTGACGGCTTTCCCGATGTTAAGGAATTTGACCAGTTGATGCAGAAGTTAGTGATGAGCAAACCCCTGTCATCTTCATGCGTGGATCAAGGCTAACCTTATCATTTTAGCTATGTCAATGATCTTTCTGTCAAGAAACAAGACAAGGCATTGATTCATGCTAAAAGAGCCCGTAACATTAGGACCGTTTTGATTGATCCAAAGGATACAGCGGTAGAGTCGGCGCAATTCAGGTATGACATTCTCTCGTTTCTGGTGCACTTATGCTAAGTGAGTCAGGTTCTGGGTTAAGAAAATGTTCAAGTTGCAGGCCATGGGGACTGGAACGCCCGATGTAAGCTCTGCTACTTCAAAGTGCCTGGCTGTCCAATGCTAACGATAATGTCTTGATAAAAAGTGCAGAAAGATGATCTGCCACGAGGGGAAGCCAGTTGCGATTCGAGAGAAATTGTTCAAAATCCTCACCAAGGCACATCAGCAATGCCAGCATGGTGGCCGCGACAAGACCTCTGCCCAGGTCCGGCGAATCTATTCATGGTAGGCAGCTTTGGACAGGCTATACTCATGTCGTCTCATGCGTATATATGACCGTTCAGCAATTGATTGTCTTTTAGGGTTCCGAAAGAACTGATCTCCCGCTTTGTCAAGATCTGTCCAACCTGTCAAGTGCGCCGTGGAGGTTCACGATTGACACCACCAAATTCACGAAGAAGTTCCCCGCGACTGGAAATTGTCCCTCGATCCCCCAAACTCCCGTCACCTTCGGTTTCACGGCGAGAGTCCACTTTTGGCCAAATGCCCATGGAAAGAACACAGTCTGACTATTTCAGCCATCTACAGGGCCAGAACAGTTGGCTTGATACCCAAAGTGTGCAGGGCCGTTCAACCCTGGGCAACGGAGGACGGTCGTTCCAGCCCATGGGCACCATTTCGCACTCAATGGCCGGCACGCTGGACCCTTACACCACTGATCTATCAATTCCTCCTTCGCATTTGACCTATACCACGGGATACATTCCGACACATGGAGCCCCTCCCCCGCGAGAGTTCTAAGTGCCTTGCTTGACCTTATCTCACATTCTAGTTGTACGGGATATACTTTATGTATCCCCCAAAAGTGTACCTTGTTCGGAGCCTCTAGATCGCTCCACTCCTCCTCGCCGACATTGAGTTGAACAGGATAGAACAGACAGTGGTTGTATCACTCCATGCCTCTGATGGATGGAGAGACAGAAAATTCCAGTAGTAAGATACAAAATAAATAAAAATCCTTGCATTTTGAAAGTATGACCCGACCCATATCACATTCAAAGAGCTGCCTACAAGATTAATTCAATGCCGCGTATTTGGACTATCGCTTGCAGACATAGTGGATGAGATCATCCTATAGTCTATGTAATCGATCCCAACGCGTCTATCCTAGCAGCCCTATGTTGCCGGATTGTCGATGCATACATTGGCAACATAAAAACATTAGTTCATATCCAGCAAACCACAGACAACGGCGGCCATTGCATGGATTGCGGGTATCACACTTGGTATTCGAAAGAACTCGGCGGTCACTGCATCCAAGCAGATAAACAGCAGACCCCAGAAAATTGATGCCAAATGTCAGTCTTGAATATAAGCAATCCAAGATCTCATGGAGTCGTCGGTGAATGACATGAGATTGTTTAAACAGGGAGTGAGAACTTCTTGCCCTTCAGAACCCTAGGAACCCGCCGACGTTAGCATATATTATTCTGCGGAATATGTGTTGGCAACTCGGCTTACTTATTGTAGTAAATGTAGAAGAAGTCCGAATAGAGAAGGGTCTGGATGATCCCAGCGATGATCGGCGTAGGATGGAAGGAACGCTGGAATGAGACTTCGGTGAAGTAGCGGAACATCCAGTTTGGAATATAAAGTGCCCTATAGATTCCCAGGGCAAACAGATAGTGGGTGGTAATTGTATCCGCCTCGCCAGTTCGCTGGAGCATAAAGAGTTGAGGCAGAATGGCCACTGACTCCAACCAAATTGAAAAGGTCCAAAGAATCTGTATAGCTGTCAATTCGACTATCCCAGCTTGGCAAGCGAAACAGTAGTTGCGCATAAGGTCGATACTAACCTCGGCGAAACGATATTCGCGTGGGAAGAGGATCGCAAGCAGTGCGCTAATTCCAAGGAGGTATTGAACTTTAAAAGTATCGAGATTGGGATCATGTGTAGGTTTGTAGTCGTTGAGCATAAGGTAGATGACGTAGGCCGAGGAGCCGATGAACAGGAGCTTGAAGGTAGTGAGGTACAAAGAATCGGTGAGTGTCCAGAAGAGGTCTGGCGAGAGTTGCACGCGTTAGCGACTGGGCTTTTGCAGGGCTTTTGTGACGATGACGTGGAAACTGACCTAGATAGCGAGTAACAAAGACCAAGAGGTAGAGCACCTGTGATTTGAAGGACAACCCCGAGCAACTCTGCGATTCCAATTAGCTGCAAATCCCAGGTCAACCGCTGGAGAAGCGTACGCTCGATGTCTTCATCTTCTGCAGAAGCATGAAGATCGAAGCCAGATGGGAGAAATCGCCTGCGGATTGTTAGCAGATGGCATTGACCTGAGAGGGCATGTCATACCTAATAGCCTGAAGATATTCATAGTGAGGATGAGTTTCAAAGGCAAAGTAGAACAGGAGATGAGAAGGAGAGCATGGAGTTGTTGACAAGTTGACACGAATGCAAAAAACGGAAGGGGAAGGTACAGTTGTAATTACAGTACTGCAGATCAGGTACGCGACCTGTATCCGTACGGTACATTCTGGAGAAGTACCCCTTAGCCGTCACCGAGTGGGGAAAAGTACCTGTTTCAGATGTATTTCCGTTATCTATGATTATCGGTTACCTGCCTTGGCCCTTTTTGATCTACAACCATTCGAACTATATAATAGGATCCAAAATGAAAATCATACAGTTCATAAATTAGTCTAGAGTAAACAGGGTAAACAGTCGCTTCCATCCATTGGTCATAATGTACATTGAGTGTCTTAGAATAAGATTCCACCGCCGATGCTCTCGTCGGCCATTCGCTGGAGATTGCCCTCTGCTAGCTCGCTTTTGAGAGCGCAGATGGAGCTTTCGCGGTCAAGTCGATCCCAGTCTCGAAGCTCGGCTCGCTTAGAACGTTGTGTTTCCGCCATTTGTTCCAGCAGTTTTTCTTTGTCGATATCAAGCTGAGACAGCCGTTTCTCCACAGCAGGTTCCAGAAGAGATGGAAGACATCTCCCATCTGGCACGATAGCACATAGTCCAGCAAGATGGTTGCCCCCACGGGGGGAGTCGGTTGAGCTCCAGATGCAGAAATGGATTGTCGTGGGTTAGCATGGCGATAACTTCCCCCTGTAACCGGGGAGGAGAAGGAGGCACGTGGTCCTGCTGGAGGACCGTGTGAAGCAGGAACGGGGCCGCGGCGTACCGGGGGAGATCCCATCCAAGATTCACGCGAGCTTAGTCCACGGCGAGGACGAGTCGGTGCCGACAGTACCCCGCGTGGATTAGATGGTGGCCTCGGTCCTTGATATGGCCCTGATGGTGGGAGATGATGTGGGCTTGCGCTATGGTTTTTGGGCTGGGTTGGAATGTTGTTAACTCTAGATCCGCTCATTTGATGCTGGTCTTGTGTCTTCTCTGCATTGAAGCTTGCGGGCTGATCATTTGAAGACAAGCGCTCTCCGGGTTCCGACCGCTTCGGGGTATTCAATGAGACCGTATCAGGGATCTGATCCTGGAGTGGAGATCGGCCCGATGGTTTCGACGAACGCTGTGGGTCCAAGGAGACCGGTGAGTGACTACAAGACCCCCGTGGCGCGAAGCCAGCCTTTTCTAAAGGTGGGGATGAGCGTTGAGATATAGTCTCGGATTTTGGAGGGATGGTTTGTGCAGGCGAAGCAGGTCGTGACGGTAAAATCCGATCCTGGCTAGTTCCATCGAGCGCATGATCTCGACGGGAACCATGTAGTGGACTTTGCGACGGCAAAACTTCCGATGGCATTGTTGGTGAAGAAGCTCTGGTGGGTTTGTCAATGTTCGGAGCTGGTGGGCCTTCTCTCCTGGAGGGCCGGAATCCCTGGGTACCCGGTGTTGTGTCGCGCGGCCATCTCGGGCTATTGCGGCCACGAGATGAATCGCGAGATCTTCCATCATTGAAAGGCGATTTTGAACGCCAGATTGGCGGGGGTGATCTGATCCTTTCTTCTCTTCTGGGTGAGAATCTTCTTGGTGGGGATCGTCTTCTTTCGTAGTTGTTTGGCCCAAATCCCCTTCCTAGGGGAGTTCGTGAGCGGCGGCGGTAATTCGGTGGAGACCGACTTCGTGGGCGTCCATATCCCCTGGTAGACGAAGGCACCCAGGTGTCTGCTCGCTGTCGAGGTGGAGATCGGGTTCGGGGCGGCGAGCGCCTGTGACGAACATCGTAACCCCGAGAGGGTGAGCGGCCTGTTCTATCAGCCGGACGATAGCTTTCTCCTCCTCTTCGGTCGTCAAATCTAAAGTAATAATATCAGTCAATAATTCTCCTTGAACCGTTCAGGGTGCGGCTACAAACCTTCTACGACCCCACTCCATTCTAGCCAGAGCGATGCAGCTCAGTTGAAAAGGAAGATCTGGTTATTTCCTTGTTGTGTATAGGAGTAGCTAAGAACAGAGTGCGAGATTTGCGGTGTGATTGTTCAAAGCGCAAGGAGTTGAAGGTCTGGAAGATCTCAAGACTGTTCGTGGGCTAAACCTTTTCGGGAAACGCAAAGCTTGGGGGAATGCATGTGACTAAAACCACATCTGGCTTCCAAACTTGGAGAGGCTTTGCACATGGCAATTAGGTGCTTGTCATGTTTTTGGTCAAGAGAAATAAAATAAACTACCGTACATTACAGGCCAGAGACCTTTACAACCTAAAGTACACCAGCGTAGCCAATCCCCGAATGCCCGTCACGAAATAAGCGCCTAGTATAAATTCAGAATTCAACATTGGAAAGCACTCAGTGCTTTGTCCGTCTCTCCTCTTCCTTTCGCAGCCTTTTACGGCTCTCCTGGGCGATCATATCACTCAAGTCCTCCTTGAACCCCCAGCTTGGTTGATTTTGTTGTTGTCTCTCGGTCTCGTACATGTCGTGGAGACTTTCCTTGCTGATGCCATCATTGGACTGAATTGCATCCAAGTCAACAGAAACCTCAACATCGCCGGGCTTTTTGCGTTTCCGATTTGAGTCATCTGCCCCGAGAACGGGAGGTTTTCCCGAGGACCCGGCGAGGTCGTATGCTCTGTCGCCGCCGAAAAAGCCTTGCACATTCGTTTGTCTCTCTGGGATTACTTGGTATGCACTTCTAGGGTGCACAGATTCTTCTGTCTCAGTTCCACGGTGATGTTTGCGGACATCAAATTCCCCAGAGACACTTTCAGTTCCAACAAACTCGGATGGTACCGTTGAATCGATGCCACTGGGAGTCTCCAAACCGCTGGGGGAATGAGCATCTGTTTCCATCCCATCTTCATCAGGCTCTTCGTCGTCCTCGTCTTCTTCGTCTTCTTCGCTCTCTGGCTCCGACTCCTCTGATTCTTGAAGCTCGCCCCAAAGGTCTTTCTCAATCGGTTCTCCTTGCTGGGCGTGTTGTTGAGGGTGCAGAACGCCGAAGATATCGCCTCCATAGAGTGGGCGATTATGTTCATCAACGGGAGGCTTTCCATAGCCTCCTGGATGGTAACCCCACGTCGCACCTGGCGGGGGTGGCGCATTGAGACCAGGAAGTTTCAATGCAGGGTAAGAAGGTGGGGGGCCATATCGTTGCTGATTCACAAGCCAAGGAGGAGGAGCCCCTGGCGCCATGTTCAAAGCATCTCTGAGCTCATCACTAATCTCACCGGGGCGAAGATGCTTAAGGTTAGTTTCGTATTCTTTGCCTTCGTAATATATCTCGCCATAGCGAGTCAACTCGGGCTTAGTCTGGAAACGGAAGAACGCCTCGTAGAGCTTTTGGTAATCAATGTCGAGTTTTCCCATTTTCGGTTGGACTCGTTCTCTCTGCTTTTGTTTCAAGGAGGACTGTTCCTGCTTGTCCAAGGCGGCGTCGCGCATTTCAGAGATTCCTGTCTCCTGTATGAATTTAGGCAACGCGAATGGTGCCTTCTCGACTCCTCTCTTGGACGAGAGATATTCTCGTTTGAGAGACCAATGCGAAGGAACAGGAACCACGTTGCGATGGGCTTTAATGTGAATGAGAAGTCGAGGGTCGGGGGCGGATGTGTCTGTCCATTCAACAATTTCTGGCTTCCGGACCATTGCCTTCAATTCTGCAACCGAGAGTTTGTTCAATTCTTTTCGTTTCTTTTTTGACAGCTTAGGCTCATTTTCCTGCTCTTCGTCGGGGATTTCATCGCCATCATCAAAATAGACCTCGGGTTTTTCAGAATCCTTCGAAGTCAAATTTTCCGGTGCCACTTCGTCGAACTTGCCGGCAACATCTTTGTACATTTCCCATAGTGGATCACTGGGCTCGGATGCCAGATCAAAGTCGTCAATTGTTGTATCTTGGGCAGTAGGAAGAGGGGCGGGCGGCTCTATGGGGGTCTCATTTTGAACAGGCAAGGTGGCAGCCTTTGCATGGTAATTAGTTTCGGTCTTCTCTGTGAGATACTTCGTCGGTGGGTTTGATCTCACCTCGGCCTTTTGAGCCTTTTTCTTTGCCCTTCTTAGCTGGTTCTTGCTTGGTTTCATGGTTGCTTGGGAGCTGACAGTCGCTCAACCAGCGATGAGTGCAATAGAGACTGACAGTTGTCAAACCAGTTGCATCAGACCAACAGGATAAGGTACGTCAGATGACAGGCTCTAATGCTCAAAAACGTTGGTTTGGTAGGGCAAGATATCAAATCAAAATATGCAGAGGGCGACGGTCATCGGTATACACGTGATCAGAAGCTGTCTTCGTTTACCGCCTTTATTCTGCCGGAGGTCAGACCTGGGCGTCCAATATTCAAGACTCGCGATAAAGAGTGTTAGTCTAGGGTTTACTCAATTCTAACAAGACATGTAGGTCGAATTTGCCATCATTGGTAAGGAGTGCAGTGACATGAAACATGGATTATCTAGTGTACAATAAGAATGAAAGACAGAAGGATAACTGATACATCCGCATAAACCATGCTTTGGAACAATATATCAGAACAGAAGGATTTATACAAGACTGTGTATGGGAACCTTTTCAAATGGGCAAGTGAAAATCCAATCTCATTACGGCAATGAGAATGTTATGCGCTGATGTTCAAGTGGGCTCTGGATACAGGCAAGCCATCTCAGTGGGCAAATAGATTATTTCTTCTTCTTGGCGGATCGAGATTCTATGATGTGTTAGACTTTAGTTTTCCATGCGTATGGAGCAAGTGAAGCAAAACAGTACCTGCGGCTGTGCGTTTCTTCTTCGGTCGGCCCTTGCCACGCAACTTGGCACTAGAAGTTGAGAGATATTAGTGAGCTTTTCAACAACAGGCTAAATAAAGTTCTTACACCTGAATGGCTTCTTCTCGGTCCTCTTCCGCCTCGTCAAATGTCGTCAATCCAAGAGGTTTGTAGGTATTTTGTAGATCACGGAAGGACACAGTCTTCTTTGGGTACCATGCTGCGAGTGCAGGGCCTCGCAGGCGCTGTCTCAAAACCTTGTTTCCCAGTCGAAGTCGTTGTGGGTTGAAATTGAGGGAGAATATGCGGCATTGGGTCTGGGGAGAGTACAGTCAATATAATGAACACTAGGACAAAAGCCTGGAGAGGGTATACGAACTTTGACCAAATCTAGAATCCGACTTTGTGCCATATTTCCTCCTGCGATGAATCACATGCGACAGTTGGAGAATGAGGCTGTTTGTCAAACAGCTGCTTAAGGGATCTTGTCTGATATGCGCGGAGATGTCGGCTGAACTTTGTCACGGTCATGTGATCACTGAACCAACAACATCTACCTTTTCACTGACTCGCAACCATTTCTCCTAACATGCCTCAGGACAATGAGACACGAGACTAGAAAATGCCAGAAGATCCAAAGACCTATCTGAAGCGGCCAAATTCTATGTCTGACGCTGAGGCTGTTCAGAAACCACCAAAAAGACCAAAGGTGATTATCATATCGTTACAATTAGGACATCTCGGAGGCTTGGTGTATGACTGACATATTAAAGGTACATTGTGCAGCACAGTCATCTGCGACCAGCCTACCTATCACCAATGACGGCAGTGTAGCTTTGAAGACTAGCACTGATGCACGTCTCCTTGCCTTACAGCAGCTTGTTCGCGACACCTTGGACAACTGCGACCTCACAGGTGCTGACTCGGAAGTTATGAAAGCACTTTCAACCCTAGACGAAAAATTGCTTCGGGCTCAAAATCCACCGCTCAGTGCATGTTCTACTGGGACTCGGCAGACTCCAAAGCGTCACAACTCTGATCACGATGTATCCGGACTCAACGAAGCGTTCACGTCTGTGCTACCTTCAATCATGGATGAGAAGCTGCGGACCGCTGTGTTTACTCATCCAGCCCTCAGCAATAAAAATAACACGACTTATGACCGGCTTGAGATTCTTGGTGATGCCTATATTGAGCTGATTGCAACAAAGATTGTTTGGGAAAGATTTCCAGATTTACCATCTGGTCGAATATCACAGATTCGGGAGATTCTTGTCAAAAATGAGACCCTCTCAAAGTTTGCGGAAACTTTTGGCTTCGACCGCAAGGTTGCTGTGCCTTTAAATTACAATAACTCGTCAAAGAGATGGACAAAAACCAAAGGGGACGTATTCGAGGCTTACGTTGCTGCAGTCATTTTATCAGATCCGGTAAACGGGTATCAAGTAGCTGAGCATTGGCTGACCGATTTATGGATGCCATTCCTACAAAATCTGGGGCGCCAGAAAGGCGGGTTGCGCTCCAAGGAGGCTCTCGCTAAGAAGATCATGGGCAGAAATATCAAGCTCGAATATCTTGAAGAACGCCCGTCCGTCCAACTGAAAGGTGGCACCCAAACCTTCTTTATCGGGTTATACCTCACTGGGTGGGGATGGGAGAAAAGACATCTAAGCTCTGGCCAAGGCTTGAGTAAAGCAGCTGCGGGTGATGAAGCTGCAGAAAATGCTCTGCTTGACAGTTCTTTGATTTCTGAAATAGTCTCGGTGAAAGAATCTCAAGAATCAATAATGTGAGCTCTTTACGTATTATCAAAGTTACATTTCTCGTTGCACGTATGAAACCACTTTTGATCTAAAAGTTGTACATGTTGCTTGGATTATAACGTTATAGTTATACCTTAACTTATCGCCTATCATTACCCATCCCACTTTTTGGGGGTCTATTATCAGAATATATATAACCACTTGCCTTCCATACATCACGGCCATCATTTAGTCTATACCTTTATAACTACAACTACCAGACTGTTAAGTAGGGCTAACCCCATTTCTCGCTAAGCACTTATTTTTATTATGTTCATAAACTATCTTTATAGCCCCTAAACGTCTCCATACTCAAAATTGGCACATCTATACTACATAATCTAATACCTCCTACATAGCCACTGTCAGAACCAGCATAGTTTGATAGGAGACCCCACTGAATGGTATACGGTGACCGAGGCCACGTGTGACGGAGTGCGCTGCTGGATGTGGCGGGAGAGCATGACTGCCTGACGGCAGTCATGGTAATCTTTTGGCTTGGTGTACAACCAACCCACTAGGCTCTCCTAGTGGGTTGTAGTAACAGCCACTTGATATTGCCCAAGTCCGACTATTGACTATCTCTAGATAGGCTTGATCTAGTTTAAAGTAGGTATTTTTAGGGGCTAATTCTTAAAGTATACACCATAGGGCTTAAATTACTCCCGCATCTCCTTCGCTATATAAAGCCTCGCGATATCTTACTGAAAGGCTATTCCAGAGATATAGAGGGGCAATAGAACCTCGAGTATATTAAGATAGGATTAACTTGAACGGTATATCCTATTCGGTACTAATTGATTTGATTCGACTTCCTAACTAGACTATAGCTTAAGATATTTCTTAAATATCTGTAATATATACTTTCGTATCAATCAGGTCCCTTGAAGGCAGGCCTAAGAGCAGGATATTCCTAAGCCATAGGTGTAATAAAGTCTATATATTATAATTAATCCTCCCATTATAATATAGATGAGAGTATACTAATATTATACTTCTTCCTCTTCTTTAACTAAGCTATCTATGTACGTACTTTTCTTCTTGCATAATACTCCTATTATAGGTCGTCGTAATAATAAAAAAGTATTATTAATATTCCGATACTTCTTGGATTTATAGGCGTCTCGGTAATATACAAAAGACTCCTTCAATATTTTTATATATATTTACTACATTTTATTATTTATTTCTTACTATAGCCAAAGACTTCTAGAAATTTAAACTTTTAATAAAATAAGATATTTTAATTACAGGGGATTTATTTTCGCTCATATACTAAATTAATTTATATTATAGTTTCGACGCTATATCGACTATAGATAAGACTACTTTAGGAGCCAAATTCCTTTAATTTGTACACCAATTTATAACTAATTCTAACATATTTCGTAGATCCTAATATTAAGATATAAAAAAGCCTAATACGTTAGGTAGCGTTGCTTTTTAGTGAAATAGTTTTAATATCCTCTTTTTAAGAATGCTTTATATCTAGAAGCGCTACTTGACATATCATTATGAGATAATAGATTGTAGTAAATATTTTTCGAAGTACTTGTAGACTCGTCTCTACCTAACAGATAGTAAAGACAATTAATTAAGTATCCTTGTGAAGTATTATTCGAAATTTCATATTTAAGATGGAATAATTCTAAGTTAATATAATTCGAATTGTACACTAGATAAAGATGATACATTTTAAAATTAGTAGCCTAGTCTTATAGATATTAAGACCTAGCTATAGTTGCCGAATCTTAAAAGATCTTTTTATAGGTACAAAATATTAATAGACTATACCTCTATATTCTTATTCTATAATATTCTAAATAGAATAGAATAATTTTTTTCCCTATCAAATTGTTTTATATTAACCCCCGTAGCTAAGTCCGCTTAGTAGATAATTTATTAGGTATAAACTATTAAAGATTATAGTGAATAGATATAGCCCATACTATAAATAGGCTAAAATAGCTACTAATATTAGTACTTATTTGTTGGGAATCGGAGAAGGATTAGCTTAAAGGTATAGTTTTCTAGTATAAAGGGAGTTTACTATATAATAGTGAATCCTTAGACTTAAGTCACATGGTATATTCTCCTATATATTGTTTATTTATATATCATACGCTATTATTATTTCCCTTGAGATATCGCAACTTCCAAAATAACCTTGTAGTTATATTCTAGTAGCTAAATTTTCTATTTTACTAAGTAGTAGAGAAATCCTTCAAGATTATTATTTTTATGTTTAGTCTATTCTACCTCCAGTAAAAATAATTTATTACTCCTTAATTACTTTTCATTCAAGATATAGAAGAGGAACTTTGGAAGATATGATGGATTCAATAGTATTTCGTATTAAATTAGAGGCAATACGTCTACGATATAAATTCCTCTAGAATTATAAAAGGTCTAATTTGTCTTACTAGTAATTTCAGTGAATTTTTTAACTTGAAAAGGCTTTTATATATAATATAATAAACTGGTATTCATTCTATCATATGAATTAATATTTTGAGTTACACCCTCTCACTTATCCTTTAATAGCTTTTCTCTAGGATTCCGCTAGCTTATCGCGTAGTTCCTTTAATGTTCCAATATGCGTAAAGGCTACTAGAGCCTCTCCCTCCAAAGTACTAATTATTCCTAGAGTGGATCTAGAAATTATTTTAAGAGGACGTCTAACTATTCGACTAAAAATCAACTCTACTTAATAGTGCTAGCCTTATATCTCAACGGGAATTGTGATTTTATATTAATTAATACTTGTATATCTAACTATATTATTTATCACGTAATTAGGCAGGAATTTACCTCTTCTTCTTTAATAGTTTTGGCTATAATTTTTAGAATTAGCGTAGGGCTACTGTTTAACTGCTATCCTTATACGATATAGCTAATTCATAGGAGCTAGGTTATTCTCTATTAACTAGTGAGATGTACTAGCTATCCGGCTTGACATCTCCGGTTATAAAGCCAACTAACACCACCTATAGTTAGGAGGAAGCGATCCTAAGATATATGTATGATATTCAAAATACTACTTGAAATATAGTTTGTAAATTATATTTAATTATCCAATTATGACTAGATTAATGTATATAGTCAGAGCTTTATCTATAGAATAAATATACTAATACAATAGCTACAATAACTTTCAAAAAATATGACTCTAATTAGTTACAGTTGTTACGACTACCTCCTAACTAGGGGAGTTGTGTGCCTTAGAAATAGATATACGAGTTCGGCTAACTAGGACCTATTAAAAGTCATAGGGACTGACTAACCTATTTCCGATATATTAGTTATATAATATAATAATAGTTTAATTATAGCTATATGCTAATTACAGGAATCAAGGTTGAAGCTATTCCTTACGATATATATGTATTATAATTATATACGCTATATTTTGCTCTATATCCTAGCTATTTAGGAGACTCAGAAACCTGACTATTGACGTTAAGCATTACTACTACCTATCTCTAGTCAATAATTTAATAGAGACTAGACTAGTTCCTATTCAAGCAAACTATATAAACCTTATGTAATGATATCATATAAGGCTAGTGTTCAAATAGTAGATCCCACGCTAGTCCCAGGTCTTAGCGTTTAGTTTACTTTTTAGAATAGTATATTATTATTATATACCCTTTAATCCTTTTCTAAACCAGTAATGTATTCTATAGTAAGTCTACTACTAGCTTTATTTATTAGATAACGCATTAGTACTATGCCTACTGTATTGACTCACTTTTTAAACTACTCGATCTATATACTAGTCCCCTATACTATTAATGGATTAGAGCTTAAAGAACTATTCTATACTACTACTTAATTACGATTTAAGCCTACTAATGGAATTATTTTAAGACTTGGCTATTCTCTAAGGTTTAGATAGGTAAGCGAGATAGAATACTGATAAAACGTATATAATAATATTAGGTATATATTATAAATAGGTAGACTGAATCGTGGAGTAGTGGTTAGAGCAGAGTTAGTTACTAGAGATAATTCCGTAAGAGCCTCGAGATATAAAAGAAGAATATAGCGAGAGAGAGAGAGAGGTATAATTGAGGGAAGAATATAAGAAAGGGGAGAGGGCCCATCTTATACCTCAATATATCAATAGGTATATTTAGGAGAGTACTTCAAAATAAATTCCCGAAGAAGAATTTAACAAAGAAGATAAATAAAATAAGATGTCTTGCCTAAGATTTTCTCTTATCTTTAATAACTAATTAGTCGAAGCCTATAAAAATTGAAATAGACCCTACTTGAGTCTTACCCTATAAAGGCTAATTCGAACCGTATATTCAATAAATATAAACACGGATCTAAACCGCGAGACTAGCGTAGTCTTATGATAAAGCCTAATAGTAGGTTATATAATAATAATAAATGTATTATAGTAATAAGTAAACTAAACGCTATTTCTAATGATCAGTGTAGGATTCGCTGTTGAACTACTAGCTATATATTATCTACTTATATAGGAACTATATCCGTCCCTATTAAACTATAAGAAGGATAGATAGTACTTAACGCCTATAATCAGGTTCCTAAGGCTCCTAAATAACCTAGTTAGAGGTAGTTTTACTAAGAATTTAGGCTGGCGTAGGAAAGCTTATTCGACTAGAAAGTAGTCAGATACTATATTCCTGCTATTCATATTTAATATATCTTGAATACCAGCGACTCTATTATCTTAATACATTTTTCTTATATTAAATTAGCAAAATAGTATTGATAATAAAAATATAGGTTTATAAATAAATATTATTAAAAACCAATAATGTTTCTTAAATAATTACTTTAGAAAAGTTATAAGTACTAGAAAAGTGCATTCGAAATTGCTAATATTCAAAGTAATAGATTCATTATACGAAAGGTTACTACTCACGAGGGTATAGACCACTATTTTAGCACGGACAAAAGTATATAGGGTAACTAGCTCTAGAAGGGAATGAAGTGCTATAATACATAGCTTCTTAGGGAGCTTTAAGATTAGTCCCTCGAGTCCGATTAAGACCTTTATAATCGACTTAGAACTGCAAAATATTATATTTATTAGGCATAAAAAAAACAAGAGCGCTAATAACATTTCTTTAGCGTTCAGTGACTACGACTACTTCCTAACTTAGTTAGCCAGGAGCCTTAGGAACCTAGCTATAGACTTTAAATATTACTATCATATTTCCCTACTGAACTAACTAATAGAGACTACGCTAGCTCCTATTTTAGGGAATTATATATACCCTATATAGTTAGGGTGTTTAAGGTTAGTAGCTGAATAATAAACCCCGCTCTATTTCTAGGTATCGACCTTTAGTATATTCTCTATTATAATAGTAAAGAATATTATAGTTTTATAAGCTACCTATTTTATCGGGCTCATTCTTTTTAATAAATTCTAAATTTCAGTCGAAGCTGTATATATCTGTATAAAAAGTTATAGTAGAAAAGTCCTTCATTCCCCTTCTTAGTAAATATCTAGTAGGGAGCTCCTCCGAAAACATTATATACTTATCTACCATTAGGACTAGTATAGGTTAATAGAGGGACTCCACCGAACGGTATATAGGTGGCTACGGTCACGTATAGCCTCAAGGAGTACGTATCTTAATATAGTAAATTTCAATAAAACTTAATGAGGGCTTAACCGATTTATCCCTGCATGTTTATCTTTTTCAATTTAATATCCCCGACAAGCTACTGAATTCTTCTCAGAAGAGGCCTAATCTATCTTAGATATTCCTATATTAAGATAAAGTATCTAGTCAACAAAGAGTAGGGCGAGAATACTACCTTTAATTTAAGAATTAGCGATTGAAGATCTTAAGAAATGGAGCTCTTCTACTAAGAAAAATTGAAAAGTAGTATATTAATATAGTGAAAATAGATAAATAGGGTCGGTCTAACGTTCAAATTATATTATAATATTACTATAAAATACGACGTATCTTAGTCCTTTACTTTAAACTATATCGCTCTATCCTTTGACTTCCTTATTAGTTATACCTTTAGAAATAGTATAACTACTTTCCTCATTATGAAATCATCAAATCCCCACCGCTTATTTACCGGATATTCTAATAATTACTTAAAGAAAGCTAAGAAAGTTTTATTTGACTCTTCTCTTTCGATGGATAGGCATAATCGGAGTTAAATTAGATAAGTGTAGGAACTGCTCCGTGAAATATACTATAAAGCTTTGAATCTACTCCTATCCTCCTTCACTATTTTAGTTTTCGTATTATCCTACGAAAGACTATACCTAGGGGTTAAGAAGATTAATAATAAAAAGTTTTTAAGTATTTTTATATAGTTTTCTATTATAACTAACTTGATTTTCATTTTAAGTTAATAACTAGATTTTACATATTATAGTTAATAATCTATTACTATCTAACTACTGTATTATGCAGTTAAGTATGACGTATTTTACTACCGCGCGGCTATCTCTTAAATATATAGTAAGTGTATTATTTCAATAGCTATATTATTATTTTACTTTACTTTCTCTAGTTACCTATCGATAAAGGTCTTTCATCCCATACATCAATTTAATAATCTCGAAGTATTATGTTACTATAGGTTTACAGACTACGTTACTAAGGGCTAGAGATATATATAATATCGCATTCATATAGTCTTAAAATTTTTAAAGTCTCTAGGGAAGTTTTTTATTACCTAAAAGATATGAGTACAATAATAAAGCTATATATAGATTGTCCTTATTAAGATACTAAGTAATGATCCATTAGATTCAAGGTATATTATAGAGATACCCACTCGGTTATAGTAGCCGCTCGGTGGTGAGTTATATTTTTACTAAAAAGCGCTTCATAAGTCACTAACGTAATTCATAACCGAGTAACCACCCTATCTTAAAACGCGTTATAAAATCAAACCTTACTTATGTCACTACCCACTATATCACTAATTCGTATTTAGCCTACTTAAAAACGTATAGAGTAAGAGGGTAGGTTCTTAATAGCTATATAAGATATCAAGGAGCAAGAAATTATCTTAATTTAACAGGGAGTAAACCGATTCGAAATAGATCGTAATAAAATACGCGCTAACTATCTAAAACCTATAGCGATTAAAGAAGATTCGCTTTAAAAATAGATTACCTCTTTAGATTCTCGTGGAGTAGCCCCTCGACTATCGACTATACGAGAAACAGTATAAGTATTGTTCTCTCGTTTGAAAGACTATCCTTTTATATAGTATCGATCCTACTAATAACTCTATAACTTAAACAAGACCGGTTTCATAATAGGCCTCATTACGACCGTAAAAGTTATTACTATAAACGAATTCTCTAGCCGTCGATCGCTTTTAAAACCTAGAAATCGCGTTTAAGTAGCTGTAAGTAATATATATAAACGTGTCATGGTAGGCGCTTCCTCCTTATATGATTTTTAAGGGTAAAGGCTTTATAGAGTCTTAATTTGATAGCCTTCCGAATAATAGAGACTTAACATTAGTTCGAACGGATAGACGTCTAATATAATTAGCCTTCGAGAACCTAAAAAGTTCTCTATTCTATTTCCTTCTTTACTTATGAAGGGGAGGTATAGACTCTTAACAGTCGATAGCTATAGGAGTTATTTAATACTATTGTTCTATAAGTTTACGAGGAAAATAACCTTATCGTAATTTACATACCACTGTATATTTATCTTATATCCTATATCCTCTAGATATTAGCTATTTCATAGTGTTGAAACGTATATATAGCGAGCTCGTTAAATCGAAGATACGAGCCGGAATCGATTATATTAATAAACTAGACTCCCTCGAATCCTACCTAGCCGTACAAATTGCGACATTGAAGTCGGAGACTATTAAGAATAGCTTCGTTACCGCTGATTTAGTGCCTTATAACCCCGATAAGGTTATCTCGAAGCTTAGTGTTTACGTTCGTACACCGACCCCCTTAGAGCCGGGGTAGCTAGTCGGAGCTAAAAATGCCCTTAAATTATATCCAATCATAAAAAAAATAGGCTTCTTCGATAAAAGCGTATTAAATTATAATAAAATCTATAGCTGAAAAGGCTTAAGAAAGAAGATAGTGATTTACGCGCTATAAACGAGAAGAAGAAGTAAAAAAGGGCCAGACTTAAAAGGCAAATACCTTATGAAGGAGACCTTGTAGCCACAGAGATATCAGCTTTAGTATCCTAGCTAATATAGGGAAAGTGAGCACGAGTATAGTGTAAGGTATACTACGGGTTAGCACCTCTATAGCTACGTACGAGAGCCCTACCGAGACACTTACACTGTAGAATACTAGTGCATGAGAGAACTTTGTATAATACTAAGTCTCGCGTTCAATTTAATGAATTTAATAACGTTGTAAGTAGATAATCATATTAAATAGAACGCGTTTTAAAGTAGAGTAGCCGCTCGGTTATAATTTATGTTAAAATTGTTTTACTACTAAATTAAACTAACTAAATATTAAATTTAAAAATAATTTATATAGGTAAATTATACCGTAAGTGTAAAGCCTCTATATTTATTTATCTTTCTACTACATATATTATGAATTAAAGGTACTAACTGTAGTTTATATTATGAATAGGCTATAATAGGTACCTTTATTAATTATTATCTGAAAATTGAATTAGGACTAGTTTAAGATAGGGTTTTCTAGTTTATAAGGGGTTTACTATATAACAATAAACTACTTAATTTAGATAGCTCGATTATTCTTTGAAGGTCTCTATTTCTATGTCCTTCGTCGCTATATTAATAAAATAACCCTATTTTTACTGAAGTATTTGCAATAATTCCTATTATGGTATATAAAAGTCTTACTTTGGGTATACATATTAAGAATCAATATTATTATTTACAATAAACAGTAGTAGGTATTAAGTTACAAATTGAATATAGATTGAAGCCTCCCTTCTAATAGGTATATATTTCAGAATAAAGTCTATAACAGACGGTATAATAATGAACTTAGTAGATAAGGTCGAGTATTTCTATATTATTTAAAACACGTTATTTATTAAAATTTGTATACTTAGGCTTTTTCTTATTAAATACTTATAAATTGAATAAATTGGTCGCTTAATAGTATTAAGAGTTAGAACATGATCTTAACAGATATAGTAACTACATAAAGTGCTTATATTATGTATAACCTTAAAGGTTTATTTAAATATAAATAACCTTATCTCTTTTAATAAATATTGTTATAATAAGTACTCCTTAAGTACACTAATATTCTTTATTTTCTAGCAGTAGGAGAGAAAAGAATTTAGTAATACTATATAATTCATATTCGAAAGTCTTTTTAAGATTTTACCTATTTCCCTTCACTATACCAAAGAGACCTCCTATATCTAGCTATGATTAATATCTTGAGCTACAACAAAGTAGTACATATCTTAAATAATATAATAAAGGAACCTGGTAAAGATAAGGTTTACTTTGCCTTTTTTTTAAAAAAAAAAGAATTTATTATATATAATACATATAGTTATAGATAAAGTTTTATTATAAATAAAGCCCTATATTTCTATATCATACTCTTTTTGAATATAAAATTGAATTATAGAATATCTATATACAGAATAATAAATAAATAAAATACATGATAGAAGAATATAGGTATAAGACTACTCTAGTGTTGGGGTTTAAATAGGTAAGCGAGATAGAATCTTAATAATACGTATATAATAGAAAGATAATCAGTATAGCTATAGGAAAGAGGTCTCCAGATTAGTATATATAGACTGCCTAATACTCTATTCTATTATAAGTTTTAAAGCTTCGCGATACTAGGATTCTATATAAACGTTACCTTTAGCTATATACTAGAAAAGTCCTCACTATATATTAGTGGTAACGTATCTATGATTACCGGTAGTGATACTAGTAGTTTAACTCGCAGAAAACATATATTAGTTAAGCCCTTAGACGATTTAGAAGACGGCTTTATTAAATTTATGTATCTCTTCAGGCTTAAACTTATACCTCTAATAGAGAATAATTAATTATTATACTAATAGCCTTTATTAGAACTAGTATAATCTAATACGAGATTATACTAAACGGTATATTTCTGGCGAAGGCCACGTATCGCCTAACGGAGTGCGCTACTTAATATAGTAGGAGAGTATAACTACCTACCAGTAGTTATAGTAATCTTTTTAGCTCGGTATATAATCTACTAAGCTCTTCTAGTGGGTCGTAATAGCCCCTAGAATCTCGGCCTTATCCTTAATTTTTCTTTAGGCTTTTACGTGACTTACTTAATATATAACTTAGAGGTAGACGTTAAATAAACTAACAGCCGTATACCAGTCTAATAAAACTATTTAAATCTGGGATTTTTAAAAGCCTATTCACTATATTCTCGATATCCTTTACGGTCAGAGATATATAGTAAGAGCTAGGTAACTTAATATATATATAGTGTATTAATAATCTTTCCTAGCTCGAAATTAACGCGTTAAGTTATTCTTACTTAGGTAATATAATAGAGATATTAATCCCTTATTCCGGCCACGGAGTTTAAAATAAGTGACGTAATAATAGTCTATAGAAAAACCCCTCTTAATTATAAGAGTTAAGCTCAATAGCGTGATCTTTTTGCTTAACTTTCGCTTTTCTCGGTATGATTTAGTTATAAAAATTGAGGTTAAAATTAAGAAATAGAAGAATGATATTCTAGATAAAGATTACCCCCTACGTAAGAGGGTAGGTGGTAAATATAAGGCGGCTATCAGTAACCAAGGTTTCTAAATATCAAATCTCTCGTTATATAAAATAAAATAAGATAAAGCTATAGATAAACTAGAATAACCTTTTTAATTATAGCTCCTATAGGTAAATGATATAAGCTACTTTCCTTGGTCTACTTTTTTCTAGTATATACTTTAAATATATACTAAGTACCTAGTAAGTCTAACTATAAAAGTATGTTAAGTATACTTATCTAATTCATCTAAGTACTTAGGTTTTAACTTTTTTCAGGTAAAAAATTGTGAAACTACGCTTATTTCTACTTGGATAGGTAAGCGAGATATAATCTAATAAAAGTGTAAATAATAATGCTAGATATATAGGAACTAGCGTAGGACTGCTATCTAACTAGTAGGCTTATATAACCAAGTTGTATATAAATATAACGTACTCTTAGGCACTAGGTTAGTTCTAGTCATTACACTCGATATCCGGTTTTTATATTAGATAATAAGGGTCTGACACCCCTAGTAGCAGGATAGTTCTCATAAATACAGTGATAGAAATACGCTAATATATTAATTATTATATAGACATAGGATATCATTAATCTATTTAGAATATAATTTATATGTAGCCCTTAATATCTCGATTTAATACTAAGTTCGCTACTTAGGATCGAAAGAATTTATTAGGCTATATAAAGTAAATATAGATTTTAGCTACTGAATTATAGCCGATTCTTTCAAGATAAGGAATAGATTCCCTAGTTTCTTAAAAAACTTTATATTGGGATTATCTCCTAACGAGGTATAAAATCTCTTCCTAACTAGGGGTATTAGGTGCCTTAGAATCGTATACGTAAATTAGGTAATTAGGACCTATAACTAGTTATAGAAACTAACCTAGTTCGGATATATTAGTTATATTATATAAGAATAGTAGTTAAATAGCACTCCTACGCTAATTCTTATCATTATATACGTATTTATTAGATTCTACCTTACTGACCTACCTTAGCCTAATAATAAGCGTAGTATTCTAAATATTGATAAGAATTATCATATAAAGGGGCCTATTATTACGATCTAACTAGGAGAGCTTAGTAGTTCGTACACTGAACTAAAAGGTTACTATAACTACCTAACGGTAGTTAGCCCTCCTACCACATTAAGCAGAGCACTCTGTTAGACTATGCACGTGACTTTGTACACCACCACTATATACTGTTCGGCGTAGTCTCTCCTATCAAACTAAATATATCTATTTAACTTCCTATCACACTATACTAGTTAACACCTAAATGTATTTATATTTTTAGTTTGGATTTTCGCCTATTCTTTAATAGTAGGTCTTATCAAGATAGCGAAAGTTAAAAGGCATATTTATATATCTATAATAACTAGCATACTAGGATAAATATTTAATATATAAGCCGTGGTATCCTAGTATAACGTTTAGCCTATAAAAGCTTTTTTAGGTTTTCTTAAATATATTTCGAACAAATTTAATATATCGATTATGAGGAGCCTTAAAATCCGGTATATAGCTTGAATAACTAGGATTCCTATTACGATTAGTAGTAGAAAGAACAGCCTATAAGCTCTTTTAAATAAAATATATATCACTTTGGAATGTAGTCACTAAGGTATAAGGTATATTTAGTATATTAGATAATCTAAAGACTATAGTATATTGAAATGAGTGTAGTCGATTCGGAATAATATATTTTGTGTATCTGTATCCTCGATAAAAATCCTATAATAAACCTCTTTTATATAAGCTATAAAGAACTAGATGTTAGGAAGGAAATCCCAAAAGTCCATATGATTTAAGATGATAGGTATCGATTCTTAAGTAAAACGCGTTTCTAAGGCATGCATTCTTATCGATATATGATCGTAAAACACTATCCCCTTTCTGAATAAAGAGGATATACGTACGTACCTCTAGGGCTATAATAAGCTTCAATCCTTCTATTCTTAAGCCATTTATAAATATACCCCTATATGTATTAACCCTGCTTCTATAATAGAGTATAAATACCGCTTTAAACCTCAAAAGCGAAATCTTCCTAATATATGAATAATATAAAAGCCGGATCGAGCAGGATAACTATAGTCATAGAGAAACAAATTTATGATATTCTCCCTTTTTAAATACTTTATCTCTTTGTAAAACCACGCCAGTCTCTGGGTTTTAGATAGGTAAGCGAGATACGATCTTGCAAAAGGGTATATAATAAAAGGGATATATTATAATAGGAACTACTATTTAAGTACTACCCTTCTGTAAAAAATATATGTAGTATTAGGGGCTTTAGTTAGCCTAGTCAAATATCATGTCCGCGAGGCTCGTAAATTACGTACTTACTAGATAGTCTTCATACTCTTGCGATTAGATTGGTATATAAAAAGTCGGTTCTATCGATATTAACCTAGCGAAGATTAGCGTAATTTATAAAAAACTACCTTAATATAAGCACGGTTAAAACCAATAACATACTCAATACTGAGAGGCTATAGAAGTGTCATGTTAGAACTATCAAAGTTAAACGGGGACTGCTCTGAATAGTACACGGTGGCTATAAGTTACGTGGCTTATCAGACTATGCTTCTTTATGTGGTGGGTTATATATTTATACTAACCTTTTACTTCCAGATATACCTTAATAAGCTCTCCTAGTGGGCTATAATAAGAAGATAAGATAAATACACTAGTATATATATAGGAATAATCTTATTCTAACATTAGATTCAATTGAAATACGACGTAAGATAAGTACTTTATCTAATGAATATTAATAAATAGTAATACCCTTTCATATAGCTAGTAGTCGATATCATTAAATTACTTTAAACCTATTCTAGGCTAATTATATCATTAGTCTATCTAATGTAGCTAACGGAAAAATACTAGATTCTAAGAAGGTTGAATAGGGTGAACTTTATAGAAGCCTTTTCTATATAATAATGTATAGTAGCAATACTTACTACCCTAACGTAATTATTACCTTAGTAAACGTAGCCTATCCCCGATTTCCAGGCTCAAATAAGGTTTCTAGCCGAACGTAGCTTGGATGTCTATCTTTATAGTACGTATGATAAGAGAGTAACTTTAGTCTTATTAAACTTATAGATATCGCTATTAGTAATCTATACTTCTTAATAGTATTTTTGACGAGTTAGAACTATTTCCCAATTCTTATAGTATCTATATAAATAAAGTCTTCACTGGTAATTATGAGCTCTTGAAATTATATTAACAGATCTAGATACTATCAGATAAAGTGATAGACCTATATTTTGCCGATAATTATAGTCGGAGTAGATCTACGGTCGGCGAGTAATATATCATTCGCTACGTCTTATATAGTAGAAAGCCAAGGGGCTACTTTACGATTATCTAATTATAAAATCTAATTATTATAAGTTATATTTTCTATGATTTACTTTAGTATCTATTTACATAGGCTTCTACGCGTTATCTAATACCGGTGAGGCGTCGCCGAAGGGCTATCTCTTGTACGTTAAAATATCGCCCTAAACGCCTAGTCGGCTTTATGTTAGGGTCTAAAAGGGCTAGTTACTAATAATAGCCTATTCTCCCTATTATATACGTTTTAAGCTTTCTTTCAGTATAAATTAGAGCTAGGTTACATAGTAGTAGGTAGTATATTTAAATACTAACGCAAATATAACGCACTATTAGAATCAGCATCGCTATGTCTGGTTTGACAGGGAGACTGTACCGAACGGTACGTGGATGTTACCTCACGGAGTGCGCTACTTAATGTGGTGGGAGAGCTGACTGCCTGACGGCAGTCATAGTAACCTTTTGGTTCAGTGTGTGAACTGCTAGGCTCTCCTAGTGGGTCGTAACACGCACTCCCTGCTACTTATATACTAGATAAGTTATAGGCGGTAATAATAATATTTCTTCTACTAAAAATAAGTCGGATCAGTCTAGATTTTAAAGGGGTATTCAAGGATATATAAGATTAACTATTAAAGGATAAAGGTTATAAATCAATAGTCTTTAACTGCTATGGCTTAGATTACGAATATAAATAATTACTACGGAGTAGTACTAAGTATTTCGATAATATGATACTCAGATACTTATTATAGCTTAGAGTAATCTCTAATTCCAGATAAAGTATTAACAATAAACTTAAATATTCTTAACGTAATTTATAATCGAGTAACTACCCTGCTTTAAACTATATCATTTTTAATATAATTGTCTAATCGAATTTGTATTAAGTTGATGATATTAAACGTGAGATTTAGTATAACGTATGGTTATCCTATAATCTAGGCGGTTAGATAGGGCTCGAAAAAGTCTAGTGTATTGATATAATGAATTCTTACTCGTATTTTACCTAAATAAGCTTACTATAAATACGTTTCAATGCTATTAAATGATCAATAATAAGGGGGCTTGAAAGGTAAGACGAATATAGAGGGAAATATAAAAATTACGACAATATCGCTCTCCTGACGAAATTAATTAGATTATAGTGTGGAATAACTCCTATAATTATCGAGTCTTAAAAAGTCTATACGTCCCCTTTGTATATAGAAGAAGATAGGATAAAAGCCTTTATAAGCTATCGAAGGTTACCGGTATTAGGGATCTACCTCTTTAAACTAACTCTAAGTCCCTCATCACTAAGAAGGCTATTAAATCGAAATTGGATGAAGACTTTACTCTTAAAATCATATCAGAAGCGCCTACCCAAAAGCCCTTATAAATAAAATTATAATTACTCCTATATTCTTTCTAGGTCGATAAGGTAATCGGCGGCTATAGAATTCGAATTCGTTTGCGCAATATTTTAACAGTCTTAATGAAGCCTATTATGAAATATAGTCTATACACCGAAACTACGTACCCTACCCAAAACCGCGTTACTTAATGAGACCTCTCTCCTTTCATTACCCGCTAACTATACTACTTATTCGTATTTAACTCTCTTAAAAGCATACTAAGTAAGAGGGTAGACACTTATCATTAATTAAAGCTATTTATAAGGGAGATTCAACATCTGTACGTAGAGTAGCACGCTATTTTAACGTACCTAAATCGACCCTCTATAAGCGGCTTAATCGGGTTTAAGCTACGTAATTATTAGCCTAAAAAAGCTGAATCCAACTAGGATCAAGGAAAGTCTCATAAAAAATAGATTATTCTGGCAGATTATCCTAGGGTAGCCCCTTAGCTGCCTACTATACGAAAAATAGTAGATTTATTACTTATAATGCATAGATCTACCCCTCCTCTTTAGTCGGCTACAAATAGATTATAAACTTCATTGAAAGGTATCCCTTACTATCCTCCTATTTCCAAAGACGCTACGATTATGAACAAGCCAAATATTAAGATCCAAAGGTTATTTCTAGATAGTTTGATAGTTCTATCTTAGAAAAAGTCTCAACGTACGGTATCGATCTCAACAATATTTATTAATTTAATAAGACTGGTTTTATAATAAATTGACTACGAAGGTTATAGTGAGAAAGTAATTTTACGGTTGGCGATTAAAATGCGCATAGGTAACTATAATCAAGTATATAGGTTTAAAAGGGTAAGCGCATTTATACGTAATCTTTAGAGTTAAAGTCTTTATCGAATCTTAAATTGATGAGCTTTCAAATAATTAAAGATCTGAGCTTAGTCTTAATAAACAGATAGACCTCTAATTCAATTAACCTTTAATAACTTGAAAAGCACTTTGTTTATTCTACTTCTCCTCGTATAAAAGAGACGTGTAGAGTCTTAGTGCTTAACGGCTATAGTAGATATTTAACTCCAAAATTCGATGAAATTTACGAAAATAGTAGTATTATAGTAATTTTTATACTGCCGTATTTATCTGATCTTCTATAGCCCCTTAATATTAGCTACTTGAAAGTATTAAAATCGTTCATGGTTAGCTTATCGAATTGAAAATACGGGCTAAAATAAACTATTGTAATAAACTAGACTTCGAAGCCTACTCCTCCGCGCGCATTAAGGTATCTAAATTAGAGGTTATTAAGAATAGCTTCTCCATCGCTGGTTGAATACCTCTTACCCCTAATCAAGTAAGTACTCTGAAACGTGAGCATTCTAATAGGCACGCCGAACCCCTTCCCCCTAAACTAGGATAGTCAGTAGGAGCTAAAAACGCCCTTATATAAAAGGAGGACTCCTTATCACGAGTAATACTATTAAGATAGCAATTAAAGCCCTCTGAGTCCGTAACTTTCTATGATAAATTAAAATTATGAGCCTATTATCATAGTATAGTTAGTAGCTATTCTCGAGAAAGAGGTAAGCGATTCATGCGCTATGAGAAGAATAAATAGAATCAGGCTAGATATATAGGTAAATAAATCGCTTCTTAGGAAGGCCTTACTATTAGAGATACCTCTACCTTGATAGTATGGCGGTAGTAGGCAAATTTATCGCTAGAGTTAAGTAAGGTAAACCAGGGTTTACTACATTTGTAGCTACGTGCAAGGGTATTACCGAGAATTTAGAGTATAGAATTTAGTATTTTAATAGAACGTCCTATTCTTCTAGGTCTCGTATTTAGCTTAGCTAATCTAATAGGGTTTTGGTTTAGAAATTTTATTTTAAATAGTTACGTTAGGTAGGGGATAGAGCTTTGGTATGTACGTAGCGTCGGTATAAATCACGTTAGATATACGCGCCGTAAGTAGTAAATCTACTATTTCTCGTGTAGTCGAGGGGGTACCCTACGAGAATTCAAAGAGGAAATCGACGTTTAAGGCGAGTTCTCTCCGATTTCTATTGATTTTATACTATTAACGAGTATTCTATTACAATTTGTATAGCTAGTAAGGCGGTACCGGGGGATCGTATAAGGAATATCCACTTAGGTTACTACCTCTTGAAATAATACAATTCTTCTTTCTTATTAGCCCAAATTACTAGTAAGAACCTACCGTCTTACTTTACGTTTATAAGTGGATTACGTAGGGATTAGTTGTATAGTCAGTGATTAAAGAAGAAAGAAAGATTTATTGGACTAACGCGTTTTTAGTATGGTAGCTACTCGGTAGTGAATCACGCTACAAGAAATTAGATTAACAAGCCTAACTTCCTTAAAGCCTACCCTAATATACAAATTAAGGCGTTTTAGATTACAAAATATTCTTAATAGCTTCACTACCGCCTATCTAGTACTTTTTAACCCCAATCGGGTGATGTAAAAGCTCGATATCCATAGTTTTATGCCTCATCCCTTCCTATAACGATAGGATGGTAAGTACTAGCTAAATCCGCTCCTCAATAATACATATTTATAAAATTACTTCTTTAATAAAAGCGTTATGATACCTATTATATTACTTATATAACTGGCCGATATCCTGAAGGGAGAAGTACCAGATCTACGTGGTAAAAATTTAAAAGTAGAAGCCTAAAGCCATTAGGTCTATCTATTGAATTTTCTCCGATAAAAGTCTAATAGCTAGCAAGGTATTAGCCCTATTGTCGAGGTAAGGATATACATACTACTAGGGTAGATATCAAATAGTATAAGCTAGGCCCTATCACTAATAAAACCGCGGTATGAAACTATCATAGATGTATTAAAGTTAAAGGGAGCTAGATTATCGGGAAAATACCTATTATAATACAATTCGTTTTTAATTAAATTCTTTCTTAGTTAACAGTGTTTAGCCAGGATAATTATGATTAATATTGATAGGTAGGTTAAATACGTAGCTCGCTAGTGACGAACTAATATAATCTGACCAAGCAAAATAAAATATGTATTTTGTACTATATACTATAAATTATTGACATTAGATAATAAAGGTCCGATACATAAAGACCATCCCCTTTACAGGGGCTAATATAAAGATAAACCCCTTATTTAAACAGTTGCGGTTAGATAGATACTAGGAATATAGTGAATATATAAAATAACGAAGGATATTATTCAAATTAATATTACGATAAGAAAACAGGGGTTTACTTTATAGTAAAGAAAGACAATAGATAGATATGTGCTAAAGAATTAGGAAAGAATATTTAGCTAGGATATCGGTAGTTAATAGCTTAGCTTTCCTAATAATTAAGATACCTGTAGGCTTCTTTAGTCGAAGTAGCCTGTTTTACAATATTACAACGAGTATATCTCTATATGGTTATATTTAGCTTAAGCTCGTAATAATAGGGCTTATAGAGTAAATATGATTAGTATTAAACTATCTATTTACTCCAAAAAAATAAGCTGTTAAAGATAAATATGCCTTAACATATGGATATTATAGCAACTTATATGGCTACCAGTTATAGATTAACAATGAATTACCTTTTTAGTTTTATAAATTTTTCTTACGAAGGTTAGCGGCCTCATGCAGTAAATTAAAAGTAATATACGCGATATAAAAATAGATAAGTATTTAATTATGATATTTTCACTTATAAAACAGTATCAATTCTTTCTATAAATAAGTTAATCGACTAGATAATCTATTTATTGATTTATTCTATATCGACTAATCTATTTCTTAATTAAAGAAGACTATCTATAGTAGTTAAATAATTATAACTAGTTATTACTGAGAGCCTGAAAATAAGGGGAATCAAAGGCTCGTGTAACCCTATACGGACTTTAACTTCCATAAATATATTCTGTTATACTTCTATTAATCACTATCTTGTTCATATTCAAGTTCAGAGTTACGATCTATTACCCTTTATATAAAAGTCATTCAAAAGAGAACGTGTAGCCATATAAAGAGTAATCCTACTTGTAGTGTAATCCTAATATGTCAATAGAAGATACTTATTATAATATCTATATTTATATAAAATATAGGTAAAAGATAGTTTTTGAAATTTAGTATAAGGTATAAGTACTAGGTATCTTGTAAGAATCACTAGACTTTTATCATATATATTTTATTATCGTTATGTGTATATCATTGATATAGATACAACGTTTATATATATCATATTCGAAGAGCTCTAAAATGACTTTTCATAAGCTTAAACTTAGTAAGATATATATTTAGATATTTCCCTAACGAGAAAATAAATTATTTAAGCTTACATATTAATGTTTAGAAAACCTTTTATGTGCTAAAATGCTCCTTCTTAAGCCAAGCATATTCTATTTTTTAACAATAAATAAATACAGTAGTTAACTATAGTCTAATTAATAGTATAGGCTATATCTAGTAGCCATAATTCCTAATATACCCATTATTACTCAAAGTATTTAAATCTACGATATAAGATAAGGATCTAATTATTAGATTAAGGTATCGGTCGTAATACTAAGTAAGCTATCTGAAAGACCCTCGAACTCAGCCTTTGGTAATAGATACTAGCAATATGAGTAATACTTAGACCGTTCTCTAATATAATCCTCCTCCCTTCCCTTACCTTCTCTATTACCTCCTAGTGGGTCGTAACATATATATTATTCTTCTACTATGATCTGGGTATTAGAAGGTAGGATAAATATAGTATTGGGTATTATTTCAGTTCTTATAGTTAGAAAGAACCCCTGTTTCAGCTCCTTTCGCAAGGTAATAGTCTTAACGTTATTAGTTAACGATCTCCTAAGACAATATTTACTAGACTTTACTACCTAGAATATAGGATATTTAAATTATAGCCTGTAATTATAGTGAATCTCGTATAGTATAATAGACAGCTTGCCTAGATAATTATAACTAATATATATTATTTTATGTATATCGTAGCGACTAATACTATATTTTCTATACATTAAGACTGCGGTAATCTAGTATTAAATAGGAAATATCTAGTTTCCTCACTAAAAATTCTTATCAACTGTTTATTTTAACTATTTTATTTATGGGTATAGAGGGCATAAAGCGCAAGAAATAGGAATTATTTGTTAAAAGTTCCGATGTCTGAAGGGAAATGGTAATGACGAAGGAAGTACAAGCTAGAGATCCTTTCAAAAGAATAATCTAGTTGTTAAAGTTTGAGGATTTAATTCTCATTGTGTGATAGTCCTATTAGATATTAGAAATCTCTGCCGTAAGCTGGTCCTAGTTCGATTCTCGTGTAGTGAATAATCATAGTGGCTGTCGTGGCTTATTTATGGCATAAGTCATAGCCAGCGGCCATAGATTTTCAACACTATCATCTATTGACTAATCTGTGATAGAGATAATGTACTCCGTATCACTAGTAGGCTTAGTATAATCGGAGTCGGGCCTATTAGATACGGTCTGACGGCTTCTAGTAGATTTAGTATCGGGGGGCTTAGGGGGAGGTAAGCGGTACTTAACCAGGTAAAAAAATAACACTAACCCCGGCTTAATGAATGTCAGCCGGGCTTATGACCTATTAAAATGTACGATGTATATAGGGCAGTAATAATAATTTATCCTACAAGATAGGGGAAGATTGATTAAGAATATTAAGTCTAGATATCCACCAATATACAGAGAACCTCTTATATACTAAAGGCTCCTCCTCCTTAAGCCAAGACCAATCCTTTTGTTAGATAAAAATGGTATAGAAAGATTATGACTAGCACCTATAGTATAATTCTTAACAATTTAAAGGTAGGAAAATTATACTTATTTCGATCTAAGTTTGAGTACCCAATATAAAAAAATGTATTATGTCTTTATCTTAACAAGTATACTAGATATTTCTCATAGTAATGTCACGTAGTGTCCCTTTTAGCTTAGTTATAGCTCATTTAGGACGACATACTAAAATAGTAGGTTTATTTTCTCCAATAAAGAAGATTTTATTAATTTATCATCTAATACGTATTGTCTAGTTATGTTTTAGTCAAATAAGTTTTTAGCAATGATATAAAAATTTGAATACTATAATTAGATCTATCCGGGATATCTATTATTTTACCGATTATAAATAGTACTTAGACGAGGATAAAAATCTTATTGGATTTCCCTGTAATTATAGAAATCCCTAATTGTTTATAAGAAAGTATTTGATTATTCTTGTTATTTTAGATTTTATATAAAGGATAATAATATTAGTTATTATATTAATATCATTTAGTGTATATATATTATAAGTTCTTAAACATCGCTTATTCATCCCTATAAAAGAAAGTGGTTAGATTGACTCGAATTAAGATTTATAACAATCATGCTTTAGCTAGTTATTTAGCTATAAGCAAAGAAAAAATATTATAAAAGGTATTATCACTAGGATAGAATTGTGAGATTACGATGCTAGAATCTAATAATGGTATTATACCTAGGAATGGATTGAATTCTGATTATAGGAACCAGTGTAGGATCTGCTGTTCAACTACTAGCCTCATACGATATGACTAGGAACTGGGTCAGTTCTTGTAACTAATGAATGGGACTTAGTAGCCGAGTCGCATATCAGGCTGCCGAGGCTCCTAACAAGAGGTGGTTCTGACAGTCAATATTGTACCCTACCAATAAAATTATAGTGACAATATATTAGCATTAGATTTCTCTTTAATGATTAGTCCCTGACTATAATCATACCTTCTTGCTATTACACCCTTCTTCCTTCTATTTCTATCTTGATCACTTAGTGTGCTACCCACCTAACGATATAAGTTACTACTTATCCCTTATACCTATTCACTCTGATTTAGGTCTCAATTCGATAAATCGTAGATAGAGGAATCCCAATTTGCTACAATTATTTTATATTGCTACTTACATGGGGTTTTACGTATACAATTACACCGCGAACTATTATCAGATGGCTTAATTTTATAAAATGTAGCTAGCAGATTAGTAAAATTGATGAGGCTAATCAAAATTATTAGGATATTGAGGATATCGAGTTAAGCCTTGATTAATTAAATATTAGATCTACACTACTCATACCGCTAATGTGATTGTCATTACTTTTCGGATATTGCTTTCTGGATAGGAATCCGTACTATTACGACCCACTAGGAGAGCTTAGTGAGGCACACACCGAACCAAAAGGTTAATATGACTGCCGTTAGGCAGTCATGCTCTCCCACCACATAAAGTAGCGCACTCTTCCAGGTCACGTGACCACCACCATCGTGTACTATATTCAGCGCAGTTCTGTCAAACCATGATGGTTCTGACAGCGTTAAAAGTCGGGTTTTATAGCCAATTAATACAGGTGGAAGTGGTGTGTGTTCACTCCGTATTAACTTCATAATGAGTCTATGGCTAGTATAAAAATTGTTGGAACCACCATGGTTTGACAGGACTTTGCTGGTTAGACAGAGTGGGTGGTGAGAGAGCATGACTGCCGTTAGGCAGTCATAGTAGCCTCGTTGATTTACGTCAGACTTTTCTAAACTCTCTTAGCTTACTTAGATCTAGAACAGCCCTTCTATCTTCTATTCATTATATCTTAACCATGCCGTAGGCTGTCCGCCTGGCAACAGGCATGTTTGTCTGTTATATCTGCCCTTTCTTTGGAAGTTTGCATAGGCTGTAAGTTGTGGATATATGAAACTCTAACCACTCAATTCTACTATGTGTATATAAAACCTTGATAAATAGTCTAATCTGGAAGTACCTTGGGTTTAAACAGGCGATATTTACAGGGGTAAGCTGTAAAACTGGGAGGTCTAAGGAAACCTCTACTCCTGTATGTATAATCCCTCTGTATACTAGAGTACTTCCTTTTTTCTGAAGGATTACTTTCAATTACAGTACCACGTTATTGCTATTTCCTTGTTTCATCTTCCACCATATCCCCACTATCTGATAGAATAGTTATCTGGTAAAATGTACAGCTATCATGTGCACGGTACCTCAGTACGATAAAAAACAGAGGTACCCATTATATCTGGATAGCCTCAGCGTCCAGAAAGACGGGTCATAGGTGAGCAGATTGAATAGTAGAGAATATATAATGCGCGCGCGTGATTCAGTTACCTACTCTAGTGGAGGCCCATGAATGTGGCGAGACTGCCACCTCATGAACGATAGACCATCGAGCTAGTATGGTATGCCCCAGTCTATCTAGCTTGGACGGGGGCTTCCGATTCAGCCACAGCGTACTGAATCAGGGGCTCAACATCTGGACCAACAAGCGAAAAATAGGAGAGAAAGACAAGATACATCAGAGTAAAGCGAATGAGATGTAGCATGTTCAATCCTTTATCAGTGGCACTCTATACAAGCCTATGACCCCGGTTGTATTGCTCATCCAGATTGTTACCCGTATCATGTCAGCCATCAACGCTTCCAAGGTTGTCAGGGTGCATGCGGTGTGGCCCCGCTTGGTGTAGCCCCTAACATCCGGATGATTACCTGAGTAGATCCTGCATCTGATGGCTATCGGGATTTTCCGGATTCCAGTAAGATTGAGTTCTGGGGTTGAGAATGTCTACAGCCTTTGCCTTTGACAAGCTTAATTAGAATATGCGCTGTTTATATATTTCGATGGGGTCATCAGGGTTATCTTATAACGCACAACGTATAAAGCTGGTACTTCTTCATAGGCGCGTTGCCCCCGACATTCGGGGGGGGGGGGGGGGGGTAAAGTCTCACAAACCCATGGCAACAAGCATGAAAAAGTCCCTGATACTCAAAGTCATGTCATTTAGCATTCAGTGTTTCATCATACATGTGAAGACATCCCCATTATGTGATGGTAGTAGATTTAGAGGTCAGGTCACGCGATCATTGGGAACAAGAACCAATAACTTGAACAATGTGCACGAGTAAAAAAGCCTGGCAGGTTGAAATGCAAAACCAGCCAATTGACGAATGAGGTAGCGACGTGAGCTCCAGGCAATTGACGCAATTCAGCGCTTATTAGGCAACCACCAGGAATGAGTCATGGGCCAATCCACCGAATGACTCCAAAGAAACGGACTTGAAGGGAGAAAATAAGGGACCTTTACCGCGATAGCAATCCCATACAAAGATAAGAAGATACTATCCATTCCAAGAACTTAAGTTCCAAAAGGAAGACAAGCAAGACAGAGAGAGAGAGAGAGGAAGAGATAAGATCTACCTATCAGGTGACTGCCCGCATGTCATGTGGATTGGGCAGCTGAACGGACGTCATTGCTCTGGTGACTGGACTGCGCCCCTTCTTTCTGGTCTTCTTGTCTCTGCGCTTATACGCTCTGACTCTCGTTTTGGTCCCATGAGCCTGATCATCTTCAAGACTCGGACTCCTCCCCCCCCCGCAAATACCCTGACTCACTTTGTTTTCTTTTAATCCCCCCTCTTTTCCCTTAGTCTCCCCCTTTCATTTTATATCTTTCTTCTGGTTGCCTGTTCAATGCTCCCTGTTCTCTCCCCCACTCATCATCTTGACTCATCTTCGGCAATTGTAGCCTTAACGCCGAGACTTGGGCTTATCGCCACCCAAATCCCCCTCCAAGGAAGACAAAGAGAGGCTGCCCTGACAAATCATCTGGCTTTGCCTGATTCATTTCCATTGACTTCTTCCCACACTCGCCAGCTCTCTTCATCTTCTTTTCCATCTCTCTGATCCTTCCTTCCCCTCCCTCCCTCTTAACCCCTCCCCCATTGAATACTGGACATATCTCTTGACCGACTTAACTTAAACTTACGAAATTGAATACGACTTACCGACTTACCACTTGATCACTTTACCAACTTACCACCTGGTATTTTACTTGGAAATGACCTCATCTGCGGCTGCCTGGCCTGCGGGCAAAGATTCAAACATGAATCGTCTCCCCTCTGTCTCTAGTCTCATGTCACCCCCCGAAATTAAACCCCTCGAGACTTTCTCGGCTGCTCGTTCCCCGTTTGCAAAGCCTCGAGATTCCTCCATTGGTGACATAAAGCTTCCACCCATCTCAGCTGATCGAAAGCGGACGCAGTCAGAGATGGATCTTCCATCGCCACCTGTGACCCCGTACACAGGAAACAAGAAATCCAAGTCACAGACATCTGACCCTATCGAAAGAGACGGATCCTCTAGGGATCCTGTTCTCTTTCCTCGCCAGGATTCTATTACTGATGTTACTACCGATGAACCGCTTTTTGGTCCCGTCAACCCTACCGCAGAGGCTCTCATGGAGCAACACATTAATTCTCACATGGCGAGGTTTGCAAACAAAGTGAATAAACCCACCAGGGGCGAATATCTCCTGGCGCTCTCTTGTGTCCCTATCGTCTCGACCCAGTACAACCGCAACCCGGCTGCCTGGGCCCGTGAGGAGCGGGAGACACTGGAGCGCCAGTTGGTGATGATGAACCGTTACCGACCAGACTACGAACCCAAATTGAAGAAGATTGCTCCTGCCCCCAAGAAGTTGGGAACTCAGCCTCGTGTGCAGCGGACCCGAGTCAAGCGCACCCCCAAATCTACCCCCAAGCAACAGGCGCTCGATACTTTTGACTCCCCCCCAATGTCAGTCTCCAAGCCACGTGCCCTAGGCACAAACAGGGATGACACAGATTTCCATTCCCTCCCGGACTTTTCGCCTCCACTGGAAACGCTAGGCAGCAATGCCAAAGCGCTGAAAGCCGATTGGAAAGGGCAGATGTTGGATCTGAGCAATGACCCGGACAGACATCTTCTTAGTCCCGCCGAGCTCAACCTTGCTTCTACTCTTAGACTGTCTTGTGCCACATACCTCTGCAGCAAACGCCGCATCTTTGACGCTCGACTTCGAGCCCTCAGTGTTGGCAAAGAGTTCCGCAAGACAGATGCTCAACAGGCTTGCAAGATTGATGTCAACAAAGCAAGCAAGCTTTGGACTGCTTACGAACGTGTGGGCTGGTTCAAACCTGAATACTTCCATGAACATTTGAATTGATCTTACAAGCCTGGTGGCATTCTCCTATGGGTCACGCAATGCAGAGTTCATCATGTTGACTCTCCTCTCCCCATGCGCCCGACTAGTCCAATTTCCCAGGCTGACAACACAGCATCTGCAACCCGGTAATTCAATTTCGGTCTATGCCAGTGGCAGCAACCTTGCACTTGCACAATGATTTCTGCGATCCTCTTGGGTTGTTTTCAATTGCTCTCATGCTCATGACATCTCACGATACACTCTTTCCTTTGACTTTCGCCTTTCAATTCCCAAGATTCCCCATGCTTTTGTTTGATTTTGCATCCAGACATTCCTGTTTACTGGATTTCTCATTTCCTCTTGCGGTCGCAGGTCCTGGTGTTCGGCGTTGTTTACAGTTTCACATTGGTCTAGAATGGTAGGCTCGGTTAGCCATTGGTGTCACTGTTTCTATGCGTTTATTGAATTGCTTTCTTTGCTTTTTTTTGCCTTCCGGCCCTTTTCAGATGGCAGCACATAGGATAAGGCTTGATACCCTGACCGGATATGGTTTTCCTGACATTTGTCTATTGCATGAATTGAATTGATCTGACTTGACCTGACATAAAATGCTTTGTAAAAATCCGTAATCAGTGACTCCCAAGAGCCGAAGAGCCGAAGATCGTGTTCTATTAAAAAGTTACTAAAGCGGTGGGGCGCAATCAACGCCATCTGCCGCCCGGCGCCACCTTTTTCTGACGTCTCCCTGCTCTTATCACTCTTCGCTCTATTCACTTCACTTCAAAGAACATCACCCCCTTCCCTCCCTTATTACTTTGGTAATTTGAAGCCATGTCTCAGGCCGAGGCAACTCGAACTGAATCCATTGAGGATCAAGAGCGTGCAAGGGAAGAGGAGTCTGACAAGAAGCCCAAGTCTCGTCGCCCAGCCAGTACGTTCTCTTCAGATATCTCTTCTTTTTCTATAATTGACTTGTACTAGACACTGCATTTCGCCAGCAACGCTTGAAAGCATGGCAGTGAGTTTGAAAGATAACTTTGCTACCCCTGGACAACCTTGCTGACGTCCTCAGACCGATCTTGACCCCTAAAAGCGTTCTTCCTCTCTTCTTCATAGTCGGCATTATATTTGCTCCGATTGGGGGTGTTCTTATTTGGGCGAGCTCTCTGGTACGCTTCTAATTTTGATTCCGGCCTTGATAGAATGATCGCTTATCTGTATCCACGCGTGTGCTTTTCAGGTCCAAGAGATTTCCATCGATTACTCCGACTGTCACACTGCGGCCCCATATGGAAACCAGGCCTATGTTCCAAAATACTCTGCGACATTCAAAAACGAGCTTTCAACACCGCCTACCTGGGAACGACACAACGATAGCTCCGGAGCCACCGTCTGCACGCTCTACTTCACCCTTCCGAATGACCTTCCAGCACCCGTTTTCATGTACTATCGTCTTACCAATTTCTATCAGAATCATCGCCGATATGTCCAATCGCTTGACCTTAATCAGTTAAAGGGCGACGCTGTATCCTACAACACACTCAAAGGAGGCACTTGTGACCCTTTGGCGACCGATGGGGAGGCAAAGAAAGCGTATTACCCGTGTGGATTGATTGCGAACTCGATGTTTAACGATACTATTGGCGAACCAAATATCCTGTCGGGGTCCGGAAGTAACAGCAACCCGGAAACGTATCCCATGACCAAGAAAGGGATCGCGTGGGATAGTGACAAGAAGCTCATCAAGCAGACAAAATACCAACCAGGAGAGGTTTTGCCCCCACAGAATTGGGCCAAGTACAACGGTACTTACACAACGATCCCCAATCTCGAGGAAGATGAGGACTTTATGGTATGGATGAGAACTGCCGGCTTGCCATCATTTAGCAAGCTCTCTCGCCGAAACGATAATACTACGATGAAACAAGGCTCTTATTCTCTGGACATTGTTCACAGTATGTCATCTAGTCGATTATATTTGACTATATAGTTTTGCTAACTATCAGCCAGGGTTTCCCGTCACTGAATACGATGGAACCAAGTCGATTTTGATCTCTACTCGGACAGTCCTTGGTGGCAAAAACCCTTTCATGGGAATCGCCTATGTGGCGGTTGGTGGAGTGTGTGTTCTCCTCGGGGCATTGTTCACTGTTGCGCATCTGGTGCGACCGCGGTATGTTTATTACCAGTTTCCACGAAGGAAAAGTACTAACATCTTGCAGGAAATTGGGTGACCATACTTATCTTACATGGGATTCAAATCAGCCGAGCACTGCTACCACGACGGGACGAGAAGATCACGCTTGAACCGAGTCTTGTCTTTTTTAATTTTATTTCTTCATTCGTTTGCCTTCGGTGTTTTGTTCGCAATGTTTCTTGTTCAATGGGTCAATGCTGTAAATAGTTGGGAACTCTGAGGATATGGAGTTTAGCAAGGTGTTTTCCTCCCAAATGTATCTAACTTGATTGCAGATACTCCAAATACAACATTCTTTCTGTTCTCTTCCTGCCTTGGGTGACCTCATCCCGCTTCTTAAGACCTGGTCGGAATCTCACCCATGCCAATCGTCTTTCACTCTGTCAATTCTTCCACGCTGATCTTCCGCATGCTCAAAACATCCCTTGCTTGAGACGTGCATTCTTGCATGACGCAGCATTCCGCCAGATCATGGAATCAGGCCATGTTTAGGGTTGAGCACACTCACTAATAAGCCCGAAGGACCACTGCGCTGCCATGTTCCAATTGATCCCTTTTAGCCCTTCTTTTCCCGGCCCCTATTCGACAGGTGTGACGAGGTAACGCCAAAACCACAGGAGCTTCCAACACCAGCAACATGGTCTGTCACTCTTTTTTCCAGCTCGTGGTCTTTGTCACATCCCTATTCCTGCAGGTTCAGTGCAGTCCCCTGACCATTCAGAAGCGTGGTGCCTGCGCCACCGAAGATCCAGACGCAGTCTTCCTCAATGAAATCGGTCGCTTGAAGTCAGATGAAGTCAAACCTATCAATTCCCAAGCCCGGAAAAGCCCTATTGAGATTGAAACCTTTTTCCATATCATAAGCAGCAAGGCTGAGTCGACGCAGGTTTCCGATGACATGATCAATGCCCAAGTCAGTTTCTAAGACCCCGAGTATCGCTACACCATCTTTTATTAATGTGTGCCTCAGATTTCTATCTTGCAACAGTCGTATGCAGACTCTGATATCTCCTTTCGCTTGCGAGATGTTATTCGCCATGTGAATGATGAGTGGGCTCGTAATGGGGATGATATTGCGATGAAGACTGCACTTCGCAAAGGAACTTACCAAACCTTGAATGTTTATTTCCAAACAGACTTACAGGCGTCCCCTGGGCAATCTGGGCGTGCAATGGGAAACCGGGGTGCAAGCGTTAATAATGATCTGGCATCCAGTGTTTTGGGTTTTTGTACCTTGCCCGACCCAAGTGTTAATGCCAGCAGCCCTGCTTCCGATTATGTGAAGGATGGCTGTAATGTTCTGGCAAAGACGATGCCTGGTGGCTCACTGGATTTATACAACCGAGGAGGAACAGCCATTCACGAAATCGGACATTGGAATGGCCTCCTGCACACCTTTCAAGGGGAATCTTGCTCAGCGGACAATCCTGGAGACTACATCAACGATACACCCCAGCAATCTACGCCTACAGACGGTTGCCCTGCTAGAAAGGACTCCTGCCCAGACTCCCCTGGACTAGATGCAGTACATGACTTCATGGACTATTCATCAGATGTATGTTATGAGCGCTTCACACCCGGACAGGGACAACGCATGCGAAGCATGTGGGCCTCGATGCGACAAGGGAAGTAGTGCACTGGATACTCGCATTCAATTTTCAATTGTACAAGTTACATTATTAGGGCTAAGCTGCGCACTTCCTGCTTCTTGGTTGCTTCAAAACCGAATGAATGCTACTTGTCAAATTTTCACCCCTTCAAACAGATTGATGCATGACCAGTTTTTAAATTACAGCTAAGAGTTCTGCTTTCTCCTGATTAACTACCATAAAACTCTAGGACCTTAGGTTCAAAGTAAGATCGCCCGACCCCATTCGATGAAAACCACGAGGGGGCTAGACGCAAGGCGAGAGGACCCAGCCCACCGGAACCCAGGAAACCGGACAAAGAAAGATAAAGAAAAAGACGAGAAAAGGCAGAGAACAAAAAGAACAAAAAAAAGTAAGAAAGTCATTTCACGCAAGAAAGACCCAGGATTCATCATCACTTAGCGCTTCCGCTTGGTTCCACGATCGTCCTCAAGGTTGGTCTCCTTGTCCTTGCGTTTGGCCTTTTCCTCAAGCTCGTCCCAGTCCTCGCCACTCTCCTCGTCACCGCTGAAATCTTCTTCACTGGCATCAGCACTAGCGTCGTCATCGAACTCGCTGTCTTCCTCGGAGCTTTCGTCTCCAGCTGCAAGCTCCGAATCGGACAACTCGAAAGCAGACTCCTCTTCCTCATCTGAACCATTCTCGGAGTCCGATTCAGCGGACAAGAAGGACCATCCGCCATCAGCAAAGAAGCCGTAGGGATCACTGACAACCGTTTTCATGATAGTCGTCCAGTTCAGATTCAGTGGACCTTCAGTGAAGGCGATATCAACAGAGTCAAGCCAGTCCTTTACGCCTTCTAGTGCTTCGACGGGAATTGTGTTGATATGCACAGGGGATCTGCGGAAATCCTTGAAAACGAAGACAAGGTCGAAGTTTTTGAGTCCGAACTATTTCTTGTTAGTGGTCATGTTTCAGTGTGTTAAGACAAGCTATAACAATTACCTGTACTCTTTCCAGATGAGCAATCTCAATCTCATTCAATGTAACAACCGTGAAAGGAGGCTCAGTAAGTTGAACCAAGGCATCGGTAGTCGGTTGAATCAACACATTTGAGCGGTTGGGAACTCCGGTAAAACCAATCTCCCTGAAGGGAATATCGACATCAACGCCTTCGTCTTTACCGGCGTCTGCGACCTTCTCCGCAAAGGCCTTGAACTCACGGTCCAATGCAGCTCGTCGCCGTCTCTCCTCTTGCTCGGCCTCAAACTCTTCCTCGTCTCCATAGCGGTGCTTGCGGCGACGGTTTCCAGTTTCATCGAATTGCATCTCTGTGGCCTCGCGGTAGAACTGAATGTCTTTCGTCTTTCTCTTTCCAATCATGATGGGCGTCTTGAGATGGACATGAATCAGGACGATCAATTCATGAGCACAGGGTTGGAAGAAAAGATGCTTGACGTTGCTGAAGAGCACATCTACATGCTCATTGCGGAACGGCGAGAGATAGCGGAGACCGTTTTGGTGGATCTCGACCTCTCCCGGCACACGCTTTCCATCCAATGGCGGGCGAAGGTAGACATCAGGGAGTTTGACAGGACGGCGATTCCTGATCTCCACCAACTTATCCTGCTCGACGACATCTTCCATTTCCTTCTTTTCCTGTTCGCGTCTGAGAGCAGTTTTGCGAAGCTCCGTAATGTCTTGTGCAACTCGCGCGAGCCGGTCATTGTCCTTAGATCGAAGGGTGAGGTTTCGAACAAAGTGAGCCGACAAATCCTCGAACGGTTGATCATCCTTTCGGCCAACACCTTGGCCCGGTGATAGGAAGTTGATTCGTAGATAAGCATACTCTCCCTCGTCGCTTTTGCTGGCGTTTTTGATGGTATTGATATGGAATGGCACCGGTCGACCCATGATGGGCACAATCACAGTTGATGTTTTTGAATCAACATACACGGTGAGATCTTTGACCTTAGCTGGAAGTTGGTTGTCACGTTTGTAGGACTCAAAACGCTTAAACTTTTTCTGTGCAACTCCATTGTCATCGCCAGTAGCCCCAGTGAATCGATCAAGACCTTCTTTGGTTTTCTTAGAAGCCAGTTCCTTTTGGTGCTCACGGCGACGGGCTTCTGCGCCTTCGTTCACCTGAGTAGGTCTCTCAGCGCGGAGCTTGGTCCTTGTCACGTTCCGACTTGCGATGGCGTTGGACTTAGATTCTTTCTTCTGCTTGACGGGCTTTTCGGGCTCTTCGTCATCGCCAAAGTAGAATGAGATTGAGTCCATATCAATGCCAGCATCTTTGGTGAAAATATGAGGACCACTTTCCCCAACACGAACAGTGTCGGTGATGACCATTGAGTAACTACCATTTTTGTTGCTCTTCGCATCGGTATCCTTGACATCAGTCAAGCCGATGGTAATAGACAAGGTCATGCCGTTCTTCAGAACACGGTTGTTTTTGGCATTGAGGACCATGTTGGAATCCCGAAGCTCGATTCCAATCCCAGCGCCAATGTTCTTGACAAAGTGGCTCTCAAGCTCGGGCTTCTTGGACCGAACAAGGCTCAGAGCTTTAGCGTAGATGTCCTTGGCAACCACACCATCTCGGATTTCTTTCATGATTGTTTCATGTAAGCTTAAAAGCAAAGCGTAGTTATTTTCTTGAGATTTTGTGGGATCGACCAGATAGGTACGCGCAATGAGCGAGCTGTAAGTCTTGTATCTGATTCCGAAGCTGGATAGGATGATACCTGGCTCAAGGTTCTTGCCGTCAGATGTTGCTGTCAATTTAAGGTCGTAGTTGCCTCCGCTTTGGATCACAGGACCGTAGGCCCAATCAATCTGCCGAGCATCAAATTCTGATGGCAGTCGTGCTAGCTTGTTGAAAAACTTCGGTTCGTCAATTTTGGCATCAACCTTTGCAGCAAGAGCCTTGTGCGTCATTTTCTTTTCTTCGTCAAGCAGTCGTGACATTTCATCAACGAAGTATTCTGACATGAGGCCACTGCATGCCCTGGAAGCATTGCGGATAGACACCTTTGACACACGTTAGTCAAATCCACTAATCTAGCACATTGACAGATGTTTCACAAACCAGTTCGTCGGAGTCTTTGATCGAAAAAGCAGCAGAAAGCGCTGGCGTAATATCAACCTCCTCCACTTCTTTCGAAACTTCCGCAAACACACGCTTCCACTCATCTGCGAAGGGTCCAGAGGTTGTGTCCTTGGTTAAGGTTCCGACTTTGCCCTATTGTTGCTCTCTTGGTTAGTAACAGAGAAATGAATCTGGAACGGTGGCTTTTGGGGAAATCCCTCTGGTGAACACTCACGCCCGCTCCCTTGATGACATCCAAGCACTTCTCAAATGCCTTGGTCTTTGACTCTGGCTCTTTGGTGGTAACCAAAATCTCGACTGGGATCTTCCCTCCTTTCAGCGGCTCCAGATGTTTTGCTAGAATCGAGACCTATCAGAAATGGAGCTCATTTCGAGAAAAGCGTAGTATGATACCTTTTTTGGCTGTGGTGACAACATAGATTGCTTCTGTTGTGAGGACGAACAGTGTGGCTGGAAATTCATACCCGAGCAGCCAAAACTAAAGTTGTGTTAGCGAGACCTCAATGCTCCTGATATATCTCAGATACATCGTTGGACATAACAAGACATATCACATACATGCATGGCATTGTTCTTCTGAAATGAGTTTTCCTCATCGGTCTTGCCCATGAGGATGACTATGGACCCTGCATTGCCGAAGAGTGCATTTCCCGAGCGTTTATCAGCCTTCCATGAGGCATAGAAACTGGAAAGACGATTAAAGAAGTTGTTATTATCAATGGCGATCTCCTCTGCCATGGTTGCGGTCTGTTGCGAGCAAGATTTGCCGCAACAAGAGACTGGGGTGACGGTAGAGAAGCTAGCTCAGGAGAGGCAAGAGCTTTGATTGACGGAAAAATTGTAAAGTTAGATTGAGAATCAAAGTAGATGGAAGAAATGAAACTGCATCGATGCTGTAGACATCAATGGAGAGGAGAGATGAAGATGGGAAGTGAAAGCTAGCTAGCAAGCGACGCGAAAAGCGCGTTTTTACGTTGTAGGCCTCACTGGGTTGCCGTGTCAAAGTATTTCCTCTTTGGGCCTAGCCTATCTTTTCTGCCACTAGCTTCCGTTCATGTCTCTTGATCTATTTGCTCACTTGTGCTTGTTTGGTTCTCTGTTGACTGTTCACCTTTCTTTCTATCTATTTCTCGGCAAAAATGTCAAGTGTGAGCTTTGACTCGGCTCTTCAAATTAGATATCAACACCTCTGATGCTGCTATTCTATATCCACTTACACCCTATCGAACTATCTCCCTGACCCCGACCAAATTTCACTGAGAAAGAAAGTCTTCATTCTCCCTCGACTTCTTGCGATGTTTACTGGTGGCTTTGATTGGATTTGAACAATGTCCTCCTCTATTTCTCCAATCATTGAGCCTAATTACGGTGAGCCGGGAAGCCCACGGCGGATTTCCCGCAACGATGCAGCTACCGGTGCATCTGCTGCAGGTGTCCGGGCTTTGAGTGCGCAGATGGTAGCTTTCTATTTCAGAGCGCCAATCAAAGCTTTTTTTCGTACACGTGTTGAGTAAGCGACTTACATGAATGTCCTTGACGATACTTGTTCTAACATAGCCCAGCTACATGGTATCTATCTCCTCCAACAATCCGCGATAAGTCAGAGACCCAGTCAACTAATCACTAGCTCTTGGTGTGCTCTTATTGAAACAGGCATTTGCAAGAGCTGTGAATCCTCGTGTTGCCGAAGGCAAATGGTCTCTTCATACGACAACGCCGGGGTTGTTACTCCATGCTGTAAGGACATATGGCTGGCGCTTTATCCCTAACCAAGTCCTACCACCTTTGATGGCAAACGCAGGGTGAGTCGATCATACCTTTTACCTCTCGTATATCTGAAGCTCTAATATGACGCCAAAAGGGTTGGTGCGGTCCTTTACACGTCTTATCTTCAGGTCTTAGGCGCTCTTCATGAACCTGTGTCTCAGGGAGTCAAGCGAGTCTGGCCCCCAGCTCCTCCCTCTGCAACATTTGCTGCTGGTTTCACCGCTGGAACTATTCAATCCATTGTTGCTGCCCCTTTGGACGCCTTGCAGGTTCGGTTACAAACAAAGGACATGTTAAAGGGCCAATATCGAAGCATGTGGCATTACGGCCATGAAAAGCTCAAGCAAATTGGTCCTCGCGGGGTATTTGCAGGCTGGGGTCTTTCATTTCTCCGAGATTCCTTTGGATATGCAATTTTCTTCTCTTCGTTTGAGTACATCAAGTCGCAATCCTACTATTCTTTCGTCACTTGGTACTACGGGTCTTTACAATCCAAGCATGTGGACATGCTTCCATCATCGGGGTCCAGCGACCGTGGAGTACCCCTGATCAAACCTCACTATGCCCTGGAGCCTTGCTTCCTAATGATGGCTGGTGTTGTGGCATCGATTGCTCAGCAAGCCATACAGCACCCTTTAAGCCGAGTTCAGGATCTTCATCTAGGTCGTCTGGAGTATCTGGATCACCAGGCCAGTCTCATCCCGTCACGACAAAGAATGATGCAACTCTACTATCATGCGTACCAAGAGACTTTCAAGAGGTGCGAGCGAAAGGCCCTGCGGGCTGGCGGCTGGGGGCGCTGGCTGTTCCGTGGTTTTATTGGAAGATCTATTCGCCAAGTTCCCAGCACCAGTGCCGGTCTGGTGATCTTTGAGTTGGTTCGCCGACGTTATGCCAGTTTGGCGGATGCTGTTCATATCCAGAGCGATGGATATGACATTCTTCTCACGTAGAAGCTCCCTGCCTGCAAAATCCTCGATTTCGACCATTCGCAAGAGAATCGCGACTTTGTATAGCTATATATGATACCCTGTTTTTCGTGCCCAGGCCTGTGTAAATAAGAAACATCCCCGATATATATCTTGCGACATGAGGTTGTATTGTTTTTCTCTGTCTTCGTCTCACGTTGATCCCCAAAAGTAAGAACTTGTTTATATGAAGTGTGAAGTGTAAGGTGTAGAGTATGGAGGATGGCGTGAATAGGTGGATACCATAAACAGTAACGGAAGCGTCGATCCCTCCCCGGATTAGAGGCACTCGATACGTATGCGTTCATATACGAAGCTCTCCCCTTTTTATTTCCTCTCCAGATCTTTTCCCTTTTCACATTGTTCATACAAAAGCCCTAAGTGTTCCTCGGATTATATATCATCTCTCAGGGTATTCTTTTGCGTAGAGAAAAGCCCAAACGCATCCCCCCTCTCCGGATCTCCGCCTGACCACTCTGAACCCCGACATCTTGCGTCGATCCCGTGCGACTTGTCTTTACAACATCGCCTAAGTGGCGTCGCCCTATTGCGACTAGTTCATCGCTGACTCCTTGCGGAGAAACCCTGGATCCTTTGTCGATATAATTTCTTAGTTCCCTGACATTCTTTTTTCCGGTTCAAGGGCTGATATCAGCCCGTCACCGCCATCATTCCAACCATCTCCTCCCCACGCGCCTCCAACATACCCCTCCGCTCCCTGTACTCCGATCCCCACTCACAACCAGCTGTGATAGATTCCGCCAGTGAAAAAGGCAGCCGACGATCATCTCGCTCGTCTGCTCGCTCGGTTGAGTCTGGCTACTCCATCTGGTCAGATACCGGCGACCTTGGCGAGCAGTTTGCCGAGGATCCGCTTCAAGATCGCTTTCGCGAATCTTTGAACCGCGAGCTTCTAGGCCGAAGAGAGCGAAGAAAACAGAGACACGTACATTATCAGACAGACGAAGGCGAACAGGAACGTTCTGGCATTGATACTGAGAAAATACGAATACCAAAACCACCACCGCGACACATTTCAAGAGCTGAACGTGTGTTGGCAAAGATCATGTCACCCAGAAGCGGGCAGAATGCCCAAATACATGGCTTAGTCGGAAAGCCATTACTGTAAGTCTTGGATCTGAATAAAGTATACCAACCTCGCTGACTTTAGTATGCGTTGAGCTATTTCACGAGTGTATTTGTTTCTTTGGGTGTATTCCTTTTTGGATATGATCAGGGTGTGATGTCTGGAATCATAACGTTCGTGTGTCCCTTTTGTTCTAACCCTCGATCCTCATTTCACTGTACCTGATCAGAGCGTAGCTAACAAGTGCAGTGGCTTTCACTTCAAAGACTACTTCGACCAACCCTCCCGGGCTACCATTGGTACTCTTGTTGCAGTCCTTGAAGTTGGGGCCTTTATATCATCTCTCCTTGTGGGACGAATTGGTGATGTGATCGGTCGCCGAAGGACGATTCTCTATGGTTCTATCATATTTTTTGTTGGTGGTGCTTTCCAGACCTTTTCAAACGGCATTCCAATGATGATGGTCGGTCGTGTTATTGCTGGACTCGGCGTCGGTGCTCTTTCTACTATTGTGCCGGTTTATCAGTCTGAAATTTCGGTATTTAACCTATCATTTTTACCCATACACTTTGACCTTCAATATGCTAATCAGACCACAGCCCCCTCACAACCGTGGCAAACTTGCGTGCATCGAATTCACTGGAAATATAGCTGGATATGCAACTAGCGTGTGGGTGGATTACTTCTGTAGCTTCATTGATAATGACTACTCCTGGCGCCTCCCGCTGCTTTTCCAGTGCGTTATGGGTGCTTTACTTGGATTCGGTAGCTTGATTATCTGCGAATCACCCAGGTGAGCCGAAACAACATATTTCTTTTACTGTCACGCTGATAAACCTTCTCTCCAGGTGGCTTCTTGACAATGACCATGACGAAGAGGGTATGGTTGTGATTGCCAATCTCTATGGTGAAGGGGATCTACTCAATGACAAAGCCCGTCAAGAGTATCGTGAGATCAAAATGAATGTCCTTGTCCAGCGACAAGAAGGCGAGCGATCTTACTCTGACATGTTTCGTCGCTATCGCAAGCGTGTTTTGATCGCAATGTCGGCTCAAGCGCTTGCTCAGCTCAATGGAATCAACGTCATTTCATACTATGCTCCTCTTGTGTTTGAATCGGTACGAATGCCCTCTTCACTTGTGCAGATTGACCGCCTTGAACCATACTCACAAATGACCTGACTGATGCTAACGTGTATGCACTATAGGCTGGCTGGAGCGGCCGACAAGCGATCCTCATGACTGGAATCAATGGAATTTCCTATCTGCTGTCTACTATACCACCGTGGTATCTTGTGGATGGCTGGGGTAGGCGGCCTATTCTTCTTTCGGGTGCTGTGGCCATGATCATTTCGTTGTCTTTGATCTCTTATTTCATTTATATTGACATCACTGCAACTCCAACACTCACGGTCATATTTGTCATGGTCTACAATGCAGCCTTTGGTGCATCCTGGGGCCCAATTCCATGGCTATACCCACCCGAGATTCTTCCATTGAGCATCCGTGCCAAGGGTGCAAGCTTGAGTACTGCTTCGAATTGGGCGTTCAATTGGCTCGTGGGTGAGGTTACCCCGGTGCTTCAGGCTGCCATAAAGTGGCGGCTCTATTTGGTCCACGCATTCTTCTGCGCATGCAGCTTTGTGATAGGTAAGAGCCTGACAAACAAACAATTAACAAAGACCACGATATTGAGTTCTTTTTAGTCTACTTCCTGTATCCCGAAACCAGCGGAGTTCGTCTGGAAGATATGAATATCCTATTTGGCGATGCGTCCACCGCCATGCCTACACCTGCTACACAAGGTGAACGAGGGTCACTGATGGGCGCTGGATCACCCGTCCCCTCCCTTGACCTACGTCGACAATATGGTCAAGTCAGCACAGAAAATGCCATTCCTGGCCTAGACATTGACCCGCCAACACCGTCCCAAGACGGCCCCATCAAGCGTGGACGCTCGAACTCACGACAGGGCAATGCTCGAGAAGAAGGCATCGGTGGCTGGATATCGAGCATGGTCAAGCGAACCCGTGGATCGGGCCCTGGGGCTAGCAGCAGTCAGTATCGGCGCCTAGAGCAGGGAGGGGGTGATGAGCAATGAAATTAATTGCGGACAATCTCTGACTCTGCTTCGCGAGTGGGTGAAGGTGAACCAGTACACCTCGGTCGCATGCTCCGACTCTCTTGAACTTACTACACTTGTGCTACCGGCATGCATATATAAGTTGTCGCTGTCTCACCCCTTTACATTGCCTGATGTCAGCTTGAAGTATGGAATATAGGATTTGTAACTACTATAACGTTAGAGGATGCAGTATGTACCTTGACTGTTTATATTCTGTTTCAGGACTCTTCGCACAGGGACATTATTAGGCCTAGGTAGTTATGTATTTATTTCCCCTAATATGCTCCCTTGAAGTATACCGATAGTTGATTAGGATGAACCTGAATGTTGTACATAAATGTATCTATATCCTGCCCTTCCTAGAAATTATTTTAGAGCCAGACGCATGGGATCTTATAACTATTGCGGAACAATTGCAATCCATTTTCATCCAACAAGATAAAGTCAACGTAGAGAAGAATGTGAACGGAAGACAGGAGAAAGGGCCACGTTCTGAAAACGGCCCCGGGGCTAAAAGTGGACTGTTTATCCTGAGGCCACGGATCGCTCCTCATCTCTCTCTCTCTCTCTCTCCCCCATTCTCTCTTCGCCTTCGCCTTTTCCTTTCCATTTCTTTTTTTCTTTCTCATTATTGTTTGAATTACTTCAGCATTGCTTTCGGTGAGCCCGCTAGCTTTGCTCCTGTCCTACCACTCATTTGATTCGGGGATGGACATGTTCCATTGAACCATCCTCTCCTCTTTACCCCCGACTATTATCACGTCTTTTTTTTTAACCCACACCCTCTCTCATATTTATCCGACTACATTTGTCCATCGCAGCCCTCAGTAGGTTGAATCAATCCAGCGCGTATCATGGCGGGATTAGATACTGCTGTGAGCACAGGCGCCAAACATGACTCTGACCTGCGTCGGAGAAATGTCCATGGTACTGGCAAAAGCAACTCGGCGTCTCTTACAGAGACAGCCGACGAAGATGTGAAGAAATCCAGGCCCCAGGTAAAATTGATTCCAAGCCACTGAGGTACCTGCACTACTAAACTTCCTGGACAGTCCCCCTCATTCCTCCATGTGCTTGCTAGCTGGGAGCCAATCATTGCTCCTATCATTCTCATAGCCCTTGCACTTTTCACTCGTCTGTATCGAATCGGTCGCTCCAACATCGTTACGTGGGACGAGGCTCACTTCGGTAAATTCGGATCCCATTACCTCAAACGCGAGTTCTACTTCGATGTCCACCCGCCCCTGGGAAAGATGCTAGTTGGACTGTCTGGCTACCTTGCTGGTTACAATGGATCTTTTGAGTTCAAATCTGGTGAAAAATATCCAGAGGATGTGAACTATACCTTTATGCGAGCCTTCAATGCTGCTTTTGGTATCATTTGTGTCCCCTTGGCCTACTACACTGCCCGGGAGTTGAACCTTCGCCGAGCTGCCGTATGGCTGATCAGTCTTATGGTGCTATTTGAAAATTCTTATGCGACAATCTCTCGTTTCATCCTCCTTGACTCTATGCTTCTCTGCTTCACATTCACCACAACAATGTGCTGGGCGAGATTCCATCGCTTGCAAAATGCTAGCTTTTCACTAGAATGGTATACTTGGCTCTGCCTAACTGGTCTGAGCATTGGTTGTGTCTGCAGTGTCAAGTGGGTCGGCTTCTTCTGTACTGCGCTTGTGGGGTTGTATACCATTGATGATCTGTGGAACAAATTTGGCGATCTGAAGATGCCTCAGGTGAGTACCAGCTATCTCTTGGCTCTTGTATGTCTCAATTGAGTGAAAAACTAATATACTATGCCCCCGATAGACAGTTCTTGCGAAGCATTTGATTGCTCGTGTTGTGGGATTGATCACGATTCCAATTTTGGTCTACATGTTCTCCTTCTACCTACACTTTTTGGTGCTATCAAACAGTGGTCCGGGTGACGCCCAAATGAGCTCACTCTTCCAAGCCAACCTGCAAGGCACTGAGGTCGGTAGGGATAGTCCTCTTGAGCTTGCAATTGGATCGCGTATCACTTTGAAGAACATGGGTTATGGAGGAGGACTCTTGCACTCCCACGTCCAGACTTTCCCAGAGGGATCTATGCAGCAGCAGGTCACCTGTTACCACCACAAAGATGCGAACAATGACTGGTTCATCTACCCCAACCGACAGGAACCCGACTACGATGCCAATGCTGATCTGCGATTCGTTGGCGATGGCGATGTCATCCGACTTATCCATGGTCAGACTGGTCGCAACTTGCATTCTCATGCCATCCCTGCACCAATCACAAAGTCTCACCACGAAGTATCTTCTTATGGCAACATCACTATTGGCGACGAGAAAGACCACTGGAAGGTGGAAGTTGTTGATGATGTCGCCTCAAGGGACCGGTCCCGAATTCGAACTCTGACCACGGCATTCCGACTCCGCCATCCCGTCCTTGGATGCTATTTACGGGCAGGAAACGTCAATCTTCCCCAGTGGGGCTTCAAGCAGATTGAAACCACCTGTGCCAAAGAGAACAAGCCTGGTGATGTATACACACATTGGAACGTCGAGTCTCACACTAATGACCGCTGTGAGTTAAAATCTAATATTTGCACCTTGTGAGCTAAACAGGACTTACTGACGGTATCCAGTGCCTCCTGGTGACCCTGGCTCTTATAAATCACCATTTTTGAAGGACTTCATCCATCTAAATGTTGCTATGATGACTTCGAATAATGCTCTGGTCCCTGATCCTGACAAGCAAGATGACTTGGCATCCAAGTTCTGGCAATGGCCAATTCTGAATGTTGGCTTGCGCATGTGCTCTTGGGATGACAATGTGGTCAAGTACTATCTTCTTGGAAATCCATTTGTCTACTGGGCAAGCACTGCTGGTCTTGGTGGGTTTGGTCTTCTTCTTCTCTGGTACGTTCTGCGGTGGCAGAGAGGTTTCAAAGACCTGAGCGATGAGGATATCCGCCATATCCACTACTCTGGCCTGTACCCGGCCATTGGATGGGTGTTGCACTATCTCCCCTTCATTATTATGGCGCGTGTTACTTACGTCCACCACTATTACCCGGCTCTTTATTACGCAATCCTCACCTTCGGATTCTGTGTTGATTGGGTGACACGCAGGATGAATCCTCGCTTTGCTGCGGCATTGTATGCCTTGCTCTACGTGGTAATCATTGGACTTTTCGTCCATTTCCGAGCCATTGTGTTTGGAATGGAAGGCTCCAACCAGCAATGGACTCACCTGCGTTGGTTGGCCGGATGGAAAGTTTCGAACTAAGTCGTGGGATGTCTTGAAACCCCACGCTTGTTCTTTTTGCTTGATCTGGTGAAGCTGACGATTCCGAAGCTGTCAACGGATTTAACGCATACATGGATTCTTGTATCAACACAGATAATTCTACTTTCCTTCTGGTTCTCCTTTATTGGTACATGATTTGACGGAAAAAATGCAATGCGAATGCCATTAGAGATTAAGCATATATCTCCCTAGTAGTCACGCTAGATGAGCAGTAATTCGAGAAGATAAAAATAAAAGGTTCAAGATGGCCGCTGTGCCAGACAGGTGCTTGCTTTGGTCAGACAGCTAGCTGCACGTGTTATGGATATACCATTTGGTGCCGACTCTGATTTCTGCAGAACAGATTTAGCAGCATCCCCCCGTCCAACCATTGCCGCCTTTGCGCATGGCGTCGTCCATTCCCAAAGTAACAGTCCTAGACAGCCCTGCCTTTGCTCCCCCCGAGGCGCCAAATCCTTTCACACCACTTCGCCGGTCATTAAGGTCGTATTTCCCGGTGTTGATATTTCGATAGATTCTCTCAGCAACTTCTAGGAACGCCCGTTCAACACCGTCCCCGGATTTGGCGCTTGTTTCAACATAGCGGACCACGTTGTTCATGCGACACCACTCTTCAGCTTCTTGCTGAGGAACCTGTCTTTGGTTTGACCCTGAATCTGCCCCTGTCAGATCAGTCTTATTACCAACTAGGATCACCACGATGCCTTCTTCTGCAATTTGCCGTAGATCATGAAGCCACTGGGTGCACGAGATGAAAGTTGATCGTCTCGAGATGTCAAACACTAAAAGCGCACCGGAAGCACCTCGAAAATAGGAGCGGGTGATGGATTTGTACGTTTCTTGTCCAGCGGTGTCCCATAGGGAGAGTTTCATGCGTTTCTGATTGGGAGGATCCTGTGGCTTTCGTGGCGGAGTAGGAAGGCCGGAGGTGGCTGGCGTATCTGGTGTATCGCCTGCCGGCGGCGACCCAGGAGAAGGCCCATCAAGCTCTAGCTCTAGTGAGGCTGGGGGACCAACTGGTACAATCCGCGATCCGAACTCGACACCAATTGTGACATCATGCGACGGAGAAAAGCGCCCTTCACAAAGTCGAATGGTGAGCTACTGTTTGTTAGTTGCAGCTCGTAACCTCGAGAGATGAAGACATACACTGGACTTGCCAGTGCCAGAGTCACCAATGCAGACAAGCTTAGCAATATAGTCCCATGGCTGTGACATGGAGAGAGCAGATCAAGAGAAGATGAGAATCAAAGCGTGAGATGGCCATGTACTCCGTAGTTGAAAGGTGATTGTCCGCTGAGTCATCTATCAAGCCTGACGTGCCCGTATGACGCTTCCATCAGCTGCGTGACCCATGTCCTATCGTAGATTTCACACCTCCTTGGGGTTCTTGACCTCTCCCTTATCCCTAGAATTTACCTCAAATATCAAGCTTTGTATTCTGCTTCTCTCTCCTCTCCCTTCTATCCCTTATAACCCCTTGATTCTTCTTTCCCCCTCCCTGGTCCCCCGTGAACATTTCTGGTCCGCTCACCGTATTTCTTGTTGTTGCGATAGCAGGCCATGTTCTCCGAATGTAGGAACCAGGAGACCTTGAGATCTGAATTAAATGACTGATATTTCATCCCAGATGCCTCACGCTTCCTTGCCCAGTCACAGTCGAGGGTAGCGCCTCGCCCAGATGACCTTCAAAGAACGGGCCGTAGTCGTCCTAACCATCAACCTCAAGCGACCTCACGTCACCCATCGTCACGGTCTTTCCTACGCCCGAGCGATCCGTATCGACCGGGTGCATCTCAAACTTCTCATTTCCCCTTTGCCTCCCGTGGTCCCGCCCAAGCTCCCCTCTTCTTCAGTGCCACCGATGAATTCCGAGAAGAAGATGACGAGACGGAACGTGAGCGGGAAATAGCAGATTTCTATGCCTTGCAACGGTCCAGAAGGCATTTTGGCGACAGCAATTTAAAGGACTCTTCGGAACTTGACGATTCCGAACGCTCAGAGGGGTTTGATGAGGGTTCTTCGCCATATGATAACCGTCCTGGTAACGGGAAAGGAATCAAAAGTTCGTGGCGTGGTGAAAAGAGTGTTGCTTCTACTCGCCATTTTCTCATCGATCCCGTTGAAGAGGTAGCAGAGCATGCTCTTGGGTCTCAAGCTAGCCCCAGCAGTAGCAAGGTCCGAGGACATCTGGTTGATGTCGGCCTGCAAGATTCTTTGCGAGCCGACTTTGACGAAGATCACATACCACACAGCCCCAGCAGCCGCAATCCACCCATCCAACTATTTAGAGAGCGAGGCTCAACGAGGGACTCTGAGATCGGCCTTCTAGGGCATGCTGAACAGGCTGGTCTTTTATCGCACGATGTCCCACGACCACCCAGCTCGACAGGTTCATTCCCAGCCTCGGTATCTCCATTGGTCTCGGAAACCATCGCCCATGATGCATTTTGGGGCCAGCTGTTCTTGATATCTCTTGCTGGGCTGTTTGCCTCTGCATTCCTCGTGTATCTTCACACGTCTACCCCATCTGGAGACAAGTCAAAATGGGGCGACACAATATACATGACTGTCCATGGCTCCTTCTTTCTCCTCGGAATTTATACTACCGTGTCGATTTTTGTCTCTGTGCTCTGGTTAGCCTTGTTAAGGTCTTACGTGCGACTTCTGGTCCACCTGATCATCGTTGCTGTTCCGGTCGTCCTATTCTCATTCTCTTTATACCCTTTTATATCAAGTTTCAAGGGACCATGGCTCGGGGCAAGTATACAAGATAAAGCGATGAGATGGGGCTCTGCAGTTCCTCTCTTCATGGCCACGATGTGGATCTACAATGTTGTCCGCGGACGTCAATCTATTGGGAAGGCGATAGGAATTCTTGAATTTGCTTGTCGAATTCTAGCTGCCAATCCGGAGCTCCTTGCTCTTGGTCTAGGGGCCATGGTCTGCGTGGTCTCCTGGACGTGGATCTGGATGCTGATGTTCACTCGCGTCTTCCTGGGCGGCCACGCTGGTCCGCGGTCTTTCATTGTCGACTTGAGCAGCTGGTGGCTTGGTGTTTATTTTGTCATTGTCTATCTGTGGTCCATCGGTGTCATTGCGGGCATTCAGCGTGCCGTCACAGCCGCAACAGTAAGCCAATGGTACTTCCACCGCTTGACTACACCCGCGCCAACTTCCAGGCAGATTGTCCAGGCAGCCATAGTTCATGCTGTGACAACTCTGTTCGGCACAATATCGCTATCCAGACTATTGGGGCTCTTGATTCGACTTCCGCTTCTATTGCTACCAGGTCGTATCTCCTCACTGCTCGGCTTGTTTGCCTATTCATTAGTTCCCACGCCTATAACCTTTCTGACCAATCCGCTTTCTCTCACCTATGCCGCAATCCATTCGCAACCTCTTGCTGCTTCATCGCGAGGTCTAAGTCAAATGACGGTGCTTGCCCAATCCGCCGCCTCCACTTCCTTGAATCCTCGTTCCTATCCTTCGGGAAACTCTGCCTCTCTTCTGTCCTATCGACTTTCCAAGCTGATTCTTTATGCTACCCGGGCCATGATGTCACTGGCTTTGGGATTCGGCGGCTGGGTTACCACCGCCCGCAGCTTGACAACCACTGCTACTGGCGGAACAGTTCGTGGCAGCCTTTATGCTTATGTGGTCGGTCTCATTGCTGGAATGATTGGATGGACCATACTGGGTGCGATGGAAGGTGTCATTGCTGATATTGTCGATGCAGCTGTGATTTGCTGGGCCAGCGAGGTTGGCATATATGGCCGAGAGGCCCGATATTGTCGAGAGGCTGGTTGGCTTTTTGGCGACTCGCAGTCTCGATTCGACCATGAACACCAGGAGGTCTAGGCCAAGGTATCATTTTATAGGGTTTGGGCGACGCATTTGTTTCCATCATGATCACATTTGCAAATATCTTCATACATTTGAGCGATTATGATCTTTCTATTCCATATATTAGCGACATTGAATCCAGAGGAATTAACATATTTACGTCTAATATACACACGCTTAAGCGTCTCGCCTCGGCAGAGATACTGATCAGTAGTTTGCATGCCCTATGGCAAATTCGAATTGCAAATAGCTACATGAAATCCAGGGCTCGTGGTATCATGAGAGGATAAGAGAAAAACCTCGAAAAAGAAAATGCAAGAAAAAGCTGCCAGAACGCCCATGTTGACTGTAGAAAACAATGGATACGTCAGATACCGAGGCGCCCATTCCATTCTACCTGTTCCTTCGAGCACCATTCCTTGAGTAAAGTCCCCCCAAAACGAACTACTTCGATGGGGGGAGTCGTACCACCTAGCGGTAGGAAAAAGCTCCCGGAATAGTCGCCAGCTTTAAGAGATGTGCGACCTCTCTCTGAGTAATTTCTGGATCGTTGAGACCAGCTCGTAGGAAACTCACGGGCAAGTATATCTTCAGAGAGGCCTCGTGTGCCTTCCAGCCACAGCCTTTGGGACTCTTTATAGCACTCAGGGAGACGGTTTTTCAAATCCAAGAACTCTTTCCTGACTTTCTTGGTTTCGTCTGACAAATTCGTATTGGTATCACTCCCAGGAGTGGGTACTGGAGTATGCTCTCCAGGAATTGGGCTTATGGCGAGGCGTTCAAGATCAAGTGCGTGAATAGCATTAAATGAGACGGCACCAAGTAGTAAACAAAGATTTGATAGCGCTGGATAGGGTGAAGTCAACTTCTTTACCACTTTCCAGTATGGAATAATTGAGAGCCACGTGGAAGAGTCTCCAACCTGGCGTGATACAGCTTTGGACTGATCGTCTGCCACAAAGGCTAAGATGAAAGACAGCAATGCCTCAATGGCAACCACAGCAGCGAGTTTCTCATCCACCGACGAAGCTCCATTTTTGGAGTTGTGGCGGTCTGCAGCATGTTTCAATTCACGACCGATGGTTGAGAACTTTTGCCATTCATCCCGCCAGGCTCTGCGCTCACGCGATCGACTATCAGATTGAGATGGAGACGCTTTCGCGACTGTCCCAGTATCAACAGAATGTCGTTTGTTAGCAGGATGAGAGGGCGTTTTTCCATCACTCTCTCCGAGGTCAATCCGGCGTGGGGCAGACGTTTTACGGTCTCTCGGCGTGGTTGCAGCTTGTTTGGCTTTTTCCTGTGGGAGAGAAGCGGCCAATGGTTGTGAGAGGGGAGTTCGGGTCTTTTCTGCGAGACCTTTCGGCTCCCTTGAGCGACTATCATGAGGGCCCAGGGCTTCGTCGGTTTCGGGCTTGGTCTTATTTTTCAGTGACCCAGGCAGAGCGTTACCGCGGAACGATCCCGTTGTTTCTGCTCCTTTTTTCCTAGAATGGGAGGCGTCGTCGCGATCGGTATCGTGGTTGACTGGTGAATCTGACCGACGCGTCTTCATTTTACCGGAGAATTTGAGCAAAGCCTCAACCCGTTTCCTGTTCGCTCTCCCATATCGCAGCTTCGCAATGAGTTGTACCTTCGGCACACCGGGGCGAGCATTTTCCTTCGGTTGATCATGGATATTTGAATCTTTTTCAGGCAATGTCTTTTCTGACGCACCTGGACGGCTATTGTGGGGCGGTGAAGAATAATCGAGGCGAGCTAGCTCTTTCTCAATATCTGGCGGCAGAGTAGGAGACAGTAAACGCGGAAGTTTGGGGCCATTTGAGGTTGGTGGGAGGGTGGGCGAGAGAAGAGCCGGGAGTTTGGGGGAGTGCGATTTCGAAGGGCTGGGGTCTCGGCGGTATTCTTTGCTAGATGATAGACGCGGCTTTTTGAGAGAATGTGTTGCGGGATCTTTAGTTCCCCGAGGGTTGAGAAGCTCGCGGTCCGAGCCAGATGGCCGTTTTTGGCCCACCCTTTCAGGAGAAAGGCGCGTGTCAGCCTTGAGTGGCATCTGTGGTGCCTCAACCCGGTCAGGGTTTTTCAGTGGTTCCGAACTTGCTGTTCGTCGTTTTTCTTCGGATTGGTTTAAGTCTGATGTACTGCGCCCACTTGATTCGGGGCCCATAGGAGATGCGACAGGACCGTTAATCTTCTGATGCTTGTAATCCTTGAGGCTGATCTTCTTCCTCGCCACTGATTCTCTTGGGCTTTCTGTGGTGCTTGGGGCCGTTGGTCGATCGTCCATCATGCGCCCCGTATCATCTGACCAATCCCCAACAGCGACAAGTAGCGAATCCGTATCGTGATGTGCCAAGAAAGTCATGTACTGAAGTTCTTGCTCTTCGGAACGAAATGGTCTGTCATGCCCTACCGCCCAATGGTACTCGCGGCGGTTTCCCTGTCGAAAAGGCGAATTGGTGGGAAGAGTGAGAAGGTAAGGTACGGACGGGAGGACTTCCTCGGAAAGGCGCTTCAATCGTTGGTCAAGCGCTTCGCGGTCCAAACTTGGAGAGCTTGTAGCTTGGGCGTTCGTGATGTTTTGGGTATGGCGGTTCTCGTTCACCGACATGGCAGTGCGCAGGGTTTCGCAAGTTCCTCCACTGAAGATGCCAGTATCAAACGCGCTTTACAGGCTAAGCTGAAGCGTGTCACCGAGTATTTTCTTCTAGCCAGTCGAAGAGACGAGTTACCGAATGGCGGTCAGAGCATCGAGTCAAGCAAAGGATGGTAGACAAGCGCGAGCATTGAGAGAACGAATAATCAGGGCATCCTATTACTCTTGCGCGTAGGGGGAGTGATCCCATAACCCTGGAGGATCGACCACAATGAAGGGATGGACAAGACAAAGAGAAGCAACCGTTAAATCACAAAGAGAAAAGAAGCAAGAAAGAGAGGATAATGACGGTTGGAGATTTCCCCGATTCAAAGGGCTCCGAGATGGAGTACGGACCGTACGTGACGGGCCGCTTATCTTATCAATACGGGGGTAATTGTAATGTACTGTCACCCTGCTATTGATCCGAGTATTTCATGCGCCATTGAGCTGGTATTGGTATTACCGTGCTTCAGTGTAGTGATGATATTGATGAGTCTATTTCTATTGAATCGCTATTCATACTCTATGATCGATCGTCTTGCGCATATTTATCCTGCCAGAATGCTCGGTAATGTTTCTGTTCGCCAACCTTTGAGATTTCTTCGAGCTCCTGAGGCGTTAGCTTGAAAGTCAACGTCCGAAGATAGCTGCTCATGCGTGACTCTTTGCCACTGGTTGTAACGGCTATACAGCCACGGTCAATAGTCCAGCGAAGCAAGATTTCCGCCTCACTGACGGCGTACTTGGTGGCCAAGGAGGTAAGCAAAGGGTCCAGAGGCCCACCTTTAGCACGAGTAGTCGGCGTCAGGCCAGAATAACTGATAGTCTTAATGCCTTTGCTCTCGTGGAAAGAGATCAAGTTGCCATGCTGGAGGTAGGGATGGAACTCAATTTGGTTCACAGATGGGACAATTTTGGCAGTCTCGAGGATGGTTTCCAGATGGCTTTGTAGGAAATTCGATACACCAATGGAGCGGGCCTTTTTAGATTCTTTGACTTTTTCCATGGCAGCCCAGGCAGCCTGAAGTTCGGCCTCGGTATTTGCGAAGAATGGAGCATGAATTAAGTACCTGAGCCCATCGTCAATTCACATCCCTTTAATACGTCCAGATTGACTTACAGATCAACATAATCAAGCTGGAGCTTTCGCAGACTGATGTCGATGGCCCGAGGAATATCGGCGATATTGGTAATGACTTTGGTCGTCACAATGAGTTTCTCTCGAGGAATCCCACTCTCTTTGATGGCCAATCCAAGTTCCTCCTCGGTTTGATAAACTTCAGCTCCGTCGAGGTTATGATATCCTAGTTTGGCTGCCGTCTTGATGGACTCAACCAAGTCACGGTTGATTCCACTATCTGCCGACTTCTTAAACCATGCGGTGCCAGTGCCATATCCAAGCTGGATTGATCAGTAACAGTCAATCTAGGAAAGCAAAGCACTTACGACAGGAATCGAGACACCATCATTGAGCTTCAACGTGGGAATACTACCGATTGTGCCTGCCATGATTGCCAAAGTAGATCAAAAGAGTAGATATAGAGGATATATAGAGCAAAAGAGCAGAAGAGCAGATGCAGACAGTAAAAGGCGGGGGGGGGGGATCCGCGTAGGTCTCCCGAGGTCGGCAACGCGATTAATAATTGCCAACTTCGTCATTTCACATAGCTCCCGAGCTCCTCGACCTCATGTTCTCAGCTCTTCTCAGCTCAGCTCAACTTCTTTCTTTATGTACCGTGCTGTGCGCTTAAGTCGTATGCTTCCCAACCTCAGATCTCCAATTCGGAATCGTTTGAGCCAAATGGCGTCCCATTTCTCTAGTGGCGCCGGGGTTTCCCTGGTTGAGCTACCAAAGTCAAACAATTTTACATCGAAAATGCCACCTGATCCTGCTTTTGAGACTCCAGAAATCTCACACAAGGCCCCGAGAGAGGCCCTCGGCCCCCGCATGGTCAAGGGAGCACTATTTACTTATGTCCGCCCCGAGCCGACAGATGCACCAGAATTGCTAGGTGTCAGTCCCAAGGCAATGAAAGACTTGGGGTTAAAGCCTGGCGAAGATCAAACGGAACAATTCAAAGCGCTGGTCGCAGGAAATGAAGTCTGGTGGGATGAGGAGAAGGGTGGAATTTACCCTTGGGCCCAGTGTTATGGGGGTAAGTATACATATTCCGATCATTTAATGCATGGAGTTTAACATGGATTTCCAGGGTGGCAATTGTAAGCCATAGCTAGAGATTTATTGTGGTCTACTCAAACTGACATCAACCAGTGGTTCATGGGCTGGACAGCTTGGAGACGGGGTAAGTTAAGATTCAAAGTATGCAGTCTACACACCGTATGGCTAATGTAGAGGTGATTTATATCAGCGTGCAATCAGCCTCTTTGAGTGCACCAATCCACACACCAATACTCGATATGAGCTTCAATTGAAAGGCGCGGGCAGAACACCCTACTCGCGTTTTGCGGATGGCAAAGCTGTCCTCCGATCGAGTATCCGTGAATACGTTGTCTCGGAAGGTATACATGAAATATCCTGAATCTGAGAGGTATCTACTAACGAAGTTCTCTAGCTTTATCGGCTCTTGGTATACCGACTACTCGTGCACTATCACTCACCTCCTTACCAAATGCTAAGGTGTTGCGGGAGCGTCTGGAGCCCGGAGCAATTGTTGCACGGTTTGCTGAGAGTTGGTTGAGAATTGGCACTTTTGATCTTCTTCGTGTTCGCGGAGATCGTGAGCTCATCAAAAAGCTCGCAACATACGTCGGCGAAGACGTGTTTGGTGGGTGGGAATCCCTCCCTGCCATTATATCAGTACGTGAACAGCAATCTCCGGCGGAAATGGACAATCCCCCAAGAGGAATTCCCCGAGATGAGGTCCAAGACCACCAGGACGTACAAGAGAATCGGTTTGCGAGACTGTACCGAGAAATTGCTCGACGCAACGCAAAGACAGTAGCAGCATGGCAGGCCTACGGTTTCATGAACGGCGTGCTCAACACGGACAACACATCCATATATGGCTTATCACTTGACTATGGCCCATTCGCGTTCATGGATAACTTCGATCCCCAATATACCCCGAACCATGATGACCACATGCTGCGCTATGCCTATCGAAACCAGCCTAGTATTATCTGGTGGAACTTGGTTCGACTTGGGGAGTCACTGGGAGAACTCATTGGAGCTGGAAATCGAGTCGACGAAGAAAGCTTTGTGAAAGATGGTGTGACAGAAGATCTTGAGCCAGAAATCATCAAACGCGCAGAAAATATCATTGATCGCACGGGTGAGGAGTTCAGGGCAGTGTTCCTGAACGAATACAAGCGATTGATGTGCCAGAGGCTAGGACTGAAGACACAAGCCGAGTCGGACTTCCAGAACCTCTTTTCAGAGATGCTGGACACACTTGAGGCCCTCGAGCTAGATTTTAACCACTTTTTCCGCCGGCTCTCTGGGTTGCCGTTGTCCAAGCTGAAAACCGAAGAAAGCCGAAAGGAAACAGCCTCAATTTTCTTCCACAATGAAGGATTCGGTGGTATTGGATACACCGATGACACAGCCAGAGCTCGCATTGCAAAATGGCTTGATGACTGGCAAGCCCGTGTCCTTGAAGACTGGGGCGCTGAACATGACGAAGACAGGCAAAAGGCGATGAAATCCGTCAATCCAAACGTAAGAGCTCGTTGAAATTCGTTCGGTTTTATCATTTAGTAAATGTTGACTCACTGACCCTTCTCTCATCTAGTTTGTGCCCCGAGGGTGGATTCTTGATGAGGTCATCGATCGCGTTGACCGCAAAGGAGACCACGAGATTCTGGACAGGGTCATGCAAATGTCCTTGAATCCCTTCAATGAGGAATGGGGTCTCAACAAGGAAGAGGAACAGCGCTTCTGTGGGGACGTTCCTAAGTACAAGAGGGCTATGCTATGTAGTTGCAGCTCGTAGTCGAGCCATGCGCGCCACATATGGGAAAATCAAGACACCCAGTGTACCATATCAATTTCATCCAACCCAAGATATATACGTATGTTGACATCCGTTTCGGCCTACGAGTTGAGCCCTACAAGCACAAGTTGCAAATACGAAAATTGCAGGGTTCCCTGCTTCACATTTTATGCGCGTTATCAAAAGACCCGCGGAATTCAAACTCGGGAAGCATCATAAGGTAGATCATGTCAACCTGCCAGACGTTGATCTCTAATCATACATTTTCAGGGGAAAAAAAGAGAAATTCGTTTCGTGCATGCAAGATAATTGTCATCCGATCCCGTAGAAACTGCAGAAACATGTCGACTGAAACAGCAATCCAAGGCCTTAGTTAGGGCAAGCGGACTGCACGTGGCCGGGCTGCTTGCACTTGTAGCACATGCGCTCACCCTTGGCCTCAGTAGGGCAGTCACGGGAAACGTGGCCAACCTCGCCGCCTAAACTTGAGGTTAGTAGATACTCCCATCAAAAAGAGAGAAAAGGCACTCACAGTTGTAGCACTTCTGGCCCTGAGTGCAGTCGCGAGCCATGTGGCCGAAGCCACCGCAGGAGTAGCAGGTCTGCTGGCGGCCACCGGCAGCACCGCCGAAACCACCACCGTAACCACCACCGTAGCCGCCGCTACCGTAGTTACCACCCTGGGGGCAGTGACGGGCGATGTGGCCGACCTGTCCGCACTTGTAGCACTCCTGACTGCCACCGCCGCTGTAGTTGCTGTCGCCGGCCTGGGGGCATTCGCGGGAAAGGTGACCGGTCTGACCGCAGCGGTAGCAAGACTTCTCCTTAGCGGGTTCTTGGCATTCACGGCCTTTGAGATGTCAGTTCAGTGAAGCTCAGAGTTGGGAATTCCCGTCGACTTACTCAAGTGACCCTGACCTGGAAATGAAACGTGATCTGATTAGCAATGCTCCAACCAGTCCAGATATCTAATCATGGACAACATCCGAGGGATAAAGCGTACCGCCGCAGTTGTAGCTATAGAAGACAGGAATTAGCTTATATCAACCAGAGGCGACAAAGAGGAATTACCAGGTGGGGTTACCCTTCTTGGGGCAGTCCTTGGCCTAGAATGATCATATAAGCTTCATGTCTTTTTTTTGGGCTCGCATTGAACCATCTGAACCATGCAGAAGTTCAAATAAAGATGAAAATTACCTGGTGAGAAGCCTCGCCGCCTAGGAGAACAGAAGTCAGTACAAATGGACCAAGCATGGAAGAAATTCCAAGTCCGGAAAAAAGCATCAAGCTCAGACCAGAAAAATTGGGGAATGACTTACAGTTGAAGCAGCCGCCACGTCCGGTAGGGAAATCCATTTTAAATAAGAATATTGGGAGAAGATGTGTAGAGTGAAGGAGTCAAAAAAATTGAGTCTTGAAAATTGTAGTGCGGGGAGAAATCTTCCCGCGAGCTTACTCGCTTGACCGCCCGACCACTTTTCATCGGGGATGTCTGCGATGGGAAGTATAAGGAGTTTGGCGCTTTGGACTTGGATCACTTGGATATTAGACCCTGGACTTTGAACTTTGGAGGTTCATGTTTGATCTGCCTTCTCTCTTTTTTTTTGGCTTTTTTTTTCATTTGCGCGTTCTTCGTCTCTTCCATTTCTCGCTATGAACCTTCGCATCGTCATACATCTGTAGCGTTTCTGGTGCTTTTTTTTTTTGGATGTACGGATGTACGGGGGAGTCGTGAGAAATTCAAGGATATCATGGCCCATTTTTAGGGCGATCATGACTTTTATACCCCCCTAAAGGCCCCCCTGCCAGGGTCCCCAGCTCGGGGTGAGTACCTTGTGCTACGACCACGTTCCTGAACCCGGGGTTATTGGCCGTATTGCGATCGTCAAATCATGAGTTCAAATGTTTGCTTCTGTGGAGTTGGCCTGCCTCTTCCATATCTGTCGAATTAGTTCATGTAAAATCATAACATTCAAGGAGTTGGGTTCCCGTCTTTTCTCGGAGTAACAGTACTCGCTCCTCGTCAAACCCAATACAACCTTGCAATAATCCTTGGGTATGATCTACACTGCCCAAGTTTGGATGAACAGGGATCACCCCCGAGTCTTTCTCTTGTTTGCTTTCAGGGTTGAGCTGAACGCCATTCTCTTCTTTGAAATAGGTGCGGCTGCCCAAGGTAGATATCGCCATCTCCAACTCCCAGATTCGAATTTCGTCTCCTCGGGCGCTCACTGAAACAGCTTTACCACGGTTTGTCACTTCAACTGCGGATACGGAAGAAGTGTGACCCCAAAGGCGCCGGCCACCTTGAACAAACAAATTGTTGGACGTAGAGACCACGAGATACATAGTCAATGTATTGTCCGCATGAGAGGTCAGCAGATATGGATGAGAATAAGACATCGAGGTTGGCGGTTTCTGGTGTAAGATGGTTGGTGTTCCAGCGGCGATGCCTTGACTGTTGACGGGCCGAGTCGCTGAGTGTCGTCTTTTTTGGGATTGTGGTGGATCTTGCGGTGACCTTAGCCCATATTGTGAATCTACTGTGGTGGCTAGTTGCGAGTCAAGTTGTTGGCCATCCTTGCCCAGGCGCAGTTCTTGAATCCCGAGCGACCAACCACACCCAATGTGGAAGAAGCTATACACAATAGTCGCGACAATATCAAAACTTGAGACTCGAAGAGACAGAGTCATGGGTGCAACGATGTTTTCCGCTCTGAGGGAGGCGAGTTGGTGTAGTTCTTCGGTATCTCCAGTTTTACCTCTCTGCTGGCTTCCATGTTGCAGATTATACAGTGTCAAATCTTTGTGCTGGGATACAATCAACAGATATGGTGATGACAATGCCATTGCAGTGATAGCACCATTACTGCAACCCACGTGAGAGGATCGAAGGCGTAGATCGAATGTTCCAAGGTGCAAGACAAACATTTTGAAATGGCCGTTATCCAACCCTACTGAGATTTCGATCTCATCTTGAACCTGACTTGCGGCCAGTGCTGTTGGAATCACGGGTGGTGCTTTGGAATGAGTCGTCAATGATGATGTTGCCATACAAGATGCCGGGTCTCTTGCAGTCCAAGCCCGGAGCCCGTACACCGGGTCTACGGTGAAGACAACACCGGCGCAGAATCTGACTAGAGTTGGTGGACATGGCGGCTGAGGAAACTCGACCTCAGTAAACCGACATAGCCCTCTGGACCAATTATGCCGAAGCCGGTATTGTCGTTTCCAATTGGTTTGTGCCCCCTGTACTAAGTGACCATGATCGAACCATGTTGCGACTTTGGGTGAGTAATCCGTCTTAGTTGGGAGTGTTGAACGTCTAACATTTGCGAGCCGGCGGGCACGGGGTCGCACCCATTCTGAGTAGTATTGCCTTTTCCACAGCTCGGAGTCACCACCAAGAGCATGGAACCGATGGGATAGTCTTAGAAAAGGGTTCAGTCAGTGCCAATACTAAGAGAGACTGGAAGCAGACGTATTACCTTTGACACACATTCAGAGACGAAACCGGCAGAAACGAGAAGATATGAAGCAACAGCTCATTACTCAGGCGGGACAGGCGGTCTCCAGACTGAGCATCGCGGGTACGAGGACGCTTGTGAGGCTGACTAGAGTCCTGGTCTCTGCGCCGTTTCAACATTCTGTGAGACGAGATTATCGACAGTTGTGATATGATAGCAAAGAGGTGACGAGTTTCTTATCGATAAGCTCACGTGGCCCAAAACGCGTCGCGTCTCTTTCGCTCTCTTGACACTTTCTTTATCACAATGGAGATTATTCAGGATCTTCATACCGCTGTGGCAAATGCCTGCGAAGCTTCTTTTGACGAGGCTTATCGACGTATGAAATCGCAGGTTGACGCCCACACTAAAGCGGCACAAATCAAAGAATCACAGGCCAATCAAGCCCAGCGACAAGCAAAGGCCAAAATCCAAGAACTTTGGCAAAAGATCAATGCTCTTCAGGTCGAGCTGCGGGAGCATGAACTTGATCCGCGTGATCTAGAGCTTCCCGGAGAATACGCCAATCTAGAAACCGAGTTCGACCCCAAGAATATCTGGGGAAATAGCATGGAAGATGATGATACTTCCGACGTTCAGACCTCGCGAAAAAGGATTGAGGCCAAATATACGGCACTGTATACGTGTCTACAGACATTCATTCAGACCTGGAGCGACCTCAAGTCCAGAATTCTGCAGCACAAGAAGAAATTGCGGCGGTGGGATAGACAACTAGAACAGGAAGAATTCACAATCGTTCTCAATGCCGAACCAGTCACATTTCGCAGAGTCCAAAGTACCGCCATGGACAAATTTGACAAAGTCCAGTCCCCAGCAATCCAAAGCCTGGCAACAAAACGTCCACGAGAAGGGGGTCTTGACTTTCCATCAAAAACTCCCAAGTCATTGTCAACCCGCAAACCTGCAAGCAGCTCTGAGGAAGCTGTCAAGTCAGATCATAACAAAAAGGCAGGCTTCAATCAGCCATCACAACCAGCTTCCACTCAATCTAGCTCCCCTGCACCAGATGTGGATCGCTCAGACCGGTCTTCGAATGGAGCATGGGATTTACCCGGTGTGCATAGCCAGCTGAAAGGGCAGGGGCTTCCACCGGCGCCGCCTGGCGAGCATTCGTTGCCCAATCCCCAGAGGGCGGAGGCTCACCCTGTGCATCCTATATCTATTAAGAAAGAGATTATGTCTTCCAGTCCAGTCCGACCCTCCACCTATAACCATGAGCTACCACCTGCAGGCACACAAGATCTCGACGAAATAGGTGACACAATACGAACACCTATGAAGCGAAAAGCCTACAGGGATGCATATGCTGGAAACACTTGGGACTCAAATAGCAGCAGTAAGCATGCACGTCACTCGAAACAAATTCCGCAAGACCGGGAAACATCACAACACTCAGTCCTTCAGCCTGTCGATGGAAACGCGCGTACCGAGTTAGATCCCAAGGAACGCCACTATTCAAAGCATGGCAAAGATCTGGAGAAACGCGCAATACCATCTTTGGCAGAAGACGGAGAAGATGTTGCCTCTCACACAACCCCAAGGCCATCAAAGAAGAACGCCGGTGACAGGCCTGGTCAGAGACGCCTAGAAAATCTGTTGGAACAATCGGCACCCTTCAGATCACCACTCAGCGCGTCGAAAAAGGCTGCATGTATGACTACAACGACAGAAGATACTGCACCACAAGACGATCCGAAGGCAACAATTAGAAGTCAAACTGTCCCCGCCATAGATCCCGACGATGAGCCTTACAGGTCAAGGCCTCTTCAATGCCTGGGGCTCGAGCATTTCAAAATCAACCCTGCAAGAAACCAAGGACTTGATTTTGCCTATAATGCGGTGGTTCGCAAGAAAGATGACCGTAAATGCATATCGGGCTGCACTCGCCCGGGATGCTGTGGAGATCGGTTCAGGGCCATGGCTCGTCTTGGAGGTCTTCCTGCCAGATCTGTAGCTGAACAGGAAGAAGAAGACCAGAATATATTACAGGAGTATTTGGGAGAAGATTCGCAATTACTCAAAACCCTGAAGGGGCAAGATCGTGAGAATGTTTTGGTGGAAGCGCGAGCCCGGGCCTTGGCCAACCAGTATGGACGACATCGACATGCTCACCAGAGAGCGCAATCTCCACCCGGATTCTGGCGAACAGAAATGCCAGATACACAAGATGAGGAGTCTGATCGTGAAGCTGCTAAAAGACTGGAGCGAGAAAAGGTGGAAGAGCGATACCGAGAGGCCATGCGCCCTGGTGGGCTATGGACATGGGCTGATGAATAAGACGCTATGAATCTATGGATATTCTTATGTATATGAATATGAATGATACCCGTAAGCATATATCAAACATCATTAATTGCGCATTTCACGAATAAATGTCATAGAGTGGGAGGTTAAGTCCGAACGCATCAACCTCGGCCCAGGCATTCTTGGCAAACGCGGGACCACGTGCCTGTGACCTCTCCCCGGATCTCGTTCCCCCGTCACTTCATCTATCTTGACATCCTCTGGCTTCAAGATGGAAACCGTTCGCAACATCCAGAGTCCAATACCCCCGGCACTTCTCAATCCATCGAAATGGCTTTCTCTTTATGAAGACTTCGTGACAAAGAATTCCAGCTCGGTCGGTCAAGTCGAGTCTGCGCTACGATCCCTGACATACATCATTCCAGGTGAGTTCTCATCCTGGTGCTTGATTGTTTGCAAAATTTGTTGACCTTTTATTGTGATAGGGCGTTATCGCGAATCAGAGATACCCTCAGAATGTGGTCAGTGCAAGAACCTACCTGCCGTCGCGCGTTGCTGATATTCCCTTGCAGTGCATTCGGGCGTCCAGTTATTGTCGCTATACCATGATTCTCTTGTTTCGCGTGTAATTGATCGACTTCCTTCGACTGTTCCTCGGCCGCAACCTACCCCCCATTCCCGGTATACCAAATATTGGACCTCTCGCTCCTCATTATATCGTCAAGTAGCGCTTGCGCTGCAAATGCTCCAGTACACAGAACTTCTCTGGGAGATGACAGCACGGCGACGGGGCCAAAAGACCCGCTGGCGTGTGGTGGTCTTCATCGAATTCGCCAAGGCCATCTGCCGCCTGCTGCTACTCAGACTGACAAATTCCAGACCTCTGGTCAGCCCACCACTGCCGGAGCGCGAAGTGGACCCAAGAACGGCGGAAGAGGATGACCAGAAGGAGGACTGGAATGGTATGGATACCTCCAGTAGCGAACGGTCTTCGGACTTGAACTGGACGATGCCGCGCACAGGGCTATCCCTGCCATCTCTTCCAAATGTCAACGATGTATCGAACTACCTTATCTCAAAGGTCCTTACAGCGGATGATATCAAGCCCCCGAAGGCACTTCTTCACCGTGCGACAGGACAAGGACAACTAGCTGAAGTGCTATATATCCTCCGCCCCGTTGTGTACGCATTGGCGATGCAAAAATGGAGTAAGGATAAGCGCAGCTGGCGACCATGGCTCATTGGATTTGGAATGGAGTATGGCTGCCGGCAGCTTGCCAAGCGCGACTTCCGGGAACGGGTTGCGGGTGGCCTCAGAGGACTTACAGGGCTTGAGCGGGAGGAGCTCAAGAAGCGCGGATGGTCGATGGGCTGGTGGCTGTTGCGAGGTGCATTCTACGAGAACATTACCAAGTAAGAACCCCGGACTGTTTCTACAAGTTCCCGAACAAACACTAACTTATCAATCAGGGCCTGGCTTCACAGTGTGACAGGCAAGATGAAAGGCAAGCCATTGTTGGATATGGTGGGCAGTATTGTTGAGGACTATGAGTACCTGTGGGAGAATTATTATTTCTCGACTGCAACACTGTGATTCCTTGAGACTTGTCCGGCTTCTGTTCCCATGATACCCTTATTTTTTTTGCTTCATATTTTAATGATACTCGCGTCAAGACTTGTCGGTCTGTTCTTCATTTGTTATCACTATTGCTTTGCTGTTTGAAAGCAGGTTCATAGGGTATCATCAATGTTATATTAAGTCATATCTAAATCCATGCATTCCCAAGAATCTCTACCGGGAAAGGAGGCCAATCATAGTATCTCTGTTGGCCTTTGTCCATACCAATCGCGTAAACCATCTCGAGTTGTACTTTTCCCCGGACCGGATGATACTAAAAACTCACTGAGCCTTGAAGCGCCATCCTCCTCGTCGACAGGCCAGTCAACTCTTGCACCGCCTTTCAGCTCAAGCATTTCCTTCGCCGTGCCCCAGCTAAATCGGCATTCATTGCCCCATCCAAATACAGGATCCATGTTGCGTCGAAGCCAGCCGACACACTTTGAATCCGAGGGATACCCACTACCCCAAGTCTCGGGGGCTGGGCCAGACAATTGCTGAGCTTTGAGGATATCGTCGTACATGATCTCCAGCGCGACATCACGCGTCACCTTGGCTGCCACACTAGCAGCACTGACGCAAGGATACAAAGAGTCTGCCTTCTTTGCGACAGTGATCTTCAGGGATGGGAATATTCGCTCCAATTTTTGCTGGTAAGTGGCAGGGTTGCCAATGGTGTCAATGTAAACCTCTTGCACATCTACCCCACGATCTTGAACAACCCCCCGAATGATTTCCACCGTCGCATCCATCGCCTGGGCGTTCAGGTTGTACGCTGCTGTGGGTGGTCTCATCATGCCGGAAGAGATGTCGCGTGCGGAAAGTACCTTGATTGCATACCCACAGGACTCAAAGAGTGAGTCCCCTGGTGTGTTTAAGAGTTGCATCAAGTTGGCACGCACAGCAGGTGTCAGCACTTTGCTGTCGTCAAAGCTATGCTCTTCAGTCAAAAGCGAATGATGGAGTTCGAGAGGAAGGTAGAAGGCGCCATAGACCATTGGCCCTAGAACCGGGCCACGGCCGGCCTCATCAACTCCTAGGACGCAGGGTGTACTTGGAATTGTGTCGTTGGCTGTAGAGGAGGCATTTTGGGGCGTAATTCCGCTCGGGCATGGCGTGTAGTACGCGTAGGAATCGCCGGAGAACAACCGTTCGGGGATCACGCTGGGGGGGATAAAAGTGGACGATTCCTGAGCAGTGGCAGAATCGGTTGCTTTAGTCATTTTGAGAAATTATGAAAGATTGTGGAGTTCAAGTTCTAACTGTCCGGACTCCAAGGGAAGATGGCTGAAGTATGCAACGCGTCGACTTTTCGGGATTAGCGGGCGCGTGTTTCTCCCGCCCAAATTCCGTCGCATCATTCCTCCCCTCCATCTTTGCTTCTCGCACAGTTTCACCTGGTTTGATACATTTTGGCGCAAATTGCTTTGATGCAAAAAGTGCCACGTTCTTGACGACTTCATTTCCTTTCTCACTGCCTGGTGCTCAACCTTCAATATGGCACGAGGGCCCGGAAAGGCCCGCGACTTCGATTACTCCAACGTGGGAAAGACGGGGAGGTAAGACATGTTATCGTGAAGTTGGAGGCATGTGTTGTTTAAAAAAAAGTCCAATATCTGACGCGATTGGGATCTTTAGGCGCACCGGTATCTCTCTCAAAGAGGGGCGACGCGATGAGCATGGAATGGAAGAAGTGGACGGCCTCTTCTCTTCGCCTGAGAAGTCGCCAGCCGCGCTGCCTACATTTGAGGAAAATGCGGCCTCATCTGGGTCGGATGAAATGTCAATGGATGAGGGTGCGCCACTGATGCTTTCCCCTAAAGTCTTTGTTTCACACATGCTGATTCTCTGGTTCAACTCGTCCAGGCAATGCGCCGGGTCCCATGGACTTTCTCAAGAGTGCCAATGGCCCACGGACCTCTTTTCTTTCCCCGTCCGCTGCGCGGTCACCGATAAAAGCCGGCCTCACCAGGTCTCCGCACGGATCCGCGTTGCGATCAACCCCGGAACTGCAGGACATTCACGAATCCTCAAGTCCGTATGATAACCGCTCAGCTAGTGCCGAGGAAAACTCGCCACCGGAACCCTCTCCTCTGTCTACCCGCTCCGTAAATGCAGGACGATTCAATCAGAAGAACGGCACATGGAAGACAAAGGCTCAAATTGTCGCAGAGTCCGAGCCTTCGGTGCTACCTGATTTCTCCGATGGCGACGGCGACGAGAATGATGAAAATGACAACAATGACGAGAATGATGAGAATTCTGGCTTACAGCAAGAATACGGCACCGGCTTTGAGGATCCACGAGCTGGCGCAGAAGAGCCAACCCAAAATGGACCTGAAGATGTTTCTATCATTGACTTGGCTCCCCCAAGGACAGACGAGACTACAACCTCCAAGGCGAACAAGGGCGCTTCAAAGAATGCCAAACCGGATCAACCCTCGGCTAAACCCCGCGGACGCCCTCCGAAAACCCAGCGCCGTGACGGTGATGGCGATGTCGATACGAGACCAACCAAGAGACAAATGACGGCCAAAGTGGCACCGGCTGCCCGTGAACCGTTGGAACCAGAACTAGACCGTGTGGTGGACAATTACGCCAACCGCACAGGCCCTTTGAAGGGCCGCAGTTTGTATATTCTCAAGCGCGAAAACCCCGAGGACACCAGTGCAACGCATACTAGATCTGGACGGGTATCTGTTCGCCCTCTAGCCTACTGGCGGAATGAACGTTGTGTCTTTGGTGATGGGGAGGTTGCGGAGGGACATCGCTATCCCCTTTCAACCATCAAAGAAGTCATTCGAACCGAAGAGCAAGAACCTGAGAAGAAAAAATCCAAGCGCGGTCGAAAATCCAAGTCGAAGAAGTCAAAGAACGACTCCTCGGACGAGGAAGATGAGGATGCTGACCTCTGGGAGCAAGAAGGTGGTGTTCTCCATGGCTATGTTCAAATGTGGGATTCAAAAACACAGGCATCTTCAAGGGAAGAAGAAGTTTTGGGTGAGACTGGCAATTCGACTGATATGGTTCATCTTTCGCTGACCTATGACAGACGTTGCATATGCTCCATCTGGTATCGAAACACGGGAAGTCAAAGGCTCATCGTTCCGGTTCGCAAAGCTTCTCAGTGGGACGTTCATTGGTTCTGGAGTCGTGGAGCTTCCACCGAAAGGAGTGAAGAAACCCAAAAACTCGAAGAGGATGCACATGGTGTTCTACGTGTGCCACGGACGCGTGCAAGTAGACATTTCAGGAATCCAATTCAGTGCTGGCAAGGGCTGCGTTTTCCAAGTACCTCGTGGTAAGTCTGGAATTTTTAGAGCGTTTTGCCTATAGGTTTTATTAACCCAAAGCTCTTCTTTTTAGGCAACTATTATAGCTTTGCGAACATTCATAGCAAAGAAGTACGACTGTTCTTCACCCAAGGACAGCTCCCAGAGGAAGACGAGAACGATACACAGCCCACTACCCCAGAAGGCGGTACTGAAAGTGAAAATGAGACTGAAACTGCATCCGCCGCTCCTGTTGCTGTTAAGAAGACCAAGGGGCGCCCTAAGGGCAAGGGCAAGAAGAATGAGAAGCCTCCAACTCCTGAAGCTGGCAGTGAGAGCGAGAACGAGGCTGAATCTCCGGCCGCTGCTCCCCCTTCTCATCCTGTTAAAAAGGCAAAGGGACGCCCTCGGGGCAAGCAGAAAAAGACAGGTAAATGATTAATCCAATCCGGATTATATCTGTCAACGGCTTGCTGTGCCAGTGACAGCTCGTTAAGATGCTATCTTCGATTACGTGACTGGATACCCCAGAAATGTCTCTTTTGGTGTTCGTCTATGTCTTTTTCTTTCAGTCTTTCTTTCTTATTAGTTCTTCAGCGATTTGTTTCATACGATAACCTTGGGGTTCGGCGTTTCCCGCCTGTGTGTCCTGTTAATTATGCAGTCTATTGTATTGGTGATACTCAGTGGTGGAAGAACAAGTGAGATAGCCTGGGGCGTTAAATCTCATCTACGTGATGTATTTGTTCTACTAGCAGACATAACAAGACATTTCTTCAATTAGTGCATGTGATGGTTCAATGACAATCATATCTCCTCCATAAGCTCATCCAATTCATCATCAAGGCCCAACGGGGGGAACTCTCCCACTTCAACCTTTTCGGGCTTGACGAAAACGCCCCGGTTGCCTAGACACTCAAAGTAGCGTTGTCCACCGACACTGCCATCATTCTTCCCCATAGGCTCGTCGAGTTCAATTCCAACCCAGATAGGCTGGAGGTCCGCCGGAAGCTCTCCACTCTGTTGCAGCTCGCGACCCGGGCCGGTAATGGGAATGGTGGGAACAGGTCCAACAAAGCGAATAGTGCCTCGTCGGATATGCGGCGCAGTGGAAGGCAACACAATCGCACGGTTAGCAACGGCAATTCCTACCACACATAGTTAGATTAATCACAACCGCGATGGTTCACATGTTTCCAACGAACCTCGGGTGGAGAGCTCGGCTCGATCCTTCTCAACTTGATGACGCAGAGCCTCCTCTGGTGATAGAGCGTTGGGATCAAAGCGGCCTAGCTTCTGGTTCTTCTTCCATGCCAATACAGAGTCCGATCGGGCCTCGTATGTTTCAGTCGGCAGGACATATTTGTCCACAGACGACAGGTCGGTGAAATTGGCCCGCATGGTTTGCGGACGACTATCATGGATCTAAGAAGGAGTTTCAGCATGCGGTCTTTTCCCAAGCATTGTTGCAGTGGTAGTTCCTTGGGTTGAAGCAAATGTGAATTCTGATACATGCCAGCCGAGCAGCTACATCCGAAACAATTCGGGGAATAAACCAACCTCGAATTCCGATCCCTTCACTAATCCCCAATCTCCGATCAGGCGGTCATCTCCATCAGCCCATTGATCAGGTCGGCCGGGGGTCTTGACCAGCAGACGCTGGCTTCCTGGTGGGATACCAGTCATGGTCTCCAGCTTTGACTTGACCTGCAGCACAGTCCAGGTAGGAGTGATACGGCGTTCGGTCATGAACCTTGGTTCTGTACCATTGGCTTTGCCAGATGCAGCATTGGTGATGATGACGGAGACATCCGTCGGGGTAGGCTGAAATGCCATGATGTATCTTTTTCTCTTCTATGTTAAGTTTTCTTTTGGTTCTGGAAAATCGTCAGCATTGGTTGTGATCCCTGGGTTTGGGCTCTCCATGTAAAGACCAAAGTCAACTGAGTAGTTCTGGAAATCAAAGACCACCAACAATGTCTTCAGTCACACATAGAGCCAGTATCCAATGATTTTCGCGGGTTACATGGCAATATCAAAATCCCTTCAGGGGCTGGTGACAAGCTGCCCCATGCAACTGGAGGGGATACATATGGTTCCGTGACACAGCCATTCTAGATCTCCACGAAGAACCAGCCATGGAAGGGAGCAGGTAGTACTTACATTTGTTGTGTGGACCAGAAAAGCAACCCATGGATATCTCGTATACCTAACTAGATCACATTAGTCAGCTGGCCAGGAACAGGCACCGCTTGACTCAACCAGTTGACAATGAAATGCCGAAATTCAAAACTGATCCCACGTTAGACAAAGTACGGGAGACCTGTTGAGTATTCAGGTGCTCGTCTCATAGGTTTCGTGGGGTTGAAAAGATCAATACACACACACACACACACACACCACACCACACCGTAACGTTATGTAAATTAGAAGTAAGTTAGTTTAGGAACCCATACTTGGAGAGAATCTAGTAGATATGTAACTCTCTACTGTGGATTATAATTGAGTTTAGTATTTTGCTGATTGTGCTTACTTCGTTACTGATACTTCTCATACTTCGTCCGCGACGTTGACGTTGACTGTTTTGCCCGCATGTCTGAGGCCACGTGATATCATTTCTCGCTTCACTTTTCAATTCCTCATCTCTTTCAACCTCAAAACACCATGGCGACCCCACAGGCAGATGAAGCCTACGAGCAAAAGAATGTGCATGAGGTATATCAACAGATAGCCCAGCATTTCTCTGCTACCCGGTATAAGGTGTGTCTAGGTGACTGACTGGAACCGCACATCCAGCTAACCCCGTCTTCCAGCCGTGGCCTATAGTCGAACGATTCCTACAGGGTCGGGCTCCTGGCTCAGTGGGATTAGATGTAGGATGTGGTAATGGCAAAAACTTAATGGTCAATCGCGATGTCTTTATCGTGGCTTCGGATAGGTACGTGATAAAAGTTTGGAATTTTTTTTATATAGTTTCTATGGATATTGGGTTGCCCCTCTTGGGGTCTTCTTGGGGGGAGAGGAATGGGACTTCCTGTCAGTTTCTTCGTACTGCATGGCTTCAATTGACCAAATGGCAGATCTGAAAACCTGGCTCGGATAGCCCTTCAGCACCAGCCGCATTCGACGGTGGTGGCCGATATTCTCGACCTTCCCCATCGGGATGCAAGCTTTGACTTTGCCATCTCGATCGCAGTCGTGCATCATCTTTCCACCCCGGCTCGGCGCATTCAGGCAGTCGCTGAGATGCTGCGAACCATCAAACCCGGTTCCACGACACATGAGGGCGGTCAGATCCTGATCTATGCCTGGGCCCTCGAACAGAAGGACAGTCGCAGAGGCTGGGACAAGGGCGATGAACAGGATCGAATGGTCCCTTGGGTTCGCAAGGGTGACCAGCCCCAGACCTTCCACCGTTACTATCACCTGTACGAGCAAGGTGAGCTCGAACGGGATATCGACAACGCCGGCGGTCGTGTGCTGGAAGCGGGGTACGAGAAAGACAATTGGTGGGCGATTGCGACGCCCAAGACGACTGACGTTTGAAAAAATAACGTGGTGCATGCACGCATGTACTCCGAGAACCAGCCTCGGAGTCATGGAGAAACAAATCCATTCGCACTGCTGGTCCCGCCAAAGATCCTGCAAACAGAGAGAAAACACCTCCACAAACACCGAGGGATAAAAATCATCTATACGATTCACTGTCTCCTCAAATCACGATATACCTCCTGCCGGCGCTATGCAATTCGTAACAAAAGACCAACCAAACAAAAGAAAGAAAAACAAAACAAAACAAAGAGAAAGAGAAGGAGAAGAGAAGAAAAGAAAAGAAGAAGAAGAAAAAGAAACAAGGAAAGACGTATAGGCGTCATCGTCGTCGACTTAGGGCAGAGTTCGAGGGGGCATGCCGAGGTGAGGGCCCATCAGACTTGGTGGGGGAATTCCCATTTCAGACGGTCGTCCAGGTCCATAAAACTCTCTTTGCGGGGGAGCCGGTGCGTAGGCCGGAACGCCTGCTGTGAGCTCTTCCAGGGAGGGAAGCTGAGGTGGGAGACCGGGGAATTGACCGGGGATTGCCCGTGAGGAAGACCCTTTCCTGGGTCGGGAGAGAGAGGTACTGGCACGACGTGTTCTGGTGGTAGGGGGGTCGATGGCTGCACTGGAGAGGGAGAACGGTACGACACCCGCACGGCGGGCCATTTCCTGTTCTCCCAGTTGCCAGTGCATGGCCTCTGCTGCACGCCATGGGATGGCCATTTCTTCGGCCACTTTGGACCACATTTCGGCTTTGAATCTATTGAATGCGGTCAACTGATTAATGGCTTGCTCATACGTTTTCCACGCTCTTTCACTCGCTTTCCACCTACCTCTCATATAGACGGGCTAATTTGTTCTTCTTGTCCTCGTCCCATTCACTTCGGCGCTCCAGATAGTTCTGATAATGCAGTCGACAGCTGATCGCACTGCGGCCTGGCAGTCGTTTGCTGATATCCTCCCATTTCATTCCACTGCCTCGCAACTCGATGATCAAGGCATCCTCTTCTGGGGACCATTTGGACTGTTTCTTTGCTGGTGATTCGGCCGTATGCGCCGGTTGCAAGCGTTTGGGCGCACCGGAGGGGCCTGATTTGGTGAGTGGTGGCATGGCAGCCATCGCCGCTGGGCCTGGCATCGTCATGATAGGACCCATGGAGCCCATCGGCGGGCCTGGGATTCTCGACGGGAAGCCCGTGGTCATACTGGGGGTGGCTTCTTCCTCATCTTGGGGCTTGAGTAGTAGTGAGATATCCACTTTGGCGGGATGCGAGATAGGCTGGTGTCGTAACGCAATCATATGCGCGGATGAAGACCAAGAAATAGAGCAAAGAAGAAGAAGAAGACGAAGACGAAGAAGACGAGGCAGCTATCGAAAGCGTCCAAGGGAAGGTCCAGGTGCAGCAGGTCCAGATGGAAGGAGTCTGAATGACGACAGAAAAAAAGAAGCCCAAAAGAGAAGTCTCGAGAAGTCAAAAGGTTAAAAGAGAAGAAACAAGCCGTTCAAGCCGTTGGCCAAGTAATATTACAATTTCACGTCTCTAGTGGGGGAGGGGGGCGCCAGTGCGATCAAACATTACTGTAACACTTGATACCCTATATACGCAAAGAGACCCGCATCATCCTGAGTAAAATGAGGCGGTCTTCTCCGGGAACGTTCCAGATCGCTTTTTCAACGGCTTTGGGACTGGGATCTGGGGTTGGAGTGGTGTTCTCTGGGTGTTTTCTCGTCTGGTCTTTTTGATGCTGTCTCGTCTACAGTATGCTAATGCTATTTCTTGTCTTCTCTCTCTCTCTCCTCTGTCCTCTGTCCTCTCCCCTAAATATGGGTGATATACAGTATGGTCCGCGTCCGCGTGTGGTCGAACCTCAAGGCAAGTCTAGATTCACCCGTTCAACCAGGGTCTCTGAACGACGGGGCAGTGGGGTCTATAGGACATCCCAAGCAAAACAAAGCAATTCTGGACCTGACTGGTCGTCACTGGCCGTCACTGGTCGTGACTGGTCTTCCCTGGTGGTCTTCAGCAAGTCGACCGTTGGACCCGAAAAACCGGGTTGAGAACACGAGTTCTTTAATTTCCTTTTCGCTTTTTTTCTCCCTTTTTTTTTCTCGATTTTCTCTTTATTTTCTCTCGATTTTTCCCCTGGTTTTGGGGGGGATTTTAATTTCGGGTTGGAATGTCTTCATTTCCTTTCTGATGTTCGCCTTTTCCCTTTAATTTCCGCGGGCCTGAAACACATGTCAAAGGATCAGCACTCTCTCGTTTACGTCGTTTAGAAGCTCTCCGAAATCGAGTTCACCTCACTGAGCTCCCTGAGCTCTCTCCTCCTGGTAGTGGATCCTTTCAACGTTCGTAGTTGATCTTTACTCTCTTCAGGCGTCAGGCTTCACTCTGACTGTACGGTCTCCACTAACTCGGCTTCAATTTCATCTTCCGCCCTTCCGCGCCAAACGGGTCCCGGGTATTGACCGAGGCCGATCATACAAGAAGGAATGAAACGAGAGAAACGACAGAGAGAGAGAGAGAGAGAGAGAGAGAGAAGCGGTCAGGGCTATGGTCAGACGCGGCACACGAGGTGATGATACAGCTTCACCCTACTCAGTACAGGTGACAGGGTTGTTGGAGATAGACTAGCCAATAATCGGACTCGGTTGGGACGTCGGTGGAGGGGACATGGGGAGGCAAACGTTGGATCATCGCGACTATGACTTAAGTGGTAGTGGCCGAAGAGCTGGTGGCGCTGAAGCGGAGGTTTTCTGCTCTATTTATTGCACGATCGCCCTAAATGTCCGACACAGACCCGTTGAGACCCGGTTTTTCTATTGGGTCTCTCTGGCTTCATTTCCCTGTCGTTTCATGCAGTTAATTTACTTTCCCCCCCCCCCTCTCCTCCTGAGTACTGTATGAACCCGGTCTGCTAACTGTACATGTACAGTATCTCGGAGATTTTACGGTTCCACTTAGATCATATGCAGTGGATCGAACGCTGCTGTCAAGGGGGAGGAGAAGCAATAGTACGGAGGACATGTCTCTGACTCCCTACTCCCTATTCCCTACACTCACCCAGCTTCTTCCTCTCTCTCTCTCTCTCTCTCTCTCAAAAAGACCGAAAAGTGGGTATAGGGAGAAATAGAGACATCAAATAAGACCCGATGCAGAAGGAGGAGTCAACGTCTGCCGGACTTGACTAGCTTTCGGCCGGATCTTTAAGCTGCAGGACCAATAGCGGGCGACGAGTTGGCTGATGAAGGGCTCGTGGGCTCCACCGACTCCATTTGAAACACTTTGCCTTGTGGGGGGGGGGGGAGAGAAAGGTCTTCTAGACCGTCCATACTGATATAGACTGTATAGGAACCGGTTCCTGGAGTAGAATAGAAGAGTCGATTTCCACTTTATCTGCTGGTTCTTGTCCCCCTCCCGTCCCGTCTTCTAGACCATAAGAGGTGGACTCGCGTTCCCAAACCCCGTCGAAAAAGTGACAGGTCTGGACTCTGTTGATCACAGGGGAGTCCATGGTTAACCTGCGAAGGGTCTGGAGAGCTGACATTGGCATCGCCACGCTTGCGGCCCGTGAAATGACCTGTGTTTCGGACTTGATGCCCAAGATTGATACATCTCCTGTCACAACATGCACTCCTTTTTTTTCTCTCTCGCTCCTGTCTTGCTTTGGGCATCTTTCAGGACGAGGGGCAATAGGCCATGATAGTTAATTATAGAAATCTGAAAGGGACATGCGTTGGCGTTTTTTCTTTGTTGGATTGATGAGACTTGGTTTGTTGTCCGCGTCCACGATTGAAAAAAAAAAAGAAATGGGCAGGTGTCGATCTTGAGAATCTCACTGAAAGAAAACCGAGTTGGACTCGACATTTGGTCAGTTGGATTTGTCTGATATCCACACACCCTTTGATCTGAGCGTCGATAGCCTCGTGAGGTGATTGAGAATCACTCGAGAGACTACGCCGTTCCAACAAAGAAACATAAAACAATGAAAAGTTTTGGAACCATACGTTCCGTAGAAAATAAATTCAACTAAAGTCCTCGTTTGAAAAGCACAATCCCCGAATCCAGGACACAATCTCAAGTAACTACGCGTCAATATGGCTCCCAAGGCCAGAAGAGGTGCCAAGGGGAAAAGCTTAAGCTGGCGAGTAAGTACTCGGCGACTCGAAGCATGCGGTGGGCCCTAACATGATCCTAGTCAGGTATTCCTACGGGCTGGAACCCCGAGGTAGAAGATTCAACCGACATTGGGTTCCCCAACGCAGAGGTTCAGTGCTACCGCAATGCAACCCTTCAATTGCTGTTGCATGCGCCGGTACTGTGCAACTGGCTCAACTGGTATAAGAATCACCATGCTCCTGTAGGGTATACCTGCAAGCGCGGCGACAAGGGCACAGAATGCAAGGTGTGCCAGTTTCAAGCCCTCTGTGCCACCTACTGGGATGCCGGTGCTGGCAATTGGAAGACTGCACTCAATAAGATCGCCACTTCGGTATATGCAACATGGAGAAAAGATGCCGCAGATGAGCAATCCGACCTTTCGGAGTATCTCGAAGAGATTGTCACCCAGCTCATTGAGGACACAAAGCCAATGTTGTATGTAATTGTCGCGATCACCGTGTTCCCAATGTCCCGACTAACAAGACTCAATCAGCCGATGTGATATCGAAAATGCGCTCAAAGTGGAGATCATCGAGGTGAAGAAGTGCAAAGGCGACAAAAGCTGTGCGCCCAAATTCAGGGCAAGCAAGGAGGTCTTCCTGAGGCTCCAGTGGCCAGCGGAAATTGAAGAGTCAGCCTCGATCGAGGATATGATGGATGAGATGTTTACCAACGAGGACGCACGAGGCAACTGTGATACATGCGGAAATGCCACCATTTGGACAGAAAGATTGGGACATCCCCCCGACCTTCTCCTCGTCCAAGTCAATCGTCTCAACATGGCGGGTGAAAAGATCGCTGATCTGATCAAAGTGCAAGAGAAGATCACTCTTTTAGGCACATATTTTGATGAGCGCGCAGCGACAAAAGATAGACTCAACAAAGACATCAAATATGAGCTCACCAGCGTGGTTTTGCACAAAGGAGCGGAGGCTGGGGGAGGTGGCCATTATACCATTGCCGTCAAGGGTCGTGGAGGTACCTGGAAGCATTTGAACGATGCCGTACTCACAGAACTCGACTTTGGTGATCTCGGAAGCAAAGAAGTCGGCCATGACGCCCATATCTTCAGCTATCGTCGAATTCCTACACATGACGACGCCCCTGGTCCTGAAGAACTCGAGGTAGAGCCCGCGGAGATAGACCTAGAGAGCCAGGTCGCAGTTGCTTCCAACCAGGGTCTCTCTGGTACAACGGGTTCCTCTAATACAACGGAGAACAGAGTAGGACAGTCTACGGAGATCCAAGACTTGATTGCTGCAACCGTGAAGAGTATTGTGCCAGAGATTTATAAGGTAATCAAAGATTCAGAAGCAAAGGAGAAAGCGAAAGAAAAAGCCAAGGAGAAAGAAAAGAGCGCAGAAGAAGCAGATGAATCCAACCCTTTGGACTTCGATAGGGGACGTGGAACACTCCGAATCACCGTATCTGGCGATAAAGAAGGAGATCCAGCCCGATTAGATCTCTTTGTGAAAGGTTTGGTGCATAACAAGATTGAAGAGGACAAGAAGGATGCAGAAAAGGAAAAATTAAAGGCAGTAAAGGCAGCAAAGAAGCCGCCACCCAAAGCCAAGGGTAAGAAGAGAAAAAAGGCTGGGGCTGGAGGCAAAGCCAATGCCAAAGTCCCCAGAACGAGCGACAAGGGTGGAGAAGCAGAGACAGAGGTAGAGGCTGAAGCAGACGCCGGAGCAGGTGATGGAGCTGGTGATGGAGCTGGAGCTGGAGCAGAAGCAGAGTCAGAATCAGTCAATCTATCTGATGGGGAAGAATATATAGAGGCAGAAAAGTAGGAACGAATCGATGTCAAGCGCGAAGCCCGGGAAAACCACTTGGTCAACTCCATCTCTCTGCACTATGCATTCCTCCCACACTCCAGACTTCATCAATCGTCTCATCAGTCAAATAGCCCAATATGATGTCTGCGAGACCGATTCTCCCACTGAGATCGCAAAACAGACTCAAGCATTCCCAAGCCTCTCGCCGGCCCAGCTCGTCACTCTCAAACCACTCATGTTGACACTGCATTGCCTTTTCCCGAACGACATGCTGCCAGCTCTAGACATCCTAGACCGAAAACTCGTGCGTCGGGTGATGCGTGCAGACCGACCAACGCCCGCGAACCAAGGTGGAAGAACCTCACCTCATGGTGGGCCCAAAGCGGCAGAAGCCAACGAGGACCTGTTCATCGTGATCTCAGCCTCAGTACCTCCTCGCCTAGATGCATCGCCCCTAAGCTCCACGCACGATCAGGAAAAGGGCTACGAGGTTCGGCTGCGTGCCTGGAATTGCAGCTGTCCCACATTCACCATCTCGGCATACAGGGACACCCACCAAATCTTAACACCAGCTGCAGAGGACAAACCCGATCCTGAGAGACTCCCGAAGGGCTCTGTTGACTACCCTTTCGGCGGGACGATGGCCCGTGGTACAGCTCGGCTGTCACCTCCTGTGTGCAAACATATCTTAGCCTGTATCCTGAGTGTACGATGCCCAGGGTTGTTTGGGGTCGATCAGGATGGCGGCTGTGTGATTTCCAAAGAGGAACTAGCGGGATGGTGTGCTGGCTGGGGTGGCTGACCTGACTCGGGGATATGCTAAAACATAACAATATGAATCTGATCGAGCAGGACATGCCCTCTGGTCTATACGTGAACCACCGTCGTGTTTGACCTGTGGTATGACAATTGTCTAACAGCGGCACTACGGGAATCATGCCGAGCATACGCTAGTTACATTGGATTACGGAGTCTGAATGCTGTCTCTCAAAGAACGACTATCCAGATGGAGAGCACAGTCGACAGCTATGGTTGAACTGCAGTTGTGCTAGACCCCGAAGCCTTGAAAGTGACTTGCAGCTACACGCCGGGTCTACCTTCACGTCTGCAAGATGGCAAACCAAAGCTGCATGACGGGTAATTGCACTGTTACCACGGAACATGGTAGAAGTTATGTTACCGACTAAGTACTGGCACAAAGATAACCGGATGTGGGCAGTCAAGGTCGTGTCTTTAGCCCTCCACGTAAAATAGAGAGATTGAGTAGTCTGAATGGTCGTATTCAAATGTATCGTTCTAAGAAAACTTAAGATTTGCTTAGTTCTTCTTGCCCTTGTCGGAGCTATCCTGGTCCTCCTTCTGATCGCCAGTTGGCGAACCGGCCTTCTTAACGTCTTTGTCTCCCTTGACCGCATTCTCCTGCTCCCGCTTTGAGTCACTCTCCTCCTGCTGTTGTCGGTTCTGAATCTTGTTCTCAATTAAGTCGTGGAAGGCGGTAATGGCACGGATCAAGCTGCTGATGTAGATGGCCATCAATTGATCGTTGGTCTTGACACTCATTGCGCGAGCTAGCTCGCTATTCTCGATCTGTGGCTCTTGACCGCTGATCTTCTGCGTGGCCGGGGGGTGGACAGGTTGGGAAGGAGATTGAAGACATCCTGGAGGTTGCCCAAGATGGCGTGGTTGACGGGCAGTTCCTTGTCGAGGACTTTCTGGAGGTACTGGCCGATATCGCGTAGTCGCAGATGCAATCCTTGCAGTGACTGCAGCTGCGACGTGATACGAGTGGAAAGTGTGCCCACTGCAACGTCCCTGATGTCTCGGAGGAGGTGCTCTACGCCGATCTCCTCTGCTTCTTCGGCTTCAATTATCGATGGGGTGTGCACGAATGTCCGGGAGGTTGTTGTGCCATCCTGCGAGGGTAAGGGCATCGGTCAGCAATTCGAACACGACATAATCTCTGAATTGACTCAAACTCACATCCTTGATCTCATCCACGGCAAAGTAAGCATCTGTAGGCACGCCAACCTCCTTCGGTTGCACATCAACAATGACCAGCAAAGGGTTGGGAGTGTATTTCTTGAACAGTTCATTGATCTCCAAATCCGAAGCGCGCAGCTTGGGACCAGAGTGGTACCAGCCGACTAGCTTCTCACGAGCGTTGATCTTCTTGAACATATCTCTCATCGACTCAACGAAGTTGTGGTCCAAAAACCATACGGATGGGTCCTTCTCATCTTCCTCGAAGGGCACTAGAAACAGAAACACAGATGTCAGCTCGACTTGTGATGTTGGCTTGATCGAAGCTTGCACTTACCGGCAAAACTGTTTGATACCCGAACATTGTCACCCGAGTTCTCACCAAGCAGCACACCTACAACACGTTTCCGGGTACCCTTGGCTGTCCGTCCATAGTGATCTGCGACAGAGAGAAGGACTAACGGGGCAACCGTCACGGAGCGGTTGACGAGGGATAGTGTTTCCGCCGTCGTGGCAGGCATGGTGAAAGAGACAGGGGGGTTTGATCGAAGGGAATCAGATGCTCTGAGATTGATTCAAGCTCGCAGATCAAAGAAAGACTTGTGGAAAAGCAGATCAACGCGAACTGGGAGAGTGTGGATGGAAAGCGATGATGCGCAGGTGCTGAGAGCTCTCCGGCGCCACAGAGCTGCGCCATGAGGCTGGTGTATTAGTCAGCACCTGCCTCAACCTTGGGAGGTTCCTCAGGAACTGACGAGTTGAGACTAAGAACAAAAAAAGGTCTATGGTTCTATATAGCTGTGGCGATAGAAAACAAGAATATCCACAGTCAATCGCATCTCAACATGTAAATAAAGCAGGTTATGCTTATGGATTGCGACGGATGCCGCGCCCGTGCTCCGAACCTCGGGCTCCTAGTGCGATTCTTCCCTTTCCCCATTTCTCCGGTTTCCCGTCCACTCAAGCCTTTCTCTTCACATCACCTCCTCTCCTCTCTACACTTTTACAATGGCTCCCATCACTGAAGAGGCCGTCTCTGGTCTGAAGGACACCATCCACAAGCTCGAGGCTAAGGTGTCCGAGCTTGAGGGTCGCCTTTCCAATGGCGGCCAGCCCAAGTCTGTCGCCGAGCAGATGCGCATCATCCTGATGGGCCCTCCCGGTGCCGGTACGCGATCCAATCAATTAGATTGAAGGCTGCGGAGTGGTTATTGACAATTTTTACCAGGCAAGGGTACCCAGGCCCCCAACCTTAAGGAAAAGTACTGCGCGTGCCACCTGGTAAGTAGAAGTTTGTCTGAACACAGCATGAGCTCTATCCGCTAATACGCTTCTTGGTTAGGCCACCGGTGACATGCTGCGGTCACAGGTCGCGAAGAAGACCGACCTCGGAAAGGAGGCTAAGAAGATCATGGACCAGGGTGGTCTCGTCAGCGACGAGATCATGGTCAACATGATCAAGAGCGAGCTTGACAACAACACCGAGTGCAAGAACGGGTGCGTACATACTGTGTTTTCCTCTCGGCTTGGTCAGGAATACTAATAGACGGAAAAGTTTCATTTTGGATGGTTTCCCCCGAACCGTCGCTCAGGCTGAGCGTCTCGATGGCATGCTCGCGGACCGCAAGCAGACGCTCCAGCACGCCGTTGAGCTGCAGATTGACGACTCCCTGCTTGTCGCTCGTATCACCGGCCGTCTGGTTCACCCTGCCTCCGGCCGTTCCTACCACAAGATCTTCAACCCGCCCAAGGATGACATGAAGGACGATATCTCCGGCGAGCCGTTGATCCAGCGTTCCGACGACAACGCCGACACCCTGACCAAGCGTCTGGCTACCTACCACGCTCAGACCTCCCCCGTTGTCGACTACTACAAGAAGACCGGCATCTGGCGCGGCATTGACGCCAGCCAGGAGCCTGGCCAGGTCTGGAAGAGCATCCTCGGTGTCTTCCGCCAGTAAACGATTTAGGAGGTTCAATTGCATTTCAAAAGGATATCAGGGGGGTAATTTGTGACAATTTGCCAGTCAAGCTGCCTACCGTTTTTCTTATGTTGGTTTCTTAATTGGTGGCTTTTTGCTGGCTGGCGTTTTCGTCCACATATAGACCTGGATTGATCCCCTTGACCGCCATGTATAGTAGTATGTGTGTACCTTTGAGTACCGAATACACTCAACCGGCATACATTCCAATCTTCTTACTTGTCGTATGTCCGTTTTATATTGAACAAGGTGATGTCTTCTAGCCATAACATAAATTCACTCGTATATATAGGTGTGTCGACTTCTATAGCTGTACAGGGTATTCGGTGGACTCGATCTTCTGGGGATATGTCAAACCACCCTGCTTTCGCACCTCATCCATGACCTCCATAATCACAATGCTCTCTTCCCATGGCAAAGACTCACTCTCCTTCTTGCCATCTCGGAGACAACGAGCAACCTCATCAGCTTCCCAGAACATGCCGTGGCCATTATTAGGGAATGGACACTGGACTTCACGAATCTCGCCGCAACCCTTCTTGGGAACGACACGATAAGACTGAGGGCGGAATGCCGGACCAGCAACCTGGATCTCGCCCTTGGTGCCTTGGATCCGAATTGCAGGACCAGCAGATCCCTTCTCGTCTGGATCCGTGGAAACACGAATGCTAGTCATGGCCACACCATGCGAGTGCTTGGGGTGTCCATCATTGGAAGGAGTGCTGGTGGGGAAGGTCAAGAGCATAGTAGTGGACTCATCAGCACCAGTGAGGTGGTAGGGAGTGATCTGGGCAGAGACGGTAGGCGCCTTCCTCTGGTCTCGAGGCAGCGTGTGGTAGAGAGTCTGGAAAACCCAGGTAAGAGAATAGATGCCCACTAACCAATTCAGTCAATATAAAAGGTTCTGCGAGAAAGTGTATCATCTTGAGAGCTTACAGTCCAAGAGGGCACCACCGGCCAAATCAGGGTTGACCATACGGTGCTTTGTACCCCATTTCTCCTCAACATCATCACCAAAGCTGGTATCCGAAATGACACGAAGCACCTCGCCAATCTCATTCTTCTGAATGAGCTCCCGAATCTGAATACTGAGTGGGAAGTAGCGAGTCCAAACGGCCTCCATCAGGAAGAGGTTCTTCTCGCGGGCGATATCGACCAGAATCTTAGTCTGTGCAGCGTTGACGGTCAACGCCTTTTCGCACAGAACATTCTTGCCGGCCTCCAGTACCAGCCTGACGTTCTGGTAGTGATGAGAGTGGGGGGTTGCGACGTAGATGACATCCACGTTAGGATCGGCCACGAGCGACTCGTAGTCACCGTAGGCGGCGCAGGCGGTGGTGATGCCCATCGCTGTGATGAACTCCTCGGCCTTTGCTTTGGAGGAAGATGAAGCGACAGCAACAACTTGATGGGCTACGTCCGTGACATCACGGCGGGTTGGGTCGTTGAGAAGGTCCTTGGTGAACACTGCCAGCAGTGGTTAGGTGAATTTCTATACATCTCATATGGCATTGAAGTGAGCCTACTCTCAGCGATCCAACCAGTGGCTATGACATGATTAGCTTCATGATCTCATATCTTCATCGTTGTGGTCTACATACCCAGAATACCCCATCGAACAGTGTGTGCCATGATGAATGTAGTTTGCTCGGGAACAGGAATCCGAAGGTGTAAGAAGCAAGAATCTCAAGCCCCAACGTCGTATTTTATATAAAATATTTATAATCAGTGGAGCAATGGGAAGCTCCGCACATGCTCCGAGCGGGGCAGTCCGCGAAGAGCATCATGTCAGACATACAACAAGTTATAGAGTCAAGTATAGGATAGATATCAATTCGCTATCAGGGAGATGTTCCCTATGCAATGCAAAGAACCATGCGAAATATATATGGGTATGTTACAAATAAAAAAAGAAATCAAGCCTGTTCTGTTTTGACACGCGTTTTCTGACCTGGAGACTCAGTTCCCTATGTAGAATTAGTATGGAATGATGCACAAAGAATCTCATGTAAACTTACTTCAGCCTTGCGCTTGCCCAGCACCGATTCTGGCGTACCAGTGCGCGCTTGTGGCGTACCACGCGCCGGAGCAGGGCCATCCTTGGTAACCTCGGCGTAACAACTGGCATGGAAGACACGGGCTCCCACTTTAGTAGCATCTTGCCAGATCCAGTCCTGAACATCTTCAGACCAGGTCGACTCAAACATCTCCTGGCAGATGGGGCATGGAGTGTTGCGTAGTGTGGCATCGTTCGGGGCCCGAATCCAGGGTTTGGGGGGCTCTTGCTTGGTGCCATCTGTGGAATCGACACCTTCCGTAGCTTGAGGATCCAGAGCGCCGCTGTCATCGCCAGCTTCCCGGGATTTGATCCAGTCCTATCAAAGGTGAGATTTCTGTCCCGGTATATCTAGAAGAGCAAATGAACATACCTTTTCATCGACGTACCAGCTACGAGTCTGGGCTCGCCTGGATGCCTCCGTCATGCGCTGGTTAGTCTTGAAATGCCAATCCAGATGGCGTGCCTTCAATTCCTTTCCTTCCTCCGAAGCAAAGAATCGACGACCGCAAGTTCCGCATTTGTTGGACCTAGAGTCGTAGAGAGAGACAATGAGTCCTGGTCGGGGGATTCTCAGAGACACGTTGTTCATGGGAACGCCAGATGAGCCATTGGAAGGAGGTGCTTGAGTCGGAAAAGAAGGAGGCATAGATTGCATGCCATTGGGCATCATGAACGGCAATGAAGGCCCCGGAGCCGGAGTCGAGCCCGAAGGTGGGACTGGAGAGGGCGTAGAGCCACCAGGTAGAAGACCGCGCGCCCGTAGGGCCGCTATAAGAGGGTTCTCGGGTGCTGCTGGTTGTGGAGTGCTGCTTTGTTGGGGAACGGGCATCTGAGGCAGCACAGCGGGAATTTGAGGAGGCGGAGTTGGGTGTTGACGTGAAGCGGTGGCTTTGATCAGCTCGGCAAGAGTTCCAGGGTTCAACAGGTTTTGGAAGGGTTGAGAGACTGGCTGCACGGGTGGAACAGGGAGGGATGGAGGAGCTACTGGTCCATTCGAACCAGCGTTAGAGGGAGATGGGGGTTTGGTGGCGGCAAGCATGGATACTTGGTCGCGGACAAGTTTCAACTGTTCCTGAGTTAGCTGCTGCCTCTGTAGAATACCCTGGAGATCTAGCAGCGCTTTCAGACGTTGTTGACAGGCAGGATTGAATGGGCTATTCGCAAAGTCATTCCTAGCAGACGCAATCAAGCCATCCAAATCGCGGTTGAGGTAATTTAGGTCGGTGTCTCGGTTGTTAACGGGAGGCGTCTGGAGCTTAGGTTAGCTTAAACGTATGATTGGGGCGAATGAGATCTTACCGAGGTATGGCTGCTACCTGGATGCTGAGGGTTTCTAGGAATGTTCTGAGACTGGCCATTGTTCCACCCAGTTGGAGTTGTATTTCCGCGACGACTAAGAAAGTCCGGTTGGCCTCTGGCCTGCTGCTGTTGTAGAGCTGCGGTGCGTGCCTTGATGAGGGCGCTCTCAATGTTGCGCGTGAGCTCAGGAGGGAAAACAGGGCGAGTATCGAGGGACCCTGGAGCTGGTTGCTTCCAGGTATTCAGCATCTCATCCAGCTTCTTCCGAGTCATCGGATCCACTGATGAGTATGCATTGATGAAGATCGAGAACATGTTTCGGCCAAGGAAGAGTGTGTAGGGACTACCAATGTTTTTGACAATGGAATCGACTACATACAGGGCTGGGAGCTTGTGAGGTGGTGGCGTTTGTTTCTACAACATGTTAGAATCATCTCAAGCTACGCGCAAGAGGAGCACCTACTGAGCTAATATGATTCTCCAAGACCCGCGAGATAGCCTGTGCATATTCTGTGTTCTCTTTGGCGATGACGGTCAGGTTGCGGATTTGCGAGGCATCATTTGAAACCAAGTCCTCTAGGGAGCTCTTGTAGTCCTCGGCGATCTCGTCGGATATGAGACCGGACATGACGGGGTATGGAAAATTCGACGGGCGAAGAGGATGTCGAGAGGATATCGGATTCTGCGAGGCGTTCACGTTCACGAGGGACCTGTTGCTTTTGAGTTGTCTTTCTCTCACTTCTGCTGTTTTCTCTCTTCTTTTTTTTCTTCTTTCTTCTTCTCTCAATGGAGATCTCTTCAGATGGTTCTCTGGTAGCTTCTTTTTTTTCCGTTGCAACTATCACTTGCTTTTCTTCTTAGACCTTGTCCTCGTTCCAATGAACAGGTTCTCTTGGACGGTCAACACAAGATGGGAGAAATAGTCGGAACTTGTAAATGCTTTCTAGCTATCTTCGCGAGAACCTGAAACAAAAGGATGACGCTTTCCCTCAGTCCAACCCAGCCCGTGACCTTCCAGAGACCTTGTGTATCTACCGTCCTTCAAGTCAATGATCGCCGGGGAAGAGGGAAGAAATGATTCCGTATTACGTCTCAGGGAATAAACCACCAAGATGCAGAGAATCAAATGGGAGAGCAAAGGTTCAGAGACAGGGATATACGAGAATGCAGCGCTGTAGAGTTAAGGAAAGATGTTGAAGAGGGGCGCGAAAGAAGTGAAGAGAAAGGGATTGCCCAGGTCAGGTGACCGGGGTATGACGCCAGCCGCCATCGCATTCGACTTCAACTCAACTCAACAACTTGATACGAGTTAACGTTACTTCGAATCCCTCACAATGAAGCTCTCTGTTGCTGCAATCCTGCTGGGTGCTTTGCCTATGGTGCTGGCTGCCAAAGTGCTCAAGTCTGTGATCGTGACTTTCCCCAAGGGAACGCCTGACTCGGTCGTTACGCAGGCCAAAGATTCTCTGGTGGCTTCTGTACGCAGTGCACCTCTGCTTTCATGAAGCCGTTGTAGTTATTTACTGACATTTTTAGGGTGGTGTGATCACTCATGAATACCGTAAGTTCCTTTCTGGATCTCCCTGAGTACCACATTGATGCTGATGCTATCTATAGATTTGATCAAGTATGGTCCCCGTTTTTCCTCGCAATTCATACGATCCTTCCAGACCTCGAAATACTTGCACTTTGTACGAAGTACAGTCCTTGATATCTAACCATATATTTAGTGGTTTCGCTGCCGAGGCACCCGTGAACGCTCTCCAGAGCCTTACCACACAAGACACCCGTTACAAGCCGGATATAGAAGAGGATAAGATTGTGAATGCGAACGGAAATTATGTGGGTGATGTTGGAGCCTTTTAAATGTCTTGCGCAAGTACGCTAGGGACGATTTGATGCTGAAGCTGGCCCTGGACATCTAATGAAGATCCACTGGGCTACGGTGTTTTGGTGTTTATGTGGAGTTAAATTTGCCCATCTGGCACATGAATACAGGGGGGTTATTTTTTTGGTATTTAGGTAACATGGACTGATCACAATTGAATGACTTGCATGTAAAAAATACTGGTGCACTTCATAGAGCCTGGGGGGGACTGGAGACGATCATCCCCCGCTAGTCGAGTTCGGTCCTTTGGCCCCCCCCGACGCGCGTGGATCCCAAACTCCCTTGAAACCAAAGACATCTCTTTGCTTTTACAAATGCTGTAGTCTCAGGGACCTTTGATTCTCTGAAACGCGTCACTATCGCCAGCATGGCGTCGGAACACATGGTCACCAAGGTTTTGTTGGAATGGATCAACAGCTTTTCCTTGGGCAAGACACTCCGCGCCACCGATGAATTGACTGATGGAATTATCATATGGGAAATCCTGCAGGACATTGACCCTCAGTTTTTCCTCGAGGAAATCCCAGAGCGTAACCCATCCGACCATTGGGTGGCCAAGTGGCAGAACTTGAAACACATCCACAAGTTGCTACTGAACTACATTCGACACCAGAACGATGACACCCTACCCTCCGGTCTCGATCCTTCGCCCGATCTCGAAGCGATTGCTGAAAAAGCGACCGGTAAGGAGACGAACAAGCTGCTAAAGCTTCTCCTGATCGCGGCTATCAGCTGCCCGAACGCCGGCACATACGTGCAAACCCTCCAGGAACTTAGCACTTCGACACAGGAGGGGCTCAAAGATATAATCGAGGAGGCGCATAATGGTCAACATGAACCGATGGATGCTGCAGATGAACTACGGGAAGACCTAGCCAAACACGACCGCCCCGTCGACCTCGAGCTGCAGTTCGAAGAGCGCGTCGGAAAGGTGCTTGCGGAGAATGATCGCCTGACGCACGAGAAGAAAGAGCTAGAAAAGGCACTGGAGGACCTGCACAACCGCTTGGCGCGTCTTCAGGAGAACAACGATACCCTCCAGAATCGCCTTGCTTCCACCGAGGACCGGCTTGTTACACTGAAATCTGGAAAGGGCGATGTCGGATTCAATGCAAAGGCATTGGAAAGCAAAACTCGCCAACAGGATGACCTCATTGCGTCCCAAGAAGCGAAATTGACAGCCGCGCAAGACGAGCTTGACAGTCTCCGCATGACTGTCGAGTCCTTGCGGGTCAAGAATCAACGCTATCAGAAGCTGCAGGATGACTATGATGAGCTTCGAACTGAAAAGGACCAGCTTGCACGCAAGGCTAACGCAGCCGAGAAATACCGCCAGAAGCTGCAGGCCAGCCAAGATTTCGAGAAAGAGAACCAGACTCTTAAGAATCAGATCAAAGACATTCAGCAACAACTGAAGGAGTCTGACTCACAGCAGCGGTGGTCCTCCGAGCGCGACGTGGAATTGGAAGAATACCGCAAGCTTCTGCCACGCATTGAGCAGGAATGCAACGAGATCCAGAACCTAAAGAAACAGCTTGAGTTCAACAATCATGCCTTGACAGAGCGACTAGAAAGTGCAGACGAACAGCATGAAAGAGATGATGCCTTGATCAGCGAATTGCGCGAGCGCCTCGGAGAAATGGACGGTATGCCAGGCAGTTCGTCCCCGGGCTCTGAGACACCGAAGATGCAAGGAACATTGCACAAGGATTTTGAAGCCATCGGGGTCAAAGAGTCTCAGCTGTATGTATACTTTTTTTTTCTGACTTCTTGTCTAATGCTTACTGTTTTACAGCAAATCTGAGAACGATGACCTGAAGCGAGAAATGGATTCCCTCAAGGCACCTTCGACAGCTGTAAGTCATCTATAGACTTACTAAACTGAATTGAGACTAACTGTTATCAGCCGGAATCCCACGCAGAAGGTTTCTCTGAAGGTTTTGCTGCGTCTGTACAGCTGGCACGCGTCAACTCTACACAAAGGTATGAACATTAGCGATTTTGGTCGGTGTTCTCTAACCCATTTTATAGTGACGAGTACTGGAAACTCTATGAGAACTATACTGGGGTGCTCCAAAAAATTGCAGAGGTCCAAGATACTCTGGAAACTGCCAAGAAGGATCTTTCAGATACACAAGCCGAACGTAAGTCATCCATTGCTTCATATCCCGCATCACCCTTTGCTTACAATCTCAAGTTGGCCTCGTCAATGAAGAGCAGGTTGACATGCTTCGCGGCCTCGAAGAGCACAACTCAGCTGAATTGACGAAAATTCGAGGTGATTGGGAAAGTCTCACCCATAATGTCCATCACCTGGAGGCTGAAGTTGATGCCAGCCAGACTCTTGTGCGCGAAGTTTGCGCAGAGCGAGAGGAGCTGCGCAAGATGCTCGACAACAAGCAAAGCGAAATCAGCTCTGAGGACCAGGAAGTGATGAAGGAGATGCAGATGCTGCTGGGCGAGTTTGAAACTCACAATGAAGGCGGCGAAGTACCTCAGAAATCGAGCTTCGACCTGTTGAAACAGTGCGCCGGGGTTCTAGAGAAAAATGTTGAGCGACTTGCTCAACGTGCCGAGGTCAGTCTTTGGTCATTATCACCTTTTGAAGCTCCTGGCATGCTAACCTGCACTTATGTGTAAAGTATATACAGCAGCAAAACGAGCTCGTCAAGTCACTTCGTGAGCGTATGAAGAACTACGAAGAAAATCTGGACAGTGGCATTCCCAAAGAAAGAGAGGTAAATCACAGATCAATCACTCTTCCCCCGCCAGACTATAGCGGTATACTAATGATCTCCATCAGCTTGAACTCCAGAAGACTATTGATAGCCAAGCTCGAGAACTGAGCCTCGTGGGCTCAGCTTGGTATCACCTCCAGAGCCGGTGGCAGAACAACAACATGACGGTATCACGATATCGACATGGAGCTGGCACAGGAGATTCCAAGGGATGGCTAGCAAAGCAACGAAGTGCTGTTGCCGGTCAATAGAATGTCATATCAACCCGGTAGATATATTGTTACATCTGCATTTTGCGCCTTGCTCATTGTTACATTGGGGTTTCTGTTCATATCCCCACCATACATACCTTCTTCTTGTGGTTATTTGCGCATGGGCAATAGAATCCATGTTATTTGAATAAGGAATAGAATTTGTTATACCTTTTTTTTATAGAACAATATTATCTTTGCACAAATGTAGTGTACAGTTTGTCCATGATGTAAGAAGTAGAGTGAGTTCGTCGCATTTCGGAAATATGAGCTAGGTAAACCCCCGTGGGAAAATAAACATGTCTATGAGAAATACAAAAACGGCCTGGGGAATTTGTCCTAGTCCGTAAAGAAGAGAGAAAAGGGAGGGGGGATCTTGCAACAATTATGGGCAACAATTATGAACCAGAGGTCTCTATACAACCTGACCGAAAGCGGGAATCAAAGTCTGAGCCAGCCAGAAGCTGAAGACCAACTTGGGACCAGTCATCAGCAGCTTGGGGGTCAAGCCCTTGAAGAAACTGGTGGGACCCTCGTGCTTGAGCATCTTAGAGATAATCTTGAAGCCAGACTCGGGGTTCTCGAAGTTGCGGTTCTGGATACGGGTCTTGATCACGTCCAAGGGAGCGGAGACGATGAGAGACGCGCTGGCACCGCAGACGGAGGCGACAAAGTTCTGTCCCCAGCTGGCGGCGTTGTAATCGGACAGGTTGTAGATGTACTCCTTGGCGAAGGCAGAACCACCGAAGAGAGCGAAAGAGCCAGGGGCGTTACGGGCGGCAGTCCAGCCAGCGCCGCGGTAGAGACCCATACCCTCATCGGAGATAATCTTGAAAAGGCCACGGCCGCGGAAGGCCTCGGGGTTGGTCTGACGCTTAATCTTGAGGACATCGAGAGGAAGGAGAACGATTTCTCCAATACCGATCAAACTGGTGGGATAATTTAGTAACAAAGCATATGGCCCTTATGATAATACAATATCTTACCTTCCAGCAGTGGCGTGCATGATAGCCTTGCCAGTACCCTTTCCAAAGGCCTTATCGAAGTCGGCACCGTGGTGCTGGGCGAGGTAGTCGCGAGCGAAAGGCTGACCACCGTACTTATAGATACGCTGAAGGACCTAAAGATTCAAACTCTTGTAAGCTGTATATCCCACCATATTGAATTCAAAAGAGTCACGAACCTTGTAACCGGCGGCGTAACCCAGACCGGGGAACATGGAGGTGAACTTGCGACCGAGGGAGGCATCGGCGTACTCCTTGAAGACAACCTTCTTGAAACCAGCAGCGTTGGTAATCTATGAAGATCCCAGTCAGCGACAGATACATCCAAATTGTTCATATATGATCCCAATCTCACCCGAGTCTGGTTGCTCATCAATCGCTTAGCGGTGGTGTCAACCTATGGATGGAGTCAGTGTCAGGTCGCAATGGCTCTAGAAACCAGGGTAAATCGCTCGTACGGGGTGGAAGATCATCAACTCGGCGATACCAGCAGATCCTAGAGAAGTCACAGGTTAGCAATAGACTGAGGATTGTGTTTCACGTTGACATACCGGAACCAAGGAGACGAGCAGTGGCAGACTCCTTCTTGACATCCTTGGAGGCGGTGCCAGCACCGGTGGCAATAGCAGGAGACATATTTTCTATTTTTTTAGAACGAAAAAGATCAAAAAGAAAGGGAATAACAACACCGGTGATGGAGTCAGGAACATATGCTCGGAGTTAAATTTTAATCGAACGGATTGGCGCTAGTCCCCTTCGGGGGCCGCCATCGGAGTCTTATACATCGTACGTTATCGTGGGCTCTTTTCACCTCGTACTCTCTATTATAGTCTGAGATGTTTGTGATTTTCTTCACTGGTCATTTAAAGGGACATTACACATTCAAATTTGCCTTCAAGAAAAATTCACCCTGTCCTCGTGAAGCCATTTGTCACAATTTTGTTATCTCGGGGGATGATTCGGATGCCATTTGATCTACTTAGTCCAAGTATAGACAGGAATATACCCAGGAATCATTCAAGTTCATAGTCGCAATATCATAAGACACAAATGCTTGATATTGTCTTCATTTGAGAGGGATGTCGGCCGATAAGCAACCAACATTGCCCTTTTACCATAAGTTATCTAGAAGAAGACTCTAGCTCTATTCTTAATTTATTTGGCACTGCAGAGAAACAATACCTTGGTCTCATATGAGAACACTCTGTGAGCCCGGCTTTCTTATATAACAACTACAATACCCCTAAGTATCTCAGTACAAATATTACAGAAGAGCAGCATTCTTATACAGCATGATTTCTTTGTTGATCATCAGAGAATACAACATGATCCTTTATCAGCTTTGAGGCACAGAGTTTTAGAGCCGATTCATTAATTTCATATTATCTACAGTGTGCGGCAAGGATCGATCTTGGCTAGAAATGTCAGTTTTTTTTGGTGAAAAAAGAGTAATGATACATAAGAGGATGAATGTGTCTAATATCTTGTACGGTATTCTAGGTAGGTATGCGTATAGAAGATGAGAACATCCTAGGCTGAATGTTGCCAGGTCAGCGCATGATGGACACATAGATGCCAACGGCTTATAAGCTTCTCACGACCCGAAGTGAGAGTCCACATCACTTCGGGCCTGGACGTCAGCTAAAAGCCACAGGCGTTCTGGGCTCACTAATAGACCGCTAAGGACGTGAAGTCGACCCGCTAGGTACAGTAGTCAAGCCATCTAACTTTATATTGGCTACAGCTCTGAGGTAATTGATTGAGCAGAATACTTGTTGACTAAATTATTGCTTGGGAGCGGTTAACATCTCTCTGCTCGCTAGCCTGATCTGTGGTTAATTGCTGGGCTGATTCTTCAACGCAACAGAAATCCTCACAGTAAACGGCAAAATACCCAGAGTCAATACTGCAACCAGAAAATTTCGTAATGATTGTGTTTGCAGCTAGTAGAGCATAGTTGTCAAGCAAAGTCGGAAAAGAAAATGCACAAAGAACACCGAATTAAACGCCAAAGTGACCTAAGACCAGAACTCAAAGGTTGCAAATGTCTTCTCGCCTGCCCGTTCCTCTATCAACGAAGCTGGTCATGGTAGCTAAACAGCAGAGCGAGTGAGAGAGACTGAGCAACCATCAAAGGTCACCGAAAGTGTTCTCACCGGAGTATCTACCCGGTATGTCAATATGATTTCATCAAAACAGAAATGGGAGAAAGGGGGAAACGTACGTGATGTACAAGAAGCCATCCTCATCCTTGTGCTCTTCATAGATGCTGCTCATGAGGGCAGCTGTTGGAGGAAGAACCTCATCTACGAAGATGAAGATGGCTTTCTCGGGAGAAAGCTTTATACGCTTGCGGATCACATAGACAAACTGTCCCACGGTGAGGTCGGCCGGCACTAGGTACTTCTTCTTGTCGATAGTGGCGATGTCAGACTTCTCAACTTTCTCGCAGATGACCTGTAGAGTGATAACCCGTTAGCTGCCGAACAAGCGGTGAGGACCAAGATGTTGGTTGCAGCAACCAGCAACCATCGGAAGTAAATTCCTAGTATTGCGGTCAAGAAACTTACAGGGATGCGATCAGCATATTTCTGGCGAATGCGCTCGGCCTCGGCCTTTCGCTTCTCAAAGGGGTGTTCGTCCTTGAACTTGGAGCGCATCGTGACTGATAAGGCGGGTTGATAAGTGAGAGCGGGTCGGGTGGAGAGTAAGTAAGATCAAGGTACCAGGGGAGGAACTGGGTGGAAGTTCAGTAGTTATAGTAGCCTCTTGGTAAGAAGCTGTAGATATGAAGTTGTGTGTAAAGGCAGAAAGAGAAGAGAGAGATGAAGAGGGGTGATAGAGGATGACAGGGCGACTCCCCCGCTGACGTTACGGTAATACCATCACGGGATCCAGGGGCGGTGAGTCATTGTCACGCGGCAGAAATCAGATGCGTGTTGGATCTCACGTGGACAAAGAGTAAACATATCAGGTCTATAAGCAAATGGTGCTTAGTATTACTCTTTCATGCATGCCACTATGTCTAATACACATCATAGGATTGGTGCTGGCATGACTTCTAATATTCTGCCACTACTGCTGCCTTAGCTCGGGGCTTATCGTGCTTATCTCATCCAGACAAACAGCACAAACTCAGCTGTAGAATGTCGTACGATTTGAACCAAAAGTTGCATGGTCCTATTTGACCGCGAATTCTTCGAATCCCTTTCCTCCTATTTTCCAAAGTCCAGGGTCTAAGGTCGCCAGTTACGATTATCCTGCAAACCGTATTGCGCCGGCAATAGCCAATTGTGCAGTTGATTCAATTGCGAAATGTCTACCCGATCATACACGCCTCTGCGGAGGTCGCTGGCTCAGTTGTCCACGCGCAGCACGCGCATTGCTGGTCGTCGAGTTGCGCCTTCGTTCCGCGGATATTCTACTGAGGGGAAACCCAGCCAACAAAAGCCCTTCACCGTTTGGAGACCGTATTTGCGGCTCGCCATTGGAGTGCCGTTCATTGGCGCGATCATCTACTCGATGGTGGGATCGTCACTTCCTCTGTGGGATGTGAATATACTAAGATCTTTTATAGATGAACGAAGAAGTCACTGAACTCGAATCCCCTTCCATGGTTGAGATAGATGAGGCCCTCAAGCAATCATCCGTCATCAACGAGTCCTCGCCGATGCGGTTACGAATGGAAAAGCTCATCAAGGATCACCAACAAAAGATTATCGAGGAATTAGGCCGGATCGATGGAACACAATTCAAGACAGATACTTGGACGCGTCCCAATGGTGGCGGTGGTATTTCATGTGTGCTCCAGGACGGTAACGTCTTTGAGAAGGCAGGCGTGAATGTCTCTGTGGTGTACGGCCAATTGCCTCGGCCTGCCCTTGAGAAAATGCGTGCGGATCACAAATCATTTGTTGGCTCCGACGTGGACTCGCTGGATTTCTTCGCTGCTGGTCTTTCGCTTGTCTTGCACCCACACAACCCAATGGCCCCGACTGTTCACCTCAACTACCGATACTTCGAGACCTCTGATCCCAAGGATCCTATCAACGGAGATAAGAACTGGTGGTTCGGAGGTGGCACCGATCTGACCCCGACCTATCTCTTCCCCGAGGATGCGCAGCATTTCCACAAGACCATCAAGGATGCTTGCGACCGCCACGATGCTACATACTACCCCAAGTTCAAGGCATGGTGTGATAAGTACTTCTACATTCCCCATCGTGGCGAATGCCGCGGCGTTGGTGGCATTTTCTTCGATGACCTCGACGCCAACTTCCTTCAAACCTCGGCTGGGTCATCTTCCAACCCTCAGGAGACATTGTTTTCGTTCGTCTCTGATGGCTTAGCATCTTTCCTCCCCTCTTACGTCCCTATTATTGAGCGGCGGAAGGACATGCTGTACACCCCCGAGCAGAAGGAGTGGCAACAGCTTCGTCGTGGTCGCTACGTAGAGTTCAACCTTATCTATGATCGCGGAACCAGCTTCGGCTTGCGCACACCGAATGCCCGCATTGAGAGTATCCTGATGAGTCTCCCTCGCACTGCTAGCTGGGCCTACATGGACCCAGTTTCTGGTACACGGACAGAGAATATGGTCGTGGACGAGGATGAAGAGTTGACCACGGATAAGACTCGCGAGAAGGAAATTATGGATGTTTTGAAACACCCTCGGCAGTGGGCATGATTGATTCATCCGCTCTATGTTTGATATATATTGTACTATTTTGTTTCTCTTGTTTTGGAGGCCATGGTTTCATAGCCTGTGCTTGATGTATACTACCTACCAAATATTTCGGTTGTAAATGTGAATAATTGTTGATCAACAAGCCGTATACACTTTATCCATAGATATATATGATATGGCAAAAAGAATATAGGAAAAAAATTACCTGTGAGTATGGAAAATTATAAATAAAATTACTGTATAGTTACCTGTCTATGTATGTGGGTTGGTAGTTTGATGTTAAATTTTCCTATTCTACTGGCTGCCGATTATGTAGTCAAAGGGGACAGTTCTTTCCATCGAACAGGCAAGATGGCCGAGTTGGTCTAAGGCGTCAGGTTAAGGTCCACCTTAACTCCTACTGTTTCAACAGTTTCCTGATCTACGTTTGTAGGCGTGGGTTCGAATCCCACTCTTGTCATTTCTTTTTTTGTTTTTGCCCTTAATTATATTTTTGTACCCACGGTATAGTATAAGTTAGTAATAACGATCTCTACGACTGGTTGCTCTTTATTTTATTATATTTGGGGGGACATTTTAAGTGTAATATCATGTGTCTTCCCCCTCTCTAACTTATATGATTCCATCCTAATTTGCTAGGACGCTCTGACTATCTTAAATGAGGTGCGTACTATACTAACTAACCCTTGAAACTCGTTCTCGATTACCTTTCCTGTATGAACTAACCTAGCATTGTATCTTATTTTGCTATTTATCTAGAATATCTACCATGGATACTCACATGCCAATTTCAACAGGGTTCCGACTTGTATAACTTGGTAATTTGAGATAACAAGAAGATGATAGTGCGATATGCTTGATGGTCTATACAATCTATATCTCCTATATAACTGACTGTCCATATTTACTAGAGCCCACGGCTCGAGGTAAGTCTAGATCTTTTCAATATAATAGCATTGCTCTGTGTTATCACAGGTTATACCAGCAGGAGCTGGTCATGGTTGAGAAGTTAAGCGAACTGTCGCTGGAATGTAAACTGTACGTAACATATACAAAGATCACGTAGGTCTGTGTTATAAGAACGGGCTGTAGTATGAAAAGATAGACTTCCTACAGGCACATGGCTCTAGTGTCTCTTCTAGATACTATGCTCGATCATATGATAGCAGGATTTACCCTACCTTCAAGCATATAACCAACAAGTCTTGTAAAGTCAGCTATAGATTTAAATATTTAATGAAAGTAGTTGCCCGAAATTTAGGATTTAACATCAGAGTACATCGATGTATTGAGAGACTGTGCCGAGTAGAATCGTACTATTGGCCATTTCGCCTACCAAACATACAAAAAGTGAAAAGAGACTAGGAACAACCATAAGCTGTAGTAACTATCACTATCTAGTAGACTTTGGTTCACGATTTCGATCATCAATACCCTTATTCCTTCCTCCCCTTCACAATATTCTTCTCTCTATGTATAGCGGCTGTTTCATACGAAGGGGAATAAAAAAAATCGACCCTTGGTACCCATCAAGCCAATCAAGCCATGAACAACAAGGAACAAAAAGGAAATGACAAGAGTGGGATTCGAACCCACGCCTACAAACGTAGATCAGGAAACTGTTGAAACAGTAGGAGTTAAGGTGGACCTTAACCTGACGCCTTAGACCAACTCGGCCATCTTGCCTGTTCGATGGAAAGTGTGGCCCTCTTTGACTACATAAGCGAAAGCATCCGCGAAAGCATAAATCTCCATAGCCCTAACGTAACCTAACCGTACTGGTCAATAATACAAACCTCATGAATTCTGTCACTTATTTTCGAACTGCTCGTAATGTTTTATTTTTTTATGCTCCTACATCTTCCTATCACGTTAATCAGGTCAAGTCACCACCCTCTCGCCGAATCAGCTTAGGTGTAGCTTCACTCTTGGTATGGCATCACGATACACAATGACCATCACATCTCTCTCACTCTGTCTATGACTCGGGATCTGTTGAATACTAATAAATAGTTATAGCCAATAGTAATCATACCTGTGAAAATTATGGTGTGGATACTATGGTTACCGTTGCTTGTCTATCTTGACCTATATGAAATCCACGCTAGGCCCTTGTCTATCTGTACAGACTTCTTCTGCAATTCTGCCCGGTGTCAATGAAAAGTTTGAGATACTTAAACCAGTCAAAACAACATGGATAGAGGATATGAATGTGTTATTGCCGGATGTCGTATCTTCGGGGGCTATCATTCGCCCAGGGACGTAACGACGAACTCGCACATTCTACTCATAATCTAATATAGACGGCAAGCAACGAAAGATCCCAACCATCAGCCATCACGGTCAGCTTGGGTTATTAAATCCTCGAGGAGACTGCACGGCAGCCAGATTGGGAGAGAGTCATGGGGCTCACGGGGCCTACTCGGTGACATTATCGTATACTATAGGGGAGTGTGAGCCCGGGAAAGAAGGCATCCATACGTCATTTGCAGTAGAACTACCTGTGCTTCAGGATCTCCAGGTGCTCTATTCGTATGTATCGCTGGTGGCTATACGGTCTTGGTGTTACCTCTTTCATACCCTCGATTTAAAGCGGGATTGATATGAATTAGCTCACTCATCGTAACAACTATTTTCTCGACAAAATGCGAGGGTATTCAATGCAACCTTTCTGAACGGTTGTCAATCCTGTCCGATGAGAGCAAACAAAAACACAAGCATGTCAGGCGCATTGGTCGTTTCGGTGTTTGGTTTAGCTTGGTCGGTGTATATAGGATAGAGATACCGGTACAGCGGGTTTAGGGAAGAATCGTGTATTCCGTCCGATGGAGGAGAAAAAATTAGTCGAGAATGACGCCTACTTGGAGTATGGTAGACAGTTTAAAATTGAATCAAAAAAACAAAAACAAAAAAAGAAATGACAAGAGTGGGATTCGAACCCACGCCTACAAACGTAGATCAGGAAACTGCTGAAACAGTAGGAGTTAAGGTGGACCTTAACCTGACGCCTTAGACCAACTCGGCCATCTTGCCTGTTCGATGGAAAGAGCTGCCCTTCTTGACTACATGAGCCAGCAAAAGTTTTTGAAACTAAAAGTATCCCGAAACCTGTGTCCTTGTCCTGTAACCTATTCTGATCAATTGCATTAAAATGCAATTAAATTGGCTATATAGCGAGTAAAAGGATGGGGCAATAAGATACAATATTCTTACTGATAGGGTGGTCGTTGCTTTATGTTTTAGGGCTAAATGCGTGAGGTTCTCTGGTATATATAACTGAGGAAGCCACACTACATGATCGCTTTACATAAAAAGAAGGATTTGACTTTCCTCCATTTGGTTCCCTTTGATCCGTAAATCGGTCTACAGCATAATATACGACCCCATTACCAAAGCAACCGACACGAGGCCAAGGATCAACCGCAGTCGATCACGCAATATACTTCCCGTCATTGCCATTGACATCCCTGTCCCTCGGTTATACCCCAAAGTCTAGATATTTGTATTCCTCCTCTGTCAAATATTCTAGGAATTCACACCAGATTCCAAAAAGACATCTCCCCTTAGTGCTGTACATTAAAAGTACTAGGTTCGACAAGCTTTCCCAATGTCCGACCCCCAAAACCATCACTTTGACACGCTACAGCTGCACGCCGGGTAAGTAAATAATCCAGATACAAAGGGTTCCACAGCTAAACAGTCAAGCCATGAGCCGGACCCAACTACAAACTCTCGTGCAGTCCCAATCTACGCCACCAGCTCGTATGTCTTCAACGACTCTGCGCACGGCGCACGGCTATTTGGTCTCAAAGAGTTCGGCAACATCTACAGCCGCATCATGAACCCAACAGTAGATGTATTTGAAAAGCGTATTGCAGCCTTGGAAGGGGGTGTCGCCGCCGTTGCAGCCTCATCTGGCCAAGCAGCGCAATTCATGGCCATCTCGGCCCTAGCCCATGCCGGCGACAACATTGTCTCAACTAGCAACTTGTATGGTGGCACCTATAACCAATTCAAGGTCATGTTCCCGCGCCTTGGTATAAACACCAAATTCGTCCAGGGCGATAAGCCCGAAGATATTGCAGCTGCGATTGATGACCGCACGAAGGCTGTCTTCCTCGAAAGCATCGGAAATCCGCGTTACAATGTCCCCGATCTCGAGGCAATCGCCAAACTGGCACATGAAAAGGGCGTCCCTGTCGTGGTATGTATGCGAAGTTTGCATCTAAGCAAGGAACATGGAAATTCACACGATCATTATTTCCATAGGTAGACAACACGTTCGGCGCAGGCGGCTACTTCATCCGCCCAATCGACCACGGCGCCGACATAGTCGTGCACAGCGCAACGAAGTGGATTGGCGGCCACGGCACCACCATCGCGGGCGTGGTAATCGACAGCGGTAAGTTCGACTGGGGCAAGAATGGCGCCAGATTCCCACAGTTCATCGAGCCCTCAGAGGGCTACCATGGACTAAAGTTCTGGGAGACCTTTGGCTCTATCGCATATGCCATCCGGGTGCGTGTCGAGATTCTACGAGATCTTGGATCAGCCTTGAACCCATTTGCAGCGCAGCAGCTCATCTTGGGCATTGAGACACTCAGTCTGCGGTGTGAGCGGCACGCTAGCAATGCAATTGCCCTGGCTCAATGGCTTCAGACGAACGAGAACGTTAGCTGGGTTTCGTATCCTGGGTTGGAAAGCCATCCCAACCATGATCTCGCCAAGAAGTATCTGAAGCGTGGCTTTGGGGGAGTTTTGTCTGTTGGTATCAAGGGTGGTGCGGCTGCTGGTGCACAGGTTGTTGATAATTTCAAGCTGATTTCTAATCTTGCTAAGTATGTTTGATACCGTTCGAGTTTGTCGTATGTGGTGAGCATGGCACTGACCTACTATAGTGTTGGTGATTCCAAGACCCTTGCTATCCATCCGTGGTCTACAACCCATGAGCAGCTGTCAGAGCAGGAGCGTCGTGACTCTGGGGTTACAGAGGATGGTATTCGTATCTCGGTTGGCACGGAGTATATTGACGACATCATTGCCGACTTTGAGCAGTCATTCCGCGCTTCCAAGGCCGTCCCAGATCGAAGTGCGTAAGTGACCGAGTGCTGTTGCAGGACAAGATGAGAGCATACAAACTACAAAGCTAGGCGTTTGTTCAGAATACACGAGACAGTGTATACTCAGCATGCAAACACGTTACGAAGTTTTAAAAGTCAACTATCAGAGTTGTAATAATGTCAAGAAGATGTAATTCCTAACGTATGTGAACTAAAATATGATCGGGGTATGCAAGGACAACAGCAATAAGAATAAAACCGCAGATCACAATGACCTCCCATAAAAAAGAAAAAAAGTAAAACTCGCTCGAAAAATTTCCAATCCTCCAACGCCTTTTGTCCCTCGCGCAACCCTGGACCTATGCAAGATGTGCACACATGGAAAGAAAAAGAAAGAAAAACAGTTTAGTTGCCTTGGCCGTTAGGAGGCTGAGCGCCAGACATGGGTCCACCCTGAGCACCGCCCATCATGAATCCAGGAGGCAACATAGGCATGCTAGCGAAGTTGAAACCATAGGCAGGAACAGCCGGAGGAACAGCAGGGTTGTTCATGTTGGGAGCCTGATCGCTGATGGCATCACCCATGCCACCGTATCCATCACGGTCACGACGAGCGCCGCCACCGCCAGCACCAGGAGCAGCACCGGGGTGTCCACCAAAGCGGCCGTCGCGGGTCGAGATAGGACCGCGCTTGCCTCCAGTGTCAGTTGCGATGCGACGACTGATAGCCTTGGAAGAAACACCGGCGCCGATCTCAATATCAGGTTCCTCAACGATCATTCCAGATTCAATGGGACGGCCACCAGTTCCACCGTACTCGGCGGTAAGCATCCACTTGCGATCGGCTTCAGTCAAACGCTCAACGGGGATTATGCTGACACCAGTCTGGTAGTCACTGCAGTCACGAGGGCCAAAACCGACACCCCAACGAGTCTAAATCGAAAGAAAAACAAGTTAGCAAACATGATCTAAGTCGCGAGGGGTAGGGCACACGCAAAACTTACTCTAAGTTGCATCTCTCCAGTACGGTAAGATTCCATTCCATCACGAGCACTCATGGCATCGCCACGGCTGATCATCTTGATAAAAGCGTGGCGCTTGTCCACGTTAACAATGCAAGTCTGAACGATTCCAAACTGACCAAACAGCTGGCGAAGGTGAGTCTCCGACGAGGTGACACCGCCAACAAAGAGAGTTCGGCTCAACACCTTGATCACACCCTGGCCAATTGAGTAATCCCACTCAATGAACTTGGGGCCGGGAGGAGGCAGGTTAGGATCCTTGTTATGAGCGGGCGAAGGCGAGCGACGTCGACCGGCACCGCCACGAGGAGGGCTGCGCTGGCGATACTCATTACCACGACGACCACGTGCATCACGAGGATCTCCACCACGACGACCGGGGGAATCGCCGTGATATTCTCCATACACAGGGCTTTCGCGACGACGAGGGGGCGAGGCAGTACGGCGTCTGTCCCAGCCAGGGGAGCGTGAACGACGACGGTATCCAGTGGGAGGGGAGCGAGGGAACTCGCGGCCTCTATCATCCCGGTTCTGCGAGTCAGGGCGACCCCAGCCGCCAACGTTCTGGCCTGGCATCTGAGGGAATCCGGGCATAGCAGGCATTTGTCCTGCGGGTGGCATACCACCCATACCATTGGTGTTGCTGCTCATGCTGAGGAGCTGCAAAGCGGTGGCCCACTGCTCCTGGGGAACGCCCTGGGCGGCAAGCATCTGAAGAAGCTGGAATTGTTGGGCCATCGCAGCCGGATCCATGGCAGGCTGCTGGGAAGTCTGAGGCATCATTGCAGCCAATGGGTTGGCAGCGGCCATGGGGTTAGGAGTTCCACTCTGGCTTTGGGGAGGAATGACCGGGTTCTGAGCGACACCCCCCATCGCGGCGAAGGGGTTCATGGGCGGAGCAGCAGCGCCGTACGGGTTCATGGCAGCAGCAGCATGCGAAGACGAATCGGCGGAGGGCGCAGCGGGCATGGCTGCGGCAGCATTGAAAGCCATAGGGTTGGCCAAAGCAGGGGCCGACGGCGCCGCAGGAGCTGCAGTGTTTTGCTTTGCCATATCCGCCAATGCCTTCAGAATGCTCGAAGTATCCGGTGCAGCCGCGGGCTGCTGAGGAACGCCGAGTGGGGTCGCGTTGGGGGCAGGAGAGCCTTCGGGGGTATGCGATTCAACAGCTAATGAATGTTAGATATGACCAGAGGAAAACAAAATGAAGCGAATGAGTGCGCCGCGGACAATGGTCCCGGGCTTTGGATCGACTTACCGGTGTTCAGTTTCTCCTTGAAAGAGCTCAGCATGGACGCCGGGAACGTGTTGCCACGCTCCCAGATGTCAACCAGCTTCTTGATCTTCTCCTAGAGGGACGATAATACGTGAGCTTGTTGTTCAGAAACGTCCTGGGCGATGTCCGAAAACATAGGGCAATTCTATACAAAGGTTCTTGGCCCTCCACCAAGGATGCCATGTGGGAATATCAGATACAGATCTATTGCTTACCTTTTGATCTTGGGGAGCGTTGTTAATGATGTCGGTCATCAGGACAGGAAGTAAATCAGTGACACGCTTAACGCCTGCTGCGAAGGTTCCATCTGGGGCTTCGCTTCCAGGAGCCTGACCAGCCTTGCGAGCGGCATCTACCCATTGACGGGTTACTGAGTCTACGACATAGAGCACACCCAACTTGTGGGAGCCCGGTGCCTTCTTGAAGTGGGTGTAAATTTTTTGGATGAGAACTGATTCATTCTGCAGCAAAGTTAGCGTGACGCTCGGCGGGTTGGGGGCTGAATGGGACGAAGTATCGACCAAACAGGGAAAGCGTACCTGCACGTTGGCAGTGCACAATGATGTGATGCTACCGATCTTGGAGCCCGATACACCAGGCGGCTTAAGAGCCAGCATGGATTGGAGGATATTCTCCAGCTCTGCTACCGCGGAAGACATGGCTGAAGGACTATTGCGAACGAATGAAAGGCGCACAAAGAGAAAGAGAGACGGAGAGAGAGATGAGAATTCTGGCCCAAGCCTATCGAGAGAGAGAGTTCCAGCTACTGCGGAAAGTCCTCTGAGAGCAGATATTTTAGGGTCCTCGGTGATTTGCGATTCTTCACTACAGACTCCACGAGCGGATTCACTGTCGAACAGAGAACAGCCGCCTACAGCTGAATACAGCCTAGCGATATTGTGTCCAGGAGGAGAGGCTGCCTGGCCGAGTACGAGAGTACGGGGGGGATGTACAGCCTAGTGTCGAAGTGAGATCCAGAGAGAAACCAGAGGGTTTTACGGAGTCCAAATAGATGGACTGAGATCGATGAGTTGATGAAATAGAGAGATGAGAGTTGGAAGGTGAAGGAATGCAAAGAGCTTCAAAGGGGAAGAAGGGCGGCAGAATCTTCGGGCGCTAGCTTGATTGGTTCAAATCACGTGAAACCCAGTTCAGCACAAGTGGGCTGCGTGCGCCACCGTAGCAAGTATCACGTGGGTATCAGTGAACATAAATGGATTGTATGGACCATCAAAGTGACCATCACGTGATATAGTTGAAAAGAAGGCCCCAACAATGAAGCCACGTAATGAAGCATGGACGAGAGATTGATCAATGAGTTAAATCTGAATTAACTCCGTATTCTCGGACTGATGCGGGATCTGGGGTCTATAGCAAGGATTTCATGACGCTCTTCGCTTGATAATGCCAAAGTAAACATGTGTAATCTTCAGTTCTTTTAGGTCCATGGATATGAGTGAAATCTAGCTAAGGGAGAACTTGACTCAAACACAATTCATCTTACATTCTTGAAACGGTCGGAATGACATTCGAACTGAGCCGAGGAATATCCTACCTAGAACGTGCCCCTATTCTGCCCCTTGATCCCGCCCGAAGTTTCCGACCTCGGTGACCCATTACAGAAACCCGGGCGTATAAGTTAGGGGAGAATAGGAAACCAAAGAGGTCAAGGCGGTATCAGGTGCATCTCAACAAGGACCATCTACACCAATCTGATAAGAGAACTTTATACCGAGGGTTTACACGGACAGGCGGCACGAAAGATGGCGACTTGCCGACGTCACTGCCTTCAGGGATGGTATTACCCCCGTACCGCCCCGTCACTCCGGATCCCTGGGACAAATGCGGATACAATTACAGCGGACATAATTTGAGTAATATAAATATAAGTTGGCGATTGATATAAACTTAGATACTAAATTAACTAAATACAAGACATGAGATATGTATTAATTACAACCACAATTCAATATATTGTACCATGACGTACAGGACACGCTGGAGCTCCGTTTTTCGCAAACCGAAGCTGATCTGCCGGCAGCCCGAAGTGTACCGTTGGGGGAAAATTACGTGGTGAGTTCCCTTCCACGGCGTCCCGAGTGGGACTGTGACCGTACCGGCTGTAATACGGCCAGATGGAAAATACCGAGAAAATTGCAGGGCCCGCAAAAGAGCTTCTCCCAGTCTTTCCCTTCTTCCTTCTTTTTCTCCCCCAGGCTTTGTGTCCATATCTCCTCCCCCATTGTTTTTTTCATTTTATCTTGAAATGGCTTCTTCTCTCAGAATCGGCACTGCCGCTCTTCGGTCTTCCATTGCGAAGCCCGTGCAGACTGCTGCCTTCAATGGCGTGCGCTGCTACTCTTCCGCTAAGGCCAAGGTTCGTTGTCTATCGATGGAAGCTTCGGATCATCGCTGATGTGCTGTCATCTAGTCCCTGAAGGAGACCTTCGCCGACAAGCTCCCCGCCGAGATCGAGAAGGTCAAGAAGCTCCGCAAGTATGTGACCCGCTATCCCTATTCGAACCCACAAAGCTAATAAATGCATCAGGGAGCACGGTAACACTGTCATTGGTGAGGTTACCCTCGACCAGGCCTACGGTGGTGCCCGTGGTATCAAGTCTCTCGTCTGGGAGGTAAGCTCGACAACCTTTAGCTCCCATTGGGAATGACGCAGCTAACCCGAGTTTTTTTTGGCTTATAGGGTTCCGTTCTCGACTCTGAGGAGGGTATCCGTTTCCGTGGCTACACCGTAGGTGATATTCGATCTCATATTTGATCTTGCACATGCTTACCCGTTATCGCTAGATCCCCGAGTGCCAGAAGCTCCTGCCCAAGGCTCCCGGTGGTGAGGAGCCCCTGCCCGAGGGTCTCTTCTGGCTTCTGTTGACCGGCGAGATCCCCTCCGAGCAGCAGGTTCGCGACCTGTCTGCCGAGTGGGCCGCTCGTTCCGATGTCCCCAAGTTCGTCGAGGAGCTCATCGACCGCTGCCCCAACGACCTCCACCCCATGGCCCAGTTCTCTCTGGCCGTCACTGCTCTTGAGCACGAGTCTGCCTTCGCCAAGGCCTACGCCAAGGGTGTCAACAAGAAGGAGTACTGGACCTACACCTTCGAGGACTCCATGGACCTCATCGCCAAGCTCCCCACCATTGCCTCCCGCATCTACCGCAACGTCTTCAAGGACGGCAAGGTCGCCCCCGTCCAGAAGGACAAGGATTACTCCTTCAACTTGGCTAACCAGCTCGGATTCGGTGGCAACAAGGACTTTGTTGAGTTGATGCGTCTCTACCTGACCATTCACTCCGACCACGAGGGTGGTAACGTCTCTGCCCACACCACTCACCTGGTCGGCTCCGCCTTGAGCTCCCCCATGCTCTCCCTCTCCGCCGGTCTCCAGGGTCTGGCCGGTCCCCTCCACGGTCTCGCTAACCAGGAGGTCCTTAACTGGATCACCAAGATGAAGCAGACCGTTGGCAACGACATCTCTGACGAGTCCATCAAGGATTACCTCTGGACCACCCTGAACAACGGCCAGGTCGTCCCCGGTTACGGTCACGCCGTTCTCCGCAAGACTGACCCCCGTTACGTCTCCCAGCGCGAGTTTGCTCTCCGCAAGCTCCCCGATGACCCTCTGTTCAAGCTGGTCAGCCAGGTCTACAAGATCGCCCCCGGTGTCCTCACTGAGCACGGCAAGACCAAGAACCCCTACCCCAACGTCGATGCCCACTCTGGTGTCCTCCTCCAGTACTACGGTCTGACTGAGGCTAACTACTACACCGTCCTGTTCGGTGTTTCCCGTGCCATCGGTGTCCTTCCCCAGTTGATCATCGACCGTGCTCTCGGTATGCCCATTGAGCGCCCCAAATCTTTCAGCACTGAGGCCTACGCCAAGCTGGTCGGTGCCAAGCTCTAAGCGTGTCATGATTTGTTCTTCTTATAATCTGGGGGCTAAGGACCCGATAGACATTTGTATTATTTCCTTTGTGTGACCGAGATAGTCTTGGGTTATTTTATGTATGATAGGGACTTGATCGGTTCGAGCGGGCCTTGTAACAGAGCTTCCATGTCAAAACTCATGAACAATTTGTAGTATGTATGAGTAAATTGATTTCCATAGCCGATCTACATATCCATGCAGATGTTTATTTTTATTCCTATCTTATTTTTGTGTCCATCGGGATTGTAGATACAGCGTATATATCAAACGGTCTGACGGCTCCTGTGTTGAATCTAGCACTGCGGGACTGTTGGGACGGGACAGCCCTCAACCATCGGGGGCAGTCCCCACCCATGCGTTGCTTGTGATGCTTGCGTTGCTAGGGAAGAATATCACATTTGGATAATTTCCCTATACTGCCGATAGTAGGATATCAAATTTTTAATTGCAAGATCATTAAATAGACATCATGGATTTTATTACCGACAAACGGACAGTTCGAAATTGCCAAGGATAGGGATTGCTCCGGTGCTGGTATGTGAGGTACCGAGTACCCACTAGCATGAGTGGGACTATTGAAGATCCGATGTACCTGGTACCAGCTGTCCCCAGCTTACTGACCCAAGCTTGTTGATTCCCCTATAAGACATTTGGCTTTTTCTCTCCTCTTTCCTCCTACACACTCCTCCTCGGACTTTTTCTCAGCCTATTCTCTTCTCTTTTCCCACACGAAGCCCCCTACATCCCTTGGTCAGGGCCCCTTTCAGCGCATCCTCATCATAGAATGTCTACCGCAACTCCTTCCGCGGCTTCGGCCCCTAAGCTCGAGAAGAAGCCCGTCAAGTTCAGCAACCTGTTGCTGGGCGCAGGTTTGAACTTGTTTGAGGTCACATCTTTGGGACAGGTACGTCATATTTGATACTCTAACAAGGAATCAAGGTAGCTGACCATCCCTCCCCATAGCCGCTGGAGGTGATCAAGACAACCATGGCCGCGAACCGGGGCGACAGCTTCGCAGGCGCTATGGGTCGGATTTGGGGCCGTGGCGGCATCCTCGGTTGTAAGTGATATACCCGACGTTCCAATTTCCTCCGACGTGCGCTCTTAGCGCCCTGGGTGGGACCTTTGCATGTGTAACATGGAGCTGACGTGGGATGTGTTTAGACTATCAAGGACTCATTCCTTGGGCCTGGATTGAGGCATCCACCAAGGGTGCGGTTCTCCTGTTCGTCGCCGCCGAGGCTGAGTACCAGGCCCGCGCCCTCGGTGCCAACACCTTCGTCTCCGGTATCAGCGGTGGTATGGCTGGTGGTGTCGCTCAGGCTTACGCTACCATGGGCTTCTGTACCTGCATGAAGACGGTCGAAATCACCAAGCACAAGATGGCCGCCACTGGCGCCAAGCCCCCCGGCACCTTTGCGACCTTCATGGATATCTACCGCAAGGAGGGCATTCGCGGTATCAACCGTGGTGTTAACGCTGTTGCTATCCGTCAGACCACCAACTGGGGTTCCCGCTTCGGTCTCTCCCGTCTGGCTGAGTCGGCTATCCGCAAGGTCTCCAACAAGGAGGACGGCACTAAGCTGTCGGCCGCTGAGAAGATCTTGGCGTCCAGTCTCGGTGGTGGTCTCTCCGCTTGGAACCAGCCCATTGAGGTTATCCGTGTCGAGATGCAGAGCAAAACCCCCGACCCCAACCGCCCTAAGAACCTGACCGTCGGCAAGACCTTCCGCTACATCTACGATAACAACGGTATCCGTGGTCTCTACCGTGGTGTTGCTCCCCGTATCGGTCTCGGCATCTGGCAGACTGTCTGCATGGTGGCTCTTGGTGATATGTAAGTTTTTTTTTTTACTCCATACCCTCTCTATATTCCTCCCTCCTCCCGTGGTCATCGACCCGCCCTCTTTTTTCCATGTGAGACCTCGGGCTAATCATTCCGTTTCACCGAACAGGGCTAAGGAAGCAGTCGAGAAACTGACTGGCGACACTGTCACCGCTAAGCACTAGAGAAGGTTTGAGATACCCTTCTGCCGTGCAGTGGTCTTTGGAATGAAGAAGTCTTTAGTTTAGATGCAACCTCTTACTATTTTATAATTTGTCTGGACATTCGACAGACCCGATACCCACTGAATACATTTGCGGCTTTTTTTCACGATACATCCCATGAAGTCAGACAGATTTTGTACTTGGTATTCTCTAGTTTTACACACTGTTGTCTAGTCAATCTTTAACTAAGTCCCCAATCCCACCATCAAACCTCGGAGACTCAATTCCGAATCAAGAAACAAACAACCACCCCCACACTACCCCGATGACAACTAAAGATCAGTTCCCGAACATAACCTCCGACGGCTAATGTCCCCGCCTTGTCAATGAAAATATCCACCCCCGGACAAGAGACCACAATATCCGATGTCGGTGCGTAAATCGGCTCTTTCAGTCGTCTACCCGAGGACTGCAATTCAATGGACGACCGGAGACAGTAATTATAGATCAGATCCTGTATTGCAGAGTATTCTATCCGAATATTCAGAACCAATTAGTACAGTAGTTATGAGGCACAATTACACAGCCGTACCTTTTCAACGGGCGCTTATTTCCATCTATCCGCTGATTTGACCTCGGCTTATAGCCCTGGGGGTTAAGTATGAGGCTTATTTATAGTCTACAAATAGAATGTGCGTTACACAGTATACATTCCTGTCCATTGGTCCGACAACTGTAGTATTTGCTAGTCTAGAACAAGGCTGAACTCCGAATTTCGGCCTAATGGCTACTGCTTTGCACATGCCAAACATGTGGGGAGTAAACAGAGTAAGATCTAGATCTTGGGTAGGGTTTGGTTATGTAGTCAAAGAGGGCCACACTTTCCATCGAATAGGCAAGATGGCCGAGTTGGTCTAAGGCGTCAGGTTAAGGTCCACCTTAACTCCTACTGTTTCAGCAGTTTCCTGATCTACGTTTGTAGGCGTGGGTTCGAATCCCACTCTTGTCATTTCTTTTTTTATTTTTTGTTTTTTGTTTTTTTATATTTCTACATGCATTCATTCATTCTGTTTCCCCCCTTCTAGCTAACTAGACATATCTCACAATTTTTCATGTCTGGGATATTGAATGGTCCTTCCAACCTCGCCCGTCGAAATATAGATCAGGGAGTACTCGTTTTTACACATGGTTACTTGAACTGAAGTCTGTATTGCTCTGTTCTAGACCATCATAGTCTACTAGCCACACTCTCGCTGTCTAGTCTGAGGTCGACACTGTCCCACACCCCTCATTGCGGGTTGCATTGGTACCGGTCCAATAGAAGTAATCAACTGTACCGCGATAGGTCCGGCAGTAGGGACAACTTGTCTTGTTCCCGTAGCTTTCATAGCAGCTAATGGAATATTGAGATTAGCTTCTTGTTTTCGCTTCCAAGCTGTTTCATATAAGACTAATGTGTCTCTCCAGGCATGAAAGTCTGGTCTTGCAAGAAGAATGAATTGGATTAGACGGAAAAGATATAACCTACTTTCCACATAACCAGTGCACATTGCCCTGGTCAAAGAGATAGCTATCGATCGTGTCACCAGGTACACCCGAACAGTAAATGTACATGTCCCATTGGGCAGCATCTATCAAAATTTGTCCTTAGCTGAGGTTCATTGCGGGGGGCTGCTGTCCACGGACTACTTTGCAGTCATGGGATCATGGTTCGTGTTGATGAGAGACTTACATTGACATATATAACAGCCAGGTGCCATCTTGGTTTCTGGTCTGATGTAAATGTCGTTGATTGTGTAGGGGAAATAGTGTGGAGAGTTCTGAAATGTTGAAAGTGGGATACGCCGTGAGATATAGGGATGGAAGTTGGTATATTTACCTGACACTGCCCTATATGTCGCTGACTCTGGCTGGCCCATATTTACCCGGGTGCAGACTTGGGTGGGGTTGTGGCCAAGGTAGCTGAAGATATGCCACATGGTATAGGCAACTATTGATCATTCTGATGGTTTCTGTATTACATACGCCGTGCTCTGTTTTGTTGGTATATACCTCGGATATCCACTTTCAGTGCGTGCCCATATCTATGGGTGGACCTAAACTGGTTTCAATCCTGTTATGTCGCCTCAATCGAGGCATAGCAGCAAGGCAGAGCAGCAAGGCATAGTGGCGAGGCGCTGCAGCTAGGCGTGGTGGATAGGTAGTCGATTAGCGTAGCTCATGTGATTGTTTATCTCACCGTTGTGAGGCTGGTTGAAGGGTAAAATGCCAGCGTATCAGCAGTCGCAGAAGGGACGTCTATAGAGTACATCATTTTCTGCCAGTCTGACATGCGTCAAGGCAGATATCTGATCTGACGTTATCTATTCCACTACGAGTCCAGTTACGCATCAATAGGGGATGGTAGACTGATCTGAGTGGTATTGGATACGATCCAAAATAATCTGATCAAATTCTGTCCTTACATGTTGAAAGGTTGGTGACAGCTTTATAAGAGACTGATTCGAATGGTGTTATGTAGTTTCGTTAGGGGATATATCATTTGAAATGCCATTATGCATGTTCTATATCTCGATAGGACTGAACGAGAGAGAAAAAAAAAAGTATCACGAAGAGCAAGTAGCGTACAGTGTGTAGATAGCTAGTCAGGTACGAGAATCAAAAAAAGAAAATACAAAAAGATATGACAAGAGTGGGATTCGAACCCACGCCTCTTGCGAGACACGGAGATAGTTATGAAACCATCGGGATCAGGTTGACCTGAACCGTGCGCCTTAGACCAACTCGGCCATCTTGCCTGTTCGATGGAAGGTGTAGCCAGTCGTGACTACATAGCCCAAACCCATTATCCAGGACCTTTCATTTTGTTAGCCCTATGTTACCGTTCATGCGATTTCCTCGGTGATTACTGTTTCGTATGTCGATGAGTTGATTGCAGTGAACCCTTTTGGTTTCTATATTTTCTGATCTGCTTAAGTTGGCGCATTCTAGATATATCGCTGGCCAGCAGCATTCGCTAACGTAGTTACTCCTGATACTGGTACTATCACACGATATATATATCCGGATCGCAGTAGATTGCCAGGTCAATTTCAACATTGCACTAAATGCCGTACCAGCTGCAATTCAATACACGTATATAAACACGTCTAACACCCGGTCGCAAAGTATTATCACGTAGATACGTAAGTAGCCCCAGTCCACAAGGACTGTGACATAGATTACTGATCCTGCCTCTAATAAACGGGACCATGATTAAACCCAACCCCCAACCGAGAGAAGACAGAAGAGAGGTCTAAGAATCCCATGTCAGCTTGACATAATTTACAATAAAGTTAGGTCAATAACCAAGGTAATGTAACGTTAGATTACCTAAATAGGGGCTTCCTGCCAATCAATAATAACCATGCGATCCAACAATTATCTCACCACAGCCTAGCTTTCAGATCCGCGGACGAAGAGTTCAGAAGAATCTCGCGTAAGGCGCCTTCATTCCATTGCATTTTTCCGGAACTATTCGTCTGAACCAAGCTGCCCAGGGAAGTGGTCCCTGAATTTGACGACGTTTTCGCGTGCCGGGTGACAATGGCTCATCGACGCCTTGGTCTAGCAGCTGTTTCTGATGTTCTGCCTCGGCAGACGAAAGAAAGGCACAGAGCTCCATCGACGAGATAGGAATATCTTGATCGAGATTGGGGTATTCTCGTGAGATGCTCTCGGGGGCAAAGTCCCTAAGTGAAAGCTGGAGCGCCGGTTATTTAGGTTCATCGACTGGAAGTCCAGACTCCGTTCGAAAAGGCTGCAAATCGTCGGTCAGTGCCAAAATTTCCTAGGACCGCGGCTGAAAAAGAACGTACCATCATATCGATCACAGCCTTTGCTTCGAGTTCCCTCACCCCATTCACGGTTATTTTATGCGGTCGCCAAACAGATACAGTCGCCTTCTTAGACCCTCTATATTCAATATTGAGGGCAACCACAGCATTCACGCTGGCATTAGTGTCGAGGATATAATCATCCGCCAAGTCCGCAGCAGCTCGGACTTTTTGTGAATAGCACACTTCTATAATAACACCGGGATATCTGGCATGTTCGTGTATAAATGAAGCATCTGGGGACCGTTCGGAACAAGTCTGCTCTCCATTGTTTGTATCATTCGGTAGCCGTATTCTAGATGTCGATAAATGTTTGGTTTTTCTCGCCAAATCACCGAAGGCTTCATCACTCTTTGCAACTCTGTCAATTGATTCAAAATTCCAGAGACCACCTCGGCACAGAAGTAACCATGTAGAGGACTTGGCACTCGGATAGTGAGACGGGATCGTCTAGGGTCGTAGTCGAGCCTATAACATGAATTAACAAACATGCATTCAATGTACCTGAATACTGGTAGTACTTACCTTATCTTGTCCTCCACGTAGCCTCGAAGAGACTCGTCACCATCCAATGCACGTAAAACCTCCGTATATTGGACAGGAGTGAGCCGGTGTTGCTACCAAGATTGTAGGCTTCGACCTTTTTGGTGGACTTTGAAACAGTTCAGCACGCTTTGAGCACTGGTCGACAACTTCTTCTCCTCCGAGGCCGGGGGTGTGGGGGAGTATTCGCGAAACTACCAGTTGGTGTGGTTTTCTTCTCCATGGAGTCTGATTCAGGGGACATCATTGGGGTATGGTTTGTTAAGATGCTTGCTCTTCCAGAGCCCAAATAGCGATGTCAAGCAAAAAGGTGGCCCCGTAGTGCCTTTGCTCCTAGCGGAGATCAAAAGAGTTATTCGTCGGTCAGCTGAGATACATAGAAACCATGTCTAAATAGCACATATCAGGGTCCAATAATCCGAAGAAGCCACGTCAAGTCTGCACAATAGCAAACAAAAAGTAGATTTAAGCTTAAATCAACTCCATTGCCCCCTGATGTGCACAGAGAAGAGCCCCATCCGAGAATGCGCTAGTCTACATTTGGATATAGCCCCCAAATGCTAATCTGCAAGACGTGTCACATGATAGCGTTAACTTAGAGACGTTTGTTAACAACCTTGCAATTGCCTATATTTCATTGGTATTTGATGACTACCAGCGGGATATATCGCTGACTCTGTCCGACCGCCAAATCCTCACAATCCACAGACAATGCGATAATACTCCGTGAGCTGAAGGATCAGCTTACAGAACTTCGCCACGCCCCTAAATAACCACAGGCCATCAAAAGCAAACCCTGCTACATCCACATGGGTGCATATTCACCGATACCTCGAAGAAAATAAAGCTTTAAGATCTTGAATCTGTTCAAGATGTCCGTTAGTTCCTCAGTCCGCCCGAGGGGTGGCTCAACCCGGGCTTCAACCTCAAGATCAAAATTGGGCTGCAAAACTTGCAAGTTCGTAAACCCTCCCCTTGACCACACAAAGAAAATAATACTAATTCCACCTCAGAATCAGGAGAGTCAAATGCGGAGAAGAAAAGCCCCATTGTCTACGATGCACCAGTACAGGCCGCAAGTGTGACTATGAAAGTGCAAATTCCCGCTCAACTATATCATTCGTTTTCGAAAACCCACTTTCACTATCACCAAACACAGTGTGGCGAGAGCGTCGTGCCTTCGCCTATTATTTTCAACACACCGCAACTTCCATCGGTGGGGGATTAGATATTGATTTCTGGCGCACAATTGTTCCCCAGGTCTGCCGAAGTGAACCTGCAGTATGGGATGCCATGATATCTATAAGTTCACTCTTTGAAAGTCCTGACCCATATCCGGATCTTGTCCCCCTCCGACGGGATCATCCTCACAAACTGAATCAAAACCAACGAGATGCCTTGAGTTGGTATTCACGCTCAGTATCCGCCGTTCGTCAAGGTCTCGAGCGTGGTGGTGTTGGGGTTTTCACTGGTCTGATCACATGTGTCTTGTTCATCTGCGTCGAGGCCCTCCTAGGAGACATGGACGAATCATTGCATTTGTATAATCAAGGTGTACACCTCATTCATGCACTACGGGATCGAAAAGATTGCGGGGCCATGACAGCAACCGAATCTTCATTATTAGAAGACACGATTGTTCCAATTTTCATTCGACTAGGAGCAGTCACTCTCCACAGCCTAGCGGATCCGATGAGCACCTTGTTACGAGAAACGGAATGTGATTTTACGCAGGAGGTCATATTCGTGTCTCTCAAATCAGCGCGGGAAGCGATTGTCCTTCTTTCCGCAGAGATCCATCGATTCGAACAAGTCTGCGAACAAGAATTGGAGAAATCACATGCTCCTCATATATCCCCAAGATTGATGGTTCGCCAAAGAACCCTCTCAGTCAAACTACAACGCTGGCATGCTGCATTCACAAGATTAACAGCTTCTCCATTCAAAAATGAGCAATTCAGCACATGTGCCCTTCTTCTTGCCTATCATGAAATGCTGTTCGTCATGCTCGGGGTCTGCCACTCACCATCACGAATCACAACCGACGTTTATACACCGAATTTCCAGAATATGATCGAAAATTCCATTATAGCTCTGAATGGATCAGCTCGACCGGATGGAAGCCAGCCTCCTTTTACCTTTGAGATCAGCGTGGGCCTCCCACTATTCTTCACGTGCGTCAGGTGTCGTGACCCTAAACTCCGACGCACGGCTATAGCAATGCTTCGCAAGGCGCATCGGGTACTGGGACTTCACAACCGCGACCAAGGAATCATCTTGATTGAAGCAGTTGTCATGATAGAGGAAAACAATGGCAGAGCAATCGATCAAGCCCAGACCCCAAGCAGCTTCGAAACCGCAATAGCAAATGATACACCCGGCACTCCTATCAACAACAGAGAAATATCCGATGCGACTACCCCGATTACCTCTCTGGTCGCAGGTCCCTATCCCACACCTCCAGATACGGAGAGCAAGGCAGCAGAAGTGCTCGTTCCACAAGAGGCACGCATTAAACCACTCGGTGTATTCCGGCCACGAGATGGTTATCCACATAGCATGAGAAAGGAGGATTTAGAGATGTGCAGCCAAAGATTTGACGACTTGTTCTTCCGATTTTCGTGGAACGAATACAATCAGATCGACGATACATGGAGGACTGTGTATGGATGTCTCCCAGTGGAGCTTTGAGGGCTGCCAACCCTCTTCTCGTATAATATCATCATCTGAGTATATCGTCCATCTATTTTCTCTCTGTCGCTAGACCTGGTTTGTAAGATAGCTTAACAAGGAATCTAGACGACTAGATGATAAACGGAAATATAATGTAAGGGGATTCACATTAACTTATCAATTAATAGCAAGCCTAATATTACTACCGCATGTAAATTCAAAGCATGTAATGGAGCACTTGTGCTCATGGGTGTAAATGATTTGACATTCTTCATCAAACAGGCAAGATGGCCGAGTTGGTCTAAGGCGCACGGTTCAGGTCAACCTGATCCCGATGGTTTCATAACTATCTCCGTGTCTCGCAAGAGGCGTGGGTTCGAATCCCACTCTTGTCATATCTTTTTGTCATTTTCTTTGACCTCCCCACCATATGGATTCTTTTTGTTATAACATCAATCAAGTATTGAAAGTTGAAAGAGTTTGTTTATGTTCTACAGAAGTTCTTTTCTGTTTTATCTCTTTTACTTATCAGACTTTATTTCTACGGGGCATAGAGGATGCATGCACATACAACATAGCCTTGGTATATCAGACATATTTGACCACATCTCCAAACTTAATTGTTTCATTTCAGCCATAATTGACAGACATATTTAATCAAATATCAGATGTCTAAGCATTGTGTATGAGTTAAGATTTACTCTGGGAGGTGGACGCTGGTGATTCATAAGATATACGTAGGTACCAGCCTGATATTCGACATCAAGTATACTTCTATACTATATTCCAACCACAAGCCAGAACGAGACAAACAGTAGTTCATGTCTAGGTAGGTAAAGCAGGCAAAAGATAAGGTACAATTGTATTACAGTCAACTACACCATCAAAGAACAAAAGAGATATCGGCAATGAATCTAGGCACAAGTGGTCACATCAATCCAGAATGAAGGGAACGGGCTTTTCCCTCTCTACGGTATATTGTATACAGGGATTTTAAACAGTCAGACCGAGGTCCTCGGCATAGGGAAGCTGGAAGACATCACCAACGCTGACGAGGGTAGCCTTGCCAGATAGGAAAGTCTTGGCGACCTGCAAATAATTGTTAGCGAGAGTTTGGAAAATGCAAGAAATAGAAAAATAACATACCTCCTTGACCTGCTGCTCAGAGACATTCTCGAGAGCCTGGGCAACTTCGTTGATCTGGTAGGGCTTGTAGCCGTGGACGAGGCCGGAGCCGGTGGCCTCAAGACCGGTCTCGAGGGTCTGAACGGACTCCAGAGCGCGGAACTTGGCAAGGGCAACGGCCTTCTTGATGTCCTCGCTGGCGACCTCACCGGCGGCGGCCTTCTTGAGGGCGTCGACGACGTTCTTGCTGGCGGCGCCAACCTGGTCGGCCTGGCCGGACAGGGTAACGGTGAACAGACCGGCATCGGAGTAGGCGTTGTTCTGGGTGTTGACACGGAGCTGGGAGAAGCCCTTGGTGGCCTGGGACAGGAGAGAGAAGCCAGGGGTCCACTTGATGGTGGACTCACCACCCAGGAGGGCAGCAAGGACGGCAGCCTCGGGCTTGTAGCCGGCGGTACCGAAGGCGCTGGAGCCGGGGAAGGCAATTACGACAGCGTTGCCGGTCTTGGAGGCAATGCGCTGCTCACCACCGAAGTACTTGGTGGCGACGGTGGGCAGAACATTGTACTGGCTGGAAGCGTTGCCAGTGGGGAGGTCCTTGAAGAACTGGCCAACCCACTTGGAGAGCTCAGCGGAGTTGGGGCCGCTGGCGACGAGAGCGACGTTGGACTTGGCGTAGGCATTCTGGGCGAACTCGGCCAGAGCATCGCCGGAGAGGTACTTCTCGTAAGGAGAAGTCTGGGAGGGGGTGATGGGGGCACCCAGACCGCGGTGGAAGGCAACGCCGTGAGCGGCATCAACGGCAACAGTCTCAGGGTTGGAGTGGACGATCTGCTGCTTGTACTTGAGGAGCTTGCTGACAACCTCGTTCAATTCGTGGTCTGATATCATCGAAAGATTCGGGTCAGAAAAAGATGCTCCTATAATTACGCAATCTACCACCAATCATCAAAAGGGACCGACTCACCAGCGAACTTGGTCTGACCGGCAACCTCAGCCAGCAGCTCTGTGAAGTAGGGGAGGTCCTTGGCGAGGAACTTGGTGCGGAGGACGACGTTTTCGCGCGAGTGTGTCGATGAGATTTCACCGCCCAGCAGTTCACTCTCCCGGGTGATCCGCAGTGCGGAACGCTTGAGGGTAGTCTGTCGAGTAAAGGCATGGTTAGTATCATTAAAGGCAGCTGAGATGATCCAATTGATGATATCAGACGGACCTTGAAGGCGAAACGCTCGAGAGCATCGGAGAAGCCAGGGAAGGGCTGGTAACGGGAGCCAGCCTTCGCGACCAGGGCGAGGGTACCGGTAGGGCCCTCAACCTCACGGTTGGCGACCTTCACACCGGAGGCCTCAGTGACTTCGTACTGGAAGGCAGGGTTGGCAGCCGAGGCCATGGACCGACGACCAGCGGCGAGCGCACGCGGCGCATTTCGGCAGAGGGAAGACCCCGACAACATCGTCGCTTGTGCCGAAAAGATATGCAAAGAGAAGAAGAAGAGATATAAACCCGAATTGGGTTTGTAAAGGGGGGCAATTGAGGCGGGGAGGGAGGCGGGATGCGGAGAGAGCAGGAGAGAAGAGGCAGTTTGGAGGTCACGAAAAGCTTCAAGATCCCGGCCTGTTGATTACTCGGGCTCTGATTGGCTGGAGTGACGAGTCGGACGGAACCGGAGTTACTTTTGTTCGGCAGTATATCAAAGTGATCAATGAATATATCTCGAGAATTATTATAGTCTAAAGCATGTCCGGAGAGTCAAGAAGCAGCTGGGGTGGCCTCCAGAGCCCCAGAGTTGTTCTCTCGACTCTCGTTGAAATCCAGTAGCCGGATCACCTGATCTACACGTCACGTGAGCCGCAATCGAGCGATAAGCAAAAAAAGAACGTGGAGAGAGGACCTGCATCTCATTACAACCGGGTTTAGGACCTGCAGATCTCGGAGCTGCTCCATGAAACTTGCGTGGTGACCCTCTCGAGCATTCGAGGCTGGCGCATTTTTTTCAATATATCTTTAGTTCGTCATGACGACTCAGGTATGCGACATATGCGACTGTCCCACCTTATCCGGAGCTATGACTGACTTTGATCGCACAGTGCTCTTCCGAGCTGTGTATGCTCTTGATCGAGGATAACTTTGGAGAACTCTTCGCAGTGAGTGCTTGATACAGACCCTTGGACTGTATGATTCATCGTGCCGGTGGGGTAGAAAATTAATTGGTTTATTCGCAGCGCATCTTCACCGTTCTCCAACGCTATGAACGACTCACGCTCCCTCGGTTAAAGTTCTATTCGCGATTGACTGATCGCCAACTGAACAATGGAATCTCTGCTATGATCCAGCACCACCTCGTGTACCACTTTACCTCCCTCGATGAAAATAACACCTACTATGAAGCCAACCCGCAAGCCGCATACTCCCTTGTGCGCTCGGGAAAAGTTCTCCAACTTGTGGAAAGTCGATTGGGAGAGTATGCTGCCAAGGTATTGGAAGCGATCATGTTCCTCGGTCACACTTCGATCACCCACCTCGAAACCCTCCCCCAACTTCAACCGAAGCAACCCCTCACCAATGGAGTCAACCATGACGCGGAACAGGCAGAGACAAACGGGGACCATGAAGAAGAGGCCGTTGAAACCAATGGCAACCACTCTTCGAGCCAAAAGCCCGCCCGCCTTCACCCCACACTCAAAAGCCTTGCATCCCACGGATACATTCATCGAGTGCGGGAAGCACACTTCCAGAGCCCCAATGATAATTGGCTTGATGCGCAACGGATTGTTTCTGGCCGGCCAGACGTTAAAGCAATGAAAGGCAAGCAACAGCAGGCCGAGATTGAGGAGAAGGCAAAGAACATGGTTAAGGAACGAACGGAAGGAGATCTTTCCCGTGGTCTCATGTTTAATGGCCTCCCTCAAGGTGTGAAAAGGAAGTTTGAAGGTACTTCGGCCTCAAAAGCGGAGAATGGGACCAATGGTGTCAACGGGGACCATGCAGAGGACGAGCAAGACGAGGAAAACGATTGGTCAGAGGATGAAGATGGCATTGACTCCGCCCCAATGGATGTAAGTTTTTGCATTTTTCTCCCGGGTGTACAGCAACTCACATTTTACAGTCCAACCTCATCGTTCGAGTGAATTACGAGAAACTTGACGTGGCTCTTCGGAACGCGCAAATCCTCGAACTTGCTAGACAATATGCACCTCCTACGTCACTTGAAATTTATGATTGTCTCCTTCGGCGCATTGAATACCAAACACCCCGCTGCAGAGACACTTATGAAATTCCTCGCGAAGGCGAGGAAGGAGAACAGTATTCCGCTCCAATTCAGCTTAGTGCCATTGTCGACGATGTTGATCCGAATCTCGACCTTACAGGATGTATTGGGCCCATGAATCCCACATCTACTGCGTCGAATCGACGGAAAAGACCATTAGATGACGAGGCAAATGGTGTTAATGGCGACGACCACGGAGACGAGTCAACAGAGGTGAATCGTGCTTATCAGATTGATCAACACCTGAGTTATCTCTCACAAGCCCCTTTCAATCTCACCACAAAACACAACATTGGTGGACTCGACACCTGGAGAATCGCCTTCCGTGGCATTGCTCGAAAGTTACGCCATCTCGAATTGGAGCGTATGATTGAGTCGCGTTACGGCGATGTCGCACTACGGGTGATCCGCGTTCTCCACGCAAAGGGTCGGTTAGACGAGAAGCGACTCCAGGAGATCAGTCTGCTTCCCTTCAAGGACCTGCGCCAAACCCTTGCCAGCATGCAAAAAGGCGGGTTTGTGGACTTGCAAGAAGTGCCGCGTGACGCGCAGCGCCAGCCCTCCAAGACCATCTATCTGTGGTACTATGACCCAGACCGAGTGTGCAGCAGCATCTTGGAAGACACGTACAAGGCTATGTCACGATGCTTGCAGCGCATCAAGTTTGAGCGCGAACGTGAGAGAGATTTCCTTGAAAAAACGGAGCGAACTGATGTCAAGGGCCACGAGGAGGAGTTCCTGTCAGAAGCTGAACTGGAGCATCTCCGCAATTGGAAGGCCAAAGAAGCCCTCCTCCTGGCGGAAGTATCTCGTTTGGATGACATGGTTGCTGTCTTCCGCGATTATTGATCTGTATTGTCTAGTAGGGAAAGCTGAATCCTGGACGTGGAGTTGCATACATCTTGTACAGGCGCATGAGCGACGATTTTACACAATCTTTTTTTTTGTCTTGCCGGAATGGATATCAGTCTTGCTCGAAGCGTTCCTCGTAGACCAACTGGCGCATTTTTAGCTTACGAGGGATGAACCCTTGCCTGAACAAGGGTCCCAATTGTAACGGCCGTGCGGTTGGAAACACAACCGCGTTGTCTGGCATAACCTGACTGGCCCATTCCTGGCCGAAATTTCCGTAGAAAGGTTTCACGATGATCGGCAGGGTGTCGTCATATCTTCACGTGAATGGCAGCCAAGGATATACGAGACTAGCGTCTGGACAGGGCTTGTACGAAAAGCAGGCAGCCGAGATATACAGCCAAGTATATTAATAGCGAAGCACGATAGTGCTACCTAATACTGGAATTTACAGCATTCAGTGGCGCATGGTAGTTAATATAAAACCAACCACTCCCTTGCACTAAACAACCTGTATAACAAGAAATAACCAGTTCCAGAAGTTGAATGCAAGAAGTGTCATCAGATCAAGGTATGCAACCACGTCAGCCCTATTGATTGGTGTCAAGCCACAAACCACCATGACGCTGGCGCGACGCCGGTGGCTGCCCAATCCCTGCAGGTTTCCTACTGTATACCTTACCTTGATTCCCCATTAAAAGGGAATAGACCCCGTCTGACGCGACTATTGAGCAGCTTCTCGATCTTCCACACTCACGATCACATTCATACAAGCCATGGCTATCCCGTGGATATTTCCCGTTCGGATCGCCCAAGCTCTCTTCGGCATCGTTGTGATTGGACTAACTGGATATGGTATACCAACCCCAAACAACCCAGTCAGGGCGAGCTCTAACCATTCCGTAGTGGTCTCCACGTACTATTATTATTCAAGTTCCGACACAGTCAACTTCCTCCTCTTTCTCGGCTGCTGGACTGCCTTCGTCGCAGTGCCGTACCTCACCTTTGCGCCGCTCCATTTCCCCCGCCTGGCGCATCATTATGTGATTCCCGGTGTGGAGGTTGTTACCATGATCTTCTGGTTTGCTGGGTTCATTGCGATGGGATCTCAGCTGCCTGCGCCGCGGTGGTGTCATTCCAGTACTTGCAGTTCGCTGCAGGCAGCAACAATATTCGGTGCTTTTGAATGGTGCGTTCTGTCTTTCATGGCGCTGATACAGTAGTGTTTTGCTGACCGCTTTTCTAGGGTGCTCTTCGCAGTGACTTCATACTTTGCGATCGTGGATGTTATGAATCACCGTCGAAGTGGAGAGAGTGCCAAGGCCACCCATTCAAACGCGCATCTTGGTGTTTGATGTGTTTAGCGTGTTTGATCTGTTTGTTTCTCGTCCGAGCTCGGAAGGTCGAAATGCTGGTTTAACTGGTGTTGGGATGCGATACCCTTTGCGTTTATTATGTTGTGTACAATTGGATTTAGTGTGAATATTTCATGAGATCATGCCATCCTTACTTCTTATCTATAGAAGTAGTTCAATATACCTCTACCCACGTAGTCCAATACTGTTATGTCACCAAAGTGATAAGTTGAAGACACTATCGGGTTCCACCGCAACCGGCGCAAGCCGAGCCCACCCTATTTCAGCCCACACTAAACTAGGCAGGTGCCCGTATGTTAGAATCACTTGGTTGTTCATTGGTAGCTCGCTGGGAATTAGACTATATCGTCTCGTTATAGAGAGAATATCCCCCCGGGGAGCTCTATAGAAGATAAGAAAGACAAGCTCTGAAACCTTATTTATAGATCATCGACTTCATCGACTCTCGACTTCATTGACTTCCCCGCTGTAGCGTAACATCGTGCGGTTGATCCTCGATAACATTACACGACAGCATGACTGATAATCTTAAAGTTCTGTCCAGAATGTGTCGCCACCGAGAGAAAACTCTTCCCGGCGGATGGCCCACATGGGCAAATGAACCCGGCATACGGGACAAAATGGAATGGCAAAAAAAATAAAAAAGACTATAGTTCCCCCCTCTTTAAAAGACTAAAATCAAAAGAAAAAGCATTTTTCTCAATTGCCAATCCTCTGTTCATTTCCTGTTACATAAATTCCCCCAGATCTGGCAGAGGTATAGGGCTTGACACCGCGTGCTTCTCCACACCGGAAAAGAAAAAGCCTGTTCATCGGCAGCCCGTTGGCCGATAGATCTCGCAGAGTGGAGAACGCTGCACGCGCTTCGCAGCTCTCCTCAAATTCTTCCTCTGTCACACCCGTTCACGTCTTCCAGCAATGGCCCACGACAGTGCTCCGTGGACAGAGAAGGGAAAGATGGACTCTGAAGTCCCTATTCAAGTGGCGCAGAACCCCATTGACTCATACGATGTCGACTATGAGAAGCATGGCGCCCAGCGCGAGGCAAACCCGCTGCCACAACTGAAGCGGAAGTTGAAGAGCAGGCACTTGCAGATGATTGCCATTGGTGAGTGAGCCCGTTGTGCGCCAGGGGATGTTGGCGGAGAGAAGGATGCCCCATACTGACATTTTGCGAAGGCGGCACGATAGGAACTGGTCTTTTCATCGGTAGCGGTACCGCCATTGCCCACGCAGGCCCCGTGGGTGCTCTCATCGCGTACATCTTCGTCGGAACCATCGTCTACTCCGTCATGACTGCCCTCGGAGAGATTGCGACTTATATCCCGATTCCGGGAGCGTTCACTTCATATGCTGCTCGTTTGATTGACCCCAGTTTGGGATTCGCCATGGGCTGGATCTATTGGTTTTCTTGGGCGTCGACTTTTGCGTTGGAGTTGACTGCCACTGGGTTGATCATTCAGTTTTGGGACAGTAACATTCAAATCGCCATCTTCATTGCTGTCTTTTGGGTGGTGATTATCATTTTCAACATGATGCCTGTCGGCTTCTATGGTGAGATGGAGTTTTGGTTTGCCAGTATCAAGGTGATCACTGTGATCGGCTTTATGATTTTTGCCATCTGCGTGGACGCTGGTGTTGGTGAGAATGGATATCTCGGTTTCCGGTACTGGGTTCACCCTGGTCCATTCGTTGCCTACACGATCAAGAACAATGACAGTCTGGCCAAGTTTGTTGGATTCTGGTCGGTCCTGATTCAGGCTGGATTCTCCTACCAGGGAACTGAACTCGTTGGAATTGCCGCTGGTGAGACCGAGAACCCTCGCAAGACCGTTCCCTCCGCCATCCGCAAGACCTTCTTCCGAATTGTCTTCTTCTTCATCTTGACTATCTTCTTTATCGGACTTGTTGTGCCCTCCGACGATCCGGCTCTGTTGACGGCCAGTGAAGGCAGTGGCGCTAGTGCCCAGAACGGCAACGCCTCGCCCTTTGTCATTGCCGCCAACCGTGCTGGTGTGAAGGCTCTCCCGGGTATCATCAACGCCGTGCTTCTGACCGTGGTGCTGTCCGCTGCCAACTCCAACGTCTACAGTGGCAGTCGTATTCTGGTTGGTCTGGCTCAGGAGGGCTTCGCCCCTCGTTTCTTCAAGAAGACCTCCAAGGGCGGTGTTCCTTACTGGAGTGTGCTTTTCACCGCCGCCTTTGGTCTGCTCGGTTTCCTCAATGTCTCTGACTCGGGTGCTACCGTGTTCAACTGGCTGCTTCAAATCTCAGGTGTTGCTGGTTTCATCACCTGGTGTTCCCTGAATGCCTGCCACATTGCCTTCCAACGAGCACTCGCTGCGCGCAACATCTCCCGTGATGTCCTGCCCTACAAGGCCATCTGGCAGCCTTGGTTCTCCTGGTATGGACTGTTCTTCAACTGTCTGATCATTATCACTCAGGGATTCATGTCCTTCATCCCCGAGTTCTCGGTTCAAACCTTCTTCATCAACTACCTGAGTTTGATCCTGTTTGTGGTGTTGTACCTCGGACACAAGATCATCTTTCGTCCTGCCTTTGTCAAGCCCATTGAGGCTGACCTGGATACCGGTCGCACCACTGCTGACAATGAGACATGGGAGACTGTTGAACCGACGACGTGGTACGGAAAGGCCTGGCTGTGGATTGCTGGGTAATGTTTTAGAGGTGTCTATTTGCATATTGAAGGCGTTGGCATGTACAGCACATACACATATTATTTATCACAAAATTATTTATACATAGTTATCTAGTCACATATTCATATTCATATTCAACATATTCATATACATATACCTATACTTATCTCTATCATTTGACTTCGCTATTTCGGTTCACGTGAAAGACATGTGCGCAACTCTTGGGCAATGACGTGCATGTGTCAGCAGGCACCCTGTTTTCAGTTCACTAGCGTGGTACCTGACTCACTATGGGGATCACCACCTGTTGACATGTACCTCCAGGGAGCCGAGGTCTCTTTTTTTTGCCAGCTCGGCTCATGATGGCTTCAATGGAGTTTTATCCAAAAAGGTCGGCCGCTCCGGGCTGTTGAGACTCTCCAGTTAATTTTCCCCACACTCTTTCCTCCACCCCCTTGATTCAACGGATATCTCGGAGGCCTTGTCCTTTTTCTTTCTCGATATTCTGGTATCCTGGTTTGTCCTCCTGTTTACTTTTTGACTCTGCTTTTTTCTTTTCTGTGACTTATATTGACAGCTCCCCAGGTCGACACCATGTTCTTCACACAACCTCCTCACCTGGCAAAGGCCGAAGAGCTCAAGCAGGAGCCTCCCAATGGGACAGCGTACTCGATCGCGATTCCCGGCACTGAGCAGCCTGGCCGCAGTCGTGTATACCGAGCATGGAATGCGCAGAAGGAATTGTTGACCACGCTGGATCCACAGGTATGAGGAATAGCCGATGAGGCCGAGGTATCCATTGCTGATGAGTTTCAGGTCACCACTGCCCATGACATGTTTGAATCGAGCGCCGTCCGCCAGCCCAAGAACCACTGCCTTGGATGGCGTCCATACAACCGCGTAACCAAGACCTATGACGAATATTCATGGCTCACATATGAGACGGTGCAGAAGAGACGTGCCGCATTTGGTGCGGGTCTGGTGGAGCTCCACCACAAGCACAACTGCCATCGCCCCGGGCAGTATGGTATCGGTCTCTGGTCTCAGAACCGACCGGAGTGGCAGATCACTGGTGAGTGGCAGTAGCTAGGAAAATGCGTATACGAAACTAACTCGGGATAATTAGATCTTGCTTGCGTTTCTCAATCTCTTTACTCCGTCTCCATCTACGATGTCCTGGCACCAGACGCTACTGAATATATCATCAACCATGCTGAGCTGCACTGTGTTGTTACTTCTTTGCCGCACATTCCCACCCTGCTGAAGCTCAAGGCTTCTCTACCCAACTTGAAGATGATTGTCAGTCTGGACCCGCTGGATGGCGGTGAGGAGAATGGACATTCCAAGCGTGCGCTGCTTGAGTCCATGGCTGCTGGTATGGACGTGACTATTTACTCCATGGATCAGGTGGAGGAGATTGGCGTCGCCTCTAAGCGCGGATACAATGCTCCCTCTGCAGATGATATTGTCACGATCAACTATACCTCCGGTACAACTGGTCCCCCCAAAGGTGTGATTTTAACCCACCGCAGTGCGGTGGCTGCTACATCCTGTGGTCTGGCCTTCATTCCTCAAGCTAGAGGTGACACAATGTGCTCTTACCTCCCATTGGCCCATATTTATGCCCGTCTTTCCGAGCACACTGCTTTGTGGGGTGGTGCTCGAATCGGCTACTTCCACGGAAACATTTTGGAGTTGGTGGATGACCTAAAACTGCTTAAGCCCACCGGCTTCATATCTGTCCCTCGTCTATACAGCCGATTCGGTACTGCTATCCGTGCCGCAACAGTCGAGCAGCCTGGTTTCAAGGGTGCTCTGTCGCGACACATTGTGGCAGCCAAAACCGCCAATCTGAAAAACCCTGACCCCTCCAAGGCGACCGGCAAGCACGCCTTGTACGACCGCATCTGGGCCAAGAAGGTGGCTGCCGCTCTCGGTCTGGAGCGAACTAAATACATGATTTCCGGCTCCGCGCCTCTGGACCCAACCCTGCACAACTTCCTCCGCATTGCCACCGGTTCCGATGTCATCCAGGGCTATGGCCTGACCGAGTCCTATGCCATGGCCACCGCCCAGTCCTCGAGTGACTTGTCATCCGGCAACTGTGGTCGCATCGCACCTAGTATGGAGGCATGCCTGGCCTCCCTTCCCGATATGGAATACTCCGTGGACGACAAGCCCTTCCCTCGCGGCGAGCTCCTACTCCGCGGTCACAACAACTTCCGCGAATACTACAAGAACGAGGAAGAAACGTCCAAGGCCGTAACCGAAGACGGCTGGTTCCGCACCGGTGACGTCTGCACCGTCGACGAGAGAGGTCGCTTCATCATCATCGACCGCCGCAAGAACGTCCTCAAGCTCGCCCAGGGCGAGTACATCTCTCCCGAGCGCATAGAAGGAGTTGTCCTCTCCGAGCTCGGCTACATCGGCCAGGCCTACGTCCACGGCGACAGCCTGCAGACCTTCTTGGTTGGAATTTTCGGCGTCTCCCCCGACATGTTTGCTCCATTCGTGAGCAAGGTTCTAGGCAAGGACATTGCCCCGACAGACCTCGAAGCAATCAGGGAAACCCTCAACGACGACAAGGTCCGTCGTGCCGTCCTCCGTGACCTTGAGCGCATGGCCAAGAAGCACAAGTTCGCCGGATATGAGCGCATCCGCAACATCTCCCTCAAGCTTGAACCGTTCACCATTGAGAACAACCTCCTCACCCCAACGTATGTTCCACACATCCCATCTCCCTCTGACCTACATTTCACTAACACACTTTCCCACAGTCTCAAGCTCAAGCGTCCCCCCGCTGTCAAGCTCTACCGCACCCTCCTGGACCAGCTGTATACCCAGGCTCTCGAGGAAGAATCTGCTCCCCGGGCTAAGCTGTAGTGGACAAGATCCACCTCTATCCACTTATGTTTATGTCCCTGTCAGTGTCAAACTATTCTGACATTGTTTTGTTTCCGGCTCGTTCGGGGATTGTACATAGAAGCCGTCTATAAATTGTAGTATATCAACTTTTTTCCATAACTTAATCGCTTTCTTTGTAGACCTAACATCCAGTCTTGATCTTGAACACCATCATCCCTTCGATCCTTAATTTCTTCCTCCGCGACATCTAACTTATACCCAATGGTCAATCTACATCGAAGGAAACAACCAGTCCATGAATTGATAAAAATCTATAACCTAACCCTTCTAGCAGCGAGCATGACAACCCCATTCACAATTGCAGAGCCAATAACCAGCCACGCGGTCTCCATGTCCAATAATACTGAGCAGCGACTCGATGTCACACCAGGGCAATATCATATTGGAATCATAACCGACAGGCTCGTAGTCACTATCTGTTAGACCACGAGACTACCCTCGTTTCACTGCATCTAATGCTCTATATGAAGAAATAGAAATCCAATAAAAGCGACAAGGGTATTAGTATAGTATAGAACAGTACCGCAATCAACCCTTGGCCGAATGACATTGTTCTTGCCATAGCTAGAAGTATACTATGCACAAACAAACCTACTAGGTTCACCTAGGTTTGCCCTAACTTCTATCTAACTGACACCATACTCAACATTCAACCAGGGGTTGGGTTAGTCCTGTAGCCACCGCCATTAAGAGGAACAACCCAAAAATCAACCCCAACCAACACCTTGATAGCGGTAGATAGGTAAGAGAATCAAAAAGATTCTACAAAAAGATATGACAAGAGTGGGATTCGAACCCACGCCTCTTGCGAGACACGGAGATAGTTATGAAACCATCGGGATCAGGTTGACCTGAACCGTGCGCCTTAGACCAACTCGGCCATCTTGCCTGTTTGATGAAGTAAGCGATCTGTGTTGGTTCTATGAATGAGCTGCTACTGTGAAACGAGGTATGCTAACGTTTGTTTAACTTGTCTTTTTTCCTGTTTGTTGTGTTGCTTGGTGTTTTCCATATGAATTACTATATCTTATGATTAACTCGTGATTTCCTATTTCTATTTCTATTCACATGTTCATACTATCATTTTCTAATCGTTACCCTTTTTTTGGGCATTGGGCGCTGTGTATATCCTGTGACTTATATATCTTTGGGTATGTTATGGTGTTTAATTCCAACAGACTACCAAAAATCAAGAATACGAAGTAGTAAAGAGCACTGTAAATATCACATTTATGATTTTCATGCACAACCGCCGTGTGACTATGATATGCGACCCAAACCATCAAGAATATAGTCGCAGAGCGCCGAAGATAAGTAGACGGCAACCGGGGAATCGAATATAGAAGAGAGACGATCAAAAGGAAAATCAAAACCTCCTAGCAAAACCAGACCGCGAGAAAGAAGAACAAAAGAAGAAAAAAAAAAAAGGAAATCATTGCATCACTCATTCTTCATTATCATACCCAAAACAACCTGAAACTCACGTCCGGTCCATCGTGCCACACCAATAATCCAGACGCAAGTCAGTCAGATTGCGCGGCGGGAGACCCCAAGTGCGCGCAAACCAGAGCGCCAACCCACCAACAACACCCACACTACCCGCAATCTGCACAAGCACCCAGCTCCGGCGACCAAGATCATCAATCCAGCCCACCACGCCGAGAGGGTCATGCGGGCTGAGACTGGCAACATGGTAAACGGGCGAGGCAGAATGTGCTCGCATGACATGCAGCCCGTTTGAGTGTGCATGTTTCTCACCAACTGGGATATGCAAGCCACAAAAGCCAGGGGTTTGCGACAAAGGTACGAGCGAGCCGTCGACAACGCACTCGCTCAAGCGCTCGGTCAGCCAGACCGCGCGCTCGCCCCGCGCTAGTGAGGAATAGCGATCACGTTCGTTCTGTAGGCTTCGCTGTAGGTCAGTTGCCCACTGCGCCAGTCGAACCTGAGCGATCCGCTCTTCGTTTCGAGTGTGGTCTGCTAGGCGGGCCATGGCATAGCTGGGAGAGGACGAAGTCAGGGTTGGGCCCGGGGCCTGGTCGGCCCCACTTGGGGTTGGACTTGGGTGCGCTTTGGGCATTGCGGGAACCGAACAAACGCCGGCGCGTTGGATGAGTTTCTTTGCAGCGGAATGGCGCATCCATGCCAGGTTATCTCGGTCGAACATCTTTTGCACTAGTGCATCTAATTCTGAAGGTACGAGGGGTTGGACGTAGTCCGGGCTCATGAGGGTGCTGGCGTCCATTGTTTCCGTGTCGACGGTTTTCTCCGATGACACTGCATAGGGCGGTTGGGATGATTCTAGCCCGTCTAGTTCCCCCGGCGGGTCTCCGAACAAAAAGGGCTTAATCCCTGCCTCGCAGGCTTGTTCATGGAACCGCAATTTCAGGGTGGAAATTTGATCGGCGGAAAGTGTGTCCGATTTGGACACTACTGGAATCACATTACTCAGTTCGCAGAGCTTGCGAATGCAGTCCACATCGGTCGATAAAGTGTCTGGAGATGTACATCAGCATGGGGGGAGTATGAGACCGGGGATTCAGGAGACCTACCATTAGAAATCAAATAAAGGATGGCGTCCACCTGGGATCCACCATTGCCGGCAAGTAAATTTTGGAAATCCACACCGGTGTCATTGAGAGCAGAGGTAGCACGAAGCAACTGCTGTCGCAAATATTGAACGACGGCGTCGGTTTGTCCCGCGCGACTCAATGATGTAGCCGGTGTATCGACAAAACATATGTTTCTCTCCAGCACGATTTCCCCGATACTTTTTCGGCGTCGAAGCACGCGCGAATCTTCCAAATCCGACCACCAGGAGGGATAAGGTTTGGTACTCGCATAAATTTCGGAGGTGCTGATCAGCGTACCACGCGACCGAGGCCGAGAAGGTCTACATCGTTCTACTGAGGTCACCGATGGAATTGTGTCGACATGTACGATATCGTCACAAGTCTGAACAATCGACTTGATCAAAGAAGTTTTTCCCGAACCTATTTCAAGACGATCAGTGGCATGTCCCTACCAAGATAAGGCGTGGAACTCACCTGGGGAACCAGCCAGAAGAACTTTGAACCGACCCATGGTTTTTCCTCGCTCGGTGAACGGTCGTCGACTCGGCATTTTGATACTTGGCATTATAAGCTGGGACGCCCCACCCGGGGGTGGATGTGATGATCCATAGTCCTCCTCATCTCCAGACCCGATAGCCTGACTATTGATTTCATCGGTAATCGAGATCTCATCAAGAGGTCGTAATGACTGGTTGGAAATTGATTTTGGGCTGCTAGGCAGCGACGACGGATCATCAGGGTTGCCCAGGTCGAGCGGAGTCAACGGCCGAGAGACTATCTGAGACAGAGACGATGTCTGTTCTGGAGAATCCAAGACTCCTGCATCCAGCGGCTTGAGAGTGGACCGACGTCGTGCAAGGTGCGATTCTAAATCGTCGGTGGTATCGGTGGCATCGGCGGCATGGTTTAGGCTGTCTGCGGGGAGATCGCGGGGCGATCTGGCGAACTCGGCCGGACATAGGGTCTCATCTAGGCTTTGCACTCCGTACATATGTTCTTTGGCATCTTGACTCCCATGACTCTCTGTCGAGATGCTGGATTCCAGATCCGAGCCATGCGGACTGCGAGATAAGAAGAAGGTCGCGGGGGTCGCGGTGCGGGGATCGAGGGAAGGAGAGGTGTCAAAGGAGCGCTTGCGTGGGAAAGGGTCTGGAACAGGTCTCATCATGAAGGCATTTCTCTAGAGAACCAGATCCAAATAGATTCAAGGGATGAAGCTCAGATAGCGGAGTGTATACGAATGATCATGTCATTGTATAGGTAAGCATCACGGGGTGATAAGACCCCGCTCTGCCTCAGGCAACGATGAGTGCCTGAATCAGCCAGTCAGGTGTTTCCAATAGTCTGCCCCGTCTGCCCCGTCTGCCCCGTTCAGGCTTCTCAGTTCCATAAGAATGTCTGGTGAGAGCCCTGGGAGTGTGTAGAATGTCTTGGTTTCGCTGTGATTCCAGCTCTCTTCCCCCCATTTCCGGGCATATCTCCACTGGGAATCCCTGCTAGTACCACTCAAAAAGTCACGGTTAAATTACAGCGTACATATACGGAAGTACTGTAGTGTACTTTTTCCCTTCTGCATCGGCTACAAAGCCAGGCGCAACTAGCGCCATAATAATAAAAAAAGAGGGAAAACTAAGCACACAGTGGCAAGCCGGTGGTTGGAACCGAAGGTCGCAGAGTACCGTGTCCGCCCGATTTCACGGAAAAGGTTGAACTCCACCAGGCACTTTCTGGTTCAACTCCTGGGATCTCGAGATCCCCGGTGCCTCTTCTCTGTCTTTGTCTTTGTCTTGTGCCTACGGTCTTTGGTCTTCTATCTACAAGGCCATCTCTTCAATCCTTCTTTATTTTACACATCTCGTCTCTCCGATTGGCCCCCCCCCTCCTCTCTATTGAATTGCCTACCCTCTTTCTTCTGTCCTACCCACATGGACCAGCCAGCCATGTCGTGGCCGGAGCAACTCCATGAGAATACGCTCATGGCCGCGCCCGAGGATGAGTTTTCCAACTTCCTCGAGTTCAATATGCCGTTTCCCGACATCGAAGGGCACGGACCAGTCAATCTGCAACATTCCCAGCAACATTCCCTACCAACGACGTCGGCTCCTTCTGAGATGGCCTACTCGCAGTCGCATGCCGTGCAGTACCCCGGCAAAATGGAGGGCATGGCCATGGATTTCAGCCATGATCCCCAGGCGCATTCGCACGTCAACCAGATGGCGTACTCGGCCCCTGGGATGACACCGGGCTTCTGCGCGCAAGAACCCTCACCCATGTCGCAACCCACGCATCAACATTACATGCAGGGCCAGACGATGATTCCTCCAACCCCGAACAGCATTGAAATGCATGGAAATGCTGCCCGCTATTCGCAGCGCGTGGACGGGACCCCCGAGATCTATGATAGATATGGGCGCATTAATGAAGAGCAGGTAAGTCTCAAGATGCCCCACTGGCATGAATGAATGTGCTAACAGATTAGGCTCTTTACACCCCGCTCGTATCTCCAGCCATGACTCCGCTGGAAAACCAATTTCGACTTCCCGAATACACGATTCCCGGCGAATACTTTACACCGCTCACATCTCCTGCTCTGGAGGCTCAAAATGCCGAATCCAACAGCTACCAATTCCATGCCAGACAAGTGTCGGATGTGGGCTTCGTTCCTACGACCGCAGAAGTGAACCAGCTCCCTGAGACATCAGCTCCTGGCTCTCCCAGCATCATTCGCAAGCCCAATAACCGCCGACGCCCATCAACGACCACTACCCGGCTGAACAATGCACGGAAGGTCAAGCAGTCGCCCAACATCCTGGCGCAACGCAAACGCAGCACATTAGCGACAAATTCAGAGGAGTTTTACAACAGCCTAACCCAGGAATTAAATTCCACGAAGCCGCAGAACCAGGATATCCGTTCTCTACAGATTAGCAGCAATGAAGGCTCTGGTCAAGATTCGGTTTCCCCCGAACCATTATCAGAACCATTGATGCCACCCCCTGCTCTCCCTCCTCCTCGGATGTCTCCCGCCATTGCTCCCCATGTTCCTTCGCCTGGCCTCGCTGCGACCCCTTCGCTTCTGATGCGCCTCCAGAGGAACTCGCATGCGCAGAGCACGTCGGGCTCTTTCGGTCAAGCCCAGCTTGCCGAGTCCGATGTTCCAGATGAGATGATGGAAGATATTTCTCTGCCAGAGGCGGCCACATCTACTCAGCTGCGTCCGAAGATCAACCGGATTGAGACTGCCATACGAACTCCCTCTTTATCCACCAATGGAACGCCAGCCTTGGAACCTCTGTCTGCTTCGCTTGCTCCCAGTCCCTGTACGACTGCAATGCAATCTCCCAGTGGACCGGTCCCGCGGAAAGAGTCCTCGAAAGCCTCTTCTCGGAAACGTCCAAGTTTGAGCTCCACACATGCCAGCCCGCAGCTGCGCCCCAAGATCAGCCCCAGCATCCAGCCCCTCGTAAAAGGCGGCGAGGGTAAGCTTATCCCACGTGAGATTTGACGAACCTTATACTAACTATATCTAGGTATGTCCCATGATGCTCTTTACTTGGCATCAAAGTCAAACTACCAGCACATTCTTGATGGCACTCTTCCGTCTGGAGTTTCCTACCCGGAGGCTCTGGCCGAGAACCTCAGTTCCAAGCGCACAAATCACAAGCTTGCCGAGCAGGGCCGCCGGAATCGGATCAACAGTGCATTGAAAGAGATCGAGCTCCTCATCCCGAAAGACTTCATCGACGCACGAAACGCCAAGGAGACTGCAGAATCCGGGAACAAGCCCGTCGACAAGGAGAAAGAAAAAGAAAAGGCCAATCAAACCATCAGCAAGGCCACCGCCGTAGAGATGGCCATTGACTACATCAAAGCCCTGAAGATGACCTTGGACGCAACCAGCGCCAAACTGGCAGTGGCGGAGGCCAAATTATCAGACGACTCGAAGGTCGCGGTCACAGGCGGGGCATCAACTGCCCAAAAGGAGGATGCAAGTGAATCCAAGTGATCTGTGATTTGCGCAAACACGCGGTCCTAATATGACCGAAGTCTTTTGCTCGTCTCCAAAAACAATATCGGGTTAGGTTTAGGGTTGGGAAAAAGGGTAACCCTATCTATGCCTTTAAGTTAATTTGTTCTATGATCTACGATCTATGTTGTGTTATTTGCTTTGATAGCGTTGGAGTTGAACTACGGTGGCACTTTGCTTTAGTTTTTTGTATACCAATAGACAGTGAACGTTGATAAGTTATTTCTTGTGTATTTGTCAGATCTTGTATTGTTTCGTGCTATCCTAAGACTACTGGATCTGGATTGAGTGCACTCATCTAGCATAGAAGCCTCTTTCAACCTCCCATCTCTTCTTATGTGACTTTTCTAGCCTCGACAATGAGACCTTTACGTCTACACATGTATATAAACAGCCCCTTGGTATCTTTCCTCGCCCTTTTCTGCGCGATTTCATATTCATATCTATCTACTGGATAACTAGTCACGTCAATATCGTACGTTTAACACTGTGTTTCTTCATTCTCATGTTCAGTGGCAATCCAAACTCGGTGGAAATACCCCTTCGTCAGGGTTCGAACTGTCGAGATCACAGCATCACAACTGGGCGCGTAACTCAGTGGTAGAGTGTTCGCTTTGCATGCGAAAAGTCCGGTGTTCGATCCACCGCCCGTCCAATTCTTTTTTGCTTTTACGTATTTATTTATGTATATGATCTTTTTGATATTTTAAAGAATATTGGCATGTACTTTGTTTATTTCCTTGCATGTGCAAATTGGTTTTTGTTGGCTTTGGGAAATAATAAAAATGCTTTGGTTGTTGTTAGGGCAGGGGGAGTATGATACACGTTATGAGTTAACGTTATGGCTTCATGTCAGTAAATACTGCTGTCAATAGAAAGAATTAGGTCCAGTCTGTTTTCGCTGCTACTGTCTACTATCCTGCTGGAAAGTAGAAATTAGGGACAGGGAATTTATAATATACACAAAGATTACTGAACTGGGTTGGGGATGATTTCCTAGTTGGGAAGCATTTCATCGAGGGCGAATACTGTATGCTGGCTTGGAGTTACGGTCCATGTTTAACTGGATGATGTGGCCAGTTATCAACTTCAGGTAGGAGCTCGGGAACAATAGATTATATGCTGACGATTACTAAAGGGAGAGGTTTACAGATCTACGATGAGCTGGAAAAGTGAGAAATATTATAAAATCTCATTGTAGAACACATAGGTAATAAAAAGAGTAAAAAACATCACAGAGGGTCATATCCCGTTTCCCATTTCCCGTAAGACTTTAAAAAAAATTAGCAAGAGCAAAGAAGACCAAGATCCAAACTAAAGTTTAAAAATCTAGTCAACCTCCTCCATGGCGCTCTCGCCGGTAGCCTCAGCGGGAGCGGCAGCCTCGGTGGTAGCCTCGGCGGGAGTGGACTCGTCCTCCTCGATGTTCAGGCCCAGGGAGACGAGCTTGTGGATGCGCTCGGAGAAGCTGGCGGGCTCCTCGATGGTGAATCCAGAGACGAGCAGGGAGGTCTCGAAGAGGAGCTGGGTGATGGACTTGACGGTGCGGTCGTTCTCGCCGTCGGTCTCGACCTTCTTCTTGAGCTCCTTGATGATGGGGGACTTGGGGGAGATCTCGAAGGTCTTCTTGGAGGACATGTAGGAGGACATGGAGGTGTCACGGAGGGCCTGGGCCTTCATGATACGCTCCATGTTGGCGGACCAACCGAACTGGCCGGTACGGATGGCGCAGGGGGAGCCGACGAGCTTGTGGGAGACAACGACCTTCTCGACCTTGTCGCCGAGAACGTTCTTGAGGGCCTTGGCGAGGTCCTCGTACTCCTTCTCCTCGGCCTCACGCTCGGCCTTCTCCTCATCGGTCTCCTCGAGCTCGAAGTCCTTGGTGATGTCGACGAGCTTCTTGCCGTCGTACTCCTTCAGCTGGGTGAAGGCGTACTCATCAATGGGGTCAACGAGGAACAGAACCTCGAAGTTCTTCTGCTTGAGGGTGTCCAGGAAGGGAGAGTTGGCAACAGCCTTGATGGACTCGCCAGTGATGTAGTACATGTTCTTCTGGTGCTCGGGCATGCGAGTGATGTAGTCGGCGAGGGAGGTGGACTCATCACCGGACTTGGTGGACTGGTAGCGGAGGAGCTTGGCCAGAGTGGGGCGGTTCTGGGCGTCCTCGTGGATACCGAGCTTGATGTTCTTGCTGAAGGCCTGGTAGAACTTGTCGAACTGCTCACGGTCCTCGGCGATCTCGGTGAAGAGCTCAAGAGTCTTCTTGACGATGTTCTTCTTGATGACCTTCATGATCTTGTTCTGCTGGAGGGTCTCACGAGACAGGTTGAGGGGAAGGTCCTCGGAGTCGACGACACCCTTGACGAAGGAGAGCCACTCGGGGATGAGGTCGGTAGCATCGTCGGTGATGAAGACACGGCGAACGTAGAGCTTGATGTTGTTCTTGGTCTTCTTGGTCTCGAAGAGGTCGAAAGGAGCGCGCTTGGGGACGAAGAGGATAGCGCGGAACTCGAGCTGACCCTCAACGGAGAAGTGCTTGACACCGAGGTGGTCCTCCCAGTCGTTGGAGAGCGACTTGTAGAAGGAGGCGTACTCCTCAGTGGTGATGTCGGTGGGGTTGCGAGTCCAGATGGGCTTGGTCTTGTTAAGCTCCTCCTCCTCGATCTTGGACTCCTTGACGGTCTTGGTCTTCTTCTCCTTCTTCTCCTCATCCTCATCGACCTCCTCGACCTTGGGCTTCTTCTCATCATCCTCCTCCTTGGACTCCTCAGCCTCCTCATCGGGGACCTCAGTCTCGGTCTCCTTCAGGACGTGAAGGTAGATGGGGTAGGAGATGAACTCGGAGTGCTTGCGGACAACCTCCTTGATGCGGGCCTCGTTGAGGTAGTCCATCTGCTCATCCTTCAGGTGAAGGATGATCTTGGAACCGCGGCCGAGCTGCTCGCCCTCGGTGTCCTGGTTAAGGGTGAAAGTACCACCGGCGGCGGACTCCCAGATGTACTGCTCGTCATCGTTGTGCTTGGACACAAAGGTGACACGGTCAGCGACGAGGTAGGCAGAGTAGAAACCAACACCGAACTGGCCGATCATGGAGATATCAGCACCAGCGGAGAGGGCCTCCATGAACTGCTTGGTACCGGAGCGGGCAATTGTTCCAAGGTTGTTGATGAGGTCCTAAGAAAACGAAAATGAGTCAATGAGATTAAGAGTCATCTCCAGTGGCAAAGTTACTTACAGCCTTGGTCATACCAATACCGGTATCACGGATGGTGAGGGTCTTGTTCTCCAAGTCGGGGATAATGTCGATGCGCAGATCCTTGCACGAATCGAGCTTGGAGGGGTCGGAGAGAGCCTCATAGCGGATCTTGTCGAGAGCATCGGAGGCGTTGGAGATCAACTCACGAAGGAAGATTTCCTTGTTGGAGTAGACAGTGTTAATGATCAGCGAGAGCAGCTGAGAGATCTCAGCCTGGAACTCGAAGGTCTCGGGCATGATGGCGGTGTGACTGCAGAGTGAGTGGGTTAGAAAGATAGGAGAGATGAGAGATGAGAGAAGACAGAGAGAGGAATTGAAAGGAAGGTAAGTAGAAGGGTCAAGCTTACAAGGAAAAAAAGGGAGTGATAACAAAAGAAGCTCTGGGGGGAGAAACCAAAGCAGAGAGATGAAGAAAGCAGAAGAGGCGGGACGGTTCGTTTTGTGTTTCCGAAATTTCTCTGGGTGGGTTTCTACGATGATCCAGCAACTTCCACCGGTCGGTCAGGCAACGTGATGCCCCTGCAGGTTGATATGTTCTATAAAGCAGTTCTAGACGTTTCTGGGGGCAATTGTGCTTGATTTTCCTATTCTTGAATTCTTTCAGACTTTGGTTGCTCTGAGTTCAAGCTGAACGTTGCGGCCTGAGGCACCCCGCTCTAGAATCTTCCCCATATCAAGGTCCTCTTTCAAGTCAATTCCTGTCGTATTTGATACTCCATGGTCCCAGAATTCCTCAATTTACATATACATAAAACATAGAAACAGTGTCAAAAAAAAAGGAGATACAAGAAAGACCGGAAAGGCGCACCACCGTTGAAACCTGAAGTTTGCTATGCTAGTGAAACAGAAATGCGATATAACGGGGAAGTAATCATAAGAAATATGTTGATCGTCATGTCGAAGATAAGACCGACCCAGGAATAAAAAAAGAAAGCAAAAAAAAAGGTCGAGTTAAAACAAAAGTGCCCAGAGGAGGAAGGGAAAGAAACACAACTTTTCCAGCCTACCCGGACCAACCGCTAATATGCACTGTGACAGGAAGAAAAAGGAGGGGGGGAGGCAATAGTCACATAACATGTCATTAGAAGAGACGGGGCAAAAAGAAAATAAAAGGACCAAAATGGGAGTAATACAGATCCTAGAAGATCGACCGAAGAGAAGCCATTGAGATGACTGCACCGACGTGTGAAGGAGAACGGGGAGGATCGTCGGGATCGTATAATTATTTAAGCAGCCTGAGCCTGGCTGCGGCCCTTGGCGGCAACGTTGCCACTGCCGCCGCGGCCACGGGGAGCGAAACCTCCACGGCCATCGCGCTGGAAGCCACCACGGCCCTGGCTACCGGCACGGTCACCACGGCCACGACCGGAGCCACGACCAGCAGGGAAGCCGTTGCCTCCAAAGGCATTGCCACGGGGACGACGTTCCTCAACGAGGATCTGCTCGCTGCCAATCTGGTGGGGGTTGGCAGCAACGGCAGCAGCGTAGCCAGAGGCCTGCTCGAACTCAACGAAGGCACAGTTCTTGGGGCGGCTGACGTCGAAGTACTTCAGCTTGCCGAAACGAGCCAGGGTCTGCTTAAGCAGACTGGCGTCAACCTTCTCGTTGACGTTCTTGATGTAAGCGAGGGTGGTCTGCTCCTCGCCAGCACGAGGCTGAGACTTCTTGTGATCATGGCCAGCGGTTTGCCATCCGGCATCAGTGGAGCCAGTCTCCTGAGGACGGGCAGCCTCGGGGACGGGGGAGGCGGTAGCGGACTGAGCAGCAGGAGCTTGAGCAGCGGGAGCCTGAGCAGCGGGGGTCTGAGCAGCGGGGGCGGTGGCCTTGGGGGCTGCAGGGGCGGCAGCCGCCGCAGCAGCAGCAGCCGCAGCCGCAGCCTTAGCGGGGCCCTTACCAGCAAGTGCGATGCTGGCCCAAGTCTTGGGAACAGCAGGGGTGGGGGCGGTGTCCTTCTCGGGAACCTCCTCCTTCTCCTCGGCAACAGGAGAAGGCTCAGGAGTCTCAGGCTTCTCATCGTTGACGACCTCAGCCTCGACGGCGGGAAGAGCGGTGGCCTCCTCAACAGCGGGGGTACCGTTGGTCTGGGAGACGGCCTCCTCAGGCTGCTCAACCTCCTCATTGGCCTCAACTTCCTCAAGCTTCTCATCGACCTTGGTGGCAGCGACTTCCTCGGTCACCTGGGTCTCCTCAACGGGAGCCTCGACGGCCTTGGGGGTTTCGGTAGCAGTCGGAGCAGGGGTGGAGGGCTCGGCAGCGATCTCCTCCTCCTCGTCGACCATGTAGCGGAAGATGTCGTTGAGAACGTAGTAGCCATTGGGCTGCTCAGCGAGAACAAAGGTCTGCACGAACTTGCGGGAAGGCTCGGACTTGTTGGAGATCTCACCAATAACGGAGACCAGGATGTTTTCGAAAGAGGCCTGAGAGTCGACGTTCAGGACGCGCACCTTGCACTCCTGGAAGTCAAGCTGCTTAATTTTATCGTTGATAGCCTAGGTGGGGGTATAAGTTAGAGACCTTCTCCTCGATGGATAGATTTAACGTACCTTGGTGCCGACGGTGACGGGCACGGACTCGGCCTCAGTGCCGAAGACCAACTGAGACCGCCGAGAGTAGAACAGGTGCAGCTTGTCGGGGTTGCGGCTCATGGTGGTGTAGTACTGCTCGACGAAGTACCAGCCCACCTCGTCCTTGGAGATGTCATTCTTCTGGTCGGTAGGAGTAACAGTGGTAGGAGTGGAGGACTGGGCAGGCTGGAAGCTGGCCGCAGTGTTCATGGTTGCGTGGTTGAAGGAGTCGGGATAGGCGTGGGCAGGGTAGTTGCCATTGATGGGAACTTGGGTCATGTCGGCCATAGCGTCGGATTGAGGGGTCTTGTCTTTGGGGAATGAAATTAAATTTGACTGAGCACGATGGAAATAGTGGACACCGCAAGAGCCAAAAGCTTTCTAGGACAGGCGGAAGCGAGAACAAAGCGATCAAGTTCTAGATATGAAGCAGTTTTGATTTCCTCGCTTCACTGAATGCGCATTAGTCTTCGCATCCCAGACGGAATTGGACATGTGGATCAAACTCACAATGCGAAATGAACCTGGCACCAATGCAAGCAATTGAAGAGATTCAAAGGAAAAGGAGAAAAGAGCCGAGGCAAGGAAACCCGGAGTGATCTTAAGAATGCGGCAAGTGAAGTATAGCTGCAATGAGAATCCGGGAAGACTCTTATGTGTGGCGGAAAGATGGGGGGGATCTGAAGCCGATTGGAGATGGAAACGGAAAAGGATCAAGATAAATGTCTCGGAGATAGGACGGAGATGAAGAAGTTGGAGGGAGAATGGAAGTAAAAGAGATGGAATGAAGCTGTGGAAATTCGCCTTCGAAGAAAAAGCGACTTCCTTCGTGACTCCGTGCGGGTTTCGCGTGGGCTTGGCGAGACACCGCCCGGCAGAACTGTGTCCAGATCAGGCCTAGTATATCAGAAGCTTGCGATGAGCAGTTGACCGTTTGCTTTATTGGAGGTTAAATATAAAAATAAGACTTATAGTGCAGATAGGGCAGATAGGGGGGTTCCACAGAGTCCACTGCTCGTGCGTTGTATACCTGTGGAGTATATGTCCGATTAATCTCGAGATTTAGTACAAAAGAACGAATATTGGTTATATCTATGGAAAATACAACAGTGGACTGTATAAGCACTGGCCAGTATCAAGTATCCAGCAGAGAAACGCTGCAGAAAGAAGAAACATATGATTTTGTAAAAAGTCAAGGCAAGACAAGCCATCTAACAAGACTGACCATATCCACAATTGACACTCAAAGAAAGAAACAATGCGAATCTCAAGTCAAAACGCCGCAAACTGATCCTCAAAAAAGAAAGGGGGTATGATAAGACGTTAAAGGGTGCTCGACTGCAAAATCGACAACGATCATGAGAGCCGTGTCGACAGAGGCTTGAAAAAAAGTTGTAGACCTCCAACCCAGGGGGAAAAAAAGAAATGGGACAGGAATTTAAAAGAGACAAAGAATGATTGGGGACAAAATCACGCAGTATAGTGGAATGAAAGAGTTGCGAGCGCACCTCCGGATTGGCAGACAGGATTGAAATCAGGAATCATCTGCCGCGGCATCCTTCTCGGAGAGAGGCTTGCGCATGACAGCATCTTGACCAGTCATTCTCCGGCCGAGAGCACGCTCGACCTTAGCGCCGAGAGCGAGCTTGTTCAAGTTGTCTGATTTCTCCTCAGTAGGCACGAAGCGCTGCTTGGTGAGGGGTTTGTTCTCGAGGCGCTCGAAGCCGTCATGGAGGTGGGTGATGTCGGCGATTCTGGGGTCACCGCTGGGAAGGCTACCAGTTGTGCGATCGGAAGCAGCCAGCGAAGGGTTTCCACTGATGGTGGAGAATCGCTTTGAGTTTCGGTTCTGCGGGTGTGTTAGACGGGGAATCTTGAATGTCCTGCACCGGGTGGGACAGGAGGGGCATAGGGGGCACAGGGTGGCAGTTTGGTCACCTACCGACTGGGACATGATGGGGCGCTCCGAATCGAGAGACTGTTGGCGAGCCATTTTGAATAGTGTGAAGGTCGTGAAAAGGGATGCGCCGGGAGATGAACACGGGTTGGGGTAGAGACTAAATGGGGGGAGATGCCTGTGCAGAAAAGACCTGTTAGCGTCTTCTAAGCGGAGACAATTCTTCAGCAAGGGGCAAGGGGCACATACGAGACTGCAGGGGTTGACAGGTTTCGGGGAGCCAGAAGCTTAAAGCTGAAAGTTGGGAAAGTTCAAGCGCAAGTTAGGAGAAGCCAAACGGGGTGGGTCGTGATTCAAAAGTGGTGGGGAATTGTAAAGGGGGTTGGATGGGAGGTGGCTTAAAAGGATCGACGTGATGAAACTCAGACATTCTCTGATATCATGAGCTTCTTTTGCCACTTTGCCACGTGCGGTCCACGCGAAAGCTCGGCTTTTAAAGTTGGCCTGAAGTTCTGGAGAGACTGTCGGGAGTGCGGGTAATCTTCATTTTGCAAGACCTGGAGCCTGACTTGAGGACACCCATTTTCTGTCTACTGTATACGTAACTGAAATGATCAAGGGAATCATTGCCATCTGATATGTATCCAAATGCCCAGTTGACCTGTACAATACTGTATGTAGGCCAACACGGCATGCTGCACCCCTTTCACACCAGATCGAAAGTACAGGATTGAAATCATACGAGTGCTACCCCGTCTCAAATCATAGTGGATACTGTTAAAAACTAATTCTAATCAGAGGTTGAAAGAGCACTATATGTGGTCTATCTCATATGATATGAGTATCTATCCCGTCCAAACTGTATTCAAGTTGGAGTACAATATGGTTGGTCGTCAAGGACAATGTCTGTACATAGGTGGTACATGCTATATTGATTACATATAGGTTGACTAGTTGCCTAGGTAATCGAACAATTAGTTGTATCTTTATACAAACTCCCCCTCCCTTTGACATTCAAAGAAAAAAAGAGACAAAGAAGTAAAAGAGTACAAGTTGTTCCCGATAAGGTGGGCGGTGTAAAAGCTATGTAATAGAACACGCACCCCGCCTCACTCCGCGTAGATTCTGCCGGGCTCAATTACACAATTGTGCAAAGCTCACCTCGCACAATCTTCTTCCCAATACCAGTCAAATTCCCAGAAGACAGAAACAGACCACAGCTATGCCCAAGCATAAGTCCTTCCTCAAGGAAACCAAGTCAAAGAAGAAGTCTGCTTCAAAGCAGGTATGTTATATTGACAAGCACACAACACAGTCCAATCATGATCTCATACCTCGAACTAGGCGCCAGTGACAGCCGATGATTACCTTGCTGGTGAGTCCAAGACAAGCCATAACAAAAAACACCCTACAAAGGGTATCCATGTTACATGCAGACAAAGCTAACGAATCCCAGCGGGCGTCGAGCTAGAAGAAGCAGGCGAGAAATGGCGAGCCGGCGATGCGGCCAAATCCATGCGATTCTTCATGCGAGCTATCACAAACTACGACGAAGGATTGCAGAAACATCCCGGGACTTTCGACCTAGCCTATAACAAGTATGTGAAAAGAGAAAATGTTGGCCTGAATTTCTACTCAAGCTATCTCTGACACTCCGTCTAGAGCCCGAGTCCAATACGAAATCACCCAACATCCCAAGCTGGCGGCACAACTCCCAGCGCCACAGGGGGAGATTCTGCAGGTGGCACTGCAGTCACACCGGGAAGCGCTGGTTCTAGAACAGGACAATGCTGACGTGTTGTTCAATTCGGGCCAGGTGCTGACGAGTCTGGCGGAGTCCATGTCGAACTCCAAGCACCCTGGCGAAGAGCAGTTGGTGCAGGCTGGCACTTATTTGCAAGAGGCCATTGAGTTGTTTCAGCGGTGTTTGATGGTGCAGGAGATGAAGTATACTGAGAGACAGGAGGAGATTGAGGCAATGGAATCTGGGGCTATGCCGCCCCAGGAGCCGGAGCCAGAGCCTGTGGAGCAGATGCAGACGCAAGCTGAGGGCTCGGGTGAGGAACCGGAGCAGGAACAGGAGCAGTGGGCCATGATTGTTGAACCTGTTACGAAGAACACCCTGGTTGATACAGCCGTGGCGCAGTTGGAGACTCTGACGACATTGTGCAACTTGTTGACATTCAACCCCGGTGCTGGTGGTGTTGGCTGGGTGCAGGAGTATTCGTCAGAGCTGGTGGAGTCGCGGCTCCCTGCTTATGCCGAGGGCTCAGACAGACAGTATGAGGGGGCTTGGCACGAGCCAAGTTCATCTGTGCCTTGAATGAGCTCCTGTACCGTGGCGGACACACCGATATCCAAACATACCAGCAGGAGGTTGGGCAGGTGTTTGGGCCGGATCTGGATGTTTCCGCGGACCCTGAAGGACTATGCGCCAAAGCAGATGCACTCACATCACTCAATGCATCGCTTAACGATATTCCCCCATCCGAGGATGATGAGGCATTCGAGAACGCCGTGGCAGTCCGTTGGAAAACACTTTCGACCGCCTTGGAAGCTCTGACAGCTGCATCCAAACACCCAGATGCTGACAACCTGCCAAAGATCCACGTTGGACGGGGAGACGTGGAGATGCACCGCTGGCGACTGGGCCGCGCACCTTGGAACCATGCCATGGCGAAACAGAATGGCGCCATGCTCCTGCGCAATGCGCAGACATACTACCGTGGCGCCGCTGCATTAGCCCGTCGCGATGGGGCAGCCGAGGAAGAACGGGACGGATCATGCAAGGAAGCAATTGCCGCAGCACTGGAGGGCCAAAACACTAAGCTTGAACAGCTCAAAATCACTGCCCTGCAGCAGCTGGTCGCCGTAGCACAGGATATGGTGGAAGACGGACTGGTCGATGGAAGGGAACTGAGTGCGCTGATCTCATGAAACAAATGAAATCATCTCGAATACACACAGGCCTCACAGACCCGAACGAGCATTCACCTCTTCATCCATCTGGACCGCATCCTGGCGAAGATGATGTTCCTTGCTGAACTGCGTGGCAGCCGAGGCAGCACCCTCAATATCAGAGACCACAGATCCCAGATGCGCCAGCAGTTGTTCGATTTCCTGTCTCTGCGACTGTACAGTCTGCGCCAGCTGCGCATTGTCCGCATGTGTCACTTGAAGCCTGTCATTCAAGGTTGACTGCGCTTCCAGCAGATACGGCGTGAGGTGTGCCTTGTACAGATCTTCCGCACCGAGGGTATGTGGGCTGTCAAATAAGAAAAGTCAGAAAAAGCCCCGAAATCAAAAGTCCAAAAAAATCACATCATCCATATCCAATGAATGCTGTAGAGCGTAATGTTCAACGTACACAGTTCTCTCAGAATCCTCATTCTCCTCTTCCTGCTCCCTCCGTTCCCTAGCCTCCCCGACCAGCCGATCCAGTTCATTCAGATGCGGCACAACGTCCCTCTCATCAACAATCTCCTCAAACTCTGCCTTTGCGCTTTCCTCCAGCTTCGCGTTCAATTGTCGCCAGACACTCTCTAAGCTGGCAGGGACATGGCGCGCTGGGGTAGGGAAGCAGCTTGCGAAATTCACATATGAATTTGCGCGGAGTGTGCGCGCTAGGGCCTGATCGAATACTTGGTGTAAACGTGAAGCACGTGGGCCGGGGGCTTGTGGGATTGAGGCTGGTGGGGGAGGGGACGTTGATGCCGGTGGTGGTTGGTGAGTGTCTGTTCCGGGTTCGGCCATTGTGCGTGGTTGCAAGAGGTGGATTATGCTGAGAAGTGAGATGCTGTAAGAGAGCCTTGCCTTTGGGTATGTTGAAGGAGTGTAGAGGGTGTGTTGATGCTCAGGAATTTGGTGATTGTTCCATTGCCGGGATTCAACGCGACGCGACGGTCACGTGTTTCATAGAGTGATTTGGTTATTTTTACGCAATCGTTGGTTATACTTCTGTTGAAATACTATTGAAATATTGAATAGCTGGAAAAGTATATAGAGAGAATCAAGCCATAACAAGTATGGTAATGTTGCCAAAGAAGCGAAATAACAAACTAGATTTCAGCCCTAAGTACTTGCATGCAGACCCAAGCAGCAATTTTGCATATCAAGGGTCTATTCTACCTTCCTCCAGCGCGACAGGGATTTTCAAACTCACTGATCCTCTTCGTGTATGAGAAGGCTCCAGCTTTGCCTTAAAGCAAGAAATATGACATAAAGCTGCTTGGGCACGGATATCCTGCCAAAGCAATTTGAAAGCAGGCCATGAGATCGAGACGTAAATAAGACTATTCCAAAAGCCTTGAAGTGGAAGAACGAAGGCACCGACAAATTTGAGACCGAAAGAGACTCTGTCTGGGTGAGCGAGTGAGTAGGCTCTGTTTATCGTAGATGGGACCTAGATGTGAGTAGTTAGCACAGCACGAAGTAAACCCTGCATTCATGAGCAAAAGTCTGATAAAAAAACAGAGCTTACCCAAGTCACAAGCAAAGCAATAAAAAACAACATGGCATACTTAGTATACGCCCAAGCAGCCGAATTAGCCTCAGTAGCAAGAGACCTCCGCTGGGACGCAGAATCCATATCCACCCGTCCAGCCTTAAATTGACCATCCTTCTGCGGCGGAAAAGAAGTAAGCCGTGAATTATGTTCCGAGCTGAGTGGCACATCTCCAGAGCTCCCACCCTGAATGGTAACAGAGTATGGCTTGAACGAAGGAGACGGAAGACCGTGTGGACCACTGGTGGATGGATACCGCTGCTCAGGCGAGTAGCATGCAATTTCCCTAGTAACCTGAATACCAGCCAGGGTAGCAAAGGGTGACACAGACGGTACGAAATAAGGGTCGAGAGAGTCGATACCGCCGAGGTTTCGGAGTTGGCGTCGTTTTTGATAAATGACTGATCCTGCGCGGAGGTAGATGGCGAATGTTAGTGAGATGACGAACCAGACTGGTCCGTAGAAGATGGCTATACGGAGGAAGTCCCACGGGATAGCGATCCAGCACCAGAGCTGTGAAGTGAGCTGGGTTAGTCTATGCTGGGTACCAAATGGTTAGCTCGATATCTCACGATTGCAGAGCCATAGATCCGACCTCGAGCCTGGGTTGTGACGAAGAAGTATGCGAAAGCTGGGACGAACGGTGTGCCGTAGCAGAACAGGACATACTTCCATTCTAGCTGACGGAGTTGCTCGGAGTTGTATTTGTGGAAGAAGGTTAGGTAGACGTTGCATGCCATGGCAAAGGTCCATAGGGCGTCGGCGGGCATGAACCTTTACGGGTCATATTAGCAGTGAAATGGGGGTGAGATATAGAGAACAGAGAGAAACAAACACTTACCATTGAATTAGAAAGCCCTGAAACTGACAGAGCGCACTATCAATCCCTATATGAATCCCATCCTGGGCTATAATGGCGGCTACGTTGGCCATGATATTACCCCATGACGCATAAAACACCAGACGATTGATAGGTTTACGAAAGGATGTAGACCAGATGAATGTGGAGACGATCACGAAAGTGCCAATGAGGGAAATAGTCGAGCAGACCCGTTCTGTGGCTGAAATTGCCCACATTTGCTGTTCTGATAGCACCATAGTGTACCATGGCATATAGAGCACGTAGCCGAGAAGAGAGACTCCTTGACTTGAAGATAGATGATCTTATCAGGATGCAGACTGAAGGAGAGAGAAAGAATAGATCAGAAGCTCGTGATCAATGGGCTACACTTGGGCTTACGGGCCGAGTCGAGGACATAGCCTGTTTATCATCCGCATATGGATTAGGAATGAAAGCTAATTACCAAGAGAGATCCGATTGGTATGTTTGATTTGGCTTCCAGGGACGTCTTTTAAATGGGTTCACCGTCTCAAACACACCGCAGGGAGTCAGGTTACGGCCGAGTAATGGGAAGACGCGAGCCTGGGATGTACGGGCAGTACAGGAATTGCTGTTAGATGTGAGGATGAAGGACCGGGAGACTGCAGAGACATGGAAGGGGTGACCTGTATCACTATATGCGCAGTTAGGTACTATCAAGACATGTAACGTTGGGCAGCGTTGAATGAATAGACCTCAACGGGATAGGTGACCTGACACAAATGGCATAAGCCAAGCAACTAACCTGGGAAGTCGAAAAAAGCAGCCTATTACCTGCGGAGGTCTGAACGAAAAAAGACTCGGGATATTATCCGAGGTTCAAGAAAATGGCCAAACGCTTTTCTCTCTGCCTGGGGATGGAATTAAACAGGCCCTAAGAGTCTTTTAACTACTTGAAACAAGCATAAGCAGGAAAACTCCCCAACTGATTGCAAACTAAACGGGCAAGGCCCAAGCGCTGTTCCTTAAATAGTGTCCGGGTTGAATAACATTCGATTTTGGAATAGAGCAGAAAATAAATTATCTGCCTCGGATCGCAATGTGACATCTCCAAGCAGACTCGTCTTCAACGAAAATGCCCTCCGCCCTTTGAAAGATAGAAAGAAAAAAAAAGAGGAAAAAAGCAAAACCACGATCATCGGGTATAACGCCGAATTCTCCCATGTCCATTGTTCTAATCGAGCTCGTCATCTCGTCATGCGTGGCCTAGGCCATTAATACGCAGGCTGGGGAGGGACAATGCCTCCATACCCAGCCATCTGCTGCTGCTGTTGCTGTTGCTGCAATTTAGCCTGGATCTGGGGCAGATCGTGGAACCACGGATGCTGCAGAGCCTCAGTGGCGCTGATACGCATCTCCGGACGAAGTTGGAGCATGCGGTTCAACAGATCCATGCCAATATGGTCCATTTGAGGGACGATCAAGGACAGGTCCTGCGTTGCGTAGATGTGGAAGTTGGGCTTGTATTCCGGGAGTTGCGAGATGTTAGGCCATGTGCGCTCAGATGGTGTACCCATCAGACGGAAGATCTTGGTCAGTTGATCCTCGTTGGTTGTGCCGGGGAAGAGGGGCCGACCCGTGTACATTTCGGCCATGATACATCCGGCGGACCAGATATCGATGCTGGTGTTGTAGGTGCGACTACCGAGGAGGACATCCGGTGCCCGATACCACAGAGTAACGACCTCGTTGGAGAAGGTGTTGACTGGGATACCGAAAGCGCGGGCTAGACCAAAGTCACCCAGCTTGAGTTGTCCCTTCTTATTGATGAGGAGGTTCTGTGGCTTGAGATCGCGGTGAAGCACCCGGTTGTCGTGGCAGAAGGCGATACCCTTGAGAAGCTGGTGCATAAAGGACTTGACGGTGGCAGGGTCCAGTTGGCCGCGGTCACCGCGAGTGTCCATATACTTTTTCAGGTCTCGATCCATGAACTCGAAGACGAGCATGAGTTTGTTCTCGGTGTGGATGACATCGTATAGCGAAACAATACTCTCGTGCTTCAATTCCTTCATCAAGGAAATCTCACGAATAGCGGTGGAAGGAGTCCCTTCCTCCGAATCGAGATGGATTTCCTTCAGCGCCACCATCTCTCCAGTCTGGCGGTTGCGACCTTTGAAGACCTATTCTGTATCAGCGGTGAACGACGGGGCAACCACGGAAACCGAGAGGAGGATCGAGACGTACGGTAGCATAGGTTCCTTCACCGAGCTAAGTAGAGGAATCATAGATTAGCGGGAGTTAGGAGTTGGGGGGATAGGTATAGACCAGGGCGTACCTTCTCCAGCTGCTGGAAGGAACTGGGCTGCTGGGACTTATCCATGACTTGTGGAATGGGAGCCGACGGCCCTGGTTTGGGTTTAGAATGGAAAAGAAAAGAGCCTGGGGAGACAAGACTGGAGGCGATCTTAAAAGGATGTGCAGGATCCCTAAGCCGATCCATGCTGAGACGTGAGGGAGGAGCCCCGCGTCTCAGAACGGCCCGGGAGTCATCGACTTTGGCTGAGTGAGCAACTTCATGGATTTTCGAAATTTGGCAGAACATGAGAAACCTGACATTTTCACGGTCTATTTCGATAATTTGGTCCTCTAATGTTTGTTTTTATTTGAGTTACTCTATAGTTCATTCATAGGGAGTTGTGATACAACGGTCGGTAGGATATCCTGCGACGGATGGCTGCAACGCACATGGGAACTGGGCTCATCCTCAATGTCTCCAAAGAGCATGGCTTCGTTCCTCACTCCGCCAACATTGATGATACCAATTGGCATGCCTCGTTTGTGGGCTCGTTCCACCAAGCGCCAGGCTGAATAGGTTGCCAGGCTGCTACCGAGGATGAGTAGCCGCCCAGCATCGTCGATTGCTTCTTCAGCCGCCGACTTGACCAATGTGTCGATGTTTTCTCCAAACATGGTCACTGCAGGTTTCAAAATCCCAGCAGTGGAATTCGGTAACCATGCGCCGTCGCTCTCCACCTCTACATGTCCCTTGGTACCATCTTTCTGCACGGGAGGGCTCTCCAAGCAGGTGGGACACGAGGGGTACCGGAATGTAGAATATGGTGCTTCTGCAAGATCAACGTCACCATCTGGGTTGAGCTTCAGGCCTTTCTGCCGCTGCTCCTCCGGATTGTTGGTGTCCAGTGCGCCCATCTCAACCATGCGTGCCAGGAACTCTGCCCACGCTGGGTTCAAAGTCTCCAACGACGCCTGAAAATCAGCCCGGGGAAACTGATTCCGACAGCTTGTGCAGACCACTGATCGTAGATATCCGTGTAGTTCGAGGGTATCCAGTTCTGGGTGCGCGAGGGAATGGAATGAGTCCACATTCTGCGTCACGACAGAACTGATGTAGCCTTTGTCACTGAGAGCTTTGATAGCCCAGTGAGTGGAGTTTGGCTTTGCTGTCACCAAACCCGGCCATCCGACGAAGCTGCGAGCCCAATACCGCTTGCGCGACTCATGACGTGAGATGAACTCGTGGAAGTAGATCGGTCGATAGGATTTGTTTCGTCGGTAGGTGCCCTGGTCACCTCGGTAGTCTGACAGACCAGATGCGACAGAGATGCCTGCCCCAGTCAGTAGCACGGTTTGAGAATGTCTCCCCACATCGACGCCACGGAGATTGAAGGATGGTGGCGCCGTGAAGAAACGACTGACAGCATCGATGGCGCCTGTCACGGTACGTGCAGACTGGGGGACTATAATGGCTGGCGGTAGCGGGCCCGTAAAAGGGATTCGAATCGCAGGCGTCGTCATTGAGGACGCATCCTCCGTCGCAGATGTCTTGGCGGAGGAAAGCAGAGCGGAGGTTTCTCCAACGGATCAGTTCTTGGCTGCGGGTCGCGGCTTATGCTCGGGAAACCTTGGAGAGGCTTGCAAAGGGTGGGATTCGTCAAGGCTGACAAAGAAATTAAAGGAATGCGATGATTGCCCCGTTGAGACTCTTCGCAAGTTGTGTTTGAGCATGATTTGCAGCTATTTCCCTAATTCCGAGACCCAAGTGCCGGCAGTAGATCACTAATGCAAGCATGCAGATTGGAGAACGAACCTTGGAAGTCAAGAATCTCCAGGTAGAAGCGGATTACATGATCGGGGCCATTCCCCCATTCGTCCTGACTTGAGGTTTCTTTGTAGACACCCTGTCCATTTACCCTTGTTGGCCGTGCTCGCGTGTCTACTAGAGAGATGCCGCTGACGCAGCCCCTGCGGTGCAGGCTTCGTCCTTCCCTCCACTCTATCCGCATTTCCAGTCTCGGATCCGCGCAGCGTCGCATACTTACCTCCGCTCCCTTCTTAAAAGACGCTTCTTCCTTTCTGTTTCACTCCAGACCACGAGCTCTCCGTACCCCCCTTGCCATGACACAAACTCGCGGACATGGTGGTCACGGCCACCACCATCATCACCACCATCATGACAACACCTACCTGACCTCTTCGAACAAACGCGATGCTGGCGTTCGCATTACCCGAATCGGCCTAGTTGCCAACCTCTGCATGGCCATTGGAAAGTTCATTGGCGGCTACGTCTTTCACTCTCAATCCCTGATTGCCGATGCGTACCACGCGCTCACCGATCTCGTGTCCGACTTCTTGACCCTTGGAACTGTCGCCTGGTCCCTTAAGCCCCCGAGCGAGCGATTCCCCAATGGCTACGGAAAGGTCGAGAGTATTGGTGCTTTGGGTGTGAGTGGACTTTTGCTCTGCGGTGGAGTGTTTATGGGTCTCAATGCGGGACAGGTCCTGCTGGCACAATTCTACCCAGAGGTGGCTGAAACAGTAGCTCACTCTGGGATGCTGGGACATGGTCACTCGCATAGTCATGGACCCATCGGTCCTAGTATCCACGCGGCGTGGATTGCTGCTGGATCCATTGTTGTGAAGGAGTGGCTTTACCGTGCGAGTAAGTACAGGAAACTTGACGAAGATGTGTTTATCCTCCAAAATGACTGACATTTCTATAGCTATGAAGGTTGCCGAAGAGCGCAAATCCTCGGTGCTTGCTTCCAATGCTATTCACCACCGGATCGATTCCCTCACGAGTATTGTCGCCATGTTCACAATTGGAGGAAGCTATGTCTTCCAGGACGCCACCTGGCTGGATCCGGTTGGTGGACTCCTGATCTCTTTGATGGTGATTAAAGCTGGTTGGGGCAACACCTGTACCTCCCTTTTGGAATTGGCGGATACCACTGTTGACGAGGATGTACGAACCTCGGTAGAGGATGCCACCATGAAAGCATTGTCGGAGCTCGAGGACGGCAGTGATATCAAGATCCGCGACGTGCAAGGCATGAAGTCTGGACAGAACTACCTGATGGATATTGAGCTAGCTGTTCCCGGCGCCTGGCCTATCAGCCGGTCTCAAACGATCGAACAAAGTGTTCGTCACACTGTTGGAACCGGCGTTCGTGGTGTGAAGCGGATCAAGGTCCGTTTCATTCCGGCGGAACAGCAAGAGCTCACCTTCTCTGATGAGTTCGTTGCTCAAGATTCCAGTGCCGACCCTGAGCCTGAGAGTCACCACAAGCACCAATAGTTGATGATACCCGTGAAGCAGTCTGTACTGTGTATAGATATATAAAACATACTCGACTTGGACTACTGTGCTCCGTATAAGCCTTGCGATCTTAGATATAGTGGAGACCTCTATTCAACCGAGAATTTAGCAGAACCCTATTTACCCGGCTGTCTCGGGGTGAACTTGCTCTAATATGCCTGGGAACTCATAACAGCCCTACTTGGCGCTCGGTATATCTTTCCCAGTCTGAAAGATGTATGAAAGTGTAGATATCAACCGGGGTTGGCAAGTCTTAACCGGCTATAGTTATCCCTTGACATCATTGCGGGTTCACCCCCAGGATCTGGCCGCTTTCACTCACTCACTCTCTCTCTCTCTGATAAATTGACCTTCTCCCTGCGTATTTGCCTAAATAAAACCGAGTCCTTTTTTCTTCTTCTCTGATCTCAATTGTTAAACTGCTATCCCATTTCTGCGAACCATTGCTGTCGCAGAGTAATTGTGTTCTGTTATCAACGTTACTCCCCCACCATGGCGTCTGACAGCCCACTCTACATTGGCTTCGACCTTTCAACGCAGCAGTTGAAGGGTTTGGTTGTCAACTCGGATCTGAAGGTCGTTTACATTGCCAAATTCGACTTTGATGCCGACTCGCATGGCTTCCCAATCAAAAAAGGTGTTATGAACAATGAAGCAGAGCACGAGGTGTTTGCTCCGGTCGCTCTGTGGTTGCAGGCACTAGATGGCGTCTTGGAGAGTCTGCGCAAGCAAGGACTTGACTTCCGCCGAGTGAAGGGAATCAGTGGCGCAGGACAGCAACATGGAAGTGTATACTGGAGCCAGAACGCGGAGAAGCTCCTCTGCAATCTGGATTCGAAGAAGTCCCTTGAGGCGCAGTTGGAGGGCGCTTTCTCCCACCCATACAGCCCCAATTGGCAGGATTCGAGCACGCAGAAGGAATGCGATGAGTTCGACGCGGTTCTTGGTGATCCTGAACATTTGGCACAAGCCACAGGAAGCAAAGCACACCACGTAAGATCTCCAGAGCCCATCCAGATTGACAAGCATGCTAACATTTCGTTAGAGATTCACAGGTCCTCAGATCCTTCGCTTCACGAGGAAGCACCCCAAAGTATACCAGAATACATCGAGAATCTCCCTGGTTTCGTCCTTCCTGGCCTCCCTCTTCCTGGGCCATGTAGCCCCATTCGACATCTCCGACGTATGCGGCATGAACCTGTGGAACATCAAGAAGGGGGTTTACGACGATCGCCTGCTCCAGCTCTGCTCGGGTGTCTTTGGGGTTGAGGAACTCAAGCGCAAGCTCGGGGAGGTACCGGAAGATGGAGGCCTACACCTGGGCCACGTCCATTCATACTTCGTGGAGCGCTTCGGCTTCAGCCCCGATTGTACAGTCATCCCAGCAACCGGAGACAACCCAGCGACCATTCTGTCGCTTCCCCTGCGGCCATCAGATGCCATGGTGTCTCTTGGTACCTCTACCACCTTCCTTATGTCCACCCCCAGCTACGTCCCCGATCCCGCAACACACTTCTTCAACCACCCAACCACCCCCGGACTGTACATGTTCATGCTGTGCTATAAAAATGGCGGTTTAGCCCGTGAACATGTCAGAGATGCACTCAATGAGAGCCTAAAGGACACTCCTGCCCAGCCTTGGGCCAACTTTGACAAGGTTGCACTGCAGACTCCCCCGTTGGGCCAGCGGGATTCAACAGACCCGATGAAGATGGGCTTGTTCTTCCCCCGACATGAGATTGTGCCTAACATCCGCAAGGGACAGTGGCGCTTTACATATGATCCTAACACAGAGAGTCTGACAGAGACGACTGATGGATGGACCACCCAGGACGAAGCTCGGGCCATTGTTGAGAGCCAGATGATCTCGCTCCGTCTGCGCTCCAAGGAGCTAACACAGAGCCCTGGTAATGGACTTCCTGCTCAGCCACGACGGGTGTACCTCGTTGGTGGAGGATCCAAGAACAAGGCCATCGCTAAGATTGCCGGTGAAATTCTTGGTGGTGTTGAGGGTGTGTATCAGCTCGATGTTAGCGACAATGCCTGTGCTCTTGGTGCTGCATACAAGGCTGTCTGGGGTATCGAGAGACAGCCTGGTCAGACCTTCGAAAACCTGGTCGGTCAGCGGTGGAACGAAGACCAATTTGTTGAGAGAATTGCGGATGGCTACCAGAAGGGCATCTTCGAGAAATACGGCCAGGCTGTCGAAGGCTTTGCGAAGATGGAGCAGCAGGTCCTGCAGCAGGAGGCAGAGAAGGGCAACTAAAAGTAATTAGTCTAGACTGGATATATCCTTCACCTATACAATATAACATGAGGCATGAGGTCTAAGTTGAAGTGTATCGAGGCAAAACTATGACGAAAGATGGGGACACGGGGTTTTGTGCAGCCCCTTGCCCTAGAGACATTCACAAAGAAACAACTTCAACTCTTTACTTACTACTTTCACTTGGATTTCTAATTTCCTTTGTCTATCTTGATCTTCAATTCGACTAGCGAAGGCGGAACCAGGCACGGAAACTCGATTACGATACCATGGACGATATCGTCCTCCACTGAAAAAACAATTTTAACAACACACACACCCCTCCTCTCTCCGCTCCCCTTCCACGCTACAGGGAGACAGGGAAGATGGAAGAACAGGTGAGTTTCTCATTCCTTGCTCAATTTAAATGCACAAAATTTCCCCTACACCCATCCCCATACCGCCCCTCCCCCGCCCTACAGCCCCTCCCCTCAGCACGAGATGATTGACACCGCACAGGTAGCAAATGCCATTGAGATCGCCTGGAATCCGACCTCCGACCAAGCTCTCAAATCGCAAGCCTACGACTACCTCAACCAACTCCGCTCCGACCCCTCCGGATGGCAGGTCTGCCTCGCCCTCTTCACCAAGTCTCCACAGCAGCCCGAGGTCGTACGGCATGTCAGCTTGGAAATTGTCAATAGTGCCGCTCAGGTCGGTCTGATCGATCCGGCCTCACTGCTGGTCGTTCGTGATGGTTTGCTTGGTTACCTCCGCCAAGTGTACGGACCCGAAGCCTCTGTCGCCCCCGATGCACCCTACATCCAAAACAAAATTGCACAGACGGTCACCTACCTCTTCTCTTCGCTCTACGCTAACGGCTGGGAGACATGCATCGACGATCTTCTCGCTCTGACTTGTAAGTCCGCAGCTAGCTCGGGCCGGGACAATCAGCTAGGAATTGTTTTCTACCTGCGCGTGCTCAACTCGATTCATGAGGAGATCGGTGATGTGCTGGTTTCGAGGTCCCGCGGTGAGCAGGACAAGGCAAACACACTGAAGGACTTGATCCGTGAGAGGGACATGCAGAAAATTGCCAACTCGTGGCAGGAGATTATGGCGGTCTGGCGGGACGGCGATGATTTGATCATCGAGATGTGTCTGAAGGCCGTTGGCACGTGGGTCAGCTGGATTGACATCGGCCTGGTCGTGAACCAGACCATGTTGGATCTATTGTTCCAGCAGCTTGGACGGGCCGAGAAGCAGGAGCTCCGGGAAGGCGAGCAGCGGGTGCGCGATGCTGCTATCGATGTTTTCACGGAGATCATTGGTAAGAAGATGAAGCCTTCCGACAAAATCGAGATGATCGTCTTTTTGAACCTCGACTCGATCATCACGCAGCTGTCAAACAGCCCTCCCCTACGAGAGAACCGCTTCACATTCAAGTATGATACAGATCTGGCCGAGACCGTCGCCAAGCTTGTCAACAACACAGTTGTCGATATTGTGCGAGTTTTGGAGAACGACAGCGGGCCTATCAAGGAGAAGGCAGACAACCTTTTGCAGGTCTTCCTGCCGCACATTCTGCGATTCTTCTCCGACGAGTACGACGAAGTGTGTTCGACTGTTATTCCCTGCGTCAACGATACCCTCACCTACATCCGCAAGCTCTCCAAGGCGAACCCATCCTTCGAAGCGCGCAACAAAACTATTCTGCTTCCGATTCTCAAGGCCATTGTAGCGAAGATGCGGTACGATGAGACCTCTAACTGGGGCGACGAAGATGAACAGACCGATGAGGCGGAGTTCCAAGATTTGCGCAAGAGACTGGGTGTCTTGCAGCAGATTATCTCCTCTGCTGATGAGCAGCTTTACATTGATGCCATCTCTGAGGTCGTTGGAACTACCTTTGAAAATCTGCGAGCCTCTGGAGGTCAGCTTGACTGGCGTGACCTTGATCTTGCTTTGCACGAGATGTTCTTGTTCGGAGATATGGCCGTCAAGGGCGGTAGTCTCTACCTGAAGGGTGCTCCTACCGGTGTGGCTGCGAGCCGTCTCATCGAGATGATGCTCCGCATGGTTGAGTCTGACATTCGATCCTTCACCCACCCGGCCACCCAGCTTCAGTACATGGAAATCTGTGTTCGTTACAGCTCGTTCTTCACTCACCATACTCACCTCATCCCCGGTGTTTTGGAGAGCTTCCTTCAGCTCGTTCACCACCCTGTTCGTAAGGTTAAGACTCGTTCGTGGTACCTCTTCCAGCGTCTCGCGAGACAGCTACGCAGCCAGATTGGCAACGTTGCACAGACCGTTGTGGAAGCACTGGGTGACTTGTTGGTTATCCAGGCTGAGCTGCCCTCCGAGGGTGACGATGGTGATGAGATGTCTTCTGAGGACCACGAGGGCTCCGCAGATGCTGTCTTCAACAGTCAATTGTATCTATTCGAGTCTGTTGGAATCATCTGTTCTACTCCCGGTGTTGCTGCCGACAAGCAGGTTCTCTATGCCCAGTCTGTGTTGAACCCTGTCTTCGGAGACATGGAGCGTAACCTCGAAGCCGCGAAGGCCAACGACGAGCGCGCGCTGCTCCAGATCCACCACGATATCATGGCTCTTGGAACACTCGCCCGAGGCTTTTCCGACTGGCAACCAGGCACCAGCTCGCCATCTGCTCTTCCTGCTCCAGAGGTGTCGGCAGCTTTCTCCCAGGTTGCTGAAGCTACCCTTGTTGCCCTTGAGTCCCTCAAGTCCTCATTCAACATTCGAACTGCTGCTCGCTTTGCATTCTCCCGTCTCATCGGTGTTCTGGGCGCACAAATTCTCCCTCAGCTGCCCCGCTGGATCGATGGACTCTTGACACAGACATCCTCGCGCGATGAAATGGCCCTTTTCCTTCGCCTTTTGGACCAGGTTATCTTCGGATTCAAGGGTGAAATATACAGCATCCTCGACACTCTCTTGACCCCTTTCCTGCAGCGAGTCTTCTCTGGCATTGCTGACCCCACTACCGGCACTGATGACGAGATCCAGCTTGCCGAGTTGAAGCGGGAGTACCTGAACTTCTTGCTCGCGGTGCTGAACAATGATCTTGGGGCCGTGATTATCAGCGAGAGTAAGTTTCATATCTATCCCGGTTACATCCAACAATACTGATCTTCTACAGGAAACCAATCCATCTTTGAGACTGTCATCACCACCCTAGAGCACTTTGCCAAAGACATCGACGACTTTACCACCGCCAAGATGGCATTCTCCGTGTTGGTCCGTATGGCGGGCTCCTGGGGTGGGCCAGACATTGCCCCCGCCCCTACCAACGGCGCAGCAACAACTGCAGTCGCACTCCCTGGCTTCGGTGGTTTCATGATTACTCGTTTCTCTCCTCTCTGCTGGGCGCTCCCAACCACGCCGTCCTTCAACTCAAAGGATGCACAGGCCAAGCAGGTCCTTGCTGAGGCCGGTGGTCTCCAACGCACCATCTACAGCAAGACAGGCATGGAGTATGCAGAATACTTACGAGGCCAAGAACTGCCCGGAATGGGCATGGGTGCTCCTCTCATTGAGGAGTTTTTGACTGCATTGAGCCAGTCGGACGTGAAAGGGTTCCGGCAATTCTTCCCAGTATGGTTTCAACTCCCTTTCCTCTCCAGCAATAATGCTAACCCACCAAACAGTCATTCATCCAACGATTGAGCGCATGAAGTTTCCTTTTCTCCTTCTCTCTGTCTGCTTTCTAGATTCCCCCATGCCATATTTATGTTTTGACGCGACGAGGTGACGTCTATCCTCATACCGCATCCCAATCACATCCCAATCCCAATCCTCAAACATCCCCTCCCACTGCCTTCTTTCACCATCCGCCATCTTCTATACCATCTACCAACCAAGATAGCCGATTTACACACGGGCACATGAATCCCGCAAGAAATATCAATAAGGCTAGATCCAAGACGCGCGGGAGCAACCCAAACCTTTCAAACCCCAAAATCAAAAAAATATTCACCTGTCGTCAAAAAGTTCCTAGTATATAGCGCACTTTGCCACCATCCATTGTCGAATCCGGATCATTATTGCTATTGTCTGCTTTCCGGGCTCGTTTCAGCATTCTCTTTGTCTCAGGCTGAGGTTCTGTTCTGTTTTGTTCATGGTGCATTCGCATTGTGGAGTTTCGTTCTCTGATACTTTTCATATTTTACTTCCATATTCATATCCATATCCATGTTTCTTGTTGATATCGGTATCGATATCAATGTCCATTCTCATTATCACGTTTCTCAACATAGTGGTTAATATCATTGTCGTTTGATGTTGCGATATCTTGTCTTCTAAGCTCGTGAGGATAGGTACAAGGGGTTCTTTCTTCTTATTTTTCTTCTTGGTGAAAGCTTGTTGCGTGGATTATTCAATTGGGAGGCTGTCCATCTTTGTGGACCGGACTGGCCTGAGTGGAATGAACGGAATGAGTGGCCTCAATATCAGTTTTCATATTTATAAAATGCCGCAGAATTAAACACTGAAGCTGAAACGGGTCTAACTTGTTTCTCTTTAAGTTATAAATACATACTTACCCCCCATCTAGAGGCTCACGAACACAATCCAATCCAATCCAATCCAATCCAATCCAATCCAATTAGTCTAGCACTCATCCATCTCCCTATACATTACCCAGTCCACAACTTTCCATCCTAAATAACAGACCTGACCTTAACACTCGACCGCTCACTGACACTGAGCAAATCAACGAATCAGAACCAGTTTACTGTATTGAAACGAGAAGCAAAAAGCAAGGCAGAATAAAATAAAAAAGAAGATCACATTATATATGTTCCATTAAAGGGAAGGAAAAAAAAGGTGAAACACACTATGCAAAGAGATACTTAGCAGCATGCTCAACATGATCGTCGGCAAAGGAAGCCATGGTAAAGTACGAGTGATCATAATCCGGCTGATAGCGCACATTCAGACCCTTGAGTCCGGCGTCGCGGGCAGCAGCTTCAAAGTTTTCGGGGAGGAGCTGGCCTTGCTTGTAGAAGTTGTCACCGGTGCCCTGGGATATACTGGTTAGATATGGATATTGGGTGGAATGCATAGAATGGGAGTGAGAATGGGAATGGGGAGGGGGGTTGCAGGTCAGAGGTTATACATACAACATCAATAAGAATATCCAATGGACCACCAGTCCACTTCTTAATTAATTCAGTGGCATCGTGCTCTTTCCACTTATCCTGCTGATCATCGCCGAAATAGCCATTGAAGGCCTTCTGGCCCCAAGGACAATTGATTGGGTTTGTAATTGGTGCAAAGGCAGAGACGGACTTGTATTTGCCCGGATTGCGGAGGAACTGGAAACAATTTTCTGGTAAGAATTTGCCAAAGAAAAAAAAAAAAAAAAAACCTATAGCGGAAAACCCTATTCGATAGAACAGGGGAGAGATGGGAATCACATACGAGAGTAAGAGCACCGTGGCCACCCATACTGTGTCCAGTGATACTGACACGGCTCGAGTCGAGCTGGGGGAAAGCAGCAAAGACAGTCTGGGGCAGTTCCTCAGTGACGTAGCTGTACATGTTATAGCCGGCATTGTAGGGGGCCTTTGTGGCGTCGACGTAGAAGCCTGCGCCGGAGCCGAAGTCATATGCGTCGTCTTCGCCTTGGATGTTCAAACCGCCTAATTAATGTCAGTATATTGCGCAAATCAAATCCATCAAGTGCTGATTATAGAGAGATCGACAGGTGCAATTGAGGAAATGACGCAATGGAAAAGAAAAAGAAGAGGAAAAAAAGTACGTACGCGGACTGGTATCAGGGTACAGCACGGCAATGCCCTTCTTGCTTGCACCGTGCTGGAAGAAGCCCTTCTCGGAACAATTATCCGCAGTGCAGGTCAGACCAGAGAGGTAGATGAGGACGGGGACCTTCTGGGACTGAGCCTGCGGGGGCAAGTAGAGGTTGAATTTCATCTCGCATTTTGTGGTTGTGGCAGCATGGCTCAGCTTGAGCAGCTTGCCACCAAAGGAGGCGATGGTTGCGTTCGTAGTGACAGACATGGTGAGCAGAGGACGTGTACGGAAGAAGAGAAGAGAAGATGCGGGAGTTGACGGTTTTATGGTGGGGGGAAACGGTGCCTCATGAGGGGAAGGTCCACATCGGATCTATGAAAAGGGACAATTTTTCCCTTGGGAGTGAAAGAGTATTATGTGAAGTCGAATGTCATTGCTGCCCACAGTGGGGAAATGCTCGGTTTATATATACAAATGCTAGCCTCATTCATTCCAAGAACACCGGAACTCCATACACAACAGGTGCTGCGCCGTTCAAATACTTCAGCACACACGCGCTCCGAGACCGCGCAATGGCCGTGTCAAGCCCGACATGCTCCGTTTCCTCGCGGTTCTTCTTGTCTTTCTTGTCTACAAGACCCCACGCGTCAAGCGCGGTGGTGGTAAATCGGTCAATGTCCCGGTCAGTGACATCCCAGAGGGTAGCAACGAGCGCCGGGCTGCCTGCATGAAGATAGTTCATGGGTGTGCCGTAGGGTTCATACTCGCCGGCCTCGGTCAGGCTGCCACTGCTACAGCCCATGAGGAAAGTAACAGCGCATTGAGTCAATCGCTTGACAGTGCGGCCGCGGATGTACTGAGCACCGCTTCCGTGACCGAAGTACAAGAACAGGTCCTTCTTCTCCAGCGAGTCTCGGAATTCGTCTTCGGTGGGTTCGCGCTGCACAATCGCATTCCAAGACTTGAATTTTGAAAAGTCTTGCTCGAAGGTGGTTTGGGTTGAGCGCAGATCTCCGGTCGGGTTGAGGACATACGCGCCCGACTTGCGGTTCATGATAGCCCCAGACGATGAACCGCGGAATTGAAGAATTCGGTCGCGGAGACATTCCAGAGATGGTACTCGACATACCGGATATCCCTGAAGACAGGGTAGGGATTCCCAAGGGAACAAGTGCAGGGCTTTATCGAGAACGAGAATTGTGTGTTTCGGGGGTCGTGATGCAAGCTCATCACGGGCAGCTTCGTGGTAACAACGCAAGGCGTCGAGAGTATCCACAACCATCATGTCGAAGTCGATCTCATCGTAAGCATTGCGCTCGCCTTGGAACTGTAGGATATCCACCACAAAGTAAAGAAGATCCATCAGCGTGTCCTCGGGTTCTTCTTGCTGTTCAAGGTCGCGAATCCCAATGAACAAGTCAACCACGTTTTGATGAAGTGTAAGTCGAGGGCCGGCGGCTTTGCCACCCTTCTGTCGAGAAGGTAGATGCTTGTCGAGGATTCCTTGGAAGGTACCTGCGAACCGAGCCAGCGCAGTGGTCTCCCGCGAGAGAGGCGAGAATACACCCCTGAAGCCTCCAAACCAAATGTTCTCAATGTTCTGGAGAACACTTTCCATACGACTATCAAGAGCCTCGCGGGTCTTCCACCACTCCTTCTTCGATGCTTTGTCGGTTTGGGCCTTGGCGGCATGTGCACTTTCGTTCGCCAGCTTGATGAGCTCTTGCATTTCTTGTTTACCATCCTCAAAAGTAAATTGCTCTTCTTCATCGTCCTCTGAGTTTCCTCGGTAGAGAGGAAGGCGCAGAAGGAACGGAGAGCGATCTTTCTGAAGTCGTGAAACCACAAACTCGGTTTGGTCTGCACTCAAAGACAAAGAGAGAACGTTCCAGCTTTCAGGTAGGATGTCGACATAGTCTTTGGTGAAGTTGGTACACAAATCAGTGTCCAATTCAACAGCTGAGGGGAAAGAAGCAGGCCAGAGGAGAGGATCGGCAAAGTCGGCGAGTTGTCGGTCAATATCAATCGCCATGCGCTCCCGGGCAAATGCGCCAACGCGTCCGATTTCTATTCCAAAGTTAGATTTGAAAGGCAATGCAACTTGCAAAACTTACCGTTCATATTAGCCGGTGACTGAGCTAATGTAGCCGGTACACCAGGAGAAGTAGCATGCGAGAGCATAGAGATCCGACTCATCAAGCGAGAGGCAGCATGACTATCAAGCGTGGACCCGATTATGGTAGCATCAGAGAAGACACTGGCAAGGCAATCAGTTGCTTTCGAAAGCATGACCGAAAAATCCTCGCTAGCCTTCTGAGCCTTAGTGCGAGAGGTTTTAGCTGGAGGCTTGGCTCTTCGCGTAGAAGGCTTCGCTGCAGGCGCACTGGGCTCATCGGCCGTCTTGCTTGGTGACATTAGCGACGGAAGAGAGATTGTGGATTCTGGCAAAACGCAGTACACAGCATGGCTGGCAAAACGGCGAATTGCATCAGCCAGAAGATGCTCACTTTCGCCGATCTCCAGGGCAATCTTGCTTTCGGGAGAAACGGCATATTGCCGGGCATCAGCGAGGGTTTGTGCGGATCGTTCGAAATCGCGCAATTCTCGCAGACAATCGGCTTGTTGTCTTAATACGTCGCCCTTGAGTCGTAATAAAGTTTTAGATTGGGCTTCGGAGAGGGTAGATGTTGGAGCTGATGTTTTTCTGGTTGTTCTGGGCACAGTAGCCTTCGATGAAGCGGGTTTGGATGCAGCAGAGCTGGTTGCACGGGTGCGTCTGGTGGTCGTTGTGGTAGTAGGTGTTGGTGTTCGGGGTGTTGGGGTACGGCGACTGTTCGCCCTAACGCGCAGCTTGTCCATCTTGTCCTCAAGTTCTGCAACATCCGATGCCTCTACACTGGCAGGCGTGTCTGAGGAAATGATAATCGTGATGATTTTATCAGCTTCGAGAAGAACACGAAGTGCCTTTTCGTGCTCGCCTCGTGTTTGGTACAAAGATGCAAGTGCAATTTGGAAAGAAACCGTTTCAACGCTTTTCGATGTCTGCTTCGAGGACTCAGATGCAGCAGCAAGATGTTCTTGCCCCTCGCTCAGGTGGCCGCCGAGAATTGAATGGCAACCAAGCTGTGTCTGTGCCGCTAGGAGTCGAGCATTGGCATCGAGTGTCCTATCAATCTTCAAGGCTTGTTCTCCATAATAAATGGCATCCTGGAATAAGCCATGGTGCGCAGACAAGGTTGCGAGGTTCAACAAACAGGTGTGATGAGAGCCTAGGTGCGGCCAGAATGGTGCACCTTGAATATAGCTGGCAGACACATCTGGGCTAGATCCGTTCTGGGATAGATCAAGCTTTGCAACTCCATCAGCAACAGCATCGACATCAGAGGGGCCTGTGGAAGGCAAAGATTTGTCTTGCTTTCTTTGAGCAATTCTTTCAACCTTGGCCCAGATTCGGCAATTCAGCCTCACGGACAGTTTCGCAAAGTAGAGAGCTTGAGTGGCTGAGCCCTGAGCAGAGAATAATCGGGATTGAACAAACGCGGCATCTGCTACCAATCTCTCCCAAGAAATCTTGGACAAAACACTCAAGTTATTCAGTTCCGACTTTTGGCTCTTCTCATATAACGAGCGAGCGGCAGAGAACACCAACGCAGCTTTATCAACTTCGCCGGTTTCCAGGAGATATTCCACCCGAGCAACTTTGTACGAGATGGTTGCCAGAGCAGAAATTTTGGCTTGGGTAAGATACTGCTCGCCACGCGAGAGCAAGTCGCCTGCCCTTTGGCAATATCCCAGACGGCAGTTTTGCAGTACTAAACGAGAGAGAATGATGATTGCATCGGAGATGTCTCCTGATTGCTGGAGCTCTGTGGCGCGCAGGATGAGCTCCAAAGTGGAGAGTTGAGCCCTCCAAAGACCGTGGATTTCAGTGTAATCGACTAGAGCCTTCAGCTGCAAGATCCAGTAGTCTGTGTCGTTGACACAGAGACTCAGAGTCTTCCAATCGGGGCACTTTCGAGTCAAAGAAGTCCATGAGTCAAGCGTGGCGTCCAGTTCACTTGCGTTAATCTTGCCTTGGTGAAACCCGATGAGAACGCGCAATGAGTTGCTGATATGAATAGCAAAAGAAGCGATGTCGGTGTCATTTCCGACTTGCAGCCCACTTTCCAAAGCTTCAGTTCCCTCTTCAAGCAAATTTTCGATTAATGATGGATCTAGCGCGGTAGGGTGCTCAAGGAGAAGGCGTAATGATGAAAAGATTACACGAATATGGCGGATTGGATGGAGTTGGGAGTCGTAGAGGTCCAGGAGGGAGGAAACAACGGAGCCGAGCATGGAGCGGAACTCTTCTTCGCTGGAGGAGTAGCTGTGCATATCGACGAGCAAGTCCATTTGCCACTCAAGAAGCATACCTCTTGATTCAAATTCAAGTTGAATGTCATCATAGACAGCAAAAGATTGTGCACCCTTTCTGCGCAGCTTCATCTTCAGAAGAGCGGAAAGCACGCGTCCAAGCATAAAGCCAGGACTTTTGGGATCCTGATTTAATGGACTTGGGTTAATTCCTTCGCTGCTCTTGGCAATCTGTTCTAATGTACCAGATAAAATGTATTCCTCGATCGATTGTCGGAACATCTTCTCTGAATCATTATACATATTGCCTTCAATGTAAAGATGGGCCATTCGCTCGAATTTCAGTGCTGCAAAAGCCGTGTTGCGTTGTGACGGTGAGCAGCCAGTAAGCAGCTGGGTAGACTGTTTGAGCAGAGGCAGCAGATCTCGGTAGCCTTGTCCAGCTTCCTTTTCTTTGATATAGCGCGACCAAAACAGATTTGAAAGCTTCACGAGTGCCATGCCCTGATTTTCTGTGGTCTCTGTATCCTGCTCATCTGGGGAGTCGATAGTTGCAAGCAGGCGATGACAGTCACCAAGGATTGGGAGCATGTCTTCCCATGGCGGCCTTTGGGACATGATGGACAGTTTCCCAACTGCAACGGCTGAGTCGACAGCTGCAAGAATAATGCTTTTGGAAATGACAATGCGGTTGTTGAAGATTTCCTTTTCCTTTTCGTCGCTGTCTTCGGTTGGCGGACGACCGACATAGCGCCTGAGGAACCTTAGGAATGCTTGGACGTACTCTCTAATCTGACAGGCAGCTTCATTCTTCTCTTTTTCGCTGCTGAGACTCTTGGAAATGGCTTCTCCAAACCAGGCAAGAGCTAACTTTTTCAATCTTGCGGATTCAACGAGAAGCTCATCCAAGTCATTCGCGCTACCTCTTAATTGCAGCCCCAGTGATTCAGTGGCCTCAGAGATAGACTCTAAAGCTCCAGCTAGAAGCTTTTTTGATGTCTTCAATGCCTGGAATTGGACAGATGCGATCTTACATCTTACCGTGGCCAGCGAAAGGCTTTGCGTTTTGGAGAGTGGATTGATGGCTTGTGTAAACAGTTTCATGGACTCGTCGAAGCAGCCAGCGTCGAAAGCCAGCTGCCCTAAAAGAGTCATAAGCTTCGCGGCTTGGGTAGCATATTGAGATTCTGATGATTTCTTCTTGGTTTCGGCAATGGAACTCTGTAGGCGTGTGACTGTCTTATAGACAACGGCAAATTCGGTCTTGTCTATTCCCTTGCTGCGGTGGGAAAAGCTGCCAAAGTAGCGAAGCAGAGGATCGAAAACTTCCTTGCTCTCATCACAAGTGTGACCAGACAGCTTCCAGCTCAAACATTTTATCTCGAGAGAAAGCAGTTGCAATGTTAATGAAGTGGTAGGCTTAAGGCTGTTCGATGTCTCGTCTTTGGAAAGCGATGCCCCAGAGCAGAGGGAGAGAACAGTGTTGGCTAATAGCTGGAGCTGAAGTGCAGCTTTGTCGTTCGATAGCTGCCCTGCCTTCAAAGCAGCCAAAATTACCTGAGCAGGACTGCTAGAGTCGGACAATTGCAAAGCAGGGCAAAGTTTCTGAATAGTCGAGGCACGTCGATCCGAAGCAAACAATCGCATCACATTCGAGTGAAACGGAACAATCAAGCTGTACAATGGCTTCGCATTGGCGAGATGAGCGAAAGTCAACAAATCAGACATTCGTTCTTTTCCTTCCTCATCTGTCGAGTCCTTAGCTTCCGTGGCTTTCTTCCCGGCCTTTCCACCGTCCAGATATTGCTGAATCCTCCTCTTAAGAAACCGGAGCTCTTTATATGCCATGTCGTTCAATCCTAGAGAAATAAGCTTCCCAGCAAGAACACACAGTCCCTGCTCGAGTTGCATATTCGGGAATTCGCCAGTTCCAGCATCAGACTTCAAAGCGCGCAATGTAGACAGAGCAAGCCTCGCGCACTCCGCAGCCGAAGTGACACCCGCAGCGACGCCATCATTCAATTCACTCTGTCGTTTCACCGTCGAGCCCTTCGCTGCCTCCGTCAAAGACTTCAAAGTCGCATTGAACACCTCCGTAGCGAGAACCAGCTTCTCCTGACAAGACAAGCCAGCATCATGATCAACAAGCGATTGCAACGCAGCCTCACTCCCAGCCTTAGATTTCGTTACACGGGCAGTCCGAGTTCGAGCTGTGGTGGACGCCGGTTCGCGGGTGGATTTCGTTCGTCTCGTGGGGTTTTCGGCTGCTTTGGGTGACCCGCGGAGGAGGGTTGTGAGGGACATAACAGTAGCATCGGAGCAGGTAGTCGTAGAACGGAGAGCCTGCTTAACAGACTCCGTCGAGGAGCTGGCCGGTAGGACGGTAACCGCCATTAGGAGAGTCTTAGCTGCAAGACTGAGGTCATCGCGTCTGGAGGCCTTTGATGTGCAATCGCTATCGGGCCAAACGGGCGCGTTGTCGCAGCAACAACAGCGCTAGACTATTTCCAGCGCATTAATGCCTTGCTGCCTTACAGCCTGAGGCACGCTTCCACTTCTCGGACCTTGATCTTTTCCCGCCTTCAACGCGCAGTAGACGACGAGTGTTACTGCCGACGATCATGGCTTCGATTTTCGGACTCAGGGCCCTCCGGGCTGGACGACAGATCCTCTCTTCACCCTCTACGCTGATTGCAGCCCGACAATCCCGCGCTCCCACCGTGCGGTCATACTCGACCTCCGACCACCTTCCCAAGATCGCAGACACGTCAGTATGGACGGCGATGATTCCTAGATTCCTACGCACTCGCCCGCGCAAGGATCCCTCGAAACAAAAGTCCAAGGAGTGGAATCCGGCCACATTCTACATTATCATTTTCACACTGATCGGCTCGCAGGCCATTCGCATGATCACATTGAAGAACAGCTATGCAGCATATACACGGTCGACAGATGCGAAGATCGAGCTGCTGCGCGAGGTAATCACGCGCACGAAGAACGGAGAAAAGGTCGATGTGGAGAAATTACTCGGGACGGGCGATGAAGCCAAGGAGAGAGAGTGGGATGAGGGTATGTTGATTACGAGATAGCGTTTGGCTGGTTGAAGTGATATTTTCTAACTTATTCCACTGCTAGTTCTGCGCGAGATCGAAGCCGAAGACTCGTTATGGCATCAGAAAGCTACCGAGTCCAAGTTCGAGGAACCCAAGACCGAGACAGTCTCCCAGAAGCCCGCGCAGCCTGCACCTACGCCAGATGCGGAGCCGGAGGTTCCCACGACGGAGTCGGCGCGGAAGAACAGATTCTACTGAGAGGTTTCGTTGGTCGTGTTCTTGATAGAGCAGCTTCCTCTTAGTGAGCTCGGCACATCGTGTCAACCCATATCCGACTGGTCTTTCGACTCCGACGGGACCACGTCCGCATCCTCCCTTGGGTTGGACTCGAAATCTGCTTGTATGAGCGGGAAACGTCCTTGGATATGAATGTAACACCACCTGTACAGGGAAATCGCACTCCTGGTGAATTCCGATACCCATTTGTTCACTTGTATATCCCATTTCATGTATATAGATAATCTCCTGTCGGGATATACAACGCAGAATATTACAGCCTCAGTCAATTGTCAATTGGATGATTCTCTAGTTACAGTTGGCTAAGAATTGGTCGACTGTACATTTAGGGATTATCCATACTCTGTATCGCCCTAATGATAGAAATATATCTACAACTTTAAGAATAACCCTTTCCTACTCAAATTAGGAGTATGTTTGAAACAAACACCGGAACCAATCCAGATATATATGATTCTGTATGATGTAAAAAACCCGTCACCACAGTCAGGGTCCTCTAACGCAACCCACACCATCTTTCCAAATCTATCCACTGTTGATACAATGCACACACAACACAACACACACAAGACAGTCACAGATCTCGAAGGAACCAGTCAGATGAGGGAGAAACAACAATGCAAGACCCAACCTCAACCGCCCAAGTCAACCGCACGCCCCCAAAACAAGAATTAGGGCGTGGGTAACGAGGAGAGCAAGGTCCGAGACAAAAGTGAGAAAGATCTCATGCTAAACCAAGGGAAAGGTAACAAAGAAAAGGGCGAAAAGAAAGGTAAGTATCGCTATCAAAGATAAAAACAACTTGAACTCAAGTACAGAGATTGCCGCGTAAGGCTTTAGATGACATCGATATCCTTACGCCTTAGATCCCTTCATGAACTGAGGCCACTGTTCAGGCCGGGGAGCCTGCACCCGGCCAATGTTTTGGTCCAAGTCTAGAATGAGCTTGAGAGCGTTCCGTGACCGGAGGTAGGGTAGAGGGGCCTTGGCACCCTGGCCACCGACGCCGGGCTCGACGTGGCCGGTTGGGGTGATGTCTTCGGCGGTGCCGGGCATAGGGAAAGTCTTTTGGAGGACTTCGTAGGCGGCGAGGGTGAAACCGAACTGCGGGGAGGAGCGCATGATACGGGCGGGACCGCCCTTGAAGAAGGCAGCCAGACCTTCCTCCTTCCAGACGGTTTGGGCGCAGTGGCGGAGGCCGTTGTACTTGGTATCACCCTTGCGGGCTTCGACTTGCAGACGGGTCTTGATCACGTCGCAGGGTGTTGTCAGGTAGGCGGCGGGCATACCGGCGATGGCACCGGCTGTCAGGAGCTGGACGACTCCGAGCTTGTTGGTCGGGGTTTCGCCGAAGAAGTCGGACTTCAGGTGGGCGTATGTGGGGAAATAAATGGCCGAGAAGGGGACTGGGGTCGCAGGTTAGAATGATCGTTCGCAGAGAGTGCATTGGGGTATTAGCTTACCATCACGGAGGAGACAGGCACTGGCACCCTTGTACAGACCCATCAGACCCAGGTTCTTGACGATCCACAGGGCGGAGCGGCGAGGAGCACCCTCGACGTTCTTTGCGATTTCACCCTGGACCTGCAGACGAATCTTGACAATCTCAAGAGGGTTGGTGAAGACCTGAAGTGGATTAGCATTATTCGCTCCCAGTACAGGTAGGTTTACTTACGACTTGACAGGCACCGGCAGTACCACCGGCCAAAACCTCATGCATGTACTTGATGCGGTGGGTATCTTTGTCGGTGAAATATCCACGAACAAGATCATTGACAGTCAGCTTGATAGCCTTCTCAGGAGCCACACCAATCAATTGAGGAATGACACCAGAGTACAGGCCGAGGAAACCCTCATTGCGGATAACCTTCCTGGCGCAATCGATAGAGTTGTTGTACAGTCTCTCACCGGGACGAGAAGAGCGCTGGTTCTGCAGACGGGTCTTGACCAAATCAATAGGGTAGACCATGAAGGCACCGAAAGCACCCGCAACACTTCCCAAAGCGAAATGGTGCGCAGACTCCAAAACGCCGTGCAGGACACTCTTGGTCTTCTCCACGGCTTCCTGTCCGGTGGAGATAACCTGACCGGCCACAGCAACAGGGATACGCCATGAAGCATCAATGACCTTGGCGAAATCCTTTTGTGACAGACGGCCGGAGGGGGCATCGAGACCGGCGAAGTGGAACAGAATATCGGCCTCCATGGGGGTAAACAGGGAGAAGCGGGTGATGCGAGCAGCCTCGTTCAGGAAATCGGAGCGAGTAATCTTGCCGTCGGTGCTCTTCTTTGTGGCCTCGCGGACGACCATGTCGATAATGTCCATCTCCAGCATGACGTTCTGGAAGGCCCGCACGTTGGCGTAGGAGATGCGGTTGCTGGTCGAGATGTTGCACAGGGTCGGCAGGTTCTCCAGCACATGATCAGACAGCTTGTGTTTTGAGGTCTCGAGAATAATGCGCTGGAAATCCTCGGGCTTGATGAATCCATCACCGTCCTTGTCGAAGGTGTGGAAGGCTTGCCGGATGCGCTCACCCTGGAGCCCGCGCAGCATCTGGGCGAATTGGGGGTAAGTCATGTCATGGCGGGTCTTGGAGCGGCCGCCGTACAGCGACGCCCATTCGGAGTTCCAGTCAAAGGGGATGCTGTCGGCGCTCTTGTTCAGGTTGTACAGGGCCTGCACGGTCTCGAACTTGACGGCACCGGAGCCATCGAGGTCGAAGAGGCGGAAGGCGATCTCGTACTCGGCATCGGGCTTCGCGAGGAGGTTTTCGAAGGTGGCCCAGTCGTTGACGTTCAGCTTGCCGGCTCTCCGTCGGTCTGCCACGTTAAAGAGGATCCCGTATTGTTCGCGCTTGATCTTGTGCTATTTTTCGGGAGACCATCCATCAGCCAATGCTCCCCGTTAGTTTGATCGGATTTCCCAGGACTCACATAATCTTCCTGCTTGGGGGCGACAGCATTGATGAAGTTGTCCTCATCCATGAACAGCTCGCCATTCTCGTCCTTCTGCGCATGGCGAATGAAGTTGGTACGCGCCTGGTGGGACAGCTGAGGCCCCTCGTGGCTACCCAGTAATTGTTCCTTGACGGCTTCCTTGACGCTGGCCATTTTGTGTGACAATCCTGAAAGAGTCTCAAAAGTTGCAAAACCCACGAAACACACAAAACTGGGGGAAGGGAGAGAGAGTGGAGCAGGGGAGGGTTGAGTCAAAAGGAATGGATAACTTAATCCAGTACAATAATTACACTGTCCAGGACTCTCTCTCCACCGAAAGCTCCTTTTCTTATTTTTAGTTTCAGTTTCACTCTTTTACAGTCATGTTTATTCTCATGTTCTACAGTAGTTTTAATCACCGATCGAATTTTCACCAGGAGCTATTTACCCGGAAGATCGGGCTTGGGGCCGAATCACAGTGACCGACATCTCCTTCTGGAGCACAGATCTCCGCATGACTGGCCCTACCAGATATCTTTAAGGCACCAGAAAGAACGGGATTGCCACGTCTGTTAAATGGAACACATTCTGATTGTTCGAGAATACTGGTTACCCTGGATCTGACGTTTGCCACCACCTAGGAACGGGGGGTAAAAAACAAATAGTGACAAGAGAATGGATTCGCAGGGGAAAACCGGGTGGCACGTCACATGGCCCGAATGCGGAGAGTTGGAGAGAAAAAGGCTTCACGCTCGGCTTAACTCCGCCATGGTCTTCTCCGCATCTGCCTCTGCAGCATTAAGTTATATGTGGTCATTTCCAATGGCATGGCAAGAATGCAGAATGTCTAGGAATACCCTTCCCAAGACTTGCACTTGGAATAATTGGCAATGCTCCATGGCGCATCAACTTACCTATTCGAGTAACCATTCATCCCCGTATCCCCCCCACGTTCCACTGCAATTTGGAAACTCAATTGCTGTTGGAGAGAGCTTCCCTGGTATAGTCAGTACAAAAGCTAACATGCGGAGTCAATGGTCGTGATTTGAGTGATGCCTGTGGGCAAAAGAGGAGGATGTACGTTTCCCCCCTCACGCGTACATGGATGATACTCCCTGTTTCGAATGCGAAGATCTCCTCACCGAAACCCCATGACGGGCCTGAGGCAAGCAGTCTAACCGAGAGTGTGAATGCCTTATTCCAAGTCGCGCTAGTTGGAATTGGCCGAGATCCCTGTCGTAGACAAGCAGATAACCGAAGGTTAAATAGGACGAGTTATCTGATCAAATCTGATCTCCATGATCGGTTGAAAGTCAAAATAGGGGAGAGGTGAGCCCTTCGTCAGAGCCTAAATTGAATAGCAGGGTAACCCCGTATTTACCACGGTCTCTCCATGGATCTTCCTGATAATAATAATAATCACAATATGGTTGTCAAAAGCTACAATGTATACGGGAAACAACAATGACAGTTGAGCTATAGAAGCAAAGCATATTGGAGAAGAAATCGAATTAGGGCCAAATGGCAATCTACATGCTGCACACGAGTATCGGGGCCCGCGGGCACATTGGCGAGCTAGCATTCGCCGGCCTCGTTTGCTTGTTTGTGAGATCAGCCGCGCCTTGATATTCTTCCTCGACAGCCATCCATATCACCATCACATTCTCCCATCGCTTTACGGGGAGTAACTTTGTAATGAACACTATAAAGCCATCCCTTTCTCGTTTCCCTACATTCGTTCGCAAGAAGCCAGTGTATCCACCTATGAGGGAGCTATTGTCGATGTATCAGCAGCGTTTTGCCCACCGAAATATGCCACTGCCTCTCTTTAAAACATACATTCGTGCTCTTCTTACAGGGCATGATTATCTACACAAAGAATGCAGAATAGTTCATACGATTAAGTTCAATTTCGTCTTTGTTTTCTCGTCGATGATACTCATTTAACAGGCTGCCTAGATTTAAAGCTTGAAAACATCATGGTCTCATTCGAGGATCCAGCAGTGCTTGCTAATTTCATGAATTCCCAACTTGAAACCCCGATGGCTTTCAAGATGGATTCTGCGGGATGACCAGTATATCAGTCAGTCCTACGAGAACCTGGTTCCCGACCGGAACCTACGCGACAGTTTCCGTCTTTTCGTCCTTGAGGGAGAGGAGAGAGATGCATTCCGTGATCTCGTCAACGGAATGCTTGTCTGGCATCTAGATGCGAGAAAAACGGCGGGAGAATTGGCTGGACATCCTTTCCTTCAACAAAAGCAGGCAAGCGCCTAATATCTTTCACTACTAGCGAAACTATTCTCATGGTTGATGCCATTTCAAATGAACGATTGAAGCGTCAACGTAGGATGTGTCTGAATGTGGTCGTTACAGTACGAACTATTAGGGGCATGGCCAATTGAGTACTTGAGAGTGTGATTTTGAAATACCATGGAAGATACAGAATAGATAAGGGGATGGAGCTTAATCGTCAGGCAGATGGGGGTGCTGAATACTAGTTCGCGCTAGTAACATGTATGGAGGACCCTAGTGCCGAGTAGACTCATTGGATTCTTGCAGACTAGTCAAAAAGCTCGCCCATCGCTAGCATACTCAGAACATTAGGATCGTCGCTCGTTTAACTCGATTAAGCTCATCAACACAGGAACTCATCGTATCCACATCGTATCCCCCCTATCGTATTCCTATCGTATAATCACAAACTTCGTTGACCGAGGTCATCCTCAACTTCTTCAATTCCTCTCCACGTGAAAGGATAGGAAGTATAGAGGTGTCTGTTCGAGTATTTAGATCAGGGCAGATACCGTTCTTGAGGCCATCGACGCGACTGTTTACCCCTTTTACGGGTTCCTCACTATTTGAAATGTCCTCCATGCTATCCTTCGCCATTGCCATAGCTGGTGTTTTTGGACCAATTGGTTCATACGCGACTACCGCAGGTCCAGCAGCTTGTTCCAACATTACCTCACATTTGGGATCATCAAAGGTCGTCAGCAGTGAGATCAATCAGAAGTATATCAACAGCATTGAGTACTACAATACTGTCCAGGATGCCTACAAACCATCTTGCATTGTCTACCCCAAGTCTTCTCAAGACGTATCTGTGGCTCTTCAGGCCATTCGATCCGCGGACAGTCGCTTTGCAATTAAGGCCGGCGGCCACAACCCAAACACCTTCTATTCATCCGTTGACGATGGCGTCCTCATCGATTTGAGCAGCCTTAATGCAAAGTCATATGACCCAGAGACCACACTAGCTACATACGAGCCAGGTGGTACGTTTGGTGACATATATGACTACTACCTACAGTATGGCCGCACGGTAGTCGGCGCTAGACTTGCCGGCGTTGGAACCGGCTTAGCTCTGGGTGGTGGCATGAGTTATCTCTCGCCGCAGTACGGAATGGCCTGCGACTCATTTCGAGAACTGGAAATTGTTCTACCGAGCGGTGAAATTGTGACGGCATCCAACACTTCCAACCCGGATCTCTTCTTCGCATCCCGAGGAGGCGGCGGCAATGCATATGGCGTTGTGACAAAGTATACAGTGCAGAGTCGCCCAGCTGGAACCTTTTACGCTGGAAATGTCATCTATGCCTTTGAGCAGAAAGACACTGTTCTCGAGGCGATCCACGATTTCATCAAATACAATACCGATCCCAAAGCAAGCATCATCGGCACATACGAGAAGATCCTCACCCCAGACCTAGGCTTGAACCTCGACGAAATCCTCATCATGTTCCTCGTCTATGATGGGGAGGACTCCGGAAGTGCATTCTCAAACTTCACCAGCATCCCCCACATACTCAACACCCTCAGCCCCAAGACTTACCCCGAAGTAGTCAACATGCCAATCCCATATTCCACCGAAATTTCCCGCGGCCCCAACACCTTCCGCGTCGGAGTGCACCGCGCCGACACGGACGAATACAAGATAGCCATGGACAAATGGCGCGACTGGGCCGAGTCGAACAAGGGCAAATACACCCTCCTTTCACTGGACTTCCAGCCTGTCCCCAAGAGCTTGACCGATGCCAGCAAGGCTCAAGGTGGAAATGCCATGCAAATGCCTGACGGCCCGTGGTTTTGGTTGAATTACCTGATTCAGACGCCAGTATTGATGAGTGGGCCTGATTATGATGCGGTTCAGTCTAGCTTCCGGGATTTGGTTGCTTCGACTTCTAATGCTGAGGGCTTGCCGCTGTTCATTAATGATGCTAGCCACGATCAGAATCCGCTCTCGACTTTCTCGACTTATGCTCAGTTGCAGGATATTAAGAAGAAGTATGATCCCGATAATTTCTTTGCTGATCGGACTGGTGGTTGGTCTTTTGCTTAGTGGTGATATGTCTATATGAGAATAGTAGTAATTTAATAAAAATCTTTGGCATCTACTCTTTATTTGATTCTGTGCTATGAAAGTCTTTGCAGTATCCCAAACGAGATTTAGGGCAGACTGTCTAGTGCAGCCATCGCTCCTTCCAAATAAGACCACCTCACGTTCATCTGGACAATTGAATCGACACCTAAACTCGGCTTTTGACTTCATTTGAAATGCCTCGCATACTATACTGGTATTCCAATCATTGTCAGTTGCTGAGGATCATATATCAGCGCCATGGCCTTAAACCCTACAGAACACAGCGTCATACAGAGCAACCCACTGGCAGGTACCGGGGGACCTGTACTTTGTCCAGACTGGATCTACTCAACCATCTCCGACTGTCAGTGAGTATACACACATCTCTAGGGCCGTGACAGATCACCATCCCTGAAGGACACGAGACTAACTCATTTCGAGCGAGGTAGCGTTGCCAGAGATCGCGAGTGGTTCAGTGACGACTACACACCGTTCCCAACCGAGTTCAAATCCGGATTTGGGGAGAAAGTCCAAGTCCTCGGAATTGGAACCGTTTTACTCCCCACATACGCCGTCCCTCCGCTGATGGGCCCTCCAAGCCTCGGAATCATCCGCCTGGAAAACGTCCTCCACGCCCCAACTGTTCGGTGCAACATCATCGGGTCCCCTATCATAGAACGTTACAACCTGGAATGTCATGTGAGCTCCCCAACAGCATCTGGTATCATCAGCGAGCGTCACGGCCAGCTTGTGGCATACTTCAAGCCTGTAGCTCATGTATTCTGCCACTTGGAACTGCAGCTGAGCGACCCGCCCTTTGGGCCGGTTCTTGGGCCGTCGAGTCTCAATTCCTCGACTGAGTATTCGATTCATGCTTTTTGGTCTATGTCTGAGCGGCTTCGGTATGAGATATCTTGTTTTCTGACGCCGGACGAGGAAGCATGGGTGGAGAAATACTACAAGACTCAGGCTGATTTCCTTGAAAGTCTCGGATTGAGTAATTTGAACCCCGAGGATCGAACACAAGGTCGACTGATCCTGAGAGCTTTGATGAGCCAGGACGATCATGAGATTGGGGAGCTGAAGCCTTGAGTGAGCTACTGACAGGCAGATCAATCAATGAGAACTCGGGCTAGTAGGTTGGTTTTGGAAAAGTGCAGAATGCATAAGACGGGCATCCACTCGAGGTTCTGATTCTCTCAACTACTGTTATCCCACTGACAATCACGCAATGAGCAGCACAAGCGAAATCAGAATGCCATTGATATCGTTATAGGCACTGAGACTTACCTCCACTAATGACAGAATTACAGTACACGGCATCTTCAGCTGTTCTTCCAGTACAATTCAGTCGTTGCTGCAGCTTAGGGTTGTGGCATCATACTGTACAGTACCTTTTTATGCTCATGCACTTGGTCAGTACTGTAGTCGGTCAAGGCGCATATCTACTTTTGTACCTGACCAAGGCCAACCTGTTTTACAAACTAGCTAAAATCAATAGCGTGCGCCACCCAGTTTGATTTAAAGGCTTACAGTAAACAATACCGTCAGCAACAGCAGGCCTTCACTCTCCGCCGTATCAGGTCTTTGATAAATTAGATGGGCATTACGGCATAGCATCATTTTAAGCATTGAGGATCCTAAGATCAGCTCAGGGGTTATCATGATCTTGACTACGGTAGACATCATGATCTCGACTAGATATTAGGATGCTGTTTGGATATCAGTCTACAGTAGACATTGTGACCTTGACTGGTACGTACGTTAAGAGATAAGTTAGGCTAAACGTGATATTCATGCATGGGCTGCATATGTTGCGAACAATTTGAGAAGATATAATACGCTAGGTGTGATGCCAAAACTTCTTACTGTGCAGTATGTGCTAGCATCACCTCCTGGCATGATGCTATTTACAGTAGACCCAATCTCGAGTACAGTACTCGAGTACTGTAATGCAGAATGTACTGTACAATATCACAATGATCAGCCCTGCGAAGAAGACTCAATCCATGTACCGTACTCTTTTGCACTCGCGGTCATTCGATCCCAGCTATTACGAATTCTTTTTGCTTTGCATACCACACAGTCTATTACCAACTTCGACACGCAAAACATAAGACTGAACAAAAAAGACGCGGCCCTTCTCCTTTTCGTACCTTGAACCTCAATTCTCTCGCATTTATGCGTTCATGACCTCGTCTCACGAACTGCGAAAACTCTCATACGAACGCATTATCGAGGCCCTTGGCCTCCCTGGCTCCCCTAGTACGCTCCACTGCTACCTCCAATCAAGAGGATTTCGCCGATTAAAGTGGGTGTGTATTAAGATTCGAGCCTTTCGTCTTAGTGTGGAATTACCTTGCTTTCGGCTTTCATGTTAAGCATTGGGGTGGGGGTCACTATTTTAGACAGACTACTGTACTATATTGCAGGTTCAGTAAAAGTCGCCACTTGAAAGTGCGCTACTGAAACTGTCGTAATTCTGTCACCGAAGGCCCTGTTGTTACGGATATCCGCCAGAAAGCTCCAATCGAATTGTCTTTTCCAGTGGTCTTTGGCTTGTGTCCTGTACTGTAGATTGCTCATAGTCCAATCCTTGTCCTGCACTACTGTATACGGTATTCTCAAAATAGCCTTATCTTCGGCTGCAACCTGTGCACCGATTCACACAATAAACCTTGCGACTGGTCCAATAATTTGCCAGTAATTTTCGTCACTGTGATGATGCGGGGACATCACCTGGGATATCTGCAAAGTTCACTTGAACTCTTCACATTCAAGTCCCAATTAGACTCACTAGAGGAACAGAATGTGTCCCTAGTGCAGAGGGCTGCAGTGGGCTGCAGGGCACACCGACCACATTGGCCTGTCCTCGAGACCCGAACGCCCATCACATCACACTAGAGCCCGATCCATCCTGCAGACCAGCTGATTGGCGGATACAACGAAGCTTTCCAAGTATAGAAACCAACGTGTGATGAAGTGGTGATTCGTGCGTCGTGCATCAAGTGGGCGCTTACGGCCCCCCCCCCCTCTCGACCCCAGGGCTATATAGGCGCCGAATCCATCAGGGGCCATATTCAAACACGTTTGAGATTTTCTTTTCTATTTTCGCTTCTTCTATTTTCGTCTGTTCGTCTTGGCTGGCCCAAGCGAGTTCTGCTCATTTACCTCCTTGCACGTCTTGCACGTCAATAATCTGTTTCCTCTCCTTGCCTTCCAATTTCAACTTGGGATCTCTTTGTTGATCAAAGTCGCCCAGTTAACACAAGAAAACATAACGTCATCGGTCCTATACTTCCTTCAAATACCACTTCTCCCGTCATCTTTCGTGCACCCTACCGCCACAATGCTTGCCGGTGGTGTCCGTTCCATGAAGCCAAAGCTTTCCCTGAGTATCTCTGCTGCGCAGAATAGCACACGGCCAACCCTGTCCCTCAAATCGCCCAGTGCTATTCCTCGCACACCAGTCTCGCCAATTTCCGCCGCGAGCCCGACAGCCATGAGGTTCTCCACTCTACAAGTGCCCAGCTATTCATACACAAACTCTTGTTCCACGAAGAGTATTCTCAAGAAAAAGTCAGACTCTCGCTCAGGAGCTGTTGACAAGCGCATTCAATTCAAAGTCGCACCCACTGTCCACTGCGTAACGCCAATTGAGAATCCGGATGAGTACTATGGCAAACACACGAAGATGTCTCGTGAAGAACGACGATGGACGGTCCGACAGTGAACTGATCTTGAGATTTTGTATCATTAATGGCCGTCTACGATTGGATTGTTGGTGATCAATTGGGTAGCTGTGGCGATCTGTTGCTGCACTGACGCTGCGTTACGGATCTCTGGTTTATCACGACCCTTCGCATGCTTGAGAACCCTGGAATGCAACAGTGATGGCAAATACACAGAGAGACTTGCTTCAGTATATCCTCTGTGCATCTGGCCCTGGACCTCGAGCCGGTTGTTCATATAGACAGCAGTGTCCTTCGCGTCGTTTTGCGCCCCCAGAGTCTTGTCAATACTTTCTGGGCCAGCTCGACTTTGAGCCTTTTATCACTACATGTGCTGTCGCTGGGAAAATACCAATGTATCAGTGTTTTGGAAGGGATTATGTTTTATGATGTTATGATGGGAATTGGATCGCAGATTATGACCTGAGTACTGCTGTTTTTTTTTTTTCTTTCTTTTTTTTATTTTAGTCACTCGTTACTGTGAATATATCAGCGTCTGTCGGATACCATTACACCGACAGATCGAAAGAAAGTGCAGAAACTTGCTAGTACAATCAGTAATCGTAATCCGTAGATCAATAAACTACCGCATTGGTGACAATCTTAGGGCTTCAATCGAGGGCTTCTCCGGTCCGTGCGGGTCCGATCTTTTTCGCCCCTGGCGTCGCTCATCAAGTCAAGCACTGCAGCAATGCTGTTCCCAACCCATGTCGCTCTGCGCAGATCAGCAATAAGCGTCACAAGAAGATGTCAGAGCTGCCGCCGTGGCTTGCTCACATTAGCGATCGAAACGTCATGGTAAGCCGAAATGATCACCGACTCCAAAAAAAGACCAGAAAGCTAAGAGCGCGCCAACGACAGTGACGACACTTCGGTAGCCATCGTCGAGAAAACAAAAAAAGCAGCCGGAGATGCAGCTAAGATTCATTTCTTGGAGAACATCACTGCTGACACCCGCGCACACCGAGGCATCCATCCTATCATTGCTCTCGAATCGCATCAGGAACATCTCGCAAATCTCGTCCAGAAAGCGATCAAATATCTACCGGAGTCGAAGACTGGCGATGGTATCAAGCTAGCGGATGGGTCATGTCGCCGCATACCCGATTTTATATCCACTACAAGAGGCCCTGGCATGCGGTCTAACCTGTCTGTCGGTCTTGATACTGGAAAGGCATTGTCCGTCGCATGGCAGATTCCCATGATTGGCGTGCACCACATGCAAGCACATTTATTAACGCCCCGGTTTGTTTCATGCATGGAGAATGGGAATGGGAATGAGAATGAACCTAGCGCAGAGGCAACAGCAAAACCGACACCAACACCAGCCATAGCGCCCGAATTTCCCTTTCTATCCATCCTTGTCTCTGGGGGCCATACGATCCTGGTTCACTCCACCGGACTCACAGAGCATAAAATCATCGCAGTAAGCGAGGACATAGCCATTGGAGAGGCATTGGACAAATCGGCACGCGACATCCTCCCCGCGGAGCTATTACAACAATCAAAAAGCACAATGTATGGTAAAACGCTCGAGAAATTCGTTTTCCCAGGCGGACAAGCCGATTTCAGCGATTACAGAGCGCCCGAAACCCGCGGCCAAGAACTAGCAACCCGGCAAAACAAATGGGGGTGGTATATCACCACGCCGTTCGCCAATACGCGCACTCTCCAGTTCAGCTTTTCTTCTGTGTCGAGCATGGTTGGCAAAATCCTCCAGAAGAAGAAAGATGGTGAGATGTCCACCGAAGAGCGGATTGATCTTGGTCGGGAGACCATGCGCGTTGCTTTTGAGCATCTTGCTTCGCGGACTGTCATTGCTCTTGAGATGCTGCAGCCGCGTGGGACGGATGACAGGGACGAGATCAAGACGCTTGTCGTCAGTGGTGGCGTTGCGGCGAATCGATTCCTGATGGGGGTTCTTCGGTCATTTTTGGATGTGCGTGGGTTTCAAGACATTCGGGTTGTTGCGCCGCCTGTTCATTTGTGCACTGATAATGCCGCTATGATTGGATGGGCTGGGATTGAGATGTTTGAGGCTGGGTGGCGCTCTGATTTGAGTGGTCGTCCTGTCAGGAAATGGTCTCTTGATCCGCAAGCTGAAGATGGAGGCATTCTCGGTCCTGCTGGTTGGTACCGGGTCTGATTTTCGCTCTTGGATGTCTGTACTGTGTATATTAGTGATACCCGTGAGAACTCTCTTGTATAATAGTGTTATTTAGGCTAGGCTAAGGCCCGCAATACCATCTCCATGTCTATACCTTTCGCTCGAGTTCCTGGACTGAAAATGAATAGAATTTTTGCAAAATTCACTGTGCATTATTGACATATAAGACCCGGAATTTCAGAGACGCCAATGCCATGTAACCTCCCTCTCATCACCCATAAATCCTCCTCCACAGCAGGGTATCGATGATGCGCCGTTGTAACCCATGAAAATGAACCAAGCTCGCGAACCGGCCGACTGTGCAATACTTCAACTGCGAGAAAAAGGAGTCGCAGTCGTCATCGTTATGTTCATCGTTCATCCGCCGATAGGAAGCCCGCGCTGTAGCGATGTAATCTGTTTGCGAAGCTCGACGAAGAAGTCCTTCCCGTTTGCCATGAGATGCGCTGCATATATGTTAACTCCTGTTCAAGTAGGCGATCGAATTTGGAGACGTACGCTTGGTGCCCCAAGCTCCGCTACCACGGTTGGGCGCGTCATTTGTGGTAGGCTTGTAGACGTTTGGCTTCGGTTCTGTAGAAAGGGCAATGAGTTAGGTGTGTATAAATACGGAGGCAGATAATAGCATACCACGAGGACCTAACACGTGAATAAATCCAAGTTAGCTTTGTACAATTTGAGCGAGGTCACAAGGACAACCATACCTCTCTTCAAGATGTTCTTGGCCTCCGTGGCATTGAATCCCCGTACAGGGACATGTTGCTCTTGCGGGGCGTTTGATGCGCTCCAGGCAGCATTGCCATCGCGCGCGCCACCCTGTCCCCCTGTCTTATCCCGATTTCCGCCGTTGCGCTGCGAGGATTGGCGACTGGGTCCACCCCGCCATCTAGGAAGAACAAGAGCAGTTAGTAAAGCTGCGAGGCGCAAAGTATGTTCAGGGTAAATGTATACCTGTTTTCGCCATGACCGCTCATATTGTGTAGAAATGAGAAGTGGGAACAAAATGCAAAGATCGCCAATAGCTAGGTAGCTCAAGGAAATTGATATGTCAACTCGACGCGGAGGCTTGGAGTTCCGTTGACACCTGAGGCCACTTCACGACAGCTCGGGTGTCTCCGCCTTGGCCAGATGACCAAACATTCCTCATCGCGCCTCTCAGCTTTGACAGGCCTGGCGACAATTGCGATATCCCGTTGATCTGATTGTCGCATGTGAATCTGTGCAAGTTATATTTCGCCACCCAGCTTGAGTTGGCCGCCCAACGCGACTTGGACCCGTCCGATTGACAACTCCCCCCGGACGACGATCCACACCCAGTCCCTTACGCTCGTGGTGATATGGCGCCGTCGATTCGGCACTCGAACTCCGGTCGCGCATCACGCAGTCGACCCAGAACTTCATTGAAATCGTCTCTCAACGAGCTTCCCGAGTCGCCTGAGGGCCCTCCTTTGAAGAAGCGCAGGTACATTCCCGGCGGTCCTGGAGGCGGCGGAAGGTTTATCGACGCCGACGGCAATATTGTCGCCGAGGAAGAATCAGAATCACCGAAGAAACCCAGCCCCCCGCGCCGCTACTCTGCGAGTGCTCGAGGTCGTCCAGCTCCGCGTGAGATCGCAGAAACAATGCAGGCCCCTCCTCCGCCACCTCCCCTTGTGCCGACAACACCCCCCTCGATGACGCGTCCAAGGCGCGATAAGACTCAAAACCGAGGTCGCTATACCTCTTCCACGGCTGCTGCGCTCGCTCTTCAACAAGGCGATGGCTATAAGCCACGCGAAGAACGTGGATGGGAGGAGTTCCACCCCGACTTGGATATCGATGGCAAGCTTGCGGTCTTCACCTCACAGGAAGTTGATACTCCAGATATTACAGAATCCCCGGGTCTCGGAGGTGGCGCGAATGTGCTGGATAGCCCAGGAACACCAGCCTCTTATTCAGCCGACGCATCATCTCCATTCCCAATGAAACGTCGACCGGGTCGCCCACCACGTCGCCCTGAGGCCATCTTGAACGCCATGTTTAGCCATCAAGGACAGAAGTTTATTCCGCCACCCGGTCCTAATCCTAGAGAGAAGTTGACGCTCCCCAAGCCGTCTTTCAGGCAGCGTGATCCCTTCACGTTTTACGAGAAGAAGGGCGTGGGCCACCAGAACTATGTTGATCGTACCATGGCAGCCGTTGGATATCAGGAGAGCGATTTGTTTCTCCGGCATGACCGCCGTTTTATTCGCTTGACTGAAGGCACACAAGAAGATGACCTGGATGTCATTCAGCCGGCTATGACAGATGATGTTAACACAACGACTGGACGTGTGGAGTATGATATGGATGAACAGGACGAGAAGTGGTTGGAAGAATATAATTCCAAACGTCGCGAGGATCAGCTTGAACCCATCAAACCGGCCGTGTTTGAAATTACTATGACCAAGATTGAGAGGGAGTGGCACGCTCTTGAGAAACGCATCCCAAAGCCGAACCCTAAACCACCACAGACTGGACGGCCTCGTTCCAGCTCAGCAGCTGCCGTCAATGGCGAAACCGCAGGACCAGGCGAAGAGCAGGATAGCAAGTGTGCTATTTGCGATGATGGCGACTGTGAAAACGCAAATGCCATTGTTTTCTGCGACGGTTGCGACCTCGCAGTGCATCAAGAATGCTATGGTGTTCCTTTCATCCCCGAGGGCCAGTGGCTGTGTCGCAAATGCCAGCTGCTGGGGAGAGGTGCCACAAATTGTATCTTTTGTCCAAACACTGAAGGTGCATTCAAGCAAACTACTTCCTCTAAATGGGCCCATTTGCTTTGCTCTTTCTGGATTCCAGAAGTCTCTATTGGCAACCCATCTCTCATGGAGCCAGTCACCGACGTTGAAAAGGTTCCTCGCAGTCGCTGGAAGTTGACCTGCTATATCTGCAAGCAGCGGATGGGTGCTTCTATTCAATGCAGCAACAAAAACTGCTTCGTAGCCTTCCACGTTTCGTGTGCACGCAGAGCTCAGCTATATCTCAAGATGAAGATTGGCCATGGCCTGATGGACTCCCACCTTCTCAAAGCTTTCTGTGACAAGCATGTCCCGCCTGATTGGCGGCTAGAGCACGGAACTGACATGGCAACAGCTGATGCTATGGAATATTACCGCAATACCATGAGCGGTCGACAATGGGGGGACAGCCAGGCAGCAGCACTTTCAACCGGTCCCTCACATCCCATTATTGAGGGAGCTGAAGACGACCTCTCTCAAGCTCCTCGCATAACTTTGACCATTGGTGGCAACAAACGCAAGCGCGTACCTCGGATGATTTGGAAACTACCCTCGGGTGCTCCAGTGATTCCTCAGGTTGTTTTGAACTCGGTAGTTGCCTCACTTCAACGTTTCACAGTCCGCCAAAGAAAGCAATATGCCGAGGATGCATCCAAATATTGGACGCTGAAACGTGAGGCGCGACGTGGAGCAGCTTTGCTCAAGAGACTTCAATTGCAGCTAGAGACGTTCTCTTCTATGGAGATGACGCGAAGAGACTACGTTGCCATGGGTGTTCCCGGGCACAAACGTTTACAACGTCGCATTGAATTTGGCGAACGACTTTACACAGATCTTGACCGATTACGGATGCTATGTGATGAAATGAAGAAACGAGAGAGGGAAAAGTTGAAGGACGCCGAGATGTTACGGAACATCGTGGATCTTGTCTACTTCCCTACATTCCCCCTACTCTGGCCGATCCTCGAGAAGGCTCAACTGTAAGTGGCTCTTTGGAAATGTTGGCATGGCTTTCACTGACACCAAACCAGGCTTGATGGAAAGGGCGTTTTTGCTCCTGGCTTGATGTCAATACGACAGAGACTGAAAGAGCGTTTCTACCCATCTGTTGCTACATTCTCTACTGATCTGGCAAGTCTTTTCACGTCAGAAATTGGCGTGGAGCCTGCTGGTGACACTGCTGAACTGCAGGCACAAATCAGCGGTCGTGCCCCAGAACTCAGCCTAGAGCAACGCGAGAAGAGGAAGCTAGCCAAACGTATCATCAAGGTCATCCAACCCTCACTGGAAGACGCAATCAAGAAAGAAAGCGAGTTGAATCGAAAACCATTCGAGAAAGAATTGAAAGAGCTGGATGTGATACTTGATCACAGTGTCATGTCTCGCGATTCCGCTGAACCCGAGGGTGATACTGAGCTGTCTACTCACCCTGATGCCATGGAAGGTGTTGAAGAAGCTACAGAAGCTCCATCCGAGACTCAACCTGCTCCAGACCAACAACACCCCGACGAATCTGGCGCAGACGGCGCACCCGCAGAGGACCCTATGAACAATTTGTTTGCCTATCATCGACACCCAACACCTGTCTTAACCGAACAAGACCAAGAATTACCACTGGCTCAAGGCGGCATCCAATGGTACATGCAGCCATTCGACCCTGTTGGTACCACCGTCCACGAAGAACGATGGACAGGACGTGATGTCATGCGTGGCATGAGTGAGGAGCTCAGTGAGCTGGACGAGGACGAACTTGAAGGATTGAAGGACCTGGTGGATGATGAAACACTTGGAGGCACTGCCACCACCAATGGAGCTCGAGCTGCCTCCAAACAGAATAACCGTCGGACTCGACGTTTGCGCGGCTCAAAATAATACCATGTCCATGAGCGCGAGGCGTACGGTGTCCAGGATTTGATATTTTAGCGAGATGTTGTACTTCTAGTTCTTTAGTTAAGTTAGCTTCGCTACAGCTAATAAGACCAATGGCAATCGAGTCTTGGCGCGTATAAGCTGTTTGTTCTTAGCGTGAAGCCATTGCTTGCACTAGCCCAATTTCCAATTGTCCTAATTTCCCTTTTTCCCCCTTTTCCCTCTCTTTGACCAAAGTATTTTGACAAGAGTTCTTGAACTACTGAGGCGGTTTTTCTGCCTGAATTTTCGGGTGTTAATCGCTCGATTTTCCGGGCTCTTATCGTTCAACCTCACTTGCTTTCTTCCTCCTTCCATCTCACACCTCTCAGTCTTTTACACATCATGGCTGACTACGAGAACGACAACGGCCGTTACGCCGGTAAGTACTTTGGTTTGATGCTATCAACATGATTGCTGATTCTGGGATAGACGAGCCCCGGTACGACCGCGATCGCAGCGCTTCTCCTCGCGATGAGCCTCGAGCCGACCGCGACCGTGCTCGCAGCCGCTCCCCCAACGGCCGCTCCGACGACAGGTTTGTTCATTCTGATCAAGATACCTTATTCTCCTCTAATCAATTTCCTACAGAGCTCCTATTTCCCGCAAGCCCATTGAGGAAGAGGATGAGGGTGCCATCAACTCCGGCTCCAACCTTTTCGTCACTGGCATTCACCCCCGTCTGACCGAGTCCGACATTTCGCGTCTCTTCGAAAAGTACGGTGATGTTGACAACTGCTCTATCATGCTGGACCCCCACACCAAGGAGTCTCGCGGATTCGGTTTCGTCAACATGGTTACTGCTGAGCAGGCCGACGCCGCTAAGGAGGGTCTGCAGGGCGAGGTCATTGAGGGTCGCACCTTGAGCATTGAGAAGGCTCGTCGCGCCCGTCCCCGTACTCCTACTCCTGGAAAGTACTTTGGTCCTCCCAAGCGTGGTAAGTTTACATCCTCCTCATTCCATCGCGTTGTTCTTCGTCAAGCTTACACACTTTCTTTGTTAGAGGGTGGAGGTCCTGGAGGTGGTGGTGGTGGTGGTGGCCGCGGTGGTGGCCCTCGCCGTGATCGTTACGATGACCGCCGTGGACCCTACGGTGGTGGCTGGCGCCGTCGCGACGATGATTACTCCCGCTACGGTCGCTACGACTCTTACAATGACCGCCGCGACTATGGTCGCAGCGACTACGGCCGTGATTACCCTCGCCGTGAGTACGGTGGTGGTGGTGGCGGTGGCCGCGACTATGGTGGTCGCCGTGAGTCTCGCGATGACTATGGTTACCGTGGAGGTGCTGACCGCTATGGCGGTGGCCGCGAGGATCGTTACAGCCGTGATGACCGCCGCGGTGGTGGTGATGAGCCCCGTGGTGGAGGTGGTGGTGGCTACTACGACCGTGATGCTAACCCTCCCTCTTTCGATGCTGCTGGTCCTCCTCGTGAGGCTCGCGATCCTTACGCCGGTGGTGGTGGTGGCGGCGGTGGTGCTGGTGCTGGTGGCAGTGGCAGCCGCTCCTACGAAGGCCAGGCACGCAGCGGTGGTGGCGAGGACCGCTACGCTGGCAGGTAAGGTATCTCTTTTAGTTTCTTAACCAGGAGACCGGCCCGTGAATTGTCTCGCTGGTTTTTACGTTTTTCTGCCCATTTCTCTCCCCAAATTTTCTCTTTTTTGTTCTGGAATTGCTTTTAATGCGGGATTTGGGCGACGGGCCACGGGGCGTCGTCTTGTTTTGTCAATTGCTCTTTCGCATCTCGTCTCAGCAAAACGGACCATCGGCCTTCCTGCGACCGACTCGCCAATCCTTCGGTCACACTTCGGTCGCTTGATGATGTGTCTCTTTTATGTCTGTTCGCGACGCGCCTTCGGGAATTCTTCTAGCGGCAAAAGGGAACAAAACAATTATCGCTGTAATTCGGATTTCTCATGGTTCAGCATTTTCGTCAACTCACACCTTCACACCTTCAACATCTCCAGTAACCGGCTCGATTGTATTCGACTCTCTAAACAACTTTGAATGAACAACCATTCGCCCTTTTTTCGCCAAAGCCTTCGACTTTGCGCTTGTAGTACCAGCCCTTTTTCCGCAGGCGTTAAATTCTTGGATGTTTCGTCAGCTTGAATTTTGGCTAAGCTGAAGGTGAGATTTGTGACAAGCTAACCCGCAGATTTGATGTTTTGGATTCTACTTCATCCTTTTTGGTGGACTGAAGTGTGCTTACCTTCCACAGTATATTATGTGTCTTTTGTACACTATGAAGTTGTCTACAGTGTGAAAGTTGCTGGCCCTTCGATCTCTGCACAATATGCAGTCTGATGAAGATTGCAGTACCAACCTGAACTGATTCTTGCCTCAAATCTTGAAGTCTCTCGTAATCTGCCATCGCAATTCTCAATACCGTAGTCAGGTTGATCAGAGCTGTCGACGACAAACCGTAGCTTATGACATGCGCCCACGCAGCCTGAATCCTTGCCCTGTCAATTCATATTTGGCAGATATATTCAGCTTCTCAATTGATTTCCAAAGCCCTGAAAGGACTGAAAGGGATTGATATTGGAGTGGGTATCAAACAGTGAGCACCGAAACAATGCTGAAGTGCCGAGCGCACACTCCGAGGCATACGAAAGCCAAAGCAATGTCTCGAGAGCCAAAACAACGACTAATAACCAGATAGACAAAACACAACCAATCTCCACAACCAAAACGACGACGCCAGCACCATGAAAGTCAAAACGCCTAACAGAAACAGGACCCATCCCCCAGTCCACTCTACTCCGACTCTTTCCTACCCTCACCCTCAATCTCATTACTCCTCTGCAGCAAAAATTCACCAAGAACCCGTAAAGGATTAGCAGGCCTAGAATAAACACACATAAGCACCCCCCTCCAGTCATACCCGTAAAAGAAATGAGGCGCAGAACTCACTGTTCCCTCGCAACAGACTTCATCCCTTCAAGTAAATGCGGCACAACTTTCTCATTGAGATAAACCCGCGCAGGGGCACCACCAGGCCGGACCTGTGTACTAGACAGACTAGAGAGATCTCCCATAGGAGTATTTGAGCCGTTTTGTTCGCCCATTGCGGGAGATCGGGTTTGCGGTGCGGGAGCGGAATCGACGGTGGTGGTGGTTTCCGGTGGTGTCGAGTCTGTTGGAGCTATCTACTGTATGTAGATGGGGGAGTTTGCGGATGGCTCAGTTGATTGATTGGTTCTTTGGGGTTGTTGGGTGGTTGGAGGGTGTGGGGGTATGCCGTGAAGTTGCTTTGGTGGTGAAGGTGGGCTTGCGGAGTGGAAGCTGTGGAGCGGAGCTCTGTTTTCTCTTGCGCTTTCGAGTTGCTTGCTTCTTTCTCTGGAGAGGGGAGTTGGTGGTTTACGGCATTGGTATGTTGGGTGTTATTATAGATCAGGTCTCTGCATTACTGTATCAAACGGGGTTCTATTTTCTCTTGGCTTTCTGTCGTGTACTGACGTTAGGGTGCAAACAGGGCAAACACTTTCCGGTGATATTTGCACGTGATCTCGTGTTTCCAAGTTTCGCGAGACACGTCTGCCTCGTGTTTGATACTTCGAGGAGTTTTGGTTGTTAGAGACTGGATGCTATGGAAGCGAGACACGATGTCACTTTTGGAATTTTGGGAGACACAGCGGCCGGTGAAACGGCGGCGGAATTCTGAGAAGCTGAACGAGAGTGACAGCGCAGAGGCGGAGCCTGAGACCAAACGACCGCCGAGTCCAAGTCCTTCGGTCGATCCGAGAGATACGCCTGTGCCTGTATCAGAGGATCTGGGTTATATTCCCAGCAGTCAAACGGATCTCGAAACTTCACTTCCTGCTATCAAGACCGACGAGGGTGCGATTGAGGAGTATGAGACTTCCAAGAATGACGCTGAGCCTGGATTACATGTGAGACTACGAGATGGAGTCTGGCAAAGAGGCAAAAGCTCTATTTATGTTGATGCGTTCAATCTGGCACTGGAGACTGTGCTGGATGAGGAATCACATTTATTTGACGAGGCTGAAATGAACATCTTCAGACATTGGCGGGAGCTATCGTATGAATCCCAATATCTGTATGTTCTCTCTTAAGTCCAATGAACTATATATCGATACTAATAATTTTCAAGCTACGTGAGGCTATTTCTACGCAAGACCTCTGCGTGGCATCGTATCAACAGACTGAACTATTACTCTGACATCTCGGATTTGCTCTCAGTTGCCGAAGACCTGCAGATGAAGCGAACTCTACCCAACGAGGATCTCGAGGAAACATTTAGATTTGCTGAGGGCACAGAAGAAATAACAACACTAGAAGAAGCGTCGTCCCTCCTGCTGCTCGAAGAGCTAAAGGTCTTTGCAAAAGAAGCCAAGGTACAAGGCAAATCCAAGAAAGAGCTGCTGGCAGGTCTACTTGAAACAAGCCAAACACAAACAGGACTCAAAGACACGAACAACAGAGATGGCCACTTCACCCAGAAGATACTAGATTACGCGGGTGGATGTATCCGACTCTCATCTATCCCCCGTGCTCTCTTCGAGCGAGTACATCTAGTCTTCTACAGATCCACCGAGTGGACAGAAAAATCTCTCACAACAATAATCCTGGCCAAAATGACCAAGAGAAATTTCCCCGAATACATTGTCTGCCGCTCAAACGCGATATTCGCATCTAGAGAAGCCCTATTAGAATTCGAGGCCGCCATCCAAACCCAATTCGCGATAGACAATATCCTCGAATTCAACGGACCACCCACAACGGAATCACTCCAGCATATCATCGACCTAGCAAACAAGTACCACCCGCGATGGAAAGAACTAGTCAAGCAAGAACAACAAAAAGAAGACAGCATCTATGACAGCGGCGAAGGCGCCTATCTACGCCGATTCTCACCCGCATGGGTATTCACCCGCATAATTCACAAAAGCCTACATCCGCTCGGCCGATTCAAGGAGCATAAGCGCGAGCACGAAGTTCTCGAAGAACTCCTCGCTCAACGACTCTTCCATGCTGCGCGGCGCGGCGCATGGTATCAGCGGAAAGCTTTGCTGGAAGAACATTACATGGCTGCTCTGATGCCGAGTGGGGATCGCAGCGAGGAGAACCAGCGGAAGCATTGGAAGAGGATTGCATTGAAGACGTGTGAGCTGGGATTGGAAGATCCGTTATGTCATCTGATCTTCCATTACGACTTGCAGAAGCGGATTACGAAGCTTGAAAAGGCTCTCAGGGTTGTTAAGCGGGAGCAGCATGATTTCGGACATGTCATGCTTGGGAAGCCGGTTGAGCGGGTTGTTGAGGGCATCCGGATTGATAATGACGATGGGCCGAAGAAGGGTAAGGCCACTGTTTGGGTTGATGAGAGGGAAGGAGGCGAGTGTAGAGTCGAGAGTATGTGTTTGAGTTGGTACCGCGATCATGGCTGGAAGGGGTATCACTCTGAGGGTGGTATTGTTCGGACCTTGGTGAGTATATCGGACAATGAGGTATGGAAGAAGACTGAGGTCTGTTAGCTAACGCCGAAATTGCAGTTTGGTTACCTTTTCTACGATATACTGTTTACATATGTGCCCAACGTCTTCCAGACGGCGTTTCAGACATGTCCGTTGGATTTACACACGGATGTCTTTTATCCGTCTCGAACATCTGAAATCAATCATCGACTTGTTGAAATTACGAATGGGGACGCAGAGCGTATCATTCGGGAGATTCATGCTCGGGAGGGCGAAGCCCAACCGTGTGCTGTCGGTCTTGACTGGTCTTTTGACCTGGAGGACTTGGTTGAGATTGTGCACTGCTTTCGCGGCGAAGCTCTTGCGACCATTTGTAAGGTGATGGCACAAGAATATCAGCAGCGTGGTGGAGGAATTCCGGACTTGTTCCTTTGGAACCATGAGAAACGGACAGTGATGTTTTCTGAGGTCAAATCGGAGAATGACCGGCTGAGTGATACTCAACGTCTGTGGATTCATATTCTTTTGTCTGCGGGTGTCAAGGTTGAACTTTGCAATGCTGTTTCGAGGGAAATCAGAACTCAATGAATGGTAAGAATGTTGTGACCTCCGGTGATGAAAAGAAAGATCAAAATACAAAACGAATCGAACCGAATCTGGATCTTGTGACTCAATCAGCATTCGTAGTCACCTTCCATACATGTTGGAAATGGGCAGATACCCGAAGATCAGTATTGTTCTTACTCGGTGGCATAGCGAGAGGTAGACTGTCATCCCTATATTGTGTCTTGAACCCAACGAATATCAGTTCAGAGGCAGCAGATAGCCCCCATACTGACGCTAAGCAGAGCGCGTCATAGTATAGACCACCCTAAAACCATTTGACGTCTACAAAAGTGTGGTATTATAAGGATTTGGAGTTAGTGAGGTGAAGAGGTGAAACTCCCAAGTCAAACAAGCCCTCGAAAGGACGTGAGACGCTCTAGCAAGACCAAGAGCACCCAGACCCTGTAATTTGTGGCCAAGGGCATATCATTACAGGTCTAGATGCAAATAGATCTCAAATATCTCTGCTCGTACAACAGTCTACGACTACTCGAAATTCTAGATCTTCATGAACAGGGTATCAAATGGTAATCGTAATCCTTTTTTGTATCTAATAGAAGATAAACCCCCAGATACGACAATTACGACGTTCCGATGGGTTCCCTCCGTCAACCACACATCCTCCCAAAATTCGCTTATGCGACAAGGGTGGAAGCGGTGGCGCTCTCGTAGCGCCAGGTGGGGGGGAGGACACCGACGGTCTTGTAGTAACGGGACAGACGGTGGATACGGGACTCGACGAGAATGAGGCGGAACTTGGAGTCCTTGTCCTTGCGGTTGCGCTCGAGGTGCTTGCGGACAGCGACGGCCTAGAAATTGAGTGGTTAGAACATTCTTCATAGGTGAAAACCAGAGGGAGAAAATTTTTACCTTCTTGATCAGGAAGTAAAGGTCCTCGGGGAGTTCGGGAGCGAGGCCTGTATTCCAATCTCTCTGTCAGTCAAGATATTCTAAACCAAGCAGAGGCTTTATTGCTGGTGCATTTCTGCGACCAGTGTCAGGGAGAGAGTCGAGCATTGCGCTTGAAAGTGGCAGTTCATGGTATCACCCAGAAAAGTTTTCTTCACACAAGTATTCGCTCTCTTCACCCGACGGATGTGATTATGCGGGTGGAGGGAGTCGTACCGCTGGACTTCAAGATACGGAGGATCTTGTTACCTGTCGCAAAATGTTAGTCAACCCAATTCCTTCTTCACTCGCAGATTTTCCAGGATTCCATACCAGTAACAATCTTGACCTGGGCAACACCGTGGGAGTCACGGAGGACAACACCGATCTGGGAAGGGGTGGCACCCTTCTTGGCCAGCTTGCAGATGTGGTCAACAACCTGGTCGGGGGTGGTCTTAACCCAAGCGGGAGCGGTGCGAGAGTAGGGGATGGCGGAGGAGGCAATGCCCTTGCCCTTGCTGTGAAGACGACCCATTTTGGTTGGTGATGTGTCCGGCGGAGGAAATCTGGTCGGTTGTCGGCGTGGATGAAGAGATCGAAATCCGAGTAGAAGATGTGGGCGGGAAGACGGCCTGTGTGGGGTCACGTGTCTCGCTTATTTCCTCCGGCGGGAAAACTTCATCTCTTCGCGCGTTTGCTTTTCTTCCAACTTCAACTCTCAGCAATTCTTTTTTTGCGCTCGAGTTGACTGGAATTGATGTTTTCCATGTCAACTTGGGTTTTCTTTTACGATTTTCACGCCGACTAAGTCTCTGTGCACCCATCATCGCCAATATCAGGTCAGTTTACACTTTTTTTCCCTCAACCAACCCAACCTCTTTATCATGATGATACAACGCATTTGTTTATACTTTATTTTCTGGTACCTCTTATGTCAGAGATGGTGTTTTCGGATGCCATCTCGATGATCTACCTGGACTTCTGATCAACCTCAATTCTTTAATACTTTTGTCATTGAGTTATTTGACCGTTATACTAACTGCGGTTATAGGCTTTGATCGATATAGTTATATATACTGAATGAAAAATCTTTTATCTATTTTAAATCTTCGTTCTATTGTACAGTTCTGCTTTGAACCATGACATGGTATATCACTTCATCTCTTGAGTCTCCATGCAAATATGTCCATGGCACAAAGCGGAACCCAGCAGTCCTGGCCACTGGAAAGTTCAGCGCCGTAACCGTTTGGAAATTCTGCGAGTGTCTGTTGTATCAGCAGCATGGATTATGCTGACTGATTCCTTGCGCTTCTTGCCTCGGGGTGTCTTGATGGCTCCATCTATATCCTCAACCTTGACCTTAACATCCATATCTTCTTCCTTTGGCTCTTTCACAGCGAGGATAGTTGTAACATCAGTCTCTACCTTGACCTCGGTTTTCGTTTCTTCCACCTTCACATCGACCTTCTTTGTAGCGGCAAGTTTGTCTGCAAACGTCCGCAAGTCCGCCGTGAAGAGTACACTGTGAGCCCATCCAGCCTCCTTACCCCAGAGCTTGCGGAAGTGATTTGCAACAGCCTCGTAGGTAGTCTTGTTCAAGGTCTTGCTGGAGCTTTTGCCGAAACGGTAGTCTCGCTGAGCAATTTGCCATACTGTCGCATGTTAGAAAGAACTTATACAGTCAATTGAGACCACTTACCATGAGTATCAACCGGCACAGACTCTCCCCAGCCTAGACCCATCAAACTTACACAGTCAGCCACTTTTGGTCCCACTCCCTTGAGCTCCAGGAGCTTCTCATGAGCTTCGCGGTAACCATCTCGCCCCTCTGGTTTCATGTCGCCGCTGGTCTTGGGCTCCACGCCGAATGCAGGACACTCGGGGTTGCTAAGAGCATCCAGCCAACCTTTCTCCCGCATTTCAGCTATCGTCTGAGCAGTCTCATGGATATATCTAGCCCTGTATCCAAACCCTAGCTTGCGAAGCTCGCTTTCCGTATTCGAGCCGGTCAATCGTTCGGGCATTGGGAAGTCATAGTACTTTCGGCCATCAACTTCCGCTACACTTTGTCCGTATATCGTGCATAGCTTTTCCACCATTTGTGATATGCGAGCAATGTTGTTGTTGCTACTGCAAATGAATGAGACCAGTGCCTCCCAGGCATCCTGGCGCATGATTCGAATTCCAGTGAATTGCGATGCCTTCTTCTTGAAATTTGGGTCGTTCAATGACCATTGGGAATATAGGTCGGTCAGACTAGGCGTCAGGTTGAAGTAATGGTTGATAATGCGCACAAGCGGATCTTCGCCATCTTTCAGGGATTGCAACGCGAGATGGGGGTGAGGATGAGGAGGAAGAGTTGAGCGATAGTACAAAAATTCAGAGTCCTGCTTGAGAGACAAGAAACGGCCATAGAGAACACATCGCCATTCGTTATTGTCGGGGAGGTGTTGCCATCTAACAAGGTTAGCTGAGTTTTGGCGGCAAATTGCTTGCGACGAACCTAAATGATTGGCCACATCTCAAAGTTGTATTTATGCAAAGTTCCCTCAAGCTCAAAGGGAGCTTGCGCCACTCAGTCAACTTTGATGCCGGCATCTTTGCGACTTGAAAGAACCTGTTTGCGTTTCTAGATTCGATTATCTCGATGGGGGTGTTTCTGCCGGTCGAGCCGGCGGGCGGTGGTGCCCCGACCGCCCGCAGCTCCCGGACAGTGAGTTTTCCCCTTCGCAATCGAAAGAGCTCCATTCCCGCAACACAGCTCAACATGAACGGCGATACCTATTCTTCCAGGGGTAAGATACAATGAATCTTCATCTTTTGAATAGCACTTTAACATCCTTTTTACAGACTCTGGACGCTCGCGCGATTATTACGTAAGTACTAACAAGCCTTTGATCGCAACCACGGCAATTAACCCAATTCTAGCGCGACGAGCGACGAGACCGAGACCGAGGTGACCGCGCCGAACGAGGTGACCGTGCTGAACGTGGTGAACGTCCCGAGCGAGGTGATCGTGGTGATCGTGGCGAAAGAAGACGTTCACGATCGCCTCACCACGGCTCCCGTGGTGGTGGTGATTCCCGCCGCGAGCGCGAGCCTAACTCCTACTCATCTAGCCGCGACTATCGTGCCCGCGAACGTGAAGACCGCTACTCTGGCCGACGTGATGAGAGAGATTGGGACCGTGGTGAACGTGGTGAACGTCCCGAGCGTCCTGAGCGTCCTGAGCGTCCTGAACGCACTGAGCGCGGTGAACGTGGAGGTGAACGGGGTGATCGCCGGCGCCGGGACTTTGACGATAGACCCCGTCGGGACTTGTTTGATGACAGACGAGGCGGTGGCCGAGGTGGTGGAGATCGAGGAGATCGAGGAGATCGTGGAGACCGTGAGCGAAGAGAGCGAAAGAGAAGCGCTACACCTCCGCGGCGCAAGGAGCCTACTCCCGACCTGACCGATGTGCCTTCTTTGCTGGTCCGACAACGTCGTCTGACTCAATGGGACATCAAGCCTCCTGGATATGAGAACGTAACGGCCGAGCAAGCAAAGATCTCTGGTATGTCCCGTCACTTCCTTTGCGTTTCTTTGACTAACAATTGTAGGAATGTTCCCTCTTCCCGGAGCTCCCCGTCAACAACCCATGGATCCCAGCCGCATGAAGGACTTCTTGAACCCTCCCACCGGCGAAAGCGAAAACGCTGCCCTCAAGCCTTCCAACTCCCGCCAGTCTAAGCGTCTCTTCGTGCACAATCTCCCCCCCAGTGCCTCGGGCGAAAGCATCATTTCCTTCTTCAACCTTCAGCTTAATGGTCTTAATGTGATCTCAAACGTCGATCCCTGTATCTCAGCTCAGGTCTCCGAGGACAAGTCGTTCGCTCTCTTGGAGTTTAAGGACCCCAATGATGCCACAGTTGCATTGGCTTTCGACGGAATCACCATGGCAGATAGTGGCGACAAGGGCCTTGATGTCAAGCGGCCCAAGGATTACATTGTTCCCACCGGCGCAGAACAGCCCTACCAGGAGGGTGTTCTGTTGAATGAAGTTCCCGACTCACCCAACAAAATTTGCGTTTCCAATATTCCCGCCTACATCCCCGAGGAGCCCGTCACAATGCTGCTCAAGTCATTCGGCGAGCTCAAGTCCTTCGTCCTGGTCAAGGATGCCTCCACCGAGGAGTCTCGGGTGAGTTTTGATTCTAATTTGATTCCGTGCATCATTGCTAACCTTTCTAGGGCATCGCCTTCTGTGAATACGCCGACCCAGCCGCCACCCCCATTGCCGTGGAAGGGTTGAACGGCATGGAACTGGGCGACCGCCACCTCAAGGTCGTCCGCGCCAGCATCGGAACCACCCAAGCCTCCGGCTTGGACATGGGCGTCAATGCCATGCAAATGTTCGCCAAGACCACATCCCAGGACCTGGAGACCACCCGCGTCCTGCAACTCCTTAACATGGTCACCCTTGACGAGCTCCTCAACGACGAGGACTACGAAGAAATCCGCGAAGACGTAGGCGAAGAGTGCTCCAAGTTCGGACAAGTCCTCGCCCTCAAGGTCCCCCGCCGCGGCCACGGTGCCGGAAAGATTTACGTCAAGTTCGACAAGGCCGAGTCAGCCACCGGTGCCCTGAAGGCGCTGGCTGGTCGTAAGTTCTCAGACCGAACAGTTGTTGCCTCGTACTTTGGCGAGGAGAACTTTGATACCGAGGCCTGGTAATCTGGGACCATTGTGCTCTTTTTTCTATCTTTTTTTTTCCTTTGATGCAGGCGTGTTTTCTTTTTCTCGGGGCCAGTTGCTTTAGGAGCAGGGTGGATCTCGTATGTGTACCATATCAAAAATGCTCACATCATACTCGGGTCAATGGATGGTAACTCTTCGGAGTGCCTATTGAACATGATTATATTCATCGTAATCAATCTGGGGCCGTAGATTACAACACCGAGCAAGGAACAAGCCAGAAGTTAAACTATAATTATTGGATTGAGGAAATGAACAGTCATGCTTGACCCGATAGCTTTCCTTAGAAGTGACCCCAGAGCTAAAGTTTCGCGGGGAAATGGTCTCTCAGAACGGCAACTCTCCCGTTGGCTAGCCTCGGCGCGACTTACCCTGGACCCGCAAGCCCTAATTCCAGAGTTCTAGCAGTTCCAGCTACTCACCTCATCACATCAACCAACCCACCATACAAGCCTCTAAACATGGCATAGTCATAGTCCTGATATTAAATTCATAAACCAACCTCCATCCTCTCCCCCTCCCCCCCCCCTCCCACCCCCAAGCCAACCCCAATTGCTCCCTCATACTAGAAGTAGGATACCCATATTCATCCTCAAGCATAACCAAAACCCCAAGAAGCGCAACCTGCTCTTCGCGCCTCGAAAACCGATCCCCACACATCCCAATAGCAGCACTAGCAGTGACAAGGCCGGGCGGACTATGCAAATTCGACAAGGCAATTCCGCAAAGCCGCAATACAATCGCGCGAATCTCCTCGTCAACTGATCGCATTGCTGTGCGCTGCCCGGGTCCGAGTCTTGGCAGGCGCGGGTTATACACTGCCAGCAGGATGCGTGCTAGCTCTAGATGCTGGAGGCCGGCGACGTGGCAGTTGTTCAAGTACCACAGTTCCGGGAAGATTTGGCCGTTTGCTGGGTCTGCGGCGCGGCTGTAGATTGGTTTGAAGGATTGGGGGCCTAGGGTTTTCCAGAAGGTAGAGAATGATACCAGGGCATCGTAGTGGGCGAGGCGGGTTTCTGCTTCTGTTGTTGGGTGTCTGTGGTGGGTGTGGTTGTTGGGGTACTGGTAGTGGGGAAATGAGTTGGGCGTGGTGGGTTCTTCGTCTTCGGAGCCGAAGCAGAATTGGAGGACGTCTGCGCAGTGGATTACTAGTCTGTCGGCCCAGACGTAGTCGTCTGCTGGTTCGAAGCTGCGGTAGGGATCGCAGGGTCCTAGGGGGAGTCGGAAGGGGCGTTGCTTGGAGAAGCAGGTTATGATTTCTTGTCGGAGCGCTATCCAGTATGCGGCGTGGCGGAGGCCTGTTCCTGATACTGCTGGGATTGCTTGGGCGTCGAGGAAGATTTGGATGCCGCGGAGGGCTGACTCGGTGTCTTCGCCCATTGAGGGGACTATTCATGTTGTTAGTGTTATGAGGGGGTGTAGGAGGAGATATTATGACTGACTGTCTACTTCTTCGTAGAAACGTAGTATCACTGCGGCTGCGAGTAGGTTCTCATCTTGAGATTCTCGTGAGTGGTCAGATAGAGAGACGAAATATGAGATGCATCGGTTGTGGTATTCAATGGCTGTGGCGGATGTGAGACTTGGAAGAGACTTTCCTCCGTATACAACGTGATTGCCGACATAGTACTTCTTGATTCGACTCAGGTGTCTTGCTGCGACTGTGCAGATTGCATTGAGCAGAGGTGGGCATGTGCGTGCTCGCATTGGAACGGTACAAGCAAAATGCCTTTCCCCGTCGCATATGTCGAACTGTTCAATGAATCAGATAGATATTCAGTATTTTTTGATCGTGTTTACTTACCCAATGCCCAAGCTGAACCGCGAAATACCGCATGAGACATGCCTCCTGCTCGTCGAAATAGATTTGCGGTATTTCTGCCGGTATGAGATCCAGTGAGGCAATCGATGCATGACTATTATGGCTACCATGGGACACATGAGGGGATGAAGACAGAGAAGAGTTGTTCGTCGGCGAATGTTGTGAGTTGTAAGGTGAGTAAGTTGCAAGAATATCATCTTGTTGTTGAGGAAAGCAGTGCTCGGACGAATAACATTCAGATGTATCATTCCTAATACATTGCTTGGGGACAGAAGAATCTGGCGTGGCTTTGTGTAGCTGCTCATTTACAGATGAGTGACTTTGGTGTCGTTGAACCGTCCTTGGTGACACTTCGCCCAAGTCGAGATAGCCTCGTGCAATCTCGGCCGTTTCATCGACATACTTGTCATCGACTATTCCTTGTCAACAATAATTTTTCAACAATTCTACGTCATGACACAGACTATACTGGTGGAGCGAGTGCACAACACCAGACAAGATTGCAACTCACCTTGAGCAACCGGCACCCAAACCTGATCATCGGCAAAGTCGGTATCATATCGGGCACTAGAGCCATGACGAAATCCAGACGGAATAGCCTGCCAGACGCACGACGAGTCCGAACGCTCACAACGCCGACATACCGGCTTTGTGCCGTCACCTGTAATGTGTCAGGTGGTTGACCAGAGTCTCGGAACTGAGCGCGGTACGGCTCAAAGATTATCAGTGACTGTGATTGGACACTGACACTTACACTTGACATGGCGGTCTGTGAGGAAGTGATCAGTCAATATACAGTAGATACATGCCAATGAGTAGGGACTCACGACGGCATTCCTGGCTGTTCGGGCACAATGTTAGTGGTTTAATTGTGGAGATTCAAGATACCCAAGGGACCTCACCAGGGAATTGTCTTGCGCATCGTATGATTTTTGAAGATGAAGCAAAGAGTTGAGATATGTAGACAGGTGAAGGCAACTCTCGGCGCCACCAACCCCATAACTCAAGTGCGGGGAATCCGGGGTTGCTCCGTCTTCGACGCTCCGTCATTTTCTGTCCTACGAACTTCCATGGAATATAATTTTGAATAGACTCTTCTACTTTTACAATTGAACTTGCATCTATGGATAGGTAGGACGATTTTGTTATCCCTAGTCCGAGTCATATTGCTATCTTGATAGCATTGACATAACTTATTGATCATTGAAGATTGAATAGTAAGCTGGGCACAACAAGCATGGATCAAGTATGAATATTTACGAGTGGACTTGAGAGCATATACATAGATCTCTGAATTCGACGCAGACCAAATCAAATCCAATGTTGAAATCAGATCCAATGCAAAGGAATTCGGATTCCAGCTTTCTCGGCGTACAGTATGCAGAAGGGGATAATTACCTGATCAGGTAATCGTCGCCTATTGGTCAGCTCAGGGTAAGCCACATACTGTAGGAAGCCAGAATAACCCGTGGAATAACCCCAGAATCTATAAAAAGGCAAATGAACTTACCAAAAAAGGCAAGACCGCAAATGCGGGGGAAATGTGGAGCAAAGACCAAAGTAAGCGTCGCCGAAGAACTACCACATCCGGCGGGATCGACACTACACAGCTTCCAAGGGTGAGAGCTCAGAAAATAATTGCAGGGTGCAGCTATAAGTTAAAGACCACTTCCAACGAGTTTCTCACTCCTCACTCCTCAATTGTTCTTTCTTTCCTTATCATCCACAGCCTCCCTCTCCATCTCCATCTCCAAGCATCCACAATGTCCGAAAAGCTCCAAGTAGCAGTCGCAGGCATCGGCCGCATGGGCATGCGTCACGCCCGCCACTTCGCAACCCTCACACCACGCGCCGAACTCATCGCCGTGACCTCACCAGTGCAAGCCGAACTAGACGCCGCAAAGAAAGAATTCGGCTGCCGCACATACCTCTCCTTCGACGACATGCTAGCCCAAGAAAAGACCCTGCAAGCCATTGTCGTTGCATCCGCCACGACCGTCCACGCCGAGCAAGCCATCAAAGCCATCGAAGCAGGCAAGCACGTTCTCTGCGAGAAGCCCTTAAGCACCAGTCCCGAGGTGGTGCGTAAATAAACAGCCTGCATTAGACATGCATTTCTAAAAGCGAGCTCCGCAAAAAGCTAACATCCATGAACAGTCCCAGTCAGTCGTCGACGCCTACAGGAAATCCCAAAAGAAGAACCCCGACCAGAAAGTAATCTGCGGCTTCTCGCGCCGCTTCGACGCCTCATACCGCGACGCTTACAAGCGCATGGCCAACGGCGACATCGGCACGCCGTCCGTCTTCCGCTCGCAGACCTGCGACAAGCTCGATCCGAGCGGCTTTTTCGTCGCTTATGCTGAGTTCTCGGGGGGCATTTTTGTCGACTGCTCGATTCACGATATCGATCTTGCGCTTTGGTTCTTTGGCGAGGACAGTCGCGTCAAGTCGGTTACGGCTGTTGGCATTACGGCTGTGCAACCTGATCTGAGGAAGCATAATGATCGCGATAATGCTGTTGGAATTATTGAGTTTTATGTATGTTCCCCCCTTTCCTTCCTTTCCCTTCCCTTGCCTGACTTAATGTTACCTTACCTGGCCTAATCGTGCCTCGCTGCATCTCTATATCTGTTTTAAATCATGTGGTTTTATAAGGTACTAACTGATTAGGGCGGGAAAATCGCTCAACTATACTGCTCGCGCATGATGGCAGCCGGCCAAATGGACTGCACGGAAGTGTTTGGCACAAACGGTCAAATCGCCGTCAACACCCAGCCGCAATCGAACCTGGTGAATTTGTTCGAGTCGACGGGCGTGCGTCGTGAGATCCCGCCTGACTACTATGGCCGATTCCGCGAGGCGTTTGTTACGGAGGCGAATGAGTTTACAGCTGCTTGTCTTGATAACTTGCCGGCGCCTATGTCCCTTGAAGGGGCTGTTGCTGCTGTGCGGATTGGGTGTGCGTTGCAGGAAAGTTTGATTTCTGGGAAGAAGATTGAGTTTGATGAGAGTGGGGAGAGGGTTGAGGTTTCTAAGCTTTAGAGTCTAAAGTCTAGACTCTAGGCTATAGACTATAGACTCTTGGCTTTGATTGTCTTGGTTGTTGTTTGGTAGATTTTGAAGTATATAGGTGAATATAGATTGGTTTCTCTTACTTCCTTTAAATTTTTATACAGAAAGGCAGGATGAAGCGCTTACTTCCTTCGATTGCATTTCTTGCACTGGGTCTAGTTCCACACTGAAAACTCCAGACTACATCTACGTGTATTGCACATCTACTGATCATATTAAGCTGAAGCGCTGAATTGACTAACACACGGACAAGCGGCGAACAACCAAATGTCCCAAAAGGTAAGAAAAATAACGAAATGAGCGGGTAATAGGGCACACAGAAAAGCGGCAAGACAAGATATGGCGTAGCAAAAAGTACATCACAAGAAGTGAAAAGGTCCCAGGCCGACCCTCGCAGGGTCGTATTATCAATCAATCAGAAAAAAACCATTCTTTTCGGTGCATGGGCCCAACCAGTGAGAAAGCTGTTGCGTTAGGGGATAAGGGAGTGTGATGGACAAGTTAAGGAAAAAAATAAAAAGGGAATGAGTGAGAGGGTCTCGGGATGTGTGGAATATAGACCAGACGAAAGCAGAGACCGAGCAGCGGCTGAGAGAGTAATAGACATAGACATTAGCGAAGAGAGAAGCCCTTGCGTTTGCCTCCCTTCTCTTCGATGGGGCGTCCGCTTTCGAGGCGATTCTTTTTCTCCTCGAGTTCTCCGCGCTGGCGATCTAGTTGATCCTTCATCTCGCGGTGTCGGGCGTAGAGTTCGTCTTCGCTCTGTTTGAGTTTGCTTTCTTTCTCGGCGACCTTCTGCTGGAAGACCATCTTCATTTCGGCTTCCATCTTGGCCAGCTTTTGCTCGTGGAGAGCGCGCTCCTCCTCCTGCTTCACGGCAGGGTTGACCTCCTTGAAAACGCTGGGGTCCTGAGCAACACCCATCTGGGTGAGCTTGTCGGAACGGTAGTTCTCGTACAGGAAGTTGTTGGTGTGCTCCTTGAGTTCCTCCATGTGGGTGCGGATCAGCATCTGGCGCAGCTTGACAAAGTCGCAGTGCTCCTCGTTGTCGACTTCGATAATACCCCAGGGGTAGCTACGGCCGCGGACTTTGCGACCGTCAGCGGTGGAAACCTCAGAGTTAGCACCAACAACGGCGAAAGGAACCTTGGACATGATCTCCTGGTTCTCGGCAATGGTCTCCTCATCGTCGAGCTCGTAGCGGGGACCCTCGAAGATCTGGATGGAGTGTTGTTCGATATCGGCAAGGATCTAGATAAATTAGCCTAGGCAGTCTTAACTGGATTGCATCCAACATACACGCTGCTTGAAAGCGGTAACTTCTTCGTCGGTCAAGGTATCAGCCTTGGCAATGACGGGAATCAAGTTAACCTTGGTGTGAAGACGGCGCATAACCTCAATGTCCAGGGGCTTGAGGGAGTGGCCGGTGGGCTGAATGAAGTAGACACAGGCGTGGATGCGGTTGTCGACAATGTTGCTGCGGTTGACCTTGTTCTCGGCCTCGAGGTAGGTATCGTAGCGCTGCTCGATGTTCTCGACAATTGGGCGCCACGAGTCATCGTTGTTGACAAAGTCACCGAATCCGGGGGTATCGATCACGCTGAGACGGAGACGGACGCCGTTCTCCTCAATGTCGGCACTGGTCGATTGGATTGCCACGGTCTTGGGGATGATATCGGCGCTGGGACCGGTGCGCTCCTTAGGGGGGTAGAGCGAGGTGTTGAACAGTGTGTTCACAAGAGTGGACTTTCCGAGACCGGATTCACCTGGTTTTGTGTGAGCATTGGGTGGTTTGGCTGATCGTATGATTCCCCCCACTTACCAACAACCATCACATTGAAGTTGAAGCCCTTGCGAACACTCTTGCGGTGCCACTGGTTGGGCAGGTTGGCGAAACCGACGTATCCAGTCAACTTGCGGCGAACAACGTTCTTCATATCGGTGGCGGCTTGAGCTGCAGCCTTGGGGTCGCGAGAGGTGACGGTTTGGGCATTGCCGGAGCCCATGGGGTTGCTGCGCTCGACAAAAGGCAAATCCATGCTGTTGCTGGGGGTGGGCGAGTCCCGAGACGCGACCGGAGACGCGACGGGGGAACCGTTCGCAACCGGCGAAGCTTGAGAACCTATCAGCATATTGTCTGGAGGGAGCCTGTCCGGGATGGATTGTTTCTCCCGATCACGGCTCCAGCGACAGGAAATCTTACACATTGCGAGAATCTGAAGGGGGTATTGAAGAAATCGAAAACTGCGTATTAAAATCCCCTAGTTGATGTCAATCTCTGAATTGGTTCCAATGGTTCAGTGGGGTCGAAATGTCGCGATAGGAGAAAAAATCGGGGGGGAAGAGGGAGAAATGAGAGAAGTCCAGGGGGATCGTACCTGAAATCAAAAAAAGGGGGGTAGGTATAACAAATCAGTTAAGCGAAGGACCAGAGAAGCTCTTGAAATTCAAGCGAAGGACAAAACAGAAAGAGAAGAGAAGGTTGGAGGGAGAGTGACTAGGGAAAGAAAGGGGGGAGATGAGAGGTCGGGCCCAGCTATTCTGGAGTTGGTTTGGATCCGCGTCCCCTTCCCCCCAGTTAAGTTCACTTATACGTTAGACTACTTAGTTAGTAGATATGTAAGAGCCCTGTACAGATAGGTCTGATTTCGAGTAGACTCGTCTCATATGCATTGCTTGCTATTTGCTTTATTGATTGTCTATGGCGTGGTTATTGATGGCATGCCACACCGTCAATTGCTCTTTGGACTACAGCCTGCAGGAAGCCCAAGTAGGCCCAATAGCAGGTAGTTCCCAGACCAATTTGCGTAGAATCCGGGACTCAAGACTGTACAGGACTGTCTTGCCAGATAGCAGGTTCTCCTGAGTGCTGAGATCAGGGGTTAAGGCCCCACTGTTCACGTGAGATCCACCCGATTTTATACTTCGATTGTTTACTGCGGTTGGAGTAGGAAACATGTTGGTATTTTGATGCTATACAACCCTTAATTATCGGTCTTGCTCTTCTTGGCTGGTCGCTGATCTTCACCATCGGAAGCATCGCCCATTTCAACGTCACTGCCACCGCTGCTCTCGTGGTCAGAGTCGAACTCCTCGGCCACATCGGAGTCAGAAGAAGCATCAAAGTCCTCGTCGACGGACTCCTCATCTTCATCGGCAGATCCACGGTCAGGTCGGGCCTCTTCGTCACTGGATCCCATCATAGCATCATTCTCAAGAGCGGCAGCAATAAGTCCAGAAGCCTAGATGTAGTCTTAGCACGGGTCGTAGGGTGGGAAGGAAAGAAACATACCTCCTCGGCCATCTCGTTCTTGATGCGAATGTTCTTCGCCTTGAAGAAGTCCTCAAGCGATTTTTGCTCCTCACGGTTAATGTTGCTGAACTGATGCTCGCCCAAGCCACCCTTCAGGCTGACGGTGATATCAAAGGTGCGGCTGGCGGAGACAGCACCACCAACACGGGACATCGTGACAATGGCAATGTTCTCCATCTGGATGTAAGTTGCGGGCTTGGGAACGAACATCAGGCTCTTGTCCAAGAAGTACAAAAGACCCTCGTTGGCCTTGATGGAGCACTTCACACCATGGTGGCCGTGGTGGCTGACAAAGTCCTTCGAGGGCATGATGACCTTCTTTCCAGACAGACCGCGGAAGACCTTGGTCACAACCTGGTGAATGGGCTCTTCGTAGTGTGCTTGCAACTTGTCCTTGTACTGGTTTTGCATGAGGTCCCTATAGACTGATTAGCACATGTTACACAACCAGAGTAGAATACTGACTCTGTCATGTTAATTTCAAGGCTGATTTCCTCGTCCAGCTTCAGCTGCATGACCAGGAATGGATAACGGGTCTGACCTTGACGAAGGGGAGGATCAAGGCCGAGCACGATAAGTGTGTGGGTATCATCGTTCTTGGGAAGAAGGAAGAACTTCTTAATGGCCGAGTATTGGATTTTGTAGTCGTATGTCTTGCCGCGTAGCCGGAAGGACGATTCGTACATGTCGATATCGAAACGGCCTCTGGGGGTAAGGTGCAGAACATCCAGGAAGGTAGCAAAGGTATCTCCAGCGACGTCACCAATCTCAGCCTTATCCATGAGAGTCTCGTAGAAGAGGTTGGCCGCATTTTGTTCCTCAACTTCTTCGTCGTTCTCCTCTTCTTCGCCCTCGGCGCCTTCGGTCTTCTCTTTCTTCACAGCTGTTCCGGGAATGTAGAATCGCATTTCGACCAACTCGTCGGGACCCGCAGCGGCTTTGCGGCCGCGGTTCTTTGTGCTTCCAGGCTTCTCGGTGGCCTCGGCTCCTTCGCCGACACCAAGCGCAAATTCAATGGCAACCTCGTTTCGTCCGGCCAAGTTGGTGTTTGAAATTTCGGAGTAAGGGACTTCGAAAGCGGGTCGGTTTTGCACGTTGAAGGCAAGCTCTGCTTTTGTGAACTCTGCCTTACCCCAGTTCCATCCTCGGATTGCGTGCTCGCGAGTCTCCACGTTGATACCATACCAGACTTTGAAGGCCTTGCTTACACGGTCCAAGTCCTGTAGACAGTCAGCCACCTAGCTAATGGACCCCGAATATCAGTGGGACATACTTCTTGGTCAAAACCATCCAGCTGGATGACTCCTGATGATCGCGACAGGATCTTCAGTTCAAAGCCCTTCGCCGCGCGACTCCAGTGAGCTGCGCCAATGTTGTTGCTGTCCAGAGTGAAAGTGTCACCTCCGCCAGAAGGACGCCATCCCAGACCACTGTCGGCAAGCTTGCACTTTCCAGGGAGCTTGGAGAGGTCAAGGTAGATGTTGTCAAAGCTCTCCCTACGGAATGGTCAGTGTCGGCCCCGAGGCAAGATTCCTGCGCAAGGATCTTACATGGTGGAGATTGCAGATTTCGTGGGGTCGTGTCAGTCAAATTGGTAAATTGTAGATATTGTGAGTAAAATGGTTAGGAGGTGCGATGAAGATGGGGGATGGAAGGCGAGAGAGAGCTGAAGTGACAGCTTTAAGATTTCAGTTTCTGGAGTTCGCGTTGCGGCGCGCCGTAGGGAGGCGGCCACTTCAAGCCAAAAGTGGTTAGTGTTGACACCTGAGGCATAGATGGAATATCGGCGCTGGGTTTCAACTCTTTTTGTCTCTCCCTTTAGTTTGCGGGCTAGGTGAACGTAACGTTGTTGTATATCTTTGTATTCACGTTAGATTTTATGGTATATTTGAATAAGGATACTTCTATTGAACCTTCATATTTATATGGTTTGGTGTGATTATGAAGCGAGCTCAGCACAACCTTGGAAATATATAAACAGTCGACAATCGAGATATCAAACGGCAACCCCAAATTCTTTACATCTCGACCATTGCACAGTAGATTGTGACAGCTGTCTCAGAGTGGAACTACCATCGTCTGACCGATCAGGGCGCGAGTATCTTGCCAATGCTCAGCTCCCACATTTCGATGTTGACTGTTGCCGAGCAAGCCTCTC